>NC_139258.1:3247942-4664292 GCF_977018435.1 Lepisma saccharinum
ATACCGATAGAGTACCGATTAATCGGTCCCATCCCTACTTTTTAATGAACTCGTACATGTATATTCATACATGAGATACACAGGATTCGTTCATAAAAAATATACAGGGTTAGTCAAAAAGGAGGAGCAGATTTCAAAATGTTATTTCCAACAAACAATACAGAACAGAAACACATCATTAGGGTTCAAAGTTTTGTTGTACGACAATTGGTTTCTTTTGTGCACTAACAATGACAGAAAGACTGCCAGTAAGAGCTTTCAATGCACAAGGAGTGGGAATAAGGCCAACGGGGAGACCAAGATGTCGGTAGAAAGAGCAGATAGCGGAGAATGTTAGGAGGAGAGGACAAGATTGGAACACCGTGGAAAGAGAGGAGTGGTGGAAGACCAGGAAAAAATGGAGAGGCTTGGCTTCTATGCTAGAGGCAGGAAACGGGGAAGGATGATGACTAACAATGACATTTTTTTTTTCTCGTTGCAGGTAATGACGGCGCTATAGGAAAAGTTGTATCATGCGCTACAATTTGCGAAGTGTGAATCCATTGTGTAAGTGCAACTTGATTCCACCGTAGATTCAACGAGCAGCCGGCTCATCACAATCAAATATCAAACTTGGAAAGTTCATCTATTATGTTGCGCAGTGGATCCACACTTCGCAAGTTGTACAGCACGGTGTGACTTTCCTGTGTCGTCGTCATTACCTGCAAATGAGAAAAAAAAGTAATTGTTAGTGCATGAACAAAACCAACATGTCCTTCAACAAAACTTGAATCTTAATCTATCCAATGATGTGCAGATTATGTTTCTGTCATGTATTGTTTGTTGCAAATAACATTTTGAAATCTCCTCCTTCTTTTTGACTAACGTGGTATTTTGTTCAACTAATTATGTCAAACATTTAATACACAGATAATAATAAGGATTTACATTGATACGAGGGAGAGTCCAAAAGTAAGTTTCCCCTGGCGACTGTGGACAGAGATGGGAAGGAAAAGCTTCCAAAGCGCCTTCCTCCGAAAGCCTTCTTCAAAGCCGGAAACAGATGGAAGTCACTCGGCACGAGATCGGGACTGTACGGCTGATGGTAAGGTGCTCCAACCAAGGGTTGCAAGATGGTGTTGCGTAGCCCTCGCCGAGTGCGGTTTTGCATTGTCATCCAACAACAGCATGCCAGATGTGAGAAGGCCAGGCTGCCTATGCCGAATAGCCTGCTTCAATTTGAACAGGGTGTGACAGTAATGTGCAGCTTTGATGGTTCCTTGTTCCAAAAAGTCGAGCAACAAAACACCATGGGCATCCCAAAAAACTGTGAGAAGCACCTTACCTGCCGAGGGAGTTGTCTTAAACTTCTTCCGGACAGGAGATGACGGATGTTTCCACTCCATTGATGTGGCCTTCGATTCGGGTGTGCTATGGTGGACCCACGTTTTATCCCCCGTCACAATCTGAAAGAGAAACTCATTTCCTTCCAGGTGATAATGCATGAGATGCTCCATATCTGCCGGGCCACGACTGAGAGGCACCTCCCCTCGTTTGCACGTACTATGCTCACACCATCTGTTGGATCGCAGTCGTAATTCACCCACTGGTGTATGGGTGTTTGTTGTGTTCCCACACGGCCTGGTTTCCCCCATTGCTGTACGATTTCCCTGGCAAAACTGGGGGGGGGGGACTTATTTTTGGACTTTTCCTCGTAGCATTATAAGGATTTATGTAAATCTCTTCCTTAACCCTACATACACCAAGGGGTTACACGTAACACCGCACACCAAGGGAGGGTTAAAAAATGTCCACCACTTAAATCATTATTTTCTGTCCCAGAAAATTTAATATTCTTCTCTATTTTGTAGTAACTATAAACTAAGACAACTGAAGGCTACGAACAGAGCAGGTATTAAGTATATCACCTTTATTATTTGTTATTCTTACAATATATTTTAACATTATGGAAATTGTATTCACATATTTCCCGAATTATAAGAGCAATGATGTAGTACTACAGACATAAATTTTTTTTTGTTGTTGGAAGCTACAGAGTAAGTATTATTGTCTTATATTACTTTCCAAAAGTCATTGTTGGTTACTCTGAATCAATAGTCTTGTGTTTGCAAGAGCGGCACACGTTGCTTTTTTCACTATGTTTTCAACAAACAAAGACTTCACATTTTCAACATACAATTGTTGTTTTTGCAAACTTGTTCAACTGTACATTTTTTGATCTGGCTTCTTTGCTGTTTTCGGTTCTTTTACATGCACATTATGGTAACACGTTACACCAAACGTGGGTACTTTATGTCCACCATGAAAATGTTTTTTTTTAAATTTTGGGTGATTTTCTAGAAATTAAAAGTATTGAATGACAGAAAATAGAATTTATATTATTTTTGACACAAAACCTGAGTTATGACATGATACTAAAGAAATATCCATAAAAATTCTTATCCGAATCAAAGTGTGGACAATTTTTAACCCACCTTGGTGTACGAAGGGTTAAGTGACAAGTTAGTTTAAAAATGCATGTCATTTTTGTTGCAAAAAAGTACATTTCAAGTACTGTTATTGTACCAGATATGAAATTTCAGAAATGCGATCTTCTCTTTTAGAGATCCGTCAGTCTTTCTTATTCTTGATCATGGTTTTGTCTCCAAGTGGCGAACTTCTAAGTATCTGATTTTTTTGCAACAGTAATGTACTCTGTGACAGTAAGTTCAGTAAATTTAGACAGTGAGACTTAATTGAAGGTGAAGCTATTACAGATAAATGCAGGGTATGGTGGTTGATTTCCAAAGGACATAAAATGCACATGAATAATATTTGCTTACTCTATATGCTGTTATTAACCCATTTGTGTCATATGACGAGCAGGACTCGTGTGAACCTGTTACGACACTTAAGTTATATGACGAACTCAGCTCGCAATGCTACACTGCTTGATAGAAATGCACGTAGTTCAGTGTGTAGCTCATAGATGTCCCTTGTATTCATTCTAAAAGGAAGCCCAGATATGTGATATTTGAAATTCCCTCAGTGTGGCACCACTCGATGTGGAGTAAGAAAAAAAATATTTCTTATCTTATGCCGCTCTCCTCAGCTGCCATTATGGCATCAAAATTTTGCATTTTCCCCCGTTTAGTAACCAATTTAAATTTTTAAGTTATTTTCCAGTTTTTATGCATATTTAGCCTCTCAAAATGCATATAATCTGTTATTTCGACAATAGGATCAAAACTCGATTTTCGTGGAATCTGGTGTTCAATGCTAATATTCCTTTGAAACTCGTTTTCTACACATCCCAAACCAGAGATAATTTTTAGAAAAATATTGGATTATTGCACAGCTCTGAGCCAATAAAGCTTCTACAGAGCATTCCCTGACATTCGTTACGAGACTCGGCGGCAAGCAGCCCGGCGTCAGCGTTTATCTTTCCTGGTGATTGGGGTCCGCGACAGTTGCTAGAGTCAGCTATTAAAATTACAGTTTTCATATTGTGTACTAACCTTGACTACAGAAGGTGTTGAAAATGTTGTCCCTCTGCTGCAACACATTCCTGACATCTCCCAAGGAAATTGGCATTTACACGTGCAAGTTCGTCTACTGTAATTCTCCCGATTTCTCGGTCAATACTCTCTTTTAACTCACGGATGGTCTTTGTATACTTTATTTTTTAGATTTTACGAGGTTTAATATAGTGGTTGTATGTGGAACGGGAACACCAGGAAATTTTGTTGCAAAACGTCGTAGCACTTCTCCACAATTCCTCTTTCCGAAGTAACACTCGACAAGGTAAATCCTTTGTTGTAATGTAAACTTTTGTGGTGCCATATTAAGCCACAATCTTCAACACACGGACACGACACAACACAACTTCCGAGGGAGGATTATACTGGTGTCAGTCTGCAACGTCAACAGAAAGGGAAAGAGAGCGAAGGCAGGGAGAGCGAAAGAAACAGACTGTAGTGTGCGACTGTCACAGACCCCGTTCACTGGGAGAGAGAGAAGCGCTGACACCGGGCCGCTTGCTGCCGAGTCTTGTAGCGAATGTCAAGGAATGCTCTTTATATTCTCACATTTCAACCCTTTGATCTGAAGTTTGGTTTTTATGGAAAACTTAACATTTTCAACTTTTATGTAGGCAATTGATTTTAATTTATTTTTGCACTCCAAACTGCCGCACTATGGAATTTAAATACGATTTCTTGGTCAACTCCGAAGGTATTTAAACGTGACATCAATGGGTTAATAATAATAAACTAAGCTGTTTGTGCATTTTAACAATTTGTATGTTCTCTGCAATAATATAGTAGTATTTCTATAAATACATACGAGGGAGAATCAAATGAAAACCGCAATTAATCTTTTTCCACTATTTTAATGCAGAGATAATGTTTGATTGTACGTTATTTTTTTATATAGTACCCTCCCAATTCAATGCACTTACGCCATTGGATAGGTAGTGCTTTGATACCGCGTGAGAAAAATTCTTTCGGTTGACTGCGTAGCCACTCGTGCACCGCGAATTGGACGTCTTCATCAAACTGAACCTCTGCCCTCCAAGGTGCTCCTTTAATGGACCAAAGATGTGGAAATCAGATGGTGCCAAATCTGGTGAGTATGGCAGATGTGGTAGGCACTTGAAGCATAGGTCATCGATGGTTTTCATGGTTGCACGAGCAGAATGAGGACTGGCGTTATCATGTTGAAGCAAAACACCTGCACTCAGCAATCCCCTTTGCTTTGTGCATCTCACTGGCCTCAAATGGTTCTTGAGAAGGTCGGTGTAGGTGCCACTAGTCACTGTCGTACGTGGGAGCATGTAGTGTTCCAGAATAAAGTCAACATGACTTTCCCTGCAAAGGGCTGGCTGCAAAATTTCTTTGGTTTCAGCGAAGGTGAATGTCGCCATTCTTTGCTTGCACGTTTCGTCTCCGGTTGAAAATGGTGCACCCAACTTTCATCCCCGGTGACAATGTGAGCTATAAAATCATCACCCTCCTCTTCATAATGCCTCAGCAGCTCTTGACATGCGTCAACCCGACGGACTTTCAGTTCCTGCGTCAGCTGTCGAAGAACCCACCTGGCGGACACTTTTCTGTAGCTGAGTTCATCATGCACTATGTGTTGTACTCAACCGAAGCTCATATTCGGCAAGGAAGCCATTTCAGCCAGAGTGACACGCCGGTTTTCCTGAATAAGCCGATCTGCTGTGGCTATGGACTCCTCTGTCACAACTCACTGAGCCTGACCCAGACGGGGAGCATAAGTCAAGAAAGTCAATACTTCTGCGAATTTCTTGCACCAATCATGGACTTGCCACTGTGACAGACAGGCGTCCCCATACTTCGTCTGCATTCTCCGATGAATATCAACCGGTTTCACACCTTCACTCCATAAAAAGTGAATAACTCCACGCTGTTCCTGCTTGGTGCAACTGCGTAGTGGTTCCGCCATCTTGAATCAGCTGTTACTCATATCCAACCCCACCTACCGGTACTGCTTCGTACTACCAGCTCGGAAAGATGTCAAGGACTGTGTCTGCAAATTTCCAAACGCCTAGAAACAAAAATAGATTGTTAATGGCACTTTTGCGGTTTTCATTTGATTCTCCCTTGTAGTAGAGTAGCTAGACCTTGGTGGCGAAGCAAGTTGAGTGATCTAATTATGATTTTTAACTCCAAAGGTCATGGGTTTGAGTTCCATCTTGGGTGTGGGCATTCGTTTGTGACTGCCCCTTCGCCAACTGCACCTAACCATCGCACATTTCAATCGTCACAGTTGCTGTAAAAAGAAAAGCATGTGGTCAATGGTGGCTGCTTAATATGTGCTACCGTGCTATAACACGTTACTTAATTTACTAAAATGAAAATAAAGAAAGGGACATGTTTCATAGCTTGAAGAAGTTTAATAAAACCCTGAAGTGAAATGAAACTTCTCACGTTAAGAGGCTCAAAAATTTGCAGCGTGCTATGTATTTTCCGCACGCTGTTAAGCTACAACGAATACCGTGCTGTTGGCTTCATAGCACGTTTTCGCCACCTCGCGGCACGTCGAATCTGGCCGAATGCCCCTCGGTTCTGCGAGGGACGTAGGATCGGTGCCAATCAGCTCAGGAAATGCATCTGCTAGAGTTCTATACAGATTCACAGCGCTGTAAGTGTTGTCATCTCAGTATAAGAAGAAAGTTTGCGGACAGCTTTACAGAATCAGCAGACACGAATTTTTTTTGCGCGGTTCGTGGTCATGCACGTGGCATATGGAGCAGTCATTGTAAAGGACAGTTGTGCTTTGTTGCTCCAAGCAGTGGCCTACGCGAGGCTGGGTCGAGCAAATTGATGGGGGCTACAACCCATCTCCAAATTTTGAGTTTCGGCTGAAAGCAGGAAAGAACTCTGAAACAAAAATCAGTCTAAACTGCCCTTAAAATTATCTCCGAACCATTTTTGTCTTTGAATAGCTTTTAAAATTAAGATTTAAAGCGGTGATTGAAAAATATTTTACAATTTATTTCGCCCCCACCTAGAAAGTAGTTATGTGTACACCGACTTTTACAAGTCCAGACCCCTCGGGAAAAAAACCCTGCGTACACTAGCGGCTCCAAGTGAGTATGTAAATGTGTATGTGTTTAGGGGGGGGGGGATATAATTGTAAATACAAGAAAACATGTACCTGTAACACGCATCTGTGCAAAGTCACGAGCCGCCGCTGCATGTGGTGTTCATTCATTCATTCATTGTTTTCTGCCTAATTGGCAGATTTTGCACTGCAATCTCCAGCTTTCCCTATTCTCCGCCTTACGCTTCGCAATAGCATACGACCCAGTTAATTTAATATCATCCATAAGCTGATATCTCTTTCTTCCACGGACTTTTCCTCCTTCAACCATTCCCTCCAAGGCATCCCTTAGCAGGCAGTTCCTTCTTAGACAGTGTCCTAACCAGTTTCTTTTCCTCTTCTTGATGGTCTCCAGTATAGATCTTTTTTCACCAACTCTTTTCAGTACGGCTTCGTTTCTTACCTTGTCCGTCCATTTTACACGCTCCATTTTTCGCCATGTCCACATTTCAAAAGCTTCGAGTCGTTTCTCTTCATTTCTTCTCAACGTCCAGGTTTCTGCACCATATAGTGCTACACTCCACACAAAACATTTCACTAATCTCTTCCTTAGACCTATGTCCATGGGTCCACAAAAAAACATTTTTTCTTCTATTGAAAGCTTCTTTTGCTATTGCGATTCTCATTTTCACTTCTTGTTTGCAGCTCATGTCACTGCTTATAGTGCATCCGAGGTACTTGAAGCTATCCACTTGCTGGATTCTTTCACTGTTTGCTCTCACATTAATATTCCTTGGTTTCCGTCCTATAACCATTGCCTTTATAGAAATTTTTGAAATTACTAATTAATGTTCAGCAATGTTGAAACTAATTATCTTGTTATTTTTTTCCAGGTGGTTATAGCCATGAGAGATTTATTCCAAGTGGTGTTTGAGTTGAAGAAGAAAGAAATTGAAATGGCGAAGCAACACATAGAGCAGCAGCAAATTAAGTTTAGTGGTAGTACTAGCAGTGCAAAGAGCGAGACCGTATCCAGCAGTAAGGTAGGATAAACTGCTTTTTATATCCTGGGGAATATCATATTTGTAATATTGCGTGAAGTGCATTCATTCTCATCATTGTGGTTCAGTGGCGTACGCAACGGTCGTGTTACGGGGTTTAACCCCCCCCCCCCCTTGAGCTTTGAAATGTTATGAAAAAAGCTAAGCGGATAAGAATACACAGCCACCAGTCCGCCTTCCCATTGTCGTTTAAATTTCTGAATTCAAACGACAATAAGCTTAACTATTGTGAAATGTTTTGTTGGTAAGAACAGCGAGGCAATCCAGATGTGAATTATCGGGGACATTTATGCGAGGACAAGAGCTCAAAAATTACAACCAATTCCGGGAATCGAACCCTGATCTCCCGCGTGGTTGTCAGACACCCTACCTACCAGATCACCGCAGCTCCTTAGATGAGTTCTATACTTTGATTATTTCAATGTATTTTAATATATTTTCTTGTTTTTATGGATTTTCTTTAGACTTAAAATATGTCACCTCGTTGAGTAGACAATTATTTTGTAACAAACAAACAAAAAAATGCTCCTAGAATTTGTCAAAATCTAATTACTAAAAACAAATTTCGTTCTATTGCTTTCATAAATACTATATTTATGTAGATCTCTACTACTTAATAGTATTAGTGGTATTAGAATTATTAGTAGTAATTTAACTAATTAATAAATAATAAGTATTATTAATTAATTATGTTTATTATTATTTAATTGAAGTATAATAAAACGATGGTAATGTGAATTTGGAGAAAGCTTTAACCCCCCCCCCCCCCTTGATGAAATCCTGCGTACGCTACGGTTGTGGTTAACTATGAGATAGATAGGAGGCAATATAACCGAAATAGAAATGAATACGGGAAAGGTGCAACATGTGTGCATGTAGTATCTCAAATAATAGGTTCTGCTATATTTGGGGCTAACGTACATAATACTTGAAACTTCGCATGGGCTATCACGAGAGCCAGGGCTTATAATTTCTATTGCTGCAGAAATTGCTGTGGTGGCAGCGGGAAGCATGTTAAGATGCTTCCCCATTATGTGTCGTCGATGCCGATCCCAAGCCAACTATATTCCTTTCCCGGATTCTCTGGAGTAAGAGAACGCGAACGCGTTCTTGGCGCATATTGAAGGGTGTGCGCCTCGTCCAATGAACATGCAGAGGGGAGGGGCATCCACGGGAGGGGCGACTCGACTGCTCATTCGCGGTCCAGTAGTTCCGTAGTAAACATGTCAGCTCGCAAATCTAGGGGAAATCTGCATTCAGGAAAGCACCGCATAGTGTTGAATGTGTTCGAGAACAACTTGTTTGAAAAGTTTAAAACACATGGCTTCGTTTTTTTTTTACAAATGTTTAAAACAAAGTGTTTGAAACATGTTTTTCAGACTTGTTTAAAACACATTTTGATACATGATGTTTCATAGTTTGTGGTTATTTGCATGTTTTTTGAAAATGTATGTTTAAATTTGTTTTAATTTTTTTCTGTTCTTCGTAGCATCAAAAGACAAATAAACGTGCAATATTATTTGTTATTTGTGTAAAACAATACACTGGCCATTGTTAAGAATAAAAGAAGAAATTGGCAGCAGAAAGCGTTTTGCTTTACGGCCGTTACACCGCGCAGCACTTCGTTGCTTTCATCCCGCACCTTTCCCCACCCAATCTGGCCCCGCCCACAAGCTTTCCCCTCTGTGCGTCGCTACTCCAGAGAATCCGGAAAAGTAGTATAGTAGTAGTATATTTCAGAGGAAATCGTGCCGATAGGCAAAGTGGAGGAGGAGTCAAGTATGTCTAGACACGTTGGAAAAGGATTAGTTTTGTTTGTTCAACTTTTGATTCTGAATTGGACGAACCCGTAAGTTGTAGCATTAATATAACTGTACTGTGGTCATCTTCGCTATGGGACTTGATTGCAGGACTATAAAAATTAGAACAATTCTAGAAACCACTTGTTTCAAAATCTGAAATGTATATGTAAGCAAATGGTAGGAATCCCCTGTTGCAAGGAACCGCAATGTTAAAGCAAGATGTTCGCTGGCTGGAATACAGTAAAACTTCGTTAATCCGGACCTCGATAAGCCGGACTTCGCTTAATCCGGACAGGCAAAAGGGGAAAAAAGCAGAATGCAAGGTTTTAAATGTGGCTAGAAGTCAACAAGAGATCTTCCCAAAGAGAAAAGACAGTCAACCTCTGATGAAATTCTGTTTCCCGCAGACTTTTTACTGTACTGTATAGTGTATTTACGCTTATGCCCTTGAAATACACCATAATAAACGTGTCTTGTTGCTATAAACAGAGTTTTAATGCACTTTCTACTGTTCTGTTAGGTTATTTCAGTTAATCCGGTCAACTTATCCCGCCATTAGTCCGGATTAACGAGGTTTTACTGCAGATGCCTGAATTTTGTACCTTTCTTCTGATTTTGGTTCCAATCTTACTCAGCAGAATTTCAGTCAGAATTTGTCACACGGAAAATGTTTCTGAACCCAATGTCACATATGTAGTCAAGATTTAGTGTTCGCAACGTCTAATATCAAAGCACTTCCTCTATTCAGACTCGAGCGAATCTAAAATCTCCATGGACGCTTCATAGAAATAACAATTACACAAGCTGCTGCTAAAAGCTCATCTTCGTCGTCATATATTCATCGCGTATTTCACTTGTGCTATCAAAGTACTTTGGGGATGTTCATTGATTTTGGCAAAAGCCAATCGACCTGCCGAGTGGTATAGTGGGGATGCGGCTTTACAGTAACAATTCTGCCACAGAGGACAGCCAAAATTTTCTCACAGGTGCATTTTGAAGTCTAGTGATTGGTGACATGTGTTACCATGGATTTGCAACCAACACATATGTGAAACACTTAAAATCTGCATCATGAAATAATAAACTGGACTTTTCGGCTTCAGATTAGGGAAATTCCAAGCACGAGTATGTTGTTGTCACTTTATATTCATTCATTAACATCTGCTCACCCCTCGTATATCAGGAAGAGCAGGAGCATCCACATTCTATTGCTAGAGGCACATATTTTTGCTAAATAAAAAAGCAAAATTTCGGTACAAAAACAGAGTCAATTACGGGTTCAAAAGCGGTAAATAAAATAATATATCGGTGTTATAGCGGTGAAAAATTGGATGAAAAGTGGTATATGAAAAGACATTTTGGTTTTAAAATTGTGAATATAATCCTAAATTAAATTTAAAAACTACACGTGTTCCACAGAATTAACATTTCACTTCTAATACCACATTTATGTAGTTATGAGAGTATTAAGTTTATTTCTGTGTAAAGGAGTCCATTTTTGCTTCTCCAATATTAACGCAGAATTAATAAATTTTCCGGGAATTGCATAACTCTCAGGATATTTCAGACCTCAGAAGGTGTCACGTCGGTGAATAAACCCTGAATTTCGTGTTTAAGAGTTCATTTCGCTTTTTGCAGTTCATTTCGCATTATTTCGTGACAAAACATGGTCACGAAATGCATCTCACACCTTTCAAAAAGATGAAAAATTAACACTACAATATGTGTTGTCAAATTTCGTTTTTTTGTCAAAAACGAAATATGCATGCCCCTATCTATTGCTAACTCATTGTGGCTGTTATGGGATCAGGAATGAAGTACAAAACAAAAAACAAATCATCTCCATGGCAACACACCCTCTGTATACCCTTCTACACGACCAATAATAATTTACAGTTTGAAAGCCTGAGAATATTGTGTGAGGCTGACCTCCGTGACAGGGTGGTTAGCACAGCATGCTACAATGCCAGGGGTTCTAGGTTTGAATCCCAGACAGGGCATGGCTGTACTTCGTGAGTGTCCCTTCATCATAGCATCAGTCATCTTTTTCTAGGGAAAAAAATTGTGGAGATACTAGTGCTCTCTCTCGGTGCATCAGTGAACTAAGAGACACCTAACTTTAAGCAGCGCTTTTGTGAACCGCGCTAACATAAGCTAACGGACGGCGGAATGAGTGGATTGTTTCCTTTCGGCTTTCGACCATTGAGTACTTTTCTCAACATTGTGTGACTTACGTGTTATTGTTGAGTACTGACGTGTTCGTAACTAGACATTTAGACAGAATTTTACTGCTGCTATAGCGCTACAATTTTCGTCCCGTAACTTTATTTTACTGCGCTATTCTCCCTGCAAACCTATCTGCGATATGTTAGATTGTGAACTGATTCTAAAATCAGGTCTACCATTTCAACTGCTGACAATTGATGGTTAACATATTGAGCTAATAAAGCTCATAGTAAAAAATAATAAAAAAATATGGGGCCCCACAAAACATTTTGCCCAGGGGCCTCCACAAACCTTGATACGGCCCTGACTGTTAGCACCATAATCTATGCTATACTGCTTTTCCGGATTCTCTGGAGTAGCGACGCGCAGAGGGGAAAGCTTGTGCGCGGGGTCAGACTAGGTGGAGAAGTGTGCGGGATGAAAGCAACGAAGTGCTGCGCGGTGTAACGGCCGTAAAGCAAAACGCTTTCTGCTGCCAATTTCTTCTTTTATTCTTAACAATGGCCAGTGTATTGTTTTACACAAATAACAAATAATATTGCACGTTTATTTGTCTTTTGATGCTACGAAGAACAGAAAAAAAATTAAAATAAATTTAAACATACATTTTCAAAAAACATGCAAATAACCACAAACTATGAAACATCGTGTATCAAAATGAGTTTTAAACAAGTATGAAAAACATGTTTCAAACACTTTGTTTTAAACATTTGTAAAAAAAAAAAAACAAAGCCATGTGTTTTAAAATTTTGAAACAAGTTGTTCTCGAACACATTCAACACTATGAGGCGCTCTCCTGAATGTAGAGTTCCCCTAGACTTGCGAGCTGACATGTGTACTAGGGAACTACTGGACCGCGAATGAGCCCCCTTCCATGGATGCCCCTCCCCTCCGCACGTTCATTGGACGAGGCGCACACCCTTCCACATGCGCACAGAACGCGTTCGCGTTCTCTTACTCCAGAGAATCCGGGAAAGGAATATAGAAACATTGGGAGTGTCAAAATGTGTTCGTTCTACATGTTGGCATGAAAAATCATAAAACAAACCTTTTTGTCTGATGAAATATGTGATTATGTGAAAGTTTTAATCCAAGTCAGGACCACTTATCTCAAAGACAAGAATGCTTGCATACTCTATAATGAGACTGGATATCACTTTAACATATGGAGTAGAATTGTCAGGTAAAGATATAATTTGAAAGGAATGCCCCCGAAACTGTACTTTTTGTTTCCATACAAGTTGTAAATTACTTACATGCATTAAATGTCTTTCCTTACTACTTAGGTGTATGTGCGGCTTATGTTTTTGTATAACTGAAAATAACTATTTTTCTTGGCCTAAGATTATGACAATCGAATTTTGTGGGGTATATGTATTTGTGAAAAACAATGTTCTTTTCGTCTTATTAACTCTACCTGTGATGTGATTGTTGATCTGGTATTGTTAACTTCGCAGTCTGTTTCAAGGCTATAATGTAGTTGTGGTCAAGTCGCATTTACGTTAGTGAGCTGACATGAAATAAGAAGCAACATTTTGAAGATCACATGTCTCCATGAAGTAAGATGTCATCATATTGACAAAGGCATGTGATCTTAAAGGAGTTGTTTTTTTAATCTCAGCTTACTAATATAAGTGAAACTTGACTGTTACTGATAAACAAGTGAGCTATACACATCTATTACAATAATCATAATACAGATCGAACTGCAAAAATAAGTTGCACATTCAATATCTGCACAGCACAGCTTGGAAAGTTTTGTGTAGCTTATATTTATTTGTTTATTTTTACGTTATTATACACTTTGTTATATATTTTTAATGTAAACATCATTCAGTAGCCAAAACATATAGAGATCACTGAAGCATGTATGGTTAAAAAGTTAGAGGATTGGATGAGGTAGTCATATTTGGAACTCTAAAATATGCCGAACTGCAGTTTGGTTATCATCATTATTAATCAGCTTTAATTTTTCAGTTTTTTTTTAAGTATGTGCATAGAATTAATTGTTGTGATCTGTTCTCACATATGCTGTTTTCAGTTTGTTATGTGCGTTCTTTCTTTGTGGGGAATTCTGTCTGCTTTATTTTGCTTTGTTCCTTGTGAAGCTTTAAGTTCTTGGAATTTCTAAATTCTGTTCTCTTTCTGTTTTTTTCACCAAACATTTCTGATTTCTGCTAATAGCACCAAGTCTCTGTTATGTTTTAGTACGAATATGTTAAAATTTCATCTGGGTATTAATGAACTGATTTTCGTAATACTTTTCATAACTGTTAGTCATAACATTTGTTGTTTAATTGTGTTGTGTATTGTATTACTGAACATAATGTCTCTTCCAGTATGTGAGAAAATGAGTGAGTGGTTTTCATATAGTACCTGAGATATGAACTACAGTATAAATTGTATTTTTTTTAATCTCACAAGTAGCACAATTTGACATTATATAGTAACAGTACTTTTTTTTAGTTTCACTACATATTTATGATGTTCCACGTGAAATTATACACATGTATTTCATGAAGTGTAATCTTATTTCTGTCAGTCATATTCAGTAATATAAGTGCGTTTCGCCTTCGTCATGAACTGTTGCATTGTGGCTCGAGCAGTCATGATTGAGGCCCATTCTTGTAAAGACACGGAAGACCTAATTTCTGATTGGCCTACTTTATTTGAAATATTTTCTCAACGTTCATACATTTATTAGTGGGCGAATTCACACACAAGTACAGTCCCGTGCAAATTAATTGAAATATGACAATAACTACACACTTTATGTATTTTTTGTACTTATACCCAAATTCATCAATTACACTATTCAGAAACAATAAATTACATATTCGTAATATTTCTTAATAGCTAATATGTTCTTCTTTCTGTTATATAATTTGTATTACACGATTTGTCATAGATTCATCATCATGAAACTATAGTCAAGTTTGAGACTCTATCATGCATAAAAATATCTTGTTCCGATTAATTCGCACGGGACTGTAGAACATTACTCCTGAAAATACACTTCAAGAAGTAGTGCCAAAAATCTTTTAGCACTGATTGTTTCAGATGATAATGAAAATCTTTACTTAAATTATGAAGATACAAACAGTAACCAATAGTTAAGAAAAGTCATCAGTTAATCAAAGTTTTTCTAATTTTTCTTATATGTATTAGAATTATTTCTCATGTAGTCTACGGTTAGTACAAGCATGAAAACAGTTTTTCCTTGTGACTTTTCAGGATAACACACGCTTTTAATCAAACTAAAAATAAATGGCTGATGAAGGGAGCATATGTTCTCCTGAAACGTCACAACGAAAAACTGTGTTTATATGCTCGTAATAACCGTACACTGCAAGAGAAATAAAGTTTTTCCTGTTTAAACATCGCAGTACAAAATTTTAAACATCGCAGTACAAAATATAATGTCACTTTATGCAGCTTTCAACATTTGATGTTAAATTATAATTAATTTGCATCAGATTCCTCCCGTGAGGTCAGTATCACACTTTAACAGAAGTCTGATTTAATCTGAAATTTTTATTAATTCCTCAGCAAAATTGTGTGGCAAGCATAGTCTTATTTAGAAATAACAGATTTATTTTTATATTGGGGTAAAGAACTAGCATGTTTGCAGAGCAAAGTTGCAGTGTGACATTGTTGTTCCAACACTTATTAACAAGATATCAACTAATAGTGATACAACAGTGTTTCAAGTATCAAAAAATTATCAGTTCAAATGCTTGCCAATTCATTCCTCCATCATATGCCAATATTGTGATTAATTGACATCTACTCTAATATTCACATTATCTTGTCAAGGAGTCCCAGGTTTGAATCTCAGTGGAGGCACATTGCACAGTGATTCAGGCACTACTTTAAACTGTAGGTCCAGTCCTGATTAGCCTATCTGCACAAACTTGACTTAAATACAAATGCTCAGATCTCAAACGTTATCTGTTTTAGCTAAATCATGGGTGTAGCTGCAATACAATATTATATGTTAATTTTCATAACTGTTCGGAATAAATTTAGTTGTGATCTTGAGAAACATAGTACGGGGATTGAGACACTCTGTTTCCTACATTTCACAAATGTCTCGTTTGCATTTTCATCGGCTGAAGAAAACACTTCAGGTAATCATATGCACCCCCTCAGAAGCAGCCATCTAGATACCAACAAGACGTATGTGAAATGTAGAAATCAAAGTGTTTTCAGTTTCTATGGCATGTTTGTCAAGATGGTTTATATTGTAGTGAAATTATACAGGGTAATTATAAATGATTCATCGGGTTTGAAAAGGCTGCATTAAAAAATATATAACATATGCAGTAAAGAATGATACATGGTAAATAAACAGAAACTGTCCAAGTTTCAGACATACTTTCACAAATGTTCAATGTGGCTTCTTTTCGTCACACGACACACATCCATGCGATAGTCTAGTTTGCCCCCACACGCACTCTAGCATATCCCGACTAATGGTCGTAAATGCAGCTGTAATGCGATCCTCCAGCTCAACCAAAGTTGTTGGTAGTGGTGGCATATACACTGTGTCTTTCACATGTCCCCAAAGGAAAAAATCACAAACCGTTAAGTCGGGATATCTAGGAGGCCATGGGAAAAGTGCTAAGTCATCTTCAGCACATTGCCCAATCCAGGCATTTCCACAGGCAACCAGTTCTGCTTTAGTGACCTGGTGGTGCAGTTGCAAACTGTCTTCGGAATGCACGCTGTACGGTAACAAAGGAAAAAGACTTCTCACGTTCCAAAACACAGAATGCTTTCTGCTGCATAAACGCCATTTTGGAAACTAGATTTGTACTGCCATCTGTCGGCAGGTGCCATGGTTACAATGAGAAATTATACTATCAGTTGTGTTCTTTCGTTTCATGATTAGTACACACACATTAATAGTTTTGGAAATATTTAACTTTAAAACCTGATGAATCATTTATGATTACCCTGTATTCTGAACAACTTTAAGCTACTATAGAGTTCAAGTATTAATATTTCTATTATTCTAATTCTAGCCTGTTCGGGGAAAAGCACTTATATTAAAAATGCAATTTTACAGTAGACAGTTATTTATACTCATTCTTTAAATAATGAACATTACATACATGAGATTGTAGCCAGAATTGACCTCCGGGGAGGGTCATGGGTTTCAAAAGTTTAACAGTATTATATGAAAGTAAATTATGTGTGCATGTGGGGGAATATGTTAATTATGTTAATATGGTACACAGAAAATCTAGAAATATCGTGTACAGTCGCCGCAATGGAAATCTTTACATGGTTATCACGCGTGCCAACTGTGCCATTGTTATATTCCAAAATAAGCAAAGTGAGAGGGGTCTGTAATCTTGTGATTGGTCACTGAACAGCAGCCGAGAGTGGTATCCAGTGCAAACAATTTCTCTGTGTTACAGAAGTGTGCAGTTTCGTCAAGTGTCAAATCAGCTGCAACACGAATCACAGACATACCTTGTTGAAGCAAAGTCAAGGCACGAGTCTTCTCTTCCGTTGTCAACTTCTTCCTCCCAATTGTCTTCTTAGGCAGAAACAACGAAATGACGAAACTGCACACTTCTGTAACACAGAGAAATTCCTTGCACTGGATACCACAACCGAGACTCCTTTTTTCTGGTTCCCTTGTAAAGACTCTTAGCCAAAGCATAACCACAACACTGTCGGCTGCTGTTCACTGACCAATCACAAGATTAGAGACCCCTTCCACTTTGTTTATTTCGGAGTATAACAATGGCACAGTTGGCGCACGCACGCGATAACATGTAAAGATTTCCACTGCGGCGACTGTAATTATGAGTACATACAGTTTATTTTCAATATCTTGCACACATATCCCTTCTTCGCTCTCATAGCTGAAGCCGAAAGCAAATATTCTAATTACTTCCTGCTACTTTGACTTCAGCTCGTAAATCAAATGTTCTGTAAATTTAACCTTTTATCAAGTTTGGAGAAAAATAATATGTGCTGCCTACATTTTCACTCGTGACTGCAAACAAATTTTACAAAGTAGTTTTGTAATGAACGGGAATGAGGTATTGGTTTTAGTTTTAGCTGTAATAATTGTGTTCTAATTGTGGTTTTAGATTTAACTCTGTACCTTCAGTACATTAATTGTTTGCATTCTAAGTATGAATATTTTTTTTTTTATTATTATTTTTTCTACTGCAACAATGATGTTCAAGAAGTGTAAAGTGTCAATTGTAATATTTTTTTTGTTATTTCTAAGGGTTTGTTGTAAGAACGGCCCGCGAGGCAGAAACACGCCCTCTCAATAAAGACGATATTATTATTACCAAACTTCGGAGGGGGATTCCCCTCTGGCCCCTGATTCGCTACGGTCCGGCCCTGCTCTATTTCATTCAGTGTGACTTGAGAAGTTTGCAGTTTGTGACTTTATTTGCCTTTTCCCGAACACCCTAGAATTGGCATCAGTTAAAAGAAGTATTAGGTTATTGTTATTTCAATTTTAAATTTCAGAAATGTCCAGATATTAGTATTGTGTTCACAGGAATTGGTACTTACGTATAAGAGGTATCAGCGTAAGACTAGTTATAATAGATTTAAGTGTCAGTATATTATATGTTAACTAACTAACTCTCTAGCCTTCCTAAACCTGAAGGTTTATGGGTGCAGCAACACAAGCCTTTCATCTTACCCTATCCTGTGCAAGATCAATGCAATCTTTTCCATCCTTACCCATTTTTCTTTAGGTCCATCTCAACGTTATCCCTCCATCTTCGTCTTGGCCTTCCTACAGGTCTCTTACCTTCAGGTTTCCAAACAAGAATCCTGTAAACTTGTTTTTCCTCTCACATTCGTGCCACATGGCCTGCCCACCTAAGTCGTCTTGATTTAATTATTCTAATAATATCTGGACATGAATACAAAGTATTCTATATTATCTAGTACATAATTTAATTGTACACCCTTCTACTATTTTTGCATTCTTGCAAATTACTATAATACAGGAAGTGGTGTTCATATTATTTGCACGTACACAGTGCTTGTGTAAATATCATTGCAGAATGGAGCAGGAGCATTAGATCAAATAGCATCAAAGATGAGGACCATTAAGGAGGATATTAAGGAAAGCGGGAACATAGCAGCGTCGACAAAATCTGCACAGCAGACGTCAGAAGTCATCGCAGATCTTCTCGATCTGGAGATCGAGCTGAACAGCATCCAACAGGGCATCCATCAGATGGAAAAAATCACCCCGTCTGATCCGTTTGGTCCCGTGGCTGCGAAGGAAGACCCTTTCGGCACCGATCCTTTCGGAGACTCCTTCACTCCACCCTTTTCGGCAACCGAAGCTCCCGTGAAGGATCCGTTCGAATCCATAAAGTTCCTCCCCCCTCCCCCTTCCTCGAAAGACTCGGGCCGCTCCGATCCTTTCAAGACTTCTTCTAGAGCACGATCACAAGCCTCCCATGCATCTGATCGTTACGCTGCCTTGTCCGAGATTAAGCCACCAGAGGCACCTGTGCAAGATTCATGGTTCGATCAGGATACCGATGCCTTGTTCGGAGAAAGTAATTTGACTCCACCTGCAAACTCGACATCTCAGAATGAAGTAATCAACACTTCCACTGACAGTACAGAAAAATTGGATCAGGTAAATATTGTATGCAATTGTGTGTCATTATTCGTAAATTAAGGGTGAAAAAATAGTTATAAATTACTGCTTGATTAAATTAAGGATTAATTGAGGCTGTGGTTTTAACCATTGAAAATAGCAAAATAGAATCTAACACATTCACAGCTCTGGAAGGGGCATTTAAACAACCAGCTCAGGCATTTTCTGAATCCAAATTTACCTAAAGAAAATGTTGCCACCATCTTGAATTTTCGAGTTTTTCAAAATGGCGCCCTGGAGGCTGCAAATGGCGCTCTTTCGTCTACATTTTCAGGCTGGTTTGGTTGTTAGACACACTTGCCATTGATATTTTTCAGTCAAAATACTGCCTTCATATTCAGCCATCAAAAAAATATTCTCAATAAAATAGGGCCACGGTGTTCTAGTCGGTAGTACAACTGACTGCCATGCAGGAAATCCGGTTTTGATTCCCGTGCTGGGTAATCTAAGGTCAGAATTTTTTTGACCTTGTAACATAATGGAGCTCTGGGGATCACCCAGCCTCAAATCAATGAGTACTTTTGGGTTAAGGCAGCCAAAGGCCACTTACATATAGGCACCTTATCATCCTCAAAAACTAGTAAAAAGAAGTCACGGATGGTAACAGTGCTATCAAGATGATGCATATCATGATAATAAGTAACAGAACCATCTATAGTCGTTTTCACGTTCAGAAGACACAACGGCGCTTATGGAGAAACCGCACAGTGTTGCCAATACAGCGCTAGCTCATGTTGCCGGGAAATAATGAGCTTCCTTCACAATGAAGGTGTTACATATTTTGTATATATAATGATAATTATATGTAATTATTATTAATATTATACTGTGAACGCTACAGTTCATTAGCATGTCATTTTCCCATTAGATTCTTAAATTGTCTCATTTTCCGTAAATATGAATGTCGCTACAATATAATATCGTTTCTTTCAATCATTAGTGTTTATTTCCTCGCTTTTCGCATTCGAACCCCATTTCTTTTACCAAACGGTAAAACGTTGAATAAGTGAAATTGGGCAAATCATTGTCGTCGTTAACTTCCTTCATTACGGCCCTTTGTAGGGGGAGCATTTTGAAACAGAAATGTGTGAAATTTCCACCGTATAGCACTACGTATGAAGTCATTATATACTTCACTTCCCTGCTGGTTTTATATTGAAGCCCACCTTGTCTTTTTCGCGGTGTAGTGACTGGTCCTTTGCCACTTTCCTTTCTTAATCTAAAGAAGGTGCTTCTACTGACACCAGTCGCTTTGCAAAGTTCACTAACAATAAACGATTGGCTACATCCGGGGTTCTTTTCCTTCAAGTAGGCGAACACACGTAAGACTGCTGTTCTCTCGCCACGTTTAATTATCTTACCCTTTTTCCTACTTTCCATTGCGATCACTACACGCGCGAGTGTAATGCACGAAATAAAGACACATTGTCTCTAACAATGACACTTCAGAAATCACTTAAAAAAGTAAAAATCACCGAGCACTCACACAACTGAATACACTTTTTCGAGAGAGGAAAAAGTCGAAACAGACCAAAGCAGATCTCTCACGCAAGAAAGGGGAACCTGGCACATGGGTTAGATTCAAGTTGCAACCCAAACAAACAAATGAGTTATAGCCCACTTCAACTGATAAGACGTCAATGACTCAAGCAAGGCATGTCGTATTTCTATCTTGAAGCCCCATATTTTGTCACGTGTTGGAAAGCCTTTCAAAGGTTAATATGGTGTCTATGAATTTATGTGTACTTTGGAAACTGAAAGTATTAATGTCGAGAGTAATGTAAACAAAAACAACGTGTGTATTTGCGACAGCACTAATGTTGCTCACAACAGCAGCATTGGAAATAATTGTCAATTATTAAATTTAATTAATTTCAATTCTATTATAACAAACTGCATGAAGTTAATATTTTTACTGAATGGAAATAAAATAACAACTCGAATACTTGGTGGTGATTAGCCGGAATGCTGCGGTGAGTCACCTCAAGATGGCCAGACAACGTCTCCTTACTTCGCGCGCGGTCGGGTTAAAAAGAAACTCCAAATGCATGGAAGTAATATTTCTGGGAACCTTTGAGTGGTTATAAAAAATAATTTCATTATTTTCTCCACAACTTTGTCGCTGGAAGTTTTTACTTGGATTTACAGAACAAAAAATGGCCAGCGATGACATTTTCTACTGCATGAATATAAAAAATCTTTGCATACTTTATTTGAATATTTTTTAATGCGAATATGCTTTAAATATTGATAAATTCTGAGTACCACCGTCACCTATAACAATTAAAAAACAGTGTCAATTTTTTTCATAATGAATGCTTCAATTTTACGGCATGTTTCAACGTTAGGAATGAAAACAATGCAAAAATTTTGTTTTCACAGACAATTTGCGTTTTTAATTTATCTAAAATTATGTAAGCAAGTTACCAGTGTTTTGTGTTCACCATCGAATTCTCTACAAAATTTCCTGCAAAACTGCAGGTACCGATTTTACTTAAGCTAAATTTGTAAATCCAGAAATTTCACAACAGCGCGCTCGTATTTCCCATAAGAAAAGCATTGCCCATAAGAGCCCACTGTGTCTTCTGAACGTGAAAACGACTTTAGTAAGTAAAACTACAAATATCCATGTCATGGTTTATTTTTTTATGCAAAAGTAGTGCAATAGTACTGAAGCTACTTTCACGGCTTAATAGATCATTCTTCTAACAGTGTTCTAGTACAAATTCATTCAAAGATTAAATTTCAAGGTACCATATTTCATCGCATAATCGTCGTCGCCGCATAATCGTTGCATAGGCATGTCAGATAACGAAACCAATGATAGCGGTTCAGAATCTTGACTCACTGAAGGTTAAATTTTGTTAGTTCGTACTTCACAACTGTAGTAAATTTTCTAAAGTGTGATATTTCGACTATAATTAACAATTTAATAACAACTATGTGCTAACTTTTTTTCAGACCAGATAAATGTGTACTAAACTCTCATGAAGTATTTGGTACAGTCAATAAATAAGCGGAATGAATATTGTATGGACTTATCTTTTAATACTGGTCGGCATAGTTCCCTGCGTTGTTGGGGCAGGCATCCCACCGCTTCACCAAATTTTTGATGTTCCTGTCCCAGACGTCCTGTGGCTGCTGTGAGCACCAATGGAAGACCCTCCTGCAGTTGTGAGTCCGAGGCAAAGGGGATTCCACGTAGGGCGCCTTTCAGTGGGCTAAACACATGAAAGTGACATGGGGATATGTCAGGGCTGTCGGGGGGATGATCTATGCATTCCCAACCCATTTGTGCAATCATGTCCAGCAACGTGGGGACGTGTATTGTCTTGCAGTAGGATGTCATCTCGTGACAAGAAGCCATGCCGCTTGCGCCTGATTGCAGGTCTCACCTCGTTTCGCAAGATGTCAGAGTACAGAGCAGCGTTCATTTTCTCACCCTGCCAGAGGAAGCGACCGAGAAGTGGACAGAGAACAGCAGAAATGAACTCATCCGTAATGGCACATTTAGGGTGCCCACTACGTGCCGCAACAGATACTGTTGTGTGTCCTGCTCGAAACCGACCTGCCCACTCATACAGTTATGTTTGGGACATGCGCTCACCACCATACACAGCAATCATATGCTTGTAAATGTTCCTTGGTGTGTTGCCTTCTGCCATCAAAAACTGTATCACAGATTGCTGAACCTCCTTTGTGGCACCTGACACTGTAAACGCCACGACTCACCTCACTGAATGACTGGCTGGCACCTTGGAGGCAAATTGCACATATACAACCTCCCTTCCCTGCCAGTGCTGCCACCTAGTGATGTGGTCTGGAACTTGTCTCGCAGACATGTGGCATACCCCAGCCTGGCCTACATATCCCGTAAGTTTCATCGCTTTTTCACGGCATTAATCCGGTTATTCATTGACCGTACCAAATAATTATGTGTCGATTTCAACTATATTGAAGTAAGACAGTTAAGTTATAAATGATTTTCAGTCACCAGTAATACTGACACATTTTTTTTTAAAATGGTCGCACTCCACTTTTTTGCAAAAAAAAAAAAATTGACATAAAATCTGCGATAATTATGCTGTGAAATATGGTATACTTACAAGTCTTAGATCAAATACATACTTTTAAGAAGTACGTGATTAGTAATATCCATCCAAAGAAAATTATATTTTCTAGTTAGAATAATTTATGTCCTAAGTGCAAAGCTTTGACTGCAGTATACCCACAAATGATATAATTCACTAATTCTAGCTCATTGATCTGGACTGGTAAGTACATCATTTTCAAAGATATGCGACTTAATAATGGACACAAGATGCTAAGGTATTTATAAAACATGGCATGAAGAATAGATTTTAAAATAGTACAAGTGTGATTAATGTTGTGCGTTTGGTATTTTCTAATACACACAGGTTAGTATTTACTTAAAAACTGAAGTTTGCATAGAAAATAAGGTAAAAGTGCAGAGATTATAGTCATAATCATACCTATGTTAGTTAGTAGTGCTTATATTTAATTTTGTTCCAAATTATTGAAAATTAGCGATTTACACTCTCAATTCAAACCTTCTCTTATGCTGCAGAATGTGCATTGGTTCTTCCTCATGTCAAATGCAGCAATAATACCTCCCTGATCGTTTGCTTGTAGTGCTACCTGTAGCTTTGCAAATGAAGGGCTTATTTTTTCTCAAATCTTTCTTTTCTGCTTTCCCTTTTTTTTTCTTTTTTCAATTGCTTTGCTGGGTAATTTGAAGGTGTTAGAGAACTCTTGCAAAACATATCTGAGATGCAGATCACAACTTTATTTTTGTGTAATGTATGTTTATGTATGTATTTGAATATGTAGAAAGTGTTTAGTGCAGCATAAGGAATATTTATGCAAGGATGAGACCTTTATTATCAAGTTTATCTGTGTTGAAAGACCAGGTAGTATAATGAATACACAGAACAGGGTGTGTACTAACCGGGCAAGTTTTTTACAGTTTATCTTTTATTTTTATCGAGGAAGGAAAAGAAAGCTGTTGAATCATTGATCATGCAGTCTTACGCTTTCAAAGGGCCGGTAACAACAAAATTAAAAATAGAATTTTGCATATATGATTTCTGGTTGTAGTTATTTCACCACATTTCCACCTGGTGGTGAAAATTGTAACTATTTTTTTTTTTTTTTTTTTTGTCATCAGCATTAATATCCCCATGATATCAGCCTCTATACCAAATCTCACGGCAATCCATTGCTTCCAAAGGGCGACAGAAGGTTTTGAGTAAACTGGTCTATATAAAAATGTTTTTATGCCTTATTTTGTTCATTTATTTTTAATAATGTTTAATAAATCTTTATTTTCTTGAATGACAAGTGCAACTTGAAGCTTAAAACGTGGTTATTTACCTTTTCACATCTTGTCAAGATTGTGAAAGAAGATGCAATCTGAGTTTCTTTAAGTATGTGGCATATCACCACAAGAAAAGCTTCCTTTGATAAGCTGGTTCTTCATTCAGGAACAGCTTTATAATGAGGAATATTTATAAAAACGTTTCCTGACACCCATTTTGGAAAAAGCACTTATTGCCACACTTTGTGATAAGCAAGATACTTTTTATTACTCATGTTAACAGCATTCAGATAACTACAGAAGATTGCATGTAATAAAACATGAAGGACGAAAGATACCCACTGCAGTGTGTAAGTAGTTAAAAAGTAGTGTCTATGCTGCAAACCACGGTCTTTTCCCAGAAATACAGGGATTAAAACATTGAAGGTTGTTAAAGGCAACAGACAGCCAGTGCAGACACAGTTTCACCAAGCTGTTTTATGCTAGATTCACTGGCAGACCATGTTCATTATTATGAATGCCTGTTAATCTTGATATACAGGGTGTCCCACTCGTAAGGGGTCCCGGAAAAAGTGTTATAAAAATCTTCATAAAAGAGGATATGAAACCAAATTTGTACATGACATACCTTTATGGTTGAGAAATGAAGGTACATTACAAGATTGATTGATTTGTTGTTTTAAGTCCACTTTATGCACAGTAAGGCTAATCGGGACTGGACCTACAGTTTTTTAAAGTGGGATCCGAACCACTTGTGCCTCCACCGGGTATCGAACCCGGGACCCCTTGATTACAAGGCGGCAACGCTAAAACTGCACCATCGGGGAGGCCCCGGTACATTACAAGAAGTGCTGGAAGTGCCCTCCCCCCCCACCTGTATACACAGTTCAACATGGCGCTGTATGTTTGTGAAGGTGGGCAATAGCATAGCATAATAGCATTATCACAGCGGCGCATCATCGGGCCAATTTTTTTGACACTACTGTCAACAGTGATGCATACCAGGTATTGTTTCATGAATTTGTGGACCAGTTGGATGACGAGGAACTGACACTTGGGTTTGGCAACATGCCACACGTCTGACGCGAGTATGGCTGTGATGGAATCATTTTTCCCTGACAGAGTGATTTCGAAAGGATTATGGCCCCCAAGGTCACCGGACTTGACCCTGACTTTTTTCTGTGGGGTCACCTTAAAC
Organism: Lepisma saccharinum; assembly: GCF_977018435.1. NCBI lineage: Eukaryota > Metazoa > Arthropoda > Insecta > Zygentoma > Lepismatidae > Lepisma > Lepisma saccharinum. Next base: position 3,273,780 of record NC_139258.1, read on the forward strand.
CATCGACGAGTTACGTGAGAACATCCACTGTGAAATCCAGGCAGTCACGCCGAATACTCTGGCAGTAACATTCACGAACATGCAGCGTCGTGTTGAACTGTGTATACAGATGGGGGATGTCACTTCCAGCGCTTCTTGTAATGTACCTTCATTTCTCAACCATAAAGGTATGTCATGTACACATTTGGTTTCATATCTTCTTTTATTCAGATTTTTATAACACTTTTTCCGGGGCCCCTTACGAGTGGGACACCCTGTATATTGGTTGTGGCTTGTGGAGAGAGTCGGAGATCATTCACAGTGCTGTAACGGGGTGGCTACTCACAGAGAATTCTGGGAATTCTGCATGAATTTTTCTCTATAGACGTGAAAAATGCAACTTTTATTATTCCAAGTCCCATTGAATTTGTACATTTTTATTATTGCCCTGATGCAAGTTTTTCACAGTTTAGCCATTATTTTTATCAGGGAAGAAAAGGAAAAGGAATTGCGTGGGAAATGAAATGAAATTCTCTCAAATCCTTTACTTTGTTAGCACCCTTTGCAGAACAATCTATCTAAAAAAACTGAAAATTCTTGCAGACTAAGATATCTTAAAGTTGATTAGGTAAATTTGAGTGTGAAATTCGTATACACTTAACAATTTTTTTTTTGTAAATTAATATATATCCCATAACATTTGTGACTTGTGTTTGTAGATGTATTTCTAATCTGAGTATGTCAAGTGGCAAATGTAAACGCCACACCTTAAATTATATGTTTTAGATTAACGTTCATGTTCGAGGAATGAAAGACGTGGTTGATAATAATAAGACGTAAGCACGTTACTAATATTTATCTGCAAAAACGTACTTATAGAGGCTCTATTAATTTCGGTGGCCCCAGTGAAGCAACAAGTTCCTAAGTGCTGGTGCATAAGCAGGGGCCAAAACTTACAAAAGGGACTGAGTGAGTCATTCATTAATTTATTTCAGTGATCAGAGCCCCCAAAATATCAACATTTTTATTCACAATTCTAATGCAGAATATGAAGTGTCCACGGATGGATATGTCACAAGTTTCGTGAACCATAATAGCAAAATATTCCCGACTTTTAATAACTGCTACCACGGAACGCAAAACAGATCTCCCTAATATATCAATGATCTCGTTCTGAATGTCATGTGAGAGCCATTTGTAGCCCAAACGTCCCATCCACTACCCTAGTTCATGTACATTGTCTCTTGAAACTCTTTTTAGTAAAAATTTTAACAATACTCGTAATTATATACTTAGTATATAGTAATAAGTCATGTGTTTTGCTGTCTCCGTTCATAGCCCCCCAAAGTTGATGGTTTAGCGGTCTCAGCCCCCCAAAGTTGATGGTCTAGAACATTTCAAATGTGTATTTAAAGTTAAGTTCATGTGGCACAATTCAGAGTAAACTTTACAAGAGAAGCAAAATAATACATTAGATCCTCTAAAGCAAAATTATTTGGGGGCTCTGCCCCCACATCGTTAACATTGGGGGGGGGGCTCGAGCCCCCCCTCCCCAAGCCCCATGGAGTCGGCGCCTATGTGCATAAGGCACCGAAATTAATAGAATCTCTATAAGCAAGTTTTTGCAGATAAATATTAGTAATGTGCTTACATCTTATTAAATTAACATGTTTGTGCCCTTGATTTTTTGGAAAGATTACCTTGAAAAACAGGGATTATACTTGAATTTTGTCATAGTTCTAGAGTGCCCACTCTGTGTAATAACAGTTAATTATTCCTTTTGGTCTAAACAACAACATTGAGATTTACAAACTTCATGTATTTAATTTATTCTGAAATATTCTCACTGAACATTTAATCATCAATAATCCTGATTTAGTGAATATAGGATAATAGTTTTTCTTGTATGTACGCATTGCTTGCATTGTAGAATTATTTTCCTGTAGTTTACAGTTATTACAAGCATAAGAAAACAGTTTTTCATTGTGACATTTCAGGAGAACACACACGCTCCCTTCATCAGACGTGTATTTTCATTTTGACTAAAGATACAGTTACAACAATGGTTAGCAATTTTTTAAACAAAAAGAATCCATTATATAATGGATGTTGTCAATGTTACATCAGATGTTACATCAAATATCATCAGGTATTTCGAAGTCATCATTGTTTTCACAAAGTCTCTTGATGTTTTCTGTTACATTTAATTTTAAAGATGGTGGCTTACTCCATTTGTGAAAAAGAAAACTCCATACTGGATCTATGTTACCATTTTCATTATTTAATTTATTCCAGTGTTCTTCTGCAATGAACGAAGCTTCCCAGACATTCAACTCTGTGTTTCCTGTCAATCTTTTTAAAACCCTTCTCTTTTTAATCAAATGCTTCTCTTCGATGATGTGAGCTGACAAACATGTTCTTGGGTTTAGATTTATAATGTCTAAATCTTGTTCATGCCATCTTATTGCCATTTTCCTTGCTGTTTGTCCCACATAATCCTTTGAACATGAACAACTTATATTATATATTCCTGTGGTTTCCACATATGGGAGAGAGTTTCTCATTTTGAATTCATTAAATGTACATTCCAAACTTCTTGGTGATCTAAAAACAATTTTGAAATTAAAACTTCTAAAAATTTTTGCAAATTCTCACATAAAATTGCAGTGACGACTTTGAATTAATTACCTGATGATATTTTGGATTCAAAATTTTAAATAAAAAAAATAATGTGATAAAAAAATCTGAAATAAAAATAAAACAGACTGCTTCTTTTCACAGTTAGGTTGCTATATTACAACAATGTAACATTGACAACATCCATTATATAACAGATTATTTTTGTTTAAAAAATTACTAACCATTGTTATAACTGTATCTGTAGTCAAAATGAAAATAAATGTCTGATGAAGGGAGCTTGTGTTCTCCTGAAATGTCACAACGATAACTGTTTTCTTATGCTTGTAATAACCGTAAACTACAGGAAAATAATTAATATAGGATAGGATGGGAATATAGTGCTCAAGGATATGTGACTCAAGCATCCACTGGAATACAGTGCCTATGTTGCCCAAGTAATATCTGAGAGATCATTCTGCTGGACCCTTTACGTGGTGGGTGAAAGACCCAATTTTTATATAGTTTCAAATTTCCCACTGAAAACAGCCTTGTCATTGAGGCTAGCACTGCAGAAAACCTGGTACGAACTGCTCTGAAATGTTATAGCAGGGATGGGACAGATTTATCATTGCTGTATCGGTGTTGGTCAGTATAGGCATATCAGTTTATCGGTAAACCGATCTGATAAATCTATAAATATCTTATAATTTAGTGCAACGTTCTGCCATTTTGTTATAATTCTTATGGGTGAAAACATATACTCACGGCTCCCCCTTTTTCAAAACTAAATGTCTATGCAGCTTCTTTTCCGTTGCAGTCATCTGGTAACATATATTTATTTAAGAGGTCAATGAACCATATAGGTTCTTCAAGGACCATTTGCAATTTTATATCGCTCCTTTTTTGCTATTGGTCAGAATTTGATATCACTAGTTTACATTAAAAGCACCAGTAAAGTTATCGATAATTTTATTTGTTAATATTTTGGAAACATGTACAGTATATAGATGTATTGTTTAAAGTGATAATTCTCTGAATGCAATTTCTCGGATCTACTTTCAGCTTACCCCGTCACAGGCAAAGAGTCCTGATCCCCAGAGCATGCAGTTCGATGTGTTCACAGAGCTTGATCCTTTGGGAACGGGGAAAATCAAGCCGTACGTAGATAAAAAAGACTTCTTCCAGGATTTGAAGAATCCACCGAAGAAAGTCTTAAAGGATTTAGTAGGAGAGAAGGAGAAGACCACGGACCCCGCAACCATTGCGCCGCCTCAAGCGTTGGCTCCACTGGCTAAACCGGAGAGTGACATATCATTGTTTCAGAGCAACTTCGAGACAGGTAGCAACAATCTAAACGTAGGGGGGGATGCAAACACTGTGTCAAGGGATTCTAGTGTCGTTCCAACTACTCAAAGTGATAGTGTGACTAGCTTTTCCCAACTGGATTTGTTTAAAGGTGTTGTGACTTCCCAGTCTAATGATGTGTTGTCTAGTACAGAGCCTACTAACACTTCCACTAATGTTGTGTTTACTTCTACAAAATCGTTGGAGGGTGACCCTTTCGTCGAAAATGATCCGTTTGCAAAGACCGATCCTTTCGCTGATGAGGACATGAATGGCACATTTCAAATTTCAGCGTTCCCACCCGTTGAACGTGATCCATTTGATACAGGTTTCGCCGACTTTACCATGTTTGGAGCAAGGAAGGTGGAGAAATCACTGTCAGGGGAGAAATCAGGAAGCGACTCAAAGAGATCGTCCGCGTCGCCTGATTCCAGTTCCGTTCCATCATCGCAGTCACTGTACCATGGTCCTTTGCGTGTTTCTCTTCCTCCTGAGAAGAGTTGCAAATCTGGGTCCGAGAGTCCAGTTGCTACGCTGTTACCCCCACCACCGTCCTCTCGGCACTCCTCCGCCAGAACATCACCCAGCCCTCCCCCTCCTGGCATGATCGCCAACAGCAGCGAAGCCAAATCAGGCAGTAAGTCTCCTCGCACTCACAAGCAAGCGAGCATGAGTGAAGTAGTGAAGTTACCTAGTCCAAAGTATTCCCATAAGTCAAAGAAGTTTGGAAGACAGATGACTGTAGATGTGTGCAAGACGTCAGGATTTGATACTCAGCCGTTCCCGAGCCTTAGTCCGCCTCCGAGTGACCCACGCTCGAGACGACCAACCACTCCTCCTCGGTTAATGAAGCAGAACACGATCGCATCGGTTTCCAAGTCTAACGGTAGCGGATTGCATGGTTTCGGAGAGGATAGCGTATTCTCATTGACGGACAGCACCGAACATATATTTTCTGGAACCAAATTGAGGTTATCGAGCGGCGAGTTTGGCGAATCGGCACCAGAACCACCGCCGCGACCAGCAACAACCAAACCGCCACCATTACCTCCTAAACGCCAACAGACGGGTGTCTTATCAAAACCTCCTCCACGGCCACCAGTGAATGACCATCCCCAATATGACTACATAAATAACTACGAATCTTCGTCACCTCCATTTGGCGCAGACTTGAAGAGTCCTCCAATTCCCGTACCTGCTCGTCGCCCAAGGTTTGGCGAGTTTGAAAGTTTTGGACCTCAAAGACCAAGAAGACAGCACTCTTCTTCTGGAACAAAGCATACTGGTGCGGAACCTTTCCCTCTGCTGCCACCACCAAAATCGCAGAGAGCAGCTCGTGGGGCAGCAAAGGTTGATCCCTTCGCAGATGACGTACCAACAAAAGCGCAAGCTCCAGTTACTACTGTCTCGTCATTGTTTCAGCCAAGTAGTTCAGCAACCATTACAAGAGGTCAGAAGAAGATAGCACATTCTCTGAACATTACACTAAGCCAACTAACAAGATTGGGCATCCCGGAACTGTCCAGCATGCTCAACGTATCTCCCGATCACCTGTCCAAAATGACACTTCAGGAACTTGCAGAATGTCTCTCTGAGTTTTCAGAAAGCGTTGATAAAGAGTCATTTGACAGACCTGCAGAAAGAGGCAGCGTAACCTCCGTTACTGAAACTTCATGTGACAAAGAGTTCGTTCGAAAAGATTCTGAATCAAAAGATGTTTCAGGAAATGTAAAGAGAGAAAGGTACGCTGCTCTGAAAGAATCGCTCGACGATGAATCTTTCAAGGCTGACTTTGAAACCAACTTTGCCTCAGATTCGTTTCCTGATAAATCAGACGATGTTTTCCAGGAGGCTCCGTTTGACAAATATGCCGTGTTTCGAGAGCTGGTCGAGCAGGAGATCGTTCAGGAGACGGACGACAAACTCTCGGCAGAAGAAGAGGAGGAAGCTTCAGCTGATGCTGTGGAGGATGACAAAAAGGAGGCATTGGATGCTGCTGCCGATGAGGACAAATATGCAGCGTTGAGGGAAATTTCTCTAGTGGTGGGAATGAAAGAGAAAACTGACAATGAAGTTGTAGAAGAAGAGGCAGCTGATGACATCTCTGCTACCCCTGTCAAAGATGAGAAGAAGAACGAGGAAGAAGGAGCTGATCTTCTTGCTTTGTCCAGGCAACAAAGTGAAGAAACAGAATCTTCACCTCCTGCTGATGTCCTACCTAAGGAAACGCAGGGAATTATAGATAATGTAATTCCGGAAGAAGATATTGATGAAGTGGAGGCAGAAGCGGAAACCGAGGTTATGGAAGAAAGTGCAAAATCAGATGATGTTGCTGGAACACCGGTTAAAGCAGAAATTGAATTTGAGGATAAGATAAAATCAGAATTGCCGGCAGATAAACAAGCAAGTACTTCATCTTTAGCAGAAGCTGAGGAGGAAAGTATAGAATCGCCGAAAGAAGGGAAGGAGGATGATAAAGCAGAAACCCCTGCCGAGGGTTGGGCAAAATTTGACGCGGGCTTTGAAACGCCCAAGAAAGATGTTCCGGAGGATGAGATTGAAATGGAAGTCAAAGATGCTGCAAATGAGAAAGATAGTGGTGCACTTTCTTGGTCTTCCGAAGCAAAGGGCGAAAGCCCCCAATCTTCTACGACGTGGAAGGAAACATTCGAGGAAGAGAGTCCTGTGCCGAGACCAAAGTTTGACAGCAAGAGGCGAAGGATGAGGCGAGATGCTCCTTGGAAGGATGAAGAAGAATTTGAAGAGGGTTGGGAACAAGAGAGAAGAGACGAAGGGTGGGAGGAACAGCCGAGGAGAGAAAATGGTTGGCGGGAAAGCGATAGAGAATCCTACGAAGGACCAGTTGAGAGGGTGTATCACGAAGATGGAAGAAGTCACAGAAGAGAATCGCCATGGAGAAGAGGCCAGAGATCACGAGAAGTATCTCCATGGAGCGAGAGGGAGAGAGAGATAGAGAAATGGGATGGACCAAAGCGATGGAAGGATGTGGATGAGGAAGAGGAAGAAGAAGAAGAGGAAATAGAGTATGAAAGATCGTGGAAGTGCAGGCCAAAGAGGGGTTCAAGAGACGAAGGGAGACGGAGACGTCCATCGTGGGACGACGAAAGACCAGAATATGACGAACGGAGGAAACGTAGAGTCGCACCCTGGGGTGACGACAGCAGGAGGCATGAATTTGTGCAAGATGAAGAGATGCGACATAGAAGTTACGGCCGGGGAGAAAGGAGGAGAAGGAATTGGGATGAAGAATACAGAAGACGGGACCCATCTTTCGAACCAGATTTCGACGACAGGGATTACATGTGGGGGGACAAGGGGAGAAAGCTCGGTATGCAGGGAAGAAGAAAGCAAGATGGCCACTATGGGTATTACAAGGAGAGATCTCAGGAATCGTCATGGGAAGACGAGTATGGTGACCAAGAAGAAAACTTTGACGGTACAGGAAGGTACCAGGCTAGAAAATCTTCATGGCAGAAAAGGCCAAGTGGTTCGTCAGATTCGAGGAAAACTTCAGAAAAAAGCTTGCCGCCTGAGGGATATGATTTCGGAGACGAGTATGAAAAGTCTGAGTACAAGTCCCGGCCAGACAAACACAACTTTCCAAGTCCACGGCAGGAATCGAGAGAAAGCTTCCCTGACAGGAGATACCGGACGTCAAGCGGAGACCAAGTTCGGCGAACATGGAAAGATGACCATGGTTTTAATTCAGATCAAGAACATGAATATTATTATGGTAGGTCGCACGATAGGGACTTATCGTACGAACAAAGATCCAGAACCCTCCATACAGGTAGAGCGCAGAAGTACAGAAAATCTTACGGTCGTCCTCCAAGTGCTGAAGGCTATCACCCAAGATCACCTTTCGATGATGATTTTGTTTCTCAGTCCGGAGAGACCGAGTTTTCTTTCGATTTTCAAAACCAAGGCTCTGACGTGGGAGAAGGTTCAAAGAAAAAGTCGCCAATGACAAGGAAACATTTTGGAATTCAAACTTCGCCATTTTCACAGGGAGATGCTTTCGCGCATAAAAAAGAAGGCAATTTCCCGGAAACTGGTGCAAGATCTAAGGAGTTTCCTCCCACCAGCCCACAGGAGCCGCCGAAAAATAAGGAATCTCCTACGATGGGTGATGTTGGGAAGGGAAGGACGTCTAGGGGTTCGAGCAGGAGGCAGTCACCTTTCGAAGATGACTTCACACCGCCAGAAACTCGTCACGGTAGTGCTAGACTTCAATCTAGTGTTTCCAGTGATGTAAGCGACCACAGACGATCTCCGTATGACGATTTTAAAAGTAGTGCTAGGGTTGAAAGTGTAGTTGAAGAAAGTGGCAGTGCCGTGAACCAAAAAAATGGAAGAAATTCGATCGTGAAGTACGCTAGTGATGAGGTGTTCTTGCCATCAGATAACGGTGTTGAAGGTGCAAACGCTAGTGATCACAAACTTCCAGAAAGTGTTGCTTTTCCCGACAATAGCGAGACAAGCACACCAAACGTAGCGGAATCTAAACATTCAAATAAAAAATCTAGCCCGTGGACAGAAGATAAATTTGAGAAACCTTTGCCACTGAAGTCACGTTTCTCAAATTTATTAAGGGCAGACTCAACGTCGAGCCTTCGTAAGTCGGAATCTGTAAATATTTTTTGCCGTGATAGTGATCCCTTCGACGATGACTTCTTTAGTGAACCTGCCAAGGCAGAGTCTGCTTCCGGCTCTGCTGCAAGAGATAGACCAAAGAATTCTAGTGACTCGTTTGTATGGACAGAGCCTTTTGATACTTTCAACTTCCAGGAAGAGAAGTGAGGTATTACAGTCTTTTTTTCTTGCTTTTTATGTTTTGTGTTGCATGTGTGTTATATGCATGTTACTTATGTATGTTCCTGTGTGTAGGGGTGGTATAGTACTAACATGGTGCTTCTATATGTAGATGTGCAATGTCAGTGTCCGTAAACATTATTATGTGAGGTTAACATTTGTGTAAAACAGTCTAGTCAGTACAAATTACGGTTAGACATATTGACAAAAATACGTTAGAGTATTCAAATTGGTCTACTTACGCAAGTGAGTATGTATTCTTACATGGACGACGTTTCGGAAGCTTTACTGCTTCCTTCCTCAGGTTGTCGTTTTCAGCTCGGAATATCAAGCCATGTCAGAGAAGTGTCATGTAAGGATACAGGGTGAAAGGTTCGGGTTAAAAACACTTCATAGTGCTTGACCTATACAGAATTAAAACCACTTTGCTAAAAACCCCTTAAAACTCACATTAAAACATGTAAAAACCACCGCTACGGTAAACTAGAGTGGCCGTTGAGAGTCTAAACTCCCTGTCAAGGTGAAGCAAGGGGTTTTTAGCAAAGTGGTTTTAATTCTGTATAGGTCAAGCACTATGAAGTGTTTTTAACCCGAACCTTTCACCCTGTATCCTTACATGACACTTCTCTGACATGGCTTGATATTCCGAGCTGAAAACGACAACCTGAGGAAGGAAGCAGTAAAGCTTCCGAAACGTCGTCCATGTAAGAATACATACTCACTTGCGTAAGTAGACCAATTTGAATACTCTAACGTATTTTTGTTTATAGATAGTGAGTAACACGCACGAATCCAATATGTTAGACATATTGATTGCTACAAGTTGTCACAGATATTACATTTCATTATTTTTGATCTGACCTTGTTGGCAGACAGCATGCTACGATGTCAGGGGTCCTGTGTTTGAATCCCAGGCTAGGCATGGACTTTATGGGTGTGCACTTCAGCCTTGTGTCCAGAGGAAGTGTTATCAACCCTCTGAAATACTTGCACCCGATTTTGCATACATAATGATGCTAAATGTATTTGCAACACAAGTTATGACCACCTTTTACTGAAAATGAGGAGAATATAAAAAAGGAAAGTTAAAAATTGTACTTACGTATGTGAGTATAGTGCTGTTATTGTAGAACGACGTTTCAGAGATTGACTATCTCTTTCCTCAGGTTCGTATAAAAAACTAAGTACTTGGCATAGTACTGCGTCAAAAATGTAATATGAGGATTGTGGTTAAGGGTTGGTTAGAATACATTTAAAATATTAAGTTTTTGCTATTAGAAGTACGTAAAAACCAAGTCGTTCCCTAAAAGAACTTGTACAGTAGACGTATTCACAGGTAAAAAAGTTAAAAATCTAAAAAACCTGCATTAATCACAATGCAACCTGCAGGTTTGGCCATTCCTACCCAACTGTGCTTCTCAATCCACATGAATGTCAATTCTCCAGGAATGTTTCCCCTCCCCTTAATTTTCTCGTTTCCCCTTATGAAAAGGACATAAGGGAAAAAGTTCCCAAAACGGGTCTCTCAGAACACATTTTGGAAAGTGGGCATAGAATCGCAAAAAAAAGAGATAATCAGAAAAGAGGGGAGGAAATTAGGAAGAAACGTGTATGAAACAGCGAAGATTTGTAGAGGAGAGAAGAAGAATCTTAATAGGGACGAAGGAAATTTGGAAAAGGGTGGATCAATTTCCTCAAAAAATGGGACAAAGCCTGGAAGATTGAACCCAATATCGGTTTCCACGTCACTCCGGAAGTTATGCAAGCTGCAAGAGAGGAACGTGAATTTACGTTGGATTTGTGACGTAATAAGGGGAAACGAGAAAATTAAGGGGAGGGGAAACATTCCTGGAGAATTGACATTCATGTGGATTGAGAAGCACAGTTGGGTAGGAATGGCCAAACCTGCAGGTTGCATTGTGATTAATGCAGGTTTTTTAGATTTTTAACTTTTTTACCTGTGAATACGTCTACTGTACAAGTTCTTTTAGGGAACGACTTGGTTTTTACGTACTTCTAATAGCAAAAACTTAATATTTTAAATGTACCCTAACCAACCCTTAACCACAATCCTCATATTACATTTTTGACGCAGTACTATGCCATGTACTTAGTTTTTTATACGAACCTGAGGAAAGAGATAGTCAATCTCTGAAACGTCATTCTACAATAAGAGCACTATACTCACATACGTAAGTACAATTTTTGACTTTCCTTTTTTATATTCTGGATTTGTGAGTAACACGCGACTAACCTACAAAATGCTACTGAAAATGAGGTTATGAGAGAGTTTTATTTCATGAAAAATATCAAAAAATATTAATATATATAAATTGGAAATACTTCGGTGAATTTTCCATCGACGAGAAGAGCGATGTTATTGTGCAATATGTAATTCAGCATTTGATAACCTGATAAAATCACTATAAACATAGAAATACCGATCTACAATATTCAATATTATTGTCGATTTTCATTTTTTCCTTTGCTCCGCTGATAATAGTGAACAAGAGTAACATAATTTGCATACACCAAACAAGCAGGGCCAGGCGATTATCCGAGGTGCCAAACCGAGGATCCTCCTTGATTAGAGGCAAATCCTAACCGTGGCTATTTGTTTCTTTGAATTTTTTTTAGCTGCACTTTATGCACAGAAAATCAAATAGAGATGACCTACAGTTTAAACTAGGATCCGAACCACTATAAGCCTCCACCATGTTCGTGGCTATTTGTTTTTAAAAGAGTTGGATTTTTTGTTGACAAGAATTAATTGAAGTTACTGCTGAATAACTTAATAAGTATATTGCAAAATCATGAAGCAATTTAAGCTAAGAGATTTTTGTTGTTTTGATGCCATTATGTAGGTATTAATTAAACACATAGGCCTACCTACAATAAACATGTTCTTCAACAGTATTAAAGTATTTTTAAAATATGGCTATTACTTTTCGTCATTAAAACCGTAAATATATAACATGGTTATGATTTATATTGGAGGAAGTTTGAAAGTAGGTGGTGCCAAACTTCCACCTCGCCCGGGTGAAAATTTTATCTCTAGCCACTCCTGCAAACAAGGTAGCAGATCCAACGACCACATGCAGATAATCAGTTGTAATCTATCTAGCTATTGTTCAGTTGTAATCTATCTAGCTATTCTTTACTTCTAATGACCGACAGAAGCAAGCGAAATCAAGAGGATTAAAGAAAATAACAGTACCGGTTCTCACGCAGTCCACTCCACACTGCCCTCTTCGTACTTCAAACTTTTCCTTTCCCTTCCGCTATCCGTATTATTACTGCAGTCGCTGCACGCTTTGTAGCTAATTTCCCCTCCAAAAATTCAACAATGTTAAATATTATGTCTCAGCTTTCGCTATGTACAGTTTTTCGTTTCATTATGAGAGCAAACATTTTCCACTGAAACGGGAACGAGCTTTTAACAGTGCAACAATTTTGCAACGCACGAGCAAGCACGGTTCCCATGCGCGGGTTGATAATTCGACTACAGCGCCACAAGGCAGTTTATTTTGACTAAGCTGCACTAAACAAAAACAATGCAAGACATTGTTTAAAGCATGCGTTTCACTTTGTTCCCCCACCTTTCCATTCTCCCTTCTTTCTTTCCCCTGTCATGCTTGGAACAGTGTGGGCAAAAATATACCAAAGAAATTCCATTTTCCAAAAAAAAAAAAAAAAAAAAAACCCTCGATTTACGATGCTGTGTGGGTTGCCTCTACTCTGCTCGCTACACGATCTCAAATGGAACAGGATTGCAACACTGCTGTATTGTGAACACAACGTTAGCAGTGTGTCATAATGCCACGATCTACAAGATGGAATCACTTTTCTTTTCTTGCGTGCTGCAAACAGTGGCAAACGAGCACAGCCTGACTTGTGTTCCGAGCGAACGGATCTCAGCGGCTGGTGCTGGTAATGCGAATCCGATGGGACGATTTGGCTTCGGAACGTTTGATGTTTTGAAGGAGATAGTGTACAGTGAATAAGTATAATAAAAATTGATTGCATTGCAGATTTATTTGGGTGTGCACGTGCGAATAGGCAGAAGCCGCTACTGGTTCCTAGGTTTGACGATCTGGATCTGAAGAGCTTTTGTACTAGACCTTAAATAGTGATAATCAAGAATTTCAGATAACAGATGCATGGATTGCAAAATTACCCAGTATCAGTTTTAAAAACAAACGAAATCTTCTGGATGGCATAAATAAAATTGGAATAAAAATAATCAAATATGTGAATTTGGTCATCCTTAATATAAAATTTTAGAGGAGGCTAGTTGTATCCTATTCCAACAGAGAGAATCAGATAATAGTATAACATACAAAAGGAAAATGTAATGAATTGGTGTGGTTGGAAATGCATGCTCTCTCTTCAAGGATATACAGGGTGTCCAAATTAAAGTGCCCTAATTTCAACTGTCTGTAACTCCACATGTATCTGATGCATCCAAATGAATTATACATTAATGAATATACATAGTCATAAAGTTTCTGTGAGGAAAGTAGTAATTAGTGCATTTAGTACATTTCAACGAGTGGCATGGAGGCAGGGGGGTCAAACCGTTCGGTCGACCCCCCCTGGAAGTTTCCATGTACTTTTTTTTCTATTTATGGCAATTTATAAACGAAGCACTTTATTTCACCTCATTTTGCTTCATTGTTTAAAAATGGTCTTGAGATATCGAATTTGGTACGAAACTTTCATAATTTGCAACACTGAAACTCTGTTAATTTGTAACTTTCACACGTTTTGAAGCTTCTTATACTACTGCGTTTGCTGCTGCTATGCTACTAATGTTAGAAGTAACTGTTATGTAATCTTGGTTGTAACAAGTTCTATATTATGAATACTGTATAATAAACTTAACTAAAACTGCAACTGCTGCTACTACAGCCCACCACTCACGAGAAGATCTCCAAATGAGGGGAGAGGGCATGCAGAGGGACAGGGGAAGACCGGTCTATTTGCAGAGTTTAGGGATAGAAGGAAGTCTTCCGCTGTGGTCATTGTCGTTGTGGAAGTGCTTCTGCGTGGGTGTTTAATTGTGATTTCTTTGAGATTTTTCGTGGTTTTCGTGGTGGTGTAAGAGTTATGGCAGTTGTACATTATTTAGCCGTGTTGTGTCGGCAACCTTCGAATAAAAGAAATGATCAACAGTGTCGATATGAAACAATCATCCCGAGAATTTTCATGCCAAACCTAGACCGACAAAGTAATGTTTACCATTGTTGACATTTGTAGCTTTGCACATTGTAAGTGCAAATAAACGTTCTCCACTTTCGCAACTCTTTTTCTCTTTGCCATTTGCTTCGAACGCCAGTACGGTAACAGCCAATTCCGTCGTTGAAAATATCTTAAAGATTGTAGTTAGTACAATCGGCAGGCTCTTTATTTTTTAAAAAAATAGAAAAATCGGTGCACTCTGTCAAGAAATCAATACCAGATTGCCGATGATTATACCTTTACCGCTAATGTGGATACCCCCTGACCGTGCGCGGACAGTGATTTGAGCATAGATGTGAATCAAGCCTTAAAGCTTACAGCGAGACCACAGCGCTTGTTTCTGACCCAGGGTGCACTCCCATAACCCTAATAGTGGAGTCACCTGCCGCTACGTCACTTGACTTCCGTCAGGGATCTTCTCCTGAGCGGTGGGCTGTACTAGTGTTGTAGTAGTAGTACAACTGATAGTAATAATAATAATCATAACATAATGTAAAATACCGATAATGCAATAATTTTAAAAATGAACCCCCCTTTGACAAACTTCTGCATATGCCACTAGTCTGTATCACAATATTTTTGAGGGGAGGGGTTGGATTCGACCCCTCCCCCCTAGAAAAATTTCTAGTGATGCCCATACATGGAGGATGTCCAGCTGATACTCGATTTCACACCAGGTTGGCTGTAGTATGTGTGGTTGTCCCACTGCCAACTGCAACCCTTTCACAAAACGGCTCCAGAGTTGTCACTGGGGACGAGAGGGGTAATGTCAGGTGCATCTAGAAATGTACTAATTACAGTAAACCCTCGTTAACACAAATCCCAAGGGACTGAAAATTCAAGAGTTTGTGTTAAACAAATTCGTGCTAACCGGGGATTCAAATTTTATTGTTGCAATACAGTTCTTTCTACACATTAACCATTTACAATACGTATTATGTATGTCGTCATAGAAAACACTAGTACAGTACTACAGTAATTAACTTTTAAAAAAAGTACTCACAGGTCATTTTCTGGTGAAAGATTCCTTTATATTGCGCTTTTGCAAGATACGATAAGACCTCATCATAAGAGCAATAATGCCTTGATCCAAAGGTACTTGATGTTACTCGTACTGGCTATGTCTTAAAGAATAGAAAAACACATCTGAACACACAACTGAATTTGTTGGTTAAATATGTATAAGCTCATTGTTGATGCGATGATCGCAATTGTCGAGCAATTGCACCCAAGATTTAATCTTGATTTTACTCGTACTGACTATGTTTTAAAGAATAGAAAAACACATTTGAGCACATTGTTGATCTGAAGCTGTTGGTTACAATACTGTATAATTTGATTGTTGACAAGATGATAGAGATTGTTGAGCGATGTCTTACATACCTAGCAGAGAAACAACAGAAAAAAAAGTTATGAAACACTTTGAAAGTTCGTGTTAAATGAGATCTAATGACGCAACGGACTAAAAAACAGTTCGTAATTCATGGGAACCGAAATTTGCGTTAACAGATAAAACTTTCTATAAGATATAATACATCCCTGCCGGGACCAACATTTTGTTCATGTTAACCGAGTGTTCGTCTTAAGCAAGTGTGTGTTAATGAGGGTTTACTGTAGTACTTTGCTCACAGAAACTTTAGGACTATGTATATTCATTAATGTATAATTGATTTGGATGCATCAAATACATGTGAAGTTACAGACAGTTGAAATTAGGGCGTATCAATTTGAACGCCCTCTATATCAAACTGGAATGTCACAAATTATGTGTGAATTGTTCATATCAGTAGATTTTGAAAGAGAAAAGCATGCACATTCAAGTATAAAATTTAATAAATGCAATTTAAATGGAGTGCATGCATATATTTAGTGTAGCCAACTGAAAGTGAGGAGATTGTCATCAGCTTCCGTATCTTAGTGGTTCGGAATGGTGTTTGTTGTTTTTTTGTCATAGTCTTATCGTTCATGAGCTGTTCTGCCAATTTTTTTGCTGTTTTAGAACTTTGAGGAAACTGTATTTATCTCAGCTACTGTTACTCATAGAGACTTGGGGTAAAAACTATTCTTTTCAGTAAAGAAATCGACAAGCATAATTTCAGATTTTTATTCCTAAAAAATATTGAATTTTAAGCTAACACTTAAATACTTTGGCCTGTAGACATTACAAATTTGCCTCTAAAAAAGGGGGAGGGCATGTAATATCCATGTTAAGACACCAGATGATATTATATCTTTTGGCATGTTATTACATGTAGTATTGAAAATTTAGTTTGTACTAGAAAGTTTTTTTGTTTTTTTTCCATGGCTGTTTACAAAGTCATGCAACTGAAATAGTCCAAGTTCCACAAAGTGCTGAAATAGCTGAAATTGCCATGCATGTCAAGACAAAAATTTCCACCACTTGTAAGCAATCAAATTAGCAATCAAAGTGTGCCATTTTGCACTACCAACATTTTAGGTAATGACAGAAATAATTCGAATTTTTAATATAGTGAAGAAACATCCTTTAGAAGAAAAAGTAAAAATTGCTTTTATATCTGTGTATGTATCCACATGCCTGTGTTCCGAGACCATTTTCTCAACAGAACATAGAAAAAATACATTTTTGAGAACTGTTTGATAGCATACCATTCCTTAAAATTTTCCTCTTTGTGCTCAAACTTGTCTATTTCCTCCAACTAGAGCAATGGAAGGTTCAGTGTTTCAAACCACTCATAAATTTCTAATTTAAATTCAAGCATAGAATCAAGAACCTTGTCCAACATTCTTGATTTGATTTTTCAATTCCTGTTTGATTGTGTATTACCTGTTTATAGTTCTAACTTCATGAAATTTGCAGGAATGGAATTTCTTGAGCACAGTGCTGAAGTGCTATGTTGCCAAATTTATGATTCTGGACAGAATTTTTGCAGGGGGTCTTAACAAGTTGTAAAGTGTACACAATAGGTTGGCTGCATTCATAAAGCTTCTATTTGAAAGTCAATTTAAACTCCATCTTGGCTTGCCTTCAAAATATTTGTGGTATAATCTTCCTGATATTATCAGTTTCTAGGCAACGATGGAGCTGTTGGGAAATCATTGGTGTATTCTGAAAATTTGCCATGGTTTACTGCTACAATTCTTACTGTATTGAGAGCGCATCTGTCGGCAAACTCGATGCAACATCCACGTAACTGAAACCGCTGGCTATGTAACGAAAATAATCTCGTACAGTTGCAATTAAAATGAGCACGTACCTTGTCACAAGAAGTGTTGGAAATGTCTTCCTGCATCCACACACTTATGTCATATATATTTAGGTAATTTTCACTTGTATGCATCAGTTTCTTCTTCTGAAGTTGTTTCAATTTCAATTTCTCTCCTATTGTTTAAAAGCTTGGTCATGCAAATGTCTGTTTCTTGTGCAAGGCGCCTGAAGGGATTTTTGAGGAGTGTGTTGCAATCGTGCTTCTCAGTAAGCACATGCGCTTTCACCCCTTGCTTTCAAGAACAGACCTGGTTTCCCTAAATTTGTTCATAAGTTTTCTAACACTGTCTTTGAGGAACAGGAACATCTGGGAATTTTGCTGCAAGACGCCTTCTAACTTCCCTACAAGAATTTGTATTGATGTAAGTAGGGATGTGCCGAAACCGATTACAGATGTATGAAAATCGGCAGAAATTGACACATCGGCATCGGCAAAAATCCGATATTTAAACCGGTACAGATTATACTAGAGTTTTACCTTCTAATAAGTTTTATATTCTAGTTTTGTAAGATTTATTGACAATTAGGTTATGATTCATCATTATTCTAGAGTTTTTGTAATAAAATTATTGCAAACTCATTCAGAGGATCAACCTAACTATAAATCGGAAATAAAACAGTACAATGCTGAACCAGGATCTGCTGTTGTATTGGAAATTCAAAAATGAGTATGGAAACCTGAAGCAAGTGCTGAGAAAATACTTGGGCATACCTGCTGCATCAGTATTCAGTGATTGAGTGTTCAGTGTTGCTGAACAGATTGGCGATAAGAGAAGAAGTAGGTAACTTCCTGAAGTGCTTCCAAATCTCGTATTTCTGAAGTTGAATCTGCCAGAACAGGAATTCATTTTGCATTTCAAAGAACTGCTTGTGTACTAATGTTAAATCTCTTGAGAATCCATGTTCTTCTTAAAGGTTCACATAACATTTTGTACATGCAAATGTACATTCGCATCTCTTGAGAATATATATGTATATGCATATGATATGCAATAGAAATGTACATAGCAAATTTATTTTTGTCATGCTGAAAATAACATCCCATTTCTGTTTAATAATCTTATGTATCGGAATCGGTTAAATATCGGCATCGGTATTGGTTCCAAAAATTATCGGTGAGTACATCGGCATCGGTAAATTTTCAGCTTCGTCACATACCTAGATGTAAGAGTTGTACATAAAAATTCGTTGTTTTAAATTGTGTGGATAGCGTGGCATTATTAGACTGCAGAAAGGCACCAGTAATACATAAAATAAAACAAGACAATCTTAAACACTTGTTAACACCTTAACACTTCACAAACACCAGCTGTCTGAATACTGAAGCACTGACATATCCAGAGAGAACGGTCGTATACCAAGGTTTGCCTAAAGCTGTGGGTCTAAATGCCGACAGACACGCTCTCACTGTCCGGTGCACTAGCTGCCGCTCCATGGCCAACTTGACCGTGAAAAGCACTGTATTTATTACATGTTAATTAGATGTAAGAAAAATAACCAATAAACACCAATGCAAATAAGACAAAACAGAAATCCTAAAACTTTGAATTTCACGGCAATTTCTAATGAAAAAAGTTTATTTACCAGTAGTAAACCAGATAACATGCGAGAATACACCACTGTGGCCCAGTATTTTATCTTGTTACAGATCCACCAACCCATCTGAAACCCTGGCACTAGTGTCGCTACAGTGGTTCCCGCGAAAGAACGGACTTGGAAATTCTATTTTTGTCTTTTCTGTCGAAAGCCATGGAGGGTCACATGAACAGCTGAACCAATCGGCTTTGTCCAGTTGCCGTGGTTACGGGTGATTCTCGTGGTATTCTGCGTTTGAAAATTATTCGTTTCGAGTCGTTTTTTTAACTAGTGGCACCCTCAACAAGACCAAGCACGGCAAAGCCTAATGGTTGCTGCCGTGTAGCAAGCGAAAGGGTCTCCGATTCCCTGCCTCTCCCTGAAATGCGAGCGAAGGGGCCTTATTGACAGGAAGAGGAGTCGTGTACGACTGGACAAAACTCAGGCATGTAGCAACACCGCTTCTTCTCCGTTGAACTGGAGGCGGAAAGTCTGGGTTTCCTCAAGTCCATTCTTTGGCCGAGCGGACTTTAGTTACGGGAAAGCCTGTAGTTGGCATGTTTTCAGAGGTTTCAGAAAGCTTAGTTGATCTGTATGTTAGAAATTCATTTTACAAATCCATATAAGCAATATTGAAATGAATAGATGGCCACTAAATTTTTGACAATATGCTAGGATTGAGTTGATTCCACTTTGAACCAACACCGATGTTTGAAAACTGTAACAATTAAAAGGTGTTGAAAATATTGATTAATACAGGCTCATCGAGAATGATTACCGGGATTTTAAACTATTACAAAAGAAGTATTTAATGGATATACACGTGTGGCATCTTAAAATGTTCAGAAAAGTTTAAAGTTTTAGACTTACCTTAGTACACTTCGATATGGGCGCCATTTGTAGCTCTGGTGATGTCTAGACGGTACTCAATCTCCTGCCACGTTTTCTGAATCGTGTCCAGAGTTACAGTTGTAATTGCTGCAGCATCCCTCTCTTCAAGGTGCTCCGGCACATGCACCGTTTTAAGCCTCACGGTCACACAAGCTCTCACGAAACTTTAAACTTTTCTGAACATTTTAAGACGCCACACGTGTATATCCATTAAATACTTATTTTATAATAACAGTTTAAATTCCCGGCAATCATTCTCGATGACCCTGTACAAGGTGGCGCAAAAAGAAAGCATGTTTTTGGAGTAAGTGTAACATCATTGATTTTCAAGATACAGACATTTTATTAACACTAAAATGCAGTTTGGATAGGTGTACAGTGATGATTCAACGATGGGAGATGATGTAAAGATGACGTCCTTGTTGCTGTACACATATCCGGAGCCTCTCCTCAAAGTTCCGCATTGCCCTTGCCAACATTTCGTTTGGCAACAAGGACGTCATCTTTCCGCCCTCATCTTCCATACTTAAATCATCACTGTATACCTATCCAAAGTGCATTTCTTACCAATGGTTTTGATGTTAATGAAATGTTTGTATCTTGAAAATCAATGATGTTACACTTGTTACAAAAACATGTGTTCTTTTTGCACCACCTGGTATTAGTGAGTGAATGTTCCACTCAGTTATAAGCATCAATTAAATACTCAAGAATTACAACAATTTTAGGCACAATATTGGTGCAAAATAAATGAAACTTAAAATTTTACATAACTTCAAGGATAATTAGGCTCTGTGAAAGTGTTGCATGTCATTGGTGTCATCTCAGCCCTACAATATAGTGATTTGTCATTCCTCCATAATATACAGGGTGATTCAGAATTCCTATTACACACTTCTAGGGGTTGTAGAGGTGACTTAGTAGATCAAGTTTTGATAAGAAACCCATGTCCGGAAACGTACCGTTTTGGTACTGCACAGATGACAAGATCATATAATCTCACATCTCCTATCATCATCTAATCGGGCAAAATGGTATGTGATGGAGTGACACGATATGGAAAACGCTCTGCATACAGACAATGCACAGCTCTACCATTACATTCAGCCTCCGTGGCAGAGTGGTTAGCACATCATGCTACGACGCCAGGGGTCCTGGTTTCGAATCCCAGCCTGGGCATGGATATTTGTGATGTCCATTCATCAGTTTCATCCCTCATCCCCATCTTCGCAAGTTAGCCAAAAGTGGCACAAAAGCGAAGTTAAATAAAGTAAATCAATCAATCAATCATTATGTGCAGCCACGCTGTAAATTAACAACATGGTCAGTGTTCTCGGCAAACGTGTATTCAACCATACTGTACTGTCTTCCACAACGACTGAAAGCAACTGACGTGATGGTCGAAGCACACCAGATTGTAAATAGAGGACTTTGGAAGCAGCACACGTGACATCAAGTGACTGAAGACGTCTCCCTCTGTCAATGTGGGTTGCCTACCGTGAAGCGGGAGATGTGAAATTATGTGATCTTGTCATTTGTGTAGTACCACGTTTCCAGACATGGGTTCCTTATCAAAATTTGATGTACACTATCTACCAAAAAGTAATTGGGCACGTGTACAAGATGGTTGTCTGGTGGTGCGAACCCTGTTAGAACCTCGTGGAGACACCTCTTGCTGCTATAACAGCAGCCACTCTGTCAGGCATGCTCTCGGCTAGTTTGTGGAGGACGTCCATTGGAATGTGTCGCCATTCCTCTTGCAAGATCTCACTCAGTTGGACAATGGAATTTGGCCGCATCTCCCGAGACCTCACCCGCCAGTCCAATGCCTCCCAAAGGTGTTCTATGGGATTGAAATGAGGACTCTGTGCAAGCCAGACCAATCGGTGAACATTGTCGTCGGCATACCACTGCATAGTAGCCTCCGAAACATGCCACCTAACATTGTCATCCTGGAAGTAACAGGGGTCCATTCCCTAAAACCGCCACAAGGTTGGGAGCATTTCATTGTCTAGTATTGTACAGTATGCCTGTGAGTTCATTGTGCCACGAACAACCACCAGTGGTCCCTCTAAATGATACTAAATGATTCAAATTAGATACTAAATTAACCACCATTATAGGTGCCCAATTACTTTTTGGTAGATAGTGTACTAAGTCACCTCTACAACCCCTAGAAGTGTGTAATAGGAATTCTGAATCGCTCTGTACATGTTTACCTATTTATGTTTGGGAAATGAAAGATGCAATATGTACTAGGGTAAGTGAGTAAGTAGGTCACAAACATTTATTTATAAAATACTGAGGCACTCACTAGAGAAACATTTTGTTGTTTTTTTCAGCATAATATCTGCCAACATTAATATACTTATCATACCATTTTATCAGTCTCCCAAAATCTGCTGCACAAAAGTCTTTACGCTATTGTTCCAGCCTTAGTCGCACATCACGTTCAACATATTCATCATCCGCGATACGTTTGCTGCCACTGTGCACACACTTTTTGGAAATGCAAAGGATCATGCATTATGCTGTAGGCTAAACCATAGGTTGCTATGCTGTCTACATCGTCAATAGCCTGTCAGCTCAAATCATCTACTCCACCCATACCACTTCCACATGCATTCGCCATTTTTGAACTGAGCGTGTGTTAGCTATCTAGCGACTGCTAACTGAATATTATCAAGATGGATTGTGCTACCACCTAATGTCACATTTAGAAACTACTCACTAGTATTTTCAGCTATTCCACATCAGTTTGTGACCTATTTCCTGACTTCCCCTCGTATTATAATAAATGCAAGTAAGCAAATTACTGCCTTTTTCCTAGCGACTAACTTGTAATAGTTTTATTAATTTTGCTGACCCCTGCCACCATCCACAAGGAAACTTGTTCACTGCTTGGCGGGTCTCCCTTATTGCACATTGCTAGGACAACCTTGCATTCTGACGTCAGACGAGAAATGCCTATGTTGTTAGGTTTGGTTCTTTTAGCATAAATACACTGAAAATGTATTATTTATGCTATACTTAATAAGCCTAACCCAACAACTTAGGCATTTAGTGTTACAATAAAAGCATTCCCCGGTGATGTAAGAATGCAAGGTTGTCCTAGCATTGTGCGATAAGGGAGACCCCTGCTTGTTCATGTCGTTTCCCTGAGTACATGGGCGTCGCCAGAAATTTTTGCAGTGGAGGTCGGGCAGATAATAAAAGTTGAATAGCAGAAAAAATAACTCAGAATTATTACCACGGCTATAAATGCCATTATACAATAATATTATAAACTAATAAAAACAAATTTTATTTGAAATAATAATAATAACTATTATAATTATTATTATTATATAAATGTGGAGACTCGATCCACCAAACGAGTGAATACCAACAAAACTATTTTCCACTATTTCTTTTACATTTTATGCAGTTAGTATCTGAAATTCATTTTGATATTAACTTTTGCACGTCTCGTTCAAGAAAAAGCTTTAAATGTTAGGGGGAATTTTCTTTCATAAAGTTTGTTGTGTTACCTCTCACCTACAACTGTAATTATTAGAATTGTGAAAACTGTGGAACCATTTGTTCTTTGATGAAATGGTATTAACTTGTTCCTGTATTTTTCACTCAATGTTTTCGATCCAATGCATTTTTACTTTTATTATTCTGTTTGAATACTAACTAAATTAACTTTATTTCTGTAACAAACTTTCGTCTTTTTTGTATCTTGAAACGAACGATGTCAATTTCCAGCGCACCCCCCCCCCCCCTCCCCTGATGCCCATGCCTAAGTACCAGTAAGAGCAATGGTGTAGTCCATTCATCAGCTGCATTTATTGCCTCTGGCAGCAAATTAGTCGCACGGAAAAAGTTAGTATTTCTTACATGCATTTATGATATTTATTTACTTGTAAACAACTGATTGACTCAGCTACAATATATCGTTTTGATAACGCCATGTATTTCTTTTTTGTTTCAGATTTTTCTAGTCTGTTGTGACAAGTAGGGAGGTTCTCTGTGATTGCGTGTTAGGATGATTTTGTGCCACTGCAGAAAAATAATAACTGATTCTGGATTCTCCTATTTTTTTTTTCTCGTAGTTTATGATGCCATGGTGTTTTGTAGATATCACATTCTAGATTTTATTTCACAGTTTTTAAAAGAAGAACTTGAAAATAAGAAATCACATCTCGCTTATGAATCCGATCATGGTCTTTAACTGTTAAAACTTAAATATTTGCTGTATCTTTAATGGCAACTGGTTACTATCCTGTGTGTGTAGATACATAGATATAATACTAATTTACTGTTAAATCCTTTTGATACTGTCATCCCCCCCCCATCCCCTCTTTCTTACTATTGTTTTCTTGAAAAGTTACTCTGTGAATACTGGCCATGTCCGAAAGGTGCAAGACCATACTTGAAACGAACATCCTCCAAGTGTGGTCTCGCAGTTCGGTCTTGAAGTCGTGGGCTGGAAGCGAAAGTCTTTCAAATTAACTGCAGCTCCAAATACGATCAGTAGATAAAACTGAGGACACGTTGTTCTTCCCACATTTTAAACACTTGTTTTTCACCATAGAAATCGCATAGCATTTTAAATGGTCTCATGCATACATTTCCACACATTAGAAGAACTTCAAGCAACAACTTGCTGACTCCATGATTTCAAATAAATGAACAAAGAGTCCACGAGTCAAGTACTCAAGCCTGCAATGATGCGTGCTTCACGCTGTGGTCTTGATTTCTTGTTTAATTGACGCTTTCGAACTGCACTAGGTGATGTCACTTCCGACAAGACCATTCTTCAAGTCTGCTCTCTGTATCTTTCAGACACAGCCACTGTTCTGGCTACTATATGCCAAATGGAGTTAGTGTTTCACATCTTGATATTAGACGTGTGGTTTGCAAGTCACAATATATATATATATAGATCTACATCAAATAAGTTTAAACACAGATATTAAAAGCAGCCTATACAATACCTCCAGTAGTGCCTGAAGATTTATGTGATATTTTGCAAGCACATAATGTACTACATGACTCTTGCCGTGATGATATTTCCATGTAGTTATTTATATAGATGAACTGTTCTTACAACATGGGCCACGTAAGATTATTGCAGGTATATGAATCAAGATATGAAACATAAATTTTAATCCATTTTGTTTTTGAAGCATGATCCATTGTCTTATATATTTTATTTTTCTCCCCTAAAGATAAAACATAATAAAACATTGAAAGTAAGTTTTTAAAATAATATTTTTTGATGTTTTGAACTATTGGTGTGATAAGGAAGGCTGTTAATGGTATTTACTATGAAACCATTTCATATAATAAATTAATTTAGTAAGATTTAAAATATTTATAATTGTCAGAAGAAAATAAATAAACTATCATGTCATTATGTAGTATATTTCATGTAATGGCAACTTAAAATTCTTCCGGTGGGTAAAAGTTACCAGTATGTTATAATTGTTCTTAATATGCAAAATAATTTGCTTTATATACAGAGATGCTTTAATAATAAAAATATATATTCTTTTTTTCAATTTTTGTTTACTGCATGATTGGTAATTCATGTAATATAAATATCTGAAGTTTTTTAACTGAATAGCCAAAAAATCTCCTAGAGCATGCCATGACAAGCTACAACAACAATAATAATAATAAAAATTGCCATAATAAAATGAAGCAGTGGCAGTAATCAAATGGCTTATATTTCATTGCAATAAGCAGACGATGTTCTTTTGTCATGTTTTGAAGATACCTGTAGGTTTTTCTATTGTTAGGTCATAACTAGCATGGGATGTTCCGAAACTATTCTCCTGTACATGTTGTGTGATATAGAATGCTTTTGCAAAATTATTTTACACATGGCAGCAAGCTGTTGTTTCGTGATTATTTCAATTTGGTATTAAAGGGTTTTACATATCCGCAATTGAAACATTCCAGTTGTCTGTTTTCTGTCAACACTCATTTTTCTTTTCATACACAATAACAATGTTAACATATTGAAATCAAGTGTAAGTCATACAGCTGCCAACAGATCAATAAAAAAAATGTTTTATGTATGTATTATTATATTTTGTTGCTGTTATGTATCTTTTTCTTTTTTGCAATATTTTCCTTTTTATATACATATATATAGTAAATATATATATAAATGTTTGATGCTTTAATATATTGAATCTCCTTTTTAATTTTTATATAAATATATATTATTCGCAAGCTTTGCCCAATATGAAGTCTACATCACCTGTTTCCATGAAGTATTTCTAGGTTTCAAGTTCAGTGTTCAATTAGAATTGTGACTGTTGATTTATTTGTATCACTTGTCAAATGTATTTGGATGGTCTTTTTGTTAGTGATTCAGCAAAGTAGATCTTCACTAAATGTCCTGTACACAAAGTGACTGTGTGGATGTTCTCCGATGAGTGTGATGGAGTTTTATATAATAGTCCTTCTGTGATGTTTAAAAAGTAATGAATCTCAATACATACATGATTTATGTTTAGAGTGTGTGTGTGTCACTATAACTGTGATGATTGAGTTATGCTGATTTTACAGGGTGGCCACTCACTGGGAATTCCGGGAATTCTGCTTGAATTTTTCTCCGTAGACGTGAAAAGTCGCAACGCTTATCAATCCAAATCTCATTGAATTTATACATATTTATAAATGCCCTGAGGCAAGTTTATCACAGTCTAGCTTTTATTTTTATTGAGGAAGAAAAGGAAAGCTGCTTGGAAAGTAAAACAGAATTCTCTCAGTCCATTTACTTTGTTAGTGTCCTTTGCGAAACTATCTATCTGACAGACATAAGATCATTGCAAGATAAGACATCTTGAAGTTGATTTCGTAAATTTTGGTTTGAAATTCTTATACAATTAACAATTTTTCGTAAATTAGTACAGTAAAATCTCATTAATCCGGACCTCGATAAGTCTTTCTACTGTACTGTACTGTACTGTATTTAGGCCTATGCCCTTTAAATACACCATAATAAACGTGTTTTGTTGCTATAAATGGAGTTGTAATGCACTTTCTACTGTTCTTTTGGCTATTTCAGTTAATCCGGACTTTCATTAAACTGGTCAACTTATCCCCCCATTAGTCTGGATTAACGAGGTTTTACTGTATGTCCCATAACACTTTGACTAGTGTTTGTAGATGTATTTCAAGTCGGAATATGTGAAATTGCAGATGTAAACTCCTCACCTTAAATTAAACATTTTAAACATAGTATATACCATTTAATTGAATTGAATTAGAATTTTTGGATACATTGGAATCATACAGACCCTTTGTATTGTTAATATTGTTGCGTGTGTATATGTGTGAGTGGCGAGAGAAACTAAGTAATACGTGAGGTTGAAATGGAGAAAACATACTTGTACCCTCGAATTTTATAAAGTTCACCTTGAAAACCGGGAATTATACTTGAATTTTATCATGGCCCCTAGAGTGGCCACCCTGTTTTAGAATCTCAATTTTATCTTGCCACAGATTTTCTCCTCATTTGTTTGTACAAAAGAGAGATTGGCGTAAGTGTAACTGGCCAATATTTATTTTGGCATGTGCCTTCTAAAAGAATATATGACAAAAGTGTAACTTTGCCTTTATTGCAATTGACCAAACATTCAATGAAACTAATATCAACTTTTTTTGTTTCTTTTCATGAATCTTTAGTCGGATAGTAGTATTTTGATTTTTAGCTAGAATACTCATATACTTATCCACATCAGTGGATATTTTTGACGGCACTCTATTTATGTTATATAGAAATGTATAAGGAGATTTTTAAGACATTGAATTTTGTCCAAATGATGTCTGTCAATGAAAAGGACTAATTTCTTCTCATTGAGTCGTTTTAGTTTTTAATTCCACTTTATGCACAGAAATGCTAATCGGGACTGGCCCTACAGTTTAAAGTGAAGTCGAGACATTAACACGTTAGCTGCCACCTGAGTTGTATTTACGCACGGAGCCTCGTGAAGCTTATTTAACTCACACGTCTCTTTACCTTGGGAGCCTCGTGGTACAATGCCAACTCACGCTACCGTGCTATAACATACATGTTACATGAAGAGTGGCCCCGTGGACAAAGTTTTGCAGGTGGTTCATGAAAATCTTATTTAGTGATGCTGTTATTCTTACAATTAATACAAACAATTTTAAAAGCATGGATGAATAGACGTACATTATCTTCTTTTATATTTATTTTTATATTTCACTTAAATCTGACAAGTAAACAAAGAAACATTTTCACTCATGAACTGTTTTCAAGTTTTTCCGATTGTGCTTTTGGCCTTGAATTATTGCTACCCAGCTCCTCGAACAATATGGATACAAGAGTATACGGCATTGTCATGTTACAAATAACAAACGACTCAATGCTCAGCAAAAGCAACAATAAATATGCTGAAGCCAAATATAACTCATGTGGTGTCCAACATAATAATTCATTCACTCCCATAAAATAATTAAAAAATAACAATTTTACATCAAATCAAGATACATATTACTTTCAACGTTTTCATTATATTATTTTAATAAAACATTGACCCTCCAGGGATTTTTCCCTATTGTGGCAGTCAACGTGTTAACGTGCTTTCACCGGGTATCGAACCAGGGACTGCTTGATTACAAGGCAATGACGTTACTACTATGGCATCAAGGAGGCTTCTTGTTGATCTATTACATGCTGTTTCTTGGTGTTTCAGACACACACTAAGTGTTTGTTATCTCTCTTTACCTTGAATTTCTTGTTTGCCAACTTCCATTCTTATGTATGAGCTTTATTTAGTTCAGTTTTACCCTTTTTATACATAATGTATATATTACTGTATTTGCTCATGCACATAGATATTCGATCGCCCATACAGAATGCTCATCTGTATAGTTTTATCATGACGTTCTCTGACCAATCAATCTTCTTGCTTTGGTGAACTTTACTTCAAATCTTGTTCTGCCATCATCGTCATAACTACTCAGATATGAAGAAAGAGAAAGAAGAAACAAAAAAAATGCAATTTCATCTTTAATGTGATTTAAAATTGTCTTTTAGACTGCAGAAATGATTTAGTAATAGAAGAAAGATACACCTTTTCATTGTTATAAATTACAGAAAAGACTTGTGTCCAAGAGAAGCATTTAAAGTTGTAAAAAGAATGTTTTTATATAAGATGTTGCGTATATAAAAGTTAGACCAAAAAATATAATTTGGTTTTTGTGCCATAGCTCAAGTGCCATTATAATGACTGTGTAGAACTTCAAAGTCATGTGTGTATGTATGTATATAAACATATACATATATATATGTGTGTGTATAATGTTTCTTAAGGAGTAAACTGTTTTGTATCATCCATTTATCATGAATTCTTTAAAAAATATTGCTTTACAGGAGTAAAAAAAAAAGTTAACAGAAATTCTGCAAATAAGGTGAACATATAATCTGCTACCTGTCACAACCAATAAAACTTTACAATTAATAATGTTTTTCATTACGTAGCCTATAGTATCCTCTTTCATAGGTTGTTCATGTTATACGAGGCATATTCGGAAAGTAAGTACCGAAAGGATGTAAAAAATAAAGTAAAATAGTTTCGTACCTTTTTTTTATTTGCATTGCATTCTACAGACTTTAAACTACCTTTCTACGTAGTTTCCACCATTCTTCAAGCATTTGTCGTAGCGTGGCACTAGTTTTTGTTCCCTCCTGTGACAAAATACATCCATGCACTGCTGCTTCGTCGTCATCCTCGTCGAAACTCTGACCAGCAAGAAACTTCTTCTTCAGATGAAGAAAGAGATGGTAGTCACTTGGTGCCAAGTCAGGGCTGTTGGCAGATGGACAAATTGTTCCCAGCTGAATAACATGATGACATTTTGAGTTTGTTGGGCCGTATGCGGACGAGCATTGTCGTGAAGCAACACAATGCCTTCGCTAAGCATTCCGCATCTTTGTTGGTGGTCTGTCCTCTAGGCAAGAATTCTACCATTCTTGCATTGATAAAACAAATCACAGACTGGATTTCACATTTTGCAGGCCGATTGATTTTCTTGAACATTTCAAACCTTCAGAAAACTACGAAGAAAAATCATGATCTGCTCCTACGCGTGCCTGTGGCTAGCTAATGGATGAAGGATGTCAGCGAGAACTCACATGGTCGCGACTGCATCGCTACAGCTGCAATATTTGCAAACGGTACTTACTTTACGAATACGCCTCATACATCCTGTTATTTTGAAATAAGCATATTCTTGGGTTAGGTACAGAGGTGCAACAACAAATTTTTGTCTGGGAGAGGAGGGGAGCAAATACCATGATAAAAGTGCCAGGAAGAACAACAATAATAATAACATATTATTATTATTAGTAGTGGTAGTAGTAGCATCAAATACATTATTATCCTGGTAAATCGCGCAAAAAGGGGTTAGAAGTCAGTGCTAAAGCAGTTGTGTCGGAACAAACTATTTTAAATATTTTTTCAACATGTTCAATTTCAAATTAGCTAATAATGGAAAGCAAGCACACAAACTGTATTTTTGAGAGACAGAAAATACATGGCGAATATAATTCTTTTTGTACCAGGTGGTTATAATTAAAGTGACGGTGTTCAGAGTGCTACAGCACGGGCTGTAATGAGAGTAGCAGTCTGAAACTTCGTAGATATGTTAATGAAGCAATGTGCTCGCGAATTATGCAAAAAAAAATAGTTCCAATTCTCGCCACCAGGGTAAAAAAATGGCGCTGTAAGCAGTCAAAACGTGGAATTTTCCGTAACTCTTGATGTCAAAGTCGGTGACATTGCCTAACCATTGTGTGAGTTCCCTGGTTGTGGTTGGTGACGCTTGATGCTTTTTTCTTTAGCAATGTTCATGTAATTCGAATAGTGAAACTGTAGCGATATTTTATTACAAAGAGTATTGTTTTCTGCGATTTATAGTGTTTTTCCTGTAACTATACCAAGTTTTGACTGCTTACAGCGCCATTTTTTACCCTGGTGGCGAGAATTGGAACTTTTTTTTTGCATAATTCGCGAGCGCGTTGCTTCATTAGCATATCTACGAAGTTTCAGACTGCTATTCTCATTACAGCCCATGCTGTACCACTCTGAACACCGTCACTTTAATTATAACCACCTGGTACATATGACGTGTAAAAGCACGTCCAGAAAGTAAGTTCCGTTTGGTAATAAAATTAAATTGTGTACAGATACAGAAAAGTTATTTATTGCACAAAATTCTACAACTCTTAAACTACTTTTCCACATAACTGCCGAAATTTTGCAGGCATTTGTCATAGCGTGGCACAAGTTTTTGTATACCTTCTTCATAGAAATTTGCCGCCTGTGTCTTCAACCAGTTGGAAACAGTTTCTTTCAGCTCGTCGTCATTGTTGAAGTGTTGACCGCCAAGGAAAGACTTGAGATGTAAGAACAGATGAAAGTCGCTAGGAGCGAGGTCAGGGCTGTACGGAGGAGGGTCAAACACGTCCCAGCCAAATCCCTGTAGGAGGTTTTTCGTCACATTTGCAGTGTGTGGTCGTGCGTTGTCGTGAAGAAAAATAACACCTTTTGACAGCAATCCTCGACGCTTATTCTGTATTGCGCGGCGCAATTTCCGAAGTGTCTCGCAATAAGCATCTGCTGTGATTGTTTGACCACACGGTAAGAAATCAATGAGTGAGATGCCTTTCCAGTCCCAGAACACTGTGCACATCATTTTTCGAGGTGTCGAGATTTGCTTCGGCTTAACCTTTGCTGGGGATGAAGTGTGCCTCCATTCCATTGATTGCCGCTTACTTTCAGGGGTGTCGTAAGAAACCCAAGTTTCATCCGGCTTCACTTTCCTCGCATTCAGAAAACGAATCACAGATCTGATTTCACAAGCGGCGGGATTTTCAATCAACACCGACATTGTAAAGAAGCACAACAAAGTGTACGTGACTGACAGCGAATGGCTCACGTTTCTTCTCCTTGATACAGAGCGTCTACCGTGCATGTGCGGAACTGCAATCGCAGCGCTGCAGCGGAGATAAATTGAAACGGAACTTACTTTCTGGACGTGCCTTGTATAACTTTCATGTACAGCATATGTTATCCACACATGCAACATGGAGCGACGTAAAATAAGGAATAAAAAATGCAGGAAATACGTGAAAACTAATTCCATCTTGAGTATCCTTTTGTTCTGCTAGTCTTGCTTTGTTTACTTTAATGTTGCCCCCCCTAGAATCTATTACCATCCAAGGTTAGGGGGGCAATGCCCCCCACTGTGGTTGCACCACTGGGTACAAATATACAGTTGAACTTCATTCGTGCATTCTTCAGAGACAGGCTAAAGAATTCAAAATATATAAAAATGTGATATTTTGTTACATTGGGGTCCAGGAAAGTTAATGGCAGGAGGAACAGTTTGTGTCCAGCCAGACACAAGGACTCTTAAACTGCGCCTCCTCCACCAACCTTTCCCCGCGGTGAGCTGGAGAATAAGACGCTCGTGGATTGAATGGTTGTAGGAGAAGGAGAAAACTTAGCATTACACTTATGGAAGTATTATTCTACTTGTTCTCTTGGGGATACCAAACTTCTGGTGGCGTAGAAAAACATATGAACAGAGAGAGGACAGGTTAAAGATTTGATCAACCAGCAGAAAAGTCAAAACTTCCATTTGATTAGCCATAACTTGAAGTTGTTGCTGCAAAACTGTCACTCTTCACCTTAAGGGCATAATGCAGCAAAATGGAAAATCAAAGTTTCAATTTATTAGGGGTATTCCAAAGCCTTGTGCATTTAATGCTTGAACGAGTTATTGTAACTGACCATTATAAAAGTTTTCTCATGAAAATTATGAAGTTTATTATGGCATTCCTAAAGTCAGTTTTCTTGTGTGATGCCCTTGTACTGGGAGTCAGATATTTCCTTGAAAATCGACTGTTGCAAACCTGCACATTCATGGTTGCTACAAACTATGCCAATTCAGAAATTACAATATAATTTGGACCAAAATTGATATAAAGCAACATTCGTAAGAGTGCTGCATTAGCAATTGCTATTACGAGGGTAGTTTGAAAAGTAAGGTAAATGAAACAGAGATGGCAGCACCATAATCGAAGTTTGATCCTTCAAATGAGCCTTTGCAGAATTTCAGCCCAGTGAGTTGTGAGGTTATTGTTTGAGCGCACAAGGTAGGTGAACGTGCAAGCGTTTTCAAAAATGAGGGCAAAACCACCAGGACAGGTTTATATGGATAAAATCTGTGAACTTAAGTTTGAATTGTTGGATCATCCTCCCTATTCGCCTGATCTAGCTCCCTCTGATTTCCATCTGTTCTGTCCCCTAATCTCAAAGAGGACAATGATTTTCTGATAAGGAAGAAGTGATTCATGGTGTGAACAGCTATTTTGCAGACCAGGAAAAATCATTTTATGAACAATAACATCAAAACGCACAGGGCTGAAACTCTGGAAGGGCTCATTTGAAGGATAAACTTATCGACCGTGCATCTATTTCGATTATGGTGTTGCCGTCTCTGCTTCGTTTACCATACTTTTGAAACTATTCTCGTACAGTGGCGGCTGGTGGTTCAGAATGTTGGTGGTTGCAGCAAATATATATTGTATATTCCTTCAACAATATATAATATATGTATTTATATAACTTTAATTTGTATATATTTATAATGTAATTACTATATGTATTTATAATTTTATACATGAGTGACAAGTGACACTTTCGAGGAGTACAATTAATAATCATCATACAAAATTTGAAGTTTCCATTTATTCGGCAGCAATATTGTGCAATTTTGTGATTATGTAAGAAGTACTTTAATGTTCTGATTCAATTGTTAAATATTTTGACGGAAAACTCTTGATGAATTGATGCTTGTAATTGGACTGGAATACTCATTCAATAATATTAATCAGTATATTGAACAGTTTTTAATTGTAACAATCTACAAATGGAGGCACATGGCACAGTGGTTCACTTTAAACTGTAGGTCCAGTCCCGATTAGCCTTTCTGTGCATAAAGTGGATTTAAAAAAACAACAAAACAAATCAAATTGTTACAAGTTTCAAGCATAATTTAAATTAGGTTAAGATTCTCCCCAAAAGAAAATATTTATCTTTGCCTAACGTGGACATTTTGTCTGTTGCTCTACGACACAGGACAGTGAGAATTGAATCCCAGCGTTTGTTGCTGGTCCGTCCTCTTCTTCCCTCACCCGCCAGGGGATCCGAAACGGGTTGCCTGACCTAGGTGTGTTGTAAATCCATTACAGCAACCAAGTCGACTGAAGCAGGAGATAGGAAGAACAGCGTTGAACTTCCCTCCAATACTCCTCGCTGTAGAGATCAGGGCGTTGCTCTGGCCTTGCAACGCCTACCTGTGTGTCTACTCATACAGTGTGAAATCTCGCAGGTTTCCTCCCTTTTATTTTAACGAATTGTATTGGAATTTGCTTTATGAAGCAATGAAAGGCAAAATTGTTTGTTTATCTTCAATATATTTAATAGGAAAAAAACGAAAAAATATACTAACAAAAAGTATGAATTTTTATTGTAAAATATCCGGTCGTTGTGCAATACTACAACAATATCAGTAACCGCCCCTGCTCTCGTATATTCTGATATAAAATGAACTATCTTTACATTGAAAAATTAAGACAATGGACGCATCATCTGCCTTCTTTTAGTTGTTTTTAGGTCAACCTCAGTCCTCTATGCAGCTTGAAAGGTTATGAACAAGACATTGTAAAAGGTTAAAACAGAATAAGTGATATTGGTACAGGATAGTATCTTTTGAAATTGAGTCATTTATAGCAGAGTCTGTGAATTTTTGGGATCTCCAAAAATGATGACAGACACTTTCCAGACTAATTATTCTAGAAGTTATGCAAAACTGAAAAGTTTAATTATTTGCCACGTCCCTCGCGTAAACACCTACCAGCTTAGCACAGGGGAGAGACAATGAGATACCTCTGGGCACAGATCAGGGTTACTAACGCTACAAATATATGGAAAGAAACAACAGATTTAACCCACTACTGAGGGTACAATTCGTACTATATTCTTGATTAATTATGTACAAACATTAAATAACTTTTGAAGTCTTTTTATACAGTAATTTTCTTCTATTTTTATTTTTTATTAATTCTAACCAATCTTCTTCGGGCTTCTTCTTCTTATAATCAATATGGCATCTTCTTCTTATAATCAATAAGGCATCTTCTTCTTATAATTAATATGGCATCTTCTTCTTCTAGTATTTAATAACTAAAGTGCCTTCTTCTTGCAATTAATAAGACTTCTTCTTCTTATACTCGCTAATATTTCTTCTTCTATATATTTACATCTTTATTCTTCATCCTTTCTTTATTCTTTATTTATCTCTTTTGTTTCGTTCATTGATTTTTCTAAGGAACATTTTTATATCTTGGCTCTCTTGATTATTCCGTGGATTCTTTAGATAAGCTTCCGTAAATATCAAACTTCCAACCAAACAAAGAGAAAGGGGTTAGTTAAAGATCGCCACCTAGCCGGCGCTAACCTTAACTTGGAGCTACAATGTATGCGCCTCCAAATGTGCTTGGGTGCTGCCCTGAAATGGCACTACACCTGGGGAAAAACAACCCAAAAGCTGCATGAAACTCTCAGTTCGTGGGAACTGTAATAGACACAAAATCGAAATTGCAATTCGACTTCTTTACTTTTGTATATTAATCGCTTATGTCATTACCGAATGATAATTCCCCTTTTATCCTTATTTATATCCTGTTATTATGTTAAACTTATTTATTTATTTCCTTATAATTAGTATTAATATATACAATCATTATTTCATCACGTCTGCTCTTCCCGTTGTCTCTATTCACAATCGTATAAGTTCTCCTGGGTGGTGCCATCTCTTACCCACTTTCCAAACTGATTTATGCAGCATCTTTTATAACCGTTGTTCCTCTTGCCTGCTTCCATCTATGGTCCTTTATTTCAAAGAATAGCAACGCAGTTTGTGTACGTGACACAAAATTCCCCTCCTCTGGGTAAAATTTTTCCTTCTGAGAAGTTTCGTATGCAAGGAAAAATTTTCTTCAACATCCATTCTTACTATTCACTTCTCATGTGTACTTTTCAACATTTCTTTAACGTCTTCCGTACAATTATATCTTTTTACATTATCTAAATTTTCTCTTCTTACTTCCTTTGTCACCATATCTTGTATAACTATAGTGTTCCTAAACGTTTCTAATACCATATACGGACCTTCATACTTGAAAAACAGTTTTTTAATTGTGCGGTCAATGGCCTTACTTATTGGATGTATTTTACAATAAACTATATCACCCCTCTTTACTTCTATCTTCTTTCCTTTCGCTTCCTCTTTTGACGTCCTCTTCTTTCTTTTGTTATACAGGTCATTGAAAAATTATTTCCTTGTTCCTCTTTCCATAACCTTCTTTGGCCATTCTAAATCATCGAAAATCATCGGCTCTGCTTCATATCCCAAGAAAATCTCTGTCGGGCTCATATTAGCCTCACCTGATATAGAGTTATTTAATAACATAACTATCCTATTAATTACTGCACACCACCTTGTATGATGATCATGACAGTACATTCTGAGTAACCTCACAATCTCTCCATTGTAACGCTCAATTGGATTTGAACTTGGATGATATCTTGTTACATTAATCAATTTGATCCCTTTGAAATATGTATACTCCTTGAAATACTCTGAAGTAAATTGAGTCCCGTTGTCTGTCAACATTTTCTCTGGGCTACCATAATGTTTGATAAATCCTTCATCCAACTTCTTGACTATCTCTTTGGTTGTGGCTTTCTTTAAAGGATAGCACATGATAAACTTGCTACATATGTCCACACACGTCAATATGTACAAAAATCCCTTAGACCTAGGTAATGGTCCTATTAGATCTATCGAAACCATGTCTAATGGCCATTTAGCGATAATATGTAATTCTTCTTTCTTAAATTTTATCTTTGAGGGTTTAGTTTGTATGCAAACTGTACAATTTCTAATATGGTTAACAACATCACTCTTCATAGTCTTCCATACGTAAAATCTTCTAGCTAATCTCAGCGTTTTGTCAACTCCGAAGTGGCCAGATCCTTCATGTACAATCTCGAGTACTCTTCTTATCAAGGTTCGTGGTACACTAATCCTTACTTGGTTCGGATTCTCATAACTAACTTGGAAAACGATGCCATTTATAACTTTGTATCTGTTCTTTATCTTAGACATCCTTGTTTTCTTGTTTCCTTCCTCTCCTTCCAACACCTAGATAATCTCCCTTAGTTCCTCATCTTCCTCTGTTCCAACTCGCCATTCCTCTTCTTTAATACCATTTACTTCTTCCTCAGCGATAGCGTTGATTTCTAGCCTAATCACTTCCTCTGGTTCCTGATTTCTCTTTAAAGGTGCTCTACTTAGAGTATCTGCAACATGGTTTTCCTTTCCTTTTATATCTATAACATCAAAACTGTATTGTTGGAGTAATATTGCCCATCTCGTAAGCCTTGCATTCCACTGTCTTGCAGAATTTAACCAAACTAGACTCTTGTGATCACATACCACCTTGAATCTTCTGCCTTTCAGATATGCAGAAAACTTTTATATTCCAAATATTATCGCCAGACACTCTGGCTCACTTATCATATACGCTCTTTCGAAGTTCTTCAAGCTTCTGCTAGCATATTGTATTACATTATCTTCATTGGATTTGTTTTTCTGAAATAGGTATGCTCCCAATCCAATGTTTGATGCATCTGTGCCTAAAAAGAACATTTTCCCGAAATCTGGTTGGCTTATGGCTGGTGCTTGTATAAGGTCTTGCTTAAGTCTTTGGAAAGCCTCCTCTTCGTTTTCCTCCCATTTCCATTTTATATGTTTTCTTAGAAGTTCGTACAATGGCTTGGCTTTGCTTGCGAAATTGTGTATAAATTTTGATCGCCAATTACATATTCCCAGGAATCTTTGAAGTTGTTTCCTTGTGTTTGGTCTTGGGAACTTGCTTATAGCGTCATTTTTGTCTGGGCACATCTTTATTTCACCTCCAGATACTACATGACCTAGGAAACGTATTTCCTTCCTTGCAAAAGAGCATTTTTCCAATTTGACAGTTAATCCTGCTTCTGCCAATTTGCTTAATACCCAATCTATTTTTTCTAAGTGTGTCTCCCAATCTTTCGTATGTATACACATATCATCCACATATATAGCAAGCCATTCTCTTGTTTCTATACTAAATATTCTATTTAGAGCCGTCATAAAAGCTGATACTGACGAATTTAAACCATATGGAAGCCTTCTAAATTGAAATAATCTTGACCCATATCGAAACGCTGTATATTTCCTAGACTCTTCTTCTATCTCTACCTGGAAATATCCCAAAGTCATATCAAACGATGTGAAGTATATGCTGCCTGAAAAGGTGTGTAGTAATTCATTTATTCTTTCTACTTGATTTCTGGGAAGTAGCACATGTTTATTTAGCTCCCTTAAATCCAGTACGGGCCTCACTCCTCTGTCTGGTTTATCTACCACGTGCATTGGGCTTACATGTACGCTATTAGAGTTCTCTATTATCCCCCAACTTAACCATTTCTTCAATTCCTTTTCTACCGCTTCTCTCTTTGCAAAGGGTATAGGATATTGCTTTGACACTATTGGACTCGCTGTGTCTACCTCAATCCTATAGGTGTATACATCCGTCATTCCTGGGCGTTGGCTAAATATTCCCCTATGTCTCAACAAAATATATCTTAAATCTTCTTTTTTATTTTCTGATATCCAATGACACTCATCCACTTTAACTTGTATTTCTTCTTTCGATGCATTGTATTTATGGTCCTCTCTTTCGACCTCTTTTTCATATTCACATTTTATATTTTCATTTTCAATTATATCATCGTAGTCTTTCCTCTTATACACTGCATCATGTTTCTGATATACAAGGCTTTGCTTCCTAATGCCTATTTCGCTCTCAGAACCTTTTATTTCATCTTCCATAGGGATATCTACTTCCATGTTCTCCATTGATTCTAGATTTAGCCGTTTTTCTTTTATATGTATGTGCCCATTGTAGTTTTCTAGGAAAGGTACTCCTAGGATGATATCACATCTCAAACCCTTTATCACCAAAAATTTTACCTCGAAATTAGCTCCTCTGATGCTCATCATAATGCGTACCATGTCCTGAATTTTGTATTCTTCATTTCCCGCAGCCATAACTAATCTGACTTTGTCCTTTTCAGAAGCATCTAATTTTGCTTGTGGGTATTTCTCTTTAATTCTCTGCCAACATTTATAGCTCATTACTTCGACGACGCTCCCACAATCGATCAAGCATTTAACCTTAATTTCAATTATTTCTGCTTCTACATACAATGATCTTCCAGGTTTTAAGTTTTCAAAACTCGGCTCTCCAATCAAAAATAACTTCAGAATTCCTTCTTCATTTACCTTATATTCTCCCTCCATATATTTATCAGTTTCTTTTGCTCTCACACCTGGGAGTTGCTGCGAGAGATCTACAAGTTTAGCCTCTCGGCCGATTTCATATTCCTCGACTCCTCATTTATCTGCTGCCGCCCAGCATTTCCTACTTCGTTCTGCATTTGACTTCTTACTAACTCCACTGCTTCTCTTCGCTCTTCAATTATCACATTATTTCCCCTCTCGTTCCTCTCGTTGTAATTATTTCCTCTAGGTTGCCTTTCCTCTTTTTCCATCCTTCTTTCTGAATTTCTTCGATTCACATTTTGCCAATAATCATTTCTTCCTCTATAGGCGCGGTTTCCTCTCCACGGTCCTGTATTTCTTCTATCAAAATTTCTTTGCTCTTCTTGAACATTATTTCGCCTTCTGCCGTTTCCGTTATCTTCTAAGAATCCTCTTCCTCTGTCTCTATAAGCATTTCTGACTTCTATGTTCCTAATCCCGAATTCTTGTTTCCGGAATTTCTGCTCTGGACGTTGTTCCTCTTCAAGATGATGCCTCTTAGGATAATATCTACCTTCCTTTTCTTTATCCCATGACCTTTGAGTCTTTTTCAGCATGTCATCTGTTCTGAGGTAGTCAATCAAGTCTTCCACCTTCCTTATCTTTACTACGGCCACCGCTCTTTGCGTCCATATTGGTTGTGTTTGTATCACTTGTCTAACCAACTCTTCCTCATTCCATTTTTCATTCAGATTTCTAAAACTCCTTAATGTTTCCCATGAGTGTGCTTCTAAACTCTCAACCTTGGACCAATCTATATATTTTCTTTTCAATGTCTCCAATTGCCTTTCCTTAATTTCCTCGCTACAATAATATTCCAAAAATCTTTTACTGAACTCTTCGAATGTTCCAAACTTGTGTTGATTTAACTGATACCAGCCTGCTGCAGACTTTTCAAAACATCCTTCGATTAAGTCCAGTATCATATTTCCTGGTATCCTCATTAGCTTCACGTTAGTTGTTAGTTCCTTCAGGAATTTTCGTGGACACTTGTCAGATATATTTCCATTAAACTTGGGCAAGTGTTGTAATTCATTAGGTTTAGGGATTCTTGTCTTATGTCTTCCTTCTTCCAAATTAGTCCCATTTACTTTGTCTAACCATCTTCCATTGTCGCTACCCTCTTCACTACTTTTCCATTTCCTTTTCTTCCTCTGATGATTCCTTTTATGCTTTATTTCCTCCTCTGTATTCGATTCATCACTACTACTTTCCTTTTTTATTCTTTTCTTTTCGTACTCTCCTTTTCCATCATTTCCTTCTCGATTGAAACCTATTGGCTTATCTTGTATTCTCATATCCTCTATTTTAGAAATGATTTCTCTCCATTGTACTTTATTCTCTTTCTTTCCTTTGTCGATCTTACTCTCGAGGGTTTGTATTTTCTTATTACTCTCCTCTAATTCTTCCCTAACTTCTTGTCTTTCTCTAATTATCATTTCTCTGAATTTCAAAGTTTCTTTTACTATTGTTTTTTCTGTCACAATCTTCATCTCTTCTACTCTATTTTCTACTTCATCTATTTTGGAGATGTTAATATCTATCTGTTCCTTATTTGCCCAAATTTTGTTTTCTAAACCTGTACTCCGCTGCTGGCATTCTTCATTCACCCTTGAAGCTTCCCTTTCGATTTTTCTATTAGTCTCTTCATGTCTCTCATCTGACATCCTCATCATTTCTTCAATCTTTCTCTCAAATGCTTTCCTGTTTTCTTCACATACTTCTGCCACCTCTTCTATTTTCCGATTATTTTCTTCCAACCTTTCTTTAACTTCTTTGCTATTTTCTTCCATTTTCTCTTCCAACCTTCTGCTGTTGTAATTTTGACTTTCTTTTATTTCCATCATCATTTTCATCAACATCTCCATCGTTTTTTGTTCTTCTTTCTTTCCTTCCTTTAACTTTACTTTCCTGCATTCCTTGCATTCGTACCCTTCTCCCCTTTCACATATCTTCTCATACTTTTCTTTCCGGACTCCTTCACATAACCAGTGTTTCATTTCTTCACATATCTTACACTGTATTATTTCTTCCTTATTTCCTTCTTCGCCACAACATATATATTTTCCTTCTTCCATTTCTGCTTTATTTATCTTTCCAAATTCTTGTTCTTTGCGTTATTTCAACCTCTGGTCTGTATCGTGCCCCACGTTGGGCGCCATTAAACAGGTGCCACGTCCCTCGCGTAAACACCTACCAGCTTAGCACAGGGGAGAGACAATGAGATACCTCTGGGCACAGATCAGGGTTACTAACGCTACAAATATTTGGAAAGAAACAACAGATTTAACCCACTACTGAGGGTACAATTCGTACTATATTCTTGATTAATTATGTACAAACATTAAATAACTTTTGAAGTCTTTTTATACAGTAATTTTCTTCTATTTTTATTTTTTATTAATTCTAACCCATCTTCTTCGGGCTTCTTCTTCTTATAATCAATATGGCGTCTTCTTCTTATAGCCTCTTCTTCTTATCGTCAATATGGCATCTTCTTCTTATAATTAATATGGCATCTTCTTCTTATGGCCTCTTCTTCTTATAATCAATAAGGCATCTTCTTCTTATAATTAATATGGCATCTTCTTCTTATAATTGATGAATCTTCTTCTTCTAGTATTTAATAACTAAAGTGCCTTCTTCTTGCAATAAATAAGACTACTTCTTCTTATACTCGCTAATATCTCTTCTTCTATATATTTACATCTTTATTCTTTATTTATCTCTTTTGTTTCGTTCATTGATTTTTCTAAGGAACATTTTTATATCTTGGCTCTCTTGATTATTCCGTGGATTCTTTAGATAAGCTTCCGTAAATATCAAACTTCCAACCAAACAAAGAGAAAGGGGTTAGTTAAAGATCGCCACCTAGCCGGCGCTAACCTTAACTTGGAGCTACAATGTATGCGCCTCCAAATGTGCTTGGGTGCTGCCCTGAAATGGCGCTACACCTGGGGAAAAACAACCCAAAAGCTGCATGAAACTCTCAGTTCGTGGGAACTGTAATAGACACAAAATCGAAATTGCAATTCGACTTCTTTACTTTTGTATATTAATCGCTTATGTCATTACCGAATGATAATTCCCCTTTTCTCCTTATTTATATCCTGTTATTATGTTAAACTTATTTATTTATTTCCTTATAATTAGTATTAATATATACAATCATTATTTCATCACGTCTGCTCTTTCCGTTGTCTCTATTCACAATCGTATAAGTTCTCCTGGGTGGTGCCATCTCTTACCCACTTTCCAAACTGATTTATGCAGCATCTTTTATAAC
This sequence comes from Lepisma saccharinum, assembly GCF_977018435.1. Lineage (NCBI taxonomy): Eukaryota > Metazoa > Arthropoda > Insecta > Zygentoma > Lepismatidae > Lepisma > Lepisma saccharinum. The sequence continues at coordinate 3,316,325 of NC_139258.1, forward strand.
CGTTGTTCCTCTTGCCTGTTTCCATCTATGGTCCTTTATTTCAAAGAATAGCAACGCAGTTTGTGTACGTGACATATTTATTTATTACACCATATCGTGTCTAAAAATGGTTTTTAATATTTGAACGTTTTAATGGAAAATCAGAAATACTGATGAGTATAATTACAATGCAATACGAGGACGTATCAAAAAGTTTCGAGACTAGTTCTGTAACATGCCAACACATGGCAGAGCAAGGCTGCGCGCACAGGCACAGGGAGCACCAACCTTCATAAGGCAGTGTGCCAAGAGACATCGTCCTGTGTACATCGTGAGCTGTGCAGCTGGTGCTCTTCTGACCACGTGCGTTACCACGTATGCGATTTCATCATGGAGAGCAAGTTAGAACAACGAGCGAACGTAAAATTCTGTGTGAAACTGGGCAAATCCGCCACAGAGACGCTTGACATGATTCGGCAAGTGTACGGCGATGCTGCAATGAGCCGTGTGAGGTGTTTTGAGTGGCACGCGTGCTTCAAGAGTGGAAGAACATCACTGGAAGGTGACGAGAGATCAGGACGACCTTCAACGAGCGAACACCCGAAAATGTCGAAACCATTCGGCAACTTGTGCATGAGTATCATCGGAGAACAATCCACAACATTGCTGCCATTGTCGGTGTGTCATACGGAACAGTGCAGGCAATCCTCACGTGTGATTTGAACATGCGCCGTGTTGCTGCCAAGTTCGTCCCCAGGCTGCAGATCCAGGAGCAGAAGGAACACTGCGTCCAACATTGCCAGGAACACTGTCAGCGTGCCATCTTCTAGTGATGTTCTTCCACTCTCGAAGCGCGTGTGTCTCTGTGGCGGATATGCCCAGTTTCACGTTTTCTCAGTTCTAACTTGCTGTCCATGATGAATTTGCAGACGTGGTAACGCACGTGGTCAGAAGAGCACCAGCTGCACAGCTCACGATGTACACAGGACGATGTCTCTTGGCACACTGCCTTATGAAGGTTGGTGCTCCGTGTGCCTGTGCGTGCTGCCATCTGTTGGCGTGATACAGAACTAGTCTCGAAACTTCTTGATACGTCCCCTGTTGAGCTTGACTCTAGTCTGCCGCTGGCGGGAGACGTGACGAGGTGTAGCATAAGTGCTCGTACCAGTGGCGGTCCCTCCATGGAACAGAGGGAACTTCTACTTATCGCCCTTTTTAACTATTTAAATTATCTATATTAACATAATAAGAACACTTCATTCTTCCGAAATCAACACGCCGAAGAAAAACTTTCACAGTGACTGGACGTTTGTTTACTTCACCTACCCTCGTCGTCCCACCCTCTGCTGTCTGACGCCGAGTATTTCCGACCACGCGCGAAGGTAAACGATCCTCATGGTGCCACCTCCCACCACCACCTTCGAGTTTTTGCTATGTGCTAAAGTTTAATTGCATCGTAGTGATAGTTTTGAGTGTAGTAAGTCTATAGTTTCCTAATCTCATTGCAAAATTGCGTCTGCCATTCATAACGAACTGGAAAATTGTTCTACAGTCTAAGCGTCTGCTAAATGCCTTGGCTTAACGCTGCGAAATAGCTTCAGAGGGAACAGCTCGCGTCAACCTGTTCCAACAGCCCCAAGACGCACTCAGCGGCAGGCGCTGTTGGAACAGCTCGCGTCAACCTGTTCCAACAGCCCCAAGACGCACTCAGCGGCAGGCGCAGGACAAGAAAGCGAATGTTTCGAGCGTAGGGTAGCGAATGTTGTATGGTTGTATGATCGATCGGCTGAAGACGAAAGCTTTTAGTTCATTGAACTTTACAGAAATGACAGCAAACCAACACTTATCCTACCCGAATTAAAAACGAAATCGTACACAAGGCATTTTCAAACAAGTTACTACAACTCTGTAAAATGATTAAGTGGATACTCTTCCAGTGGCAAATTATTGTTGTTCTTGTTTGTTCCCGAGAAGGGAGTTTGGAACAGTTCGGGTTTTGTCACAATTCTACAAATCTAGTGAACGTCATGAAAAAACTCGGCCATCTGATTGCCATTATTGCATTGAGGACGTTTGAATTACAAGAATGCACGCTCAACTGTACGAACAAAAAATCTACTTAAGAGATGAAACAGGTTTCGACAAAACATTTGTTTCCTCTTTTATAACTCATAAATTGCTTTTATTAATTTTTCTTTGTTGCGCATCAACAATTTTGTTTTTAATGTTTTCTTTACATTATATCATATTTGCTTTAACATTGGTATTGTAATTATTTTAACGTTCTTCATGTATGTAACTTATGTATCGTATGTTTATTTGGTTCATTTCAACAAGGGTTGAATTTTACTTGGTCTACTGTATTATATTACGACAAGTATGGGAGGGGAGGGGGCAAGTGCAGGTCACCTGTTCCCCTGCCTCATTTAGCACCGCACGCCACTGGCTCGTACATATTTTTTTCTTGTATGTATGCATTGCAGAATTATTTCTCTTGTAGTCTATGGTTATTACAAGCATAAAAACACAGTTTTTCGTTGTGATGTTTCAGGAGAACACACGCTCCCTTCATCAGACCTTTATTTTTAGTTTGATTAAAGATACAGTTATAACAATGCTTAAATTTTTTTAACAAAAAAGAATCCGTTATACAATGGATGTTGTCAATGTTACATTGCTGTAATATAGCAACTTAACTGTGAAAGAAGCAGTCTGTTTTATTTTTATTTCAGATCAAAAGTTTTGATCACATTTTTTAAATTATGAATCTCGAATATCATCAGGCAATTCAAAATCATTATTGCTGTCACAGCATTTCTTGATGGTTTCTGTTACAAGTGGAGTAGGCCACCATCTTTAAAATTTAATGTAATGAAAAACATGAGCATCACCATCACCGCACAGTCGCTGGGCCTTCGGCCCGACTGCTTCTCCCACGCCTCAAGGGACCGACGCTCGATCATCATCCTTCACGCTGCAACTTCCACAAGAGCTTTAGCATCCGATCGCAGCCGAGATCATTCCCGTTCACCAGTTGACGGGCCGCAAGGAATATAGAGATTAGGTAAAGCCATCCGAAGATTGCCGATCTTGCACGAACGCGTGACGTCACCGGAGAAGCAGTGAGCTCGGCTGAAGCAGACGGCGCCTAGCATTTATATGGGAGATTCAGAGAGCGAAAGTATATTATTACTTTTAGGAGGGAGAAAATAATAATTGTCATCCTCCAAGATGGTATCGAGGCATCCTTTTAATGATTAGTAACATAATTGAAAACGCGCTACTTTTAAAAGGGGACAAAGTACATGTGAAAAAATGTATTTTGAAAATCCATATTCCTGAAACTTTCTGACCGATTTGCTACAAAGAAAGTTGCGTGTTCTCCTTTAGAATTTCGTCATTTTACAAATCGTAATATAATTTTAACAAAAGCGTGGCATGCTAAACAAGAATTAAAGAGTTTAAAAAAATAATTGATTAATAGACTTAGTTTATTTTACTTCGTTTATCTGTCACATATGGCTAATCGCAAAGATGAGGATGCGTGATGATATGATGAAATTGAAGAATGGAAAGTAGACCCATGCCCGGGCGGGGATTCGAACCTGGGGGCCCTTGGCATCTTAAAGCGTTGTGCTAACCACTTCCCCACGGAGGTCAGCATTACAAGGAAATAAACAGAAAATGACAATCATATGGCATCTATGTTTTAATATGCGAGAAACATTTGCGAGGAGGTTATTGAAGTAACAAATAATTATTACAAGACGTTGTGATGAAAATTATTAATATATCTGAAATATCGAGAGTTAACCTTGCAGTCTCTAAATGTACTTTTAGGGTTACGCAAAACCTTTACTCAAAATTGATAGTGTAAATTTATAAGCTATTAAAATTTAAAACTTATTCCTGTTCGAAAAGAGAAACTGCCAAGTCAAATTAATATTTCGTAGAAATACATATATTTGTCTTTCATGAGGCCAAGAGAGTATTTGGAGGGGACGGTGGCTTGGGAAGGCTATAGCCCCGGATCTCGATCTGCAAAGGGGCTTCATTGTGGGAAAACATTCCTATGAAATAGTCCAGAAGAAGGGGCGAAATGATTTTTTTAAATGGCTCAAGAATACAAAGATATAAGTGGATATTTGACAAGCTTAGTCTAAAACTTACAACTGAAGTCGTACGTGTGTGGGGGGGGGGCTACGTGAAGTAACACAGTGGAATATGATTCACAATACTAAAATTAAAATAAATATGTGGGAACAATAGAAATCAAAATATGTTGTAGCTAGTGACAGCGCAATAGTAAAGATGGAGGGGTAAATCATATTTTCCCGGGGCAATCATGTTTATTATTCCGTTACATACGACACAAAAATGCATATTTTGGCTAAAAGAGCATTCATTCATTTATTTATTTTGTCGTTTTACTGGGGGCAGATAAGAAAGAGAGAGAGAGAGAGAGAGAGAGAGAGAGATTATCGAACGAGAATAGGGGGACGTTCCTGCCCCCCCACCCCCTGTAGTGTGGTCATTGCCTATAGCTATGATGGAGAAGAATGCACCAATTACTACGCTACTAAATGAAACAGATACTTTTAAAACTTTTAATCAAATTATTTGTGAACTATGATTTAAATTTAGAGAGAGCACATACCTGTTTAATTTAATTTGGATGAGTTAACTTCTGAAGCCTGCCATTTCCGAGCCTTCTTCCGGTGTAACTACACTGCCCTTTGAGCCGTAGCTGCTGCGTTCAGGTGGCGGAACGAGCAGAATACTAATTAAAACAAATATGTGACAAATATATATATAAAAAAAACAACGTGTTGAAGCTATTGACGGCGCCAAAGAAAAGACAGAAGAGAAACGTGGAGAGTGCAGTGATATTTTACGGGAAGCAGCAGGCACGTATCCAGGAATTCCTTTCGGGGGGGAGGCTGAACACCATTTTTTAAAGGGGTATCACAATTGTATGTTTAAGGCCAGTGGTGGCAATTGGGTTCCAAAATGTGGGGGGGGGGGACAAGGAGACAAGCATTAAGAGGCCATAGTGTGATAGTGTGGAGGCAAAAGAATGGGGAGCAACTATCTCCTAAATCGTCGGCACTGTTTAAGGCTGTCATTTTAATCAGAACGTGAAATCGGGACATTTTCTACCACTCAACTCCTTTGTTTCCATGCATTAATATTGTGTGCCGGAACCATCTCAGTATGTATGTTTGTCTATTTCTTCTCATCAGGCATCAAAACATCTATGTACCAGAAGTGTTTTTACGAAGGTGTTACACATGCACGGAATGCACAATCCACTCGACAACACAAGATTCAAACTGTGTGCAGGGAACTGGAATCAGACAGTTCACGAATATTTCTCTCTCATTCGAGCCTGAACACCACTAATGTGTCTTGTCCTCCCTTGTTTTATCCTAACCTAATTTTATCTAGGTAAAATGAAAACTTTCCTGGTGGGGGGAGTCCACGAGTTACAATCCGCACCTTGGATACGCGCTATAAACAATAACAGGGTCCGTAGAACATTCACCGTCTTGCCTCGATAATTATTTATCTCCTTAAATTATCGTCACATTATTGAAGAAGACAAAAAACTAATTTTATCTCGTGTAAACTGAAAAAATTCCTGGGGGAGGGTCTCGATACACCTGATGCCCACCTTGGATACGCACTATTAACAATAACAGGGTTATAGAACATTCTCCGTCTTGTCTCGATAATTATTCCTCTCCTTAAATTATCGTCACATTATTCAAGAAGTCAAAAACCTAATTTTATCAGTGTAAACTGAAACATTTCCTTGGGGAGCGGGGGGGGGGGCCTCAAACCACCTGATCCCTACCTTGGATACGCGCTATTAACAATAACAGGCTTATAGAACATTCTCCGTCTTGCCTAGATAATTATCTCTCTCAAATTATCACCATATTATTCAAGAAGCCAAAAACCTAATTTTATCTAGCGTAAACTGAAAATTTTCTGAAGGGGGGCTTAAGCCCCCTGATTCCCACCTTGTATACGAGCAGTTACCAATAACAGGGTTATAGAATATTCTCCTTCTTGCCTCGATAATTATTTCTCTCCTTAAATTAACGTCACATTATTTTATTTGACACCACAAGAAACAAAAAATCTCATTTTATCTAGTGTAAACCGAAAACTTTCGGGGGGCTTGAGCCCCCTAAACACCCCCCATTGGATACGTACCTGGGAAGCAGTCACGTTTATTACACCCTTACATTTACATACAATATTATAAAGTTCTGCTTTTAGATCTCGCACAATGCCTTTTTCACAAAAATGGGCAATCTCGCATTTTTTTATATCAATCAAGCTGTGATATTTTAGTTTTCTTCCGTTAGTTTTCTGATAATAGTTTTCACAGCTTTCCATAGCATTTAGGCATGATTTCAGTTGACAAGAACAAAATAATCTTATTTCAAAACATAGAGCAAAAAGAAATCCAACGCGCTTAAGTTAAAACTCCCTTACATTGGAAGCCTGGAGAGAACAAAACAGGGGTTCCTTCGTAACACGATTTCTTGAAAACCATTTTACACATTTGAATCAACATTGTGATAAATTGATTAGAAAGGATGAATCTTAACAGTAAAAGTTGTAACTTTTCCCCTGCTAGTATATTTTAGAAGATATTCGTTGTCAAATTTCTCAATATTTGCATAAGGAACCAGCCTTTTCCGTGCCGAGTGTTTCGATGGTGACGTCATGCATCCACGGACAACTGCGCATACGATCTGCGCCGCCGAACGAGCACCCCCTGGACGGGCCGATGTCCATTGTCCGGCCACGCCAGAAGGCCCATGATGACTGATCGCCAGTCTGTCAAGGAAGCTCGTCGAATCTGCGAGTCCATCTCCGACAGACTCTCCAGACTGCCTGATCGAGAGGTGAGTTGTCTTGCGACTGTCCATCCCTTGCTTCTCTCCACACCTTGTCACGGGGCTATCGAGGGAGATTGTAGGGGAACCTATGTACCATCTAACGCTCTATCGTCTGACTTCAAGCAAGTGTTCACCCATCGATCCCTGTCAGCAAACCAAAACAGTTTCACTACTTTCCTATCAGATAAGGGAGTTCTAAAAATTTGGATATAAAGCAATGCTACATGCATGCACATGCCCATGTGCTTTAATGCAATTGTCCCAACGTTTTTCCCATGGTTGAATACAGTTTCGAAACTCTTCTGGCGCAATACTCTTCAAGGTTTTGTCCGTAATGTCTTTGACCTCATTGACGTCATGGAATCGCTCCCCTTTCACATTCCTCTTCATCCGCGGGAACAAAAAAAAAGTCACAGGGTGCTAAATCGGGTGAGTATGGGGGATGGGGCACAAGCACCATGTTGTTCTTTGCCAAGAACTGTCGCACTGACATGGCCGTGTGGGCTGGGGCGTTGTCATGGTGCAGTAACCACATTCAACTTATCTTCAAATCCGTCAGTTAAAATGTGCTGGCAGGTACTCCAGGATAATTCCACTTCTTCAGAAATTTGCTCGATGGTCTTTCGACGATCTTCATTAATGGCATCTCGAACTTTTCGGATGTTTTCTTCATTTCTGCCTGTCGAAGGACGGCCAGGCCTTGGCAAGTCTTCTGTTGACATGTCACCATCTTTGAAGCGGAAAAACCACTCGTAGACTTGTGTCTTTCCCAAAGCAGCTTCATTAAAATCTTGGCGAAGCATAACAACGGTCTCAGCAGCCGTTTTCCCCGACAAGAAACAAAATTTAACACAGGTCCTTTGCTCCTTCTGGTCCGCCATCTCAACATACACTCAAAAATCGCCAGACACTTGCCGCAACACCACAAACTATGCAACACTACGAACGAACCGCTCAGCACAGAAAAATGCCAAATTGCAAGATATCCCATACTAATGACACCTAGCGGCACAAGCCGTAACTACATCGGTAATCCGCTCAACATTATGATTCCTGGTTTTTTTGGTACCTCCTCGTATATAAGTACATACACGAGGGTAAATCAAAAAGTAAAGGCAATTTTCACATCTTTATTTCCACACAAGAAGAAGAAGAACTACACCTATCACTTTTCGACATATGCCCCCTGTACGGCAATGCACCTTTGGTATCGTGCAATCAGCTTCCGCATCCTGTCCGCGAACAATGTTTTTGATTGCTCACGAAGCCACGTCTGCACCACCTGCTGGACCTCATCATCTCACAAACTTTATGGTACCCTAATTCATCATGCACTATTGTATATGCTGATCCGAAACTGATGTCCAAGATTTCCACCACTTGTGCTATTGTGATTCTTCAATCGTCCCTGATAATTGTATCCACCCGTTGGACGTTTTCTTCTGTGCGGAATGTTTTTGAGCGTCCTCTTCGACTTTCGTCCGTTACACTTGTGTGTCCCGCTTTAAAGCTGTCCACCCACTGATACACCTTTCGTTGCTCCATAATGCGCTAACAGCTGACGATGGATGTTTGCCGGTTTGGCTCCCTTCGACCACAGAAGAGCATTACGGCGCGCTGTTTCACGATGGTGCATTCGTGGAGTGGTGCGTCCATACGTGTGACCTTTTTGCTCCGCAACACTCGACTGAATTGGGCAGTGATTGATACTCCTACTTCCACGTCACTCTAAGTATACACGTGGTGACGTCAGACACAACTAGTCTTCGTTTATTCCTGCGAAAACACAAAATAGCCTTTAGTTTTTGATTTGCCCTCGTATATGCACAACATACACGCACACATGTACATACATGCAATGCATACTTTTCATCGATCAACTTGGACTCCCCCCCCCCCTTCCCAAAGAAAACCTCCAACTTACGCCTATAGTATTGAGTAGTCCTACAAATCCAATGTTGGTCATGTTTTGAATCTCTTTTCATCTGTTTATAAAATCCATTATCATTCTTAATTTACATTGCGAAGTAACGTAGCAACACCTCTTGCATTGACCCGCAGTGACAGCCTGCAGTTTCCACGTGGGATCTTTACTCTGCTGCATTAAAGTCGGTTTCGCAACTTGATTGACAATAATAATGGATTTTTGCAAAGAGTTTCAAAACAAGACCAATACTGTATTAAAGCCCGCATCACACGGAACTGGATTTCCAGTAGGTATGCCCTAGTTGGCGCTGGAGTGGCTACCAATTTGCTATAGTCGTTTTCACGTTCAGAAGGCACAATGGGCTCTTATGGGCAATGCTTTTCTTATGGGAAATACGAGCGCGCTGTTGTGAAATTTCTGGATTTACAAATTTAGCTTAAGTAAAATCGGTACCTGCAGTTTTGCAGGAAATTTTGTAGAGTACGATGGTGAACCCAAAAAACTGGTAACTTGCTTACATAATTTTAGATAAATTAAAAACGCAAATTTTCTGTGAAAACACAATTTTTACATTGTTTTCATTCCTAACGTTGAAACATGCCGTAAAATTGAAGCATTCATTATTAAAAAAAATTGACTGTTTTTTAATTGTCATAGGTGATGGTGGTACTCAGAATTTATCAATACTTTAAAGCATATTTGCATTAAAAAATATTCATATAATGTATGTGGAGACTTTTTATATTCGTGCAGTAGAAAATGTCGTCGCTGGCCATTTTTTGTTCTGTAATTCCAAGTAAAAACTTCCAGCGACAAAGTTGTGGAGAAAATAATGAAATTATTTTTTATAACCACTCAAAGGTTCCCAGAAATATTACTTCCATGCATTTGGAGTTTCTTTTTAACCCGAACCGCGCGCGCAGTAAGGAGACGTTGTCTGGCCATCTTGAGCTGGCTCACCGCAGCATTCCGGCTATCACCACCAAGTTTTCGAGTTGTTATTTTATTTCCATTCAGTAAAAATATGAACTTCATGCAGTTTGTTATAATAGAATTGAAATTACTTAAATTTAATAATTGACAATTATTTCCAATGCTGCTGTTGTGAGCAACATTAGTGCTGTCGCAAATACACGTTCTTTTTGTTTACATTACTGTCGACATTAATACTGAAATGAAGATCACCTTTCAGTTTCCAACTTACACATAAATTCATAGGCATCATATTAACCTTTGAAAGGCTTTCCAACACGTGACAAAATATGGGGCTTCAAGATAGAAATATGACATGCCTTGCTTGAGTCATTCACGTCTTATCAGTTCACGTGGGCCATAACTCATTTGTTTGTTTGGGTTGCAACTTGAATTTAACCCATGTGCCAGGTTCCCCTTACTTGAGTGAGAGATCTACTTTGGTCTGTTTAGACTTTTTCCCTCTCCCGAAAAAGTGTTTTCAGTTGTGTGATCTCTCAGTGATTTTTACTTTTTTAAGTGATTTCTGAATGTCATATTCGTGCATTACACTCGCGTGTGTAGTGATCGCAATGGATCATTGTAAAAAGGGTAACTGTAACGTTCACAGTATAATATTAATATTAATAATTACATATAATTATCATTATATATACAAAATATGTAACACTTTCATTGTGAAGGAAGGTCATCATTTCCCGGCGACATGAGCTAGCGCTGTATTGGCAACACTGTGCGGTTTCTCCATAAGCGCCGTTGTGTCTTCTGAACGTGAAAACGACTTTAGTTTTCGCCTCACACGATACTTATCAGCGTACTTGACGATAGACTTTTGTTCCCATACGATGGAAGTTGTAATGGCGGCCGCGTGAGATGTAAACAATGTATCACTTCACATTTTTAAAAGTCGATAACTATTCAACCGATAGGAATAACGTTTCGTATAAAATGTTATTAGGTACAAAACAATGGCGCTGCTTAAATACATACTTTACAAAGTTTACTGTACACGTATGGAAGAATATTTTAGTCGTTTCAAATGTAAACACAGTGCACTCAGCATAGATGGTGTAACTCGACGTGCCTTTCATGATGCATACGTTATACATTGCTGGAGTAACACTCGGAAACCACAGACAAAAACGCTTCTTTGCACAATCACAGATTATCTTCACATGGCGAATCTTTGCTCTGATTGGCTGTTCCACAGAATCCAGTCGAGGAAAGCAAGTGGCAATTAGAACATGTCCTGTTCCTCCAAAACAGTCAGCCAGGCGGCCATGATGTCTACCTAGAAAGTCAGTTCAGCGCCAACTAGGGCATTCCTACTAGAAATCAAGTTCCGTGTGATAGGGGCTTTTTCATGGCGAAACTTTGCTCTGATTGGCTGTTCTACAGAATCCAGTCGAGGAAGGCAAGTAACAATTAGAACATATCAGCCAGGCGACCATGATTGCTACCTAGAAAGTTAGTTCAGCGCCAACTAGGGCATTCCAACCAGAAATCCAGTTCCGTGTGATAGGGGCTTTAGTTCAGCGCCAACTAGGGCATTCCTACTAGAAATCCAGTTCCGTGTGATATAGACGTATTCTCCGAAATCTCATGTTTACATTGATGTACGATACGCATCATAATTTTGTTTCATAACTGCTGTCGCAATAATTAAAGCTACCCCTTCCGAAGGAAAATAACATTGAATTGAATAGGAAGAAAACACGTTCTCTCGTTGTGAAGACTCAGTTCAACTCGTCGTCTGCTTGTGACGTCACCACTAATGGACTCCATTGTGTTTAAAACCTTTCTGTTTGCACCATATTAAAATTTCATCGCGATCGCACAACCCGTTTTTTATTTATAGAATTTCAAAGAGAGCGATCATTTGCAAAACCTGTGGATGTCCTTGTTCAAGGTCCAACCTCAGGTATTTTCTGCGTTCTTATCGACTTCACAGTCATTATGAGAGAGAACGCGGAGTACGAGGGTACGTGATAAGATAGCACTCCAATTATGTAACTACAGAAATCAGAAATTGCTGAATAACACCAATTCCAATGGAAAAGTTCCAATATTATCTTTGGTCGTAAACAATAGAAATACAAGTTCCAGAAAGTCACCTCAGTTACAAGTGGCGTGTCCAAAGGGGGTTGGTGGGACCAAACCCTCCCTCCTTTGGCCCAGTATTAAAAAAAACGTCAAAGGCAGGTAAATATTGCAAAATGAGGACTGACTACTAAAAAAAGTACACATATCCCCCTTTCGAAAATCCTGGGCACGCCACTGTTATATTGAGCATTCTAGCCACCTCATAAAAGGTTTTGGATTTGACAGTGGCGGTTTTAGAGGCGTGCACTGGTGCCACCGCACAGTGAAGGAGGCGGGGCTCAAATATTAGTTTTGATTTTTTCTATTTTTGTATTTATCCAGTATAATTTTTCATTGTTTTTATTAAAATAATAATTTTATTATTATGTACCTATTGCTTTTCTTTATTACACGTTGCTTTTCTAACTTTTAGGTTAATCTCAGTGACGATCGTATGCAAAAAAAAAGGGGGGGACACTTTTATCTCAAGACAAAAAAAATTGCGTAGCATAGATTAACGCAGAATTGAGTACGCTGAGTTTTGATGTAACTCGTTTCTATGTAGACTAATTACTAGTTAATTTTTAATTTGAGTCCAAACTCGAGTATCTATAAGTTTTAATCCGTGAGTAGATAATTATTTTGTTGTTCTTGCTTCTCTTTCATCAACGTATATGAACAACAAAACATGAAGCTACACCACAGCGCCTGCTGTGACTTTACGTCTTGACTGCACACCGCTGAGTGATTTTCTTTTGTTTTACTACCAACACACAACCCTATCGCTAACCCAAAGCCAGGAAAGTAATTCATCTTATGTAACAAAATCATCACTTATCGAAATAAATGTACTTTTACGACTCTGTTCATAACTTCACGTAGTTTATTAATGTATTTAAAAATGTGTTTTGTTGTTTCTTTTGACAATTTCTCTTGCATTTGTTTTAAGTTGGTAGCCCTTGAGGCAATGGCATCTCAGGATCGAGATCTTGGCGAAGAGAAGGTCTCCTTCCTTGGGAAGAGAGGATCTTAGCCAAGAGTTTTCTCAAGATACGACTATGAAACGATACTGTCTCAAGACGAGATTACCTTCCCAAGATCGTCTTGGCTAAGAATCTCTTACACAGTGTCTTGAGATTTAACTATAAATACGGGCCTAAGAAGTTTTGCCCACCAGCAAATATCACCCTCCACCTTTGAATTATTGAGGGGGACTTCCTCCGTGTCTCCCCCATAACGACGCTCACGTTATAAATACAACATGGACCGTGAACCTGTTCTCGTACCTTGTCCTTATCATAATGTAGTAAACAGAGATAAATTAAATGAATATAATGATGATGATGAGAGTTTTGGAATTGTGTGAGTATTTGGTGCAAAAATCAAAGTCACAAGTCATCCAACTAGTTTGGTCGTCGGAACACCGGCGAAAGTGAAATTTTCGCGCTCAATTCAGCTCGCGGTAATTCCTTTCACGCTAAATCCGTCAGCTCTTTTTCCTATTTGTATTTTTGTTACTTAAAGTCGCTTTCATGCCACTTTTTTAAATCGCGACGATGAGAAGGACGAGTATATACATGAAATTGATAAAGATACACTCACAGAGAACACATATCCCTGCCTAGGCCGCGACTTGAACCGGCGAACTTTGATGGCTAACTCAAATGTCTACCACTATTTCATTTCGCGCTAAATCCGTATTGAGTTTTGATCGTTGTTTGGTATTTCAGTGCAACAGTTTACGTTTTGTGGCCTCGTACATGAAAATCTCTTCTTTCCTGAATTTTGAAAAGTATGGAACCATTTGTTCTTTGGATTAAGTGGTAGAATATGACCACATGTATTTCCTATCTGGTCGTTGCAATTTATTTATTTCTGTTCTGTTATTATTATTATTAGTTATCAAAGTGATAAGCTTTTTTGCTTAAGGTGACCACATCCCGTATTAGCTGGGACAGTAACTTTTTTTAGTTTGTCCCGACTTTTTTAACGTACACCGAACAAAAAAATTATTAAGGCCTACCTTATTTATTTCATTAGTTTTGGCACAGACTAAGACGTTTTGGTATTTATGACGAAACAGTTTTTATATTAAAATTTGTACATTTTTGCCGTCCGGTTTTGTCCCATTTTTCCTTCAGGAAATTATGCAAAATGTCCCGTTTTGTTGTTTTAAAAACCTGGTTACCTTATTTTTGCTTCTCTTTCCTCCCCCAAGTTGTAATGAACGAAATGAATTTCCGGAGCGTGAGAACGAGGAAGTGACGATAGGTTCGCGCTGTACCAGAATCGACACTGTAAAGAGTGACAAATGTTGGCGAGTGAAATTTCGAGCCCGCTTGTGCTCCGAGCGACTACTGTCTAAGACGGTGACCTTTGGAACCAAACAAGATAAACCGAAAACAAGCAAGTCACCATGCGCCTGTTAAAAGCAAAACAGCATGCGCAAAGTCTTTTACGTTTGGCGAGAGGGAAGAGTGAACGTAAGGTAAAGTGAAGCGGAGAATTAAGTTGGTCTATCAAGTTTCAAAACGCCTGACTTCCAAGCAACCATAAAATGGCATCGCTTACAAAAGGTTAGTGTTAATTTCTTTGATTAAAAAAAAAAAGTTTTGCTTTTTGCACGATTACTTCAGACTTGGCTTGAAACGTCCTGATTGATTTTGTTTATTTGGTACTACTTTACTATACCGGAGACACCTAACAATGATTTATTTCGCAATTTTTTACATTGCTAACGTACTATTCTGCATTACGGAACATTTTTTTGGGTGAAATAATGAATTTCTAACGAAAATAATGTCTATTTCTTACATTAACGTGTACTTACTGTTGTTCCTTATTTCCCACAAACCATCCACGGGCAGCCCCAAAAACCATTGACGTTAGCCCAAAACTTCATGATAGCCCCACGAACCATCACTGGGACGAGGTATGCCTACTAGGTTAGGTTAGGCCTGTTAGGTTAGGTTCCATTAGCACTCCTTGATTGATTTTTGATTGATTTAGTTTATTTTACTTCGCGTTTTGTGCCTCTTGCCTAATTTTCGAAGATGGGGATGAGTGATGAAATTATGAAATTGATGAATGGACAGTCACAAACAACCAAGCCCGACCAGGATTCGAACCCGGGACCCTTGGCGTCGCAGCGCGATGTGATAACCACTCGGCCACAGGGTCGGGCTCATTAGCACTCCTTTCATTCAATTTAGCATATACGGACAATACGAGAGCGTATTCTGCTCTCGTGCAGAAAGCAAATGGCGGCAGCAGCAATAGCGCATCGGAAATAGATTTTCGTAGAAAACCAGATGCATTTGCATTAAAATGGATGAAAACTACATTCCCGAACATCAACAACCCTACAGAAAATGATTTGCGTAAGTACTTTCTCCTGAAAATTTGAAGAAATCCGTCTCCGGTATAGTAAAGTGTTACCCAAATTCCACGGCATCTTCCACACCTGGCAACAACTTCACGACGCATCCTCGACACATCATGTTGTAGCAGCAGCAATAGCGCGTCGGAAATAGATTTTTGTAGAAAACCACATGCATTCGCATTAAAATGGATCAAAACTACATTCCCGAACATCAACAATGCTACAGAAAATGATTTGCGTAAGTACTTTCTCCTGTAAATTTGAAGAAATCCGTATCCGGTATAGTAAAGAGTTACCATCCATTGTTTCACCTAAAGAAATGTTCTGCAACGCAGAATAGTAAGTTATCAATGTAAAAAATTGCGAAATAAATCATTGATAGGTGTCTCCGGTATGGTAAAGTAGTACCAAATTTTGATATATCCATGAGTTGCATATGAATGTCATCTTTTTGATGGTGTCTTCACCACATATCTAAAGATTTGATATGGAAAAAAATAGGCTTCTATGTTACCTTCTACATACGAGTTTATCATCCTTGTACATACCTTTTTGTTGAGCAGAAGATTCATTTCCCATTAACTGCCTTACGATTACACTTATTTTGAATATATCATCAAAGGTAACTCGCCTGTATTTATCTCAGCCAAACATAGCTAAGGTACCAAGAACCAAGTGTACTCCATTTAAATTAGAACTTTTTTGCAGGTATAATTTAACAATACAGGGAATTTATCCAATTTGTTTAAAATTTGGGATACTTATTAATTTGGGCCTCGTAATCACGAATCTGCACTTAAAATTTGGCGCTCACGTATAAATTTGGTGCTTATTTGGGGGCAGGTGAATCCGGCCAATTTCTAACATGCCTTTAACAGGGACTCTTTAGATATAGGCGGGGCCGTGATAGGGGTTGGGGGCGGTAGGTCAATTACCCCAGGGGTGGAGCCCGGAATCGGCGGGAAATTTGGAAATCGAGGGTGTGGAAATAAGAACTTAATTTAGATTATTTTGCTATTTCCACGTGTGAGCGCCAAATTTTGACTGCAGATTTGATTAGGGGGCCAAAATTAGTGAGTATGCCGAATTTCAAACAAAATGGAGAAATTCCCTGTATTGTAAAATCACTCCTTTTTACAGAAGAAACTACTTACGGAAATGAGTTTCTGTAGCATTTTGAAAGTTCGTGGAGGTTTTTTCTCACCGTAGAATTCGGCACAACAAGAAATAACCACTGTGGATATAATAAACTTGCATTTTGTGCTAAGCGACAACATTATGCCATTGTTTCCATTATGTACCTGCAGATGGCGTGAGCGTCGAAAGTTACGCGGTCTCGCCAGTGTTTCCAAATGTGCCTTTTTTTAACGAGAATTTTTTTTAACTATGCTTACCTAACCCAACCTAACCTAACCTTGCCAGTGATGGTCCATGGGGCTAACGTGAATAGTTCGTGGCGCTATCGTGAATGTCTTTTGGGGCTATCTGTCAATGGTTCGTGGGGCTATGCATCAATGGTTTTTGGGGCTATCGTGAATGGTTGTAGGGGCTATCCGTCAATGGTTTGTGGGGCTATCAGTCAATGGTTTATGATATAATGAACACGAAATTAGGTATTTTTTGGTTAAGAAGGTTGGGAAAACTCCATGCCCACTCCAAATTGACAAAACACGAGGCACGATGATCCACAGCTGTGCATGCCATATTGTATGTTCCGCAACGGAAGAAAGGAACCAAAAGAATTACTCGTAATGTGATAAATGCGAGTTATTTTCGTGTAAAAAGCATAATGGCACCTTGAACTATGTTCCGCAATACACAATTGGTAAGTACGAACCATGCGAAACACAAAATATCCTATTTTAATGTGTCTCCGATATAACAGACATTTACCCCTACTTTATTGTAAACAGATAAATGATTAAGACAGACCACCAAAAAAAAATGTATTGATACGTAGAATCCTAGTCGTAGCTTGGCAGCTTAAATTTTCTGTAATGTTACAATTAATGATAAGAGTCATCACCAAAGACTTGAAGCTGTTATCATTTACCCTTTTTAGTTTGTGTAATAGTGTTTTATGCAATGTGGTGAAAATACTTCTTCTAAACAAAAGGGACAATGCTTAAGGCTCTCCAACGTAATCATTATTAATTTCTAGCATGATGAGCAGAAACAATCTGCAAAAATCACAAATTGCTTTAAGTTGTAACTTTGTACTCCATGACATGCACTGTAGGAAGACAATGAAATCATTCCCTATTTAATTGAATCCTTGTTGAGAAGGAAGTCCCTCTCCTCAGACACATTAAAACTGGTTCTTTTTGATTGAATGGAAAGCATACCCTTCATCCACTGTTTGATGCCAGAGTGAACAGAAGAACAAAAAACAAAATTTTTAGCCACGCCCACCTATTACTCGTATATGGTTACTCAGTCTGTTGATATACTCTTAATTTATTACTAACTTACCAGTATAAATTTTATGACTATATCCTTGTGGAAGTTCTTCCACTTGAACCACATGATGAGTGAATATCCAGCACAATTGTTTTTCTTATTTATTTTTTTTTTACATTGTGTGACCTATCACATAAAAATCTCATTTTTGGAATTTTTAAAACTTTTGCACGCCCATGTGGTGGAATTTTATACAAAAGGCATAAAAAGGCTTGTTTCACGGTTCGAGGAGTGCTCCAAAAATAATCACGACTATGTAGAAATAGGGAGTGGATATATTTTTGTTTCAGGTGGCCGCGGTGGCTCAGTCGGTAACGCGTCTTGACTACCATGCTCAAGGTACCGGGTTCGATCCCCGGCCGGTTCAAATCCGGGAACTTTTCTAACGTTGGAAGCGGCCCCGGCGCCCACCCAGCGTCGAATAACATGGGTACCTGGGGGAAACCCTGGGGGGTAAAGGTGGTCAGGGGCGTGATGCTGATCACATCACCCCCACTCACGACCGGATGAAGAAAGTGTGGGGCATTACCCCCTATACGCCTTCATGGCGTGGTGCTAAGCACAGGGGAGAACTTTACCTTTTTTATATTTTTGTTTCACTACTTATCCAATTGCCCTTTACTTTTGAAATATAAATTTCTTATGCAAAACAAGCTCCACAGTCTTATCTTTAACATGCAAAACAAGGCCTTGTTAGTGTTCATTTCTATCTGGGTTTTTTCACTTTACTGTTGTAAGTGCTGTTACTTGAGAATTTGGATCAATACCAACATATAAAGTGTACTTAATATTTGTTTAAAACTAAACCAAGGTCTGAGGTGTAACAACTGTCTGAGGTCTAAGGTCTGCCAAGTGAAATTTTGTTGGGTCTCACTTGGTCTAGCAATGAACTTCATCACCATTGTTTTCTGGCTTTCTAAACCAAAGTCTGCTTCTATTGAATGCTAACCATTCAGCTATACAGAAGCTCCACAATTGATTAATAAATTTCAAGAAAAGTAACATTTAAAATGTACATCTCAATTGATTGACCATTTGTCTGAACTGGTCTTGGAAAGAGCTCATGTTCTCTTTAGTGTTCAGTACTAAAACATTATTTTAATTAATATATGTATACACTAGGGCTATGCCAATTACGATGTATGGGTATTGGCCGATACCGGCAGTATCGGTTGATTTTCTTTTACCGATATCAAAGATTCTCAGTGGCTAGAAAAGTGGTCAAAGGCAACAGCTCGTCTCAACATTTGTCTTTTCTAAAAGTTCGTTCACCCTTCCTTGTAACAGATTGGAAGACCAGAACAAGAGGTTCCATAGATTTTCCTAGTAACACTGGATCATACACCCCACACCCTCCTGGGAAGCAGATGGCAAGATCAGAGGCATGGGCAAGTGAAAGCTGTCCCCAAATGTGACCATGAAGGCATGTAACTGCTTAGATAATGCTGTGGGAAATAAACCATTCATTGCCAATTCTTGCTTGAAGATCGTCATCATAAGATAGGTGGATGTTTTTAACCCCCCACCGCACTAATGCTGGGTCAGGTAGTTGCGGATGTAACGAGTTAGTATGACTGTAACTAATCTTTTTATTTTATGCTGGAATTATACAAGTATTGGTATCGGTAGTGGCAAATGGTGCTATCGGCTCAGCTCTATTATACACACAAAAGATTTAATGAAGCACTTTCAAGTGCAAGAGTAGATGAGGAGGTAAACAGAAGACGACAAATGGGTAGTGAACTGACTATATGAAAGTGTTCGAAGATTAATATGGAACAGGGATGTACCTATGAAATGCAAGAAGGTAATACATACTATGTGCCAATAATTATGTATGGAGCAGAGTCTTGGACAATGACAGAGAGAGACAAAAGAAAGATGCAGGCAGTGGAGATGAAATTTTTAAGGAGTATATTGGGGAAGACTAGAAGGGATAGAATAAGGAATGAGGAAATCTGACACAGTGGTGAAGCTTCAGCACAGGATAGATCAGGCACAGATGAGATGGTTCGGACACATGAAGAGGATGGGTGCAGAAAGACTACCAGTAAGAGCTTACCATGCACAAGGAGGGGGAATAAGGCCAAGGGGGAGACCAAGATGTCGGTGGAAAGAGCAGTTGGCGGAGAGTGTTAGGAGAAGAGGACAAGATTGGAACACCATTGAAAGAGAGGAGTGGTGGAAGACCAGGAAAAATGAAGAGGCTTGACTTCTATGCCAACCCAGCCAGAGGCAGGAAACGGTGAAGGATGATGATGATATCAAGTACAACAATAAAGAAACATAGGCAACACTGAAAAGAGTTTTTTGATTACTTGTTTTAACTATATGAATATTTTTGATGCATCAAGATATCATATGGCCTTTAAATCTCAAACAATTTTATGGAGATGCATAAATTGAAACCAACATCAGATCAGCTACCAAAATGACCTTGCCTACACAGCTTTTTCACATAGGATTTCATGTATGCTTTATTCGGTAACAGTTTCATACATCAAACACATTTCTTCAATTTTACACAAGAAACTACTTACTGAAATGAGTTTCTCCAAGGTTTACAACGTTCGTCGAGGTATTTTCTTTCATCGTGGAATATATTTGACCGGGAAATCATGTATTTTTCAAGAGAAATATCTCACCGACGCACAATTGCCATTGCTTTCATTTGCTTGCCCTACGACAACCGGATGCTGCGTACGTTTGATGACGTAAGCCCCTGTCAGTGTTTCAACCCCCCCTCTTTTTACTATGCTTGCCTAACGTAACCAAACCTAACCTTATTGGAAATGGTTCGTGGGGCTATCCGTGAATGGTTCGTGGGGCTATCGGTCAGGTACTGTGCATAATGTATAATTTCCACCGGTGACGAACACGATAGTATGTATTTTTCGGTGAAGAAGGTTGAAACACTGCATACCCACAACGTGAGTCAAGATGTGCCCACCATATTGTGTGTTCCGGAAGCGAAGGAAGGAATTAAAAAGCACTCAGAATGTGAAAAATTGCGTTTGTTTTCATGTAAGAAGCATCATGGCACCTTGAACTATGTTCCGCAATACACAATTGGTAAGTACGAACCATGAGAAACACAAAATATGTGATTTTAATGTGTCACCGATCTATGAAACTGGTACCCTTTATTCAATATGTTATCCAATAGTAGTAGTAATAATAAATGATAATGTCTCTTTAGGTATCTTCATTGTTGCTGCCAAGCGAACTCCATTTGGGACGATGGGAGGGAAGCTGGTGCAGAAGACGTGCGTTGACCTCCAAGAAATAGCAGCCAAGGCAGCCCTCGCCGCAGGGAACGTGAATCCGGAAATCGTTGACTCCGTTGTTATTGGAAATGTTCTTAGCGTAAGTATCTGCATTGTAGTGTATTACGAGAGATCATAGCTCAGTCGGTAACGCGTCTGACTACCATGCTAAAGGTCCCGGGTTCGATCCCCGGCCGGTTCAAATCCGGGAACTTTTCTAACGGTGGAAGTGGCCCCGGCGCCCACCCAGCGTCGAATAACATGGGTACCTGGGGGAGACCCTGGGGGGTAAAGGCGGTCAGGGGCGTGATGCTGATCACATCACCCCCACTCACGACCGGATCAAGAAAGTGTGGGGCGTTACCCCCACACCCCCTATACGCCTTCATGGCGTGGTGCTATGCACAGGGGAACACTTTACTTTTTTTTTTTACTTTACATAATTGTTGTATTTAGTGGTTTGTACCCTTTCTCTTTGCTGCCATAACGTTAATGAATGACCAAATGTCAGTTGAGGTAAGACTTAATACATAGATGTAACTACTACCACTACCAGTGCTGATTTCGTTTTACATTCACATTTCAGATTCCCCCTCCCCCCTCTAAGCTAAGGTAGTTTAATCTTCATCAAATAAAATCCCTTGTAACTGGCTGGTCACCATTGACAAACAGAACAACAAACATTAATATTTGTTTGTGTCCATTATTAATTGCTTCAATGCAGGGTGAATAAAAATCATGATTTTTATTTTAAAAAATCATTTTTGATGATTTTTTTTTTATTTAAATCGTTTTCTTAATATTTTTTTTAAGGAAACTTGATTAAAATTGTTTATGTGATTTTTGGCACACTACACATAGATACATGTT
The DNA here is from genome assembly GCF_977018435.1 of Lepisma saccharinum. Lineage (NCBI taxonomy): Eukaryota > Metazoa > Arthropoda > Insecta > Zygentoma > Lepismatidae > Lepisma > Lepisma saccharinum. The sequence continues at coordinate 3,338,180 of NC_139258.1, forward strand.
TTTTATAGAAATGATTTTTCTAGTAAACGACCCTGTAAAATATTTGAACAGTTTCATTAAAGCAAACAAAAAACTATATAAATATAATTTTTTTCTGATACTATATGCATGAACCTAGTATGGAAATGTTTGTTGAGTAGGTTAGTGAAAATATAAAAATTTCAGTAACAGTTTCATACATCGGATACATATTTCTTCAATTTTACACAAGAAACTACTTACGGAAATGAGTTTCTCCAAGGTTTACAATGTTCGTCGAGGTATTTTCTTTCATCGTGGAATATATTTGACCCGGAAATCATGTATTTTTCAAGAGAAATATCTCACCGATGCAAAATTGCCATTGCTTTCATTAGCTTGCCCTACGACAACCGTATGCTGCTACGTTTGATGACGTAAGCCCTTGTCAGTGTTTCAACCACCACCCTTTTTTTTTTTTACTATGCTTGCCTAACGTAACCAAACCTAACCTTATCGGAAATGGTTTGTGGGGCTATCCGTCAGCTACCCGTGCATAATGTATAATTTCCACTGGTGACTAACATGATGGTAGATATTTTTCGGTGCAGAAGATTGAAACACTGCATACCCACAACGTGAATCAAGATGTGTCCGCCATATTGTGTGTTCCGGAAGCAAAGAAAGGAATAAAATATAAACACTCAGAATGTGAAAAATTACATTTGTTTTCGTGTTTAAAGCATAATGGCACCTTGAACTATGTTCCGCAATACACAATTGATAAGTACAAACCATGCGAAACACAATATCCAATTTTAATGTGTCTCCGATCTATGAAACTGTTACCAAAATTTCAGTAACTTTTCTTCAAGTGAATATAAAATATTCTGGGTGTACTATATAATTGTAACTTAAAATATACATTTTTGCCCATAAAAATTATTGAAGTTTAAATCAAGAGAAATTTAAGTTTGTTTACAGTTTGCATAGTAAATTTCCTTTTGTGTGAGCTTCACCCCATCAGTACATATATTTTGTTTCCATCCTTTTTCTTTCTAAGAGCCTAATAAACACCATTAAATGATTACGAGATTAATATACTTTCACCAAAAGTTATTCTGATATCTACAAAATCCTTGTATATGAAGGGTGTGACTAAAATTATTACGATTGGGGCATCAACTTTTAAAAAAAAAAATTACCGGTCTGCAGACTCCCGAAGGTTGAGAGCTACTCCTCTAGATAACATGGTTCACTTTGAATAGCAACAATAAGAGCTGCATGCCAAATTATTTAAGGAAGTTCCGGTATTTTGCCTGCAAATGTCAATTATCGGGCAATGCAATGGTCTTCCCACCCATCTGCTTGTGAACTGAGGCTATTGAGAGGAAACCCGTGACCAGGATTTTATTTTGGCAGGGAAAGGGCTCATCGCTTATCAGCACAGGCATCGCCAGAAATATTTGATAAAACTTCATTAGTAGAAATAATATTGACAATGATAATTATTACCACGGTAATTTTAATTTGTTAATTTTACAATAATAACTATTATAAGTTATTAAAAATATTAATTATATTAAAAATTTATTGTTATTATTATAATTATTATTATTATATAAATGGAGAGGCTATGCTACTTGATCCACCCTATGAGTGAATATTCAACACTGTTGTCCATTATTTTTCTTACATTTTCTACAGTTAGTATTCTGAAATTCATAGTTACTGTATTTTGTTATTAACTTCTACACATTCCGTTAAAAAAAAGGCTTCAATAGTTAGGGTTAAATTTTACTCATAAAGTTTATATTGTGTGACCTCTCACAAAGAAAAGTATACATTTTGTGAGCTGTGGATCCATTTATTCTTTGGATTAAATGGTAGAAAATAAAAATGTAACATGGCTCCTCTGTTATATGTTATATGTTAATTCCTGCTAAGAAAGTAAAATTAATTACCACTATACACTATTATATTAGATATTTGTAGGATTTCGGGAGGGGAGGGCTTTGGCCCCCTTAGCCCTCCCCCTGGCTATGTGCCTGATTGAGAGACTTACTTCTCAATTCATAAACTTCCTGTTGTGTGTTGCATTCATTTGCCAGAGATTTCTACAAGTTTTTGAGCTTCCAGACAGCAAGAAACACTAGTAGGCACCATCTTTAAATTTACAAAAATTGCATTTTGAAGCTCACTTGATCAGTGTTGCAGCCTTAACGTCCTTTTGTAAGTAACAGTTGCTCCCTCATACAAATTTGAGCTGTATACCTGCAATTTTTATTGGACTTTTAAGGTTTTTTTTGGCAGTCTTGTTATTTTTCGTCCAAAAATTTAATTACTCTGGAAAATGGACATGCAGCTTTAACTGCAGTAGTGTTGCATGAAAAAAGTGTGTGTTGTATATTTTGATTAACTGGTAAGTGTTGAGGCCTTATTTTTCCATCTTTTCTCAGGCAACATCACCTGATGCTGGCTACGTTTCACGCCATGTGTTGCTCCGTGTTGGAATTCCTATCGACCGACCAGCTCTTACAGTTAACAGACTGTGCGGCTCAGGTTTCCAGTCCATTGTAAATGGAGCTCATGTAAGTATTAAAAAAAAACAGTATTCATTTGTTTTTGGTCCAGCATTTCTATATTGAATGTAGGTTAACATTGAGTCCCTTTCACGAAGTATACGGGGTAATTGAAAATAAATTGTGCAAATTTACACTGTTATTATGGCGTTACTATTTATGATAGAAAATCAGACAAGGCATCAATATAAAGAAAAACTCTGGAAGTTTTTTCCCCACTTAGCAAGCTTATTCTGGGTAACCGATGCTCCACCAGCAGGGGCGGCGCGAGGGGGTACTAGCGCATCCCTTAATTTTCTTCTGCACCCCCCCCCCCCCCACGGTCAACTGAAAACACTAACCCTTAGAGTGTTACATTATGTCATGTCGTCATATTGACTGCCGAATGTTGGATACTGAAGTAAGACTGTTATTATCGTATGCAACAGACAAGCACTTTTTAGAAAGTGCATGTACAGAGCATTCCCTGACATTTGCTACGAGACTCGGCGGCAAGTGATCCGGCGTCAGCGCTTGTCTTTCCCGGTGAACGGGTCCACGACAGTCGCTATAGTCGGCTATTAAAATTACAGTTTTCACAATGTGTACTAACCTTGACTACAGAAGGTGTTGAAAATGATGTCCCTCTGCTGCAACACATTCCTGGCATCTCCCAAGGAAATTGGCATTTACACGTGCAAGATCGTCTACTGTAATTCTCCCGATTTCTCGTACAATACTCTCTTTTAACTCATGGATGGTGTGCAGATTGTCTTTGTATACTTTATTTCCCCATTTTTCTTTCCACTTTTATTCAGAACTGACCCTGTTACTGTAAACTTTTTTACGAGGTTTAATATAAGCGACTGTCGCGGACCCGTACACCGGGAAAGACAACCGCTGATACCGGGCTGCTTGCCGCCGAGTCTCATAGCGAATGTCAGCGAATGCTTTGTATATATGCTTTTCTGTACTGGCGGCATCCTCTATGAAGATCAGTGGCACTTTTTTTTCCCCTCTCGTTAGCATTGTTGTTATAAATTTTCTCTTCTCTTTGTTTCTTCAAGTGGTATGTTTGTGGCTTTTGATAATTGCCTATAACTTAATGTGAGTTATGTTTTTTTATCTTTCTGGTTCTTTATTGCATTGTTGATAAACGGTTCATTTTCCGCCTACTTGTTCTTCCTCACACTGGAGCAAAAATTTCAGCTGCTTTCAATTTCTTTTCAATCAATAATTTATGTTAATCAGTGGTGACAATTAGGGTAGCAGTTTCACCCCGTTTTTTGCTATTTTTGCTCCTGCACTATACTAAACTGTCCTCCCCCCACCCCTCAGTTTTGAAAGGTTGGATGCGTGTCTAATGTTTTTCTTACTTTCAACATCGCACACCTTAAATTTTTTTCCGCACCCCCTCAGCACCCCTAGATGATTAATCCTGGTGCCGCCACTGTCCACCAGAATCGCCAGTGTCGCAAAATGGCTAATGACGAGTAGAAGGCATATTGCATGTTGGAGCCATCGAGAACTGATTCAATCACAATGGTGCAATGATATTTCTAAATGTTATTTGGTAGTAATGCATATGTTTCACACTTCCGAAAGATTTGACAAAGTTACAACTGCGAATTGGTAGTGCCTTCGAAACCATTGGCAACGACTTCCTGTCTCGTGCATAGCAAGTAGGTTGATTATCGTTTGGACCTTTTCAGCATTACACGTGGTTCCCAAGTTGAATCTATATAATGTGAGTCATGTAACTAAAACGTCCAGTGTTTTTCTTAGTATTTATGCCTTATCTGATTTTCTATCAAAAATAGTAACATCATAATAACTGCAAAGTTGCACCATTCATCTTGAATTACCCTGTATTGGTCATGTCATATAATATCCAACGTAGAGGCACATATTTTTGGTAATATAACAGGCAATTTCAGGTTCAAAAGCAGTAAATAAAATAAAATATTGGTGTTATATCAGTGAAAAATCTGATGAAAAGCGGCACATAAAATGACATTTTGGTTTTAAAATTGTGAATACGATCCAAAATTTGATTTGAAACCTGCACTTATTACGCAAAATTTACATATCCCTTCTAATAGCACATTTATATAGTTACCAGAGTATTAAGTTTATTCCGGTGTAAAGGGGTCCATTTTTGCTTCTCAAATACTTCCATCAGAATTAATCATTTTTCCATTAATTGCATAACTCTCAGGATAATTCAGACCTCAGAAAGTTTCATGTCAGTAAATAAACTCTAAATTTCATGTTTAACTCTAGAACACTATTGTGTTCCAATATTAAAGTGTAACTACCGCTATGTAAATTTTACGTACATGAAGGAATCTATTTTTAACGCAACCTCTACATCATGAAAACAAAATGACAATTTTTTGTGAACATTATTTTCTTTATTTTCCTTAAATTGGAACTTTATTCTTCATTTTAAAATGTATAAACATGGTTTTATTTAACATAGAATATTTTAAGAGAATGTCTTGATTGACAAGCCCGTACGTACAATGAAGGTGAAAAGTTCGAACAGTGAAAAACAAACAATGACGCTGTAGATAATGAACGAATGTAATTTTAAAGTCCTACAAGAAAATAGTGCATGCTTCTAACTTTTGTTTTCAAACTCTAACTATCCAAATTGAATTTACGAATGTCAAAATTACGCGAGAGATTTTTCTCTTTTTACTAGCGCCACGTAAAATTGACGTACAGTGCACAACATAACAAACCAAATCAAGATGATCAGCGCTTGCGTCGTCCTTACCACAGTACTGCCTTATGTCCAACAGACAACTTGAGGCCCTGATAGGTGGAGGGGTGAGTGGGTGCAAGGTGGGAGGTAGGGGAGTGAATTGAGTGACAAAAATGCACCTCACACCTTTCAGAAACGAAAAAAATTAACATTACAACATGTTATTTCACATTTTGTTTTTTCGTCAAAAACATGCATGCCTCTAATCCAAAGATATAAGAAAAAGCTGCTGTTAACACCAGGGTTCTACATTAACGCATTTCTATTATTTTCTTTCACAGGATATTCTAATGGGAGACTCAAAGGTGGTGCTTACTGGTGGCACAGACAACATGAGCCAGTCTCCATTCATCATAAGGAACATCCGGTTTGGAACAAGACTGGGCACAGATTATAAACTTGAAGATTCTTTGTGGAATGGACTGACAGATTTGCATTGCAAAACCCCTATGGGAGTGACAGCAGAAAACTTGGCTGAGAAGTACAATTTGACAAGGCAAGAAGTAGATGAGTTTGCGTACAGGTCTCAACAGAACTGGAAGAAAGGTAAGAAATATTCTAATTACTAGCGCTAGGATTTTGATGCAAATGCACAGGGCTCGAAAAATCCCAGTCGCCAGGTCGCCATGGTGACTGTGATCTTTTGCTGTAATATTGTCGTTTTTTTTTTAAGTTTGCATGTACGAAATTTTAAAGATTCCAAGTTCAAATTGCAGTACAGTGTAAGTTAGCAATTTTTATTTTATCAACGTATTTAGCAAATGATTTTTTTATCAACGTTGTGAACATTCCATAGAATCACTAACAATTTCTTACTCTTTGTCCCCCAACCCCCATTTCTCGCTTTCTCACACGATTTAGCGATGTTTTGAATACGTTGATATTCAGCTTCTTATAGTTTGCGAAGATGGGGATAAGTGATATGATGAGATTGATGAATGAACACACACAAACATCCATGCCCAGGCTGAAATTCGAACCCGTAACCCCTTGCTTCGTAGCACGATGTGCTAACCACTCCACCACGGGGGCCAGCTCAGCTTCTTATAGTATGCACAATTTCTAGTAGGTTGTTTCCTGGCGCCTAGCTCTGAAGAAGATTTTTCGAGCACTGCAAATGCATCTTATTTTTGGTAAGGCAGAAACATTGCATAAGTAGATAGGAACGTGTTTTATACGTAAGTGAATTCATTGGAATGCCTTTGTTACGGCATTTTTTTTTTTTACCCTTTTTGGAGTAAAGGTAATTTTTAAAACTTTTTAAACCGTTTGTCATTTTTCGGCCTTTTAAAAGTCATCTTATGCATTTTTCTACATTTGCATTTTACATGCAAATTTAACCCTTTGAAGGAGAGAGGTTCCTGACTTTTGTCTCATTGCCTTCAGCGCAGTTCAGAACGACTGTGTTTGAAGAGAGAAAAAATTCTGTGCAGTATTGTTGACACAAGCTGTTGTGTAACAATTCAGCTCAAACAATGTGATTTCCCCCTCTATCAGTGCATTGTCGCCAGATGGATTATTGTTAAAAAAACAAGGGGTACAAAGTTTTGTGCTCTGTATCAGACATTTTGTCAGGGAAGCAATTTGCACTCTATCAAATTGGAAGTGACTTAACAGCAAGTGATATTGTTCATTTCAAGTACGCTCCTCTCGTGTCTGTGGAAGTCGAGAGAAGTTTTTTCTTGCATGTATTAGGTCATAAATGCATTTTTTAAAGGACATTTTTTTGGCAATTTTAAGGTCATCAATATCCTAGCTCTAATAACTATGATATAACTCACATAGTATGAATTGCAAACCACCTGTTCTTTTTTTTAAGACGATACAAACATAAACATTAATTTTCATTAAATTGTAATTGGAACTCTCAGTGGTATAATAACATCATTGCACTGTAGTCAAGGTGTCTCAGATTTGATATCCAGTGGAGGAACATACAGTAAAACCTCAGTTTTACGTATTCAAAGGACAAAGCTGAAAAAACTTGAAATGTGGGAAAATGTACAAATCGATGTACGGTGCCTTTCACGGTGAAGTCACCCATGGAGCGGCAGCCAGCACACTGGGCAGTGAGAGTACATCTACCCACAAACTGGATGCAACATCCACATAACTGGAATCGCTTATGTAATAGGGATGTGCCGATATGAAATTTTCGTCGATACCGATAACCGATATTCTACCGATCCGATATAAAATTAGAAATGGTCCTTGGAGAACCTGAAATGTTCATTGATCTTAACCCATTAATGCATAAAGTTTACAAACTCCTTTCATGAAATTTTTTTCATGGTTTTGGTATTAGTACAATTCAAATAAGACACAATATACGATACATTTTTATTTTTACACTGTATGTAAGAGATACAGTGCGTCCGATAAATCGGACACTGTGCACTACGATCACTTCCGTGTGTCCAATAAATCGGACACTGTGCACAATGATCACTTTCATGTTTTGTCTATAAATAGCTGTCCCAAGGAAAAAGTATTGCTGTGCAAAATATGTAACCAAAAGAAAATAAAACACTTAAGATCAGTCATATACAGTGGCGGATATTGGGTTCCAAAACCGGGCGGCAGGGGGGGCAAGGTGCCAAATGTAGGGGGGCAAAGACAGTATATTTCCCTTTGCAGATTAGGTTTATCATAGTGCAGGTGCAAAAGTGACGAAAAATGGGGCACTGGTCATGTGTATGTTTGCATAAATACATACACATATTTCGAAGAAACAATACAAATGGAAACATTTGCAATGGAAATCAACAAATATACACAAAATTATTATTATTACAGTATAGAACACAGTGGTCCGATATGAGATTATATCTGTGCACAACTGGAAATCTATCATGTAACCACTACTAGAGCTTTTTTGCCCAGTTCTTGAACCCAAAATGGATCAACTTTCCTCTAATGAACTGTTTTGCGTAGTGCCTCCCGTAGTAAGGAATCATACTCTCGTCGATGGAAAGTATTTCGTACACACCCCCATGCTGTTCGAAAGATGAGGAAGAAAAGTTTCTCAAAATATGGCCGTATCTTGTACAGACGATCGGACTCATCTATACGTGAATTGTCATTCAAATTAATATTATGCAGAATAGTCTCAAACCGATCGCAAGGAATGATTTCAGAAAGTATCGAAGGAGTATCTTTTTCTTTTGACCAAAACATACGTCTGCTTGAATATTTTGCATAACCTGACAACAAGAGACCACCAAGAACAACAAGAAGTTCTTCTTTCGTCAAATGAAGATCAATATTTGTTTGCGAAGCATACAATTTGGATTGATTTGTTATAAGATTTAGCATGTCCTCATCAAAAAATCAATTATAAAAGTCTAATGGTGATTCACAGTTTTGTGCTTCTTCAGATGGTTCAATAGGGCAGCACTCAGTTTGTAATTAGATTGAAGGTAGACTTTTCTTCCACAAGGGTCTTGATTTTATCTGAAGACGTATTATTTTTTTTTTTGAAGCATCAGTGTTATGTGTAGTGGTAGATGTAGACGCTACATTACTGGATGAACCTTCACAATCAACACAACTTCATATCTTAGTTTGCACCTCACAAACACTCATTAGCGTATTTCGCCAAAAATTGTTTATTCATGGTGGTTGCGGTAAACGCGGTTTAAAATTACTTACGTGAAATTTAAAAGACTTTCGTAGTGGATCTTCGAAATTAATAGGATTGAACCATTAAATTGTGCAACGCGGAATTACGAAAGTCTTTTAAATTTCACGTAAGTAAAATTGTTTAGTTTGGCCGCATGCTCATCATTAGATTTATTACTGTCTTCGTCTGTATCCTTGCCATCCACTGGTGGTGTAACATAAATGAGTTGTTCCTCCTCCTCCTCCATATCTTCATTCTCCATAGTAGTCAAAATTTGATCACACACACACACACACACACACACACACACACACACACACACACACACACTAAAGCACAAACACGCACACTAATGCACAAACACGCACACATTCACAAACTAATGCATAAACACGCACACATTCACACACAAATGCATAAACACGCACACATACATGCATATATACATACACACACACACACACACATAAACATGCACACATACACACACTAATGCACAAACACACACACACACACACACATACATACACATATATATACATTGACAATGTCTAAACATCAAAGGTATCGAAAATTTTACAGGAAATGGAAAATCTGCATAAAGTGCTCAATGAGCACAGTGTCCGATATATCGGACACTATATTTTCTCTCGCAATAGCAGCTCAGGGATAAAACTAATGCAGAAATTAGTGTTACATGTTTGATTACTAATGTCTCTTATTCATATTTGTCAAAAAACATCTCGGATAAATGTCAACTACTACATATGAATTGAAATTAGCTTTCCCGTTACGCAGAAACGTAGTACAGCTCACTCTATATGTTTCACTCCCTTACAATTTGGCGGGAAATTTACAATGTTGCCAAACCCGTTGGGTGACATATGCATCACAGAGGTACCAAGGAACTAGATTTGAAAAATATAACCAATTAAAGTGAAACAGTGTTACAGAAAATGCAAATATGTCAGTGTCCGATTAATCGGACACCATGCATTAATGGGTTAATAAATGTGTGTTCCGAGGTGATTGCAATGCAAAAGAAGTTAAATATTTAGACATTTACTTTTTTACAAAGTAGGGCATGGAGATTATCCATAAAATTTACAACAAAATTCTGCACTAAATTATAAGATATTTATCGATCAGATCGGTAAAATAATTAGTAATTTTACCGATACACTGATATGCCTATATCGGCCGATACTGATAGAGTACCGATTAATCTCTCCCATCCCTACTATGTAATGAAATAATCTCGTACCATTACATTGACAGTTACAATTAAAATGAGCACGTACCTTGTTACAAGAGGTGTTGGAAATGATGTCCTTCTGCATCCAGACATTTACAGCATCATTTTAGGAAATTTCACTGACACGCGTCTGTTCGTCTTCCTAAATTGCTTCAATTTCTCTCCCGATGTTTGAAAGCTTTGTAGCTTGCCATGCAGACGTCATGGAAATGTCTGTTTCTTCTGCAAGGCACTGGAGATATATTTGAGGAGTATGTTCCAATCATACTCCATCATCTAATTTCTCCTTACTAAGTACAAGGCCCTTCACTTATCAAGAAGAGACCCTGTTTCCCAAAATTTATTCACAAGTTTTTGAAAACTGTCCCTGTGTGGAACAGGAACATCTTGGAATTCTTCTGCAAAACATCTAACTTCCGTACAAGAATTTATAATGACGTACATATATATTTGTTGTTTTAAATTGTATGGATAGCGTGGCATTATTAGACAGCGCAAAAGCACCAGTAATACATAAACTAAAACAAAACAATCTAAAACACTTGTTAACACCTTAACACTTCACAAACACGTGCAAATTGGACACAGCTGTCTGGATACTGAAGCACTCACGCATCCAGTCAGGTCCGTAGCCAGAATTGTATTTCGGGGGGTATGCTTATCCCTTATCAGCACAGGCGTTGCCAGAAATATTTGTAGAGGGGGTCAGGCCATATATAAAACCTGATTAGTACAAATAATAATGACAATAATAATTATTGTTATTTTACAATAATAACTAGGAGCATGCATATTTCGTTTTTGACGAAAAAACGAAATTTGAAAAAACACATTGTAGTGTTAATGTTTCTTGTTTTTGAAAGGTGTGAGATGCATTTTGTGACCATGTTTTGTCACGAAATAATGCGAAATGAACTGCAAAAAGCGAAATTAACTCTTAAACACGAAATTTAGGGTTTATTCATGGACGTGGCACCTTCTGAGGTCTGAATTATCCTGAGAGTTATGCAATTCCCGGAAAATTGATTAATTCTGCTGTTAATATTGGAGAAACAAAAATGGACTCCTTTACACAGAAATAAACTTAATACTCGGATAACTACATAAATGGGGTATTAGAAGTGAAATGTTAATTCTGTGGAATAAGTGTAGTTTTTAAATCAAATTTAGGATTATATTCACAATTTTAAAACCAAAATGTATTTTTATATACCACTTTTGATCCAATTTTTCACCGCTATAACACCAATATTTTATTTTATTTACCACTTTTGAACCTGAAATTGACTCAGTTTTTATACCGAAATTTTGCTTTTTTATTTACCAAAAATATGTGCCTTTAATAATAACTATTATAAGGGTCATTCCATGTCAATTCATCCAGACCTTGTCACCCACCATCTCAGATTTTGATGCTGATTACAAAAATGACATTGGTCAAGGGGTTCAGAAGTTTCGTGCTTTTTAAAATATCCGTGTGCTCCACTTCGAATGACACATTAGGTTATAAATGATTGTATCTTCCTTCAGGTTTGACATAGAACCCTCAAGTTTATTTTCTTTTGTTCAGAATAGTGTAAGCGTTTATGTAAATAACGTTTCAGATGAGTATATCAATACCCATGTATTTGTATGCATAGTCATATATATATTTTTTTTAAAAAAACAAATGACTAACTTCAACACCAAATTTCATAAAATGCCCCCCCCCCATCAATTTCCCCCAAATTTTATATATAGGTAGCTTAGAGTATGTACTAATGCCTGATGAGAAAATCAGGATGGGTGGTTCAGAGACAGGGTGATAAAAAAATAATTTGCATTGCATGACATTAGAAATTAATCGTATTAAAGAGAAATGTCATTTTCGTAATCAGCATCAAAAGTTCTATAAGTATACCGAATTTCATCAAAATCAGGGTTGGTGGGTGACATTTTCACAAAATTCTGGATGATTTGACATTGAATGACCCATAAGTTATTAAAAATATACCAATTTCAATCCAAATTTATTGTTATTATTACATAAATGGAGAGACGTTGCTACTCGATTCACAGTGAATATCTAACACAATTGTTGTCCATTACTTTTCTTATATTTTGTACAGTTAGTGTACTGAAATCATAGTTATTGTAGTTTGTTATTAACTTTTACACAATCGTTTAAAAAAAAAGGCTTTAACAGTTAAGTGGTAAATTTTACTTGAAGTTTATATTCTGTGACCTCTCACAAAGAAAACTATAAGTTTTGTAAGCTGTGAATCCATTTATTCTTTCGATTAAATGGTAGAATATAAAAATATAACTTGGTTCCTCTATTATACGCACACTAAACCTTTTTCGATGTAATGCAGTTTTTACTGTGGTTATAACTTTATTTCTGTTATTAACAGTAACATTTAAATTAGATATTTGGAGGGGGGGCTTAAGCCACCTTAGCCCATCCCTAGCTACGTGCCTCCTGCATCCAGTGCCAAAGCCAGCGTAAACTGTGGGTCTAAATACAGGCAGACATGCTCTCTTTGCCCACGATGCTAGCTCCTGCTGCACAGACAACTCGACCACAATAAGCACTGGATAATGTGGAAAAATGTAACATCCGGGAACCTAAAACCAAGGGCATACTGTGGTGGTTTGTGTGCCATCTTAAACTGTAAGTCCAATCCTGAATGTCCAATCTGTGCATAAAGTGAACTTAAGCATTAAATTATAATCAAGCTCATATACAGTAAAACCTTGATAATCCAGATCCCGATAAGCTGGACTTCCCTTATTCCGGACAGGCAAGAGCCCCCCCCCCAAAAAAAAGCAGAATGCAAGGTTTTAAATGTGGCTAGAAGTCAGCAATAAGATTCGTCATATTGCTCCGTAACGGCTAAGAATACGTCCATGGGAGATCGTCCCAAGCAAAAGGCAGTCAACCACTGATTATATTCTGTTTCCCACAGACTTTCGAGAAGAAGCCGCATTGTACAGGAATGCCCTTTAAATACACCATAATAAACGTGTTTTGTTGCTATAAACAGATTTTTAATGCACTTTCTACTGTTCTTTTAGGTTATATCAGTTAATCCGGACGTTCGTTAAACCGGTCAACTTATCCCCCCGTTAGTCCGGATTAACGAGGTTTTACTGTATTTTAAAATATAGCAATATAGAGTAAACCTCTACACAAGAAAAGAAAGATTAACATTTTTATTTCTTTAATATTTGGGAGGGGGGGGATATAATTTTGCTAATTATTGTTTAACCAAGAAACAGTGGGGTGTGCCTCACTTTATGCACAGTGATGGTTGAAGGTCATACTGTCATGTTCTATGTGTTCTAAAATAAACACATTTGTGGCACATGCAGTGCAAGATTATTTTCCTCACAATTTTAACTAGCATCAATTCACCCATTCTTTCATGCGAACATTTGTTTCAATATATTGCAAACATCTGTTTGAAGACCATTTCCTTTCATGCAAAATCATAAAGATAATTAACTAAAGGAACCCTCTTAATTTTGTTACTAGTTACTTGGAGAAAGAAACTGAATTATGGGTCTCCCCGATGACGCAGTGGTCGCGTCGTTGCCTTGTAATCAAGGGGTCCTGGGTTCGATACCCGCTGGAGGCACATAGTGGTTCGGATCCCACTTTAAACTGTAGGTCCAGTCCTGATTAGCCTTACTGTGCATAAAGTGGACTTAAAACACAAAGTCAAATAACTGAATTGCATTTACCAATTTTAAAAATGAAGTGTAACTTGTTACTCGCAAAGATGGCTTGTGGAGAAAGCAGTAAACTGTTTACATAAAGATAACATGCCACCAAATACTGTACACAAGTTGCCTGTTTGTTTTCGATGAAGTGATGTAACTATCGTGATTTGTTAGGGACACCTCACTTTTCCCAGAAGATGCATGATTAATCTTTCATGCACTTTGCAAATTAAACTTTGCTTGTTTGGCTGGTGTAGGTTCGTTCATAGTAATCATCTATATTACAACCTCTGACAATAAAGTTCGGTGAATGATCATGAATATCGAAAGTAGACGAATTCTTAATGAAACCTCCCTTACTGTCCTTCGAAGTAGTCCCCTGCCATGGCTATGCACCGTTGAGAACGGTTGTACATGTCCTGGAAACTTTTAGAAAAGTCTTCTTTTGGGATGGTGTTCAAGACCCTCGTCACGTTCCGTTGGATGTCCGGAATATCCTCAAATCTCTGACCTTTCAAAGCGATTTTGAGGTGTGGGAAGAGAAAGAAAACTGGAGGATTCAGATCCAAATTTCTTGCAATGCATTGCTACAGAGGATGAGAGCTGGTGTGTGAGGTACGACCCTGAAACGGAACGCCAAAGCATGGAATGGCGTTCTTCTGCATCACCCCGTCGGAAGAAGGCCAAGGCGGAAAAATTGTTGTTCCCTCCGGCAGGATTTCCTTGTGGATCATGCCATCACTGTCAAAGAAAGTGATAAGCATCGTCTTGATGCGTGATTTTTACGCCTTGACCTTCTTCCGACGGGGTGATGCAGGAGAACGCCATTCCATGCTTTGGCATTTCGTTTCAGGGTCGTACCTCACACACCAGCTCTCATCCTCTGTAGCAATGCATTGCAAGAAATTTGGATCTGAATCCTCCAGTTTTCTTTCTCTTCCCACGCCTCAAAATCGCTTTGAAAGGTCAGAGATTTGAGGATATTCCGGACATCCAACGGAATGTGACGAGGGTCTTGAACACCATCCCGAAAGAAGACTTTTCTAAAAGTTTCCAGGACATGTACAGCCGTTCTCAACGGTGCATAGCCATGGCAGGGGACTACTTCGAAGGACAGTAAGGTAGGTTTCATTAAGAATTCGTCTACTTTCGATATTCAAAATCATTCACCGAACTTTATTGTCAGAGGTTGTATTATTATTATTAGGGCCCGGATAATTATGTACTAAAAAACTGAAAAATATGTACATATATATGTATTTAAAAATTCGAAAATATGTAATTAAACCATTCAAAAAGTAAGAAATATGTAACATAAGAAATATCACATTACCTGCATGTATGTCCTATTTTCTTGGAACAAATTCCTCAAATCAGGCAAATGAACAAAAAGCACATCCGAAATACAATATTAGGCATAATCTTTTTGAATTACTGTTACTTTTACAACACATGTCCCCTGAACAGTAAGAAACAAGAATGTGTTTCAAATTGTCAAACACGAAAGTACTACTGTTATCGCGTAACAGGGCTTTGTATTGACTAAATGACCTCTCCACTTCACACGATGTAATTGGTGCATATTTAACCTTTTGGATCCCAAGCGTCTCGATCGAGGTACCTAAAAGTAACCCTCACGGTCCCAAGTGTCTCGATCGAGACGCTGTGTCAAGGTCGTAGTTTTTACGTTATAACTTTTCTATTTTTGGCTAGAATTTCGATTTTTTTTTTATATTGTTCCTAACACATGTATTTAACAGAAATGTTTCTTGCACCTTTTTTTTTTCTTCATGAAAATGGAGGTGAAAAGGCGGGAAAAGGGACTTCTCTTTTGCGTCTCTTTTCAAGGGAAAATATAAATTACAAACATTTCAACAATTTTTTAAAATAATTTTTGGGGGTTTTCTCCCTTCCCCCTCCATATCTGTGATTCATTCTGCATACAACGGTATATCTTTCATATCTCTAGGGCATTTAGTTTCTGAGCTATAGTCATTTCAAGGTACCGCTGCATTTTGAAGCTTGAATCAGTGGCGTGCCCACCATTCCTTTTGGGGGTACAACTCAAGTTACATTGGTCATACGACAATGATGCAAATATTTTTCTGTTTCTTACATGCCAGCGATAATTTCTATGTGCCTTTTGAACATTTCGTATCCTTTTTTTCAGGGGGGGGGGTTGAAACCCCATTTTTTAAAAAAAGTATTTTCAGGTGATTTCCCCCCTTTCCCCCTCCATATATACGCCGAATGTGCATAAATTATATATCATCTGAATCTGTGATTCATTCTGCGTACAACGGTATATAGTTCATATCTCCAGGGCAAATAGTCTCTGAGCTAAAGTCATTTCAAGGTACCGCTGCATTTTGAAGCTTGAATCAGTGGCGTGCCGACCATTCCTTTTGGGATGTACAACTCAAGTTACATTGGTCATATGATAATAATGCAAATATTTTTGTGTTCCTTACATGTCAGCAATCATTTTCATGTGCATGTCGACACTGTCATGTACTTTTTTCGAGGGGGCGGGAGGGGGGCAAAACCCCATTTTTTTAAAAAAAAGTATTTTCAGGGGATTTCCCCCCTTTCCCCCTCCATGTATACGCCGAATTTGCATAAATTTCATATAGTCTGAATCTCTGGTTCATTCCGCGTACAACGGTATATCACTCATCTCTCTAGGGCAATTAGTCTCCGATCTACACTCATTTAATTGAAACTCTGCATTTTGCTCAAAATCGGCTCGGGACCGTGAGGCTTACTTGTGAAAATGGCCTTGGGACTCAAAAGGTTAAACTTGCACAAATCTTCTGGTGTGTACTCAATATCGAAAGCAGCAGAGCTTTTGCATTCAGTTAACACTCTCTTAATAGCACAGATTGTATTGTAACCCTGATTCTTCTCCAAAATGGAACACATCTTTTTCTTCACTGCATCCTCAACAGTTCCTTCAACACTTTCCAGGGAAGCGACTGTAGAATGAACAAGTTTAAGGCTGTCAGAAATTTGGGGTCAGAGGTTTTTCCCTCTTCTTCATTCGTCCCTGTATTGGAAAACCACCACGTTGGCCTCGGAATTGACTTGACGTTTTACCCTTCTGTTGAATGCCAGTGAAGTAGTTCGCAATGGTCTTGCCGACAATTTTTCAGGGCTACAGTATAATTAACCCATCGAATCGACGGCCTGTCTGGACATTTGCTTGCCGTACCTAGTCGTCGAATCGACGGGTTCACGATTTTTATCACATAGTTTCTTTTTCTGTCAATAGATGGCAGAGGTTGTATGATCTTTCGATTCTATGACGTGTGTGTTTGTGCTGCTAAGTTTTTCATACCATTTCAAGCCTGTTTTGTTCAGTAATTTCTCATGTAAACAAACCTTCATTTGTTACATCTTGCAAACATGTTCCGTAAGAATGTTGTAGAAGATTCTGCGATTGAAAAGTTGCTTTTTGATTGCGATGAAGAGGCAAATGTGGATTTTGGAAGTGGAGATGAACACGGGGATTCATTTTGTGTTAGTGAAATTGAAGAATGTAGTGAAAGTAGTGAAAGTGTGGAAGAGGTGGCTGTGGCAGGAAAAAAATGAAAGATTGAGGAATGGAAATGGACAGATGTGTGATCAAAATTATTAGGTGAGTTTCTATTTATTTTTCAAGTAAACTGCATATGTGCATACTGAACCTCGCCCACGCAAATAAAGAATATATGAAATTTTCACATAAATTGCTTGGATAGTTTTCACAAAATTTGACATCTTGTCTTGCTGTGCAACCATCACGGGAGATGGCCTAATTTAAATGGTATTTCATGGCAAAAAATTTGGCATTTAAATGGTATGTGGATGGGTTAAAGCATAGGTATATTTTATCATTGTTAAAAATTAGTAAGCCATAAAGCCTAACTCTCTAGAACGTGTTGAAATTTAAAGCGTAGTAATAAATAATTTCAATGTTTTGTTTACAACAATGGTTTCTACAATGGAAATTGTTTCTTTGTTGCAGCACATGACAGTGGTTACTTCAAGGAAGAAATGACACCAATAACACTGACAATCAAGAAGAAAGAGGTCGTCATGGATACAGATGAACACCCAAAACCAGAAACCACGCTGGAAGGACTGGCCAAACTGCCTACCGTGTTCAAGAAAAATGGTGCAGTCACAGCAGGCTCTGCTTCGGTAGGTACACTGTAGGAAAATTCTTTCCAAGTAATTTAACACTCTTTCGCATAGCATTGAAACTGTTCCGAAAGCCTGTGAAAACTTCAAAACGCAATAGCTTCATTTAGAATTAAAGGAAGATTTCAGTTAATATTCAGAGCATGGTGTTGATCACACCTCAGAGGAAAAATTGCAAGATCAAAATTATATTTGCCATTCTTTATAGATTTTATTTATTATTTCTATTACATGGCAAAGTTCAGGCTGTAATGCTTTTTCTTCCACTTACCATCCAATTGATTTTTACCACATCTGCTTGCTATTACATAGAAATTGATAACATATGTACACACAAACACACTAGTTCGTGCACACTGCTTCACACATGCATACACTTACAAGGCTAATACATAGGGTGGCCATAATATTTTGACCCCAAAATGGGACAGCTCAAAGAAGCCAGTTCCCCCTTCCCTCCTCATAAAAAATTGGGGTCCGTTGTCCCATTCTACTCCCTCGATTTTGGAAGTTTTTTCTTTTTTTATGAAGATTATGTGATGCTAATTATGAAGTAGAAAAATTTGGAGCGTGGAAACAAGTATTTACGAATGTACAGCCATTTGAAGTTGAGTGAAATTGTTGAGTCTAAATTCCCCACCAATTCCAGGCTCCGCCCCTGGGGTAATTGACTTACCACCCCCTACCGCTACCGCGGTCCCGCCTTTATCTATAGAGTCCCGTTTAAAGTCATGTTAGAAATTGGCCGGAGTCACCTGCCCCCAACACTATTTCTCACTGTTTTCCGCATTGACACATGAATATACCAAAAATGAAGACTAAAATTAAACCTAAGAAGGTAACTTACCTCTTTTTACCAAGGCCAGGCACTGAATTGTGGGTCGAAGTTAAATTTAAAACTCGAAAAATGATGCAGCCTCCCCGATGGCACAGTGGTATTGTCGTCGCCTTGTAATCAAGGGGTCCCGGGTTCGATACCCGGTGAAGGTACAAGTGGTTCGGATCCCACTTTGAACTGTAGGTCCAGTCCTGATTAGCCTTACTGTGCATAAAGTGGACTTAAAACACCAAATCAATCAATCAATCGAAAAATGATGTAACTTCTATGTTGAAAGTCCTTGTTGTCCTTTTCCACAAAATACCACCCTCCACTCCTGTCCAATCCTACAGTAAGTCATTTACAAAATACAGCCCTCCCCTTTTCGGCATGCAGTTGCCAAAAAAGAAATAATTTCTGAAGTCGCATAAATGAAATCCAATGTCTGAAATGTCCAACCTGCCAATATATCACACAAATAACATATCGCAAGCACAAATGTTCCCATTGCACAAGTCAATCATAAGAAGAAAAAGAAAAAAATGAGACTTGCGCCTGTGACATTAATCCATCGTCCGCCATCATAGAAGCCCTGAAAACCCTTTTTGACGTTACGCAAGGAATTTTAATTTTTTTTAAAAAAACATAAGTTTCGTAGCACGTAGATCTAAAAAATTAACTTCCGAGCTATTTAGAAACACTGTTTGTTATGAGGAACTAAATATTTGCACGAAAATATTTGAAATGTGCCCGAAATCGAGGGTGTAGAAAGGGATACCGGAGCCAAAAAATTGTTTGGTCCTAATTATATAATTATTGTTATTATTATTAATGTATTATTATTTATTAAAGTATGGGTCATAAACAATAAATGAAATATGATCGTGGTCAAAGGCATTTATTATTACAATCCCTTCTGATTTGCATTTGATGTTAGTTCACAGAATTTGTCTGGTTAGTCCAACGCTGAAGTTGAGAAATGCTAGAAGTATTCTTCAAAACAGCTTTATTCTTTCCACATATGACACACAACGCGAGATTCGTCTTTTGAGTTTGTGTCAAGACACAGGAATTTAAATTCTTGTTGCAGGTCCGTATTAAAACTACTTGTACATTTCTTGACCATGCTTATTCACTGCTCTGCAAATAACTGAATACACACAAAACAATACAACGAACAATGCGAACTAACTTTAACATTAAACTGCTGTCTGCTCGAACGTTTTCGACTGCAATGGAAAATTTTGATTGTTATGCAGTGCTTGAAATGCAATCCAGCTGTTTTGCCACTGTATTGCCATGACGCTGGTTTAAAAATTCCATCAACATAATTTTTAGCATGAAATATCTTAAATTTAGACCTTTATAGAACGGGACAAACAGTGTTTTATAATATTGACAGGACGACCGGAAACACCTCTGAAACGGGACTGTCCCAGTCAAAACGGGACGTATGGTCACCCTACTAATACGTACATAAACATTTACACTAAAACAGTGCAAACAGTGTACTTCAATCTTAATATACCTCAATCTTAATATTATTCATAGAATAGTATTGTCACTTTGCCTTATTTTCTCAGCTTTTTGTGGAATTATACTTGAATTTTTATCTCAGTTGTAAAGTAGATACCCTGTAGAAATACTTCTCCTTTCTGTAGTGCTTGTGATCATTACAGTACACCTAACCTAAATGTTGTCATGAAACATCATTAACATGTCTTAGTAATACACAAATACTTGTTTGCCTTTTATGATTACTTTCATATTTCCTTGAATAATTTTCTTAAAATGTGTGTACCATAGTGCAAATAAGATTTGAATTTGAATTTTCTTTTCTTCCGTTGACCCTTGATTAGAAGGGCATGGAAAACGTCAAGATACATAATGAAATAATAACTAGTTAAGTACACCATAACAAAAAAGAAGGAACATTGTGTAGTACATTACATCACTACACCAAGTAAAAATTAAAAAAAATACACTTCATTACACTACAATAAAAATAAAAACACATTATCATTGTTGCATGATTGAAATAAGAATACAATTAAAATACATATTGTTTAGTACATTGACCTTGTATTTTCTTGTTCCATGAATTCTCTGATACTGTAGAGAGCTCTCTCTGTCAAATATATTTTTATTGTTTGTATTTGTTTATTTTTTGGAGATATCAGTTTTATGTCATGAGGTTGCTGGTTGTAGAATATTTTCCCGGCATTCATTGTCAATTGTTTTGAGATATTGAGTCTGTGTTGGTTCTGGTAATAATTATCTTTCCCCCTTGTATTGTGGTTGTGTAATTGGTTATTTTTAGTCATGCTTCCAGTATTTAGAACAAACGTTATAGCCTTATAGATGTATAGGGAGTATATTGTCATTATTTGTTTCTCCCTGAATAACTCTTTGCAAGATTCCCTACAGCCTAGTTTGTACATTATTCTAAGTGCTCTCTTTTGAAGTCTCAGTATTCTGACAGTATTATTATAAAATGATCCACCCCAAGCTATTATGCCATATTCAACATAGGGGTAAATTAGTCCATAATATATGCATTTGTTAATTTCTGTTAAATTATATTCAGCCATTTGTTTTAGCACGTATAGATTAGATGATAGTTTACTGCAGATGTTGTTAATTTGTTCTTCCCACGTTAATTTTTGATCTAGTGTTATTCCCAAAAACTTTACTGAAGATACAGTTAAAACAAATACAGTGTAACTCCAATTTTACGTTCCCGGATTTTGCATTTTCCTGGATTATACATTCAATCTTCATTGTCCCACCATAGCAAAAGGTTACAAAATTTTCCTCAATTTTACATTTTCCTGCATTTGAAGTTTATTCAACTTGGTCACCTGAAAAACAAAATCGAGGTTCCACTGTATATAATAGAAATTGTTCTTAGATGTAATTAGAGCTATATGGAAAGTCAGAGTGTGTTTAACTAATGCTGATAGGCACATCAAGATTTCGGTGCAAAAACTAGGCACATTTCAGTATTAGAAAATGGCATATCGGTGTTAAAATGGTGAATAAAACCGTACATTTCATTTAAAAACTACGCACCTTCATAGTGTGGTGCAAAGCACAGGGGAGCACTTTTCTTTACTTTATTTATTACACAAAATTAACATTTCACTTGTAATAGCACATTTATATAGCTACCTAAGTATTAAGTTTATTCCTGTGTAAAGTGGTACAGTTTTGCTTCTCAGATATTTACAGCTGATTTAATCAATTTTCCGTGATTTGCATAACTCACAGGATAATTCATACCTCAGAAAGTGTCAGGTCGGTATATGAACTCCAAATTTCTTGTTTAAGAGTCTATTTCACTTTTGCAGTTCATTTCACATCATTTCGTGACAAAACATGGTAGGAAAATCCACCTCACACCTTTCCAAAACATGAAAAATGAACATTACAGTGTTATTTCCAGAGGCATGCATATTTCGTTTTTGACGAAAACACGAAATATGAAATAACACATTCTAATGTTAATTTTTCATGTTTCTGAAACATGTGAGGTGCATTTTCCTACCCTGTTTTGTCACGAAATAATGCGAAATGAACTGCAAAATGCAAAATAGACTCTTAAACAAGAAATTTGGAGTTTATTTACCTACGCGGCACTTTCTGGTCAGAATTATCCTGTGAGTTATGCAAATCACGGAAAATTGATTAATTCTGCTGTAAATATTGAGATGCAAAAATGGATCCCTTTATGCAGGAATAAACTTAATATTCTGGTAACGACATAAATGTGTTATTAGAAGGGATATGTTTATTTTGTGTAGTAAGTGCAGTTTTTAAATCAAATTTAGGATTATATTCACATTTTTAAAACCAAAATGTCATTTTGATAATGATTTTTCACAGCTATAACAGCGAAGTTTTATTTTATTTACCGCTTTTGAACCCGAAATTGACTCTGCTTTTGTACTGAAAATTTGTTTTTTTATTTATCAAAAATATGTTCCTCTAGTTATTTCACAATTTCACATTTTGTGTTTTCGTCAAAAACGAAATATGCATGCCTCTACTAATGCCACATTGTGATAAATTTCTACAAATTAGTGAAAGTTTTCTCTTAATGTATTGATTTTAAATTGGCAAACATTTAGAAGATAATAAGGACAAGAGCTTAACAAGGAAGAGAAGTTCTGGATCAATATAGGACTTATCTTGGATGTAGGCCTTAGTATATCATATTATACTTATTTTGTTGAGTTATTCATCGTATCATTAGATGTATAAATTGTAATTTTTGCAGGGCATCTGTGACGGTGCAGGATCAGTGATCATCGCCAGCGAAGAGGCGTGTAAGCAGCACAACTTGAAGCCCTTGGCAAGGCTCGTGGGGTATGGCATCGCTGGAGTGGAACCCACAATCATGGGGATTGGCCCTGTTCCTGCCATCCAGAAGGTCCTTAAAGTGTCTGGGATGGAATTGAAGGATATTGATTTGGTTGAGGTAAGCATCATCTTTTTGCAGTAACAGGATCCCAGGTTAGAAACCCATGGAGACATATACAGTGGATTTCACATTTTCCTGCATTTTCAGTTTCTTCAGCTTGGTCCCCTGAAAAACATAAAACCGAGGTTCCACTATAGTGATTTGGATTCCACTTTAAACTGTATGTCCAAGGCCTCCCAGATGGGGTTGTGTCATTGCCTTGTAATCAAGGGGTCCTGAGTTCGATTCCCGGTGGAGGCACATAGTGGTTCAGATCCCACTTTCAACTGTAGGTCCAGTCCCGATTAGCCTTGCTGTGCATCAGATGTACTTAAAACACCAAATCAATCAATAAACTGTATGTCCAGTCCTAGTTAGTTAGTTTGTGCAATCAAACACTTCAAAGAAAAGATTATACCATATTTACTGAAAAAACAATGATGAAGTCACTCCACATATGGCTAAGATTGATTTGCTTTATTTTACTTCGCTTCTTGTGCCACTTTTGGCTAATTTGCAAAGATGGGGATGAGTGATCATATGATGAAATTGATGGACACTCACAAACATCCACGCCCAGGCCGCGATTCAAACCAGGGACCACTTGCATCGTAGCGCTAACCAACTTAAATTATCAGTATTCTCCCCAAAATATCCATACACACACCTGACATCAGGAATAATGCGTATTGTGTACACATTTCTTTACTTCTTTTTAGATATAATTTTTTAATTATGTGTGTGAGTGTGCGAGTGCTATTTTTTTTCATGTATTCTAAACCATTTTGTTTAATGCTTTTCACATGTAATCCTACTTTGTAATACCTAGTCCTGAGTTACCAGGTGTGCCGGTTAATAATTCTTAATTGATCCGAAAGAAAACAAGTGTATCTTGGGAGAAAGGTAACAAATGCTTTATTCAAAGTATGTGCCATCGCTAGCTATACATTGTGCCCAACTGTCCGTCAAATTGTGGATTTGTGGATTTTGTGGATTTCCACAAAAATTGTTCACATTTCGAGGTGATCCAGTCAGCAAGCCATTGTTCGACATCTTCGTAATTGTTGAAGTGTTGCTGGGAAAGTGAGTGAAACATCGATGAAAACAAGTGGTAGTCCGAAGGGGCTAAGTCTGGTGAGTATGGCAGGTGGGGCAAGAATTCCCAGCCAAGTGCAGAAATGGTGTGTCTGACTCCTTTCGCTGTGTGTGATGAGGCGTTGTCGTGCTGCAAAATCACTTTTCCGTGTCTTGTCGCCCAATCTGGGCACTTTTCGATCAATGCATGGTTCAAATTGATGAGTTGTTGACGGTAGCGAACAGCATTCACTGTTTCGCCTGGTTTCAGAAGCTCATGGTACACCACACCCTTCTGATCCCACCAAATGCACAGCATTTTCTTCCTTCTGAAGCGATTCGGTTTTGCGGTCGATGTTGAAGGTTGTCCTGGGTTAACCCATGACCTTTTGCATTTTGGGTTCTCGAAGTAGATCCATTTTTCGTCCCCAGTCACTATCCGATGCAAGAAAGACTTTCTTTCATGCTGAGAAAGCAACACTTCACACATTGTTTTTTGCTTTTCCATTTGTCTCTCGTTCAGTGGATGTGGGACCCATTTTCCTGCCTTCTGGATTTTTCCCATGGCATGAAGACGATCAGATATGGTTTGGCGACCAACATTTAACTTCTCTGCCAGTTGTTGTTGCGTTTGCATATCGTCTTCGTCCAACAGTGCTTGCAATTCGGCGTTTCGGATTTTATTCAGCTCGCCCAGGCGAACTGTGTCTTTCAAGTCGAAATCACCACTTTTGAATCGTCGAAACCAACGCACACACGCGTCTTGCGTTAGGACATTGTCACCGTACGTTTCCACAAGGATACGATGGCTTTCACAAGCGTTTTTCTTTTGATTGAACAAGAAAAGCAGGACGTGCTCATCATGTTTCCCACACAAACCAAATATCACGATCACTCGCACTCGGTTGCACATCCACGGCATTTTGACAGGTACTGTCCTGGCAACACACTGACATAACAGTTGAGACTGTGCACCAACCCTTGCTTCCAGCACCATGCAGCGACTAAATTAAGAATTATTAACTGGCACACCTGGTAGGAGGTAGAGCAGCCCTAGGTTGAACCTCGCTCAGCAGGAAATGAAAAGTCTATTCTATTGTATTCTAAAACAAACTTCAAAGATTGGTGTTCAAATACATTGCGTGATCAACTCATGACCTTGTCAAAGGCTCCGGGTTCAATCTAAATATTTGGTCTAGGAATTAATTTGTGTGACTGGACAAGAGATGTTGTAACAAGCGTATCGTCCCACAGTTCCGTGTATCCACACATGCGTTGAAAACTCCTGTCAGCGCGCATCGTTCGTAGTATAGGGCAGTTGATTGACGCGTCAACAACAGCATTTTGTAGTCAACTGAACATGGCACAGTTCGTGCCAGATAAAGTGTTTTTGCAGGGTGTTCTGCTTCATTACTTTAACATGCAGAAAAGTGCTACCGAAAGTCATCGTATTTTGGTGGAAGTGTATGGTGACCATGCGCTAGCTGAGCGATCATGTCAGAAGTGGTTTGCATGGTTTAGAAGTGGTGATTTCGGCCTGGAAGACCAAGAGCGACCTGGACAGCCAAAAAAATTTGAAGACGAAGAATTGAGAGCATTGCTCGATCAGGATTCGTGTCAAACGCAGGAAGAACTTGCAGAAGCATTAGGCGTTGATCAAACAACAGTTTCCAAACACCTCAAAGCCATGGGAATGATTCAAAAGATGTCACATTGGGTTCCACATGAATTGAAAGACAGAGACGTTGAAAGACGAAAAACAATTTGCGAATTGCTGCTTCAAAGACAGAAAAGAAAGGGGTTTTTGCATCGCATTGTTACTGGCGATGAGAAGTGGATGCATTTCGAGAACCCGAAACGAAAAAAGGCCTGGGTGAAGCCAGGTGAACCAGGTCCATCACAACCGAAACGAGATATTCACTGTGCAAAGGTTGTGCTGTGCATATGGTGGGATATGAAAGGTGTGGTGTACTATGAGCTGCTGCAACCGGGTGAAACTATTAATGGAGACCGTTATCGACGACAGTTAATGCGTTTGAAGCAAGCTCTGGCCAGGAAACGACCATAATGGGAGAACAGACGTGATAAACTTATTTTTCAACATGATAACGCTAGCCCACATGTCGCAAAACCGGTCAAAACCTATTTAGAAAATGTCGGATGGGAAGTTTTACCCCACCCGCCGTATTCACCAGATGTTGCTCCTTCGGACTACTACTTGTTCGATTGCATGAATAACGATTTGATTGGACAGTGGTTCACTTCTTCAGAAGATATCGAAAAATGGGTCTCTGACTGGATCGCTTCAAAGGATGAGAACTTCTTTCGCCACGGAATCCGTAACTTGCCTGACAGATGGGCGAAAGTGGTGGCTCGCGATGGACAATATTTTTCTTAAGGTATTTATGTATTTTGTGTTTGAACTACAGCTTCAATGTGTGGGTAACAACCGCACGAATTAATTCCTAGACCAAATAAAAGATATAGAAGGTGAAAATAAATTAATTCCGGTTGTAGCCATTACAGACCACTGCCAGTTTTGACTGATTGATTGATTGATTTATTTATTTTACTTCGTGTTTTGTGCCTCTTGGCTAATTTGCAAAGATGGGGATGAGTGATGAAATTGATGAATGGACATTCACAAACAACCAAACCCGAGCTTGATTCGAACCCGGACTCTTGGCGTCGCAGCACGATGTGCTAACCACTCGGCCGCAGGGTCGGCAGACCAATGCCAGTAAAATACATTAATAACATACTTTATTTTTGTTGTTATCTGACACCATTGGTAATATTTCATAGCATTTTATTTTTATATTCATAATTGTGATTTATATATGGCCTGTTATAATTTTGGGCATATTAACATAAATTAGCAGGGCCCAGATAGTTATACACTTCAATATGTAAAATATGCACTACAAAGGCGCAAAATATGCAAATATGCACTTTAGAAAAACACCTTAAAACTAACTAACTAACTAACTCCCTAGCCTTCTTAAACCCGAAGGTTCATGGCTGCAGCAACACAGGCCTTCCATCTGTCCCTATCTTGAGCAAGTTCTATATACTCTTTTCCATCTCTACCGATTTCCCTTAGGTCCATCTCAACGTTGTCCCTCCATCTTCGTCTTGGCCTTCCTACAGGTCTCTTACCATCAGGTTTCCCAACAAGAATCCTGTAAACTCCTCTTTCCTCTCCCATTCGTGCCACATGGCCTGCCCACCTAAGTCTTCTTGATTTCATTATTCTAATAATATCTGGACATGAATACAAATTATGTAGTTCTAAATTATGTAACCTTCTCCACTCACCTGTTTCCTCATCCCTTTTAGGTCCAAAGATTTTCCTAAGGACCTTATTTTCAAATACTCTCAATTTATGTTCCTCTTTCAATGTAAGGGACCAAGTTTCACATCCATATAATACTACAGGCAAAATTACTGTTTTGTATATTTTAACTTTTAGTTTCTTAGATATTAAACGAGAAGACAAAAGTTTATGAAGAGAGAAGTAACATGCATTTCCTGAATTAAGCCTACTTTTTATTTCCTCTTTAATATCATTTTCATTTGTTAATATCACTCCTAAGTATTTGAATTTGGAAACTGGTTCAAACGAGTTGTTATCAATAATTAGATTTTGATTATTACCTAACACTTGGTTTCGGCCTGTAAGCATATATTTAGTTAAAAATTTAGTTAGAAAAACACCTTACCTTTTATAAATGTTTCCTTTCAGTTACCGCAAAAAACGTACATGTAAACAGATGTTTTTTTCAGCTCATACAATTTTGCATGTAATTAAGGTAAAACTTGCATTTCTGATGTTTTCCGAAACTCCTCCTGTTTTCAGCAACAATATTTTTATACCGAGAAAAAAAAACTTGTTTTATCTCACAAGATATAATTGGACAATATTTTAAGGCAACAGTATCTGATATGCCAAATTCAAGAATATCTGTAGATTATCCATTGCATTGTTGTCTTATCTCTCTCAAAAAGAGTAGTTGTTGAATGTTCCCGCGAAGACAATGAAAAAAATCCTGCTTCCTTATTTTTAGGGCTGAGCTGTTGCCGATGTATCGGTATCAGCTGATACCAGATGCTACTTTTCTGGCATATTAATCTTTCACGGGGTCTACAAAAATGCCACGCAACGCTTTCGCCGACTCTAATTATCCTGAAAATTATGAGAAATTCAAACTTTATTTTTATTTTGCATGAAAAACTGGATTTTGTGATTACATAATATATATTTCGATATTCTGATGCAATTCTTGAATATTGTAAAGCAAGTCCGTCCTTCTGAAAATGCTAAATATGCATACCCCTCATGATAGGCACATACTTGCAGACCATATTTTCATCCATAAAATAACCAATGGGAACATAAGAAGTGATCGCCTTCTTCAAGAAATTCACTTTCGAGTACCGTCCCGCACCACAAGGAGCACTCAGCTTTTCACATATCAGAAACCAAGATTAAGCCTAATACAGCGTTCTCTCTTCCACAGACTAACCGGCCAATACAAAACACTACCAAACCGAGTTGACATTTTTGAAAATCAGGCAATTTTTAAAAAGCTACTGTGTAACATGTAAATTATTTTATCACATATACGTATTTTATAAGATGTAAACGAGTTACTAAAAATATATCCGCGAAACTTACTTGTAAATGTTCTATTAATTTTAAATTATATTATTAACCGCGTTGTTTATTCCCCTCAACATGAATATGTATTTTAGTTTGTTATTATTTTTTATCGTTACTTCAATTGTTATTTCTGTTGTTATTACATTCCAATGTAAAATGGCCAAAGCTGTATTTGGAATTCTCTGGCAAATAAATAAATAAATTTCTTGGTAAATGGATGCATATAATTGGAGGATATTTACACACCAATATTTTGAACAAATCTTCATTATTGCAATTTTCAAGTATCGGTATCGGTTCAAAGTGGTATTGGCTCAGCTCTACATATTTTGTAAAGCAAAGTGGTGACGGAAGGATAATTTTAATGTACAATGCACAGACAAAAGTACAATTTTAGTAGTGGTTGTCCTCATTGGCTTTAAAATATGCAAAACATTTACATGATTTATATTTGCATTTGCATATGCAAAATGCATAACTATCTGGGGCCCTAATAATTAGTGTTTATACAGTGGAACCCTGATTCTACGTTCCCGGATTTTCAATTTTCCTGCATTACAGATTCAATCTTATCATCTTATCGCATCATAGCTAAATGTTATAGAATTTTCCTCAATTTTACATTTTCCCGCATGTTAAGGTTTTTCAACTTGGTCCCCTGAAAAACCTAAAACCGAGGTTTCACTGTATTATGGGAATGAGAGACGCAGCAGTAAATGATGACCATGAGTACAAAGTTTTTCTGTCATCATTAGTGTTTATTAAGGATGGGACCGATTAATCGGTACTCTATCGGTGTCTGCCGATATAGGCATATCGGTTTTATCGTTAAAGTTACCGATCCGATATATCGATAAATATCTTATAATTTAGTGCAAAATTCTGCCATTTTGTTGTAATTTTTATGGATAATCTCGGTCGTACTTTCTAAAAAAGTAATTGACTAAATATTCAACTTCTTTTCCACTGCAGTCACCTCGAAACACACATTTGTTAAGGAGATCAGTGAACATTTCAGGTTCTTCAAGTACCGTATCTAATTTTAATCGGATCAGTAGAATATCGGTTTTGGTAAATTTTATATCGGTACTTTATCAGTATCGGCCAAAATTTCATATCTGCCCATCCCTAGTGTTTATATTATAACACTTTTTAGAGAAAATGAAATATTACACATAGTTCAGAAATATTTTATTTGCAACGAAACACATGAACAATTATGTAACTTTCCCTTTTTAGATAAATGAAGCCTTTGGAGCCCAAACTCTGGCTTGCCAGAAGGAACTAAAGATCAACCCAGAGATCCTGAATGTCAACGGAGGAGCCATTGCCCTTGGACACCCCCTTGCTGCGTCTGGATCACGAATCACTTCACACTTAGTCCACGAGCTGAGGTACGACAATCTTTAATGTATGTGTGTGAAACAATGTATGTAGAAATGGATCCTAAGGGCGTTTGTGTGTATAAATGGGTGCATAGTTGAGTTTAGGGTGACTCAAAACAGCTTTGTTTCCAGATATGAAGAAGCTTGGGGTGTCAAATTTTGCATGTGCAAATAAGAGTATAATTTTCATGCTCCAAATTGGATGTGTCGATGAATAGTTACATGCATTTCTGTATAAATGGATGATGTAATCGATGGTTAAGTGGAAAGCACAGGAATGCAAACCAGATGGGAGGGGGGGGGCTTCCTTCTTGATGATGCAAACCCCATTGGCATGTCAGGTTCTATACTCAATAGAGGCACATAGTGGTTCAAATCTCACTTTAAACTGTAGGTCCAGTCCCGATAAACCTTTCTGTGCAGAAAGTTGGACTTATAAACATATTCAAGCCCAACAAACAAAAATTTTGATGTAAACATGGTTAAGTGAAAGAAAAGTTTCCATAGCCTTAACTTTGCCTGAAAAACAAGATGTTATAAATATATTTTGTATGCTGCTAATATGCAGGAGACCCGGGTTATGAGAAAAGTATTTTTTAACTCATTCATTTGATTTTTTTGTGATGTAAACTTGTGTGGATTTTATTCTGATATACATTTATTGGATTAGCACTACTCCTTGTACCAGCTGCCAGTTGCCACTGATATATCATATATTACAAATTCCTTTTTAAAGTATTGATCAGTGTAAGATGCACCAAATAGAAATAGATTCGGTTGTATTTATCCAGGATAGGACTAATAATAGAGGACGTTGCTACAATACGAAAGCTTTGAATTTAGGGAGCTTCCAGACCAATGCAACCTATTGAACAGAAGCAACAAGACAAGCTGCATGTACCGCTTGTTGTTTGCTCAGACTGGATGATTTTCTCAATAGCTTCCATTGTGTTGCTTTGGTCTGTTGTTGGCGTATGCATGGTGTATGCTGGCTTACGGTTATCGCCCACTAAGATGCCAGAAACACACTACCCTGAACCTCCCAAGTGGAAAATTCCATGCACCCTTCTGAGGGTAGTCCGCCCATGTACCGTGCCGAGCACGATGCTTGCCAAAGCTAAATGAAGAGATGCGGAATGACACAAGAGGGCATTTGGAGGCACGGCCAATGGAAATGTTCCACCCTGAATGCATGGCCATGAAATTTGTCAGGTGGCAGGAGTTTGCATTGTTGCCATGTTGGAGCACAACCCCATGTGTTCGGAACTTTAAGAGCAGTCCGACACAGAGATGTCCAGCCTTGGCCTTCAAGGAGCCTTGTGATGCTTAGGCCATGGGAGGCCCAAGACTAAGATGGGGGCTGGAGGCTGAGATACAGTTCAGAGGCTGAGGCCATGTGAGGCCGAGATGGATTTCGGAGGCTGAGATGGAGTTTGGAGGCTGAGGCCGTTGGAGGCTGGAGTTTGAGATGGATTTCGGAAGCTGATGCCATGTGAGGCTGGAGGCTGAGATGGAGTTCGGAGGCTGAGCCCATGTGGGGCCAGAGGCTGAGATAGAGTTTGGAGCCTGAGGCCATGTGAGGCCAAGATGGAGTTCGGAGGCTGAGGCCTTGTGAGGCTGCAGGCCGAGATTGAGTTCGGAGGCTGAGTCCCTGTGAGGCTGCAGGATGAGATGGAGTTCGGAGGCTGAGGCCCTGTGAGGCTGCAGGCTGAGATGGAGTTTGGAGGCTGAGGCCCTGTGAGGCTGCAGGCCGAGATGGAGTTTGGAGGCTGAGGCCATTGGATGCCAGAGGCTGAGATGGAGTTCGGAGGCTGAGGCGATGGGAGTCCAGAGGCTGAGATGGAGTTCGGAGGCTGAGGCCATGTAAGGCCTGAGGCTGAGATGGAGTTCAGAGGCTGAGGCCCTGTGAGGCTGCAGGCCGAGATGGAGTTTGTAGGCTAAGGCCATGTAAGGCCTGAGGCTGAGATGGTGTTCGGAGGCTGAGGCTGAGGCATGTGAGGCCAGAGGCTGAGATGGAGTTTGGAGGCTGAGGCTGAGGCATGTGAGGCCAGAGGCTGAGATGGAGTTCGGAGGCTGAGGCTGGAGTCAGAGATGGAGTTCGGAGGGTGAGGCTGTTGGAGGCTGGAGTCAGAGATGGAGTTCGGAGGGTGAGGCTGTTGGAGGCTGGAGTCAGAGATGGAGTTTGGAGGCTTAGGCTGTTGGAGGCTGGAGTCAGAGATGGAGTTCGGAGGGTGAGGCTGTTGGAGGCCGGTGTCAGAGTTGGAGTTCGGAGGCTGAGCCCATGTGAGGCTGGAGGCTGAGATGGAGTTCGGAGGCTGAGCCCATATGAGGCCATAAGCTCAGATGGAGTTCGGAGGCTGATGCAATGGGAAGGCAGAGTCTGAAATGGAGTTTGGAGGCTGAGCCCATGTGAGGCCATAAGCTGAGATGGAGTTCGGAAGCTGAGGCCATGTAGGGCCAGAGGCTTAGATGGAGTTCGGAGGCTGAGGACAGAGGCTAAGGGAGTTTGGAGGCTGATACCATGTGAGGCCGGAGGCTGAGATTGAGTTTGGAGGCTGAGACCATGTGAGGCCAGAGGCTGAGTTAGAGTTTGGACGCTGAGGCCCTGTGAGGCTGGAGGCATGTAAGGCTGGACCTCGCGAGCAAAGTCAAGTAGACATCTCCCCTACACAAAAGCAGAATTCGATCACACACAGCTGAATACCACCACCAAAGCTACATCTGGTTTCCAAAGATTGTACTATGAGAATTATTGAGAAATTCGGATTATATGAAACTGTCTGTCTTTCAGAAAGGAAGCCAGGCTTCTACTATTGTTTGTTAGGAGACATGCCAGAGTTGATTTGTACCTCGGGGCTTAGGAGCTTTGCTTTATTTGGCATCTCATTTGGCTCTCTGTTGCATGGGGTGCGGTCTTTTCCCCCCAACTTCTGGACTTTGCAGCAACCATGTCCGATGCCGTACACAGAATTTTTGTCTGAGAGGGAAGGGGGAGGGTGCTGGACTTGGTGCATAGTGCACTCAAGTGCATAGTATGTGGCTGAAATTTTTATAGGGGGGGGGGGGGTGTCAGGATATTATGACGCTCCAGGAGAACTGAGAACTCCAACCGGTATTATCCCTTACTTTGGAGGAAGCCCCCCCACAGGTCACTCTCGCAGCGCCTGAAAGCGAAGGTGGGAGGAAATTTGCCGGGGGAGATCAACTACCCCAAATAAAATATGACGTCAGAAACCCCATCTGAGTATAAGTAATTTTCGTATGACGCTCCAGGAGAACTGAGAACCCCAACCAGTATTTTTCCCTTGTTTTGGAGGAAGCCCCCCCACAGGTCACTCTGAATAAAATTTAAATTACCATAAATCCTTTACCACTTATGGTATTTAATGCACTCTCAATGAGTTACAAACACACTGTACACAGTTCAACTATTAATCATAGAAAAATACAAGATTCTTGTTTTTTTTAACAAAGAATGCTCGAACCAGATAATGAAAACGTCGCCTGTCAGTTGATGTACATCATGACGTTGCACACGATTTTTGTGTAATTTATCTTGCAACACACGCCTCACACGAATGCATGCATATTTGTACACTGTTAATTTTTGGTAGATCTACCTAATTTGAGTCGACATGAGCTCATGCTAAAAGTTTGGAAAACAACAGCTTACCTTCTGTAGCCGGGAAAAGACGCCATGCCGTTGTCCCTCTGTGGACTATTTGAGCACGATATTTTTAACATATCACTTACGCATCTTCCTTCTCCAAATCTTAAAGACGTTCCTCACCCATTACCGGTGTGGAAACAACACTCAGTCCTTGTCTCACAAATGTGTGATCACCAAAATTTTACGGGAAAAGATTATCCCTTCTCTTCACCAACAAGCTTCTTCCGCTCCATCTTTTCCAGAATCAACCGCTTTTTTTCTTCCTCTTCTTCTCACCTCTACCACCGTCTTTTTTGTACAACAGAATTAACTCGGATAATTTGTCAGTTAAAATAGTTGTATATTATCACAATACTTGCAGATGTATATGTCCAAGATATTTTTGTAATAAACGTTTGAACAAACTGTCTATCTATATTCATGCGATAGCATGGAGAATATTACGCTGTAAATTTTATAGGTTTTCGCCATCACTGCAAATTGTCCTTGCGTGCAGCCGCCGTCACTTCAAAATGTCCTTGTGCATAGCGATAGCAAACTGTTTTTGGCGGTAAATTTTACGACAATGAGATCTTCAACAACAAGAGATTAAAATTTGTTATAAAGGCACTTGCAAAACCATGACTTTGAATTTAACTTCGAAATAACATTCACGTACAATGTGATTTAAGAATTTTACAATTTATAATGACTTACAACTGGTGCCATCTAGCGTTATTTTCTGAACTTCGTATTGTACTGGTTTACGGATGTAAGTAGATTATTTAAATGTTCTCAACATTCATTACATTCTTTTAATATTATGATGCCATATGACAATAACCGTCATAATATTGATAAAACTTGAATAGTACAAGTAGTAACAATTATTATTATTATGCTAATGAATAGGGTGCGGATTTATCAGCACTAAAAACCTCTCAAATAGGCACAAAAAATGATGAAAATAGGCATTTAAATGGCACTATACGAGAAAAATCAAGACGACACTAAATAGTCACTTCAAAATAAGAACAACAATAAAATAAGCATTGAACATGAACTTATTTCAATTTTCTTCTTCCAATGCAATATCAAAAAGGCATTAGCATTGTAATTTAGAATTTAGAATTAACACTTTATTCATAAAAGTGCGTTGAGAAACTTCACGAACTATTAATACTATTTTAAACGAAATTCACCTATGTGGGAAATTGTCAGTTAAAGTTATTCTGGCATAAAGAATTATGTTATCCATTCCGCCAATTTGAACAAATGCCTCAATTGCATGCACAATTGTTCACAATGAAAAAAAAAAAAACAATTTGCACTCTTTTAACAAAATAAAATGTTTTAGAGGGTGTTCTTATTAAAATGTGTCTGAAAAATGAACTTGGTTACGTATTGTGGTAATTGAGCACAAATTAATCACTAATAATTCACAAAAATTTGAATTAAATCCTTGTTTGCAGGAAAGGGAGGATAATAACGCAACCTGGTTAACTTAAAGCATTTGCATTATTTTATATACGTACAAGTCAGTGGCGGCTGGCCAAGTGCAACAAGTGCAGATGTTTTCACCTAATTTTCAAATTAATATTGACATTTTTCATTTGCTTGTTAAATTAAACTATTTCCCAGCAGAACGCACACGATAATACTCAAATAACACGCCGCTCGGCGCTACGCACGTATTGAGTTCGTCCCAACCCAAGAGCAAACACCGCTAGGTTGCGGAAAACTTAGCCGGTTGTCATGGCAACGGTGACGTCACCTAGCGTTGGCCTTGAACGGGTGTCGCCTTCTAGATGAAGCAGTTCTCTCGTCGGAGAAAACATCGCATCCAGTGCTTGTGGCAAAATCTTCGCGTTCTCGTGAGATCTTGTTCCGCGTGTGTGTTTCGCGTTTCCTATCGTGTGTTGTGTTCATGTGTTGAGCTGTGGTTTCTACAATGAACCCAGTAAATGACTTAGTGTGTAATTTGTTGCAGACACCATTTTCCAGATGGACGGATGAAGACAAAAAAGACGTTTTAAATTGGGGGGGCACTGGCACTTACTATTTGTTTTCATTGCCTATAAATATACTTCTTCACCTGTTATTTTAGGCACGAGCCGCTACTGGTACAAGTATGTGGCCTGTTTATATGTGTATGGGCATGAAATTTTAGAATAAATAATATCTTTCGAATTACTGAAATTCTCTGTAGGCAATATCAGGCCACTAAAGTAAAGTTTTTCACATTCTTAATCTCAGCATTGTTGTATTCGGAAATGGGGTAATGTGAGATCATAGGCATAACTTGGCTGTGGCAAGGGGGTACTTCCCCTCAAAATTTTCAAGTTTATTAATGATTACAAGTTAAGGGTATTTTGTTGACTTCCTGGAATCTGAGAAAAAATAAATAATGAGTAAATTTTATGATTTCTGATGGAATAGAAAACTTCTCAATTCTACCTTTTCCCATAAAAGTTAAGTCCCGATGTTTGGTCACAAGTTACGCCCATGTGTGAAATGATGGCTCGTCACAGTATCCATTGTTTGCCATTTACCCTTCTTTTCGAAAAACTCAAAAACAAGCTCTGTCCTGGAAACATTTTCAGAGTAGTCTGAAACAGAGGTTTCCAGCCTCGGCTTTCGGAGGCCAGGCCTCGGCCTCCAAGAGACTTGCGAGGCTGAGGCTGTGTGAGGCCAAACGCCGATTGGAGTTCAGAGGCTGAGGTCATGTGAGGCCAGAGGCAAACCTAGCGCTTGGAGGCCAAGATGGAGTTTGGATGTTGAGGCCGTTGGAGGCCAGAGTTCCACATGGAGTTCGGAGAGTGAGGCCGTTGGAGGCCAGAGTTCCACATGGAGTTCGGAGGCTGGGGCCATGTGAGGTCAGAGGCAGACCTTGAGCTCAGAGGTTGAGGCTGTTGAGAGTCCAAGATGGAGTTCGGAGGCCTTTGGAGTCCGGAGTAAGAGATTGAGTTTGGAAGACTTTGGAATCCGGAGTCCGAGATGGAGTTTGGAGGCCTTTGGAATCTGGAGTCCGAGATGGAGTTTGGAGGCCTTTGGAATCTGGAGTCCGAGATGGAGTTTGGGGGCCTTTGGAGTCTGGAGTCCGAGATGGAGTTTGGAGGCTGATGCCATGTGAGGCTGTTCTTGAGCTCCGAGGGCAGGCCTCGCGAGGCTGAAGTGAAATGGACATCTCTGGTCTGACATGTAGATATGGGACTCCGTTTCTGAGGCTTGTCACAAACTTTAAATTCACATGATAGCCAGCTCGTTATCGAATGGGACTTGAAAGTGCCCCAGAGGGAGGTCGATCTGATACTCGAACTAGGCAACGCAGCCCGGTTGACGTTGCCACACAGTGTGCGGGAACCAGCGACTGTTGTCCCGCTCTCGCTTTGCTTTTCCCACATGTGGCACCAGCGCAATTCTGCCCAGCTGCCTATTTTCATGGCCGTGCGTTCAGAAACCTGCAGACTTCTGGCACGGGAATTATCCTGTGCCAGTCTTTTCACTTGGTCTGGTGTCTTCCCTCTCTTCTGTGCCAGTCCATAAATGTACTGGTTCCAGTTCAACCTGGGTCGTCCCCTTCCTCTCTTTCCTTCTGGTCGGGCCTCGAATATTTGTTTTGGTTTACGCTCTTCCTCCATCCTAATAAGATGTCCCAGCCAGCCTAATTCCCTCTTCTCGATGAATTCAATCAGTGGTTCCTGATTCAGGCATTCTCTTCTTATTGTTGTGTTTCGTATCATATCTCTCCTTGTCTTTCCTACAGTTTTTCTTAAGAATTTCATTTCAGTAGCAGTAAGTCTGCTCTCCAATTTAGTTTGCATTATCCAGCTTTCTGATCCACATAATAGCGTGGGGAGATAGACTGTTTTATATATTTTCATTTTTGTTTCTTTACTAATCTCCTTTTTACCTATAATGGTGTTACTAATATTATAGTACAGATTATTTGCTTTCTGAATTCTGTGATTAATTTCAGAGTCCATTTACCCGTCCGCAGTTAGTATGGTTCCTAAATATTCAAACTGTTCTACTTGTTCTAAGGTCTTATTATTCCAATGAATGTGCATCCTTGCTGGTTCTTGTTTAGTGAAGTGCATGACTTTCGTCTTGCTAACATTGATTTCCATCTTTCGTTCTTTGAATGCTCGGCCCCACTCTAGGACAGCATTTTGTAGGCTGTTGCTATCTTTTGCTAGGAGAACAATATCATCAGTGTATAGTAATGTTTGTACCCATACCGTTTTAATCTTATAATTTCCAATTTTGCATTTTCTTGTTCTTCTTTTGCATTGCTTTATAATTTGATCCATGAATAATGGATTCTCAGTGGATTGTCCGATTCTCAGTGGGCGATATGCTTCATATACTGAAGATGCCCATGTTGCTTGTCGCTTGTCACTTTGGTGTGAACCCTTGCTGCTCTGCGTTGCTTGTTGATCCGGTCTGAAATATTCCTTAGAGGTGATACAAATTTCGTTTTATTAAATTTATTGATTCTCTTTTTCAGGAGAAGGAAGGCTAAGTATGCAATTGGCTCAGCATGCATTGGAGGTGGTCAGGGAATCGCTCTGCTTCTGGAGAGCTTGTAAGGAAACCACACATGGAAGAACCTTACAGCAAGACTGAACTACCTGTGGTGGTGTTATTTGCTTCATGCTATTTTGCAATCAACAGAAAAAGCTTTATATTCTTCATACAATATTTTCTAATGGATGATTTGTAATTATGTAAATTCAAATTAAACAAAAACTTCTTTAACAATGTTTTTTCTTATCCTTTCTTCATGTTGCTGGGTAAATTTTGTTAATCGTGATTTAACATATTTGGATACTGAAACTATTGGTCAAGGTTGAACGGTATTTACTGTCTACGTATGTGTATTATAATTTTCTTCAATTTGCAATTTTTCTTAATAAAGAATATCAACATGGAAGCTACTAATGCTGGGCTAATTTTCTTTGTGTTAGTGACTTTTAATGTGCTTTGAATTTGGTGAAAATGTTATAATACCCCACTCTTTATACACACTTTGATTTGTAAATGATGGAGTGGGATGATAAGTAAAATTTACGAACTTGATGCCCAGATCCCCTCCAACTGAAACATTTAACAAAAAGAAGTAAATATATTCGGGTCATTGTTATCAATACAAACTATTTATAAAAATTACTATATTAATACATTGAAATGAAGTACGCACTGATCCATAAAACTAAGCTCGAGGATATTGGCAACCAAAATTTATGAAAAATTAGTTTTGTGGAAATGTGAGTACTTCATCTTAGTATATTAACTTGCTAACAATTTTTTCCCCCAAAAGAATGAAGACTATGGTAAATGTCTGTTATATCGGAGACACTATTCTTCAAATTTACAGAGAAACTACTTACGGAAATGAGTTTCTGTTGCATTTATCAAACTTCGTGGAGGTATTTTGTCACTATGGAATGCTGCACAACAGTAAATAAGCACTTTTATGTAATAAAGTAGCCTTTTGTGCGAAGCGACAACATTATGCCGTTGTTTTCATTATGAACCTGCAGATGGCGCAAGTGTCGAAAGTCACGCGGTCTCGCGACAGGAAGAAGTGTTTCCAAACGTGCCTTTTTTTTACTAGATTTTTTTTTTATTTTTTTTAACTATGCTTACCCAACCTAACCTTGCCGGAAATGGTTCGTGGGGCTAACGTGAATGGTTTTTGGGGCTATCGTGAATGGTTTTTGGAGCTATCCGTCAATGGTTTGCGATGACATAATGAACACGAAAGTAGGTGTTTTTCGGTTAAGAAGGTTGCAACACTGCATGCCCACTCCAAATCGACAAAACACAAGCACGACGCGTGATGATCCACAGCTGTGCGCGAAGTATTCTATGTTCCGCAATGGAAGAAAGGACCCAAAAGAATTACTTGTAATGTGAAAAATCGAAGTTATTTTCGTGTAAAAAGCATAATGGCACCTTGAAATAGGTTCTGCAATACACAATTGGTAAGTACGAACCATTTGAAACTGAAAATATGTGTTAGAAATGTGTCTCCGATATAACAGACATTTACCAAGACTATAGTTGCAGAAGGCATTACTTACAATCGAAACAAACTTACATTGCAAACACCCCACAATACTGGTACACTGCCTTACATAAACTTATGTACCATATTTGCTTGTAGCACCAATTGGCTCTTTGTTGTATTAATAGATAATATTTGAGAAGACTGAAGACAAATTTCTAATTGCACAGTATTGTATGGTTGGAATTTATGCTTTTTGTTGTATGTTTTTGGTGATAGTTCTGTGCTAGTATCTCAAAACTGGAAATCCTTGTTAAATGATATACAATCTTTCCACTTTTATAATGTAAGGTATGTGTCAGGATTTTGAAAGTCATATGTATATTTTTATAGGCTTTTTGTATATGTTTCAACATATACAGTACCTTTGTTATTGCAAAAATTGAAAATATATATTGATATTTTTCAGACACAAACTTTTATTTATTATTCCATTTGTTCATATGATATGATTGTTGTAATAATAATATGTATGTGTGATTTTGCTGTATGTTTGTTAGGAAACCTGATGGTAAGAGACCTGTAGGAAGACGAAGACGGAGGAAATCTGTAAGGATGGAAAAGATTGGATTGATCTTGCCCAGGATAGGGACAGATGGAAGGCTTGTGTTGCTGCAGCCATAAACCTTCAGGTTTAAAAAGACTAGAGAGTTAGTTAGTGATTTTGCTGTTTTTAACACATGATGAAAAGTAGTCAAAGGTTATAATGAAGGTGGTAGTTGTCCTATCGGGATGTTCATCCTTCCATGTCTGGCTGGCACTTTCTTTCGGAGTAGAGAATTCAGACACAGCCACCTTCACTGTTCCTCTACAATAAAGATAACAAGGTGAACTAATTTGATCAGATGAAGAAGTTCCTTTTACACAGTATCCACAAATTCCTAATTTCCTAAATATTAGGGATGGGCTGATATGAAATTTTGGCGGATACCAATATAAAATTCCAAATGGTTCTTGAAAAACCTGAATGCTTCATTGGCCTCCTTAATAAATGTTTTTCAGGTGACTGCAGTGCAAAAGAAGTTGCATATTTAGACATTTAAAGTATGATATGGATATTATCAATAAAAATTATAACAAAATGGTAGAATTTTGCACTAAATTATAACAATACACCAATATGCGTATATCGGCTGATACCAATAGAGTCCATCCCTACTAAATACCTAGTAGGGATGGGACAGATTAATTAAAACTATTTATATAGTCATATTACATCGATTGAGCGGTACAATTAACAGTCATTTTACTAATCTGATATTTCTAGAACTAACCTTTAACCGAGTACATTT
Organism: Lepisma saccharinum; assembly: GCF_977018435.1. Classification (NCBI taxonomy): domain Eukaryota; kingdom Metazoa; phylum Arthropoda; class Insecta; order Zygentoma; family Lepismatidae; genus Lepisma; species Lepisma saccharinum. The sequence goes on from NC_139258.1 coordinate 3,379,648, forward strand.
TGTTATTATTTTTATTTAGTGACATCAAGTTAACCTGGTTTTATAAAAATATGAAGTATCTTTTACTATGCATTGGGGCATACCATGAAATGAGGTCCTAGTCCATTTAAATAACAAAATGAGATACCAAGCTTTTAAACCTGAAGCCATACATGAGAAGAATTGAAAGAAAACATCAGGAGAGAAATTGAAGAGGAACTGATAAGTTTTAGTGAAAAATTCCATAAAAAATGCCGTAAATTGTGACTGTGAATGTAATTATACAAGCTTACGAGGAGGTACCCAAAAAAAAACGGAATCATAATGTTGCGCGGATTACCGATGTAGTTATGGCTTGTGCCGCTAGGTGTCATTAGTATGGGATATCTTGCATCAATCTGCAAGTTGGCATTATTCTGTGCTGAGCGGTTCGTTCGCAGTGTTGCATTGTTTGTGGTGTTGCGGCAAGAGTCTGGTGATTTTTGAGTGATTGTTGAGATGGTGTACCACAAGGAGCAAAGGATCTGTGTTAAATTTTGTTTCTTGTTGGGGAAAACGGCTGCTGAGACCGTTGTTATGCTTCGCCAAGCTTTTAATGAAGCTGCTTTGGGAAAGACACAAGTCTACTAATGGTTTTCCCGGTTCAAAGATGGTGACATGTCAACAGAAGACTTGCCAAGGCCTGGCCGTCCTTCGACAGGCAGAAATGAAGAAAACATTGGAAAAGTTCGAGATGCCATTAATGAAGATCGTCGAAAGACTATCGAGCCAATTTCTGAAGAAGTGGAGTTGTCCTGGAGTACCTGCCAGCACATTTTAACTGACGGATTTGAAGATAAGTTGAATGTGGTTACTGCACCATGACAATGCCCCAGCCCACACGGCCATGTCAGTGCGACAGTTCTTGGCAAAGAACAACATGGTGCTTGTGCCCCATCCCCCGTACTCACCCGATTTAGCACCCTGTGACTTTTTTTTTTCCTGTGGATGAAGAGGAATGTGAAAGGGGAGCGATTCCATGACGTCAATGAGGTCAAAGACATTACGGACAAGACCTTGAAGAGTATTGCGCCAGAGGAGTTTTGAAACTGTATTCAAGAGTGGCAAAAACTTTGGAACAATTGCATTAAAGCACATGGGCAATACTTTGAAGGTGACTAGAGTAGACATGCTTACCTGAATGTACCTACAACATGTACATGTATGGTCAAAATAAAACAAGGTGACATTTTTTTTTTTTTTTTGGGTACCTCCTCGTATTTCATTATTAAATAGCTAGCAGCTCCAGTTTATGTGGATTTTCCATCCAGTTTGCCGACATTCGTGCTCTCACTGCCCGGCATGCTAGCCGCCGCTCCGCAGCCAATTCAACCATGAAGGGCACCGTAGAAGAATACATTGTATGTAGCAAACCATGTTGAGTTGTCTGTGTAGTACCTGCATTTCATACAAACTGTCCAGCAATCATTTGGACATATCATATGGAAAGGGGTCTGTAAGTTTCAAATTCAAAAGAACAAACTCCCATTGATTGAAAGCAGAAATCTTCAACTGTATTGATAGATTGTGTGACATTTACTCTTGAATAAAAAATAAATCAATCAACCCTTCCCATAATTTTTGTGCAAGAATAACAAAAGTACAAATAAATATATTTTCAAATTGTTTACTACTTATTATCGAAGTTCATTATTTTTGTCCTCCCCTCCAAATTCCCTATGATGCAGTGCATATCATGAATTGCATGCCCTCTGGGCACTCGTAGATATTGGCCAATATCACTTTATTGGTAAAATTCACAGCGTTAGTCATTACATTACTATTTGTAAATAGCCTTTAACTGAGTTCATGTTTTGATATTTTCATTTTTTGTAAACATAATAGTTTTAATTTATGTACCGAGGATTTGAAGCAATTTCTAATATACGGTTTAGTTTTTTGAACAGCTTAGACATTTGAATCACACAGAAGAGAATGAATAATTCATATTTATTGATAACTGTTATATCGGATGGATTTTGTAATCAGAATCTGTAGAAATAAAAAAGAAATCCATATTGGTTAATTGTGCCACCTTGAGTGGTGGCATTACAATTAAGTGAAATTTTGTAGAAAAATTATTTTAGCAACATCGAACCACAATTCATCATACGACAACCAGAGAAACTTCACTCAAAAAGGCAGTTTTCATTTTTTTTTAAATAACTTCTAAGTTTGGAGTCAGACAAATATCCACTTCTAATCCTTAGGAGTAAGGTGAAGTCTTGTACCTCCAATGCACTGCCTTTTTTACAGGAATATGTTAAGGGGTCCAACATATTCATAAAAATATATTATTTCTTCTCTCCTGTAAATTTGATAAATTGGAGTTCTGTCTCTCTGGTTCTCTCAACTAATTATGAATATAACATATCTCTTAACAGAACAAACGTATGACTTACTTTCTGTGTGGTGTACAGGAGAACATTATACACAATCAGCTGCACTTAAATCTATGGTTACTTATTGAATTTTTTAATGTTAAGACTGCAATTGTTGATTTTACATTATTGTCAACAGTTAGGATTATTTATACCTAGTGCGTCAGGAAACAGAAAGAATATTTTTTTAAAAAAAAATTAAATATAATTCCCTCTATTATAGCTATATATGATGCACGTACTTCAGTCTGAGATGAGAAATAAAATTGAGGATTTTTCCAGGTCTATTGAATTAACAAGCACACTTTTTGCTCAGAGCCCCCTCCAAACTTAACGAAAATAGTCTCTCTCAATTTCCTCTTTTCATCATCGGCACGCTTAGCATCTACAACCTGCAAAACCCCGCAGTGTGCAGGGTCCCAGAGACAAGTAAGCCTTTAGGGGGGCCCTCAGCAAATGCGCATATAAAAAATAAACATAGTTACTCAGAGGTACAGAAACGAATACAATATTCCAGGTAAAGTTAAAGTTCCCTGTTCATGCCATGAAGGCATATTTAGGATATGTGGGGGCAGGGCCCCACATATTTTCGATGCCGGACATCTTGGAGGTGATGTGATCAGCACGATGCTTCGGCCACATTTACACCCCTCCCCTCAAAAATCGCTCGCCCAGATGAAAATTTTATCTTGGGCCTTCCTTTTTTATGTAAATATGTGTCAAGATATTAAACTCCTGTAAAGGATTGTAAGAATAAGTATTATAAACAGAATATGATAAAAAATTCGATGTACCCTGATATATATGTTTTGTTGTCAAATACAGTTATTGCAATTACTATTTTTCAAAGGTTAATTCAAGTGTATTAAGCCCCTATCACACGGAACTGGATTTCTAGTTGGAATGCTCTAGTTGACGCTGGACTGGCTACCCATTTGCTATTTTCGCCTCACACGGTACTTGTTAATACCGTACTTGTCGATAGTCTTTCGTTCCCATAATGGCGGCCGCGCGAGATGTAAACAACGTATCACTTCACACTTTTAAAATACGATAACTATCCGCATCGCATTAAATGGTTTTAGGTAGAGAAGAACGGCGCTGATAAAATACATACTTTACAACGTTTACTATACACGTATGGAAGAATATTTTAGCTTTTTCAATTGTACACATGCCTTTCGTGTTGTATGTAGTGATGGGTCGTTCGTGAACGAGTCGTTCAAAAGTAACGACTCTCTCTTGTGAGCGGTGAACGACTCGTTCACCAGAATTGAACGACATGTTCAAAGAGTCGTATGTGTGCCACGACTCCTCCGCCCGCCAAGCAACTATTATTCCATTACGCTATGTCCAACGTGGATACGGGCAGCGTGGTGCGTGCGGTGTGATGCGAGCGCCGCACCGCAGATATGTGCGTGAACGCCGGGAGTGTCCAACGTTACTGCGTGCGATTGTGATGAGCAGTTGCGACGAACATGGCTTCCAGTTCGGTGCTTTTGGCCGTTGTTGATGCAAGGTACAGGTTTTTAATGATCGATGTGGGTGCATATGGCAAAGAAAGTGATGCTGGTGTATATTCTAACTCAGCACTTTATCAAAATGTCGAAAATGGTTTCTTACCAAAAGATTTGCAGCTGTCCAACTTCCATCAAAAAGACCCATTTGTGTTTGTAGGAGACGAAGCATTTCCATTACGAACATATCTGATGAGACCATATTCTAAAAGAAGAGTTCAAATAATGCAGCCGCGTCATATTTCAATTATCGTTTATCGCGTGCTCGAATGACAGTGGAGTGTGCTTTCGGCATAAGTTCTGCGAAATTTAGGATCCTATTGAAACCAATTGAAAGTAGTGTACAGCATGCTGTTCATATTGTTAAAGCAATTCGCATTCTGCATAATGTTATAATTGACATAGAAAAAGATTATCTTGTAAACGTCTTGGACGAAAATGTGATGGACAGGAACTACAGCTCTCGAAGGTAAACAACCGCGCTTCGAGAGCAGCAGAAAATGTATGAACCGTATTCTGTGATTCCTTCTCAGTGAATACAATTTGATGTTTTTGTTCATCCACTCACGACTTTCAAATACTTAAAACGTGAAAACTGTTACGGAATTTCACTCCTTATCAACAATTAAACGATCTTTGTAACGAGGGTTTGTTTTATCCCACAACACATTTCTTCTTTGCACTTCTGTAATAAGCCCTTCCATCTTTCTCGGCGACTCGCCACCGGACGGCAAATGCGATACAAAACAAACCTGTTTGAAAATCAAACGTTGCGTGCGTTGCGAGCGGACGAATCGCACGCGTAACGTGTCCACGTAGGACGGGCTTATTGCTGACTACAGGTTTGATCGGATACGACTGCCGCGTTGCTCGCATTGCACCGCACGCACCGCGCTGCCCGTATCCACGTTGGACATAGCGTTATTCCCTCTCCTTTCCACGAATTTTGCAAGGAAGGCGCATGCGCAAGTGTATACTCGCCTGGCGGCCGGAATTTTTTAAAGAAAGCAAGTCGATTCTGCGGGCAGCAAATGGGGACTGGAGAGGAGAGGGAGGGGGGGGTCCTCTCTGTTCCTTTTCCCTACCCCTAGTTGAGTAAAGCTGGCTGAAACGTGCCGTGTACGATGAGAGGGGAAGGAGCATGCTCGCGAGTCGACTCTTTCCTTCGTTCAAAGAGTCGTGGCACACTTTAGCGACTCTTTGAACGAAGGAAAGAGTCGACTCGCGAGCTCGCGAGTGTTGTTTGCAGAGAGAGAGAGCGCGCAACCTCAGCCCATGACGGGCAGCGAAGAACAGCCAACAAATTTGTCCTGTAGTTTCAAGTTCGGCCAAACCATTAGCGCTAAAATTACAAGAAATTAAATGTTAGTAAAAAATATTAGGGGAGTCTTGTAAAGATTTTGGGAAGGTGTTAGGCACAGACCTCTTGATTACAATATTCCGATTAGCCTATTTTGAGTTGTTATTGTTTAAGTCCACTTTATGTGCAGATAGGATAGTCGGGACTGGACCTACAGTTTAAAGTGGGATCCGAACCTCCACTTTGTATTGAACACGGTACCCCTTGATTACCGGCGACGTTATAACTACGCCATCGGGGAGACCCGATTAGCCTATTGGAGCATAAAAGTGGACTTATAACAATTTTTGCCAAGCAAACCATTTTAATACATGACAGCGTTAACCACTATGCTATTAAAGTGAATCAGAAAAGGCAGGCAGTAATTTATAATTTGCAACACAAAATACTTAGTGTGGAAAGCGATTGTTACTTTTAATTATTTTCTAAAGCGCCGGCCTCCATGGTGGAGTGGTTAGTACACCTCATTACTCATCCTGATCTTCGCGATTACCCAAAAAAAGTGACAGAAAGGCGAAGTAAAATAAACCAAATCAATCAACCAATCATTATTTTCTAAAGCAAGATCAAAGACAATAAACACCTTTTGTTTTATGTTACTCCAAATCCAAAAATGACGTAATACAAGCAGCAAGCACAAGTTCAAATGATAAACCTTTAGTGAAAATAACAAACATGTATTAAAACAAAAATTATAACTTACAATTTTTTATATTCAGTTAAGAATTACCTAATAGAACAAACCACATGATAATGAATTCATTATAAGTGGACTCGTGAAATGAAGGTCTTTTTATATTTGAATACTACATTATGTTCTGTTTTTCTGATTTTTTAATAAAGAACCTGAGAGACAAACACACGCTCACACACGCAGTTATACATAATTTCTTATAATCCGATCTATAATAGATATTCAATTTGTTATAACATTAATTTAATATATTTTGTGTAATACAAGGAACAAATTTGAAATTATGCGGGGAACGGTGGGGATTTCCCCTTAACGATCATATCATGCAATTTCCCTCTCTTTCTCTCTGTATGCATGTGTACATACATATACTTATATATTATACACGTGAGATTAGAAGATTAAAATATAAATCACATTGAAATGATAACGTTATTAGAGACGAATCACAAATTTACACCAATAGAAACACAGCATTATATACAAAATAAAAGTAAAACACAAATGAAAAGCAAAGATAAATATCAAAATTCAGTGCGCAAAATCATTGTAAAACAAAAATGCAATCAATAAAATTAATATTGACAAAAGTAACTCAAGTATTCTATAATGTATGCCGGCGTGGTTAGCACATCAAGGGTCTCGAGAAATATAGTTTAAGGGATGTAAGGGATGATCCTTCCACGTAGTACACCCAATTGTCAACCTCAGTTCCACATAGTACACCCTGGACTGCATTTTGCAGACTAACGAGGCTCTGGCGTCTATACCTACGGCCAGTATAATTTTCGTAGGAATGTGTGTGTGTTGTCCTGTGTTTTGTCCTTATGTGTGCAGAGTGCCTTTACAGCCTCAGCTTTTAACCGGTCAGATTATTTTAATATTTTAGTTACTACAGGACATTACAGTTATGTTATTTTAGTTCTGGTAAGGGGCTGGATCCCGTATAAAGTGAAGGGTGCAAAATAGCCTAAGTGACGCACACAAAATTTTAAATTCATATTCAATCATAGCCTTTAGTATAAAACAGAGAAGTGATGGGGAGGGCCGGCCCCCGTGGCGGAGTGGTTAGCACATCGCGGCACGAGGGCAGGGAATCCTGAGGCCGATATTCGGTGGAAACACATAGCGGCTCGGGATACCACTTTTGCCCCGGCTTTGCTCTTCTGCCACTTTGGCTAATCGCGAACATGAAAATCAGTGATGATATAATGAAATTGATGAAGTGACACTCAATTCCGAGATTCCTCTTAGCGCACTGTTCTAACCACTCCTCCACAGAGGCGACTGAAATTGTTGGAAGTGAATCAGTTTGACAAGTAGCAGGGCATTACAAAATCGCAATGAAAACAGGGCCAACCCTTCCAAAGTTGGTGAGATGATGAGAGACACTGTGTAAAATGTACTGTCCGAGAATCTCGTCTCATTGGAGTAACGATACCGATTTATGCTTTGAAATCGATAAGCGAACAAGACCTGACAGGTGTTTTTAACTTGAAATCAAATCACGAACAAGATATGCATTCTCATTCACGAGTTGAAACGATGTGCCAAGTCATCTTGTCTCACCACGATACTCGATCGAGTTGCTCTTCCGCTTCGTGCACATGTAAACCTTTTAATTTACACGTTCAATTTTATTTATCCAATAAAACAAATCTGTTAACATGAGAATGAACAGAAGAAATAAGCTACTAGTTATTTTCCCATTAAGGAACAAACAAATTTTAAAATGCTATAATTTCTTATAAATTAGCATGCAGTAATTATATTTTATAATTTATTAATTCAGTTTTAATATTTTAACTGCCTAACACGCTTTGTTGTATTTTATGCATCTTTTATACCTAATTACTTAGTATTGACAGCGAGGATGAATGAATTTTACGTACAGATAAGCTAATCGGGACTGGATCTACAGTTTAAAGTGGGATCCACCAGGTATCGTTACAAGGCAACGACGGAGGATGGATGGTGATTAGAGTAATTGACAAGAGGATAAATACAGATTACCACTCATCTCTGGGCTGGGGTTCGAACCCGGAACTTTCGGTGTCAATAGGCTTACTTTGAGGAGGGCGACACCACTTATCTGTCACTCCAAGATTATTTCAAGCTGGCCAACATAGAAACCAAGAAACAAAGAACATGCACCATGGAGTATGTTTTATTTATGTTATTCAGCCATCCTTTCATTCCTTGTTAAATCCTGGTAAGGAAATCGCTTCCTGTCTCGGATTCGATCCTCTGTGGAGGCACCTTGCCCAGTGATTTAGACCCCCAGTTTAAAATGTAGCTTCAATCCCGATTAGACTGTCTGAGCATAAAGTGAACTTTAAACATTGTCTGACAAAATCGTTTTCATATGACGTGAAATATTTCATTAACATTAACGTGTAAATATTTTACTAATGAAAATATCATTAAAGATTAAATATAGAAGTTTAATCATAAATCTCATCGTACATGATACTGCAAAAAAGCTTTTATTGAATGACTGCAGAATTAGGCACAACTACGTAAGATGGACATGGGTCATGTTCACGAGTGATATAAACAGCTGTTGGCCATCAGCGGTGAGCCTACGTGTTAAGGTGTTTTACTAGTAGAAAGCAACATTAAAAAAAAATACATACGTATAATTTGGCCCGCTTTATAGAAATTCGATCATACATTATGATATTGGCAGAAACTTATATTGAATGACTGTAGAACAACAAAAACATGGATATGGGATGGATATGGATAATGTTCAAGAGCGATATATATTTCTTAAACACAGCTGTTAGCCATCCGCGGAGAGCGAGCGGGTGGATCCTACTTTAAACTGTAGATCCAGTCTGCTGGCGAGACTGCCGCCGCCGCGCCTTGTGTAACAGAGCTCGCGACTCGCGAGCGAACGATGAGCGAGGAGAAGAGTCGCTAAGGCGAGCGAGTCATTAAGGTGCTTAATGACTCTTCGTGCCGACTCGCGAGTCGTGAACGATGAGGGAGGAGAAGAGTCGCTAAGGTGCTTAATGACTCTTCGTGCCGACTCGCGAGTCGTGAACGATGAGGGAGGAGAAGAGTCGCTAAGGTGCTTAATGACTCTTCGTGCCGACTCGCGAGTCGTGAACGAATGATGGGGAAAGAGTCGTGGGACTGTGCTGTGACTCTTCGTGCTGTTTCAAGAGTCGTGAACGAGCGATGCTCGTGGAAATGCAAGCATGTGTCGCAGCGCAGATCTGGAGTGCATTTTGTTGCGATATTAAAACCAGTGATCGAATGCAAAAAAGGAAGAATATGTAAATGCACGTTATTACTAATAAAAGGTTGATATAATTATATAGCATTTCTGTGTATGCTATCGTACTGCATAATTTGCATTATCCGCAGCATGAAATGTAAACTGAAACAAGATACAAATATAGAAAATCTCACTCATGAGGCAGAGTAATGAAAACAAGTATGTGTATAAAAAAAAGTATAAATTTTGTTTGTGTGTGTGTGTGTTTACTGTTTACACATATATGTATATCCACACACATACAGAATCGTATTTGTATTTTTCTTATTTTATGCCGCTTTTCTTCAAATTTTAAGTAATCGCGACGATGAGGATGATGCGTGATGATATAGATGAAGGGACACTCGTAAAGAATATCCTTGCCCAGACCGGGACTAGATCCCGGGAACTTCTGTGGCAAGATCAAATGTCGATTACTTCAGAATCTTGGCCATCTAGTCGGCTACACGCACACACACATACACAAAAATGCAATACAATTTATTAATCTTGAAGGACGTACGTTGTGTTCGTTTACTTAAATACAATCATCTGCTTCAACACCACCTACCCCCTTCCCCCTTTTCAGGCATGTGTTTCGAGAAAAAGAAGCTTGGCGACTCTTTTGAACGACTCTTCTCAGTGAGCGAGCGCTCATGAGTCGACTCGCACAAATGAACGGCTTGAACCCATCACTAGTTGTATGTACTCGGAAGCCACAGACAAAAAAAAGGCTACTTTACAAACTCACAGAATATCTTCACATGGCCAAACTTTGCTCTGATTGGCTGTTCCACAGAATCTAGTCGAAGAAGTTAGTAGCAATTAGAACATGTCCTATTCCTCAAAACCAGTCAAGCAGTCAGCCAGGCGGCCATGATTACTACCCAGAAAGTCAGTTCATCGCCAACTAGGGCATTCCAACTAGAAATCCAGTTCCGTGTGATAGGGGCTTTAGGTTCCACCTTAAGGACAAAAAAATTGCCCCTCTTCCTGCAAACAGAAAGAAATCAGTATTTATGCTTTACTTAGCTTTATCTACCCCCAAATCTCTTAACAAATCGGCGCCTATGCACATCACCCCCTTCCCATTAAAAAAAATTGAGTTAATTCAATATGGCGGCCACTAATATGGTGGACATCAGCTTGGAACACACCAACGTGGTTCTCCCTAAGCCTAACCTGTTTCTATCAATTGTACCCAGCGTAACTCCTTTACTTTTTATAGAGGATGTTAACGGACTTTTGAATCAACCTGTAGGCTCTCGTATGTGAGTTTGTTAGAGTCCAGCGCAGATAATTCTGCCGTGCGATGCGCGAAACAACTAAAGAAGCAGTGTTGCTAATGGAGCAGATAGAAAAATCGCTGCAGTGCGCCGATGCACAGCTGTTACGTACAACAAGAAAATTACTGAATTCAGGTCTATTTAACGTTGAGTTTTAAACGTCATGCATTATACCAGGACTAGGATTAATATGTACTAACAAGTGGCTTTGTATGTAGCTACATACATATGGACTAAAAATTCGCAAAATATGAACTAACACATAAGTAAAATTACCAAAAATGCTGCAAAGAAGACTTCTTCATACGATTCCGTATTTGAGTGATTTCAAACAATATATATATATATAGCCTATATATATATATTATTTTTTCATTGCATTAATGCACTGGTGGCGTTCTAACTTTTCACACCCAAAACCCGTATACACTGGTATGAACTGCAACGGCAGATAATAACATGCCAACGTGTTAAACCGCTACAATTGCACCATAACACTCCTCCTCAACCAGTATTATTATTTCCTCTCTGAGATCGGCGACAGTCGGTTTACAAAGGATGCCGGCTTCCACAACAATAACAAGTACATATACTGCCACTAGAAGATAAGCTGCGCGGCTTTTTCTTTTGTTATGAACCAGGGCCGGTGCTGGTCACTTTGCCTCCCTGGGAGGTGGCGGCTCTATTCGACCCCCCCCCCGGTCATTACGCAGCAACGGAAAATTGAAAATCAATATATTCCTAACTAAAACATCAAAATATAAAATAAATAATGAGACTTCTTATGCTATTTCAATACTATTCAGCGCAAAAGAATATCTCGCTCGATCACAGTTTTCAATAGGCTTATTTTTTTCTTCTCTTCAAAGTTTGCCGCTCTTTCGATGGCACGGTACGCCCTCCCCTTCCGCCGGCCCTGCTATGAACTTGGTCACCCATCAAAGCATGGCAATTTTAACACAGAAAACAATATGTATCGCATTAAGCAGCAAAAATGACAGCCTCGTCTATGCAATTTCTACAAGAACACGTGCCGGAGCCAGAGTTGAAATGATGTTGGAGCCACATAATTTATTTATTTTGAATAATTCCAAAATTATGAAATATGAACAATTTGTTGCTGCTGTTCGCTGCTCTCTTGCCAAAATGCTTTATTGGGATGCTAACACCATGACTGGCTTCCTCCTTCATGAACTCGTGCACGTTGCTTAGAATTTCCCGAGCTTGGCTATGCAAGGTTTTTGATTTCAACTTCGACAGAACTGGAGGCATTATGGAATTTAACGTTCATTAGCAAACACACACTTTTACATACACACACGCAATACACGCACACAACGTCAAACCGGTCAAATACTTAGTATAAAATAAAAATATGGTGCTTCCAATCCAACAAAACTCACCGCCACTTTACCTGCCTTTTCCCCTTCCGTGACAGAAATAGTGCTTCATTATTACAGTTGGCAACACTAGTTACTAGCTAGCCAATGAACATGCACTGCATAAAAGAAGCAAGCACTACGCCGTGCTATATTGCCACATTAGCGTCCCTACCGAACGGTGGGAACCGCGAGCTGGAGCGCTATTCAATTGTTTTCAATGATGTTTGCGCGAGTGTGTCCAGGAATGGAATGACAATATGGCAACAATAGCGAAGGTTTTCGAGCAGGGTAGAACACATGATGCTAAGAGAGAGGGAGACGAAACGAAAATTCGTTTCTACGCAACGGCAAATTTACGTGTGTGGCACTCTACACACACAGACATTATATATGGGGGGGGGGGGCAAGATTTGTAGATCCGGCACTGACTGCATCCATGCTTGTACCCATTTTTATTACATATCTTTTTCATGGCTTGTATCATGAAATACACAAGATGATATGATTCCTATTTTGTCAGTGTGATTTTCTTAATATTCAATATTTAAAACAATACTACAAGAGGCATTTTATATATTTACTCTTTGTATTTAACCCTCCACCTCAACACAAAACCCAGTGGGTGACGTCATTGGAAAGCGCGTCTACAACTCCGCAAATGTAGATTGTTTTTATTACGATGGGTTGGCAACACTGAGGTCTGTTTCGTGTTGTCGTCTGCTTCTGTGCTCCCATAGACATGCTCCTCGCACAATCACAGAAGAAACTTTGCATACGCAACAAGTTATCCTTTATTTTTTATTAATTTCTTACGTTATAATCAGCATTTTCACTGTTTGTTACTTATTGTTCTTGTTGTTGCGTGTATTGCTCTCTGCATATTCATACAACAGTAACGATTGTATGCGGTCTTGGAGGAGATTGGCATGACCAGATACGACCTTTGATACTTGATGAGATACTAAAATGAAGCAATTCACCATGCGCTTGCTAAAACGAGAACTGAAAGCACAAGTCATACAGTATCTTAAGCCGCTTGGCAATACAAAGTTTAAATATGGCATCGCTAACAAAAGGTTAGTTTTAATTTATTTGATAAATTATATTTTGCAAAAGGGTATGTCTTAATTTTTACACGAAAACGGAATTGCTAAATGGAGAACTTGAAGAATGTGAGTGAAGAAGCATTTTCAGAGTTTTTTTTAGTGCGAAAATATGCTTTTCAAGAGTTAATTTGTTTGAGTTGGTGTTTTTAAAGTCCACTTTATGCACAATAAGGCTAATCGGGACGATTAGCTAATCTGGGTTTAAAGTGAAATCCGAACCACTGTCCCCAATATTAAGTCAATATTATATAGAGGAGCTGTCAGGCTTGATCCCTCGAAAATTATGGTTAACTTGACTTAAGTGTTTAATGTTGTAAATCACTACTCATTACATAACGATTTTCCTATGACAAAATGTCATTGTGAAATTTCCAACCTGGAGCCGGCCTCCGTGAAGGAGTGGTTAACACAGTACGCTACGACGGGTACGGGTGTTTTAGATCTGGAAAGACAAACAATTTTTACAATACCGGGAATTTCTCAATTTTGTTTGAAATTTGGCATACTCACTAATTTTGGCCCCCTAATCACGAATCTGCAGTTAAAATTTGGCGCTCACACGTGGAAATAGCAAAATAATCTAAATTAAGTTCTTATTTCTACACCCTCGATTTCAATCAATTTTTTTTTTTTTTTTTTTTTTTTTGTGAACAGTATGTAATGCTAATTGTGTAGAACATAAATCTGGAGCTCGGAAAGAACTATTTACCAATTTATAGCCGACTGAAGGTCAGATATTGCCGTTTGAAATTTTTGAGTCCAAATTTCCCACTGAATCCGGGCTCCGCCCCTGGGGTAATTGACCTACCGCCCCCAACCGTAAACGCGGCCCCGCCTCCGCTCCGGCTCCCCGGCTTTCTCTATAGAGTCCCTGTTAAAGGCATGGTAGAAATTGGCCGGATTCACCTGCCCCCAAATAAGCGCCAAATTTTAAGTGCAGATTCGTGATTACGAGGTCCAAATTAGTAATTATCCCAAATTTCAAACAAATTGGATAAATTCCCTGTATTGTTAAATTATACCAAAAAACTTTCACCTTAGCATCCAGAGAAGACATAGTTGGATATAGAGTTGCCAAGTGTAGCTCTTCCCCCAAAATATGATTCTCCCTCATATATGTGACGTTAATGAAGCTACAAGCGATAATTAAATAGTTGATTGATTCATTTGCTTTATTTTACTTCGCTTTTGTGCCACTTTTGGCTAATTTGCGAAGATGGGGATGAGTGATGAATCATGCCCAGGTCGGGATTCGAACCTGGGACCCCTGGCGTCGTAATGCTATGTACTAACCACTCTGGTTAGGGGGCCGGCAATAATAAGCAAATAAAATGATTTCCCCTTCCCCTATTCAACAAAGTTAATGAAATTTGAAGTTTTGTTTCAAAGTCCACTTTATGCACAGATAGACTAATTGAGACTGTACCTACAGTTCACAGTGGGTTCCGATGACTTTGCAATGTGCCTCCTCCAGGTATCGAACCTGGGACCTCAACATAGTTATTCGACTAGTACTTTGCACTGTAATTTATAAAACACATGATTTTTATCTGTGATTATAATTTGATTTTCAAAATTAAGGAGCGAATTGACAATATAGAGAAAGTCTCCAGTTTTTTATATTTTTTGGTGTACTAACTACTTTTGGCCTCCTAATCATGAATCTGTTGTAAAAAAAATGGGGGTCACGTCTGGAAATTTGAAAAAAAAACCGATTGATTTTTTTTTATTATTTTTATATATAGGTGTATAGCTATGCGTAGTTTTACGAACAAAAATGTAATCTCCTGTCATTGTTTCCAACCACGCCGTTGTTTTACAAGGAAATGATTTATGATGTTCAATTTTAATACGAACTCTATTTTTTTTGATGAATTTAGGGGTGAAATGAGTGCTAACGGAACCTAACCTAACCTCATGTGAATGGTTTGTGTGGCTACCCGTGGATGGTTTTGGGGGCTAACGTCAATGGTTTGTGGGACTAACGAACAATGTTTCATCAAAATGTACATTTTCCAGACGTGACCCCCAGTTTTCTACAACAGATTCGTGATTAGGAGGCCAAAATTAGTTAGTATACCGAAAATTACAGACTTTCTCTATATTGTCAATTCTTACCAAAATTAATTTTATAAAATTCAACAAGTGTTTCTTTAATGCTTTTAATTGATTGAAATCAGTTCTAATGGGAATGTATGTCTGTTTAGGCATCTTCATTGTTGCTGCCAAGCGAACCCCATTTGGAACAATGGGGGGTAAGCTGGTGCAGAAGACGTGCGTCGACCTCCAAGAGATAGCAGCCAAGGCAGCCCTCGCAGCAGGAAACGTGGATCCAGAAATAGTCGACTCTGTGGTTGTTGGAAACGTTCTTAGTGTAAGTATCAAGTATACTGTTATTGAACTCTATATCAAGACATTTGTTCAGTGTAACCAAATATATGCAGTTTTGGTCATATAAATTTTAAGTTTTCAATATCTTTTCAATATATAAAATCTACAGGGATTTCTTTCTTTTGTACCCATTCAGTTACCAGTTATTACTAAAGTCATCCCGAAAATAATGCTTCCTCTGCTGTAAAAAGTAAGAATATATACACATGTTGGGTATTTAATAAGGCTATTCAAAATATTGTCCGTTTCTTTCGATACATTTCTGCCATTGTTCAACCCAATGCTGAAATTGCTCTGGAAAAAAGTCTGAGGTTGTTTTATAATCCATGCATTCACAGTAAATTTAATGTCTTCCATGTCCTGGAAATGCTGTCCTTGCGAACGTTATTTTTGAGGAGGCAAACAAATGGTAGTTCAATGGGGCTAATTCTGGACTGTAAGGGGATTGGGACATTACCGACCATCCCATTTTGGCAATTGCCTGTGACAACCCTATATTTGCAAGAACTGAATTGCAGCTCCTGTTTTTCTCTGCTATTCATGTTGTTTATTCAGTTAGCTGCAAATATTGTGTGCATTAGTAACATATCGCATTATGTGTGTGTGAAGTTTCATTGCAATGTGATAAAAATATGAGGATTTATTAAGGTGGAGGCATTACTTTCGGAATGACTTTAGTATAATAAGGGCCTTGATTATGCATCAAAGGCAGTAATTCTTCCTAGTTTCCTAGAGCAATATATACCCAAAAGGAGGGCTCAAAAAATCCAGGTCGCCATGGCGACTGTGATGTTTTGCTGTAATATTGCCATTTTTTAAATTTGCATGTATGGAATTTTCAAGAGACTAAGTCTAAATTGCAGTAGTGTAAGTAGGCAAATGTTTTTTTTTATTAAAATTTCAGTATCTGCCAATGATGCTCTTGTATTTGATGACACCATGTTAAACCATAGCAGCAGCATCCCCCCCCCCTCAGCTAACTAACCCCAAGATGCGACCAAACACCCCCCCCCCCATTTTCCACTTCAAGCGCGAATGTAGTAATACACATGCATGGAAACAGTGGCGGCGATTGGGCCCCCCTCCCAGTTTTCAGAACTTTTGCCCCCATACTATGCTAAATCTTATCTACGAAGGGAAATGTACTATCTTCGCCCCCTTCCGGTTTTGGAACACAATCGCCGCCACTGCATGAAAATACAACTTGTGGTCTTCAAAACCCTGTCTAATAACAAATAACATGTCATTTCATTTGCACATGTAATATGGTTGCTTTTATTGCAAGAACAAGCACACATGTACAAGGACTTATGAAATTAATGAATAGCCTGAACCAGCGGCGGCTCAAGGGGGAGAGCCGCCGTGCCATGGCACTACCCTCAGAAGAAATGCATACCTAGCCCAGTATTGTTAAATTAATACATTGATAGTTTACAGACAAGGAGATTAGAATTTTGCAATCGGTGAAGCTGACGTGACGACCGCCCCAACCACAGACTAGAGATGAACCGTACCAACCTCCCCACTGCATGCATCGCCAGCTGTTTCGTACTCTCTGCGAGGCATCGGTCTGCACCACCCAAGAGCTGGCCTAACCAAGTTGAAACACGTGCAGAGGGTTGGAGAAGTCTCAGCGAGTAACATTTCCACCATGAGCCGGGAAGAAGGTTTCGGGGGGGTGGTGTTAGCCCATAAGACACCAGCCGTGCCCGTTTTTGCTTGGCACAGTGAGGGAACTTTCGCAGTGTTGACACAGTTGCCATCTTCAGAGATAAGTCGCTAAATACGATGGATTTGTAAGACCCGTTGGGGAAGTAATTCTTGAAAAAGGTACTATCTACTTTTCTGCCAACTGTTGGAGAAACGAACCTAGTATTTTTCCAAAGTTAAATGAACATTTTGATAATAGATAGATGCGCCTAGAGGGCCATCCAGACTTTTTAAAAATATAAAAGTAAAAAATCCTATGGTGATGCGAGTTTCCTTTGGCATTTCGACAATTTCTTTTTACATCAAATGTCTAGAATATTTTCAACATCCAGTTGGAATACGTGTGCATGGGGGAGGAGAAGGTGAGAAGATTTGTTTTCCCTTCCTCTTGTAATTGTGTTTTTAGTGAAGTGTCCTGTAGTGTATAAAGATAGGTTAGTGAGTGAAGATGAATCGTATTAGTGTGTTATTACTTAAACTCACACTGTTTTCCATGTTACCAAACGAGGATAAACATCTTGGCCAGTGGGGCAACCTCAAGGAGGGAGCGGAGGCATTGCAGAGGGTTTTTTTTTCTTTTCAATTTCTTGATCACGTTGGCACTACCCATCATACTTGCTGCTGGTCACCACTGGTCTGAACTAACATAAATTTGACTTTAAAATGTTTGTGTTAATTGAACCTGTGAGTGAGTCTATGCACAGATATGCTCAGCACTAGCGGGCCTTTTACACTGTTTCTGAGGAAGTTTTTACACTACCTTTACCTTTTTTTAATATGTTGTGTTGGTCCTTATACAACTTCAATTTTTAACCTTTGAAGGTACTCTCTATATCCATTAATAATTTTAAGTTAAGAGTTTTAGATAAGGGCATTTCCTTTCATATACTTACAAGGGTGCAAAATGGCCATACACAACACACACTCTTCCCCCCCCCACCTTATCTCTCTCCTGTGTGTCTGTCTGTCTGTGAGTAAATAAACGTACAAATCTTTTTCCTGAATAATCAAAACATACAAATTGCTGTGGTATTTCACTGTTGATAATGTTATGTTTTTAGTAGGGCTGAGCCGATACCAATGCCGATGTATTGGTATAAGTATTGGAAATATCGGTTGGAATTCATCTACCGATACCAGCCGATACTTTTATGGCATATTGGTCTTTCACGGGTCAGCAAAAATGCCGTGCGACACTTTCACAGAGTCTAATTTAATTATCTTGGAAATTATGCAAAATTTAAACTTTCCATAACAAATTGTATTTTGTGATTACATAGCAACTATTCTAATATTCTGAAGCAAATTTATTGGTAAATTGATGTATATAATTGATGAATATATTGAACAACTTTTATTTTTCGCAATTTTCAAGTATCGGTATATCGGTATCATTGGAAATCGGTAAGAGTATCGGCATCAGTTCAAAGTGGTCCGATTCAACCCTAGTTTTTAGTAGTAGTGGGCTTGTTTCATTAATTTTTTTGTTCCTGATTATGGTTTCGTAAGCTAGTGAAAATATGTCTTGGGATAATGCACTGGAGTGTTTTGAATTGTGTGAGGATAATGAAGGAATTTGGCTTGCATTCCTAGCCATCCCTTGCTTTCTTTAATATTATTTAATGTTCCAATCTGAGAGGTCCACACATTGACACAAAAAAGTAAGTATATTATTTGTTAACTGTAACATATACTGTATTTCACCTTGTAATCGTTACACCCTGTTTTTTCAGTCCAAAAAATCGTTTATAACATTTCATCATGTAATCGTTGTGTCAGATAACTAAATTAGCGATATCACTGCAGAATCTTCTGACACAGAAGATTACATTTTATAAGTTCATATTTCGTAACACTGTAGTCAATTTTCTCAAGTGTAATATTTCGACTATAATGCACAAATCAACTAACGTGTTAATTTTTTTCAGCCCGAAAAAATGTTCGTTAAACTGTCACAAGGAAATAATGTGCATTGACTTGGTCTATTGAATTTTAACGTATATTCACGGGTATTCTTTGCATCCTAATCTTACACCAAAAACTTTTAGTATTAAATGATTTTTAGCTCAACTTGAAAAAGGGGCCTCCCCGATGGCGCAGTGGTAGCTTCATCGCCTTGTAATCAAGGGGTCCTGGGTTCGATACCCGGTGGAGGCACAAGTGGTTCGGATCCCACTTTAAACTGTAGGCCCAGTCCCGATTAGCCTTACTGTGCATAAAGTGGACTTAAAACACCAACTCAACAACAACAACAACAACTCAACTTGAAAAAAAAAAGTTTCACATAATGATTGCACCCCACTTTTTTGCAAAAAAAGAATTGGCACAAAATGTGCGACGATTGTGTGGTGAAATTATGGTACATGTTTTTCATGTTTCGGTGAAAGAAATATGTGGTAGGAGAATAATATATTCTGAAATGGAATACTCTCGTATCTGTGAAACTGGTCTTTGATGTTTTATAATTTTTTTTAATAGTTTTTGGTGGAGAACAATATATTATGTAATTATATGTTGAGAAATTATGCGCTAAATGTGTTATCTGTACCATTTTTTAGGCCTCGTGTCAAGAAGATGGAATTGTCTCCCGTCATGTTTTATTGCGCTGTGGAATTCCTCTTGAGCGAACAGCCCTCACCATTAACCGACTGTGCGGCTCAGGTTTCCAGTCCATTGTAAATGGAGCTCATGTAAGTGTTCTTGGTTATTGGACAGCGAATTGTTAATTTCAGTGTTTGTCAGTGTAAATGCAAATGTACAGAGAGTGACTTAAGGGTATAGAGAGCCATAGGTGTGCACATGGGGGTGCAAGGGGTACCTGGGCACCCCTAATGTGTTCCAAATAATAAAACAAATGTAGAAATAATGAAAATACTACCCAAATAACCAAAACTTGTTTGCCCAACGTTGGGCCAATTGTACTGAAAATTGTTGGCCAAATGTAAGAACATGCCATTAGATAATGGTAATTTTGACCATGGTTCCAACACTGGCCCAATGTGTGGGCCAACATACTGAAAACTGAAGTATAGTTAGGTTTGTGTTCTGATAATTTATTGTGAGGCCAAATATAAACTATAGTACAAATTATTTATGTAAAAGAAAAAAAATACACAGCACTTTCTCATTCATATTCATTCTTCTGCTACAGCTAAACAGACAAGTACCATAGGCAATTCTCAGCACAAATATTTTTTATCCATGCTAGTTGACAAAGGACTTGTGACTGACTAAGTTAAAAATAGCATCTATTTTCATTAACAAAATATTATATTTTCAGTATGTGCTGTGACTGAAATATTCAGAAAAAACACTGTTACATGTCACTTATTTTACACCAGAATTTACAGCATACTCTTGAAAAGTTGCGTTAACAGGAGACAATAGTTTTTAAAACTGATTTTGACTCACTTTTCCATGGTTCGACAAGCAACAACCATTAGCTCAACGTAAGACCAACTTGAATTTTCCAACTAATGTAAACCCAACCTTTCCCACGTAAAAAACACATTGGACCAACAGTTGTTATCCTGCTCCCGTGTCAGGGCAACAGTGTTTTTTTTCCTTATTTAAATATTTTATTACTATGTTAATTAATTAGATAATTACGTGTATATTATGTGGTAAGTGTACCTCAATTTATTATCGTATATATTCCATGTATAAAAACCATGTAGCTCTGTTCTTTCTTCGTGTTTCGAACGTTCAAAAGAAAGGCGGGCAATTTAGCTGTTAAAGATTAAAAATTTTGAAAGAAGGGCGGTTGGCAACAGACGCCAACAAAACTCCCAGATGAGAGTGGGGTAGGTCGGCTGTTGAAACTGAGACTCGGAAGGGAGAGGCTGTTTTTGCTTCGGTTAGCTAGGACCGGAAGACAGGTCTCCTGAAACGGATGCTGTAAGAGATTGGATTGCCGGGCAAGCTAGTGCCTTGGTGTCCAGTTTACAGGCAAAAAGGTAGTTTGTACTGGATGTTATTTTGAAGTAATTACGGTGCGCCGGGCAGCCTAGTGCCTTGTCACCGTAGAGGTTGAGAAATGTACACGTCGGGCGACTGTGCCTGTTAAGACGTTTCTTGGAGTAACGCGAGTCTACCTTGTGACAAGTGTACTCCTGATGTAATTCATGAAATGTAAAGCATCGAGTTACAAACAATAGAGATTCCAACATCAAAATTAGAGTTTTGGCCCGATAAATAATTAGAGAAATGAACGTTCGGATACGACTTGTATATACTTCAAATTTTACGTTAATTAAACTTTAGAAAATACCCCAAATTTCTGTTTTTAATTTCACACATGCTGGACAAGGTAATTTATCCCCTATAGCAATAAGGTTTCGCAAAGGTTATCCGTTGTCTCTTGTAGTTAATTATATAATTATGTTGGCTTTTAGCAACCCACGTGCATTGTCGTACAAAGAAAAATACCCCTAGACAAATCTGAGCCGAGTAAGAAGTGCACCGAACCTCGAGTGCGGAGGTAAAGTGTGGGGGTTAGGCAAGTGACACAGTTGTGGTTATATGGGTAACTGTGTTTTAAAAACACATTGTATTGCCTCAGTCCTAAGGGAAATAAATGCCAATGTGTTGTGCATACAAATATCGTCACATTTTTCTAAAGTTTGGTTTTATATCAACCAAATGTGTACATGAAACTCATTTCTTGTGTTTATTTGCAGGACATTCTGATGGGCGACTCACAGATTGTCCTAACTGGTGGTACGGAAAATATGAGCCAGTCTCCATTTATCATAAGGAACATCCGGTTTGGAACAAGACTAGGAACAGATTATACAGTGGAAGACTATCTGCAGGGTGGATCGGTCGATACATACTGTAACACATCAATGGGCGGGACAGCAGAGAACTTGGCTGAAAAGTATAAAATAACAAGGCAAGAAATAGATGAGTTTGCATACAGGTCTCAGCAGAACTGGAAGAAGGGTAAGTTGAGTAATGATTGATTATTCTATTCCATAAACATAGCATTCAGGACTACCAGGTGTGCCGGTTACTAATTCTTAATTGATCCGAAAGAAAACAAGTGTATCTGGGGAGAAAGGTAACAAATGCTTTATTCAAAGTATGCGCCATCGCTAGCTATACATTTTGCCCATCTGTCCATCAAATTGTGGATGCCCTACCAGAAAAATCATTCACATTTTGAGGTGATCCAGTCAGCAAGCCATTGTTCGACATCTTTGTAATTGTTGAAGTGTTGCTGGGAAAGTGAGTGAGACATCGATGAAAACAAGTGGTAGTCCGAAGGGGCTAAGTCTGGTGCGTATGGCGGGTGGGGCAAAAATTCCCAGCCAAGTGCAGAAATGGTGTCTCTGACGCCTTTCACTGTGTGTGATGAGGCGTTGTCGAGCTGCAAAATCACTTTTCTGTGTCTTGTTGCCCAATCTGGATCTTTCCCATGGCATAAAGACGATCAGGTATGGTTTGGCGACCAACATTTAACTTTTCTGCCAGTTGTTGTTGTGTTTGCATATCGTCTTCATCCAACAGTGCTTGCAATTCGGCATCTTGGAATTTTTCAGCTGGCCCGGGTGACCTTTGTCTTTCAAGTCGAAATCACCACTTTTGAATTGTCGAAACCAATGCACACACGCATCTTGCTTTAGGACATTGTCACCGTACGTTCCCACAAGGATACGATGGCTTTCACTCGCGTTTTTCTTTTGATTGAACAAGAAAAGCAGGACGTGCCGCACATGCTCCTTATTTGGTTTGAAGGTCAACATGTTTCCCACACAAACCCAATATCACGATCACTCTCACACGGTTGCACATCCCACGGCGTTTTGACAGGTACTGTCCTGGCAACACACTGACGTAACAGTTGAGACTGTGCACCAACCCTTGCTTCCAGCGCCATCCAGTGATGAAATTAAGAATTTTTAACCGGGACACCTGGCACAGGGTCTGTCCAAAAAATATCGGGACTACATTCACTAAAAATAAATTATTACAGATATCCGAGGGCTTTTTTTTTAACCTCCAATGGTGCCGCCAAGAGGCTCGTGAAGCCCTAGGAAGCGGGACGTCACGCAGCATGATTGGCGTCCCCCCTGCCACTGCCACCACCACTGCCAAGGCCAACGCTTCAGTTGAAGCTGAGCGACGGGCACGTAGAGATATCTGCTACAATCGACTCTCCTGCCAAGTGCGAGGTGAGTAGTGTGATACGATTTCTACAGGCAGAGGGGCATAATGCAGCAGAAAGTCACCATGGAAGGAGCTGTGCGCCGGAGAAGCATGCTGTCTTCGGGTAGTGTCTTGCTTCATGATAATGCCCGACCACAGGTTGCTACATCAACTCAAGACCTTCTTCAATGAATCCACTGGGAAGTGTTTGATCACCCTCTCTACAGCCCAGACCTGGTGCCAAGTGACTTCCCACCTTTCCCAGGTGATGAGGAAGTGACTGGGAGGACGGTCCTTCCACAACAATGCAGAGCTTCGTCAAACCTGGCTCAACAGACAGGCGGCACCTATCTTTGCAGTGGGTATTGGAAAGCTGGTGCATCGGTACATTAATGTTTGTCAATAAACCCATTTTGCTATTCACTGTGGTTATGATTTCATGCCCTATCGGAGGTTGAAAGAAAAATAGCCCTCGTATGTAAAATAGCCCTCGTATGTACAAGTATAAAATGCTGTGAATCCATTTTCAAGATGGAATGCTGTGAATCCTTTTGGTTTTTAGTTAATACTTGGATTAATAGTTTGTAAGTGTGACAATTAATATAATTACAGTCCAGCCAGGGAAGACAAAAGTAGCAGGAAAGGTCTCTTCCAAACGCTAGAGGGGAAGCAGGTAGAAGCACCAGCCAAACTACACTGTGATATTTCGTTTACATAGATTTGCTTGTTTTTATTTTCATTCTGAACCCTTCGATAATTTGAAACATATCTCTATTTACTTGATTGATGTTTCCACACCAAACGATTTTCATTGAACCCTTCCCTTCCCAAAATGCCATTGCTGCAACAGACCTCCAGGTACCAGACCAGAAACGTAAGCCTTATTATATGGGTCAACTTTAAGCCAAAAATTTCGTAGAGAAGGGGATACTTTCATGGTGGAGAGCATACCTTCATATTTCTACTTTTAACAACTATTTTCAAGATTGTGAGTCATTGCACCACACAAGATTGCAATTGTTAAGTTTTGTAAGAAGTATATAACTCTACATATTACACTCCACAAGTGAGTACAAATAATATCTTCACAAAAATGAAAACTTAACAAGTTAATGTGCATCTCTGCCATATTTCTAGCCCCATGGCTATGCACGGCATCAAACAAAAGCTCATCGTTTTCAGTCTCTGATTTCTGCAGTCACCCCTATTTTGAGAGTGAACAAGTCCAGTTGGTGCATGCGCACTTATGTCCATGGTTTCGGCGAAGGCAGCCTGACTGTAGAATCATGTGATGATTGGAATTGTCAACAATTTGTTTCTGTTGTAGCAAACGACAATGGATATTTCAAGGAAGAAATGGCTCCCATAACCTTAACAATTAAGAAGAAAGAGGTTGTCATGGATACAGACGAACACCCAAAACCACAAACCACGATGGAAGGGCTGGCAAAACTTCCTCCTGTGTTCAAGAAAGGCGGGAAAGTTACAGCTGGTTCATCATCGGTACGTTTTTGTTTTGTGAAAGCAAATGCATTATTTTTAGACTTGAATTCTTCAGTTCATAGGCATTTATATGAGAAAAACATTTTGCTTAGTTTTGATAGGGTTGAAAGTTAGCAAAGGGAAAACTAAATATATGCTTGCAAGCCAAAACCAAGTGTTAGGTAATAATCAAAATCTAATTATTGATAATAACTCGTTTGAATCAGTTTCCAAATTCAAGCACTTACGAGTAATAGTAACAAATTAAAGATGAAATAAAAAGCAGACTTAATTCAAGAAATGCATGTCACTTTTCTCATCATAAGCTTTTATCTTCTCGCATAATATCTAAGAAACTAAAAATTTAAATATACAAAACAGTAATTTTGCCTGTAGTATTATATGGATGCGAAACTTGGTCCCTTACATTAAAAGAGGAACATACATTAAGAGTATTTGAAAATCGTTAGGAAAATATTTGGACCTAAAAGAGATGAGGAGACAGGTGAGTGGAGAAGGTTACATAATTTAGAACTGCATAATTTGTATTCATGTCCAGATATTATTAGAATAATTAAATCAAGAAGACTTAGGTGGCACGAATGGGAGAGGAAAGAAGAGTTTACAGGATTCTTGTTGGGAAACTTGATGGTAAGAGACCCGTAGGAAGGCCAAGACGATAACATTGAGATAGAGCGGACCTAAAGGAAATCAGTAAGGATGTAAAAGATTGGATTGATCTTGCCCAGGATAGGGACAGATGGAAGGCTTGTGCTGCTGCAGCCATAAACTTTCTGGTTTAAGAAGGCTAGAGAGTTAGTTAGTTTTGAAAGCATGTGCATTGCTGAGGAAAAATCTTCTGCTTACAAAGAAAATCTGACAGTCACATTCACACCTATTAAGGTGAAATAAGAATTTTTCTTCGATATCTGCGTAAAATTTTAAATAGGACTGATGTAGAAGCAACAACCTTCAAATTGTACTTTAGTGATTGAACAGTTTTATTACTTCGTAGAGATCTACAAGCAGAGTTCTGAGTGAAAGATGTGAAATATACGAGGGGCAGTCAAATGAAAACCTTCATTTGTTTTCGTTTTTTATCTAGTAGATTTCTTCATGTAGAATTTGCAACGATCCTGCTAGATCGTTACAAAGTTATGCATTTGTTCTTTTTATTGTCATTGTTGAGAATAGCATTGTGTAATCTTATCTGTTCTGTTATCACTTGTGCATAGGATTTCACTGCTATGCTTGGTAGAGAAAGAAGTTCTACCATATCTCAGGGAGCGTTATTGTTCTATTAGTTCATTGTTAACCTGTATAGATGGCACTCAATGTTAAGCAGCACTCTCGTAGTTCACGAGTATCCACTAGAGGCGCTGGTGCTGCACTCAGAATTGTATGTAAGCAGTGACGTGGCCCCGGCCAGTTAGTTCTGTGTCTTCGAAGACTCTTGGTCGAGCTCTGCTCCCGCAAATAGCCCAGTATTGCAAGCACACGGGTGCTTAGGGATACAAGAGGGCTTTTTACAGTGTGGCCTACTCGGGTAGATTATACGAGTGGTAGCAATATTTCTCGGCCTACCAGGTAGATAATACGAAGGGTGATGTTCATCGATAGTTAATTTTCATAAAGGGTAAAATAAGTAGTTGTTAATTACTGTCTTTAGTTTAGCTTTATTAAATTATTAATTAAAGTAAATAACGTTTAACTAAGCCTTATCTATTATAAGCTTATAGTAAATCTCTTTTGCTTGTTGATATTACTCTTTGGTTACTAGGAAAGCAGATTTAAATGTTCCTTGAGTCGTTAAATTGATGCCCTATTGTCCCCTATGTCAACACAGTTGTATTCCAATGCCCTAAAAGAAAAAAAAAGTCCCTTACCACCCTCTGGTTTCTCTGAAGAGGAAATTTTGAATGGTCCCTGTCCTCCCTCTCCAAGATGACAGCAGAGGAGCTTCGAACCAGGAGATCATATCAGAAGATTTTGTGACTTTGTTTAGTGCAGATATCTACATTTACCCCCAGTGTAATAAACTTTTTTTTTTTTTTTTCTCTCTGAATATGTATTATTTCACTTCATGTGGGTTATTAGCCCTACGATGAAGCTAGGGCAGTGGGAGGAGTGCTCCCTTTAAGCCTCTGCCCTTGCTTGGTTTTCTTTCTGGGTTTGCTCCCATAGCCTTCGGGTCAAAACCCTTACCACAAGGCAGTGGGGTTGTAGCTCTTCCGCCTCTTAGGATGTTGGGACTCTACAGTCTTTTTCATCTCTAGAGCCGTTGGCCGGTTTTCTGTTAGGGTTCCTTCCCTTAGCCTTTGGGGATCCCTCCCCTCCCTACAAGGCAGCAGGGGCAGTGCTTATTTAATGGCGGCACTTCCTCGCCATGTCACAATGCTGTCATTGGGCTTTTCTGGGTTTTTATTGAGTATGGACTTGCCAAAGACCATCCTCCCCAGGCCCTGTTAGCATTGTCGCCTCGGTCCGGGACTGCTTATTTGGCATTGCCTTATTCGCAGCTAACCACCATATCTGGTGGCCGTTCGCTATCCGCCACCTGCGACCCGCCCAGTTGCTGAGGCTCGCATCGGAAAAAAGCTTCATTGAGGCTTCTACCGCTGGGTGGACGCCTAAGTGGGCATAAGGGAAAAGAAGAAGAAGAAGTAATAAACTTGTTAAGTCGACACGATCTTTCATTACGTATACCCGAACCCTGAGTGTATAAGATCCTCATATCTCTGGCTAGAATAGAGTTAACATTATGGGTAAATCTGAATATTGATGACCGTCACAACGTTGAACCCGGTACGTTGCAGTTATTAACGCTGAACAGGTATGTTTCAGATATATGGTGTCTACTATGTTGAACTTGGAGCATCTTAGATAGTGGGGCCCGTTTCTGATTATTACCGCCACTGCAACGTGGGTGTGTGTGTGTGTGTGTGCAGGTGCGTTTCAAGTTGCACAAGTTTGTTGCATTTTAATAAATATATCCATTGCTGATCCACGTATATTTTCAAGTCTTGAGTTAGTGCCTGTGTGTCTTGTGAAGAAGAATATTTGGGATGCACGTGTAGTCGCTTATGACCCATTGCAAAGGTCTTTCCACCCATCTGTCTGAAAACTCAAGAAGCCATTGTTACACTTCTCCCTCCATTTGTAAACTTGCTGGCATGGTAAGCATGCATTTTCATTTAGCAGAGAATTTCTATAAGTTTTAGGCTTCCAGAGGGCAAGAAACCACTGTTCTTCGCTGGTGCAAGTGTGTGATGGAGATGCCATCTTTATAAATGACGAAAATGGTGTTGTGAAGCTCACTTAATCAGTGTTGCAGCCTTGAGGTCGTTCTGTAAATTAACAGTTGATGCCTGATGTAAATGTGACCTGAATACAGTATGTCAGACTTTTAAGGTTTACATTTGACTCTGTCTCGTATTAAAAGTATTGAGTAATGTAAAGTTTCAGTCACTTAAAGTACTGTTTTGTAGTTGTTGATGTCGTCTTGTAATCAAGGGACTCCACGTTTGATTCCCAACGGAGACACATTGCACACTTTAAACTATAGGTTCAGTTCCGATTAGCCTATCTGAATGGCTATTTTATGGCTTTGGGGGTCTTAAAATGACCCACAGCAATTAACTGAGAAGCAGAGTGTACACTTGTTTAAATATATTAATCTTAACATAATATTGTTTCTCACAAAAGAACCATTATCATCATTTACTTTTTGACAAGTCTGTTCATCTTTAGATAAAAGTATTATACATTTTTCTTGTACCTTTAGATATAAGTTCTGAATTTTTCAGGGCATCTGTGACGGTGCAGGATCAGTGATCATCGCCAGCGAAGAGGCATGTAAGCAGCACAACTTGAAGCCCTTGGCAAGGCTCGTGGGGTATGGCATCGCTGGAGTGGAACCCACAATTATGGGGATTGGCCCTGTTCCTGCCATCCAGAAGGTCCTTAAAGTGTCTGGGAAGGAACTGAAGGATATTGATTTGGTTGAGGTAATTAAGTGTTTGAGTGTAGCGAGCTGTTTGTCTTGTGCAGGTCACTTTATAAATTACATTTTAAACTTTTCTCAAAAGGGATATTTACATCTTTTTTTTCTTAAATTTTGAGGAAAGGGTTTTAGATAAATGGATTTTTCCCTGCATACTTAGAAGGGGGAAAAATGGCCCCTCGTGCCGAAGAACCCAACAATTTCAAATGAATCAGTCATTCTGTTTGTCAAAAGTGGTGTACTATAATCTTTTGTCACATTTGCAAGGTTTTGTTTTTGCTGAAATTCCCAAATATCATCATAGGTAATGACTGAAAGAGGTTTAAATTTTGGCGTCTGTCAAAAGTGCAAAGTGATATTAGCTCTATCTTAGTTAAACTGCATTCTCCCTCTTTTCAGATCAACGAAGCATTTGGGGCCCAAACTCTAGCTTGTCAGAAAGAACTGAAGATCAACCCAGACATCCTGAATGTCAACGGAGGAGCAGTTGCCCTGGGTCATCCCTTGGGTGCTTCTGGATCACGGATCACTTCACACTTAGTCCACGAGCTAAGGTACGATATTGTATTTTTGTTTCAATGCAAATCAATGGATGGAAGGTGGGTGGCTGGACAGGTGGATGACTGAGTGTATAGTTATTTAAAAGATGTATTTACAGATGGGCAGCTGCATATTTGAATGGACTGAGAGACCGCTGAATGAGTGGATAGATGTATAAATGGACAGGTGTATATATTCGTGTATGGATGGACATAGGCATTGTTAGATGCATTGATGTATAGACAAATCAGCAAACATATAGGTGGATGAATGCAAAGATATGAAGGATTGTATGGATTAATGGATGGATGTCTGTATAGATGGAAAGACTGAAGGATGAATGAGAGTAAGTATAGATGTATGAAAAAGGATGCATGCATGGATACGCGAATAGTAACATTCATGGATTGATGGGCTGACGTATGGATGATTGGATGGCTAGATATAGGTATGCATTGGCAGATGTGTGATGGAGCAGATTGATGTATTTATGTATGAACGGATAACTGGTTGGTCAGGTAGGTGGATGAAAAACTGTATGGATAAATGAGTGTGTAGGTGATTAATGGATGTATGAATGAGTGTGTAGGTGATTAATTGATGTATGAATGAGTGTGTAGGTGATCAATGGATGTATGAATGAGTGTGCAGGTGATTATGGGATGTATGAATGAGTTTGCAGGTGATTAATGGACGTACGAATGAATGTGCAGATGATTAATGGATGTACGAATGAGTGTGCAGGTGATTAATGGATGTAGGAATGAGTGTGCAGGTGACTAATGGATGTACGAATGAGTGTGCAGATGATGAATGGATCTATGAATGAGTGTGCAGGTGATTATGGGATGTATGAATGAGTGTATAGGTGATTAATGGATGTATGAATGAGTGTGTATGTGATTAATGGATGTATGAATGAGTGTGCAGGTGACTAATGGATGTACGAATGAGTGTGCAGATGATGAATGGATCTATGAATGAGTGTGCAGGTGATTATGGGATGTATGAATGAGTGTATAGGTGATTAATGGATGTATGAATGAGTGTGTATGTGATTAATGGATGTATGAATGAGTGTGTAGGTGATTAATGGATGTATGAATGAGTGTGTAGGTGATTAATGGATGTACGAATCAGTGTGCAGGTGATTAATGGATTTAGGAATGAGTGTGCAGGTGATTAATGGATGTACGAATGAGTGTGCAGGTGATGAATGGATCTATGAATGAGTGTGCAGGTGATAATTGGATGTATAAATGAGTGTATAGGTGATTAATGGATGTACGAATGAGTGTGCAGGTGATTAATGGATGTATGAATGAGTGTGCCAGTTGATTAATGGATGTATGAATGAGTGTGTATGTGATTAATGGATGTATGAATGAGTGTGCATGTGATTAATGGATGTATGAATGAGTGTGCAGGTGATTAATGGATGTACGAATGAGTGTGCAGGTGATTAATGTATGTACGAGTGAGTGTGCAGGTGATGAATGGATCTATGAATGAGTGTGCAGGTGATGAATGGATCTATGAATGAGTGTGCAGGTGATTAATGGATGTATGAATGAGTGTGCAGGTGATTAATGGATGTACGAATGAGAGTGCAGGTGATTAATGTATGAATGAATGAGAGTGCAGGTGATTAATGGATGTACGAATGAGTGTGCAGGTGATTAATGGATGTACAAATGAGTCTGCAGGTGATTAATGGATGTATGAATGAGTGTGCAGGTGATTAATGGATGTACGAATGAGTGTGCAGGTGATGAATGGATCTATGAATGAGTGTGCAGGTGATTATTGGATGTATAAATGAGTGTATAGGTGATTAATGGATGTACGAATGAGTGTGCAGGTGATTATTGGATGTATGAATGAGTGTATAGGTGATTAATGGATGTACGAATGAGTGTGCAGGTGATTAATGTATGAATGAATGAGTTTGCAGGTGATTAATGGATGTACGAATGAATGTGCAGATGATTAATTGATGTACGAATGAGTGTGCAGGTGATTAATGGATGTACGAATGAGTGTGCAGGTGATGAATGGATCTATGAATGAGTGTGCAGGTGATTATTGGATGTATAAATGAGTGTATAGGTGATTAATGGATGTACGAATGAGTGTGCAGGTGATTAATGGATGTATGAATGAGTGTGTACGTGATTAATGGATGTATGAATGAGTGTGTATGTGATTAATGGATGTATGAATGAGTGTGTATGTGATTAATGGATGTATGAATGAGTGTGCAGGTGATTAATGGATGTATGAATGAGTGTGCAGGTGATTAATGGATGTACGAATGAGAGTGCAGGTGATTAATGTATGAATGAATGAGTGTGCAGGTGATTAATGGATGTACGAATGAGTGTGCAGGTGATTAATGGATGTACAAATGAGTCTGCAGGTGATTAATGGATGTATGAATGAGTGTGCAGGTGATGAATGGATCTATGAACGAGTGTGCAGGTGATTATTGGATGTATGAATGAGTGTATAGGTGATTAATGGATTTATGAATGAGTGTGCAGGTGATTAATGTATGAATGAATGAGTTTGCAGGTGATTAATGGATGTACGAATGAATGTGCAGATGATTAATTGATGTACGAATGAGTGTATAGGTGATTAATGGATGTACGAATGAGTGTGCAGGTGATGAATGGATCTATGAATGAGTGTGCAGGTGATTATTGGATGTATAAATGAGTGTATAGGTGATTAATGGATGTACGAATGAGTGTGCAGGTGATTAATGGATGTATGAATGAGTGTGTATAATGGATGTATGAATGAGTGTGTATGTGATTAATGGATGTATGAATGAGTGTGCAGGTGATTAATGGATGTACGAATGAGTGTGCAAGTGATTAATGTATGAATGAATGAGTGTGCAGGTGATTAATAGATGTACAAATGAGTGTGCAGGTGATTGATGGATGTACGAATTAGTGTGCAGGTGATGAATGGATCTATGAATGAGTTTGCAGGTGATTAATGGATGTACGAATGAATGTGCAGATGATTAATGGATGTACGAATGAGTGTGCAGGTGATTAATGGATGTATGAATGAGTGTGTACGTGATTAATGGATGTATGTGATTAATGGATCTATGAATGAGTGTATAGGTGATTAATGGATGTACGAATGAGTGTGCAGGTGATTAATGGATGTATGAATGAGTGTGTACGTGATTAATGGATGTATGTGATTAATGGATCTATGAATGAGTGTGTATGTGATTAATGGATGTATGAATGAGAGTGTATGTGATTAATGGATGTATGAATGAGTGTGCAGGTGATTAATGGATGTACGAATGAGTGTGCAGGTGATTAATGTATGAATGAATGACTGCGCAGGTGATTAATGGATGTACGAATGAGTTTGCAGGTGATTAATGGATGTACGAATGAGTGTGCAGGTGATTAATGGATGTACGAATGAGTGTGCAGGTGATTAATGGATGTATGAATGAGTGTGCAGGTGATTAATGGATGTATGAATGAGTGTGCAAGTGATTATTGGATGTATGAATGAGTGTGTACGTGATTAATGGATGTACGAATGAGTGTGTACGTGATTAATGGATGTATGAATGAGTGTGCAGGTGATTAATGGATGTACGAATCAGTGTGCAGGTGATGAATGGATCTATGAATTAGTGTGCAGGTGATTATTGGATGTATAAATGAGTGTATAGGTGATTAATGGATGTACGAATGAGTGTGCAGGTGATTAATGGATGTATGAATGAGTGTGCCAGTTGATTATGGATGTATGAATGAGTGTGTATGTGATTAATGGATGTATGAATGAGTGTGCATGTGATTAATGGATGTATGAATGAGTGTGCTGGTGATTAATGGATGTACGAATGAGTGTGCAGGTGATTAATGTATGTACGAATGAGTGTGCAGGTGATGAATGGATCTATGAATGAGTGTGCAGGTGATGAATGGATCTATGAATGAGTGTGCAGGTGATTAATGGATGTATGAATGAGTGTGCAGGTGATTAATGGATGTACGAATGAGAGTGCAAGTGATTAATGTATGAAGGAATGAGTGTGCAGGTGATTAATGTATGTACGAGTGAGTGTGCAGGTGATGAATGGATCTATGAATGAGTGTGCAGGTGATGAATGGATCTATGAATGAGTGTGCAGGTGATTAATGGATGTATGAATGAGTGTGCAGGTGATTAATGGATGTACGAATGAGAGTGCAGGTGATTAATGTATGAATGAATGAGAGTGCAGGTGATTAATGGATGTACGAATGAGTGTGCAGGTGATTAATGGATGTACAAATGAGTCTGCAGGTGATTAATGGATGTATGAATGAGTGTGCAGGTGATTAATGGATGTACGAATGAGTGTGCAGGTGATGAATGGATCTATGAATGAGTGTGCAGGTGATTATTGGATGTATAAATGAGTGTATAGGTGATTAATGGATGTACGAATGAGTGTGCAGGTGATTATTGGATGTATGAATGAGTGTATAGGTGATTAATGGATGTACGAATGAGTGTGCAGGTGATTAATGTATGAATGAATGAGTTTGCAGGTGATTAATGGATGTACGAATGAATGTGCAGATGATTAATTGATGTACGAATGAGTGTGCAGGTGATTAATGGATGTACGAATGAGTGTGCAGGTGATGAATGGATCTATGAATGAGTGTGCAGGTGATTATTGGATGTATAAATGAGTGTATAGGTGATTAATGGATGTACGAATGAGTGTGCAGGTGATTAATGGATGTATGAATGAGTGTGTACGTGATTAATGGATGTATGAATGAGTGTGTATGTGATTAATGGATGTATGAATGAGTGTGTATGTGATTAATGGATGTATGAATGAGTGTGCAGGTGATTAATGGATGTATGAATGAGTGTGCAGGTGATTAATGGATGTACGAATGAGTGTGCAGGTGATTAATGTATGTACGAATGAGTGTGCAGGTGATGAATGGATCTATGAATGAGTGTGCAGGTGATGAATGGATCTATGAATGAGTGTGCAGGTGATTAATGGATGTATGAATGAGTGTGCAGGTGATTAATGGATGTACGAATGAGAGTGCAGGTGATTAATGTATGAATGAATGAGTGTGCAGGTGATTAATGGATGTACGAATGAGTGTGCAGGTGATTAATGGATGTACAAATGAGTCTGCAGGTGATTAATGGATGTATGAATGAGTGTGCAGGTGATGAATGGATCTATGAACGAGTGTGCAGGTGATTATTGGATGTATGAATGAGTGTATAGGTGATTAATGGATTTATGAATGAGTGTGCAGGTGATTAATGTATGAATGAATGAGTTTGCAGGTGATTAATGGATGTACGAATGAATGTGCAGATGATTAATTGATGTACGAATGAGTGTATAGGTGATTAATGGATGTACGAATGAGTGTGCAGGTGATGAATGGATCTATGAATGAGTGTGCAGGTGATTATTGGATGTATAAATGAGTGTATAGGTGATTAATGGATGTACGAATGAGTGTGCAGGTGATTAATGGATGTATGAATGAGTGTGTATAATGGATGTATGAATGAGTGTGTATGTGATTAATGGATGTATGAATGAGTGTGCAGGTGATTAATGGATGTACGAATGAGTGTGCAAGTGATTAATGTATGAATGAATGAGTGTGCAGGTGATTAATAGATGTACAAATGAGTGTGCAGGTGATTGATGGATGTACGAATTAGTGTGCAGGTGATGAATGGATCTATGAATGAGTTTGCAGGTGATTAATGGATGTACGAATGAATGTGCAGATGATTAATGGATGTACGAATGAGTGTGCAGGTGATTAATGGATGTATGAATGAGTGTGTACGTGATTAATGGATGTATGTGATTAATGGATCTATGAATGAGTGTATAGGTGATTAATGGATGTACGAATGAGTGTGCAGGTGATTAATGGATGTATGAATGAGTGTGTACGTGATTAATGGATGTATGTGATTAATGGATCTATGAATGAGTGTGTATGTGATTAATGGATGTATGAATGAGAGTGTATGTGATTAATGGATGTATGAATGAGTGTGCAGGTGATTAATGGATGTACGAATGAGTGTGCAGGTGATTAATGTATGAATGAATGACTGCGCAGGTGATTAATGGATGTACGAATGAGTTTGCAGGTGATTAATGGATGTACGAATGAGTGTGCAGGTGATTAATGGATGTACGAATGAGTGTGCAGGTGATTAATGGATGTATGAATGAGTGTGCAGGTGATTAATGGATGTATGAATGAGTGTGCAAGTGATTATTGGATGTATGAATGAGTGTGTACGTGATTAATGGATGTACGAATGAGTGTGTACGTGATTAATGGATGTATGAATGAGTGTGCAGGTGATTAATGGATGTACGAATCAGTGTGCAGGTGATGAATGGATCTATGAATTAGTGTGCAGGTGATTATTGGATGTATAAATGAGTGTATAGGTGATTAATGGATGTACGAATGAGTGTGCAGGTGATTAATGGATGTATGAATGAGTGTGCCAGTTGATTATGGATGTATGAATGAGTGTGTATGTGATTAATGGATGTATGAATGAGTGTGCATGTGATTAATGGATGTATGAATGAGTGTGCTGGTGATTAATGGATGTACGAATGAGTGTGCAGGTGATTAATGTATGTACGAATGAGTGTGCAGGTGATGAATGGATCTATGAATGAGTGTGCAGGTGATGAATGGATCTATGAATGAGTGTGCAGGTGATTAATGGATGTATGAATGAGTGTGCAGGTGATTAATGGATGTACGAATGAGAGTGCAAGTGATTAATGTATGAAGGAATGAGTGTGCAGGTGATTAATGGATGTACGAATGAGTTTGCAGGTGATTAATGGATGTACGAATGAGTGTGCAGGTGATTAATGGATGTATGAATGAGTGTGCAGGTGATTAATGGATGTATGAATGAGTGTGCAGGTGATTAATGGATGTATGAATGAGTGTGCAAGTGATTATTGGATGTATGAATGAGTGTGTACGTGATTAATGGATGTACGAATCAGTGTGCAGGTGATTAATGGATTTATGAATGAGTGTGCAGGTGATTAATGGATGTACGAATGAGTGTGCAGGTGATGAAAGGATCTATGAATTAGTGTGCAGGTGATTATTGGATGTATAAATGAGTGTATAGGTGATTAATGGATGTACGAATGAGTGTGCAGGTGATTAGTGGATGTATGAATGAGTGTGCCAGTTGATTAATGGATGTATGAATGAGTGTGTATGTGATTAATGGATGTATGAATGAGTGTGCATGTGATTAATGGATGTATGAATGAGTGTGCATGTGATTAATGGATGTATGAATGAGTGTGCAGGTGATTAATGGATGTACGAATGAGTGTGCAGGTGATTAATGTATGTACGAATGAGTGTGCAGGTGATGAATGGATCTATGAATGAGTGTGCAGGTGATGAATGGATCTATGAATGAGTGTGCAGGTGATTAATGGATGTATGAATGAGTGTGCAGGTGATTAATGGATGTACGAATGAGAGTGCAAGTGATTAATGTATGAAGGAATGAGTGTGCAGGTGATTAATGGATGTACGAATGAGTGTGCAGGTGATTAATGGATGTACAAATGAGTCTGCAGGTGATTAATGGATGTATGAATGAGTGTGCAGGTGATGAATGGATCTATGAAGGAGTGTGCAGGTGATTATTGGATGTATGAATGAGTGTATAGGTGATTAATGGATTTATGAATGAGTGTGCAGGTGATTAATGTATGAAAGAATGAGTTTGCAGGTGATTAATGGATGTACGAATGAATGTGCAGATGATTAATTGATGTACGAATGAGTGTGCAGGTGATTAATGGATGTACGAATGAGTGTGCAGGTGATGAATGGATCTATGAATGAGTGTCCAGGTGATTATTGGATGTATAAATGAGTGTATAGGTGATTAATGGATGTACGAATGAGTGTGCAGGTGATTAATGGATGTATGAATGAGTGTGTATGTGATTAATGGATGTATGAATGAGTGTGTATGTGATTAATGGATGTATGAATGAGTGTGTATGTGATTAATGGATGTACGAATGAGTGTGCAGGTGATTAATGGATGTACGAATGAGTGTGCAGGTGATTAATGTATGTACGAATGAGTGTGCAGGTGATGAATGGATCTATGAATGAGTGTGCAGGTGATGAATGGATGTATGAATGAGTGTGCAGGTGATTAATGGATGTACGAATGAGAGTGCAGGTGATTAATGTATGAATGAATGAGTGTGCAGGTGATTAATGGATGTACGAATGAGTGGGCAGGTGATTAATGGATGTACGAATGAGTGTGCAGGTGATTAATGTATGTACGAATGAGTGTGCAGGTGATTAATAGATGTACGAATGAGTGTGCAGGTGATTAATGGATGTACGAATGAGTGTGCAGGTGATTAATGTATGAATGAATGAGTGTGCAGGTGATTAATAGATGTACGAATGAGTGTGCAGGTGATTAATGGATGTACGAATGAGTGTGCAGGTGATTAATGGATGTACGAATGAGTGTGCAGGTGATTAATGGATGTATGAATGAGTGTGCAGGTGATTAATGGATGTACGAATGAGTGTGCAGGTGATTAATGGATGTACGAATGAGTGTGCAGGTGATTAATGGATGTATGAATGAGTGTGCAGGTGATTAATGGATGTACGAATGAGTGTGCAGGTGATTAATGGATGTATGAAGAAAGAGATGCATGGGTGCTCAGATGGAAGGGTAGACAGGTGCATGGATCAATGGATGGACAAATAGTTGAATAGTGCATGAATAAAGGTAAGGTAATGTTCCCCGTGTATATAGCACCATGCCATGAAAGCACATTTAGTGGATATTGGGGTAGGGGCCCATGCATCCTCAATCTTGGCCATTTTGGAGGTGATGTGATCAGCAACAATGCTCCAGCTGCCTTTACCCACCTCTGCAGGGTTGCCCTCATGTACCATTGATTTGAGGCTGGGTGAGCCTGAGAGCTGCTTTATGCAAGAAGAAGGCTGGGAAAATTCCTACGTTAGGATCACCCATCCTGGGAATCGAACCCAGGTCTCCCATGTGGCAGTCAGATGCCCTACTGACTAAACCACCACGGCTATTTGATGAGTGCATGAGTGGGCATGAAAATCAATGTGTGGATAAATTTATAGATTGATGAACAGAGATTGGTGTTGGAATGATGGGTAGCCACATGTATGAATGGATTAATAGACAGATTGATGAATGGAAGCATGGATGAATTGGTGTATTGTATAGAGTGGTCACAAAGTGGGCATACCCCCCCCCTCCTCATTTATTGTTGACACTATGGTAGTTATTTTTGAATGCTTGATATGGACGAAAACCTTGATGGTCTAAGAGTGCAGAACATTGTTATGAAGACCAACATTTACGTAGCCCAGCCAGGGCCTCCCCAATGGCACACTGGTAATCAAGGGGGCCCCGGGTTCGATACACGGTGGAGGCACATAATGGTTCGCATCCCACTTTAAACTGTAGGTCCAGTCCCCATTAGCCTTACTGTGCATAAAGTGGACTTAAAACACCAACTCAATGAATCAAACGTAGCACAGCCAAATTCTGCTTCATGTTCTGGCACACTTCATGTTGCAAGTGCATCATTACCTGAATAAAACCTTTCCCGCATGCTGGATTGTGAGAGGTTCTGAAGATTACCCAGCTCCCTTAGCCTGGCCTCCTAAGAAGTCCCGATCTCACCTCTGGGGGGTTCATCAGAGTCAGAAATAACCAGTATCGTACAGCACAAGAGTTACGAGCAGTTGTCTCGCATGTTACTGTGGATTATCTCTGCACAATATGGGCCAGAATTCGGCTGTGCTATGAAAATGATAGTCTCCATACCAATGTTCTGTACTCTTAAATCATCAGGTATGTGTCCATATCAAGCATTCAACCAGAACCATCGTACTGTCGAAAGTAAAAAGGGGGTATGCCCACTTCGTGACCACTCTGTACTTTGCTTTTCTGCCACTCTTGGCTAATCGTAAAGATGAGGATGAGTGATAATATGATGAAGAAATGCCCAGACCGGGATTCAAACCCAGGACACCTGCCATCATAGTACACTCTGCCATGGAAGTTGGCTACTAAGGCACAGACAAGACAGATTACATGAGTAATCATCCCTGCATGTGTGATTAACATTGATGGCACCCATACTCATATTTCTTAAGGTCCTCCCTGATGGCATAGTGGTAGCATCATCGCCTTGTAATCAAGAGGTCACGGGTTTGATATCCGGTGAAGGCACATAGTGGTTCGTATCCCACTGTAAACTGTAGATCTGGTCCCGATTAGCATTAATATGCATAAAGTGGACTTAAAACACCAACTCAATCACATCTCGTACTTTTTTAATATATTTTCAGGAGGAGGAATGCCAAGTATGGAATTGGCTCAGCGTGCATTGGAGGTGGTCAAGGAATTGCTCTGTTGCTGGAGAGCTTGTAAAAGGAAATCACACGTGGAAACATTCTAGCAAGACTGCCCAACCAGTGGTGGTGGTTATCATAATGCTCTTTTATCTATGTTGTGTGTGGTGTGAATGATGATAATTTAGCGTAAAATACAGCGTGTCCATAAATATACTGTCATACTTTAAAGTGGTATTACGTCGCTTTGGATAATCGTATATAAATGAAATTGGTGACATTTGAAAGAAAAACTCAAATATTTTATTTTACAACTCATAGACATTGAATGTGGCCCCCACGAGTAGCCCTGCAGACATCAAGGCGATATTCCCATTCATGCCACACACGCTCCAACATATCCACAGGGATGGACTGGATTGCAGAAGTGATGCGAATTTGCTGTTCTTGCAGGTTTTGAGGCAATGGGGGTACATAGACACAATCTTTTATGTAACTCCATAAAAAAAAAGTTGCAGACCGTCAATTCAGGTGACCTCGGCAGCCAATTGTATAAGACCTTCACCAAACTCTGCGTGGAATGATAAAACACACCAACACGTTCACCAAACTCTGCGTGTAATGATATTCTAAAACACACCAACTACGTTCTTAAATCTTCTGTAATAACAACACAATTTTAAAGAAAAACATTCACATGTAACCTGCCTGCCTGCTAAATATCCAACGATGAACCCACATCGTCTATTGTTGTCAGGAGTGAATTTATTTCAGTTTCTATGTTTGATCTCGTTCATTGTTGTCCATTGCTGATATTGTTGTCCATTGTTGACATGCACAAAAATATTTGAGTTTTTCTTTCAAATGTCACCAATTTCATTTAAATACGATTATCCAAAGCGACGTAATACCACTTTAAAGTATGACAGTATATTTATGGACTCGGTGTATTTAACACACAGAAATTTCATAAATCATCATTTCATACATTTAGGAAACTTACTACAAATTTTAGGAAAATGGGTAATGGTTTTTGCTCCTTGCACAGAACTGTAATTTTCTGGAGAAACATTTATTTACACAATTAGCTACAACACTGAATGAAACCACTTCGTTTTGTTACAAAGATACATTAATTACATTCTTTACATATATAATTCATTAAAAATTTACAATGAGTTTGTCATTGCTTGTACTTTTTTCCAGAGGAATTAATATGTTCATAAATACAGGGTGATTCTTTATGTAGTTTACAACTTCAATAAATTATAATTATTTATTGGAACCACATACAGACTTGGTTTATATGTCATTATGCAGCAAAACACTTCAAGTTTTTTATTTGAAATCTGTTATGGTTCAATGTGTGCACCGTTGGTCATCCTGGACACATCCCAACGAAAGTCAATTTCCTGTCAAACATTAACCAGCATTTCAGGGGTAACATTAGCGATGGCTGTTGTAATGCGATCTTGAAGTTCATGAAGATTATGAGGTAGGGGAGGGGTGTACACCCTATCTTTCACAAACCCCCACAAAAAAAGTCGAGTGGAGTGTTTCTTCGAACCAGAACACGCACTTAGCTCTTTCCGCACCAGTGAAAGCCATTTTCAACGATAGACCGGTGGCGCAGCATGTGATCAACTCCGCAACTACACACTACATGAGTCAAAAACTTGAAGTGTTTTATTGCATAATGACATATAAACCAAGTCTGTATGTGGTTCCAATAAATAATTATAATTTATTGAAGTTGTAAACTACGTAAAGAATCACCCTGTATTTCAGGGGTATTTTCTTGCAAATTATGTTTAGTCATTTAAGGCTCTATTTTAAGGGAGAGAATACAACTGATGATTTTCTAGTTGCCTTCGAATGAGGGCTGAGTCGATACTCTTACCGACTTCCATGGTGGAGTGGCTAGCACAGTGCACTACGGTACCAGGAGTCCCGACACAGGTGTTTTTTGTGATTATCCCTTCATCATATCATCACTCATTCTCATTGTTGCATTTAGTCAGAACGGGCAGGAAGGCAAAGCAAATTAAATCAATCAGTCCAATGACACCGTTACTTGAAACTGGTAACAATTGAGAGTGGTTAATTACTACACCGTAGCAATTTACCCCATTTTTGCATTAAAATATTCATAGTTTCACATGAGATAATTATTTAATCATGAAATTCATTGCTCTCCATAATGTTATTTCAAAAGTAACGAAAATTGCACATTTTTTATCGTTTTTAGGATATTTAAACTCTATGAAACTGTGACATGGCATTATTGAAGACTGTGAGATGCCAGGAATCCAGAAAAGTATCAGCTGGTATCAATGAATAAATTGCTCATATCAGTATCGACATAGCCCTACTTCCAGCATATACCAGGTGTATAAGCTTAAATCTGCTGTTTGCTCATAGATGGCGTTAGTGAGCATATGAAGCTACCATGGGCACGCCATACCTGGTGTTTGTATGAGATGGACATGTGCCAACACGAATCAGTGCACATCGTCTGCACGTGCAGACAACAACAGACAGTGTTCCTGTGGTAAGCATGTCTAGTTTTGTGCCAGAAAAAGAGCATATGCGGGAAGCTCTGCTTTTCTGCTTCCATTTGAAGAAATCGGCTGCCGAATCGCATTGAATGCTTGTGGAGGCTTATGGTGACAGTGCTGTATCGGAAACAACATGCAGGGAGTGGTTTCGTCGGTTCAAAGACTGCAATTTTGACCTGAGCGACATGAAGCGTGAAAATCGGCCCAGGAAGGTTGAAGACCATCAATTGCAGGCTCTTTTGGACGAGGACGATACCCAAACGCAAAAGATGCTTGCCGAGCAATTGGGTGTTACTCAAGCAGCCATTTCCATGCGTCTACGTGCTATGGGAAAGGTTTAAAAGATTGGAAAATGGGTGAGGCATGAATTGACCGATCGGCAGCTGGAGAGATGCCAAAACACATGCGAAATCTTACTTGCCAGACAAAAAAGAAAGTCTTTCCTGCATCGGATTGTGACTGGCGATGAAAAGTGGATATATTTCGAGAATCCTAAACGCAAGAAATCGTGGGTTGATCCCGGCCAACCATCAACATCTTCCTCGAGACCAAATTGCTTCGGCCGGAAGATGATGCTGTGTGTTTGGTGGGATCAACAGGGTATCGTCTACTTTGAGCTGTTGAAACCTGGTGAAACTGTCACTGCCCACCGCTACCACCAACAACTGATCAAATTGCACCATGCTCTATGTGACAAAAGACCGGATTATCAACAAAGACATGACAAGCTGATTTTCCTCCACGACAACGCCCCATCGCACACGTCAAGTCTGGTCCAAAACTACTTGGAGACACGCAACTGGGAGGTGCTACTCCATCCCGCCTATTCACCAGACCTGGCCTCTTCCGACTACCATCTGTTCTCGTGGATGGACCACGCCCTCGCTGAGCAGCACTTCGATACGTGTGCAGACGTCCGAAAATGGCTTGATGAGTGGTTTGCCTCGAAAGAGAAGGACTTTTTTTGGCGTGGTATCCACAAATTGCCCGAGAGGTGGGCAAAATGTGTAGCTCGCAAAGGCAAGTACTTGGAATAAATTTCTTGTTGCCTTCTATAAATAAACCATGTGTTTTTCTGACTACAAAACAGCAGATTTAAGCTTATACACCTGGTATATATTTGTTTTCCCAAACCTTCTGGATATTTTATTTTTTATTTATAAGTACTGGGTGTTTCATAAATAAATGAGGGGTTACAAAAATTTATTGCAAGTAAAAAGTATGGAACATACGTTAATGAAACCAGTCTAGAACGAACGAGGAACTCAGTTTTCTTTTTACACCTACAATGTGTGCACCACGGGTGACACGACACACATCGACACGATAGTCTACTCCTTGCCACACACGCATCTACATGGGCCTGTCGATAATGTCCATTCCTGCGATATCATGTGGCATCTGTGAGATAAATACCTTGTCTTTGCTGAAACCCCACAAAAAGATTTCACATGGTGTAAGGTCCGGTGATCTTGGGGACCAAAGCATTGCACAAAACACTGTGAGTGATATGTACTGTAAGCTTAACAAGACATGCACGCACAAACTGTTTGCGTTGCTCGATCGTTCTGGACTAGTTTCATTAACATAAGTTCAATAGTTTACTTGCAATAAATTTTTGTAACCCCTTCATTATTATTGACACGCCTGGTATAAGCAGCACATTCCTCCTTGTTACAAATATTGACATATCACGAATTCTGATTCATCTCATCAGTTCATATCTAGTTGAAAGAAAGAGAGAATACAATGAATTATATATTGAAGTGAATCAGATTCAGTAATACTATCAAAGCCGGGAATCGTCTCTAACTCGTTTATTCTGTAATTGTTGACATTCGTACTTACTTATTCTGCATTGCGAAAGATTGTTTAACAAGGGATTTTGCTTTTTTTACAAAATTAGTATCTATTTTCGACATATCGAGTAATTATTGT
This sequence comes from Lepisma saccharinum, assembly GCF_977018435.1. Classification (NCBI taxonomy): domain Eukaryota; kingdom Metazoa; phylum Arthropoda; class Insecta; order Zygentoma; family Lepismatidae; genus Lepisma; species Lepisma saccharinum. The sequence goes on from NC_139258.1 coordinate 3,423,916, forward strand.
TCGTTCTTTTCTCGCTTCCTGAACATGCAAAATGTTTCAAATCTTGACTAGCATTGTGTTTCAAATGGCAAAGCAGTGTTTCAACCATCGTAACAGAAAAATTCCCGCATAGCCCCGAAAACATTCACGAATAGCCTGAAAAACCATTTCCGCATAGCCCCAAAAACCATTTACGCATACCCCCAGAAACCATTCTGGATTGTATAACCATCCACCAATAGCCTCAAAAACCATTCACGATAGCCTCACGCACCATCACGGTAAGGTTAGGTTACGTTGCTTTAGGTTGGGCAATATAGTGAAAAAACTGTGTGTTTGGAAACACTTACTGGGAATTACGTCATCAGATGCTCACAACATCCGGTTCAAGTGCATGGATGGAAATGCAAGCTACAGCTTTCATACATCGCACGGACATTATTATAGAAAAATACATGATTTAGTGGCCAAATACATTGAAAATGCTAGAAAACACTTCTACGACCTTCCGAAATTACACACAAACTCAATTCCGTAATTACTTTCTCCTGTAAATTTGAAGAAATCCATTTCCCGGCTATGACATTTTTACCTCAGATCCAAGATGTTAATAAAAATAAACAAAAATGTATTTTCCAGCACAAAGCATAGGCCAGTACCACCTGGACATTGCTAAAATAAGATTTAATAAATTTAGATCTCATTGACACCTAGTCTTTTTATTTCACATTTCAGCTTTTTGTAACAATACACAATTAGATTTTGGAAACTTAATTAAGAAGCTGGCAGGAAGCACAGATAAGAATGATCTCTTAATGTAAATCAAAAAGTATGTGAATATTAAAGAAAAGTGTTTGTATTATTTTTATAAGATTAAAATCTGTTGTAAAGATATACAGTTGTTCATGTTATGGAAAAAATAAATACATTTAAAGCAGATGTCTGTGTAATTTGTTATTATGTAGTGTGTGTGATCCGTATTGGCCCGAATATAAGCTGCACATTTTATCCAAATTTCAATTGTGAAAAATTAGGATGCGTCTTATATTCGCTACCTTAAAAAAATTATGACATTTCGTCAAATCATATGCTGTTAAAAATCGGCTGATTTCCCATTTGAAATAAGGATAATGCAACAATAACATTGTAGATACCATAATGTTATCCAACAATAGCATTGTTGTTTCTAACTGGAACAATAGCATTGTTGTTTCTAACTGGGCCTTGTAAAAACTGCCGGCATTCTTGATAACATACTCTTCGAATTTTATTAAGATTGTGTTCGTTCTTCTCTAAGCTTATACAGGTATTCACTACAGGTTTGTTGCAAAATGGTTACCGATATTTTCTCTTCATCCATCGGCTTATATTCGGGTATCATATTTTTCTTTTCTTTCTTTCTTCGCTCCTTCAAATTTTAGGGTGCGGCTTATATGCGGGGGGCAACTTATATTCGGGCCAATACGGTAGTTTAGATCTTTGAAATTGTTTAGTAATTAGAAGTATTTTTTCTTGTTCATCATGATGTAATGAAGACTCATGTGTTTTTACCCCTCTAAATTCAATTTTCTTGTATTCTTGTGTTTATTCCATTCTCTCGTAGAGTAAATTAAAAGTAAACCAAAAATTCAACAATAAACATAATCAAATCACTTACGGGATGACTTTATCATCATCCACTAATCATTTGTAAGAAGATTAATATAAGGGTTGCCCAAATGAAAGTGAGACTCTTGGTTTTTTTCTGTAATGATTTATTGGTTGGAATATATGAGCATACATGAAGTAAAAGTGATCGATGTTAGCGAAGAATGTCCATGGTTGACAGCGGAACCAATTTTCACTTTTTTTCTTTGACGAGAAGGACCTATTGCTTTTGGATTGGCTGGATGCAGATGGGACTCTCAACACAACCACATACTGCACTACCCTAAACAACATGAGGTTGTGCGTTGTCATGCAACACAAAAACCCCATTTGACAACATGCCAGGTTGCTTACTCTTGAGGGCCGATTTCAGTTTGTTTAGGGTAGTGCAGTATGTTGTTGTGTTGACAGTCCCATCTGCATCCAGCCAATCCAAAGCAATGGGCCCTTCTCGTTGAAAAAAGTGACGATTGGTTCCGCAGTCAACCACGAACGTTCTTCGCTCAGGGTATCCATACCCTTGTGATGCACTGGGACACTTGCTTGAACAGACAAGGTGACTATATGTAGAGGATATGTCACCCATGGATCACTTTTACTTCATGTATGTTCATATTTTCCAACCAATAAATCATTACAGAAAGAAACCAAGAGTCTCACTTTCATTTAGGCAACCCTTATTACATAGCATAAATAGTTTGGGATTTCCACCTTGCATGCATTGCTTAAAGTTCCATGTTGCATCTAAAATCAAAACGAGTTTTAAGTGACCCAGCCAGTTTGCCGACACATTCTAGATTCTTAATTTCTGAAAACAAGAAACTTCTAAAGGAGGGTTTAGTGAGTGTAGAGTAAAATATTTGAAAATTACACTGATTCTAGTGTAACCTAGTCAGCATCAAAAGTGCTCTGGGACAATATATGTCTGTCACATCTGCCAAAGCCTATGACACAATTTGTCATTTTTATGAGCACCGAGAGTACTCAAAATTTATTTAGCAAATCTCACAATTTGTAAATTTTCACTTCAATCTCCAAACGAGAGTGATGTTAGATCTCCAAAGCTCGGAAACGTGTCCACAACTGACTGGTTCATATTTTGATGGAATCACTTAATTTCAGTCAATGAAGATGCGAGTGATGTTAGCTTTTTAAAGCTGGATAGCCTATTTTGGTCAGGTAGTAGGTAAGTGAATTCCTTCCTACTTCTACCCAGTCAACAAGGTAATGTTACCACAACGTTGTGGCAACGTTAGCACCTAACATTGTTACAATGTTGAATGTATGTTGATACAACGTTGTGTCAACGTTTAAGGGACATTTATTTCACGTTGCTGCAACGTAGGTTGAAATCGTTGTGGCAACATATACTGAACATTATGTAGCAACGTTAGGTATGTAAGGGGTTAACGTTGCCACAACTTTTTTTGCAACATTACCTTGCTGCCTGTGTAATTTATGAATATAACAACAATGCATATTTAAAATATGGTTATTTCGCATGGTAAGCTATTAGCAATCTTGCCAAGGCATTTTTGTATATAATACATATGCATAACAGGAAAAACTCATGTTTGTAACGTCACAGTTTCTCTTTACATATTATAAAAAACTTTTCCTGCTCCACCAAAATAGGCAATTGTTAGTCTGGAGAGTTTGATGAATTAACCAATCTCTAACTACATCTGGTAATCATTTTTTTTTCTTTTTGAAGTACTTAGCTCCTGATTATATAGTCTTGGATAAAAATATTTATCATGGGAGTTTCACTTGTATTCACCACATTTCATTTTCTGATCTTCCTTACAACTTCAATATTCATACATCTTTTGAAGGATAATAAAACACATTTTTTCACTAATTACAATCGAAGTTATTCTTATTTGTGTTACTAAAACTTATGTTTGTTTGGCATTTGAGTCGCACTGCCATCTAGTGTACGCTGTAGGAAATATAAGGTTTGGTGGTCAGTTCACACAAATTCAGATTAAACAAAACACTCCGATCTGACGCTTGTGGCACTCATGGTGGTGACCATCCAAACTAAAGCATATTCAGTGGAATGTTTATTTTGTAACGTTGATGCAACGTTATCACAACATTGTTCCCTTACATACAACATTCATCATAAATACAACATACATACAACGTTGTGGCAACGTTAGTGTGTTGACTGGGTAGTTTATCATTTTGTTCGTGGAGATAATGAAATACATGATCTTGTTCCACTAATAAAAAATCCGATTGTATCACCACTTATCGTTAAATCTAATATTACTCTCCTCTTATGATACACAGTTGAGATGCACAATTATTATATTGTACATTTTCATTTTTATCTATTTTCTATTACCTTCACTGTGAAGAAAGTAGATTTTTACAAATTTCGTGTCCGTCATTTTAACACATCTCTTGAGTAAATTGAGCCTCCTCGATGGCACAGTGGTAGCGTCATCGCCTTGTAATCAAGGGGTCCCAGGTTCGATACCCAGTGGAGGCACACATTGGTTCAGATCCCACTTTAAACTGTAGGTCCAGTCCCAATTAGCCTTACTGTGCATAAAAGTGGACTTAGACACCAAATCAATCCATCTTGATTAAATTAAGGCCACTAATTTATTTAACACAACTATTGCTTGTTTTTGATAATCTGATTTTATATGTACTTACTCATTCTCTTCCCTTAAGCTTTGATTGTTTTTAGTCACTCGGTTGAGAGTAGACCTTCCCTGACTCAAGTGTTTTGTTTCAGAAAACAATTTTTACTGGATAGAAAACAATATAATTCAGAGAAATCACTAGATTTAATTTAACCTCAGTTTCCATGAAAATGAGAAACAACAGAAAAAATAACCCTTTTTCAACAATGACCATTGTTACCTTAAGGTGCAAAAAATTAAATTTCATACCAAATTTGCAAGCGATTAGATACATTTCTTTCAAAATATGCAATTAATTCTAGCTGAACAATTATAATTTCTGATGATGATGCAACAATTTATCTCTATTAAAAATATTAATTCTTTTAACAACTGGTAAAAGCTGTCAATATAAAAGAGGTGGTTTTATGAGGTAGACTATACCTTATTTTTTCCATCTATGACAAGAGTGTTGCATGCTGCCTTCAACATTACAATGAAGAAGAGTGCTTGCAAAGCTTGTAGCTGCAAGATGGTCACCATTTACCGAAGTAATCACATTTGATTGCCAGTGTGATTTTTCGTCCATTGGTTGGTAGATAATGGAGAAATTAAAATGCTGACCAAGGGAATCTTTTTGTAGTCAGTGCTCGAAAAATCTTCTTCACAGCTAGGTGCCAGCTTTGAAAATCAGGCGCCAGGAAACCATCTAGCAATTGTGGATACTATAAGAAGCTGAGACTGTCCCCATGGCAGAGTGGTTAGCACATCGCGCTACGACGCCAGGGGTCCCAGGTTCGAATCAGCCTGACCTGGGCATGGATGTTTACGAGTGTTCGGTCATCAATTTCATCATATCATGACTTATCTTCGCAAATTAGCCAAAAGTGGCCCAAACATCGAAGTAAAATAAAGCAAATCAATCAATCTATAAGAAGCTGAGCATCACTGTATTCAAAACATCGCTAAAGCATGTGAGAAAGCTGGAAATGGGGGGGTTGTGATTCTTACTGATTCTATGGAATGTTCACAACGTTGACAAAAAAATAATTTGCTAACTTATGCTGTACTGCAATTTGAACTTAGATTCTTCAAAATTTTGTACATGCAAACTTAAAAACAGCAATATTACAGCAAAAGATCACAGTCGCCAGGCTGAAATTTTTAGTCGACCTGGCAACCGGGATTTTTCGAGCCCTGTTTTAGTATAAAAAATATACATGAAAACTAAACGTTTCCACCCTCTAACAGGGTCCTCTTCAGACGAACTACCATGCGAGAGACCTGGGTTTGATCCCCGGCGGGGGAAAACCAGGATTTTTCCACCTGTTCAAGCAGCTCCGGCAAGCACCGAGCATCGTATAAAGTGGATACCTGGAGGAATCTCTGGGGGGTAAAGGCAGCCAGGGGCATGGTGCTGATCACATCACCCCCACCTTTGGCCGTGATCAAGGAAGTGTGGGGCCCTAACTCTACAACCCCTATACGCCTTCATGCCATGGTGCAAAGCACAGGGGAGAGTGTACTTTACTATAAAAGTTTGCCTTAGTCAGCATTTTAATGTTTTATTAACATGGAAACAAGGCTTAACAGTGTTACCAATGGAGAAATAGAAATACTACAAGTATAATTTTGATATTCAGGTGGCATCATGGACGTCCACCTAAAAATTATATATTTCACACATAAATTTCATTTCAGTAACAGTAATTTATGTTAATTATTATAAATGTGCTGAAGGAACATGGTAATTCCAGACTCAAGCAGTGTTTTTGAGGGGTCATCACTATTATGGGGGAAAATACACCTCCGTTGCCCCCTCTTCCCTGGAAAAAATACCTTGCTTGCCCGTCCCTGGAAAGATTTTTGCGGACAGCCATGCGTGGCACGCTATTAAGCAAGCATTATGAGGAACAAATTGCAAAGTAAAGATTGAAGGAGAGCTAGAGAGAGAATTTGAAGTGAATTAAGGCGTAAGACAAGGAGATTTGTTCTCTACAGTATGGTAGAGAAGACCATGAAGCCAGTGGCGAAGCGTGACATTTTACATAGTCATCGCAAGACTTGCCAAACGTCAGGGTCAATCTTTCAACCTAGGAAGGGTAAGGGAGGGGGCATTCCTACATTGATAATGATGATAACAGTGTTCGTACATGACATGTGAAGTAGAGATGGCTAAATCTATTTAAAAAAAAATATTAATAATAAACTTCTCTCTCCGAAATTCGGATTACTTCCGAAATCCGGGTAGTAGAATTTTTGAATCGATATTTTTAGATTTTCCGGAATCCTGATATTTTTGGCCATCCCTGGTGTGAAAGTAAGATATGTTAGGGAAAAGGTTCTGTTTGAGTAAGTATGTCTATCACCTCGAGAACAAAAATCTTGTCATTTGTAAGCATAGTAAACACAAAACAGCAGGAAGTACTTCGTGTTTTGTAAACCAAGAACATTTCCGCCCCCCCCCCCAAAAAAAAATCTATAGATGGTGTTAAAGGCGGAGCTACTGCGGAGCATGCACACTCGTCTGGTCCCCCTCGAACATCCGGTTACGCTTTAGGTGCTATGGACGTTAATATGAAATAGGGTGTCAGCTGTGTAGGATATGGTTTCACAGTTCGATCGGGAACAAATTTATTGAGTCAAGTATCACTTCGTAGGTTTCCAAAGGACGTAGAGAGACGAAACCTGTTGATATAAGCAGAACGAAGAAAGGGTTGGTACACGAAAAGGATTTGTACGACTTGCATTTTTTTAAGCATGTTGATCATTTATCTGCGTATTGTGTTGTGGTGAAAAGCACGCCTCTTAGTGAGGTTTCAAACCTAAGCGACACGCGACAGCAGTGGTTCGTACCAAAGTGACAAGCGACACAGGCCCATTTAGTCTATAAATAAGCATTTACCGCTCATGGGAAATCAAGTCTCAGGCAGCACAATACACACCATTGGGAATCTGAGCGACACGTGCAGCTTGTTGTGTCGCTTCGGTTCGAAAAATTTAATTGATCACTGAGGATTCACTTTTAAGTGGCACAGAGATTACACTCCGAAGCGACAAGCAACAACAGCCCCTTTACTCTAAAGAAACAATTCACCTTACATACGACAGACCGAGGCGACACGATGCATGGTGCTAACAAAACAACAGTCCAGTCCAAGCGACACGTGCATTTTCTCATGATGAATTAGTTCGAAAGGAAACTTTCAGACTGCAGCGATACGTGTTTCTTGGAAACCAACATTCAAAAATAAAAAAACACCTTCCGAATTAAAGCGACACGACAAATTGGAGGTGTCGCTTGTCGCTCGGACTGGACTGTTTTATCAATACCGTGCATTGTGTTGCCCCGGCCTATTATTTGCGCAAGCGTGGCTGGTGAATGGTTTGCTTTAGATCCAATGCTTCTGTGCGAAATCCCGATATCGCTTGTCGCTTCAGTCTGAAAACTCCCTTGTTGTTTGAAGTATATTCGTGCAAGTGAAAGTGGCATGCCATATCATAGGTTTTCCCTAAATCCCTCAGGCTGAAAGGCGACGTTGAGAGCACATATATTTACTTTAGCATTTGTTATGTGTCATTACTTCTGCAGATTTGTTGGCAAAGATTCACTTAAGCTTTACTTTCTAATATAATAATATCACTAGTTTTATACAATTATCTTTCCCTCACTTTTTCATTTACAAAATAATTGAATATATCTAAACTTTTGTACGTTTTGAGTTCGTTGTGCGTGTACATGAGAGACTTCTATGTAGTATGCTATACAACACGGCGGCCACAAAGACACGTCATATTTTAATACTCTGCTCTGCAGTTGATCATCCGACGGATTCTAGACGTCCACTCCTTCATAGTAGAACTTTAACAAATACCTTTCTTGACTATGGTCGCACAACTGATGTAAACAAGCGCTCATTTCTTACTTCGTATGCAGGTGAATCTGCACTGGCAACAACGGGGACTGGCCTAAACCGGAAGTTCCGGGGGGACCGGGCAAGACCTCACCAATGTTTATGTTTACATTTTTAACACGTTCTACGGTCTATATTTGAACCGCCGGATCCAAAAAAATTAAAAGAAGAAATACTATGAAGAAAATAGAATGGATCCAGAACTGCTTTTTTTCCAGTTCTTTCTAGCACTAACCGTGGGGAAATTTATGCTTTTGCTTACTTATGTTTTTCTTTCTATGCACCATTACTTTCATCATGTATTGTGTGTAAGTTGCGTTGCGATGCTCTTCAATATGTTTTTTTCTCTTTAAAAACAAGAGCGTTGCATGATTTACAGTGCTGGATATTCTGAGAAGTTTCATCTTGATGTCACAGAAACCCTGCCGTGTTTGTAAACAAGGAGGCTGGAAAAAAAGAAAAAGGTCTCTCATGACCAGACCTTCAAAAGCGGGGGAGAAGCGGTGCAAGGACCTTTGATTCGCAGACCTGCTGCGATGAACTGGTCCGCCTAACATCATTGCACTCAATGGAAACACAGCGGGACGTTTGGGCACGGAGGAAAGGGGGTGTAGACTGGAGACTCCTATCGATGCGCTAAAATTAGCGAATCTCTTGCGTATTTCTAGCTGTTTAATGGTTTTACTTGACTAATTTCGCTCAAATATGCGAATATTCTGATTTATTTTTCTTCTTCCATAAAATATTTTAAAAGCAATATTTTTATTATTTTGCTTTGTCATCCCCGCAACTCCCGATGACCGGAAGCCTCGCCTCTGCATGAAGGGGAGTGAAAGAGAAGAGAGTAATTCAGGTGGGATCCTTCACAACCAAATGAACCAAACCCTACTGTATGTAAATAATACTGGTATTGTGGCTTATTTTCAGGAGGTTAAAATCTTCTCTCTGGGGTGAAAAAGAAAAGAACTGCTGTTACTTTGGGTACTTTTTCGTGCATATAGCAACACTTGCAGTAGAGTATCCAATAGTTCCAATTTTGACCACCCGGCGTATTGAGGCGCCATAGTGCTTCTCTTTCGCAGACCCGCGAGTCATGTGCACTGTACCCCCGCGAGTAGGGGAGGGGGAGAGTTCACCATGCTTCCTTATGGCCCGAGGTGGAGGGAAGAAGGGAAAGTTGCGCGGGGACTTCTCGTCCCAAGGTTTTTTTCCTTGTGGTCGATGTGAAACGTAAAGTGACCTTTGATACTAAACTAACCTTGAAAGTGAAAAGATAAACTAAAAATAAGCAAATCACCATGCACTCGTTAAACACCAAAGAACCACGAATCTTTCTGTGTGGTCGGCGAAGAAGAAGAATTTACAGTCATAAACTAGGCTAACAAATTAGTTACTAAAAAGCCACACCAAAGCGACTGAATTCAGTACAAACTTTGAAATGGCATCGCTAACAAAAGGTTAGTATTTCTTTATAACAATAAATGGTAAGAATTTACAATATAGAGAAAGTCTCCAATTTCGTTAATTTTCGGTATACTAACTAATTTTGGCCACCTAATCACGAATCTGTTGTAAAAAACCGGGGATCACGTCTGGAAATTGTACATTTTGATGAAAAATGGTTTGTTAGCACCAAAAACCATCCACGGGTAGCCCCACAAACCATTGACGTTAGCCCCAAAAACCATCCACGGGTAGACCCACAAACCATTGACGTTAGCCCCAAAAAACATCCACGGGTAGCCCCACGAACCATTCACACGAGGTTAGGTTAGGCCTGTTAGGTTAGGTTCCATTAGCACTCATTTCACCCCTAAATTCATCGAAAAAATAGGGATCGTACTAGAATTGAACATCATAAATCATTTTCTTGTAAAACAACGGTGTGGTTGGACACAATGACAGGAGATTACATTTTTGTTCGTAAAACTACGCATATACACCTATATATAAAAAAAATTCAATTGGCTTTTTTTCAAATTTTCAGACGTGACCCCCGGTTTTTTTCAACAGATTCGTGATTAGGAGATCAAAATTAGTTAGTATACCGAAAATTAACAAAATTGGAGACTTTCTCTATATTGTAAATTCGCTCCCAATAAATACCTAATATATGTAGTTCTAAATTATTTTCTTTTTCATGTAGTTATTTTTTATTTTCAAGAAAGTGTTCGAATTTTCGTGGTGCGGATCGAATTCAGTCTTCCGCCACCTTATTTTTCATTTGTAAACACGTTTTATTAGTAGTAGATACACATAATTGAAACAAATAAATAAGCACGTCACAAAAAATGGTCATAATTCAATAAGATATATTTACGTGCAGGGGAAATTCGGCCGCACGATACATCCGCGCACAGTTTTCTAAATTTTGGGGAACTCTTTACTATACAAGAGACGGATTTCTTCAAACACTTTACTATATCAGAGACGGATTTCTTCAAATTTACAGGAGGGTCATTCCATATCAATTCAACCAAAAAAAAGAGGTTTGGGAACCCACCATCTCAGATTTTTATGAAACTTGGTACATTCAATCCTTCCATGGTGGTAAGAAACCACATAAAATTTTTCGCCTCTAACTCATCTGGTTTCAGAGTTATGGTTTCTCAAACTTTCAGCCAACTCTCGTTTTCCTTCATTTCCGAAGCCCTCATTGAAACCTGCAGTGCTTTACAAAAAAAATTCTATCTCGCTCACACATGATTCAATCCTTTTGAAATTTCACAACAATATTAACCAAACAATAGGCATTTCAGAAAAAAATATGACATCACGTGATATCAATATTTTAGTAAAACAAAAAATTAATAAAAAAAATATTAGCGGGATTTTGTTGCCGAAAACATGCCTTGCTAAAATTTCAATTATCATTAAAAGGGAATGAATTAATACCAGCATAAGTATTTTTAAAATTAACCTAGATATGTATTCTAACTTATCCAGCAATAAAAGTTATGGTTATTTTATTCCTTCTATAAATATAATATACTTTGTCTGATATTTGGATGAAATGGCTTCCGGAGTATTAACATATTTTGGTTAACTCAAAATCAATCAAATAATGTGTTATAAATTAATCAGTGAAGCAAACTCGAAATTCTAAACTTTTGTTTATCATTTGAGCATTGTTGTCTTATTATTTCCTTGCTTATTTATAAAATAATTTATCCATATATAAGCAAAATATATATGGTTCAAAAAAATCTTTGTTTAATGTTGTGTTCTTTGTAAGCAGCAGTTTGATGGTATGTCAACATTACCTGAGACAGAATAGCAATGAAGATAATAATAATAATAGTTTATTTTAAGTGTTGAACACAGTATGAAACCTAATACAGCACTAAGTCAAATACAAAAGTACAAAGTTACATGAATAAAATACATAAGCTGCAGAATAACATAACATAACAAGTTAGCACATTTACACTTCAAGTTACAGTTTTCAATGAGATCTATTATGTCTCTGATACTAATAATTGTTTATTGTTATATAATATTGTGCAATTAACTGTGTATTGTTCTAATAATAATAATGATCATATTTATTGAAGTGATGATAACGATTAAACAACCACTATGTTATACAAAATTAAAAAATTGAATACATAATTATAAAATAAAACAGTAGATCCTACAATTTTATACATCAACATAAATTCAAATTGTAGGTTTCAACAAGATCAGCTACTAAACCTCTTGCCTTGTTTATGATGACAATAATGATAATAATAATAATAATAATTTATATTATTTTATTAATATGAAATCATCATTGAACAATATCAGTTATTATGGTATCCCCTCCTGCTTCAACATTTGGTGTTTGATGATTTATCCATGTAGATATTTAAATGTGATTGACCAAAACACAGGTTTGAAAATTACTGAATATTCCATATATTGCCTATATATATTTTTTACCTTTCCATATATGTGCATGCAACATATACAAAAATTTACTTTGTGACACAAGTTGTATACTTTGACACGTTGGATTATCTTGTCCATTGAACTTAGAACCTTTGCCATCCAGATGTTGTTTCTGGTGGATCAACTTTACAACAACATCCCGTTGATCTTCATCCACTTGAGATACCATTCCAAAATACCACAACTGATCATACAAGCAATGTAACATCCAGGAAAGAGTTCATGTACGGTTACAATAAAAGATATGGTGGTTTTTCAGACAGTACGTGACAGATGGGGCTCATCTTGACTGATTCTTCTAGCCACAATGGTGCCTGCAGAATCCAGAGGTCTGAAATTGTAGAAACTACTAGTGCCTGGAACTGTTTGTACATCTGTAAGCCGGTTTCGAAGTGTCAAATGGGTTGAATCAACTTCACCTTTCTCAATAAAGTGAAATGCAATATTTGTAATTTTTTCCACACAGAAATTGTAAAAATCCCCTGTTGTTGTGATCTGTCTCTCAAATGGTGTCTGTAAACTCTCTTTTCGTGCAAAGCGTTTTGCTGTTCCGACAATCCCATTACATTCTGATTTCCCATGGCTTGTTGCAAAATATAACCATTGTGCCTCTAGCTGAAAGTCCTCTTCATGCAGACACAAGTTGAGAAAGTTAGATTTGTTGTTGTATTGAGCAGCACTCCTGTCACGAAAATAGTGTATTTTCTTGACATGTGAATTTTTTTTCAGAAATCTAATGACTATTCCTTGAATTTTGTAAACCATGTTCACATCTTGCTTCAGGTCATTATATATGATGCAGTGTGATGAAACAATCTTTTCCCCAACAGAGTTCTTACAGTAGACTACCACAGGATGTACAGTACATGACTCAGAAGTCCAGTGGTAACCTTGGGCCTCATCTTAGATTGGATTCAATCTTTTATTGTAACCATAGATGAACTCTTTCCTGGATGTTACATTGCTTGTAAGTATGATCAGTTGTGGTATTTTGGAATGGTATCTCAAGTGGATGAAGATCAAGGAGATGTTGTTGTAAAGTTTCTTCACCCCCATGCTCCTTCCCCATCATTCTATTGGCTAAGACATGAAGATACATGTGCAGTACCAATTCCCCATGTGCTGGCTGTTGTTGATCCACCAGAAACAACATCTGGATGGCAAAAGGTTCTAAGTTCAATGGACGATAATCCAACGTGTTAAAGTATACAACTTGTGTCACAAAGTAAATTTTTGTATATGTTGCATGCACATATATGGAAAGGTAAAAAATATATATAGGCAATATATGGAATATTCAGTAATTTTTAAACCTGTGTTTTGGTCAATCACATTTAAATATCTACATGGATAAATCATCAAACACCAAATGTTGAAGCAGGAGGGGATACCATAATAACTGATATTGTTCAATGATGATTTCATATTAATAAAATAATATAAATTATTATTATTATTATTATCATTATTGTCATCTTCATTGCTATTCTGTCTCAGGTAATGTTGACATATCATCAAACTGCTGCTTACAAAGAACACAACATTAAACAAAGATTTTTTTGAACCATATATATTTTGCTTATATATGGATAAATTATTTTATAAATAAGCAAGGAAATAATAAGACACAATGCTCAAATAATAAACAAAAGTGTAGAATTTCGAGTTTGCTTCACTGATTAATTTATAACACATTATTTGATTGATTTTGAGTTAACCAAAATATGTTAATACTCCGGAAGCCATTTCATCCAAATATCAGACAGAGTATATTATATTTATAGAAGGAATAAAATAACCATAACTTTTATTGCTGGGTAAGTTAGAATACATATCCAGGTTAATTTTAAAAATACTTATGCTGGTATTAATTCATTCCCTTTTAATGATAATTGAAATTTTAGCAAGGCATGTTTTCGGCAACAAAATCCCGCTAATATTTTTTTTATTATTTTTTTGTTTTACTAAAATGTTGATATCACGTGATGTCATATTTTTTTCTGAAATGCCTATTGTTTGGTTAATATTGTTGTGAAATTTCAAAAGGATTGAATCATGTGTGAGCGAGATAGAATTTTTTTTGTAAAGCACTGCAGGTTTCAATGAGGGCTTCGGAAATGAAGGAAAACAAGAGTTGGCTGAAAGTTTGAGAAACCATAACTCTGAAACCAGATGAGTTAGAGGCGAAAAATTTTATGTGGTTTCTTACCACCATGGAAGGATTGAATGTACCAAGTTTCATAAAAATCTGAGATGGTGGCTTCCCTGGCCTGGTTGAACTGACGTGGAATGACCCAGGAGAAAGTACTTACACAAATCATTTTCTGTAGCGTTGTTGATGTTCGGGAATGTAGTTTTGATCCATTTTAATGCGAATGCATGTGGTTTTGTACGAAAATCTATTTCCGACGCGATATTGCTGCTGCCGCCATTTGCTTTCTGCACGAGAGCACAATACGCTCCCGTATTGTCCGTATATGCTAAATTGAACGAAAGGAGTGCTAATGGAACCTAACCTAACAGGCCTAACCTAACCTAGTAGGCATACCTCGTCCCCGTGATGGTTCGTGGGGCTATCGTGAATTTTTGGGCTAATGTCAATGGTTTTTGGGGCTACCCGTGGATGGTTTGTGGGAAATAAGGAACAACAGTAAGTACTCGTTAATGTAAGAAATAGACATTATTTTCGTTAGAAATTCATTATTTCACCTAAATAAATGTTCCGCAATGCAGAATAGTACGTTAGCAATGTAAAAAATTGCAAAATAAATCATTGATAGGTGTCTCTGGTATAGTAAAGTCGTAACAAATTTTGCACATTTTTACTACGTGGAAAGGATGTAACAGACATTAGACAACCCTCGGCTAGTTTACGTCCTTCTTGCCCGTTTACGTCTTTCTTGCACACTCCTTCTTGCCCGTTTACAAAACCGTGCTAGCAGACAGCCGGTGCTCCGGCATGCGTAGGGTAAGTAATTTTTTTTTTTTTACACTTTCTGTCACTAACCATTCACGGGAACGAGGTTAGGTTAGGTTCCATTAGCACTCATTTCACCCCTAAATATGTGCCTCATCATCGAAAAATGTCCTCAGTACGTTCAATCACGCAAAACCGTGCTAGCAGACAGCCGGCGCTTCGGCATCCGTAGGGTAAGCAAGTTTTTTTTTTTACACTTTCTGTCACTAACCATTCACGGGAACGAGGTATGCCTACGAGGTTAGTTTAGGCCTGTTAGGTTAGGTTCCATTTGCACTCATTTCACCCCTAAATATGTGCCTCATCATCGAAAAATGTCCTCAATACGTTCAATCACACATATCCGGACAACATTGGTTTTTCTCGATTTTCTCCTCCAGGAAATTTTTCCTCGCCTTGGGATTTACTTTGTTGAATTCCTTATAAAATAACCTTTCCAACAATATATGATACATATTCCTTAGGAAAAGGACGTAAAGTAGAGTCTGACCCAACCCTCCGAATAAGCACAAAGTGTGTAGCATATTAACCCTTTTTCATATTTTCTTAGGAAGTTGTTACAATGCGTTCACTTTGATTTTCATGGAAAAATAGAAGCGATATCGCACCGTTACGTGCGTTCGGTAGCACTTAGAAAAATACTTTATTTTAGTAGAAAAAGTGTTTGTTTCCGTGTAAAAAGCATAATGGCACCTTGAACTATGTTCCGCAATACACAATTGGTAAGTACGAACCATGCGAAACACAAAATATCCAATTTTAATGTGTCTCCGATATACGGAACTGGTACCAAAACCATTTATCCAACATTTGTTAGATCAAGCAGACTTTGCTTGACATTTGTGTGAAATCGTCATGTTCCACTTGCCTTTTTCCCTTCAGTGTAAAGTCTTCATTACTCAGCCTTCATCTTCAGGGTTTTATTATTACTTTGTGGATAGATTTAAGAGTTGAGGTAACAAACCAAAACCCATAAATCTATGAAGTTTGAGACAGAGTATGGCTCTTAAAATATTGGGTCAAATACCACTACAGTGTCGTTTGGATATTCACCATAGATAAACTAGTAAGTCAAATGGTAACGGTTCCGATTGTTTTTATATTTTTTTTATCAAATTCTTCTAGCAGGAAGACTAATTATCGTAGAAATTTGGAAATCATTGTCACATGAATTTGATCCTTCCTTAAAGTAATGAGCACTGTTTGTATTTCGTAAAAAGTTATTTATGCTGAAAAAAGGAAAAAAAAACTTAAAAATTACCTTACGCAAGCATGCTCGCTTGCCATGGACAATATATTTTCTGTTGACAAGCGCCTGTAAGTATCGTGGACTAGTGGGAATTAATGTAGAATTAAATCGGAACCTAAGTAGAATGCATTTATCGACTTTATTTCAATGCTAAGAGAACCAAACCTGTTCTGCCTAACCTAACCACGAAAGCATATATTGAAGAAAATCTTAAGTAATCGCTATAACTCCACAGTATGTGTTAACATGTTGAAATTGCAATAAACAAAACAAACTTGCGCCAGTCAAATTGTTGGTGATTATTACAATTTGAATTAACCACAACAGTGTCCATCTCTTATAGTTGCTTAAGCATGATCTAATTTGTATGTCTAGGGATCTTCATTGTTGCCGCCAAGCGAACCCCATTTGGGACGATGGGAGGGAAGCTGGTGCAAAAGACGTGTGTGGACCTTCAAGAGATAGCAGCCAAGGCAGCCCTTGCCGCAGGAAATGTGAATCCAGAAATAGTCGACTCTGTTGTTGTGGGAAATGCTCGTAGTGTATGTATTATGTCAAATATTTGGTCTAGGAATTAATTCGTGCGGTTGTTACGCACACATTGAGGCAGTAGTTGAAACACAAAGTACATAAATACCTTAAGAAAAATATTGTCCATCGCGAGCCACCACTTTCGCCTATCTGTCAGGCAAGTTACGGATTCCGTGGCGAAAGAAGTCCTCATCCTTTGAAGCGATCCAGTCAGAGACCCATTTTTCGAACCGTTGTCCAATCAAATCGTTATTCATGCAATCGAACAAGTAGTAGTCCGAAGGAGCAACGTCTGGTGAATACAGCGGGTGGGGTAAAACTTCCCATCCGACATTTTCTAAATAGGTTTTGACCAGTTTTGCGACATGTGGCGAGCATTATCATGTTGAAAAATAAGTTTATCACGTCTGTTCTCCCATTGTGGTCGTTTCCTGGCCAGAGCTTGCTTCAAACACATTAATTGTCGTCGATAACGTTCTCCATTGATAGTTTCACCCGGTTGCAGCAGCTCATGGTACACCACACCTTTCATATCCCACCATATGCACAGCACAACCTTTGCACAGTGAGTATCTCGTTTCGGTTGTGATGGACCTCGTTCACCTGGCTTCACCCAGGCCTTTTTTCATTTCGGGTTCTCGTAATGGATCCACTTCTCATCGCCAGTAACAATGCGATGCAAAAACCCCTTTCTTTTCTGTCTTTGAAGCAGCAATTCGCAAATGGTTTTTCGTCTTTCAACGTCTCTGTCTTTCAATTCATGTGGAACCCAACGTGACATCTTTTGAATCAATCCCATGGCTTTGAGGCGTTTGGAAACTGTTGTTTGATCAACGCCTAATGCTTCTGCAAGTTCTTCCTGCGTTTGACACGAATCCTGATCGAGCAATGCTCTCAATTCTTCGTCTTCTCAATTTTTTTGGCTGTCCAGGTCGCTCTTGGTCTTCCAGGCCGAAATCACCACTTCTAAACCATGCAAACCACTTCTGACATGATCGCTCAGCTAGCGCATGGTCACCATACACTTCCACCAAAATACGATGACTTTCGGTAGCACTTTTCTGCATGTTAAAGTAATGAAGCAGAACACCCCGCAAAAACACTTTATCTGGCACGAACTGCGCCATGTTCAGTTGACTACAAAATGCTGTTGTTGACACGTCAATCAACTGCCCTATACTACGAACGATGCGCGCTGACAGGAGTTTTCAACGCATGTGTGGCTACACGGAACTGTGGGACGATATGCTCGTTACGCAATCTCTTGTCCAGGCGCATGAATTAATTCCTAGACCAAATAGTAATTATTTTGAAATTGTCCTCATTTGAACAACCTTAGGATGGTTGTTATTATAAAATAATTTTATAAAATTTACCTCTGTTGGGGCCAATGTGTGAAAATGTAAAATCTGCGAATGTAAAATCAAAAACCTTGTTCCCATGGTAATTAGGGTGGGTTATTGTTTTTATGGTAAGAATTAAGAATACAGAGAATGTCTCCAATTTCGTTAATATTTAGTATACTAACTAAATTTGGCCTTCTAATCACGAATCTGTTGTTAAAATGTGGGGGTCACGTGAAAAAAAATTGTACACTTATGTATATATATGTTGCCACAAACCATTCACAGATAGCCCCCCGAACCATTTCCGGTAAGGTAAGATTAGGTTAGGCAAGCTTAGTTAAAATTTTGTTTGTAAAACAATGTGATACAGCTTTTTTTAAAAATAAAAAAAATGTGAACTTAATATTGGCTTTTTTCCCTATTTCGAGACATGTCCCCCGCATTTTAACAACATATTCGTGATTAGAAGGCCAAATTTAGTTAGTATACAAAAAATTAACGAAATTGGAGACATTCTCTATATTCTTAATTTGCTTCGTTTTTATTTTAAGTATGTAGTAAGGAGTGTGGAATAATATTGACCCATTGAATTATGCTGATTTTTTTTAATAGACAGATTTGTTTTAATTAAGGCTCGGCTGGACCTTTGGCATTTGAATGGGCGAATTTTTCCAAATTTTCTTCTCCATTCGAACAACCTCTTGGATATTTCGAAATATGAAAAATTACATACTCTTAGAATTGCTTCTAGAGCATTGACGTGAATTTTCTTGTGGTTTTCTTTCACTGTTGTCAATGGTTTATCTATAGTTTCATGATTATGTGAGTCTATTAAACTATTGATAATATTTAGACAACAGTGAAAGAAAACTACACGAAAATTCATGTCCGTGCTCTAGAAGCAATTCTAAGCGTATGTAATTTTTCATATTTTGAAATATCCAAGAGGTTTTTCAAATGGAGAGGAAAATATGAAAAAAATTGTCCAACTGAGCCTTAATATAAAATTTGTTCGAGGATGTGGAAAAAAAACAAATTACAGAGATATTTGATTCCAAAGTATGGCTCACGGAAGTAAAGCCCTGCCATTTTGAAAAACTTTTGCTGCTTTTTATTAGTAAAAACCATTTGTATGCACTCTCAAATAGCGAATTTAACAAGTTGAAAATAACTATCAGTCCCAAACCTAACAATCCTAACCTAACGATGTAAAATTATAGCTGCTGCTGTGGAATGTCATCTTGGGTGCTATAATCACTTGCGCAAAGCCTTCGGGCTGTTCTGCTTCATGGTAAGGTAACAGTAGCACATTTCTGGGAGCTAATAGCAACTGAAAAAAGTTCATAACATAATCATCTTAAACCATACAAAATATTTCAATCTTTTGAGGGGATACAGAGTGTCAAGGGTACCAAATGTGAAAAAAACATGAAATGTTGTATTGTGAACGTTGAGGTTTAGCGCAAGAATTATGTATTATGCAGATTAGTATATTGCATAAAATTTACGTACGTAATACAAGGTGTCCACGCTAGAGGGATCGAGAGATAAGTGATAATTTATAGTGAACAGAATGTATTGGTAACATAAACTTTTACTTGATACAAAACTCAGCGAGTTTCAGATGATGTTCAATGCAACTCGATATGTGCACCTTTGGTGGCTCTGCACACATCTAAACGGTATTCAACTTCCCGCCAAGTGTTCTCTAGCATTTGGGGAGTCACAACCGCTACTGCATTTGTGATGTGGCCCCTCAGTTCCTGCAAATTTCTTGGTCTGTCTCCTTGATAAACAACGTCCTTAACATATCCCCAGAAAAAAAATCCAAAGGGCAAATCGGGTGACTTGGGTGGCCAGGCAAGGGGTCCTTCTCTTCCGATCCACATATCGGGGAAACGTTCATCCAAGAAGTCACGCACCTGTCGATGATAATGGGCCGGTGCTCCATCTTGCTGGAAAATCGATCCTGGGGGAAATTGGTCTATGGCGAAGTTCTGCAACATGTCCAGATACACATGTCCTGTGACTGTAGCCTCTAAGAAGAAGAATGGTCCAATGACAGAGTTCCTCGTCAATCCACACCAGACATTCACTTTAGGCATGTCTCTCTCATGTTCTTGAATAACATGGGGCATCTCTGAACCCCATATCCGGCAGTTGTGCCTATTGATTTTGCCGCATAAATGAAAGGTTGCTTCATCCGAGAAAACAATCTTGTCCAGATACGAGTTGTCATTTTCAATTCGCACAAGCATTTCAGCTGCAAAATGTGCCCTAAGCGGACGATCATTTGGCTTTATGTGGTGATGAAGCTCGATCTTGTAAGCAGTCAAATGGAGTCGCTTGTGTAAGACCTTGTGAATAGTCGATCTAGGAATTTGAAGTTCGGAACTAGCTCTTCGGATAGACTTCCTTGGACTCCTTGCAAATGCCGTTCTCACACGTTCGATTGTTGCCTCGTTCACAGACACTTTCGCATGTTTGCCGGTTTGCGGTAGTAAAGAACCTGTTTCTCGGAGTGTTCTGTCCCATTGGAGAATCGCTTTATGACCAGGTGGATCCACATTCCACGTACGACGAACACGGCCTTGAACCCGAGTAACAGATTTCTCTTCTGCTAGCCATAACACGCATTGAACTTTCTGTTGCGGTGTCCACATGTTTTCCACTGCGCGATCGACTACTGAATGGCGCCTGGCTTCCTTTCGAGACAAAAGCTATTGACGTGCATGCGTAACTGTCTGAAAACAGTGTTGCACAATCTCGGAGAGTTTCCCTTTCCTGTCATATGAAAAATACAGCAATATCCTTATCTGGTTTTAAATGGCGAGCATTTATTTCTCGATCCCTCTAGCGTGGACACGCTGCATTTACGTATGCTTTGCCCTCAAAATACCTCGCACCCACTAACCCCTCCTCCTAGCAGTGCCTCTGGCATTCTGTCAGACGCGAGGCAGCAGTGTGGTAAGGAGGGTGCAAGTGCTGAACGTCTTGATTTTGTATGTTTTGTTGTGCACTGTACATCACTTTTACTGAGTTGCTCTAGTAAAACGAGGAAAATCTTTCACGTAATTTTGACATTCGTAAATTCGATTTTGAAAAACAAAAAGTTAGAAGCAATCACTATTTCTTGTAAAACTTTACATTCATTCCTTATTCACAGTGTTATAAATATTATTATTGTTTGAACTTTTTGCCTTCGTCTTAATGTACGTACATGCTCGTCAGTCAAGACATTCTATTAAAACATTCTATGCTTAATAAGACCATATTTATACATTTTTAAATGAAGAACAAAACACCAATATAAGGAAAATAGACAAAATAATGTTAAAAAAGAATAGCCATTTTGTTTTCATGATGTAGAGGTTCTGTTGAAAATCAGTTTCTTCATGTACGTAAAATGCACGTAGCGCTAGTTACAATGTAATATAGGACACGGTAGTGTTCTAGGGTTAAAATGTTGATAGGTTTTTATTTAGTAAAGGACAAAGGAGAATTTTCCATGCTCGGAGTGGCACCTTGTGTATGCTATGGAGTCTCGTGTTCATGTTTATTTGTGCTTTTGCACATTCTATAGAGAAAGAACATGTTAATATTTTGCAAGGAAGCATAACATCTGATGTGTATGTTTGTATTCATAGTGTAATAGGGATTTACAGTGATTTTGTGTCTGCTTTTTTACAGGCCACATCACCTGATGCTGCTTATGTCTCACGACATGTGCTGCTCCGCTGTGGAATTCCCATTGATCGACCAGCTCTTACGGTTCACAGGCACTGTGGGTCTGGTTTCCAGTCAATTGTTAATGGAGCACATGTACGTATTAGACTTCTTTATATATGTTTATATTGAAGTGTGACACTGTTGTCAGCTTGGGGATCATTTGAGTCACAAGGGATTGCAGCAAATCACAAAAGCAAGAGGTTTTCATTTTATAACTTAATTGGCCTATCCTGTCAAGAAGAGGAAAGGAGAAGGATACCAGAGCGAAGCTCTCTCCACACTTACCGTGACCCAATCGTGATGATGCTCAATGTAAGGTTCTGGGTTCGAGGTGCAACTTACTGAAGCATCTCGCACCATAACTTATACGTCGCCTCGCAAAAGTGTCCACTATACTCAATGAATTCTGATTCCAGATTGAGCCAGTGTTTTTCTATTCGGGATGTTTTATACTTTACTTACGATCCCGTGACTCCGACCCTTCATCGAGAGGTTAAAGCCTCTATCCTCCACGGAAAGTCCTCAGAGGATGTGAGGCCAGGATTACATACTCAGTGGTATGCAGCTTTGTCGTTGAATGATCGGGTCGTTGATCAGTCTGGAGAGGTGGACAAGTAGAGCTTTTCCAGATTTCGCTCAGTATCACTTCAATACAGGGTGTCTCACAAGTAATAGCTCAAACTGGCACAGGTGAAAGTACATGATAATAGAAGCAAAAAAATCTCAGTAAACATGGGTCTGCAAACGAACCATTTTCGAGGTAATAGCGAATGTGTGATTACAAGCCACCAGTGACTTCATTGTTTGTAAACGTTGTCCTAGTTGGTAAAAATGGTAATAATGTGTGCGAATGTGTGGTTACAAGCCGTCATTGATTCCATTTTGTGAACACAGATTGCTTTGCTCCTTGCGTGGTCCGACGTTTGCTCTGTGTTTACAAAACAGAACATTTCCGGGAAGTGGTCTTGTAATCAAACAGAACATTTCCGAGAGGTGGTATGGCTTGTACCCACACATTTGCACACATTATTAGCACTTTACCAACTAGGACGACATTTACAAACAATGAAGTCAGTAGCGGCTTGTAATCATACATTCGTGATTATCTCGAAAATGGCTCATTTGCAGAGCCATGTTTACTCAGACATTTTTGCTTCTATTATCGTGTACTTTCACTTGTGTCAGTTTGTGCTATTACTTTTGACACACCCTGTATGTTTAGCTTTAATAGGGAATTCCTCAGTATATATAATGCAAACTATTAAAACAAACTTCTAAACCAGAATTTCGGTTATTTAAAGAACTTGAAAGATTGGTTTGTGTATGCCATTAATCATTCCCCATTGCACATTTTTGATCTCAGGGTTTCCTACATGATTGTATGCAGGGAGAGCTAGGGAGCCGAAGCAAGTGGCTATTTAATAAACATGTGACCGGTGGGGCCATTTCCACTGCTGCAAAGAGAGTTGGCAGGAGAATACTGCTTGTTCCTTCCTGCTTTCAGTGCCACACTTGTCAGATACAGTGTTGCTACATGAAGGGAGAATCCAGGTCCAATTTTAGGTAAAGAGGGAGATTTAATGAAAAATATAGAAATTGCTGGAAGATTTTTAGTTGTGAGACTTGTTTTAAATTTATAAATAAATACCTTAATTTATATCCCTAGGTTCTTACATTCTTTATTTGTATATTTGAGTTTACAATTGTTTACAAATCTGTATTTTTCCATCCGCTAAATGGCATGATGAATGGATAGACATATTGAGTATAGATCAAACTTCATTGCTATAAGAGTGATCGGTGATAAAACTAATAATAGATGCAAAATAATAATCATAAAAATTAAAGCTCGACTTGCATGACCAGTCAGGCAGGGTCACTCATATATCCCAATAATATTGAAATGGGAAGTTTTCTTACCCAACCTGACGGCCCCTGTGCCGGTGTGGTTAGCACATTGTGGTACGAATCCTGGTCTGGGCATGGATGTTTGTGAGTGTCCATTCATCAATTTCATCATGTCATCACTCATCCCCATCTTCGTCAAGAGTGGCACAAGAAGCAAAGTAAAATAAAGCAAATCAATGTTACACAACCAGTTGTGTGGGGTCACTCAGTGCCCCGAGAGTGTAACCAAATTGAAGGATGCCTCTTCGATGTAGACAAGGGAGTCCTAAGAAAGGCACTGTTCCTTGCATGGCAGCAGAAACTCCAATGGAAGAATAGGTGGATGGATGACGCCAGCCATGTCTAGAAACCACCAAAGTTTTGGGCTACTCAATGCCCCAGTGTGCCAACCGTAGGGTTAACATTGAAGCGAGGAAGGAAGGTTGCAAATGTGATAAACTGGGGAACTTGAATACAAGCAAAAGAGAACCATTTTCTTGTGTAGCAACTGCGAGAAGACTAAACAAATTGCTTTATTGTCTGAACTGACCTGGTCTTACTCTTCTTGATACAACTGTATGTAATGATTTCAGCCACACTTATGATGCATAGTAAAACACCACTTCCATAGAAATAGATTGATGACTATCAATATCCACTAGTTTATCCTATTCCTGTAGTTGTTGTACGTGTGTTTTCTTACACCGGAATAATGTTAACCAGAGACTGGTAATTTTTATGACATTCCTGAGTAGTATCTGATTGGCCTACTTGTTCATGTGGCCGTCAAGATGCTGTACATAGAATGTTTGGCATCCGGCGTATGTGTCCCACTGGTCTCTTGTGTCGAACGTGGCTAGATTGTGCATGGCGAATTGATGGACGTAGCTGTCACTTCCTCTGACCAATCGCCAGTAGTTGGATTTGTTGATTCTGTTCAAGGGGTACTGCCCCCCCCCCCCCCCCCGTATGCCGTATGCCTCTTAACAGTTTAACGTTGAACCTGCTGTTCATCTGTCTGGAGATTGTATCACCTTGAGGTTGTTCCACAATCGACCCAGCTGGCGAGATATCATGTTCTCGTATGCATCCTGATCAGGACTGGTTCTTCCATCGCTGGATGTTGCATGAGCTCTATCTCTCCCTTCCATCGTCCTCATAGTAAGATGAAGCAATATTTCAGGTCTCGAAGCTTATGTTGCTTTTTGTCACTTCTCGAAGTAAAAAAAAAATTGAACATGCTCACTAACCTGATGAAGATGAAGCTGGTGTTCCAGCACTTTGTGGAGAGTATGAAGGAAATGATGATGGTTATGCTGCTTCTTCTGTTCTGGCTTGCTTTGCAGGTGGTCCTTGTGTCCACTTTCCTTGCTGTCGTAACTTAGTGTGCACTGCGAACCACTGCTTCGGGTTACGGTGTAATCTAAAGGCATCCGGAACTCGACTGAAGTTAAAATAAACGTGTCTTCATATATATACAATCTAAATCTCTTTTATCATTGACCTTTCGATTCGGTGATATATATACGAGGTGTGGCTAGAAAAAAACCGGATTGATGTTGCTGTGGATAAACGGCAAGCACGTCAAGGTTAAGCGGTGCATGAGTCTATAACGTGATATCCTGCGTATGGACTGTGTGATTTCCCAGGGTGCGCGGCGATCAGTTCCGCTGTAGCTTGTGGATGAAGTGAACCGTACATCTGTGCTCCGTCGGAAAAATGTTAAGTGTGAAAGTGGAATAGCATATTCATTTGTTGTCTCTTATGAAACTCGGAAAATCCGCCACAGAAACTTATGGTTTGTTGAAGGAAGTATACGGAGATGAGTGTTTATCATGCACGCAAGTGTTAGAGTGATTTCAAAGGTTTAAAGAGGGACGAGAAGTGATAGTGGACGACTGGCATCCTGGACGGCCTTGCACGTCAAAACTGAATCAAACATTGCAAATGTCGGTAAATTGATTAAAAAAGATCGTCGCTTGAGTATTCGAGCTATTGCAAAACAACCAACATTATTACATTATGGTTCTGACGACCCTTCGTGAGCGACCAAGAAGACTACAACGTGATTTGTGGAAAAGCAAGTCATGGATTCTTCATGAGGACAATGCTCCTGCCCACACCTGTCAGTCAAGGTTTTTTTTGGCCAAGCATGGGATCCCAGTGTTAGAACATCCACCCTATTCACTGGATCTTGCTCCATGCGACTTTTTTTTTATTCCCAAAGATCAAATCAGCACTAAAAGGAACAAGATTTACGACCGTAGAATCTGTGAAAACAAAAGCGACGGAGGTCATGAACATGGTTTCAGAAAATGATTTCCAGCAATGGAAGATCCATATGGAGAGGTGTATCGATAATTCAGGGGAGTACTTTGAAGAGGATAATGTTAGTATTGTATAAAATAACCAATAAAAGATTTTGTAGCAACAGTCCGGTTTTTTTCTAGCCACACCTCTTATATGGGCAACTGTCCAACGTGACTAAAAGAATTTAAAATGTTAAAAAATATATGCAAATGTAAGAAGTAAGGTTATACTGTAATAATAATAATAATTTATTTCCATAGATGTATAATAACTGATATCCTTGCACTTGATACGATCATTCACTATATCTACATTAGGTAGCCTGCCCGATGGCATAGTGGTAACATCATTGCCTTGTAATCAAGGGATCCCAGGTTTGGTACCAGGTGGAAGGGTGTAGTGGTTCGGATCCCACTTTGAACTGTACGTCCAGTCCCGATTAATCTATCTGTGCTAAAAGTAAACTTAAAGCAAAAACTCAAAATTTTCTACATTATTTGACATCTATTATTTTTTGCTTATTGTAGGAGATTATAATGGGAGATTCAAAAGTTGTTCTTGCTGGTGGGACAGAAAACATGAGCCAGGTGCCATTTGTCATTCGGAACATCCGATTCGGAACAAAACTGGGCACAGATTATAAAGTGGAAGATGCCCTGTGGGTTGGTCTGACAGATTTGCACTGCAAGACTTCAATGGGTATGACAGCAGAAAACTTGGCAGAGAAGTATAAATTGACAAGACAGGAAATAGACGAATACGCGTACAGGTCCCAACAAAACTGGAAAAAAGGTAACGAACTTAAGTTTAAGTTGATTTAACCCTTAAATGCCGGCTTGTGACATACTGTCACAAGGAGTTTTTTCTCGTAGTATGTGACTTTTTGGACATACTGTGTCTCGGATAATGTTCGGATATACATGTATTGAGTTCTGCATGAGTCTAGAGGTATGTAACTAACAATTAGTAAAGTTTAATTTCGTTGTTACTATTTTGGGGGAGATGATGACCATTGCGATTTATTTTCATTGGTTTCAAAAACATCGCTTCTTTCTCAATTTTGGTGTTTCAAAACACACTTTTGGCAATAGAAGTACGACCTTCTGACATCCCCGGTGCCAAAAGCACAGGGGGGCCAGCAGAAGGGGGCTCCTTTTGTAGATTCACGTCCTGGCGTAGCCTGCATGGGGGTCAGATGAATTTCAAATTTCATGTAAAAAATAGTTACTTTTCCTTTTTTCTTCTTCTAACTGATCATGGAAAATGTATTTTTTTCCATCAGGATTATAGCCCAAAGTATACGGAACAAAATGAGGTATCATTTGTAACTCTAACATTCTTAGTCCCGGAAATATAAAATTTCATTTAGAAGCATGCAGAATTTCAAATTTCCCATTAAAAACATGCTCGTCGTTTGAGTAAATACCTGAAAAATCAGCCTCGGCTTCTAAGGGTTAAAACCTGTATGACGCATTGTGCAAGTCTAGTATACATTTGTTTAGTTGTGCATTTTATCCCTATTGGGAAACATATTTCCTTTTATGTTGACTCAGCATCATAAGTTGCAATTATTGAAACATATTTTCCACAAGTACCAAACACTGATTTAGTAATATTTATGTAATGTCTATGGTAATGAAAACAGTTTGATTACTTTATAGATATGTTAATAATACTTAGATTTCTGTAGTGTGCTCCTGTCATTGTAGGCAATATGTCAGTGTTATACCTTTAGTGTCCCAAAACACAGACAATATGCAACTTTGCCTTTTTGTTGTTATTTGGGAGGGTCAGGGTAGGCAAGAGGCATATTTCCATGTTTTGCTAATTTATTTTCTCAGACTGGAGTATACATACCAACCAGTGGTGTATTTTCTTATGTTATCTGGTTTACCACCGGTAACCCAACTTCGCCCATATATGTAGAAATAGCCGTTAAATTTGAAGTTGGCAGATTTTTGTTATTTACTTGCATGCCTGTTTTGGCTTTATATTTCTGTTGTTTCTAATTAATATGTAATAAATATATGCAACATATAATAATTATTTCAGTAAACCAGGTCAAACTTTCAGAATATGCCACTGGTACAAGCATATATCTGTGCTTTTTAAGGAATTTAAAGGGTGTAAGGGGTGATCTTCCACATAGTACACCCAACTGTCAACCTCACTTCCACATAGTACACCCTGGACTGCATTTTGAAGACGAACGAGGCTCTGGCGACTGGCACTATGGCCAGTATAATTTTGTGTGTGTTGTCCTGTTTTTTGTCCCTATGTGTGCTGAGTGCCCGTTTACACCCTCAGCTTTTAACGGAAGTCAGAATATTTTAAGATTTTTAGTTATGCAACGTTATAGTTGTTATTTGTAACGGTAAGGGGCTGGACCCCGTATAATGTGACGGGTGCAAAATAGCCTAAGTGCTGACGCATCCAAAGTTTTAAAATCAAATTCAAAATTAAAGGGTGTAAGGAACCCTTCCACGTAGTACACCCAATTGTCAACCTCACTTCAACATAGTACACCCAATTGTCAACCTCACTTCCACATAGTACACCCAATTTTCAACCTCACTTCCACATAGTACACCCAATTTTCAACCTCACTTCCACATAGTACACCCAATTGTCAACCTCACTTCCACGTAGTACACCCAATTGTCAACCTCACTTCCACGTAGTACACCCAATTGTCAACCTCACTTCCACGTAGTACACCCAATTTTCAACCTCACTTCCACATAGTACACCCAATTGTCAACCTCACTTCCACATAGTACACCCTGGACTGCATTTTGAAGACTAACGAGACTGTGGTGTCTGGACCTACAGCCAGTGGCGTGCCCAATGGGAGGTTGATGGGGGTTATGACCCCCCCCCTTTCGCCCAGTATTCCTAAAAAAAAGAACGTCAAAGGTAGGGAAATATGACAAAATGAGGGCTGACTACCAAGAAAAACTATACATAACCCCTCCCCTTCGAAAAGTTTGCGCACGCCACTGCCTACAGCCAGTATAATCCTTGTAGGGCTGTTTGTGTTGTCCTGTGTTTTGTCCTTGTGTGTGCTGGGTGCTCCTTAGCCTAAGCTTTTAACCCAAGTAAGAATACTTCAGCCCTCCGACGGTACAGTCATGTTATATAAGTTACATTTTACTTACGGTAAGTGGCTGGATTCCATATAGTGTGACGGGTGAAAATAGCCTAAGTGCTGACGCCCAAAATTTCACACTCACTACTCAATTTAAATATTCCTCTACATCCTAGTACAAATTACTTCTCTTGTGGTTTATGGTTCTTACAAGCACATAAACAATTTTTTATGTGATGTTTCAGGAGAACACACACTCCCTTCATCAAACATTTATTCTTAGTTTGATTAATTTTGTAACCTAGCATAACCTAACCTGCATATATATGGGTCAGTGGCGAAGCGTGACATTTTTACATAGTCATTGCAAGACTTGCCAAAGGTCAGGGTCAATCTTTCAACCCAGGAAGGGGAAGGGGGAGGGGGCATTCCTACATTAATAATGATGATAGCAGTGTTCGTACATGACGTGTGAAGTAGAGATGGCTAAATCTATTCTTTAAAAAAAAAATTACATAAAATTAGAAATATTGTGAAACTTTTTTCTCTGAAATTATGATTGCTTCCGAAATCCGGGTAGTAGAAATTTTGAATCAAGATTTTTAGATTTTCCGGAATCCTGATATTTTTGGCCATCCCTGGCGTGAATGAAAGATATGTTAGGGAAAAGGTTCTGTGTGAGTAAGTATGTCTATCACCTCGAGAACAAAAATCTTGATCAATCTTGTCATTTCTAAGCATGGTAAACACAAAACAGCAAGAAGTACTTCGTGTTTTGTAAACCAAGAACATTTTTTCCCCAAAAATCGATATTTGAACCGCAGGATCCAAAAAAATTAAAAGAAGAAATACTATGGAGAAAATAGAATGGATCCAGAACTGCTTTTTTTTCAGTTCTTTCCAGCACTAACCGTGGGGAAATATATAATTTTGCTTACTGATATTTTTTTTCTATGCATCATTACTTTCATCATGTATTCTGTGTAAGTTGCGTTGCATGCTTTACAGTGCTGAACATTCTGAGAAGTTTCATCTTGATGTCACAGAAACCCTGCCATGTTTGTAAACAAGCAGGCTGAAAAAAAAAAAAAAAAAGATCTCTCATGGATTCGCAGACCTGCTGCGATGAGCTGGCCCGCCTGACACCATTGCACTCAACGGAAACACAGCGGGACAGTTGGGCACGGGGAGAGGGGGTGTAGAACTGGGCTCTCCTTTCTATGCGCTAAACTTAGCAAATCTCTTGCGTATTTCCAGCTGTTTAATGGTGTTATCTGACTAATTTTGCTCAAATGTGCGAATATTCTGATTTATTTTTTCTTCTTCCCCTAAAATATTTAAAAAGCAATATTTTTATTATTTTGCTTTGTCATCGTCGCATCTCCCGATGGGTCTGAAATGTGAGTATATCCAAAACTGAAGCACTTGTAAGCATAATGAAATACGATCAGTATAAAAAAAAGCTATTATCACTAGCTTTTACATCAAAACTTATCACATTTAATTTTGCTTGATCGCTAGTTTCTAGATAACTTGCATTCTAACATTAACCCTAGTCGTACAGATAGAATTGCTGTGATCAGCAACAAATGATAATGATGTCTCTCTTACAGCCAATGACAATGGCTATTTCAAGGAAGAAATGGCTCCAATAACCTTAACAATCAAGAAGAAAGAGGTTGTCATGGATACAGATGAACACCCGAAACCACAAACCACGATGGAAGGGCTGGCGAAACTTCCTTCTGTCTTCAAGAAGGATGGAAAAGTCACAGCTGGTTCTGCATCTGTAAGTTCTGTTTGCATGTGCAGAAAGTTATTTACTTAAAACCTTTAGACCGCCGGGCAGGTTTTACGGAAGTAACCCCTGTTTCGCCGAGGCTTTCCCGCTCGAATTTTAAATTTGTACACTTTTTGGAGAAAAATCGTGAGAACTCTGGCACTATGAGAGCAATCTACTTTGGATAACTTTTGTTTTGCAGCTAAAACATCAGGGCAAGCAACCGTGTACAATTCAGAATGCCGAACCGAGGGGAAGGGGGCGAATTTCAATGGAAAAAATATAAAAATCTGGAGTCCCCCCCCCCCTTTTGCCCACTATTTTGGGAAGAGGATGCAAACTTTAGTCTCCGGCCGTATCTGTTCTGACCTGACAAAGGTGTTTTGTAGAATGTGCAACAGGGGCCAAAACGTCCAAATTCCTGTTGTTCTACTTCAAAACGGTTTCTTGCAAATTGTAAGAGCCATCATAACCACAACACAGCAAGCGGTAATAAACACAACACAGGGTAGTTTGGCAAGTGCTTCTCCCTGCTTTCCCTCTCGCGTTTGGAATCCTCCTCTCCAGGTAGTTTCGTCTTCCTTGGCTGAAAACAGGAATACTGAGTTTGAATTCCAGATAAGTAAAAATTATTTATTATTTTTCTTCCATCATTATTACAATGGAATCCTAATATCATTTTCCTGCATTCTATGCATTTTCACCATGGTACACACGACCGGATCAAGAAAGTGTGGGGCGTTACCCCCACACCCCCTATACGCCTTCATGGCGTGGTGCTATGCACAGGGGAACACTTTACCTTTTTTTTTTACCTTTACCCCTGAAAAAACTTGAAATCGACGTTCCACTGTTTATCTTTCCATTGTCATGATTAGAGCCCGGAAGTTTGGCAAAATGCCTCTTTTTATTTACTGCACATATTGATAAAATTTTTCCGGATATACGTTTCTTATGTTGTTTCGAATGTTTTGGAAGCCTTTTCATTTTGCCTATTTGGGACCCCACTGCCTATTTTTAATTATAAAGCCTTTTTTTGCCTTTTTCAATGAAATTTGACATTTTTTAAAAAAAATGTGTATATAAATTATTTTTCTCCCAAAAAACGTTGTTGGCATTTATTTTTCTTCTGTTTATTATGTGAATAATTTTCGCCTTATTTAAGTAACATTGAACTCACACATGTTTCAACATTGCTGAAGGAGAAAAGTGTGAGAAAAAATTATTTCATGCTGAGTCAGTATATTGCCTTTCGGTTAACATTTCTTGTGCATGATTGACTGCTGAAGTGGACATGTTGATTTCGAACACAAAGAAGATATTTCTGAAATCTCCCTCTCGAACCCGAAAATTTCAGGAAGTTGCGATTGAGCTTAGTTTACCTCAGCAACCAGTCTTGACGAGATAGGGAACCTGGATATCAGCAGCTATATATTATGCTAACAACCTTCAAAAAATCAGTGAGGTGATGGATGCTCTTCCAGAAAATGAAGCGGCTTCAATTCGTGAAGTGAAAAAACTCCCGTGCTATTCAAGTTTACTTTTGCACATTATGGTGCATTGCCAGAGACAATTACAATTATAGCATCCATGAAAATCTTCGAGGAATCTATGCAGCAGATGATGGAAGTGCCAGGAGAAAAGGGGTGAGCTGTTGCGGAAAAGTGCAAATAGGTAGTGAGTGCAAATGAGGACTTGAAACAATTGAAAACAATTTGTGATATTCTAAAAGGTGAAAATGCTGTTACCAAAATCAGTCCAGCTACATTAGCTTGTTTTATGTATGCTCCAATAACTTCTGTCGAAGTAGAAAGATCATTTTCTATTATGAAAAACATTCTCTCTGACAGACGACTATCAATGAATGTTTAGAACTTAAAAAGCACCTTGTAGTTATGTGCAATCAAGACGGAGAAAATTGAAATGCTCTTCCCAATGTAGATTTTAACATTTTGCCAGAAATTATAGATAAACGTAAGCGACTTCCAAATGTGCCTTTTTTCGGTTTATTTTGCCTTTTTTTTCATTTTTAGTGCCTATTTTCCACATTATAAATGCCTTTTTGCCTGCCTATTTTAATGAAAATAAATGCCTGAACTTCCGGGCTCGTCATGATAAACCTAACGATATATAGATAAAATAAAATTAGGGAAGCAATAAGAAAGTTTTCCATAGAATCATGTTGTCCCTGTGGTGCTGATCACATCACTTCCAAAATGGCCAAGATCAAGAATGTGTGAGACCCTACCTACACATCTCCTGAATGTGCCTTCATGACACAGTGCTATATGCAGAAGGAACTTTACCTTTTTACCTTTACATAAAACATGAGGTTCATTATTTATTTGGTAATAATATTAAGCCTTGTTTCCATATTAAAAACACTAAAGTTGCTCACCAAAGCAGTTTATTAAGATTTAAAAACACTTTACTTGCATCATTTCTACCCTCTATGAGGTGAGGGTCTTCCTCAGACAAAGAACTTAAGAAAGAAACTGTTTTTAAATCTTAATAAACTGCATTGGTCAGCAACTTTTGTGTTATTATTTATTTATTTAATTTTGATTTGAAGTGTATATTATTCCCAGAAGGCCTCAGTAGAGAATTAGGAACAAAAATTAATGGTAAAAAGAGTTCTCCGTGCTTATAACACCATTCTATTTAGGGGATGTGGAGGTAGGGCCCCACACATTCTCGATCTCGGCCAGTTTGGATGCACCACGCTCTGGCTGACTTTACCCCCAGGTACCCATTGATTTGAGGCTGGGTGTTAATAATAATACCTTGTGAGAGACCAAAATGTCTTGAAAGTATTGGATGGTATCGGTAGATGAATTCCAATCGATACCGATAGATCGGCATCAGTATCGGCTCAGCCCTAATATTGATACAACTTCGCAGTTTTGGCAGTGTCTGTGGAAGTGGAGGAACATAAGCATTGGCTTTGATGAAACGCCACAGGCAAATCGCTCACTGTGAGGTCCAGTGACAGGGGCAAACCAGAATCAGAAAATTCACACAAGACATGCTTCAGAAGGCTTGGCAAGAATGAGACATCTGTCCTGCCATACATGGGGCACACATTGAATGCATTTAAGGTCTGTGTGAAACTTCAAATATCCCTCTTTCAAATGATACTAATATCATGTATTTCTGTTCATTATTGGTGAAGATAAAGTCTTACAAAATCGAACAATCATTTTTCAACAGCCAGTATAATATAGGACATTTCATTGCTCCTATTTTAATAGGTGTATTAAGTTCTGAATTTTTGCAGGGCATCTGTGACGGTGCAGGATCAGTGATCATCGCCAGCGAAGAGGCGTGTAAGCAGCACAACTTGAAGCCCTTGGCAAGGCTCGTGGGGTATGGCATCGCTGGAGTGGAACCCACAATCATGGGGATTGGCCCTGTTCCTGCCATCCAGAAGGTCCTTAAAGTGTCTGGGAAGAAACTGAAGGATATTGATTTGGTTGAGGTATGCATTTCTTTGTACTGAATTTTCCTGTGCATTTTTTTTTTTACTTTTTCATTACAAGTTGATTTCTAGTTACGGACGTTCGTATTAACATCTAATCATTTTAAAGTTCTTGTCGTTGCTATTTTTGGACATGATATGTTGCTATTCAAGATTTTAAGCACGTTCAGTTGTTTAATGGACTCACGGTAATGTGTGGTTAAAAATTTCTGGGTAAAATGTGTACCTACAATGATAGCACCTCACTCACTTTTCATGTAAATTCATTGTTCACAAGCCGACCTCCATGACAAAATAGTTAGCACAGCATGCTACAATGCCAGGTTTGAATCCTGGCCTCGCAAGAGTGTTATTTGCGACTGTCCCTTTATCAAATTTCATCATATCATTACTGATTCTCATCTTCGTGATTAGTCAAAACGGTAAGAAAAGCAATGCTGAGACTGTCTTCTACATTCACAAATAACCAGTATTTATTTTATTTCTATTGTACACATGTTTATGAAATTAACAGGGAGTCATTGAGATTAAGAACATTGTCTGAATGTTAATATTTTTATAGTTGTTGATTTTGAATCGTTTTTGTTATGTCTTATGATAAAAGTTGCAAATGAGTTTGTATCGGATTATTTAAAGTGAAATAATACTTTAAGAAATTAAGTTGTGCTCTTTTAACTGTTGTAACGTAAGTTACATAACATTATGGAAACCCAGTTGAGCGCTGAGGACTGGAAATTCAATTTTAAAATTGTGTAAAGGTCTGCTCATCCTATGCGTACCGTATGGACTATATATTCATTGTAAAGTATAGTAAAGAAAGGTAAAAAGTAAAGTGCTCCTCTGTGCTTAGCACCACGCCATG
Organism: Lepisma saccharinum; assembly: GCF_977018435.1. Classification (NCBI taxonomy): domain Eukaryota; kingdom Metazoa; phylum Arthropoda; class Insecta; order Zygentoma; family Lepismatidae; genus Lepisma; species Lepisma saccharinum. The sequence continues at coordinate 3,459,265 of NC_139258.1, forward strand.
AAGGCATATAGGGGGTGTGTGGGGTAACGCCCACAATTTCTTGATCCGGTTGTGAGTGGGGGTGATGTGATCAGCATCACGCCCCTGACCGCCTTTACCCCCAGGGTTTCCCCCAGGTACCCATGTCATTCGATGCTGGGTGGCCGCTTCCGTTCCCGGATTTGAACCAGCCGGGGATCGAACCCGGGACCTATAGCATGGTAGTCAGACGCATTATCGACTGAGCCACTGCAGCCATAAAGTATAGTTGCAATGCTAAATAACAAAAATTAAGCAAAATCACCTTTCACAAAATGTCTACTGTGCAACAATGTCATGATTTCTTTTTTTTTTCTAGATCAATGAAGCCTTTGCTGCTCAAACCCTGTCCTGCCAGACAGAATTGAAAATCGACTCCGAGATCCTGAATGTCAACGGAGGGGCAATTGCACTCGGTCACCCGCTGGGTGCTTCTGGATCACGGATCACTGCACACTTAGTCCACGAGCTGAGGTGAGATATTTGTATGCAGAAAGTTCTTCTTTTTTTTAGGCCTTCCCAAGTAACCGTTGGGCCAACTGTACTAAGATTGGTTGGCCCAATGTAAGAACATACTGTTGGACAATATTAATTTTGGCTATTTTTATAGTATAGATTGGTTTGTGTTCTGATATGTAAAATTTATTGTGAGGCCAGATATTAACTCCAGTTCAAATCACTTTCCCATTCATACCCAGCTGGAAATTTTTCCAGTTTGTTCTGATAGCCAATATGAGTTTTTAGACACACTATTGGAACCGATTGCCCAATTGGAACTGATTGGTCAGTTGGAACCGATTGGTCAATTGTAATGAATTGGTTTCTATTGGAAAGTATTTTATTGTTTTCAGTATAATGCTTATGAAAAATTCTTATCTATACAACTGTAAATGCAATTGAGAAAGCATGTGGAATTTGTAACTTACAAAGAACTTTCACATACAAAAACTTTTCAAATATATGAACATTTTTAACTCTGTAGCTTCATTGTGTTTAACACACTTATAGAAAATCGAAAAACATGCTGCTTCAGTCATAAATTGGCATGTTGTTCTTCCTGTATACATGCGAAAACAGCAACAAATTAGGTTAAACAAAGAATCTGACCCACAACACTTGGAAACAAACAAAACACTGTCGAGATCGACTTAGTTGATCAAAAGATTGCTCATTTTTCCAATTGCATTACGTACACAAAAGATTAACCATGGAAATCCCATTTTGCAAAAAAACAAGAACTGATATGGACATTTATTCTAACTACTAGCTGATTTAAGGTTGAGTTGGTTCTTAAGAAAGAGTTCTTCTTAGGTATTTCGGAAGCTAAATCTGACTTCAGTAGTATGCATTAGAATTCAGAAGAAATTCGGTTCAAGTGTGATGTTTTTCCAATGAACTTCTAAATCACAGGAAATGTGGTGTCAAGGATTAAACTACCTATGCTTTGAGTCAATAAACGAATTTATAACATATTGATTCTACAATATGTACAAAATTACAATTGAATACAATTCACCAATTGGTTGAAACCAATACATTCCAATAAAATCAGATTCATTCCAATTGAAACCAATTCAATCCAATTGAAATTTCAATTGGAACCAGTAGAAAATTCCAGCTGGGTGTGGTGTCATTGTTTTCAAGTTACCTTCAAGTGGTTCACAAAAAGCTTTTCTAAGGTTTACTTACTTTTCCACCTTTCATGGAATTTAGTCTGCACATACGAGTGTGTACCCTAAAGAAACCAGAATAACGCTGCGCTGGGCGGAGCTTCCGTAGTACGAATTTTTCCCGCCAGGCAAGCATCGAGCAACTCGTTGCGAGTTCACTGCACCCAGTGGCTTCGCCGGGGAAGGTTGTCTCTGGTCACGGTGATTTTTTTTCGTAAAAGCAGTTTCACTCGCACCTCGTTTTTTGTGATGGCCGATGTAAGAGAACAGTGTGCGGCTGTGAAATTTTGTTTCCTGCTCGGGAAAAATGCTGCAGAAACTGTTGTGATGTTGAACACAGCGTACAAGGACAGCGCTATGGGAAAAACTGAAGTGTACGAGTGGTTTTCTCGTTTCAAGAAAGGTGACATGTTGATTGATGACAAACCCCGTTCTGGACACCCGTCAACTTCCAGAACGGACAAAAATGTCGATAAAATTCGTGAACTTGTGCTCGACGACCGACGACGGACCATTGAAGGGCTGGGGACGTTATCTGGACTATCTTGAAGCCTGGTTCAGCGAATTTGAAGATTTGGGAATGAGAACGGTCTCTGCGAAATTTGTGCCTCGGAATCTGAGTGACCAGCAAAAAGAGTGTCGAGTGGTAACATGCCATGCTTTGAAAGAAGAGTTCCGAAGCATGACTCTCTTGCCCCATGCCCCTTACTCACCTGACCTCACTCCGTGCGACTTTTTTTGTGTTTCCCCGAATGAAGAGGAACATGAAGGGACAGCGATTTGATAACGTAGAAGAGGTGGAGAAAAAAACGAGGAAGGAGCTGTCAGCCATCACAACAGATGAGTTTAAAAAATGTTTCCAAGAATGGAATCACAGATTGGACAAAGGTATTAAGTGTCATGGAGAGTACTTTGAAGGTGATAAAATTGTTTTGTATTCATCCATGGTGGCTGACAAAGGACTCATGAGTGACTACAAGTTAAAAATAGCTTTTACTTTAACAAAATATTGTTTCCAGTACGTGCTGTGACTGAAATATTTCACAAGAAACCAGTGGCGAAGCTCCTATGAGGCTTTTGAGGCCTAGCCTACCCAAGTAATGTTGAACTTAAAATGTTCTTGTACCCTGTAACAATCAAAGTTCATTAAAACGAATTAAACTATGTAATCCGAACGTTTGGTTCCACCGCTCCTTCCAGATATCTCGTCAGTCAGGCCAGAAAGAGGAGAGCGCGTTCGGTCCGAACTGTGAGGCTTTTGACGAAAAGCCTCGCGTTAAAAGGCAGCTACAGTGTGAGCTCTGCGTAGGTGGAAGGGGAGGGTAAGGGGAGGGGACTGCCGATTCGCTGGGTAAAAGTGGCTAGCCTCAGAACCAACCTGTTGTGCTTCTAGACTTCTTGTGCAAAGTGCGTCGTTCACACGCTGCATTGTTGAATGTTATTTTACTTCAAGTGCATGCGCACCTGTGTTTGTGTGTGTGTCACATAGTGTATTTATGTTATAAAAATATAATACTGTGAAATTATGTGTTGAAAACTCTAAGAGGATTTGCAGTAAAATAAATGTAAGTGCACAAGACTTCGTGGCTCTCAGATGCTTAACCTACGAAATCTTGGACACACTGACTGTACAACTGGAAATACGTTTTGGAGATCTTGAAAAAGATAAAATTTGTTGAATTGGTAGACCAAAATAGCTTTGGGGAATATAAACTACATTTTCCTGTGATGAAATTAAGTAACCTTCTGTCCACATATCCATTTTTCAACAAAGAACGATTAGAAAATGATTTTAAGAATATCTATACTGATGAAGAAAAGCATTTACCTCCTGCAGACCTTCTAAAATTCATAGTTAGCAATGATCTTCAAACAATCTACAAAGAAGTAACACAACTTATCAAGTTGGTCTTGACATTACCTGTTACAACAGCTTCCTCCGAAAGAAGTATGAGGACCCTCAAGAGAGTAAAAAATTATCTCCGTAATTCAATGAAAAATGAAAGATTAAGTTCTCTCAGTACAATAGCCATTGAAAAAAAAAAACTGGTTAAAGAACTTTCTATTGATCAAGGCTTCAAGGAAAGAGTAATTGATACTTTTGCGACCAACGAGAATCGACGCATGGACCTGCTGTATAAAAAAAAAATATAAGCAGATTTTTCAGTCTACCCAGTATTTACGCCTTAGCTTCGCCACTGCAAGAAACACTGTTACATGTCACTTATTTTACACTATAATTTACAGCATACTCTTGAAAGTTGTCTGAACAGGAGAAATAATTTTTAAAACTGATTTTGACTCACTTTTCGATAGTTGGGCAATCGTTGGTGCAACGTAAGACCAACTTCAGTTTGCCAACCAACGTAAACCCAATCTTTCCCATGTGAAGACACCAGTTGGCACAACAGTTGTGGTTACGTGGGCTGTTTCATGTCAAAAACATTTTATGTGAAGGCAAATTATAGAGATGGGCCGATATGAAATTTTGGCCGATACCGATATAAAATTTATCGATACTGATAAACGATATTCTACCGATCCGATATAAAATCAGAAATGATCCTTGAAGAACCTGAAAGGTTCATTGACCTCCTTAATAAATGTGTATTTCGAGGTGACTGCAGTGAAAGAGAAGTTGCATATTTAGACATTTACTTTTTTAGAAAGTAGTGCATGGAGATTATCCAAATAAATTTTACCGATAAACCGATATGCCTATATCGGCCGATACCGATAGAGTACCGATTAATCGGTCCCATCCGTAGCAAATTATATAAGGAAAAGTAACTATCATGTGTTTAATTATTTTTTTTGTCGTGGAGAAAGAATAATGGTGGCCTTTGAGTTACTTATGCCGGTATTGGTTGATGTGCCATGCCAAGTTTGAATGTACAGTCTGAATTTTGTGTGTCAGTGCTTGAATATTGTAATACAGTGGACTCTCTCTAATTTGAACTTGGATAATTCAAATTACTCAGTAATTCAAACAGCAGTGTATTACCCTTGAAATCATCTTTAATGATACATGTTTATAATAATAATAATAATAATATAATAACCCATGGCACAACAGCCTGCCTTACTTCACAACTGCCACTGTGGGAGATCATCTGACCAGTTAATTGGGTGACATGTGACATGACAAATCCTGCCTTCCCTGTCATCATTGTAGGTTTCCATGGCAGGGTAAGGTTACACATTTACAGCTCCCCAATTTCCTCACAACGGTGGATGGCCACTGGTCCCATACACAGGCCGAAATCTCAAGAGAAAAGTTGTTACGCTTGCTCCTGGAGACTCAAACCTGTGCACGTCTTGTAGTCGGAGACCAAAGCATGATGCCTTAGACCGAGGGTCCTAGGGCCAGATCTCCCGTATATACAGGATTGTCCCCTTTTTTTAAAGAAATGTCCCGATGTCCCGGAAAATGTTCTCGGGATGCCCATTTGTCCCGTTGTTAGCTAAAGAAAAAACTAATTCAAATTTCAAAATCATTTTATACAACAAGAAATATAAATATGGTAAATTTCTTATATCCGGAAAACGGCTGAAATTTGCTAGTTCATTTAATTTGAATATTCGTACTTACGTATTCTGCATTCAGAAATATTGTTGAAGGTGGCATTTGGCTTATTTCACGGAAATATGCTCTATTTGCAGCATATCAAATAAGTAAGTTCTCTCAGTTTCTTTTTGCCTTCGGTAACATGCAAAATGGCAGTCACCCAAAAATACCTACGCAGCCCCACGAACCATTTCCGGTAAGGTTAGGTTAGGTTGGGTCACATTTAGGTTAGAATAGTTAAAAATTGGTTTAGAAAAAAATGCGTAGCCCCCCCCACACCATTCTCGCATAGCACCACGAACCATTTGCGGAAACGTACCTTCTTCGGTTACAAAAACACGTGTTTGGGAACACTGACCGGCATTGACTGTGATTACGTCATCACACACAGGCAACATCCGGCTGGAAGGAAGTGGATGCAACAGCTTTCATGCATCAGTCACACATTTATATCGAAAAGTAGATGATTTACCGGCAAAATTCAATGAACGATGCGAGAAAACACTTCCCCGAACTTCCACAACTATAAAGAAACTGCATTCGGTAAGTAGTTTCTCCTGTAAATTTGAAGAAATCCGTTTTCCGGATATAAGAAAGTTACCATATATATAAATAACAATTTATAACTAACCTAATTGGATACCAATTACCATTTACCACTCAATCCTCATATTAACATTGGCGTAGAACTGCTCGTTGTCGATTGTCGATATGTCGAATAAGAAGCGACTCACGACTGGCAAAGGCAGTTCTGGTTCTAATACACTATCACTTGTTTCTTTTCTTGGTCAATGGAATCAGAGTGGAGTGGATAATATTCAGGGCTTAGGTGATGTAAAACGTTTTCTTTTATTTCGTCATGCCAAAAAGAAAGTGTTCTTATAGTAGTGATTATTCTAAACAAACGTCCTCATAATGGACGGCCTTGTAATCAAGGTGTCCCGGGATCGATACACGGTAGAGGCACATAGTGGTTCGGATCCCACTTTAAACTGTAGGTCCAGTCCCGATTAGCCTTACTGTGCATAAAGTGCACTTAAAACACCAAATAAATAAATCAAATCTTAAAGGATGCCAACTGTTCACTCAAATATTAATATAGTTTGTCAAAAAGTTAAAAATTCGGCATTAACAATGCTTTAAACTGCAATTGATTTTGTAATGTTTAAAATTAAATTTAACTATATCCATGTCTATATGTCCAGTTTTTTTTTTATTTTCGAAATCTGGCAACCCTACTTAGATCGCACAGTGTTTGTTTATTCTAATTGTGGATGATTCAAAATTTTTTGTGTCCCCTTGGAGTTCGTATTAAAAGTCTCACCGGGACCTTTAGTACATGACCTCTGTCTGACACTTAGTCCGGAGACCGAAGTCCCCTTCCTAGGTGTCGGGCCCAGCTAACGGTTTTGATTCCAGGGTACGTGTGACCGGATCGGTTTTTACCCCCGACGAATAGCCGACTCGTGCATAAAGTGACGTTGAATAATAATAATAATAATCAATAATAATAATAATAATGAAGTAGATAATAATAATGATTGATGTTAGCCAGCAGAAATGCTTTGCTGACTTAACGTTGAACTAAAACATAAATACCAACAGTTATGAGGATTAGTATACTATTTGTATAAACGCAAATCATAGTCAAACCTAGATAACAAAAATGTATATTATATAACACACAAAAATAGACAGATTACACAACCCCTCACTATCATTCAAGCATTCACACACTCTCTCATACCGCAGGGGAATAATTACATTAACATAAATACATTGGCCCTTTTTTAGACACCATGTGATATTTAGTTTTTCTTATGAATATTAAACTGCGCCCGAAGACGTTAATTTGCTTAGAATTAAAGATACTAAACTTTCATCTGCGCGTGCTCAATACATTCTGCCAACGGGCATGACACGTAAACTTTTTATTCTTGCAATGTATTTAGACATTTAAATAATTGTGGTAGAATTATCACTAATGCGCCTTGGAACTTCAATAACATTAGGCTTAGATATCAACTGCAAGGCACACATGTTTACAGAATAAAAAGTGAAGACACTTATGTATGAATATATTAAAAATTGCACGAAGTTAACTTACTTCCTCACTTAGCAAACTTGAGAGGTGATCTCTGCAAGAGATACACGATTTACGCAGTTTTAATCAAATATTTACCGAGTAAAGCATATAAGGTAACATAAATAAACATTATTACTCAACAGCTCGGTGCAGAGCGTGGAAAAACAACAGTATGCTGTGAATATCTCTTCCGAATTAACAATTGTCGTGGAATTTAGATGATGCTGGCGAGAAATAATTATAATCAATACCTTCGCGACTTTTAATTTTAAATACTGGTATCTTTTCGTCCGACGGCCGATCTTTGGAGGCTTGGGTAGATGATCACTCACACATATAGAAAATTAACAGTAGTATACTATACCATCTCGGCATTCTAGACGTTTCAGCGACGTTTATCGTAGTCCTCTAAACGGCGGCGTGACGTTAACCCGCGGTCCTCTTTGCGACACTAACACTTCCCCATGCTACTTCTTTGTAGCGGCACTTCGCAATCTTCTGGGACACACCTTCCTTTTACGCTTCAACATCACGGCGATCATCTTGTCGGCCTCGTAATGGAGCGATTAATTGCTTCGCATCGTCTCTCTCTCTCTCTATGGGGGGACGGCGAAAACGGGCGAAGTTCCTTTACCGGGGGTACTCGTGGATTCTCGCTGCTAATCTCACGCGGGACGTCGGCGTCGTCTCAAGACGCAGTAGGTGTCGCTTCATTATCTCAATCTTCTCTTCTAGACGGTAGATCTAAGTGTGGGCTGGTGTTGCTTCATCTTCCAATTTCTCTTTCTCTCTCCGTAGAATTCTCGTCGGGCGTCGGCGTCTCGACTGGCGGCTTTCGGCGGTATCATTTCATGACTTCTAATTGGGCTGTGGGCGTCGTTTGTGGCGATGTGGCGTTTTAGTGGTGTGACGTCGCGACGCTGAGCGATGATCTGCTGCGTTGTCGGCTTCATGCAGGCTAGGAAGACCCATGGCCCTCCTTCTCTCGTGATTAGCCCGCCATTGTGGTATTAATGTTCCTCGTCACAAAACGAATAACCCGAATCCAGTGCACAGGTCACAAATTAACACGGCGTATTCGTACAACTAGTCACTGTCACTCACTCACGCAGGTTAAAATACACGGCGCGGTAGAAAAAAGACAAAGTCCCAAATCTTTACTCCGACTGTCGCAGAGGTGTTGTCGGTTCAAAAACTGGCGGTAGACTGTACTTGTTTGTTCATTCTGTCACTATATAAAGACAGCTTGAAACTTCGAATACAACGGACTGACTTTTAGGCGCGGGAATCTGAAGTTACGACGTTGATGGTCAAGCGTCCATTTTTTGCCTGGTCCAGCTTCTTCAAGCACACGTGTTGCGTTAGAATGGGGTGAAAAGAATAGTTCTACCCTCATCCGGTACGTAACATGTTCCTTCAGTAATTGGCCTCCCAAGTTGACTTTCCGTCGCCAAATGCACAAAAGTCGCTCAGAAACAGTGAAAGATTTATCACAGCACATTGTTGGTTCCGAGCTCCTACGACCGAAAGGAGGAAAAGTCGACAAAAGCAGAGAAACACAAAAGGTTCAGAAACGTGGTGTTTTTCTGCCGAAGCTTCAAGAGGATACGAAGGTTACAGAAAAATATAAAATAACGAAAACGTAGGTGACAAAAACTGATTGTCATATCTCGCCCCCCCTAACTTCAAAAAAAATTGTAGGCCTAAAAATCGCTCTCGGCTGGGGAGATTTTTGAAGGTTACATATTTTTTCAAAACACCCTGTATATGAATACTTTTTTGAAACACCCTGTATATAAATCTATACATAAAAAATATTTTTTTATGTGAGCACCCTGTATATAAAATTTCACACAAAAATTCCTTGATGATTCACAATAATAATACACAAGTAAACAGGGCTCAAATAATACATAATACAAAAATACATAATGTTGAAAAATAGCAATGAAGTTAATAATATAGAAATAAGTGACATATAAATAAAAACACAAAACAAATCAAATTGTACCTTCCCTTCACTATGTCTCTTAAGTGCCCAATGGCAAATTGCAGATTTCGCGATACCTTTTCATCCAAACTTCCCGTTTCTCTTCAGAGCAGTTCCATCGTTTGCAATTCTCCACGTGCTGCGGCGCGAGATGTTTTCCTGTTACGCAATCATCAAGATCCAAGATGTTCATTGCAGGTTTGCCCTTAGAGAGATATGGTCCATCGTACATGAAAAATAACTTCTTTATTTTTCCTTCGACCTGCGAGCTCAGGCCGTGGTTCTTTACAAACACGAGATCTCCTTGATTGATCTCAGCGCCGGTTCGCATCGCCTTTTCATTCGCCTTTCTCCTGGCGCTCTTGGCACGCTCTACGGCCATCATGATTTTGTCACTGACCTTCGGGTCGCGGTCATCCTCCTGTAACCCGAAGTGACGTATCACATCTCCTCGTTGGACACTTCCGAAGTGAAGCTCTGCGGGTGTAAATCCTAACCTGTCGGACTCCGTGTTGTTGAGTAAAAGTACAACAGAAGTGACATGCTTGCTCCATTCCTGGTGGTTACCGTGACAGAACACTCGCAGCAGTCGCTTCATCTCGCAGTGCATCTGCTCCACCTGGTTCGCCTGCGGCCTGTAAGACGGTGTCCAGAGGGGTTTCACACCGTAAGCATGAAGGATATCTTTCCAGACACTGCTGGTGAACTGTGGCCCTCGGTCTTCCATTAAGCCTCGCAAAACCAGGATCCTTTCATTATCCCCTAAGGACAGCTCCTCTGAGGTAGTTTCAAATCCATCCAAAAATGCAGACGGTAAAACCCGATCAGCCCCGTTGAATCTTTTGAAATGGGTTTTATATTCAAGAGGAAAAATAGCTGTTCTCGCAATTGTGGATGCCGAATAATGACCTTCGCTGCTGGTGGTCGCTAGTCGAGTGGGTAAACCGGGGAAACTCTCATTTACCGCTAGCTCATTGATACTTTTCAATTCAGGCAAAGGGTCCTCGTTATTGCTGGTGGTCGAAGTACCTGGGTTCGTCCTCGTAGCCGTGGTCGTTTCTCGTCTCTGAGGGTGAGAAAGGTCCAAACTGCCCATTCTTTTTTCCAAAGCCTGTATCTTTTGGGAATGGTCATCAACCTCGCCTATTGTTTTCGCCACGCACTCTCTCAAACATTCGGAGTTTTGGTGACAGGTAGCCTCAAGCTGCGCCGAGGATTTCCTCAATACTGCCAAATCCTGGTCCGTCTGGTCTGTCCGTCGCGACAGCGTTGCCAACTGCTGGTCCTGGTCATCAACACGGGAATCCAAGCGAGCGACTTCTGCGTCGAGTTTCTTTTCATTGTCTTGCAAGCGCGTGGAAAAACGTTCAGTTATTTGTTCAGCCGAAACACGCACCACTTCCTGAAATCGGATCTCAAGTTCTTCGATTCGCGCTTGCGTTTTCACATTAGCTGCATTTATCCTCTCATGGAGCCTCCCTTCCAGTTTCGCGTGTTCCGCTTGCAACAATTGCCGTAGCATTTCAAAAACTTGGTCATTGGTGCCGGTGTTATTCTTCAACTCGTCAGCGGCTGGGATGGCTTCTTCCGGGGAAGGGGGAGTAGCGGTCAGCTGATTCAGGTCTTGAGAAGCCGGCGTGGATTCAGTATTTACAACTAAGCCCCCGTGTCCTGACATTCCTGACGAAATAACACAATTACTACAACGCGGCTGCGCTTCGTTCAACGGGTCTATTACACCTAATGGGATTTCAATCCCACAAATTACACAATTCCGTGCTTCGCTCATGTTTCCGTAAATAATTTTACCACTTCTCAATTTCATTAGATTCTTAAAAGCACTCACTATGTCCTGAGGTTGTCAGAAAATAAGTCTACACTTCAAAAACATGAAACGCACTACAGAAAAACAATACAAACAAATAACTATCAAAAGTGCAGAGAGGAGGGCACGACGGGTCCCCTTTTCTGCTACCTACAAAAGAAGCCTACGCGCACACACACAAAAGAAAGTCGCCACTAAATTTGCATGAAATAATTCCTAGAAAATTCGCCCTTGCCGATATTCGCCTACTTAATTGCCCTTTACGTTAATCAAATACGCGCCAAGAATGAATAACGCAAACTCAAAATACTAAATGACACAAAAAAATAATAAAAACGCCACAAGAATACATGTAAACACAAAATACCCAATAAAAGTTTTTCCAAAGCAATGAAAAAAATCCTCACGCTATCTATCAATTAAAAAATGAAAATGTACTTCCCTCGACGAGGGTAAAAGATAGACCGGTCCCTGATCGGGATGCCAAATTCTCACCGGGACCTTTAAGTACATGACCTCTGTCTGACACTTAGTCCAGAGACCGAAGTCCCCTTCCTAGGTGTCGGGCCCAGCTAACGGTTTTGATTCCAGGGTACGTGTGACCGGATCGGTTTTTACCCCCGACGAATAGCCGACTCGTGCATAAAGTGACGTTGAATAATAATAATAATAATCAATAATAATAATAATAATGACGTAGATAATAATAATGATTGATGTTAGCCAGCAGAAATGCTTTGCTGACTTAACGTTGAACTAAAACATAAATACCAACAGTTATGAGGATTAGTATACTATTTGTATAAACGCAAATCGTAGTCAAACCTAGATAACAAAAATGTATATTATATAACACACAAAAATAGACAGATTACACAACCCCTCACTATCATTCAAGCATTCACACACTCTCTCATACCGCAGGGGAATAATTACATTAACATAAATACATTGGCCCTTTTTTAGACACCATGTGATATTTAGTTTTTCTTATGAATATTAAACTGCGCCCGAAGACGTTAATTTGCTTAGAATTAAAGATACTAAACTTTCATCTGCGCGTGCTCAATACATTCTGCCAACGGGCATGACACGTAAACTTTTTATTCTTGCAATGTATTTAGACATTTAAATAATTGTGGTAGAATTATCACTAATGCGCCTTGGAACTTCAATAACATTAGGCTTAGATATCAACTGCAAGGCACACATGTTTACAGAATAAAAAGTGAAGACACTTATGTATGAATATATTAAAAATTGCACGAAGTTAACTTACTTCCTCACTTAGCAAACTTGAGAGGTGATCTCTGCAAGAGATACACGATTTACGCAGTTTTAATCAAATATTTACCGAGTAAAGCATATAAGGTAACATAAATAAACATTATTACTCAACAGCTCGGCGCAGAGCGTGGAAAAACAACAGTATGCTGTGAATATCTCTTCCGAATTAACAATTGTCGTGGAATTTAGATGATGCTGGCGAGAAATAATTATAATCAATACCTTCGCGACTTTTAATTTTAAATACTGGTATCTTTTCGTCCGACGGCCGATCTTTGGAGGCTTGGGTAGATGATCACTCACACATATAGAAAATTAACAGTAGTATACTATACCATCTCGGCGTTCTAGACGTTTCAGCGACGTTTATTGTAGTCCTCTAAATGGCGGCGTGACGTTAACCCGCGGTCCTCTTTGCGACACTAACACTTCCCCATGCTACTTCTTTGTAGCGGCACTTCGCAATCTTCTGGGACACACCTTCCTTTTACGCTTCAACATCACGGCGATCATCTTGTCGGCCTCGTAATGGAGCGATTAATTGCTTCGCATCGTCTCTCTCTCTCTCTATGGGGGGACGGCGAAAACGGGCGAAGTTCCTTTACCGGGGGTACTCGTGGATTCTCGCTGCTAATCTCACGCGGGACGTCGGCGTCGTCTCAAGACGCAGTAGGTGTCGCTTCATTATCTCAATCTTCTCTTCTAGACGGTAGATCTAAGTGTGGGCTGGTGTCGCTTCATCTTCCAATTTCTCTCTCTCTCTCTCTCTCTCTCTTTCTCTCTCCGTAGAATTCTCGTCGGGCGTCGGCATCTCGACTGGCGGCTTTCGGCGGTATCATTTCATGACTTCTAATTGGGCTGTGGGCGTCGTTTGTGGCGATGTGGCATTTTAGTGGTGTGACGTCGCGACGCTGAGCGATGATCTGCTGCGTTGTCGGCTTCATGCAGGCTAGGAAGACCCATGGCCCTCCTTCTCTCGTGATTAGCCCGCCATTGTGGTATTAATGTTCCTCGTCACAAAACGAATAACCCGAATCCAGTGCACAGGTCACAAATTAACACGGCGTATTCGTACAACTAGTCACTGTCACTCACTCACGCAGGTTAAAATACACGGCGCGGTAGAAAAAAGACAAAGTCCCGAATCTTTACTCCGACTGTCGCAGAGGTGTTGTCGGTTCAAAAACTGGCGGTAGACTGTACTTGTTTGTTCATTCTGCCACTATATAAAGACAGCTTGAAACTTCGAATACAACGGACTGACTTTTAGGCGCGGGAATCTGAAGTTACGACGTTGGTGGTCAAGCGTCCATTTTTTGCCTGGTCCAGCTTCTTCAAGCACACGTGTTGCGTTAGAATGGGGTGAAAAGAATAGTTCTACCCTCATCCGGTACGTAACATGTTCCTTCAGTAATTGGCCTCCCAAGTTGACTTTCCGTCGCCAAATGCACAAAAGTCGCTCAGAAACAGTGAAAGATTTATCACAGCACATTGTTGGTTCCGAGCTCCTACGACCGAAAGGGGGAAAAGTCGACAAAAGCAGAGAAACACAAAAGGTTCAGAAACGTGGTGTTTTTCTGCCGAAGCTTCAAGAGGATACGAAGGTTACAGAAAAATATAAAATAACGAAAACGTAGGTGACAAAAACTGATTGTCATAAAAGAGTCCACTGTAATTAAAATTTGTGCAAAATATTTATTAATATTAATCTGTAAGTATTACAATCAGATTATAAGCATCAGTTTACTAGAGATTTGCTTCAAAATATTGAATCATTACATCAGAATATTAAAATCGATATAATCACAAAATACAGTTTTTCCACACAAAACTGGTACAAAATTAAATTGAAACTTCAAATTTTGCATAATTTCCAGACTGCGAAAGTTCCGCGTGGCATTTGTGTGAAGCCTGCGAAAGACCAAAACACTGGAAGGGTATTGGTTAATAGAATCCAACCAATACTGTTCATTATCGATACATTGGCTCAACCCTAACCTAACTAGTAGTAATGTAAATTTATATGTTAGAGTCTGTATTAATTTTCACTGGTTCTTTTGTTCTAGGAGGAGGAAGGCGAAGTATGCCATTGGCTCAGCATGTATTGGGGGTGGTCAAGGAATCGCTCTTCTGCTAGAGAGTGTGTAAAATATTGAGATGACCTGGAAGTGCTCCACAACAAGACTGAAGACCTAAACATATTGCTTTCACCTTGTACAATCTGCGCAATCAACTGAAAAAAATTGTGTACAGGGTGTTCCAAACATAAGCAGAATAACTTCAGGAATGTGCTCCTCGTTTGTAAACAATGAAAATAGATAAACATAGATCCAGAAATGCTTTGTTTCCAAGTTATAGGCTTGTGAGGCAGAATGTCTTTGTCTCCTACAGGTGGTCTAACACTGAGTACTTCACAAAACCCTACAGGAGTTGCTCAAAATGTCCCTCCTGCCTCAAGATTGGCTGCACATTTACGTTACATGGCCCTGTGAACACGCTCCCGAATTCCTGTCTCTACAGCAGTGGTTTCCAACTTCAAAAGGTCCGAGGGCCAAAATTATATCCAGCAGTTGATAGGTGGGCCGCATTTTGGGGGGTGGATTAAAAATTATAAAAATTGTAAGTACTGAACTGAAAATGTAGTACTTTCTCATGACCTAAATTTCTAAAATGAGGCAATAAAACAATAGAATTACAAATCAAAATTGTATAATTACAATTTATTTCACAAAAACCCAATACTTATTGATGAATTGAAAGAAATTAAAGACACACCATACAAATAAGGTGTTCAATGTGAAAATTGAGCCCGATCTGCTTCTTTTATTAAAGTTGTATTTGAAAGTCTCAGAAGGTGAAGCAGTGAAGAATCTGCCAGTCTGCTTCTGTAGCGGTTCTTGATGAAGAAAGAAACACTTTCACACGTGTATGTGCTGCCGAACATCGGTCATTCTTTGCCCAAAACTACGAAGGTTTGAAAGCGTCCCTTTTCTTGCCTAGTTTGAAGGAACACATCGCCTTCCAAATCACGCAATTCAAGTTGGAGAGAAGCTATTTTAATTTTCAATCTTACGTTTTTAGGAGATATTGCTCATTTCGATATTTGAACAAACTTTAACAATCAGTCACAGTATAATCCGAGTTGGAACACTGGAAATCTCTTCGTACTTCCTGCGTAGTAAAACAGATCTCTATAGCGCCTCTCTGCAGTTTGTTTCTGAACACGAAGAGTGAAGCCTTCGCGGAAGCAGGCGAGTTCATTCCACATAGCGAAGGGATGGAATGCATGGTGTGAAGAGAAAGTTATGTCACTTTAGATTCTTCTGATGATCATTATTGACTGCAAAATCAATTCTACCTGTGATATTGTATTTCTTCACAGAGCATCCGTTCCCTCAGTAAAAATAGAACGTATTTTAATAAAAATAAATAAAATTAATGTATTTTGCGAACTGGCTTCGCGGGCCGCAGAAAAAGGCAACGGGGGCCACATGCGGCCCGCGGGCCGCCAGTTGGAAACCCCTGCTCTACAGTATTGCCATCTGCCAAACCATACATCTGATTTGTGTACATGGTCTCAACAATGTCCACTCAAGAAACTATTTTCATTGTTTACATATGAGGAACACATTCGTGAAGTTATGCTGCTTATTTTTGGGACACCCTGTATATACGAGGGTTAAGTCATAAATCATGGCAACTATTTTTTTTCTCGCGAACAGGGGACAACACGTGAAATCTAAGATATACGTTTGAAAGTGTATGGAATGAACCTTTGAATGAAGCCACCAGATGAAGTCTGGATGCAGGAGACTGTCGTAGGGAAGAGGCAGAACACAGGACGTTGGAGAATAGTGTTTTAGTATGAGGCAGATTGGCAGTTGACACACTGCCCCTTTGAAGGCCTCCACCCACCTCACCACTGTTCGATAGGGCATGGCATGCACACAGTGCTTCCCGTAGCTACAGCATCTTGAATAACGTAGTGTGGAAAACTGCACGGTTTTGGGCACTCTGGCTGGTTCCACTCTAATGTGATACCGCTAGAGGCGCTGGTGTTGGTCTCAGTGCTTGGTATTCGGCTGCTTATAATGGAAGTAAATGGAGTTTTCGCTGCAACGTCTGATTCTTTTACGTGAAGAATTTCTATGAGTGTGATAATGGATATGATATTTAGTACAGTGGTCGCGAAGATATTAACGAACATTCTAGACAGTCGACCACATCCTGTTATCGTTATACTTTCATTAATAATACGGGAGAAAAAATACGCATGGTATGCTCTTGGTAACTAAATTTTTGTGTATGAATTAGGTTTATTATTATCATCATTTCTTTTAAAGATATACACACTGAAGCATTTGTATTTTTGATATTTACTGTCTCTTTTCTTCCGCTTTAAACTAATCGCGGCAATGATGATAATGATGATTGCATGAAACGACAAGGTGAAACCCACAAAACGTCCTTAATGCCATCGACATGAGTGTAAGGAAACTTTCAGACCAATGGGACAAGCGACACGGTATGTTGATGTGACCAGTGACACAGACACTTCCAGACTAAATAGCATTCATTGCGCATGAGGGTCGAAACAGTAAACGACACGTTCATATGTCGTATTAGCATGCTACTTGTTACTTCGGTCGGAAAGCTCCTTACAGGAAGAGTGGTCAGACAGAAGTGATGCGCTACAGGGGGAGTTCCCAACTAGACAAGCGACAGCCTTGAAGCAGCACTTCAGTCTATTAGCAAGCGTTTGCTGCTAATTGTGCGAGCAACAGATCTAGGCGACACGATAAGCCACACGTGTCACTTTGTCGCTTGTGTGTCGCTAAAACTGGGCCATTTCCTCAATAGCTTGCAACGTGTTGCCATGGTTTGTTGTTCGCGCATGCACGATGCAATGAGTGTCTTTCTTTAGGGATATTGTGCACCAAAGCGCCATAAGAAAATTAGCACCGATTCTGATCGCACTGCCGTCTATGTTCTCATCCGTCTTGGGAACCAGTTTCTTGGGTTGTTTTCCACACTACGTTATTCAAGGCGCTGTACCGTAGCTCTGTATTGCATTCCCGTGCATTTCTGCTGCGGAGAACTGCTATTTTAACATACGAACGTTGCTCCTGCTTCATGACCTCCATTATCGAACTCTGTCACTCATCGACTGAACTTGGGTGCGTGCTTATTACCCCACCTTTATTCTCATACAACATCTGGTGGCTTCTTTCGAAAGTACATTCCATACACTTTCAAACGAAGATCTTAGATTTTTAGTGTTATATAGTTGCCATGACTTATGACTTAACCCACGTATTTTTATAAAAACTGTGTAATTATTGAAAACAAGTGCATATTCTAAATAATATTAATAAAAAATGAAGATAACCACTTCTGTTTTACGTAGTTTTCAATATATGCTTTGATTTTTAGGATGATGAGTATTTCAAATTTTGTGAATGAAATCCAGTTTTTAATACCTGTGATAACAATTTTGGTGCTGTATCATACTATTGTTGGAGGAGAGGATTATAATAAAGAATCCCCCCCCCAAAAAAAAAACAAATATAAACTCGCTCACTTTTTCGTGTAGCATCGTTATTCTATTTACTACACATTCCTAATTTTTTTCATTTACAATAGTCACTTTATACAGATTTTTTTTACAAAAATGCATTGAGTTAAGAAGTAAGAGGTGTAAGTAATTTGAACCATACTGTCGCACATAATTTATTTTACACTAGAATTTACATCATTGTCCTGAAGAGATCTTGACAGGAAAAAAGTCATTTTCCAACCTGAATTTGACTAACTTTTTCATGGTTGGGCATTGGAAACAGATCCTGGGACCAGTGGCGTTTTCTGAATATTTGACCTGGTTTACGACAACAATTCTTATTTATTCTATATATTAATTAGATATAGTAGAAATGAAACACAAATGCAGGCATGGAGGTGAAACAAAAACAGAAATGTTACAACTTGAATTTTTTTCGGCAACTTGTACCAGATAAAATATGGGAATATGCCACTGGTTGGGACAGTGTACGAGAAACTTCAATTTGCCAGCCAACCTTTCTCACATAAAACTCAAGTTGCTCCTATGGTTCTGATTACTTGCAAAATTTCACAATTTTCACCTTCTGGACGTAATTCATAATGATAGATACCTGGATATATTATTTTTCTACTTGTTTGTGGGGATGAGGCAGACACAGCCGCTTAAGGAAGTCTGTGTCACTTCCTATCCATTTTATTGCCAGGGTCATACTCGCACAAGCTGTGAGATGTTACTGGTATAGCATTCTGTTTTACTGAGAAACGTGACTGTACACGCACACTACTTTTGTTCTTGTATTACGTGTAAAGAGTACCATGTTGAAAGTCATTGAAGAACATATGTATATTTTCATAATGTTAAATAAAATATTGTTACAAAAATAAATATTTTCCACACAAAGTGTCTGTGTCCTTTGATTAATTAAACTAAGTTATACAGCGTGTTCAAAAAGTGACGCAACCTTATGCTGGTTATTCAGCACCTATAACGAAACAAGAAATCTTAATAATCTATTGGAGATTGGAAATTAGTAATGAGATTATATGGTTATCTCCTCCAGACTTCCTCTTGTGGGGTTATCTTAAGGACTCCGTCTAAATTATTCATCCGCACAGTATTCCGGCGTAGCTGTGTTGGTAAGATCTCACAGACAACAATGAAAAGGGTTTTCAACATGGTTCATCGTATCGACTTGTGTGAAGAACAAAACGGCAGTCACTTCCAGCACTTAATGTAAAAAATGTAATAAGAAATGTTTTCCCATAAGGTTGCGTAACTTTTTGAACACCCTGTACCTTTAGGGATTTGAAGTAATTTTCTGTTGAATTTGAGAAAAATGTGTATTTTTTAACGTATAAGGATCATTGGATATAAATACAGTGAAACTTCGATTTTACGTTTTTCAGGGAACCAAGCTGAGAAAACCTATAATATGGGGAAATGTCAAATCGAGGAAAATTTTATGACGTTTTGCTTTCGTTGGACCATCAAGTTTGTTTATTGCAGAAAAATGTAAAATCGGGGTTTCACT
This sequence comes from Lepisma saccharinum, assembly GCF_977018435.1. Lineage (NCBI taxonomy): Eukaryota > Metazoa > Arthropoda > Insecta > Zygentoma > Lepismatidae > Lepisma > Lepisma saccharinum. The sequence continues at coordinate 3,478,800 of NC_139258.1, forward strand.
GTATATAGTGAATAATCATAAATATTGTTGCTTCAATACCCTTAAAAGCTGTTTCCTTCTTCCACATGTCAGGGTGATATTGTTTAATAGGGCCATAGAGCTATAGTTCTCAGGTCCACTGCAATGGTAACCACTTACTTTAGAACCAACATATAGAGGCTATCCATGAGTAAATGAGAACAAATCAGGTGGCACATTCGATTGTGAAACTAAAGCACAATAACTTCAGTTTAGTCTTAAGTATTACTGCATGTGGGAAATTCAGAATTGTACTTGCTGCTTTTTTTTCTATTTGTGCGTCAGATCCTTTTTTTTATCTATTTGTGTGTCGGATGATATGGATCACATAAAAGCATTTAAAGGCAAGGAAAAGAAGAAAATCTTTATAAAGCAAAGGATTTTTGAGATGTATTTGAAGAGCAACCAAGTAGTAATGTGTGATTGTTCCAGGATGAAATACAGGGTGTGGCAGAAATAACACTCTGATTTCATATCTAAATAACAAAGCAACGATAGATATTATGCAAAGTTTCATTTCACAGTTGGAAAGAACAAAGTTTACCATTGTGTTGCACATTTGCGAATAACAAAATGGACCACTGTGTTGTACAGTTACAATGAACAATATGTAAAAAATTGCCACGTCACCATTTTGTGACATTAGTTCACTGTTTTGAAAGTGACGTCGTCCAAATGCCGAATGTGCACAGTCTGAAGTCTCGCCCTGAAGTACTGCATTACCCTCCTACTCATGTCTGTTGATATTGTTGTGATTTCCTGTCAGAAAGCATCTTTCAGTTCATTGGTCATCCTTGGCTTTCCTTTGTAAACTTTAGCCTTTAGGTACCCTCCCAAATAGAAGTCTCAGGGTGCGAGATTCGGGGAATGAGCTGGCCATGGAATGTCACCTCATTGTAGTGAGATCAGACACCCTGGAAATATTTCACATAGCACGTTCATCGATACGCATGCTGTGGCACCATCCTGTTGGAACCACACAGCTAAATTGCTACGTTGGTTCAATTCCTGCTGCAGGAAGCTACTCAAGGCCACAACCCGATTTGCCCGCATCAGGTAGCGGTAAATGCGAGAGTAATATCCCAATACATATTTTAAACAAAATGGTAAACCTTGTTCTTTCCAACTGTGAAATAAAATTTTGCATAACATCTATCGTTGCTTTGTTATTTACATATGAAATCCGGGAGTTATTTCTGCCGCACCCTGTACATTTACATTTGGTAATATTTATGCATACTTAATTGAAATTACTTGTTCCTGCACAAGACTGGCACTTGAAGCATATAAATGTTTGTGTGCGTACAACTATGTTTCAAGTGGAGAAGTGCAAGATGTACGGACATATAAAATTGTGGAAAAGGTTTGGTTTGTTGTGGCTTCAGTTGTGGGGATCCAACAGGAATCAGTAATGTATTCCTGGACACACATATGCATGAAAGATACTCCCACCCATAGCAGATCTATCTATCTGTCTATATATACACTCACACATACCGGGTGATCCATTTGAGATGTCAGAAAACATTAACCACAAGAGGTTAATGTACGTATCTCTTAGCAGCTTGTTGTAAGTTTCGAGTGAGTGGAGGTTTATGGACTTCAGCCACATGGCGGCGCTAATATGCATGGTAACCAGTGATGTGCTGTAGACTATAAGTTTACGTCTACATGCATTGTCTACACGTAATCTACGCGTAGATTACCTTGGGTTGTAGTTTACATAGACTACGCAGACAATCTAAAGTGCATTAAAATTAATTTTCAAGGGTTTCGTGAAAGGAAAGTGACATTTTCAACTATATTGATTCCTAACGAAATGAAAAGAATCCTATTTAAACCAAAATTTCTCTTCTCTTCTATCATCAACTATGGAAAAATATAAATAGTAATATGCAAAAAACAACAAGAGATGGCAGTCGTGAGGCAAAAGTAGTCTTTTTTCCATAAAACACTAGAATATTTCCTGTATTAGGTTTCTTCCTAGGTGAGAAATTGTTCGAATTTGGAAGAAAGAGTATGAAAAGTTGTCCTCACACATCAGCAACTGATACGCAGCATAATTTTCTTTTAATTCCACGGCGCCCTTTGCTAAGTTATCACCTTTCGCCATGTTGTTTACATAGATTACGTAATCTACGTGTATAAAATAGTCTACGTGTAGAATGTAGACTATCGTTGTTTACGCGTAGACGCACATCACTGATGGTAACAAAGGTGGTGATCACGGCACCAGGGGGTGCTCATTCGGCGGCGCAGATCGTATGCGCAGTTGTCCGTGGATGCATGACGTCACCATCGAAACACTCGGCACGGAAAAGGCTGGTTCCTTATGCAAATATTGAGAAATTTGACAACGAATATCTTCTAAAATATAGTAGCAAGGGAAAAGTTACAACTTTTACTGTTAAGATTCATCCTTTCTAATCAATTTATCACAAAGTTGATTCAAATGTGTAAAATGGTTTTTAAGAAATCGTGTTACGAAGGAACCCCTGTTTTGTTCTCTCCATGCTTCCAATGTAAGGGAGTTTTAACTTAAGTGCGTTGGATTTCTTTTTGCTCATGTTTTGAAATAAGATTATTTTGTTCTTGTCAACTGAAATCATGCCTAAATGCTATGGAAAGCTGTGAAAACTATTATCAGAAAACTAACGGAAGAAAACTAAAATATCACAGCTTGATTGATATAAAAAAATGCGAGATTGCCCATTTTTGTGAAAAAGGCATTGTGCGAGATCTAAAAGCAGAACTTTGTAATATTGTATGTAAATGTAAGGGTGTAATAAACGTGACTGCTTCCCAGGCACGTATCCAAGAGGGGGGGCTTAGGGGGCTCAAGCCCCCCCGAAAGTTTTCGGTTTACACTAGATAAAATGAGATTTTTTGTTTCTTGTGGTGTCAAATAAAATAATGTGACGTTAATTTAACGAGAGAAATAATTATCGAGGCAAGACGGAGAATATTCTATAACCCTGTTATTGGTAACAGCTCGTATCCAAGGTGGAAATCAGGGGGCTCAAGCCCCCCTTCAGAAAATTTTCAGTTTACGCTAGATAAAATTAGGTTTTTGGCTTCTTGAATAATATGGTGATAATTTGAGAGAGATAATTATCTAGGCAAGACGGAGAATGTTCTATAAGCCTGTTATTGTTAATAGCGCGTATCCCAGGTAGGGATCAGATGGTTCGAGCCCACCCCCCCCCCCCCCGCTCCCCAAGGAAATTTTTCAGTTTACACTGATAAAATTAGGTTTTTGACTTCTTGAATAATGTGACGATAATTTAAGAAGAGGAATAATTATCGAGACAAGACGGAGAATGTTCTATAACCCTGTTATTGTTTATAGCGCGTATCCAAGGTGGGGATCGTAACTCGTGGACTCCTCCCGCCAGGAAAGTTTTCATTTTACACTAGATAAAATTAGGTTTTTGTCTTCTTGAATAATGTGACGATAATTTTAGGAGAGAAATACTTATCAAGGCAAGACGGAGAATGTTCTATAACCCTGTTGTTGATAATATTGCACGTAAACTTTTCTTACACTTTCCGTGTTGTCGTAGCGAACTTGAACACTATGTAGAAGAGACTTGTCAGCATTTGGAAGCTGCACAACAAAGGTAGCGCCGCAGGTAGGGCGATTCGGATTCATTGTAATTTTTTAATCTCTGGAAAGCGCGAGAGAGAACGTTCTTGAAAAAGCGAAGGAGTCGGACTACTGGCAATATTTACGAATCGTGATATCTGCGAAACGTTCTAGAATATAATGAGGATATTAATACGCGGCTTCAATTTCCCGGTTGATCTGTAGAACAGAATAGGTGGAGACTTCAGAGGTAAGTGTGACAATTCATACAGTCGATTAGTGATCAGTCAGTGTTCATTGGTTGCTTTATAAGATCTAGTGATTCAAAAATGAAATGGACTAAAAACCGTAAAGTAACGAAGTCTACCACTAGTTCCAGTTCGGTCCCAAAGCTAAAGACATTGACGACAGCGGAACTTCGAGTAGTGCTACGAGTAGTTCGGGTGGAAAGACGAAGAGATCGAAGGTCTCTCTCTCTCTCTCTCTAAAGTGAATATTTCGGCAGTATCGGGCTGGGCATTGGAGCGATTTATTAAAAAAGAAATAAGCTGCACAGATCAACTGAAAATCAAAGTTTTGAGTGATGATTTCGTTGTGCCAGGACCAAATTTTGTGCATGCAGTCCGAGAATTTCATGGCATAAAAAAATACTTTTGTTTAAGGCTACTGGGTTCGACACACACTCAACAGACAATTTTGGACACTTGCGAGTGCTTAGGCATGAATATGAACAATTTGGTGGGTTTCGGCTTTTATAAGAGCTGCAAACATGGGAGGACAAGACACATTAGTGGTGTTCAGGCTCGAATGAGAGAGAAATATTCGTGAACTGCCTGATTCCAGTTCCCTGCACACAGTTTGAATCTTGCGTTGTCGAGTGGATTGTGCATTCCGTGCATGTGTAACACCTTCGTAAAAACACTTCTGGTACATAGATGTTTTGATGCCTGATGAGAAGAAATGGACAAACATACAGACTGAGATGGTTCCGGCACACAATATTAATGCATGGAAACAAAGGAGTTGAGTGGTAGAAAATGTTCCGATTTCACGTTCTGATTAAAATGACAGCCTTAAACAGTGGCGACGATTTAGGAGACAGTTGCCCCCCATTCTTTTGCCTCCACACTATCACACTATGGTCTCTATTTTGGAACCCAATTGCCACCACTGGCCTTAAACATACAATTGTGATACCCCTTTAAAAAATGGTGTTCAACCGCCGGCCCGAAAGAAATTCCTGGATACGTGCCTGTTGCTTCCCGTAAAATATCACTGCACTCTCTGCACTCTCCACGTTCTTCTTCTTCTGACTTTTCTTTGGCGCCGTCAATAGCTTCAACACGTTGTTTTTTTTTTATATATATTTGTCACATATTTGTTTTAATTAGTATTCAGCTCGTTCCGCCACCTGAACGCAGCAGCTACGGCTCAAAGGGCAGTGTAGTTACACCGGAAGAAGGCTCGGAAATGGCAGGCTTCAGAAGTTAACTCATCCAAATTAAATGTGCTCTCTTTAAATTTAAATCATAGTTCACAAATAATTTGATTAAAAGTTTTAAAAGTATCTGTTTTATTTAATAGCGTATTAATTGGTTCATTCTTCTCCAGCATAGCCATAGGCAGTGACCACACTAGAGGGGGGGGGGGGGCAGGAACGCCTAACAATTCTCGTTCGACAATTTCTCTCTCTCTCTTATCTGCCCCCAGTAAAACGACAAAAATAAATAAATGAATGAATGCTCTTTTAGCCAAAATATGCATTTTTGTGTCGTATGTAACGGAATAATAAATATGATTGCCCCGGGAAAATATGATTTACCTCTCCATCTTTACTATTGCGCCGTCACTAGCTACAACATATTTTGATTTCTATTGTTCCCACATATTTATTTTAATTTTAGTATTGTGAATCATATTCCACTGTGTTACCTCACGTAGCCCCCCCCACACACACACAAGTACGACTTCAGTTGTAAGTTTTAGACTAAGCTTGTCAAATATCCACCTATATCTTTGTATTCTTGAGCAATTTAAAAAAAAAATCATTTCGCCCCTTCTTCTGGACTATTTCATAGGAATGTTTCCCCACTGGAAGCCCCTTTGCAGATCGAGATCCGGGGCTATAGCCTTCCCAAGCCAGCGTCCCCTCCAAATACTCTCTTGGCCTCATGAAAGACAAATATATGTATTTCTACGAAATATTAATTTGACTTGGCAGTTTCTCTTTTCGAACAGGAATAAGTTTTAAATTTTAATAGCTTATAAATTTACACTATCAATTTTGAGTAAAGGTTTTGCGTAACCCTAAAAGTACATTTAGAGACTGCAAGGTCAACTCTCGATATTTCAGATATATTAATAATTTTCATCACAACATCTTGTAATAATTATTTGTTACTTCAATAACCTCCTCGCAAATGTTTCTCGCATATTAAAACATAGATGCCAATTTCTGTTTATTTCCTTGTAATGCTAATCTCCGTGGCGAAGTGGTTAGCACAACGCTTTACGATGCCAAGGGCCCCCAGGTTCGAATCCCCGCCCGGGCATAGGTCTACTTTCCTTTCTTCAATTTCATCATATCATCACACATCCTTATCTTTGCGATTAGCCATATGTGACAGATAAGCGAAGTAAAATAAACTAAGTCTATTAATCAATTATTTTTTTAAACTCTTTAATTCTTCTTTAGCATGCTACGTTTTTGTTAAAATTATATTACGATTTGTAAAATGACGAAATTCTAAAGGAGAACACGCAACTTTCTTTGTAGCGCATCGGTCAGAAAGTTTCAGGAATATGGATTTTCAAAATACATTTTTTCACATGTACTTTGCCCCCTTTTTAAAGTAGCGCGTTTTCAATTATGTTACTAATCATTAAAAGGATGCCTCAATACCATCTTGGAGGATGACAATTATTATTTTCCCCCTCCTAAAAGTAATAATATACTTCCGCTCTCTGAATCTCCCATATAAATGCTAGGGGCCGTCTGCTTCAGCCGAGCTCACTGCTTCTCCGGTGACGTCACGCGTTCGTGCAAGATCGGTAATCTTCGGATGGGTTTACCTAATCTCTATATTCCTTGCACGGCACCACCACGGTCGTGTATTTGAAATTTTCGAGTATTACATGCATGCTACTGCTGCCACGCCACGCAGCTGAAGTCAGTAAACTTCCACTCATTCGAAACTTACAACCTTTCTGCTTATTTTACAACCAGGGGCGGTTACTGTTATTGTTCCAGTGTTGCATAATGACCGGATATTTTGCAACAAAAATGTCATACTTTTTGTTAGGCCGTGTCCGGATTGGCAAGCGCTCCGGACCGTTGCTCTCGTGTGCCGTCGAAGTCACGTCCAAATACGGTTGTCACTTTTCCCGCCAGGTGTCAGCCCGAACTTCACCCACCGCGCTCTTGGGCGCAGGCGCACCACACGGAAGCAGAAGGCAGACGCCAAACAAACATCACAATGATTTTCACCTATTTACCACTCATATTAAAAATGTAACATGCTATTTCATCATTTACAATTTTTCTACATTCAGTATTATCGATAAAATGTTAAAGTATCACTAAGTTTTACATCGTCTAATCAGTAAATGTTGTCTGTACAAAGTGAAAGTTAGAATATGGCTGCCAAGCGCATGGTCACAGCGAGCTCAAGCGTGCATCTGTCGCGCCTCTCTGCTCTCCCCTCCGAGTCTACGTCGGCCGCAAATTCGGACAACGGAGGTTGGCTTAGTCCCCGGATGGAACGGTGCCCTAGGTGACATCTGCTGCCGAATCGGACGCAGCCTTAGTATATTTTTTCATTTGTTTTCCCATTAAATATATTGAACATAAACAAACAATTTTGCCCTTCATTGCTTCATAAAGCAAATTCCATTATGATCTGTTAAAGAAAAAGAGGCAACCTGCAAGATTTCACAGTATATGAGTAGATGTACAGGTACGCGTTGCAAAGCGTATCAATTTCTCAAAGTATTTTAAATTATCTTCATCCAAATTCGAACAGTTTCATTAAATAATAATATGTTTCCTAGTGCAAGAGCATAATACAGAGCATTCCGTGACATTCGCTACGAGACTCGGCGGCAACGGGCCGGCGTCAGCCATTGTCTTTCCCGGTGAACGGGTCCACGACGGGTCTCTTTCCCTCAGTTGACGTTGCAGACTGACGCCGCCATAATCCTCCCTCGGAAGTTGTGTTCTGTCGTGTCCGTGTGTTGAACATTGTGGCTTAATATGGCACCACAAAAGTTTACATTACAACAAAGGATTTATCTTGTCGAGTGTTACTTCGGAAAGAGGAATTGTGGAGAAGTGCGACGACGTTTTGGAACGAAATTTCCTGGTGTTCCCGTTCCACATAGGACCACTATATTAAACCTCGTAAAAAGGTGGTAAGTTCTGAATAAGAGTTGAAACAAAAACCCACGTGTACTTACTGAAGAAAAACTCGATGAGATAGGACAAAGGTTAAAACAGTCTCCTCGGAAAATCTATCCGCTGCCTCTCACAAGATGCGGGTGTTTAAAAAACCACAGCAATTTTAGAGCCGCTAAAATTGTCAACTTGCAATTTTTATTTATGGGGAAATCTAAAAATAAAGTATAGTCAATCCGCACACCATCCGTGTAAAAAATAAAGTTATACAAAGACAATCCGCACACCATCCGTGAGTTAAAAGAGAGTATTGTACGAGAAATCGGGAGAATAAAGTAGACGAACTTGCACGTGTAAATGCCAATTTCCATCGGAGATGCCAGGAATATGTTGCAGCAAAGGGAAATCATTTTCAACACCTTCTGTAGTCAAGGTTAGTGACTCGGCCAATTTTAATAGCCGCACTGTCGCGGACCCCGTTCACTGGGAAAGACAAGCGCTGACGCCGGGCCACTTGCCAACAAGTCCAAATATTTCCACACAAGAAATATAATGAACAGAGTGAAACTTTTCACCCCTCGTTTTTCCACTGGATATGCTCATTCATAGACATTTGTCTGTGGCCCATGCAACTAAGCCCAATGATGTAAATTCTGCAGTGCACCAATACTGTAAACGTTAGTCGGGTTTCTCACAGCCGCACGAAAGTTCTAGCGTGGGTGATATCAACCTAATTATTCTATGATATCAATCATGCTTTTTTGTTTCTTCTTTAGTACCTGCATAACTCGGCTCTGGGACTCACTCAGCTTATAATTAATGCGTATCTGGCGCCAACCCTGGAAGGGAAAGGCGACCGGAGCGTGGTACTGATCGCATCATCTCCAAAAATGCTTTATATCTCGTCATTAGTGACGTCAAGAAGCTTATTGGATAATAATCTGTGTCTGTCATTTTCTATTCGTCAATTAATATAATCTGTGCATGATATACAACTATGGCGGCGAAGAGGAAACCAGATTCACAAGTCCCCGCTGAAGAGAGTGATTACTTATCCATCAGGCCGTTGTATGTATATTTTTTCTAATTACGCGCAATTTTTTTTAAATGACTAGTGTTGTAACTTTATTTTTCGTATCCCAAACTGACAGCTCGTTGATTTGGAATGAATGCCACATTATGTCATGCTGAAATGATGCTTTGCACTAAAAAAGTTTGTGTATAGAAAGTAGGTGATCGGAATTAACATTATTTTGGTACTTGTTTACTATCCTTCGGACAGATTTCGTACATAGCCCCACGAACCATTTCCGGTAAGGTTAGGTTAGGTAGGGCCACGCATAGGTTACAATAGTTAAAAATTGGTTTCGAAAAAAAATATTCGGTACTACTTTACTATACCAGAGACACCTATCAATGATTTATTTTGCAATTTTTTACATTGCTAACGTACTATTCTGCATTGCGGAACATTTATTTAAGTGAAATAATAAATTTCTAACGAAAATAATGTCTATTTCTTACATTAACGAGTACTTACTGTTGTTCCTTATTTCCCACAAACCATCCATGGGTAGTCCCAAAAACCATTGACATTGACCACGGTGGCTCAGTCGGTAACGCGTCTGACTACCATGCTAAAGGTCCCGGGTTCGATCCCCGGCCGGTTCAAATCCGGGAACTTTTCTAACGATGGAAGGGGCCCCGGCACCCACCCAGCGTGGAATAACATGGGTACCTGGGGGGTAAAGGCGGTCAGGGGCGTGATTTATTTATTTATTTATTTAATTTAATTGAAACACAACAGGCGCATGCCCAATTACAGTGTTCAATATGGGATGACACCATTACATAAACAAGAACATAACTAAGAAAATTAACAAGAAATATGAATGACGCAATATTCATTTTACATTTAAAAACAATTGTGAGAAGAAATTAATTATTAGATTATAGAAGCAAAGGGAACACAGAGACAATACAATAATAAATGAAGCTAAACTGTTGGATATAACCTTACAAGCTGAATGAAAACCAAAATTCAATGAACAAAACAAAACAAAACAGAAATTCAGCGATTAGATCTTTTGTTACAATTACATTTAAATAGGTCTACGCTTGGATTATTCTTAGAAACTGAATTAAATAACTTGCACATTCTCCTCATGGGTTCAGCTTCGGTCATTTTGGTTCTTCCAAGGGGGATTTGAAAGAGATCAGTTCTGGGCCTTAACATACAGTTTGGCACATAAAAATTTAAATTCGACAACAGATTAAAATAATCTATTTTACCATTGATAAGCTTGAAGAGAAAAGTTATTTGACTTGTTTGCCTCCTTTCGTCGAGTGACGGAATATTAAAGATTTCGCGTAATATGTTGCTAGGAGTGAGTTTTGGATATGTACCATCAAGTTTAAATAGTAGATATCTGAGAAATTTATTTTGAAGCTTTTCTAATTTTTCGATATCTTTCTTGAATTGCGGGTTCCAAACAAGAGAAGCATATTCGAGTTTAGATCTGACGAGCGTATAATATAGCAAGAGAAATGTTTCCTTTTTTCTAAATTGATGACCCATTCTCATTATAAATCCCAAATTTCTGTGAGCTTCGCTTAAAATGCGGGCAATATGTGATTGGAATGTTAACTTTTGGTCAAAAGTGACCCCTAGGTCGGTAACTATATCCTCACTTTGTACTAACACATTAGAAATAGTGTATGAATGTTGAATAGGGTGTCTGTTGTGGGTGAATGATACAAGTTTACATTTCTTTAGGTTTAGGCTGACTTTATTAATTTCACACCACTGAAGCAAGTTATTCAGCTCTTCATGTAATATCGTACAGTCATCAGCGTTTTCGATATTTTTGTATATTTTAACATCATCAGCAAAGATTAATGTCTCACATTTTGTGAGTAGTTCTGGCAAATCGTTTATAAAAATTAAATATAGCAAGGGACCAAGGTTCGACCCCTGTGGGACTCCCGAACTGGCCACGAATTCGGTTGATCTGCAGCCTTGATACACGACATATTGTCGGCGGTTCTGCAGATAGGAAGAAAGAAGGGTAATAAGTGGAGGAGAAAGGCTATTGTTGGCAAATTTCTGTATTAATATATCGTGGTGAACTGTATCAAATGCCTTTGAAAAGTCTGTATATAAAACGTCAACTTGCCCTTTATTAGCTATACTGGGTGCAATGTAGCTTGTCAGTTCGACAAGATTGGTTACGGTTGAGCGTTTTTGGACAAATCCGTGCTGTTTGGGGGAAAGAATGGGTTTAATATGAAAATATATATGTTTGTATATTATCTGCTCGAAGAGTTTTGCTGGTACTGACAATTTTGCAATAGGCCTGTAGTTACATATGTCAGCCTTATCAGCGGCTTTGGGAATCGGACAGATTTCTGTTGTTTTCCATATTGCTGGAAATCTCGAAGTTCTGACAGCCAAGTTGAAAAGGGTGTGAAGAGGGTACTTAAGAATTTCCGAACATCCTTTAATTACATAAGGGGGGATTGAATCAGGGCCGGCGGATTTTTTAGGTTTCAGTTTTTTAATGGCTTCCTCAATTTCATTTAGCGATATTTCAGAGATATTTAAGATACTAGGAAGTGAGTTCATGTTTACATTAGGATGCGGATCTTTGTAGATAGATGGTTCCTTGGAATATACGGATTCAAAATACTTTGCAAAGAGATCTTGGACACTTTCATCATCGTCAATGGTTTTATCATTATACTTAGTTGGCTGCACGGGTGGATTTTTTCTTTGATTTTTAATGAAGGACCAAAACTGGTTAGTATCGTGAGCAAGATTGACCTCTGAAGCCTCAATATAGTTTTGGTAAGCTTTACTGATCTCCCATTTTAATTTCGTTCTTAAGGTTTTATACTTAATTTCGTGATGCGTTACATTTCCCATTCTTTGTTTCCATTTTTTGTGGTGACGTGATTTTGCTTTCAGATTTTTAATAATTTCCCGCGTGAACCAACATGGGTAAGATTTTTTTACAGAGGAGCGAGAGCGTGGAACACATTCATTAAAAATGCTTTCGATTATTTCATAAAATTTATCAACGGCAATCACATCACTCCACTCACGACTGGATCAAGAAAGTGTGGGGCGTTACCCCCACACCCCCTATACGCCTACATGGCCTGGTGCTATGCACAGGGGAACACTTTACCTTTTTTTTATTAGCCCAAAAATTCACGATAGCCCCACGAACCATCACGGGGACGAGGTATGCCTACTAGGTTAGGTTAGGCCTGTTAGGTTAGGTTCCATTAGCACTCCTTTCGTTCAATTTAGCATATACGGACAATACGGAGCGTATTGTGCTCTCGTGCAGAAAGCAAATGGCGGCAGCAGCAATAGCACGTCGGAAATAGATTTTCGTACAAAACCACATGCATTCGCATTAAAATGAATCAAAATTACATTCCCGAACATCAACAACGCTACAGAAAATGATTTGCGTAAGTATTTTCTCCTGTAAATTTGAAGAAATCTGTCTCGGGTATAGTAAAGTGTTACACACCATTCTCGCATAGCCCCACAAACCATTGACGCATAGCCCCACAGGTGTCCGAAGGATAGTAAACATTTACCATTATTTTAATTACAAAAGAAATGAAGCTATTTATACATAGTCACAAGCAAAAACTCAATTTCCAATTACAAAAATATGACTGCTGACCTCCGCGTTGAAAGAGAAGGGGTCCAGGTTTCGAATTCTCGATAAATTATGAATATTTTTCATTGGTTCAACGTCCACTTTTTCGTACTAATAAAATTAACCTTTCATCAAGGAAGAATAACTTCAGGGTAACAGTGGCGCCGAACGGATTTAATCATTTTTACAGAAGAAACTACTTACGGAAATTAGTTTCCGTAGCATTCTAAAATTTTATGGAGGGGAAGACTCTACTTTACGTCCTTTTCCTAAGGAATACGTGTCATATATCGTTGGAAAGCTTATTGTATAAGGAAGTCAACAACGTAAATCCCACAGCGAGGAAAGGTTACTTGGAGGAGGAAATCGATAAAAACCGATGTTGTCCGGATATGGCGTAATTGAACGTACTGAGGAAATTTTTCGTTGATGAAGCACATATTTAGGGGTGAAATGAGTGCTAATGGAACCTAACCTAACAGGCCTAACCTAACCTCGTACCCATCGGTTACCACCAAAAGTCAATAAGGACGTGAAGTAGTGTGTAGCCAGTGGAGGTATTTTCTTCCATCGTGGAATCTATTCGACCGGGAATTCATGTATTTTTGAAGAAAAACATCTCTCAGACGCACAATGACTGTTGCTTCCTCTACATGATGTTCCGTTCATGTTCATAATGTAACCCCCTGTCAGTGTTTCCAACCATGCCGTTGTTTTGCAAGAAGTGAAGGTGATTTTTTGGTAAATATCCATTATCGCCCGAACGGATTTCTTGAAAATACAGAAGAAACTACTTACTGAAATCAGTTTCTGTAGCATTGTCGAAAGTTCTTGGAGGTATTTTCTTTCGCGGAAACTGAAAACTTCACCATAGAATGCTGCAGAACAAGAAGTAATAACTTGTTATGTAAGGAACTTGCATTTTCTGTAACATTATGCCGTTGTTTCATTATGTACGTGCAGATGGCAAAAGCATCTAAAGTCATGTGGTCTCGCCAGTGTTTCCAAACGTGCCTTTTCTTTACGAAAACTTTTTTTAACTATGCTAACCCAACCCAACCTAACCTTGCCAGAAATAATCCGTGGGGCTATCGTGAATGGTTTTTGGGACTATTGTGAATGATTTTTGGGGCTATCTGTCAATGGTTTGTGGGGCTATCGTGAATGGTTTTTGGGGCTATCCATCAATGGTTTGTGATGACATAATGAACACGAAAGTAGGTATTTTTTGGTTAAGAAGGTTGAAACACTACATACCCACTCCAAATCGACAAAACACAAGCACGATGATCCATGACGCGTGCATGCCATATTGTCTGTTACCCAAGCGGAACAAGGAATACAAATAATGAAATTATGCCATTATACTTTTTGCACTAAAACAAACACAATTTTTCACATACAGAGTGATTTTTTGATTCCTTTCTTTACATCTGTAACACACAATATGGTGGGCACATTTTGACTCACGTTGTTGTTATGCAGTGTTTCCATCCTTTTTCACCGAAAAATACCTACTATGGTGTTCGTCATGTGTGAAAATTTTACATTATGCACGGGTAGCTGACGGATGGCCCAGGTAGCTGATGGATAGCCCCATGAACTATTCACGGATAGCCCTACGAACCATTCACGGATAGCCCCACGAACCATTTCTGATAAGGTTAGGTTAGGTTAGGCAAGCATAGTGAAAAAAAAAAAAGGGTTTGGAAACACTGACAGGGCCTTACATCATGAAACGTACGCAAGAGCAATGGCAATTGTGCGTTGGTGAGTTATTTCTCTTGAAAAATAATGATTTCCCGGTCAAATATGAAAGAAAATACCTCGATGAATGTTGGAAAGCTTGGAGAAACTCATTGCCGTAAGTAGTTTCTTATGTAAAAATGAAGAAATGTGTCTCCGACATAACGAACTGTTACCATAAGAAGGAATATTTATTGTTTATTTAGAAAATGTTTTGGCGGTTGAATACTTCTCCATGTGCATGAGTTGCCTCTCGTGCTGCCAAACTTAACTGCTGAGCTGGCCAATAGTCATCTGACATGTTGGCTCTGGCGGAGAACAGGTGATGACACGAGCAGGAACTTCACAGTCATCCAGAATGTTTTCATCATCAGTTTTACTTGTTTCGGAATCTCTGCCATCCTGGGACTCAGGAGAATAAATGGGATCAGAATTGGCACTTTCAAAGCTGTCATCCTCGAGTTCAGACTCTTTGTTTTCTAATAGTTCCCTCTCTAACAGGCTCGTCAAAATCATTGTCTGTGCTTCGGAAAATGGTTTGTTTTCTTTCTTGGAGCCATGAAAACACTGTTCACAAAAATACTATGAAAGAAATAAACACTCTTCGCAAATGTACACAACTCGAACCATGAGGTATTACGGACCAGGGCAAAAAATTGAAAATAAATCACATTGTTTCCTAGTGTGTTCCCAATATTTCTGGGAGCGATTTTACAATACCGGGAATTTCTCCATTTTGTTTCAAATTCGGCATACTCACTAAATTAGGGCTCCTAATCACGAATCTGAAGTTAAAATTTGGCGCTCACGTGTCAAACTTGCAAAATAAGAGGGTCAGTCATCGAAACCGACAATGCACAATTGCTCATTATTTATTGCAAGATTTTCTGTTTCGAATACTTAAAGAACGAAATATATATATTCCTGATATTACTACGACCCCAAAAATTTAACTATGTTTCCTAACCTAACCTAGCCTAACCTAACCATGCACCAATGGTTCGTGGGGCTAGCGCCAATGGTCCGTGGGCCTAGCCATAATTCAGGAATTTCTATACATGAGCGCCAAATTTTAAGTGCAGATTCGTGACTAGGAGACCCAAGTTAGTAAGTATCTGAAATTTCAAACAAATTAGAGAAATTCCCTGTATTGTTAAATTATACCTATTTCTGTATTACTTTTGTTCATAAAAACATAATTGTAATGTAAATAGAAAGCAAAATGCACTAGGTGGGCCTATCAGGCACCATCTTTGAATGCGTGTTATTTGAGACACTCATGCCAGTGAAAGTGTATAATAATTGGTTGGTAATAATGGTAATTTTTGTAATTGTTATAATTAATGAACTACACTTATATAAACAAAAAAGCATTAATGAAAAATTATTATGGTTTTTGAGAGTTTTAATGAATGGTAAAATATGTGTATGACACTCATTCAAATTGGTTATTATTTGTTATTAACCTTTAGATGCTGAGGCTGATTTTCCAGGTATTTGCAGTAATGCAGACCGTGTTTTTAGCAGAAAGTTTGAAACCCTGCATGCTTCTGCGTTCAGTATACTTTGTGACATATCACGCCGCAGACGTGAATCGAACCTAGGACCCTGGCATCATAAATAAATAAGCTAATCACGTTATAAAAAGGGTCCCCCTGAAGCATTGAAAAAGAGCTTCTTAAAAGCTCATCGCGGCAGCATCCTTCAGCGGAGTTGGAAAAACTCCGCTGACATTGCAGTAGAAAGTGAAATCAGTAATCAACGTTCTTGCTCAGAATTGCCGTTGCCAAAGGACACGATCGAAGCAACCGTCGTAACGGCCGATAGTTTGAATTTCACTTAAATAGATCGCGTGAAAAAATATCAGCCTTAGTTGTCTTCCGTTTTCCGTCAGATGAAGTAGTTACAAAAGAACTCCGTTTCTAGTTGTTTTCAGTTTACGTTGAATCCAGTTATCGCAAGAGAGCTCCACAGGCATCATAAGTTCAAAAAAAGGAGCGAACGAACGATCGGGATGTTAAAGTTATCGTTTAGAAAATCGGTCTACGAAAGTACAGAGTTTGGAGCCCGGAGTTGCTCCCTCGACCATTTTCTTACAGAGTAGGACCACGTCGATCCAAGGACCAGCGGAGAAGAGATCGCCGTAGAACTTCAGGTAACGAACATTCCTTATGTCTTTCCTCCCCCTGCCTGTTCAGTCAAAGGTAGTGTTTTTAAATATATGTCTGTGTGTTCTTATTTATTTTAGTCCCCTTGCAGTTTGAGTGTCGACGTTGCTCTTCAGAGCTACCCCCTTCCTCTTACAATGTTCCTCTCGCTCAGCAAGCGAGTGGCTAAAGGCTGTCATAGCCCATCAACGATCCCCCCTTTTAGACTTTATACGGTGCTATATATTTTCCGTAATTAGTTAGATGAAAAAGATGAAAGAAAGGGAACATTACTATTTTTTTACATGAAATTTGAAATTCATCGGTGCCTGGTATGTTTGCCATTGATGTGAAAAAAATTATGCACTTATTGATAATACTTTTGGAGAAAAGAAAAATTCAATGCACTAACGCCGAGCATGTTTTCAGCGTGAAATTTGAAATTCTGCATTCTTCTACATGAAATTTTATATTTCTGGAACTAAGAATGCTAGAAGTGCAAATGATACCTCGTTTTCTCCAGTATACTTTAGGCTATAATCCTGATGGAAAAAAAATGCTTGTATTTCCAAAAGTGTGTTTTGAAACACCAAAATTGAGAAAGAAGTGATGTTTTCGAAACCAATGAAAATAAATCGCAAAAAAGAAAAATTACATTTTTTTTACATCGCCCCACCCCCCTTAAATAGCAACAATGAAATTAAACTTTACTGTTAATTACATACATACAGACTCATGCAGAACTCAAAACATGTATCTCCGATCGTTATCCAAGTTACAGTATGTTAAAAAAGTAACATACTACGAGAACAAGTGGCTTGTGAAATCACTATCACAAGCCGTAAGAGAAATACCTGCTATGACACCCGTGTCATAACCCTTTAGGGTTAGGATTGATGATTATTGTAATTAGTAAATAACTGCATATATACAGAGCATTCCCTGACATTCGCTACGAGACTCGGCGGCAAGCGGCCCGGCGTCAGCGCTTGTCTTTCCCGGTGAATGGGTCCACAACAGTCGCATGCTACAGTCTGTTTTTTTCGCTCTCTTTCCCTTTCTGTTGACGTTGGAGACTGACGCCAGTATAATCCTCCAGATTGTGGCTTAATATTGTACAAGAATCGGAAGAATTACTACACAATATGAAAACTGTAATTTTAATAGCTGACTCTAGCGACTGTCGCGGACCCATTCACCGGGATTGACAAGCACTGATGCCGAGCCGCTTGCTGCCGAGGCTTGTAGCGAATGTCAGGGAATGCTCTGTATAATCAACAAAGGAAGCAGTGATTCAATAACAAATTGGTTTCTTGAATTCTAATGATAAAAAAGAGTGTGGGGTGAGCCCCCATTCCTCGGGTAAGCTATGGTTAATGCATTAACTGTGTACATAAGATTTATTTGATTTGATGTACTATATATGTATTATATATATACTATATATAGTTGAGACTGGTTTAATCTAGTTTACCATTGTATTTACTTTTACAGGGGAGCAGGACAAGAAGTTGGGCGATCATGTATCATGCTGGAATTCAAAGGGAAAAAAATCATGGTAAGCAGGAATGGAATTTTACTTCTTAAATAAATATTAAAGGAATGAATAGAACTTAGATATGTCCAAACTCTCCGCTCCATGGAGCTAGCTACATCCTAGATTTGCTACCAAAGGTTAATTGAAACTTTTACGATTCTTCTTGGTAAAATATTTGTATTGAAATAATTGTTTTATGGACAGGCAGATGGAGCAGTTGAGATGATGTATGTCCCGTTAAACTTTCATTTGGAAGATTTTCAACTGGAGAGAAATTTCGATAGCTATTCCATTTACTCGTTTCTGATTTATCGACAGGTTACTTTACTTGATGAAAAGATTCTCTCAGGCTATCGACCAGGTGAGTTGTGGAAAAGATTCCAAGCTTTTGAGTGATTGCAAGTGATTCTACAGGGTGTCCCACGAACGGCGCAACTGGGAATTAAGAGTGGCGTTACTTTGTAACCGAAACCTGTACATACATAAGTCATACACCAAATGTTACCCCTGTCCAAGTAGATATTTTTAAACATAGAAACAACAAACGGGATGCAGTGTTGTTCATGCAGTGTTGCCAAATGTAAGTGAAAGTGTAAATTTATATTTCCACAAAGCATGGAAAATTGCATGTCAAACATTCGTACGGAAATTTGGACGTCAATTTCCACCTTGGGTAGGTGGACTATTTCGCCATCTATAGTTCAGAGAAGAAAATCGATCGTTTTCGCGTATAGCCAATCCTGAAATGCCTCGTAAAGGCGTACCGGTCCAAATGGGTGTTTTAAAAAAATTATGAGGTACAGTGGCAACACTGTTGATGTTTGAAGGCAAGAAAAGGTGTGTTTAGTGATGGTCTATGACATGGAAATACTGGAAACAGGAAAAAAAGAAAATGAAAATTATGGTGAAAAAAGTGTTACTTACCTACTCCTGGCAACCATGCAATGCGATAAGAGCACCCACCGAACGAGAACAAAAGAATCAGTTAGTTGTGTACTCAGAACTGTTTGAGCCGTGCATTTCGCATTGTTTGTAGGGGAAGATTAGAATTGTTCTGTGAAATGAAGTACTCTTTGGAAGAGAGTGGAACATTATTTTTGTTCAAAATCGTACGCTAGTGTAAAAACTGTGTTTCGCGAGAAATATCCGAATAACAGTGTTCCAGAAAATTCGACGATATATCGACTTGTTTCCAGATTTCGTGAAACAGGATCAGTTAATGACAAACCCTACCACAGACAACCACCAGTTTTGACACAAGGTGTGCAGCAGGATGTGGAGCAGAGAATATCACAATCTCCCAGGAAATCTGTTCATAAACTTGCTGCACAGTCAGGTGTATCAAAAACAACAACTCACCGAGCGTTAAAACAATTGCACCTACGTGCACATAAGGTACAGGCTGTGCAAGAACTGAAGGAAGCAGACAAAGGTGCACGTGCAAGATACTGCCAGTGGTTTAGAAATTTTATTAGAGACAATGGTGTGAATATTTTGGATAAGATTTTTTTCACTGATGAAGCATGGTTCCACTTAAATGGATATGTCAACAGTCACAATTCTCGACACTGGTCAAGTAACAATCCCCATTTGTTACATGAACAATCACTTCATCCACAAAAGATCGGTGTGTGGTGCGCGATTTCGCGGAGAAAAATAATCTGTCCATTCTTTTTCAACACAACAGTTGACGGAATAGTTTATCGTGACCTTATCACACAGTTTATTTCTCTGTTGGAAAGTGATGAACGTGATTGTTGGTTTCAACAAGACTCCGCAACATGTCACACGTCTAATGAAACTTTAGACATGTTGGCAGAATTTTTTGGCCATCACATTATAAGCAAAAACCTATGGCCCGGTTGCTCCTCGGATCTGACGTCTCCAGATTTTTTTCTGTGGGGTTATTTGAAACAAACAGTTTACATTAATAACCCAAGAACACTTGATGATCTAAAAATAAACATTTGCACAGCCATTAACAATATAAACCAATCAACCTTGCATAAAGTTGCTTCCAACATGATAAAACGTGTTGATGAATGTCTCAGGGAAAATGGTTGTAATTTTCAACATCTTTTGTAAAGCTAAACTGCCTGTTAAGCGCATTGCATGGTTGCCAGGAGTAGGTAAGTAACACTTTTTTCACCATAATTTTCATTTTCTTTTTTTCCTGTTTCCAGTATTTCCATGTCATAGACCATCACTAAACACACCTTTTCTTGCCTCAAACATCAACAGTGTTGCCACTGTACCTCATAATTTTTTTAAAACACCCATTTGGACCGGTACGCCTTTACGAGGCATTTCAGGATTGGCTATACGCAAAAACGATCGGTTTTCTTCTCTGAACTATAGATGGCGAAATAGTCCACCTACCCAAGGTGGAAATTGACGTCCAAATTTCCGTACGAATGTTTGACATGCAATTTTCCATGCTTTGTGGAAAAATAAATTTACACTTTCACTTACATTTGGCAACACTGCATGAACAACACTGCACCCCGTTTGTTGTTTCTATGTTTAAAAATATGTACTTGGACAGGGATAACATTTGGTGTATGACTTATGTATGTACAGGTTTCGGTTACAAAGTAACGCCACTCTTAATTCCCAGTTGCGCCGTTCGTGGGACACCCTGTACTTTCTACCCTGAAGATGAGAGTGACGTTAGCTCTCGAAAGCTTGGAATCTTTTCCACAACTCACCTGGTTTCTAGCCACAGGAAGTTTATTAATGGAGGAGATAGTTCCAGGTGGTGGCCGCGGTGGCTCAGTCGGTAACGCGTCTGACTACCATGCTCAAGGTCCCGGGTTCGATCCCCGGCCGGTTCAAATCCGGGAACTTTTCTAACGGTGGAAGCGGCCCCGGCGCCTACCCAGCGTCGAATAACATGGGTACCTGGGGGAAACCCTGGGGGGTAAAGGCGGTCAGGGGCGTGATGCTGATCACATCACCCCCACTCACGACCGGATCAAGAAAGTGTGGGGCGTTACCCCCACACCCCCTATACGCCTTCATGGCGTGGTGCTATGCACAGGGGAACACTTTACCTTTTTTACCTTTTTTGATAGTTCCAGGTTTGTTCAGGTCTATTTATATTATTTTCCAGATCTATATTTTTTTAAACAAAGAAAAGTTGTTATTGTTAATAACCCGTAGCAGAAGGCCAGTTTGCAGTAACTAGCAAAAGCAAGCTGAGTTCTCACCTTTAACTGCCGTGTAATTCATATCCCTTGGTAGTAGTATATTTTTTACATTTTGTTTTTACCAG
The DNA here is from genome assembly GCF_977018435.1 of Lepisma saccharinum. Taxonomy (NCBI): domain Eukaryota; kingdom Metazoa; phylum Arthropoda; class Insecta; order Zygentoma; family Lepismatidae; genus Lepisma; species Lepisma saccharinum. The sequence goes on from NC_139258.1 coordinate 3,500,180, forward strand.
AAAAGTTCTAAAAATTATTAATTTAAGTTCTAAGCATATGTTAATTTATCTAACAGAAACTCACAATTGATTCTTGGACATTTTATCGATAAAACTGAATTTAGAAAAATTGAAAATGAAGAAATCACATGTCACATTTTTTAACATTAATAGTAAAGAGGTGGAAATCATTGAAACGTGTGGTTGGCATCTGCATTCTGTTTCTATCCTGTGCGCCTGCACTCTAGTGTGGGGTGGGTGATGTTATGGGTGACACCTGGTGGGAAAAGTGACAACCGTAATGCAAAGGGAGCTGTAGATTCGGACGACTTTGACGGCACATGAAAGCAACGGGAGAGAATGGAACGGAGAGCTTGCAAATCCGGACACGGCCCTTCTGTTACAGACTTTGTTTCATAATAACTACGAACACAGGTAACACATTGTTGCAACACTCCACTGCAACTGGCTACATGAAATGGCATCCTCTCCTCTAGTGCTCCTCTTCCTACCAACCACGACAAGTTATTGCGCCAGCAAAATATTCAAATTTGAAATGTGTCAGTCTGCTCCTTATCACCCTTTATAATGGAATTAATAATTATACATTTTGCACTAGCTTGTTGTTTTTACGGCATTATTATTTGAACAAGTTTAACTTATTGTTGAACAGATACTTCAGTGTGTGTACTGTCACGTTTAGGCCGTTCGCCGGCTTAAACTGCTTGGCTGCGAGAGGGTGTATGTATGGGGGATGGAATAAATTACGCTCATTGCCCCTTTACCAATATTTAAGGTGAGAAAATACAATTACGCACCAATTGTGCATTTATTTCAGTATCGCCCGAATGGGCACTGCTACTAAAACAAACCCTGGGTGTATCCAAGAGTATGAATTTCTCTCCATGTTGCAAGTGCAAACATTTTGTTATGTTGATTATTAAGCTGGACACGATGTTTGAAATATGATGAATAAGAATTTTCGGAATCCCATGTATTCCTTATGGGGAATCAACTTCAACTTCAACATCAAGTTACGGCTAATCAAATGGAAGTTTCGACTTTTCCGCTGGTGAAATTCATCTTCAAACTGCCCTCTTCCCGTTGACATCTCTTTCTATTCCATCGGAAGTTTTATATTCACAAGAGAATGAATCAAATCATACTCCCATATGATCAATGCTTTTTTCCTTGCCTCCTGGCAGTGTTGCCAAACCTGATGGGCATAAAAGAACTAAATTTCACCTTAAATGGAGTTAAAACTGACTCTCATGGAGCTAGATTTACGATGGCTGGATAAAGTACCTTCTAGTGTAATGTTAGTTGTCAAAAGGGTGGGGCACTGCTATTATCGTTAACTCTAAATTGATGACAATTTATTCTTAGTTTTCAATATCTAGATCCGGCGGTATAGCCCATCTCAATAATCCACCGATGGTGGTATGAAATCGAAAGTAAAGAATTCCCTGACGACAATATTATGTCAATTTCACATCTAACATTGCGCTGTAAAGTAGTAGCTGGGGAGATAAGAGAGAGTGACGCAGCCAATATAACAATATCACGTCACATACAAAATGTATAATTATGACGAAAGGTGGTCTATGTGGGTCGGAATCAGAGATGGCATCATAGTGGGGCACGGGGGGTGGGCGTCCCAGTTCACAGCTGAATGAGTGCACGAAAGATTGATTTAGTTTATTTTACTTCACGTTTTGTGCCGCTTGGCTAATTTGGGAAGATGGGGATGAGTGATGAAATTGATGAATGGACATTCGCAAACAACCAAGCCTGAGCGGGATTCGAATCCGGGACCTTTGGCGTCGCACCACGATGTGCTAACCTCTCGGCCACAGGGTCCGGCTAGAGTGCACGAAAGAGCCAGATCTGGCTCCAAGAGAGCTAAGTTGGCACACTGCCATGGACGGAAGGGCTTGGGAAGACTCCCGTGGAAATTGTATCGCATGCCCTTAATAGAATCTGCTCAAGCGAGAGAGAGAATGATCACGCACGAACCAGCAAGATATATAAACACTAATGAGAAACCCAAAGTGTCACCACTGTACCTGGTTTCCTTCGTGGTTCCTTGGCAGAGTCACGACGTGGCAGTGTCGGTCCATCAATGGTGTCCTCAGTGGGTTCGCCTAAACCTGTTAGATGAACCAACTTAACACGGTCACTCCAACTTAACACGGTCACTCGCAACAAGCTTCGCTTTCTCGATCCAGACTCTCTCGGCGACCTCTCATCACCTGGGGAGTGCTGGCATTTCTGATTACATAGCATTTTATTTCCGGCTTGTGACAGTACCATACAACTAAAATTCCATTCTGTTAGGTGCACTGTTGTCGATAATGGATCATTTATTCACTTACAGTTGGATTGCGGTATTCATCCAGGTTTGTCAGGAATGGATGCGCTTCCATTTGTGGATCTCATAGAAGCAGATGAAATTGATATCCTACTTGTTTCACAGTAAGTATGATGTAGTTCCGGTATATTTTTTTGTTATGTGCTATATGGCTACTAAATATGTAGAGGGCCTTTCCACGTCAGTTCAACCAGACCCGTGATTTCAGATTTTGATCAAAATTGGCACATTTAATCCTTCAATGGTGGTGAGAAACACACAAATTGTTTTGTCTCTAATTTGTCTGGTTTCGTTTTTATAGCTACCCAAACTTTCAGTGATTCATTCTTTCTTCTGCTGTCTTGGGGGGGAAAAGATGTTAACCAAACAACAAGGATTGCAGAAAACAAAATACGGCAACATATCACATTCATATTTTATTACACCAATAAATGAATAAAAATATTATCTGATTTTTTGGCTGAAAATATATTTTACTAAAATTTGAATTATCATTGTAAGGGAAAGGTGCAACACCAACATAAATATTTTTTTATACTGAACTTGTTTGTATGGTCTAATTTACCCAGAAATAAAGTTGCTTTTATTCCTTCTGAAAATGTGACAACTTATTTCTGAATTTTTCTCAATGTTTATATGCAATGGTATTTATCGCACACATACAATTTTTTTTTCAGTCACAGTCATTTGTGGCTTTTTTTTTTAACATTAATGCTACAGCGTTTAATAATACAGGGCATGGTATATCAACTCGACAATATTTTTTTGCTTTTGCCCAACTGAAAGTAATGTTTTCTTATTCTTTTATCTCGTATTTTATTGATAATTTTTAGTGATTTTATTTTTATTTCAGTTTTCATCTTGACCATTCAGGTGCTTTGCCCTGGTTCCTGCAGAAGACCAGTTTCAAGGGGCGTTGTTTCATGACGCATGCAACTAAAGCAATCTACAGATGGCTTTTGTCAGATTACATCAAAGTCAGGTGAGAGATAAAGCTACACACTTTATTTTTTAGTATGCTTTGAAGATTGTAACAGATGGGTTGGTTTTGCATCCCTTCTTGCTTTTGTTCAGCAGGAAACAATTGCTTTTCAAGTTTTATTTCTACTCTCAAGTTGCGTATCAAAGAAAAAGTCAAAAATATATTTTCCTACATTTATTACAGAATAACCTTTAGCAAACAATTATAAGGTTTAATGTGTAAATTCCTCAAGTCCCTGCTTGTCCTTTGTTTATAAATGTCAACTTAATACTGTTTATAAATGTCAACTTAATACAAGGTTTCAAAGCGGTACTTTGGATTGTTTTGATGAAAATTGCTGTAGCTACACACTTATAATAAATTGAGTTCAAAATAACAACTGAATAATATCACATTTACTTACGTGAACCATGGCTAGCCTGTTTGTTCTGAATAGCGCTATTCTTTCACCCTTTGGTGATTTACCTTCGTTTTAATCACTAAATATGAGAGCTTTCATTATCACTTTAGCACTTTTCTTTCCCTACACTTCCTTTAGCCTTTAACTCAGATCCAACTTGAAAATCCCAGGAACAGCTGGCGAAATCTCCTCCAGACGATTGTGCTATTGTTTAATCACTCGTGTCCTCAGTGCAACTTTCAGGTCGACCAACTTGGACCCAACTATTTTCGAGGATTCTGAAAACTAAACAGGAGAGTCACCGAACTTAAAGATTCTGAGTTTCATTTCTCAACGCGAGATGACATTTATTCATGTGCATGTGATACAGTACTGTATCTCCTTTTAAATTTGTTGAATTTTGAAATACATTTGATTTTGTGCATCGGAACCATGGACTTTGGGAACCATGTTGTTTGCGAGTGTCACCAGTTTCATCATAGTATTACTCATCTTCATGATAGCCAAAAGTAGCAGAAAAGCAAAGTAAGAAAGCCAAATCAATAACAATTACAAGGGAGAGCAAATGAAAACCTTCATTTGTTTTTGTTTCTTGTCTAGTAGATTTCTGTATGTAAGGTTGCGCAAATTTCCTGCTTTTTAGCACAGACGTATTGCTCATATATTATCAATAGAGCCCGGAAGTTTGGCAAAATGCTTCTTTTTATCTACTGCATATATTGATAAAATGTTTACGGATATACGTTTGTTATGTTGTTTCGAATGTTTTGGAAGCCTTTTCATTTTGCCTATTTGGGACCCCACTGCCTATTTTTAATTATAATGCCTTTTTTTTGCCTTTTTCAATGAAATTTGACATTTTTTTATAAAAAAATGTGTATATAAATTATTTTTCTCCCAAAAAACGTTGTTGGCATTTATTTTTCTTCCGTTTATTATGTGAATAATTTTCGCCTTATTTAAGTAATATTGAACTCACGCATGTTTCAACATTGCTGAAGGAGGAAAGTGTGAGAAAAAAGTATTTCATGCTGAGTCAGGATATTGCCTTTCGGTTTAACATTTCTTGTGCATGATTGACTGCTGAAGTGGACAGGTTGATTTCGAACATGAAGAAAATATTTCTGAAATCTCCCTTTCGAACCCGAAAATTTCAGGAAGTTGCGATTGAGCTTAGTTTACCTCAGCAACCAGTCTTGACGAGATGGGAAACCTGGATATCAACAGCTATATATTATGCTAACAACCTTCAAAAAATCAGTGAGGTGATCGATGCTCTTCCAGAAAATGAAGCGGCTTCAATTCGTGAAGTGAAAAAACTCCTGTGCTATTCAAGTTTACTTTTGCACATTATGGTGCATTGCCAGAGACAATTACAATTATAGCATCCATGAAAATCTTCGAGGAATATATGCAGCAGATGATGGAAGTGCCAGGAGAAAAGGGGTCAGCTGTTGCAGAAAAGTGCAAACAGGTAGTGAGTGCAAATGAGGACTTGAAACAATTGAAAACAATTTGTGATATTCTAAAAGGTGAAAATGCTGTTACCAAAATGAGTTCAGCTACATTAGCTTGTTATATGTATGCTCCAATAACTTCTGTCGAAGTAGAAAGATCATTTTCTTTTATGAAAAACATTCTCTCTGACAGACGACTATCAATGAATGTTGAGAACTTAAAAAGCACCTTGTAGTTATGTACATTTTGCCAGAAATTATAGATAAAAGTAAGCGACTTCTAAATGTGCCTTTTTTCGGTTTATTTTGCCCTTTTTTTTCATTTTTAGTGCCTATTTACCACATTATAAATGCCTTTTTGCCTGCCTATTTTAACGAAAATAAATGCCTGAACTTCCGGGCTCTAATTATCAACTTTGAGTTAGTGCCTGTATGCCTTAAGAAGAATAAGTCTTTGGGGTCCACGTGCAGTCACTTATGAGCCTCTGCGAAGGCCTTTCCACCCATCTGCCTGCGAACTAAGGCCATTGTCGAACTTTCTCCTCCATTAATAAACTTACTGGTGTGTGGTAGGCATGCACAGAGATATTGAATTATCGTTGGCTGAGAAAGTTCTGTCTCTCTTATTCTGACAGTCGGCAAGAAACCACTCCTCTTCACTGGCGCATCATATGTTAGGAGACGCCATCTTTGAAATGTCAAAAATGGCGTTTTGAAGCTCACTTAATCAGTGTTGCAGCCTTGAGGTGGTTTTTGTAGAAAGCAGTTCATGCCTCATGTAAATTTGAGCTGTATACAGTCTGTGGTACAATTTTTATTGAACTTTTAAGGTTTTCATTTCACTTGTAATATGATTGTCTGATTGTATCCTGAACATCATCGACTTGTCTTCTTTTTTACAGTTCTAAGTATATTATTTGTTCTCATTGAAGATTGACTGTGTCATTGGACATCGAATATCTAATTTTCCCTCATTGCATTCTTTAACCTAGAATTTTATTTTGTGTGTGCAGCTGATTTACTGCAATGCATTTATTTCAAGTGTTCACTTTGTTCCTTCACAGTTTACATATACGTTTCACGTCTGCAACTTTTCTTGCCTTTTTAACATGTTTATCTCATTCAGTATAAGTTAAGTGTAAACTAAAGTTCCCCGAGCATATAGCACCGAGCCATGGATCCCAGCCATTTTGGAACTGGTGTGATCAGCATCACAATTCTGCCGGCTTTACCCTCCAGGGTTGCCAACAGGTATCTATTGATTTGAGGCTGGGTGAACCCGAGAGCCACTTTATGTGGGCGACAAGGCTGGAAAAATTCCTATCTTAGATCGATCGCCCACCCCAGAAATCGAACCTGTGTCTCTTGCGTGCCAATCAGATGCTCTACCAACGAGACCCACGGATCTTTCCCATTCGATATAAAACTTTTAATTTTTTTTTTACTTGTATTGGAATAAAAACATTAATGATTTTAGCTTTCAATTGAAAATCTCTGCATTTACTGCCATAGTAAGAAGCCGCGGTAGCTCAGTTGTTAGGGCATCTGACTATCATGCGAGAGATCCGGGTTCGATCCCTGGCAGTGGAAAACCGAGACTTTTTCCGCCTGTTCAAGCGGCTCCGGTGCCCACCCAGCATCATATAAAGTGGGGACCTGGAGGAAACTCTGAGGGGGGGAGGCAGCCAGGGGCATGGTGCTGATCACATCACCCCTGCTTTCAGCCGTGATCAAGAACGTGTGGGGCCCTAACCCCACACCCCTATACGCCTTCATGGCGTGGTGCATAGCACATCGGAACACTTTACCTTTTTTTTTATTTACTTCCATAGTAACATTGCAACGGATCAGATGCTGTACACTGAAGCCGATCTGGAGTCCAGTATGGATAAAATAGAAACCATCAACTTCCACGAGGAGAAGGATGTTTGCGGAATCAAATTCTGGGCTTACAATGCAGGCCATGTGCTAGGGGCAGCCATGTTCATGATTGAGATAGCAGGTGTCAAGGTATGGAGTTTCATTTATTTTACGAATGGGAAAAAATATCTGGTACTCAATCAGAATCTGCAGATCGATTTGGTGTTTTAAGTCTACTTTATGCACGAAAGGCTAATCGGGACTGGACCTACAGTTTAAAGTTTGATCCGAACCACTGTTCCATATGCCTCCACCGGGTATCGAACCTGGGAACCCTTTGATTACAAGGTAACGATGTTACCACTATGCCATCGGGAAGGCCCTGGCATCTGCCAATATAGGCAGTTTTTAACAGTTTTATATCAGTAAATGATGTGTAATTTATGCATATAAACATAAAATGCATATGGTTTTTAGTTTTGTAAAGTAAATGTCTAATTCATAATTGGGAAAAGAGAGACGCGGTAGTATATAAATACGGAGAAACTAATACTCACTTTTATCCGCGAAGCTGTTTTTTCTTTTTCGATTAATTTCACTGAACAAACGCAAATGGTACTTCCTCTCCCCCCTTGATAACCCAGGTGTATACGATGCAGAGTGTGAATGCAAGGCTCATTACATCGGCAGGTCCATCAGATCTGTCAATGAAAGAATCTAACAGCTTCTGCCGGACCGTGTGGCTGAGTGGTTAGCACATCGCACTGCGATGCCAGGGGTCCCGGGTTCGAATCCTGCTCAGGCATGGTTGTTTGTGAATGTCCATTCATCAATTTTCATCATTTCATCACTCATCCCCATCTTCGCAAATTAGCCAAGAGGCACAAAACGCGAAGTAAAATAAAATAAATCAATCAATTAAATCCAATAGCACCTAACAGATGCGAAAAAAGCCCAACCCACTACTGGTCTTCCTAAACATATCAAATACAATAGCCATGAAATTGAAAAGGTTCAAGTGAAACACACTGCCCACATGCTCGTAGACACCAAAATCAAGGAAATGCACACCATAATGCACTTCCCACACGAGCTAAACATCGATAGCGGGCAAGCGCACCACACTTGGATTCCCCTACTACAACAGTTATCGCCCGGAAATAGCAGACGACACAGACAGACACACACAGTTAACAACAGCGCACCTAGCGGCAGCCAGAGAACTACAAACAAAAGACACATGCCAAGCAACAGTACAGCAAGTTCCAACGAGGATGGAGGCAGTGGCCACTGAAATTAATCGAAAAAGAAAAAAACGGATAAAAGTGAGTACTAGTTTATCCGTATTTATAAATGTCTAAATGTGCACTTTCTTTTCCAAAGGCAAAACCATGATAAAATGCACAAAAATTAATATTCAGGAAAATTTTGTAATATTTTGATGTGAAGATCAATTTGCGTAATGGAGGAAAGTGTAAACTTCAGGAATGTAAAATCGTTGTTGCTCTGTAGTACTATGTAATGAATAAAAAAAAGTAAAGTGTTCCCCTGTGCATAGCACCATGCCATGAAGGCGTATAGGGGGTGTGGGGGTAACGCAATGTTCAAAATATTAAAACTTTTTTTTTTTAATGTGTTAAGATAGGATAATTTTTCAAATGAGCTAATACTCTCCTATTTCTTCATAGGTATTATACACAGGAGATTTCTCTAGGCAAGAAGATAGGCATTTGATGGCAGCTGAAATTCCAAACGTTCACCCAGATGTCCTTATTATAGTACGTATTAGCTATTTGTAAAACTATTCTTGCATTACTATTGCAATGTAGCACAAGAACTTTCATTGACACTTCAATCCTTACTTAAGAGAGTGACATATTTTTGTTAGCAATTGATTTAAGTAATTTTTATGTTAGTGTCATACAATTTTCTTAAAGGAATAGAATGTTGCATGGTGAAAAGTTTATTTTAAACAGATTTTGTCATCACACCCAGGTTCCTTGGTTTGAATTAGGGCTGTCTATTCTCATAGCCAGTGCCTTTTTCTGGAAAGAAAGTTTCTGACACTCTTCAGTTTGGTTTAATAGTGTTACTTTGTTCATTATAAGAATTACTCAGAATATTGTACCATGTGTTTGTAAATGATCATGCATCTACAACCTTAGTGACAATGAAGTTCGACCAGTCACAAATATAGGAGTGCGTTGTGAAAGAAGGAGAACACATGCATATGCTGAACATATTTTATTCAGCAGGCTACATGGAACAAAGGAAAACATAAATTTCCGCTGCAACGCAGCAATGTACGGTGTCCACACAAAATAAAACATTTTTGTCCATCTACACGTGACATTGAAGTTCGACCACTGTTAGAGGGGATCCTGTTTACCATGGTGTGACGCCACCCCGTCAGCGAATAACTGTGGCAATGTGTCGGGGCATGCTGCGGACGAGTCGTTCAAGGTATTCCATATTGATGCGGTGCCATTGCTCCTGCAGGCAGGCGATAAGAGCAGCCACTGTCGTGGGTCCCCTCTGTTGCACACGTCGCTTAAGAACACGCCACACATTCTCAATGGGCCAGAGGTCGGGACTCGATGGTGGCCATGGCAGAGTTCGCACGTGATGGCGAGTCAACCATTCTCTTGTCAGCCGCACTGTATGAGGCCTGGCATTGTCGTGTTGAAATATGAGACGCCGCCTGTGGAACAGGTGCCTTCGCACTGTGGGAAGATGCCGCTCCAGTATGCGTGTATAGGCGTGTGCATTCACAATGCCCTCACAGACGTGTAGTGGGCCAACCCCAGATGCCGTCATGCATCCCCGTACCATCACTGACGCAGGTTTCTGTACCCGACTTGCATAACATTTTGCTTCATTCTGTTCCTCCTTCCGACAAATGACTGTTTTCCGTATTTTCCCGTACACAACATTGAAAATGGATTCGTCCGTCCACAAAACCCTGTTCCACTGCCGAAATGTCCATCCCCGGTACATTCGTGCCCACCGTAGTCGATTGCCTTTGTTCAACATGGAAAGGAAGGGTTTACGTTTCGCCTTGTACACTCGGTAACCGCATCGCTGTAGGTAAGGGCGAATGGTTCTGGTTGACACTTAAATGTGAAAGCGTTATCGAGTCCACAGTCGTAATTCGGCCACAGAAACATGATTGTTGGTCTGGATATAGCGCCTAAATATCCGTAGGTCACGCACGCTCAGCAGGCGTTTTCGACCGGGGGCCTTACCTGGCTCTGTAGTACCCGTATTTTGGTGGTGTTTGATGATGCAGTGGACGGTTGACTTCGGTAAGTTCAGTTGGCGCTTTTCCCGTTCACTGAGTCCATCCCGTTGCAACTCCACCACTCTTCTCCTCACGGTGTTGTCAATAGGTTTGCCCCTGGCCATGGTGATGATGCACTGCGGTTCCTCGGTGCACAGCACGCGCTTATATATGGTGGACTCCCTTATCGTGTCCGTGACGTTACGCTTTCGTCGAATGTGCCACTATCTGGAATTTTCCGTATGGGTCTGGTGCCTGGTCGAAGTTCAATGTCACGCGTATAGTTCCCCATTTTCGTTCTTTACGTGACCTTGGGTGCAACATGCTGGGATCACGATTCTTGCCTGCTCACACGCCTCCTCTTTCACACATGCATCACTTCTGCGGGTCACCCATTCCACCGCCTATGCCTCTGTGCATTTAATCACGTATTCCTTTCTGGTCGAACTTCATTGTCACCAAGGTTGTATGTAGTTTCACATATATTTCTTTCTCTTGTATGTACGCATTGCGTGCATTATAGAATTATTTTCTTGTAGTTTACGGTTATTACAAGCATAAGAAAACAGTTTTTCTTTGTGACGTTTCAGGAGAACTCACGCTCCTTTCATCAGACATTTATTTTCATTTTGACTAAAGATACAGTTATAACAATGGTTAGTAATTTTTTAAACAAAAAGAATCCGTTATATAATGGATGTTGTCAATGTTACTTTTTTTTTTTTTAAAGAAAACAGACTGCTTCTTTTCACAATTAAGTTGCTATATTACAACAATGTAACATTGACAACATCCATTATATGACGGATTCTTTTTGTTTAAAAAATTACTAACCATTGTTATAACTGTATCTTTAGTCAAAATGAAAATAAATGTCTGATGAAAGGAGCGTGAGTTCTCCTGAAACGTCACAAAGAAAAACTGTTTTCTTATGCTTGTAATAACCGTAAACTACAAGAAAATAAATATATTTCTTTCATTTAAATGAAGTATTACAAGGTTTTTCTCTCCTACACGAAGTTGCTGATACGGCATACTGTATTCTGCTTAGTGTCAGAAAAAAGGCACTGCTCGTAGCTATCTACCAGGATTATACTTTAAAATATTCATAATTTCACATGATCATCGTTAAATGATAGAATCCATTTCTTCCCACTTTGTTTTTGTAAATATACGAGGCGTTCCGAAAGTGCCTCAAGATGGCACAAGTGGTTAGAGCGGGACGCGTAGTTGTGTGGAGTCAGTGGTGAGATAACTGTGGTATGGGAAACATGGGTGCGTGGATACAGTCTCCCGCCGAGTGCAAGGTACCTGTGGTAAATAGGTTTTTCCACGCTAAGAAGCTGTCGGTGTCAGAGATGGCATGGTGATGCCTGAATTGGTGGAAAGTGTGCAGCAAGCCATGCTGCAGAACCAGCGGTTTACAATGTCCGAACTCTCACGTCAGTTTCCGCAGATTTACTGTTCCGTGCTGCATGAGATCATCACCCAGCAACTGCAGTTTCTCACGTTGTGTGCACGATGGGTTCATCGTGGACATTTGTGCAGCCTGCTGTGCATTTTCTACACCATCTTCGGACAATTCCTTGACTAATGTCATTCTGTCCATACACTTCACGCAACTGCTGTTGGATCTCTGACGCCGACAGCTTCTTAGCGTGGAGAAACGTGATTACTGCACGTACCTCGCACTTGGCGGGAGACTGTATGCATGCACCCATGTTTCCCGTACCAGAGTTCTCTCACCTCTGACTCCACACAACTGCGCTCGTTCCAGGTTATGGATACATGTTCCTCCTCCACTCCTGCACAAGTGCGTCCTGCTCTGACCACTTGTGCTATCTTGGTACACTTTCGGAACTTCCTTTCTGGATGCACCTCGTAATAAAAATTATGCATATTATATAATTTCAGGATATTTACACTTCATGATAATGTCATGTGGCATTTTTGCAGACACCCAGACCTGCAAAGCTATTGGCAGGTATCAATGATTAAATTCCAAATAATAATAGTTTTTCTTGTATGTACGCATTGCTTGCATTATAGAATTATTTTCCTGTAGTTTATGGTTATTACAAGCATAAGAAAATAGTTCCTCGTTGTGACGTTTCAGGAGAACACACGCTCCTTTCATCAGACATTTAGTTTCGTTTTGACTAAAAATACAGTTATAACAATGGTTAGCAATTTTTTAAACAAAAAAAATCCCTTATATAATGGATGTTGTCAGTTATATTGTAATATGGCAACCTAACTGTGAAAAGAAGCAGTCTGTTTTATTTTTATTTCATATTTTTTATTTTTTTTATTTTTTTAATTTATGAATCTCAAATATCATCAGGTAATTCAAAGTCATCATTGTTTTCACAAAGTCTCTTGATGTTTTCTGTTACATTAAATTTTAAAGATGGTGGCTTACTCCATTTGTGAAAAAAAACAACTCCATACTGGATCTATGTTACCATTTTCATTATTTAATTTATTCCAGTGTTCTTCTGCAATGAATGAAGCTTCCCAGACATTCAACTCTATGTTTCCCATCAATCTTTTTAAAACCCTTCTCTTAATCAAATGCTTCTCTTCGATGATATGAGTTGACACTCTTAATCAAATGCTTCTCTTCGATGATATGAGTTGACAAACCTGTTCTTGGGTTTAGATTTGTAATGTCCATTATATAACGTACTCTTTTTGTGGCCGCGGTGGCTCAGTCGGTAACGCGTCTGACTACCATGCTCAAGGTCCCGGGTTCGATCCCCAGCCGGTTCAAATCCGGGAACTTTTCTAATGGTGGAAGCGGCCCCGGCACCTACCCAGCGTCGAATAACATGGGTACCTGGGGGAAACCCTGCGGGGGTAAAGGCGGTCAGGGGCGTGATGCTGATCACATCACCCCCACTCACGACCGGATCAAGAAAGTGTGGGGCGTTACCCCCACACCCCCTATACGCCTTCATGGCGTGGTGCTATGCACAGGGGAACACTTTACCTTTTTTTTTTTTTTTTACTCTTATTGTTTAAAAAATTGCTAACCATTGTTATAACTGTATCTTTAGTCAAAATGAAAATAAATGTCTGATGAAGGGAGCGTGTGTTTTCCTGAAGCATCACAATGAAAAACTGTTTTCTTATGCTTGTAATAACAGTAAACTACAGGAAAATAATTCCAAATAATAACACTATCATTTTGCAACAAGGGATAAAAATTGTAACAACAAAACTTTTTCTAGTGTATCCCACCTCTGGTATTTTTCCAGCAGCTAACTTCATCTCGTAGCTAACATTTTTCATTCAATCACTGTCTAGAAAGCAGCTATGTGGCATCCACTTTTACAATTCTAGAACCCTCTGAAAAAATCATGTGTGTACCTGTGGCCCAAAGTGATGCGTGTGTTGTTTATGTCACTACTTTTCTCTGTCCAGCAATGACAACTCTGAGATGGAGTTGAAAGCTTCGACTGACAAAATGTCTGCCAACATGAAATGTAAGGAGCTTTTTATTGACACAGCAAGTTTTACTCCTATATCCAAACTGCATCGCTTACTGCGCCCATCTTACCAACGAAGACGGGACCAGTCGAGAAGGCCGTGCCCAGGGAGGGGCAACCAAGGTATTTTTCCTGCGTGGGGGAGCAAATGAGGCATATTTTCACCCCATAATAGTATTGTTCCCACATAAAATATTGCTTCAGTTTGAAGTTATGTTCCTGCAACGCTCTTGCAGTAATTAACATTATTACTGTGATTGAAATGAAATTACACATGGGTTAAGTCATAAGTCATGGCAACTATTTTTTTTCTCGCAACCAGGGGACAACACAAAAAATCTAAGATATAAGTTTGAAAGTGTATGGAATGTACTTTCGAAAGAAGCCACTAGATAGTGTAGGTGAACAACGGTGGGGTAGTGGGGTGAGTGACAGCTTTCGAAAATAGAGGTCATGAAGCAGGAACAACGTTTGTACGTTAATATAGCAGTTCTCCGTACAAAAATGCACAGGAATCCCATACAGAGCTACGAGAAGCACTGGGTGGGCATGCCATAATAAGACACAAGTGGATAACCTCTGTAAATATTTTGAATGTTGTTAAACAGTGTAGTCTTGCGTGCTTGTTGTTGATGCCATAATAAAACATTGTTGTCCAATGTCCTGTGTTCTGCCTCTTCCCTACGAGAGTCTCCTGCATCCAGACTTCATCTGGTGGCTTCATTCGAAGGTACATTCCATACACTTTCAAACGTATATCTTAGATTTTTTGAGTTGTCGTGTGTTCGCGGGAAAGAAAGTAGTTGCCATGACTTATAACTTAACCCTTGTATGTGTAAAATATGTACAAAGGCTGTCGCAGAGAAGGTGAGAGAGATTTTTTCCTGGCTTTGCAACACTGCCTATGGTTTTGGCACTAGTCGCGTCATGTAGGATGACTCATTCTGTTTCCGTAGCAAGTTGTCACATGTTGCGAAACCACGTTAGTGAGCAGCTGTGTTGATTTACGTGGAACGTGTTTCGTTTACCCCTCCAGGTTTTTGTGTCTAACATTGCTTTTCGCGATGAGTATTCAAGATGAAGAGCGACATGCCATAAAATTTTGTTAGCGTTTAGGGAAAAGTGCTGCGGAAACATATGCAATGTTTCAACAGGCATATGCCGATCAAGACAGACTGAGTAGAGCCACAGTATTACCAAGGAGTCATTGAGCAAAAAACATGCCGCATTTGAAGAACTCCTTCATATTGCACCACGATAACGCACGCCCGCATACCGCGCGAGCTTTTCAGGATTACGCGACGAAGAGAGAAATAGAAATTTTCCAGTATACAGCCCAGACCTTGCACCCTGCGACATTTGGCTATTTCCACTTTTAAAGGCCGCTTTACGTGGTCGTCATTTCATGACGAACAAAGAAGTGATCACCGCAATGCAAGTTTTCTTCAGTTGGCTACCTGACGACGAATTTCACATTCACAAAGTGGCAGGAGCGTATGGACGCTTGCTTAGCTGTCGATGGTGCCTATTTCGAAAAAGATGTACGTCTACTCGATATGGCTGATTCTGAATAAAACTTTTGTGGTTTGTAATATTTTTGTTTCATTTTAATGATTCTTGGAGGGGTCAATGTACATGCTTGTCTTTTAACTGCTACGCAGTCACAACGTTTTGACCTATTGCGCTCATTTTGGTCTCAATCGGCAGCTAATGAACCAAATTTTCACCCTAGTACATTTGCTAGCCAATGGAGGTCGCTGTTTTCCTATACTGGAATTAGTGTCACCTTCTCTGAGACAGCCTTTGTACTTTTTGGTTAACCTTCATTTGATGTCCATGCCATGAGATGGTTCTTACTGTGGGTGGCACTTGATCTATTTTCAGTGAGCTTTTAAAATTAATAGGTTCCAAGTAAATCAAATTAAGCAACCTAGGTGCAGAGTTTTTTGTGTGATGTTTAACATTATTTTCCACACTTCATCATAAACTTCTTTCCTTCTAGGAATCCACATACGGTACTCACATTCATGAGAAGAGAGAGGAAAGGGAAGCTCGATTTACGTCACTCGTTCACGACATTGTAAACCGTGGAGGCAGGTGCTTGATCCCGGTGTTTGCTCTCGGTCGTGCACAGGAGCTTCTTCTGATATTAGGTATGTTTTGTGGGGTAAAGAAGAATTTTAATTGAGAAGAAAAAATAAGTTGAAGCATTTAAAATACTTGAGAGTAAAAACTTTTTGCCTGGTTCGCACAAATACGAGGTGTGGCTAGAAAGAAACCGGACTGTTGCTACAAAATCTTTTATTGCTTATTGTGTACAATACGAACATTATCCCCTTCAAAGTACTCCCCTGTACTATACCGCTCCATATGAATCTTCCATTGCTGGAAATCATTTTCTGAAACCATGTTCATGACCTCCGTCACCATGTTCTACGGTCGTAAATCTGGTTCCTTTCAGTGCTAATTTGACCTTTGGGAATAAAGAAAGTAGCACGGGGCGAGATCTAGTGAATAGGGTGGATGTTCTAACACTGGGATCCCATGATTGGCCAAAAAAGCCTTGACTGACTGCCGTGTGGGCAGGAGCATTTTCCTGATGAAGAATCCATGACTTGCTTTTCCACAAATCACGTCGTCATCTTCTTACTCGCTCATGGAGGCTCATCAGCACCGTAATGAAATAATGTTGGATGACAGTTTGACCTTCGGGTACCCAATTCGAATCAATTCACCGACATTTGCAATGTTTGATTTAGTTTTTGACGTGCAAGGCCGTCCAGGACACAAGTCATCCTTGTCGTCCCTCTTTAAACCTTTGAAACCACTCAAACACTTGTATGCGTGATAAACACTCATCTCCGTACACTTCCTTCAAGAAAACATAAGTTTCTGTGGTGGAATTTCAGAGTTTTTATAAGAAACTTCACATTGATACGCTGTTCCACTTTCACACTTAACATTTTTCCGACGGAGCACAGATGTACGGTTCACTTCGTTCACAAGCTACAGCGGAACTGAGCACCGCATCACGTTATACACTCACATCGCTTGAGCTTGACGCGCTTGCCGTTTGTCGACAGCAATATCAATCCGGTTTTTTTTTGTAGCCACATCTCGTACATGCTTGTTCTGACATGTTCTGTGGCACTGACCTCCATGGTGGACAGGTTAGCACAACGTGCTACGATGCCAGGGGTCCAGGGTTCGAATCCCAGCCTGGCCATGGGTGTTGTTTGAGTGTCCTTTCATTAATTTCATCATATCATCACTCATGCTTGTCTTCACGATTAACCAAATGTGGAAAAAAAAAGGCGAAGTAATATAACTCAAACCAATCAATGTACTGTGACTCCTTTTTGATTTTTTAAATTTTTACATTAATCTCCAAGTTCCCACAAATGCGATGAAACTAGCTGGTACAAATTGTTTAAAAAGTGTGGATGTACCAAATTGACCCGAATATAAGGTCCCCCTGAATATAAGCCACACCCTAAAATTTGAAGGAGCGGAAAGGAAAAAGAGATGATACCCAGTATAAGCCGAGGGAAGAAAAGATTAATACCGGTAACCATTTACCGGCAGATTCAGGGAAATATAATTATTTAGTAGATGTGCTGTACCTACTTCAAAGGTAGCTTTCTGTTAACTACTGGCACAGTACTTATTAGGCAACAAAGTTTGCCTTTTCACCGCCATCGCTATTGTCACTAGCAGCAACCCAACGTCGCACATTAGATTCGTCAAGTCCTTATTTCCTTCCGGCCTCTCTGTTGCTTGTGGCTTTAGTGTAACGAACAACTGCAAGTTTGAAACTTTCATCGTAACTACGCCTTATTCCCAGGCTTTTCGACACAATCGTTCATATGGGCGACAAACCTTTAGATCCACTTCAGTGGAAATGAATACCTGTATAAGCTTAGAGAATACCGAACACAATCTTAATAAAATTAAACAGTATGTTATAAAGAACACCAACAGTTTTTACAATGCCCAGTTAGAAACAACAATGCTATTGTTGGATAACATTATGGTATCTACAATGCGGCCAGTTTCTACAATGCTATTGTTATATTATCGTTATTTCAAATGAGAAAACAGCACTTTTTTAACAGCATATGATTTGACGAAATGTCATAAGGTCGCGAATATAAGACTCATCCTAATTTTTCACAATTGAAATTTGGATAAAATGTGTGTCTTATATTCGGGCCAATACGGTATTTTTTTAAAAAAATTACATTGGTAATTCACTTGTACATTTTTTACATTTTGCTTGTTTTGTGTTACTTGATTGATTCATTTGCTTTATTTTACTGTGGTTGTCTGCCACTACTGGTTAAGTGCAATGATGACGATGAATGTTGATAAGATGAAATTGAGCAGAAGGCGAGCACAAGGAACACCATGCCCAGGCCAAGATTTGAACTCTGAACCGCCTGGCATTGTAGCATGCTATGCTAACAACTCTGTCACAAAGGTCGGCATTTTATGTTACTTTTCTGCATCTTGGGCTAATCACAACAATGATGGTGAAAGATAATTACATGTAATTGAGAGGAAAATGCAAGGGAACTTAAACCAAGACCTTCATTGTTAGAAATTGTTTGTTGATACCTCACAACAGCTAATAAACCACAAAATTCCTGACATTATGCTGTCGATCTAGAAGTTCTGTGTTCATTTATTAACACAATGTTTATGACTTTATATCTGACTAGTTGATTGCCCGGGTATTTATTTATCCCAATCTTCTATTAGACAGGAAAATAATGAATTCTAACTATAGTGTAAAATGAACTTGGAGTTGAACGGCATTGGTAGTGTCACTATTCACCACAAAAATTATGGATTCCACTCTAATATCGGTCGTTTTCGATTATTTTTACATGTCACCTCCTTCCCACCCTGGGTGCTTGGGGTGACTTGGAGTTGAATGGCATTGGGAGAGTCACTATTCATCTTAGCAACCCCGAAAACTATGGATTCCACACTAATATCGACCTTTTTTTATTATTTTTACATGTTGCCCCCTTCCCACCCCCACCCCTAGGAGTGCCAGGGGTGTCTTACCCCTCACAGTATTTATTTTCAAATTGTAAGTCATATGTGTACCAAGTTTGGTTGATATTGCTCCAGGCGTTCGAGAGTTATGCTGGAACAAACATACACACACACATCCATTTTTATATATATATTTGGTCTAGGAATTAATTCGTCCACCTGGACAAGAGATGGCGTAACAAGTATATCGTCCCACAGTTCCGTGTATCCACACATGCGTTGAAAACTCCTGTCAGCGCGCATCGTTCGTAGTATAGGGCAGTTGATTGACGCATCAACAACAGCATTTTGTAGTCAACTGAACATGGCACAGTTCGTGCCAGATAAAGTGCTCTTGCGGGGTGTTCTGCTTCATTACTTTAACATGCAGAAAAGTGCTACCGAAAGTCATCGTATTTTGGTGGAAGTGTATGGTGACCATGCGCTAGCTGAGCGAACGTGTCAGAAGTGGTTTGCACGGTTTAGAAGTGGTGATTTCGGCCTGGAAGACCAAGAGCGACCTGGACAGCCAAAAAAATTGAGAAGACGAAGAATTAAGAGCATTGCTCGATCAGGATTCGTGTCAAACACAGGAAGAACTTGCAGAAGCATTAGGCGTTGATCAAACAACAGTTTCCAAACGCCTCAAAGCCATGGGAATGATTCAAAAGATGTCACATTGGGTTCCACATGAATTGAAAGACAGAGACGTTGAAAGACGAAAAACCGTTTGCTAATTGCTGCTTCAAAGACAGAAAAGAAAGGGGTTTTTGCATCGCATTGTTACCGGCGATGAGAAGTGGATCCATTACGAGAACCCGAAACGAAAAAAGGCCTGGGTGAAGCCAGGTGAACCAGGTCCATCACAACCGAAACGAGATATTCACTGTGCAAAGGTTATGCTGTGCATATGGTGGGATATGAAAGGTGTGGTGTACTATGAGCTGCTGCAACCGGGTGAAACTATTAATGGAGACCGTTATCGACGACAGTTAATGCGTTTGAAGCAAGCTCTGGCCAGGAAACGACCAGAATGGGAGAACAGACATGATAAACTTATTTTTCAACATGATAATGCTAGCCCACATGTCGCAAAACCGGTCAAAACCTATTTAGAAAATGTCGGATGGGAAGTTTTACCCCACCCGCCGTATTCACCAGACGTTGCTCCTTTGGACTACTACTTGTTCGATTGCATGAATAACGATTTGATTGGACAGCGGTTCACTTCTTCAGAAGATATCGAAAAATGGGTCTCTGACTGGATCGCTTCAAAGGATGAGGACTTCTTTCGCCACGGAATCCGTAACTTGCCTGACAGATAGGCGAAAGTGGTGGCTCGCGATGGACAATATTTTTCTTAAGGTATTTATGTATTTTGTGTTTGAACTACAGCTTCAATGTGTGCGTAACAACCGCACAAATTAATTCCTAGACCAAATATATTGCTTGTTTTGATCCTAGTTGTGCTTGTTTGTATTGAGTATCATGTGGACCGTTCATTAGAACTTTAACAATTGCTTTTTCCAGATGAATACTGGAGCCAACATCCAGAATTGCACGATATCCCCATATATTATGCCTCCTCACTGGCAAAGAAGTGCATGGCCGTTTACCAGACATACGTAAATGCGATGAATGAGAGGATACGAAGGCAGATAGCTATAAACAATCCATTTGTTTTTAAGCACATATCGAATCTTAAGGTAAGTAGTACCTTGTTTCATCAAATAAGATGATAACTTATATCTGAAAAAGTAATGGGAAATTTAACACACTTGAATACACTTGTTGCGGTATGAATATGAATTTTTCACATGCTGATAAACACTAATTTCATCCAAGTGTTTGTAAGTATTAAAGAAATAGGGCATTTTTTTGCAACTTTTACTATTACTTTCATGTTTTGTAAACATAGCTGAAATTAGGTGTAATGTAGCAGAATGGTTTGGGAATTTATGTGAAAATTTGTGGAGGATTATTACTAGAGCATGGATTTTAGGCAAAATGCCTATTCGTTTCCGACGCTGGTAGAAGGTTCTTAACATTCTGAACAATATTTTATGTTGCCTATTTCACCTTACGTTGCCTTTTTCAAACATTTTTGCCTTTTTTGTCATTCCGACAAGGCATTGTTGCCTTTTTTGCCTATTTCACCTTACGCTGCCTTTTTCAAACATTTTTGCCTCTTTTTGTCATTCTGGCAAGGCATTTTTTAAAATTATATTTCTCTTCTTCTATTTGATTTCCTTTTTCAATAATTCTTGTTATTCAAATTATTATTTCAAATTCAACCAAGCCGTAATCTGTCCACAGTTGTTAAAACTGTAATTTCTTGCTGGTAACCTTGTTTTAGATCTATACCTAAATTCCTAAATTCATGTTGTTTTTTTTAGGGGATAGACCACTTTGAGGATGTGGGTCCTTGTGTAGTGATGGCTTCCCCAGGTATGATGCAAAGTGGCCTCTCGAGGGAGCTGTTCGAATCGTGGTGCACGGATGCTAAGAATGGAGTTATAATCGCTGGTAATTTGATTTCAAGTCTTTTCGCTCTTGACCAATTGTATTTTGATTATTTTATTATTTTAAGATAAATATTACTCTGGCTGCTGTTAGGTGTGCTGTTGTTAACTGTGTGTCTGGGTCTGTGTCGTCTGCTATTTCCGAGCGACGATAACTGTTGTAGTAGGGGAATCCAAGTGTGGTGCGCTTGCCCGCTATCGATGTTTAGCTCATGCGGGAAGTGCATTATGGCATGTGTTTCCTTGATTTTGGTGTCTACGAGCATGAGGGCAGTGTGTTTGATTTGAACCTTTTTAATTTTATGGCTATCGTATGTGATACGTTTAGCAAGACCAGTAGTGGGTTGGGCTTTTTTCGCATCTGCTAGGTGCTCTTGGATTCTTTCATTGACAGATCTGATGGACCTGCCAATGTAATGTGTCTTGCATTCACACTCTGTATCATATACACCTGGGTTATCAAGGGAGGAGAGGTAGTACCGTTTGTGTTTGTTCAGTGAAATTAATTGAAAAAGAAAAAAACAGCTTCGCGGATAAAAATGAGTACTAATTTCTCCGTATTTATATACTACCGCGTCTCTCTTTTCCCAGTTATGAATAAACTTTTAATTAATTTGTTTTATTTTTATGGACATAGACATATAATTTATTGTGGATTTTTAAGCTAAATATCTAAACATGCAGTTAATTTTTTCAAAGCAAAAACCCACAAACATTAATTTAGTAAGTTATTGAACTATTCCTGCTTCTCAAGGAACATTTACAATGTTATATCAGATTGGTAAAATATCGATGCATATTTCGTTTTTGGTGGAAACACGAAATGTGAAATAACACACTGTAATGTTAATTTTCATGTTTTTGAAGCGTGTGAGATGCATTCTCCTACCATGTTTTGTCACGAAATGATGCGAAATTTACTGCAAAATGCGAAATAGACTCTTAAACACGAAATTTAAAGAATTAGTGTATTATCCTGAGTGTCATGCAAATCATTGAAAATTTATTAATTCTGCTGTAAATATTTGAGAAGCAAAAATGGATTCCTTTACACAGGAATAAACTTAATACTCTGGTAACTACATAAATGTGCTATTAGAAGGGAAATGGTTATTTTTTGTAATAAGTGCAGTTTTGAAAATCAGGTTGAGGCTTATATTCACCATTTTAACACCAAAATTTCGATTTTATATACCACTTTTAATCCCAAAATGTGCCCATCTTTCGTACTGAAATCTTGATCCTTTATGCACAATAAATATGTGACTTTAATTATCGGTGTGGGTAAATTTTATAACTGCCAATACTGTGTTTGTATTTCAAAGTTATTTTCTGTACTTAGACATTCACTTCATAGTGCACGCTTTTAGGCATTTCTTCAGTTATAGTACTTTTTGTAAAGTTTGCATTATATGGCAAAAGGGATTCGTTGTATTTTCAGGTTATTGCGTGGAAGGAACTTTGGCTAAACTTATTTTAACTGAGCCAGAAGAAATAACTACAATGTCAGGCCAGAAGATTGTCCTCAAGATGTCAGTAGACTACATATCATTCTCAGCCCACACAGATTATCAGCAGACAAGTGAATTTGTTCGAACACTGAAGCCTCCACATGTGGTAAGTAATAGTCATTATCTTCTATAGTACTGGATTCACTTATATGTAAGTCAATATATAAGTCGCAAAATGAAATATCTTCGAATTGCTGCAATGTGAAATTAACATACTGGTAATGTGCGAATTACTCACAATTAAATACAAACTTTAGGCTAAAAGATTAAAAATCGGCAACTTACGTGTGTGAGTATGAGATTTTTCGTACTACGTTTCGGAGGTTACACTACCTCCTTCTTCAGGTTGAAACGATGTTATTCAGACACCTGACATGGTGCCTCGTCGTGAAAGTGAAGGTTAAGGATTTAGGTTAAAAAGTTGCTTGAAGGACACTTTCTAAAAAAGAATATAAATTACACATCTAAAACCGCGCAATACTATAAAAACAAAAGAACATCCAAGGCTGAAGTTGGCGAACTGCTGACCAATGCTCAGGGTAGGCGAATGCACGGTGTCAGCCCGTACCTGGGGAAAGAGAACTTCCCCTCCTCAATTCTTCCAAACTGGGGCTCGGGAGTCACCAATCCAAGGAGAAGTCGACCTCCACCTCGGCGGCTTTCCTGACCTCAGGAGTAACATGGAAGCCCATCTCGTCCCTAAACACTGCGGCTTTATCCCATTTTTTAAAGAAATTAACCCAGCCGTCTTCTAAATTCCCATCGTCCCTATTAAGTTTATTCCAATTTTTCGCGCATATATAGGCAGCTTCATATACGTTTCTGTCCAATTTATTGTTAACCTCCCTAATAACTTCCCTTTTAGCAATCTTATGTCGGTTAACCAATATGTGTTCAGATAATCCAGTTTTGGGTATGCCCTCCTTTACGTCTTTATCATGCTCTCCCCACCTAACTTGCATACTTCTCCCGGTTTGTCCCACATATTCCTTTCCGCATTCACACACTATCCTGTATACTCCCTTCCGCTCTTCAGGGTTATTGCGCTTATCCCCCCTCCCTTTCTTATAGGATGTAAAGTGCTTTTCAATACTCCGGGGCGCTCTTACCCCACATTTTATTCCGTAACCCCTCACGGACTTTTCAATTTTCTCTGAGACCCCCTTAAAATACGGGATCCCGACAAAATATGCGTTTTTTTCACCGTTTCCTATCTCAGTTTTTTTATCCTCTTTGTCATTTTGCGATGTTTCTTGCCTAACAATCCTTTTGGCTTTCCTAGCTACTTTTTCCAGGTCGCGGATAGTGTACCCATTCTTTACCCCCACCTTCCTTATCCATTCCCCTTCTTTCTCTTTCTCTTTCTCGTCATTGCACAGTCTTTCGGCGCGAATGAAAAAGTTAAGAAAAACATTTAATTTAGTCCTATTCGAATGTTGGGATCTCTTATGGAGGTACATCTCTCCAGCTAACGGTTTATGGAAGACCCCGGTTACGATCCGTTGTCCGGTTTTAGTAAGGCACAAGTCAAGAAAGTGGATCTTTCCGTTGGCCATATCTTCCCTAGTAAACCCAATCCTGGGGTCCTGCTTCCCCAATTGGTCGAAAATGCTGTCAAGTTTGATTTCATTCCCTATGATGAGGATGTCATCTACATATCTCCCATAATATTTTACCACCCCCCTCCCCCCTGCATGCTCCATAGCGGCTTTTTCGACGTAGTGCATGAAGATGTTGGCCACAAGACCAGAAATGGGATTGCCCATGGCCAACCCTTCTTTTTGTCGGAAGATTTTATCGTTAACGTAGAAGTAATTGTACCCCGTAATGAGAAAAAACCATCGGACGTACTCCCAGGCGACCAAGATTTCAACGTTTTGGTCGATCAACCATCTATACAAACAATCCCCAGCTTTGTCCCGGGGGACACTGGGGTACAGATTAATAACGTCGAAACTACAAATTACGTCCCCTTCTCCTATGGTGAGTTTCTCAATAGTTTCTTTGACCATAAGAGAGTTTTTGACGCTATACGGAGTGTCCATATTCATTTTTCCCATCCTCTTAATCTTTTCTTTAGCTAAACCATATCCTGGATGTGCATACATGGGGATGATGGGTCTGAGGGGAATCCCCTCTTTATGGGTCTTAGGTATCCCAAAGGCCGTAGGAATATTCCCTTCCTTAACCCCCTTAAGTAATTTCTTTTTTTCCGCGCTTCCCAAGGTAAAACTGGTTTCAATGCCTTTCCTGATTTCTCGTTTGATTTTATTAATGGGGTTAACTTTGATTTCTTCGTAGTCATTACTTCTAAAACTATCTTCCAACTTACTATGGTATTCCTCTTTCCCGATAATAACCATTTTGTTTTCCTTATCCGATCTAACCAAGTATACGTCACTTTGTTTAACCCATTTTTTCACGTTATGAAGACTCCCCCTAAGCTTACTTTCCGTTTTTCCCTCTGATGTCCTATGATTGGTAACGGGTGGGCCTAGTTCCCTTATACTTAGGTGCATTTGTTCATCTATAATGTCACGAATTTTTACCCTGACATTGGATTTATCTTCTTTTTCGTCTAATTTTCCCACTATTTTCTCCGCCGCTATGACGAATTCCTCTTTTTCGAAGTTTTTATCCCTAATGGCAAACTTATGCCCCATTTTCATAATCTCCGCTAAGGCCTTAGGGGGTTGAAGTTTTGTTAGATTTAAAATATTGGCTTTATTTTCATCCTTTTTTCTGTCCCTATTCTCTCCCTCCTTAACTCCCTCGTTAATTCCCAATTTAATCAATTTCCTCCTAATTGTTTCGATATCTCTTACTTTCGCCTGTTCGACTGTTCTAGAATGACGTTCCTCAATGCGCCCCCATGTCACCTGGTCTAATCGTCCTCCAATTTCCAAATGTAACCTGTAACATTCAGAGTTGAGCCTATCCACCTGTGCATAAGCCTCCCTTATGCATTTCCCCAGCATTCTAAACTGTATTTCCCTCTTTTGATCCAGCCCTTTAAAACTAAGGGGTTGGTACCCCCACTTTAAAAAACTCGGTAAAAAACCCTTCTTCCTACAATGCTTAAGGAAACCAATCCTAATTAGGGTCTTATTAAGCTTAATCCTCAACTTTTCATATTTGCGCACTTTCCTCCCCGTATCGAAGATCAATAACATACTGGTAATGTGCGAATTACTCACAATTAAATACAAACTTTAGGCTAAAAGATTAAAAATCGGCAACTTACGTGTGTGAGTATGAGATTTTTCGTACTACGTTTCGGAGGTTACACTACCTCCTTCTTCAGGTTGAAACGATGTTATTCAGACACCTGACATGGTGCCTCGTCGTGAAAGTGAAGGTTAAGGATTTAGGTTAAAAAGTTGCTTGAAGGACACTTTCTAAAAAAGAATATAAATTACACATCTAAAACCGCGCAATACTATAAAAACAAAAGAACATCCAAGGCTGAAGTTGGCGAACTGCTGACCAATGCTCAGGGTAGGCGAATGCACGGTGTCAGCCCGTACCTGGGGAAAGAGAACTTCCCCTCCTCAATTCTTCCAAACTGGGGCTCGGGAGTCACCAATCCAAGGAGAAGTCGACCTCCACCTCGGCGGCTTTCCTGACCTCAGGAGTAACATGGAAGCCCATCTCGTCCCTAAACACTGCGGCTTTATCCCATTTTTTAAAGAAATTAACCCAGCCGTCTTCTAAATTCCCATCGTCCCTATTAAGTTTATTCCAATTTTTCGCGCATATATAGGCAGCTTCATATACGTTTCTGTCCAATTTATTGTTAACCTCCCTAATAACTTCCCTTTTAGCAATCTTATGTCGGTTAACCAATATGTGTTCAGATAATCCAGTTTTGGGTATGCCCTCCTTTACGTCTTTATCATGCTCTCCCCACCTAACTTGCATACTTCTCCCGGTTTGTCCCACATATTCCTTTCCGCATTCACACACTATCCTGTATACTCCCTTCCGCTCTTCAGGGTTATTGCGCTTATCCCCCCTCCCTTTCTTATAGGATGTAAAGTGCTTTTCAATACTCCGGGGCGCTCTTACCCCACATTTTATTCCGTAACCCCTCACGGACTTTTCAATTTTCTCTGAGACCCCCTTAAAATACGGGATCCCGACAAAATATGCGTTTTTTTCACCGTTTCCTATCTCAGTTTTTTTATCCTCTTTGTCATTTTGCGATGTTTCTTGCCTAACAATCCTTTTGGCTTTCCTAGCTACTTTTTCCAGGTCGCGGATAGTGTACCCATTCTTTACCCCCACCTTCCTTATCCATTCCCCTTCTTTCTCTTTCTCTTTCTCGTCATTGCACAGTCTTTCGGCGCGAATGAAAAAGTTAAGAAAAACATTTAATTTAGTCCTATTCGAATGTTGGGATCTCTTATGGAGGTACATCTCTCCAGCTAACGGTTTATGGAAGACCCCGGTTACGATCCGTTGTCCGGTTTTAGTAAGGCACAAGTCAAGAAAGTGGATCTTTCCGTTGGCCATATCTTCCCTAGTAAACCCAATCCTGGGGTCCTGCTTCCCCAATTGGTCGAAAATGCTGTCAAGTTTGATTTCATTCCCTATGATGAGGATGTCATCTACATATCTCCCATAATATTTTACCACCCCCCTCCCCCCTGCATGCTCCATAGCGGCTTTTTCGACGTAGTGCATGAAGATGTTGGCCACAAGACCAGAAATGGGATTGCCCATGGCCAACCCTTCTTTTTGTCGGAAGATTTTATCGTTAACGTAGAAGTAATTGTACCCCGTAATGAGAAAAAACCATCGGACGTACTCCCAGGCGACCAAGATCAACGTTTTGGTCGATCAACCATCTATACAAACAATCCCCAGCTTTGTCCCGGGGGACACTGGGGTACAGATTAATAACGTCGAAACTACAAATTACGTCCCCTTCTCCTATGGTGAGTTTCTCAATAGTTTCTTTGACCATAAGAGAGTTTTTGACGCTATACGGAGTGTCCATATTCATTTTTCCCATCCTCTTAATCATTTCTTTAGCTAAACCATATCCTGGATGTGCTTACATGGGGATGATGGGTCTGAGGGGAATCCCCTCTTTATGGGTCTTAGGTATCCCAAAGGCCGTAGGAATATTCCCTTCCTTAACCCCCTTAAGTAATTTCTTTTTTTCCGCGCTTCCCAAGGTAAAACTGGTTTCAATGCCTTTCCTGATTTCTCGTTTGATTTTATTAATGGGGTTAACTTTGATTTCTTCGTAGTCATTACTTCTAAAACTATCTTCCAACTTACTATGGTATTCCTCTTTCCCGATAATAACCATTTTGTTTTCCTTATCCGATCTAACCAAGTATACGTCACTTTGTTTAACCCATTTTTTCACGTTATGAAGACTCCCCCTAAGCTTACTTTCCATTTTTCCCTCTGATGTCCTATGATTGGTAACGGGTGGGCCTAGTTCCCTTATACTTAGGTGCATTTGTTCATCTATAATGTCACGAATTTTTACCCTGACATTGGATTTATCTTCTTTTTCGTCTAATTTTCCCACTATTTTCTCCGCCGCTATGACGAATTCCTCTTTTTCGAAGTTTTTATCCCTAATGGCAAACTTATGCCCCATTTTCATAATCTCCGCTAAGGCCTTAGGGGGTTGAAGTTTTGTTAGATTTAAAATATTGGCTTTATTTTCATCCTTTTTTTCTGTCCCTATTCTCTCCCTCCTTAACTCCCTCGTTAATTCCCAATTTAATCAATTTCCTCCTAATTGTTTCGATATCTCTTACTTTCGCCTGTTCGACTGTTCTAGAATGACGTTCCTCAATGCGCCCCCATGTCACCTGGTCTAATCGTCCTCCAATTTCCAAATGTAACCTGTAACATTCAGAGTTGAGCCTATCCACCTGTGCATAAGCCTAAAGTTTGTATAATGTGAAATTGTTTTATGAATATTAGTCCTTGCACTGATCCTTTCCGCAAGTGTTGGTGTAGGTGGCAGATGGCGCTAGTAGTCACATTCTCGTGCGGTTGTGAGTCATTCGAGTGCCAAAACGTGCCAGTATGGAATGGAAACATCCCTCATCACCCAAGACGAAAAAGTGCAAGGTTACCCAGTCAGCACAGAAGGTGATGGTCACCGTGTTTTGGGATAGTAAAGGCATCGTACTTGTGGAATTTCTACCCCAGGGTCACTGCAGCCACGTAGTGCAGAACCCTGATGAAGCCATTCGCAGGAAACGTCCAGGTGCTTTGAGAGATGGAATTCTTCTGTTCGATGACAACGCTCGTCCACACAGTGCCAATACCACAGTGGCTCACATACGGTCCCTAGGTTGGGAATGACGAACATCCTGCCTACAGTCCAGATTTGGCACCATCCGAATTTCATCTCTTCGGCCCACTGAAGAATCACCTGGGAGGTCACCGGTTCCAGGATATGGAGGAGGTCCTTCAGGAGGTTACCAGCTGGCTACGACACCAACCACAAACCTTCTTCGCTACTGGCTTTGAGGGACTCGTGAAACGCTGGGACAAGTGCCTAAATGTTCATGGAGATTACATTGAAAAATAAACTACATTTCATCAGGTAACGTATTGGCACTGTGTGGACGATCGTTGTCATCCAACAGAAGAACTCCATCTCTCAAAGCACCTGGATGTTTCCTGCAAATGGCTGACCGTAACTTCATTCACGGTTCTGCAATACGTGGCTGCAGTGACAGTGTGACCCTGGGGCAGAAATTCCACAAGTAGGGTGGCTGCGGTGGCTCAGTCGGTAATGTGTCTGACTACCATGCTAAAGGTCCCGGGTTCGATCCCTGGCTGGTTCAAATCCGGGAACTTTTCTAACGATGGAAGCGGCCTCGGCACCCACCCAGCGTCGAATAACATGGGTACCTGGGGGAAACCCTGGGGGGTGGTCAGAGGCGTGATACTGATCACATCACCCACACTCATGACCGGATCAAGAAAGAGTGGGGCGTTACCCCCACACCCCCTATACGCCTTCATGGTGTGGTGCTATGCACTGGGGAGCACTTTACCTTTTTTACCTTTAACTATTTCAACTTTTCTTTCTATTCCATTTTGCGACTTATATATTGACTTACCCTCGTAATATTTAATGATACAGATAAAGTATAAATATTATAATTGACACTCTTTTGTAAAATTGCAAACATTTCATGAATAGCCTGAATGACTCATTCACTTCCTTAAGGAAACAAAGTTGCATAATCGAAATTCCTTTTTAGGAACCCAGGAAATATGAAATAATATTTTAGATTTGTAAGAATAAAAATATATAACAATAATGGTGCACTCAAGAGTACACCCGGGGCTGCATGCAGGCTAATGAGGCTCTGGTGCCTGGATTCATGGCAACTATAATCCTCCATGGGGTTTGTGTTGTGGTGTCCATACATATTTGACACTATTCCTTCTTCCATTTTATCTTCATCTTTGCGATTAGCCAAAAGTGACAGAAGAGCAACATAAAATCAAATCAATCAGTGAATTGCGTTCCTCGTGTTTGCAGTCTGTTGCTCATCCATGTGCTCATCCATTCATATTTAAAAATTGGATGGCCAAGCTCCATGGCAGAGTGGCTACAACAGCGTGTGCAATGCCAGGTTCGATTCCTGCCCTGAGCATGAGTGTTCTTTGCGAGTATCCTTCATCAATTCATCATATCATCACTCACGCGGCCTCCCTGATGGCATAGTGGTAATGGTGTCACCTTGTAATCATCCCAGGTTCGATACCTGCTGGAGGCACACAGTCGTTCAGATTCAATTTTAAACTGTAGATCCAGTCCTGATTAGCCTTTCTGTGCATAAAGTGGACTTAAAAACAAAAAATCATCACTAGAGGCACAAATTTTGTGTAAATAAAGAAGCAAAATTTCAGTTAAAAAGTCAATTTTGGGTTCAAAATTGGTAATAAAATAAAATTTCAGTGTTATAGCAGTGAAACTTCAGACCAAAAGCTATATAGAAAATAACATTTAGGTTTTAAAATTGTGAATATGATCGTAAATTTGATTTAAAAACTACTTAATATGTAGACAAAATAAACATATCCCTTGTAATAGCACATTTATGTAGTTACCAGAGTATTAAGTTTATTCCTGGGTAAAGGGATCCATTTTTGCTTCTCAAATATTTACAGTAGAAAGAATTAATCAATTTTCTGTGAATTGTATAACTCGCTTCAGAAAGTGTAACGTTGGTAAATACACAGAATTTCGTGTTTAAGAGTCCATTTTGCAGTTGATTTCACATCATTCAACGACAAAACAGGGTAACGATGTATGCATGCCTCTACTCATCACTCATACTCATCTTCGTGATTAGCCAAAAGTGGCAGGAAACCAAATTGCATCAATCATACAAACTGGAGTGGCTTGTGTTGCTTGTCACTTTTTTCTTGAAAGATCACTTACAGTCACTTTTGATGTAAATTGTAAAGTTTTATATGTGTATCTGTGCTCCTTGTTTTTTTGTAGCCAAGCACTTTACTAATTTCCACTCTGCTTCCGTATTGAACAATTTCAAATATTTTAATGTTGTAGGTTCTAGTGCATGGGGAGCAGAATGAGATGAACCGACTGAAGGCAGCTCTGATGAGAGAGTACGAAGATGATCCAGAGACGAACATTGTGGTCCATAATCCTCGCAATACGGTGGCTGTGGAGTTGTATTTTAGGGGAGAGAAAATGGCGAAGGTAAAATTTTAAAATATTACGCATGTTTGTGAGTTTTTCTTAATTACAATCAAGGATTCATATGAATGGATTTCTGTCTCATACGTTTTTTGCAGAAATAAGCATGGAATGCATTTATTTTTAAATTAAAACTTGAAATACTGAGTTGTTCCAGATGCAACCTAAAAATTCTCAAAAAAGAATCTAAAATTATAAGAAAATAGTGTATTTTTTTAAAAAAATGATCCATAAAATTAGTTTAGTTGTTCAATTGTATACGTGAATTTTTCACAAACGAGAAAAACATCTGCAGTGGAATCTTGATTTTTACATTTTTTAGGGGGACCGAGTTGAAAAACTTAAAATGCAGGAAAGTGTAAAATGAAATGATGGAGAATTTCATATCATTTTGCTCTGCTGGGACCCTCAGGATTGAATGTATGAGGTTCAGTCAATAAATAATGAGGCAGAGGATATTTCACAGTACTTACATAACGAACCTCAGAAGTATTGACTGTCTTTTGTAAAATTGCAAACATTTCATGAATAGCCTGAATGACTCCTTCACTTCCTTAAGGAAACAAAGTTTTCATAATCGAAATTTCTTTTTAAAAACCCAGGAAATATGAAATAATGTTTTATATTTGTAAGAATAAAAATATATAACAAAAATGGTGCACTAGTCGCAAAATGGCATGCTTGTAGAACTCCTTTGGCTGCTGTTGGAACCAATTGCGCATGTACTCCTTGGCGTCATCGTCCGATTGAAACCGTTGTCCCCGCAGTGCTTTTTTGAGCTCACCGAAGATGTGGAAGTCACACGGGGACAGATCTGGACTACAGGCCCAGGCTTCCCACTTGAAATTTTTCAGACATTCCTTTGCTGCATTGGCTCTGTGTGGTTTAGCGTTGTCATGCAATAGGAGACACCATGCGAAAGGTGACCGGGACGTTTCAATGTGATTGCCTTCCTGAGCTTCGTTAACGTTTCACAATACCGCTGGGCATTCACCGTATCTCCAGGAAGTCGACGAGGAGCAGTCCCTTGGGATCGAAGAAGAACGAAAACATGGCCTTGCCGGCACTCTTGAACTTTTTTGGTTTAGGGGAATCTGCATGCTTCCACTGCCGACTTTGACTAGACACAACCGCTGCTCGGTTAGCAGCCTTTGCGCATACCTTGCCAGACACGTAACGCCGTATAGCGGGAAAACGTGTGCGAATCAGTTTCGTCACACCTGCACCTCCATTTTGGGCCCGTCGACCCATTTCTAACTACCATAATTTTGGTGTAATATCCTTTGCCTCATTATTTATTGACTGAGCCTAATATTATGCAGGAAAATGTAAAATCGGGGTTCTACTGTATAAACTAGACATTTTAGTGAAAAAATCAGACTTTGGCATACCATGCCATTCTTCTGCCAACTGGCCTATTGAGACAGTCTTGGTTATACCTGATTTTTTGATTCCACTGTTTTACGTGTGGGAATTATCTGCACAAGATACGTCTCCTGTGTTTGCCAAATCAGAAGGTAATATTTAGCTCCACACTGGGAGATTCTAGATACCATCAACAGCATCAGTGTTTCAAAGGCAACAGTGAAAGATCAAGCAAAACCAGGGCTGGCTCAGTTCATAGGCGTCAGCAGACCCTTTGTTTAACGGGAGGGGCCAAAAACCTTGATGAAAGTTCAGTCTGGAGAGAAATAACACTTTACATCTCACTGTTTAGTTCTATTGATGGGCAGGGAACAAGTTGATATTTAGTGTGTGCCTGGACCCACCGAAAATCCCCTTAGTGTAGTTTTAGGCATATTATATATTAAATGCAACAATGCAGGGGTAGAACTGACGAATAAAATGTATGGGAGTGTTATTAACAAGAAATTTGCTAGAGAACGAAGCCGGATAGTTCAATTACATAGGAAATAATGCACACCCCTCCCTCGTAGTTGCTTCTGACTTTCATTGGCTTGATATACTTCATTTTCTTTAAGAGTATATTATATATATACATAACGGCGATAAGATTCCTCTACACTAAATGTCAAAGTGAAAGTATATAGGGGCATGGACTTCAGAAGGTAAGGGGGCTAGGATCACCGCACTTCCCCGTGGAAAATGAATGCCAACCTAAAAGTACATATTCCACACATATAGTTTGATTTCAGTCACAGTAATTTACATTAATTATTTAACGGGGATGCAGAAAGTGATAATTTCAAACTCAAGTGGTGTTTTTTGAAAGGCCAACACTGTAATGGGGGCAATATGCCTCGTTTACTCCCCTGAAAAAATATCTTGCTTGCCCCTTCCTGCAAAAAAATCTGCGGAGGTCCATGATTAGGGGGGGGGGGCAATTTCCCCCTCTTGCCCCTACGTACCCTCACCTATGGCTCAGTTGGTACAACAATGGCATGGTGTGTTAGACACCCAGGTTTGTGTCCTGGTAGAGCCTACAATTTATTCAAAATTGAAGTTGTTGAAGCAAACATATACTAAGGACGTTCAATATATAAGTTTCCCTGTGCTATAAAATATTGTATAAAGCAATGCCATTAAAAAGAAGCACATGGTTCACAAGCGACATCCTTCGTCTACAAGGAACAACAATCGATTCGTTATCAGACGTGAAGGTGCATGCGCTCAAGGGCGAAAAGTAAATGCTTGTTCGGAAAACGCGGGCTCGTGTTATAAGGAGTCCAGAAGCATGGATGCTAAGGGCGTTCTGCTTATGAACTTTTTGGAACGAGGAAGAACAATTAATGCTGACCGTTATTGTCAAACATTGGATAAACTGAAAAACGCAATTTGACATAAGCGACCAGGTCTCCTGTCAGCTGGTGTCATTCTTCTTGACGATGACGCTCGCCCCCACTCAGCAGTGCAAACACAACACAAAATTGAAGAATTGGGGTGGGAACGGCTGCCCCACCCTCCATACAGCCCCGATTTAGCACCGAGTGATTTCCATCTTTTTCCGGTGTTAAAGTCTAAATTGCAAGGTTACCGTTTCAAAACAGATGAAGACGTGAAGCGGAATGTGAGAATAGTGCTCAATAGCCAGAGCCCTGATTTTCTTGCAAAGGGAATGGACAAATTGGTGCAACGGTGGGACAAATGCCTGAATCTCTAAGGGGATTATGTGGAGAAGTGAGGAAGGGTCCTCCTACACATGTACATTTAGTTTTCTAATGTATCTTAAAAATAAAATTTTTTACAGCATACGGAAACTTATACGAATTGAATGACCCACATATGTAGATTAAATTTAATTACAACTGGAACTGTCTTAGTATAGGAAAATGTATTGAATGGAGCACCCTTGTTTCTAGTTTTATTCAATGTTTGAGTAAGTAACACACTGAACACTATCTTCATGCAACAATATCTTTGCAGGTTATGGGGTCACTAGCCGTGGACAAACCCAAGCCCGGCCATCACCTCTCAGGTATTCTAGTCAAGAGGAATTTCAACTACCACATGCTGGCTGCAAGTGATTTGTCCAGTAAGTTATTGTTTGCGGAATTGTTTTTGAAATGCAATTACAATAGGTACCCTCTAGTTCGGCCACCTCGGGACCGAACCGTAGGCCGAACGAACCAAAGTAATGCAAAAAGACCAATAAATCCTATAAACGGTACGGCCATACATTAAAATTAGTTATATGGTAGTTTAAACCACTCTCATTGTATTTTCTATTTTTGCGCCAGTCATTAACTGTACTTTTACCGACTTTAACCCATCTGCATACATTTAAATGCCAATTTTTTTTGCCATGAAATACCATTTAAATTTGTCTATCTCCCGTGAAGGTTGCACAGCAAGACAAGATGTCAAATATTGTTTAAACTATCCAAGCAATTTACGTGAAAATTTTATATATTGAAGTGGAAGTATAGTAATAAGTATGCACATATGCAGTTTACTCGAAAGATAATTAGAAACTCGCCTAATAAATTTGATCACACACATCTTTCCATTCCATTTCCATTCCTCAACCTTTTATATTTTTCCTGCCACAGCCACCTCTTCCTCTCTTTCAGTACATTCTTCAATTTTACTAACACAAAATGAACCCCCGTGTTCATCTCCACTTCCAAAATCCACATTTTCCCCTTCATTGCTATCGAAAAGCAACTTTTCAATCGCAGAATCTTCTGCAACATTCTTATGCAACATGTTTGCAAGACGTAACAAATGAAGGTTTGTTTACATGAGAAATTACTGAACAAAACATGCTTGAAATGGTATGAAAACTTAGCAGCACAAACATACACATCATAGATTTGAAAGATAATACAACCTCTGCCATCTATTGAATGAAAAAGAAACTGTGTGATGAAAATCGGGAACCTGTCGATTCGACGGGAAGGGAACGTCCAGTCAGGCTGTCGATTCGACGACTAGGAAAGCGGATGGGTTAAGATCGTTGCAAATAGAATTGGACTGATTCACTTTTATCTATGCGCTGTAGAGCCTGTAATCTTTGTTCCATAGTCACAAATGTATGTTTCCATTTAGCACTCATTTTCCGATAGTACACATACACACAAAACAACGCAGCGCACAGAACGGTACAGTACAGACGAAAAAACAAACAAAATGCGAGCAGTAAGTCCGCGCAATAGCAAGAACTGTAGACGACTGATCTGTACAGCACAATACTTTCCAGTGTTAGACAAACAAGTGGTGACTTGTCGTCTGCAAGGCGGCAGGAGCGGGCCGAACCAACCGAAGCCGAACTAGAGGGTGCCTACTGTAGGTAACTCCATTAAAAGTGAAGCAAAACTATTAGGGCCGAGCCGATACTAATGCTGACGTATCGGAAAATATCGGTTTGAATTCATCTACTGATACCAGCCGATACTTCTTCAGCATGTTGGTTTTTCACGGGTCCTCAAAAATCCCGTGTGACACTTCTGCGGAGTCTAATTATCCTGAAAATTATGCAAAAAATTATATTTTGTGATTACATAATATCTATTTTAATATTCTTATGTAATTCTTGATCAATATTTTTGAACAAATTTTAACCCCTTCCCTGTGAAATTTTCTGACTAAATGGTTTCCCATTCTGTGTATTTTTTTCTGAGTTTGCGTAGTAATATTTTTTAAGTAGCTACTGCTTCAGCACAATTCATCCGAGTATCATGGTTCATACGTCTTTCTCTTCAGAATAGAACAGGCTTTCAATTTGTACCAGTCACATGTGTACATCAAGTATGAGGAAAGAGAAATTGGGGATAATTCGGGAAATTTCCCTCCGAAAAATCCCTTTTGGTAACTTTGAGCCCTC
The DNA here is from genome assembly GCF_977018435.1 of Lepisma saccharinum. Lineage (NCBI taxonomy): Eukaryota > Metazoa > Arthropoda > Insecta > Zygentoma > Lepismatidae > Lepisma > Lepisma saccharinum. The sequence goes on from NC_139258.1 coordinate 3,537,079, forward strand.
TGGACTGGCCGTGGATATAGGTACCCAATTATAATCTACCTTGAAAAATACTATGGTCTATACGTAACGTGTCCGCCAAGTTTCATTGCAATATATTCAATAGGTATGAGGGATGAGGGAAAAAATATTTCACAATCCTGTTTGTCAATACTATTAGATACTATTATAAATTCACAAACTCAAAAAACTTCTTCTTTTAATTCTTCTTCTTCTTCTTTGTCAGCACTGAAAATCGTGACTTAATAGAAGGTCGTTGTTTCTTCAATAGCAAAACATATGTTTCACCAACATAAAATGTATTATTCCGTTCAACACAGGTTACTTCAGTTAGAGATGTTAGCAGGTATAATATTACACCCAACACAGAATAAGCTATAGTGACCAAGGGCGTAATATTACGCCGAACACAGGGAAGGGGTTAATTATTGCAATTTTCAAGTATCTGTATCGGTGGGAATATGTGAGATTGGTTCAAAGTGGTATCGGCTCAGCTCTAAAAGATATCAAATTCCAAATTTGTTGGTGTATTTAAATCAGTCATGTTATATACAGTATTAGCAACTTAATGACTTAAGACTGACTATCTTATCTGTTTTACTATAATTTTCCTTTACTGTCTTGATGTCAGCAAAAGAAAGAAGTATGTAAAAATTAAGGATGGGACAGATTAATCCATACTCTATCGGTATCGATCGATATAGGTGTATCAGTTTATCGGTAAAATTTACAATTATTTTACTGATCCGATATATCTATAAGTATGTTATAATTTAGTGCAAAATCTGCCTTTTGTTATAATTTTTATGGATAATTTCCATGCCCTACTTTTTAAAAAAGTAAATGCCTAAATATGCAACTTCTTTTAAGATAAAAAACACTTTAACATGTAATGTTTCAACCCTGTATCAGGATCTTCCTCAGATGAAGAACTGCCTTGGTCAGCAACTTAGTGTTTTTAATATGGAAACAAGGCTTAATTATATTACAACTTCTTTTACACTGCAGTCACCTGGAAACACACATTTATTAAGGTTGTAAGGACCGTTGGGAATTTTATATCGGATCGGTAGAATATTGGTTATCAGTATCGGTCAAAATTTCATATTTCATCCCTAGTAAAAACTATTATGCCAAAAATTCTATACTATAACTGAGAAATAAGGTCAAGTGATTATTTTTACTGTCCGCTTTACGAAAACAGTCTTCTTAAACCCAAATATTTATGGGCAAGATCAATCCAATCTTTTCCATCCTTACGATTTCCTTTAGGTCCATCTTCGTCTTGGCCTTCCTACTGGTCTCTTACCATCAGGTTTCCCAACAAGAATCCTGTAAACTCTTCTTTCCTCTCCCATTCGTGCCGCATGGCCTGTCCATCTAAGTCTTCTTGATTTAATTATTCTAATAATATCTGGACATGAATACAAATTATGTAGTTCTAATTTATGTAACGTTCGCCATTCACCTGTCTCCTCATCCGTTTTAGGTCCAAATATTTTTTCTAAGGATTTTTGTTTTCAAATACTCTTAATTTATGTTCCTTTTTGAAAGTAAGGGACCAAGTTTCACATCCATGTAATACTACAGGTAAAGTTACTGTGTTGTATATTTTAACTTTTAGTTTCTTAGATATTATACGAGAAAAGTAATACACATTTCCTGAATTAAATCTGCTTTTTATTTCCTCTTTAATATAATTTCCAAATTAAAGAACGTTTTAAGTTACTCTTTACACAAATTATTTGTTTTCCTTTTCTCACTAGCCTGTTGCTCAGATTGCATTGTCTTCAACTTTTGCGATATTTTGTGCTTGGCGTCTAACGGCAGCTAATTATCAATCTTTCTGCTTGCTAGAATACACCGACATGACAATGAGCCAGGTTGTCCAGAGGCAGGGTGTGCACTACTCTGGCAACATCCCCCTCCTGAGGCACCTGCTCACACAGATAGCCGGAACTGTGGAGATGGTGGAGGAAAAGCGGCTGAGGGTCTTCGATTCAATCGATGTCATCATGGACAATAAAGTTCTTACCTTGGAGGTGAGTTTTTGTAACTTTTGCTTGTTCAGTGTACTTAAGGCAGTAAGCTGTACTCATTTTCAAGTTAGTATACTGATCGGGTGCCCAACTGGCGGCTGACCTTTTTGCTACATAGCTCCATCTGTCCACCAATCGTCTTTGGGGGTGTGTGCCTTGACGTGTCAACAACCTCTGCAGTGAACTAAAAGCAGTAGAGGTAACATCACTCTCCCATTACAATGTTACCAAATGTACGTCCGTTTTTGTCAGTTGTTTTATTGGCTTGTTTGTACAGCATTGCGGTGTTTTGTGTGCTAATTTTCCATGCTTTGTGTACTATTATACAACTTTACCCAGTAACAGCGCTGACCAACACTCACACACTCACTCTCTCTCTCTTTCTCTTCTCTTCTCTCTCTCTCTCTCTCTCTCTCTCTCTCTCTCTCTCTCTCTCTCTCTCTTTCTCTTCTCTATCTCTCTCCTCTCTCTCTCTCTTCCTCTCTCTCTCTCCCTCTCTCTCTCTCTTTTCTTCTCTCCCTTCTTCTCTCTCTCTCTCTCTCTCTCTCTCTCTCCCCTTTCTCCCCCCCACACGACACGAACATGTCCGATGTCAGTCAATGAGAATTCAACCGATCGCTGATATGACCTTTCCTAATTACCTTTCTCGTTGTACAAATGTTTATTGTTAGTTTTTAATCTCTTTAACTTGATTTCTGTGTTTAGTCAATATTTAGACCTATCACTGATAATGTCAGGATAGTGATTGACCTTGATGTACACCCAACGGCAAAAGAAACGGTAGGCGAATTGTCCATCAGCATTTTCATCCAGTCTGTATTTCACAATATGATGATAATGAATTGAAATAAAGACGTCAATAAGCAAAGGGCAATGCCTGTTTCGCACAAACATAATTTCATTCCTTAAAATACGTAGGCTGTAGAATAAAAAAGTAATGAAAGTAACGATGGACAATTTGCCTACAATTATCTTTGCCGTTGACTGTACATATCTTGTAAGAGCTGTTTCCATGGGAATTACGACTGTGTTTTGTCTTTAGTTTGGGCTTTGAGTTTTAAAAGAGTCGTCAAGCTGAATTGTAAGAAGCTCTTATATCTTTGACTGCAATGAATTTATGCACATAAGTATTTATTAAAACGTAAAATATATTTCTTGTTCTTAGTAAAAACTAGACTTTGATTTTATATGAACAACTAACGACTAAGATATTACTCATACCCTGAAAGGCATCAAGTGAATGCTGCAAGTCTTCATGTGATTATTTATTTTTTGGTGTTTAATTTAAATCATGTTCTTTTGACTAAGAGAACGTGTCATCGCTGATTCCCTGTTTCCCAGCCACCAGTTGTAATTGTGAGTGGTATAATCAGCACTTGCATATGCAGGATTTTTTCGGGAGGGGGCTGGAATTTTAAAGGTGGATATTATTACATACCTTTGTTCTAAGGGGGAGGGATACACTACAAAATATTTCATAATTATTAGGGATGGGACCGATTAATCGGTACTCTATCGGTATCAGCTGATATAGGCATATCAGTTTATTGGTAAAATTACCGATTATTTTACCGATCCGATATATCGATAAATATCTTATAATTTAGTGCAAAATTCTGCCATTTTGTTGTAATTTCTATGGACAATCTCGATGCCCTACTTTCTAAAAGGTAATTGTCTAAATATTCAACTTCTTTTGCACTGCAGTCACCTCGAAACACACATTTGTTAAGGAGATCAATGAACATTTCATGTTCTTCAAGTACCATATCTAATTTTATATCGGATCGGTAGAATATCGGTTATTGGTGAATTTTATATCGGTACTTTAATGGGCCAAAATTTCATATCGGTTCATCCCTAATAATTATCCATTTTAACTTAGGTTGTAAAAGTTGTTAAAAGACAAAAATAGTAATTGATAGTCACATATTTATTGCAAATAAAAGATAAAGATTTCGATATAATAACTGGGCATATTTTGGAATGAAAGTGATATATAGAATGGCATATCAGTGTTAAAATCTATGTATATAAAAATGTATGTAAGTGTGTGTGTGTGTGTGTATGTTTGTTCCGGCATAACTCTCGAACGCCAGGAGCAATTTCAACCAAACTTGGTACATGTATCACTTGCAATCTGGAAAGAATACTTTGGAGGTAAGACACCCCTGGCAACCCCTAGGGGTGTGGTGGGAAGGGGTGACGTAAAAATAATCGAAAACGACCGATATTAAATTCTGCACAAACAGACATCTGTGACTCTATGCAATCCACACAACGATAGTCTTTCTTGGGTTGTCTAACATTCAGGCTGATATGACTTTGTGTTCCGAAAATGCCCGATATTAGTGTGGAATCCATAGTTTTCGGAGTCGCTCCCAATGCCGTTCAACTCCAAGTTCATCACCTGTCGGCATGGAGGGTGAGAGGCGGGGGGGGGGGGATAAAATGTCACAAATGACGTAGATTAGTGTCGAATCCATAGTTTTCGGAGTTGCTAAGCTAATTGGTGACATTCACAATCACATTTAAAATTACGAGGCGTATTTTTAAAGTAAGTACCGTTTTGAAATTCCACCACTGCAGCGCTGCGGTCGGTGTCCCATGCATCTGCACTGTGTACCTACATCTGTTGCCAAGCTACAGACGCCATTGCAGCAACAATCGATCGTGTATACATTTGCTTTTGCGTATTTAAAATGCCTCCGCCGACTGTGAAATACGTGCTGTTATTAGTTTTCTTAGTGCTAAAGGCGTGAAAGCAGTTGAAATTCACCGTCAGATTTGTGAAGTGTATGGACGAAACATTATGAGTGATGGAATGGTACGCAAATGGGTAAGAGCTTTCAAAGATGGCCGAAAGAATGTTCATGACTAGGAACGGAGTGGGCGACCCTCAGTGATCACTATCGATTTGGTGCAGAAAGTTGACAAAAAAGTGAAAGAGAACAGACGCTTCACGATTTCTTCGTTATCAGAGGAGTTCCCTGAAGTTTCAAGAAGTGTTATCTACGAAATTGTTACCGAACGCTTAAACTATCGAAAATTGTGCTGACGATGGGTACCAAAAATGTTAACCGAGGTGCACAAAAGCAAACGTTTAGATAGCACCTTGACTTTCCTTGTCAAGATCTCATCGCATCATTTGGCTGGGAACAATTTGATCATCCTCCATACAGCCCCGATCTAGCACCCAGTGACTACCACGTGTTTCTGCAACTGAAGAAGCATCTCGGAGGTCAGCGCCACGATGACGACAATAGTTGCAGAGGCTGTCAACTCAGGTGGCAAACTTCTATGACGACAGAATACAAAAGCTTGTTGTTCGATATGATAAGTGCCTTAATATTGGTGGCAATTATGTGGAAAAGTAGATAAAAGTGTGGTCTTTCATGTAACAATAAAATTGTTACAAAAAGTTTAATTGTTTTTTGTACATATCAAAACGGTACTTACTTAAAAAATACGCCTCGTAGTTATATTTTACACTATAGTTAGAATTCATAATTTTCCTGTCTATAATACAAGATTGGGATAAATAAATAACATGGCAACACTGGGTAATCAGCTAGTAGTGAATAAAACCGTAAAGGTGATTTCAGAACTACACTTATTACACAAAATTACCATTTCACTTTTAATAGCACATTTTATATAGTTATTAGAGTATTAAGTTTATTCCTGTGTGAGGGAGTCCATTTTTGCTTCTCAGATATTTACAGCAGAATTAATAATATTTCTGTTCAACTATCATTACAGGGAAATAAAGTGGTTTTTTTTTGGGCCAGGATTAAAATTGAAAATATATTCACAACTAGTTTGTTTTGGGGGAATATTTTGCATAAAATGTTATTTTATTTTGAACGATGTTGAATGATTGATTGATTGAGTTGGTGTTTGAAGTCCACTTTATGCACTGTAAGGCTAATCGGGACTGGACCTACAGTTTAAAGTGGGATCCGAACCATTATGTGCCTCCATTGGGTATCGAACCCGGGACCCCTTGATTACAAGGCGGCGACGCTACCTCTGCTCCATCTCGGAAGCTACTAATGTTGAATGAACATAATTCATTTGATTTGCATGTAAAGTTGAAGACACAATGCTTATTTATTAATGTGTTAAATTATTATACAGTGGTCTGGAAAGTTATTTGAAAGTGTCAGCAAAATCTGCAAAAGTTTGCGATTTGATTGAGGCGGGATTGATTGAATTACTGTTTTAAGTCCACTTTATGCACATTTAGGCTAACTATGACTGGACCTACAGTTTAAAGTGAGATCCGAACCGTTGCTCCACCACAAACATACAGCTTTGATTCCTGGTTGAACCACAAGTTTCAAATAATTCAATATTGTACAGTTTATCCCACACTTCTAACATATTTCAACTTGATATTTCAGTGGATGGCAAGTCCAGTGAATGATATGTATGCTGATTCAGTATTGTCGGCCATCTTGCAAGCAGAATCCTTGGAGGAAATGCCAAAGTTCTTCCCGGTTCCTCCAAAAATGGACCGGATGCATTTTAAGGTTTGTTTGTTATCAGTAGACCTCTGATTTTTTAGTTCCTAAGAAGTGTACTTTTGTAAAGCTTAAATTAAAAAGATGTTTTTTATAAACAGGTGAGAATAAAATTTTACCTAATTCCTCTAATTAATTAATTAAATATACTAATAGAATCATAATTTCTGAATCAAATTAATTAAGATATGCAATTAGGTAATTAAGTAAAACTAAACTAAATTTTTAACATGGCAACAATATTCCATTCAAGATTGTAACACTAATGTGCAATGCGGTTGAAATAAGCTCATCACAAAATGAAGGAACGTTCTGATTTTCATGGTACTTTGAATGAAAGAAAACGAAAAAGGAAATAATAATTAAAACTTATTACTGGCCAAATAATGTGATATGGAGTGTGTAAATGCCTTAATGGAAGAAATCTTGTGCTGCTTACATTTTGAACTTTTTAGAAAAGAAAAAAACAGGTGACTCATTGAATAGGTAGGATGTCATTCAGTTTTGATCGGCATAGCAACAGTTTTAACCTTTTGGGTCCCAAGCATCACGATCGAGATACCCAAATGTAACCCTAACAGTCCCAAGCATCTCGATCGAGACGCTGTGTCTAGGTCGTAGTTTTTACATTATAACTTTTCTATTTTTGGCTAGAATTTCGATTTTTTAAATATATTGTTCCTAACAAATGTATTTAACAGAAATGTTTCTTGCACTTTTTTTTTCTTCATGAAAATGGAGGGGAAAAGGCAGGAAAAGGGATTTCTCTTTTGTGTCTCTTTTCAAGGGAAAATTTTTGCCGACAAAGGAAGACTGGCTTTGTTGTTCTAAAGCAATGCTTTTCACTCCCGCCTGGTAACTGCATTCGAAGGAAACTTGTTTATCAGTATCCGATGTCAAAATGAAAGTTTTCTGTGTGGGTGCAAGCAGTGGGGGGTGGGGGGGGGGAAGACTGGTTGTTGAATCTGCGTTGTGAGAATGGAATTTCGAGGCCCAGTGAAGGAAACCTTTGTTTTTGAGCACAAGTTGCAACACAGGTTACCCTGCATTGTCTAAAAATATAATTTCAAGCAGCTGCAAGAATCGGCGCTCATTTTTCACTGCATTCTAGCTTTTCGTTTGTTGTGCGTAGGTGTGTGTCGTTTTGTGCCCAAGTGCGAGAACACTTTTTGAGTGAAGTGACAGACTTCCAAGGACTTTTTTGTCATCTACGTGTTTTTCTTGTGGTGTGAAAAGTGATAATTTCTATGCGCATTTTTTGAATTTTTCATATCCTTTTTTTTTTGGGGGGTGCATTTTTTTAAAAAAGTATTTTTCAGGGGATTTCCCTCCTTTCCCCCTCCATATGTACGCCGAATGTGCATAAATTATATATCGTCTGAATCTGTGATTCATTCTGCGTACAACAGTATATCTTTCATGTTTCTAGGGCATTTAGTTTCTGAGCTATAGTCATTTCAATGTAACTCTGCAGTTCGCTCAATTCTGAAGCTTGAGACAGTGGCGTACAAGCCTTTCGTTTCAGGGATACAACTCGCGTTACATTGGCCATATGACAATGATGCAAATATTTTTCTGTTTCTTGCATGCCAGCGATAATTTCTATGTGCATTTTGAACTTTTCCTATCCTTTTTTTGGGGGGCAGGGGGGGAGAAACCTCATTTTTTTTTAAAAAAAAAAGTATTTTTCAGGGGATTTTCCCCCTTTCCCCCTCCATATGTACGCCGAATTTGCATAAATTTCATATAGTCTGAATCTCTGGTTCATTCTGCGTACAACGGTATATTACTCATCTCTCTAGGGCAATTAGCCTCCGATCTACACTCATTTAATTGAAACTCTGCATTTTGCTCAAAATCGGCTCGGGACCAAGGGGGTTACATGTGAAAATGGCTTTGGGACTCAAAAGGTTAAGACCTACAACTAAGACAGCTATTTCTTGAACCTGCATTATACTGTGCATTATATACGAGATATAATTTTTGTCACTTTTCCCCAACAAAAACCAGGGTGCGCATTATACACGCATAAATACGGTAATACAGACAATGTAAAATTAAGTTCCAGTGTGTTTTAGAATTGAAAAGTTAATTTGTTAAGTTTGCTAGGATAAAACTCAGTGTCAATGCACTACAGATTTGATTAGCACTTTATTGACAACAAATGTTTTTCTACTTTGACTTGGATAAGTAAATGTAAACATAATTTTATTTCCATAATCTTCTTTTCCACAATAGGAGTGCCTGATTGAAATGCTACAAGAGATGTTTGGAGAGGAGTCTGTGCCAAAAATATTCAAAGGAGAGAAACTGTATGTGACCGTGGATGGGAAGAAAGCGAACATTGACTTGCTAGATCTGGTAAGTTGGGCATAGTAGCAGGGATGAGCTGGCATTAGAAGATACGAGGGCAAATCGAAAAGTCTTTGCGCCTAACTATTTATTGCCAGATTACAAACCATAGAAGAAAAACAAGATATACACAATCTTCTACGTACTGTTTGCTATTTTTCCACATAATCACCACATCTGTTGTTGAGGCACTTGTCCCACCATACCGCAAGTTTCGCAATGCCCGTTGCATAGAAGGTGCCTGGCTGATCACGGAACGAACAACGTTCTGCACTTCGATGTCGTTCGTGAACCTCTGTCCTGCCAGGAACTTCTTCAATGGACCAAAAAGATGGTAATCACTGGGGGCTAGGTCTGGACTGTATGGGGGATGCTTCATAATCTCCCACCCCCATGACTGAAGTTTGGCGATTTTTTTTTCGCGAGCGAGGAACGAGTCGCTCATTGTCCTCCACAATTTCAAACTCCTTGCACCACCACTGCACACTTCGCACTGATAGACACTTGTCCCCATACACTGGCTCCATTCCCCTGTGGATATCTGTGGCTGTTTGTCCTTTGCACCATAAAAAACGAATAACACTTCCTGCACTCTCCGGCCGTCTTTGCCAACTGATAACAGCGCCATGCCGTGGAAGAAATCGGAAGTTACAATATTGCCGGCCGTTCCAAGAAAAGCCTTCTGCATCGCTCGTATATCTCGCTTTTGTAATAACACTTACACATGTGTAACAAGCTAGAAAAAAAATAGGCGCAAAGACTTTTTGATTTGCCCTCGTACATTCATCTAAGGTCTCTCACATTCTCGATCTCAGTCGTCGTGGAGATGATGTGATCAGTTTGGAAAGTGAGGAAAAAAAATCAAAGAAGCAACCTTTGTACATATACCTTTTTATTCCAAGAGCCAATAAGCCATCCCAGTGTAGAATTCAAGCAAATCTTGTTTCCTTTTGACTGGAATTTGAAATATAATAACTTACATGTAGCATAGAAGATAGAGTAGGTTGTTCTTACAATGGATTCTGGTCTGTCATTAGTTTGATCCCTAAATGAAATTTGTTCACTTGTAAATGAATATAGGTAAAATGAGAGACAGTGGACGATAACAAGTTAACGTCTAATAATAAATAATCAGTCACTAACATTCAGACAAATATTAAAATTTCAAGACTTTGATGCTTTACAGCATTGATGTGATGAAGCAAGAAATGTACAGATTCCCATGTACTTGGAGATAATCGTTGAGACAGAATCTTATATCAGTATTTAACTGATTCCAATATACATTATTATTAAGCCAAGTAAAAAAAACATGCCATCGTCAGCATGGTATAAGTTAAAATGTTCTAAAAATTCTGTTCGAGTCACGTATATCTTAATTTTCGTATTTTTCTTATCTTATACCAATGATAGTGAGTGATGATTATGTGAGATTGATAAGCGGATACACACATGCCATGCCAGGATTCAAACCCGGAACTTTTGGTCGTAAGATCTGGAGTTGACCATTCAATGCACCCAGCCACAAAGGTGGCTATTAACTGCTCTTAATATATTTATTGTGGTTTTGTGATTGATTGATTTGGTGTTTTAAGTCCATTTTATGCACAGTAAGGCCAATTGGGACTGGACCTACAGTTTAAAGTGAAATCTGAACCACTTGTGCCTCCACCGGGTATCAAACCTGGGACCACTTGATTACAAAGTGCCAACGCTACCACTGCACCATCGGGGAGGCATATGTATTGTGGTACAAAAGGATTTTTTACATACTGTAGTAACGGGATAATTACAAAATTTACATTCACAAGAAAACTGCTTCAAAACCACATGTGAAAACATTTTAAAAAGAGAATCACTTTTTAAATATTTTTCTTATTGTGAATCTGTGATTATGTGAACATTTGAGAAAGTAGAGAACCACATTTACCAGGTTTTTTGTCCTTACAGGAGAACAGCACAAAATTCAATTGTATTATACATGTGAAATGTTATCTTGTCTATGATAACAATTGTGAAAGTTGTAAAATGGGTATCAGAATTGGTTTAAATATCAACCAGTTTACCTGTTCTGATAATTAGTATTCAGCATTGGAAATTGGCCTCATTGCATCCCTAACTTGCATTGCATTTACTATCTACAACAATGTAAAAGTTTCGTCACTCTCCTAATAATATATATTTTTCCCATAGGATGTTCGATGTGAAGAAGATGAAACATTCCAACAAATTGTTCAAACGGCAGTAACAAAGCTGTTTCAGTCCTTAGCACCACCTTAAATGTGATGTCTATTTATACTTTTGTATTATATGATCGAATAAACTATGTTTTTAATAGTAAAGCCATTCAGTGTTTTCCTGTATCACAAGCTTTTTCGTTATTGTATTGTAAAAGTGTGATTCTTAATGGATTGCAATAATGATAACCTTTATTGAGCTGTATATAAATAATGAACTATCAATAACTCCCCTATGATAAAGATTTTAAAAATATGTCACTATTTGAAATTGAAGTGGTACACATGGTTTGAAAATGGAAAATACAGTAGAACCTCAATTTTATATTTTCTGGGGACTATATTGAAGAAACGGTACTATTATCGTATGAGGGAAACACCTACGAATCATATATTTCGGACTTCTTTACATTGCTAACGTGTTATTTTCGAATGCCGAACATTTCTTAAGGTGAAATAATGCATTTATAACTAAGATAATGTCTTATTTCTTCTATTTACGAGTACTTACTGTTACTTGTTGTTTCGAATCTATAACACATTATGGCCGTGATAGTGTACTGGTTTAGGGGGCGTTCTGAGTGTGTTTTGTCGATTTATGCAGTGTTGCAACCTCGTTCACCGGAAAATATCTACTTTCGTGCCCGGATTTGAAATTATGCTAATACGTCGCAAACCATTGACGTTAGCCCCACAAACCATTGACGTTAGCCCCACAAACCATTGACGTTAGACCCAAAAACCATTCACGTTAGCCCCAAAAACCATTTTCCGTAAGGTTAGGTTAGGTTAAGTTAGGTTAGGCAAGCATAGTTAAAAAAAAATACTAGACACGTGGTTCTAGTGAAAACACGGTGAGGCTGAAACACTGGCTACGGGGTTGCATCATCTTAACACACGGAACATTGCACTCTCATGCAGAAAGCAAATGGCGGGAGCAGAAACAGCATGTCGGACAGAGATTTTCGCAGAAAACAACATGCATTCACATTAAAATGGATCAAATCTACATTCAGGAACTTGGCCCGACCCTGTGGCCGAGTGGTTAGCACATCGCGCTGCGACGCCAAGGATCCCGGGTTCGAATCCCGGTCGGGCTTGGTTGTTTGTGAATGTCCATTCATCAATTTCATCATTTCATCACTCATCCCCATCTTCGCAAATTAGCCTAGAGGCACAAAACGCGAAGTCAAATAAATTAAATCAATCAATCAATCACATTCAGGAACTTCCACAACGCTAAAGAAAATTATTTCCCTAAGTACTTTCTCCTGTAAATTTGAAGGAATCCGTTTCCCTCATACAATAATGTTACCGAAGAAACTTTAAGTGCAGGAAAATGTAATATCTTTGAATGTTTTTGTAATATACTGCTTTATTTGGACCCCAGCATTGGAAAGTATAATTCTGGAAAATGTAAAATCAGGATTTCACTGTTTATTCCACTCATAACAGGGTGTCCCAAAATAGTGTTTACACTCTTTGAACGTTAATAACAAAGAAACTATTAAATATAACTTGAATGGACTGTTTCAGTTTGAAGCTACAATATCTATGTTGAGTGCGTACGGTCGTCATTAGTGTTTTCAAAATTGCAAAGGTGAGCAATTTTTTTTCGAGTAATGTAAGAATTGTCAAATATCCACCCAGATCTTTCAATTTAACTCCATTAGATTTCTATCCCATGGACACTGGATGACACAAGACTACCTGTGCTTCACTTCCCGTGGATCTGTTCATTGTTGCAGATGATGTATTGCTGCTAATGGCAGTCATTTTGAACATCTATAGCTTTAAGGTGTGTGATACCAAAACAAAATAACGTTCAAAGAGAGTAAATACTATTTTGGGACATTCTGTATTTACAAACATATTACACAAACTTTTTTTTATGCATTTATTTGTTTGACAAGTCCCCTGCCTTGCCAAATAGCACCCTCGCCTTTGGTGCAAGTGGTCCAGGGTTTGATTCCTAGAGAGAGCCCTCAAAAACATGGCGTCGCTAGAAATTTTCGTAGGGGAGGACACCCCTCCCCTCAAAAATATTGTGATACAGACCAGTGGCATATGCAGACATTTGTCAAGGAAGGGTTCATTTTTAAAATTATTGCATTATCGGTATTTTAAATTATTATTATTATTAGTAGTAGCAGTAGCAGTTTTAATTTAATTTATTTCAGCATCCAATAAGTTTATTATATGAATAATATAGTACTTGTTACAACCAAGATTACATAATAGTTACTTCTAACATTAGTAGCATAGCAGCAGCAAACGCAGTAGTATAAGAAGCTTCGGAACGTGTGAAAATTACAAATTAACAGTTTCAGTGTTGCAAATTATGGAAGTTTCGTACCAAATTCGATATCTCAAGACCATTTTTAAACAATGACTCAAAATAAGGTGAAATAAAGTGCTTCGTTTACAAATTGCCATAACTTTAATAATAATAAAAAAAATAGATGGAAATTTCCAGGCCCCCCCCCCCCCCCTTGCCAACACTCATGCCCAAAAATTCCATGTTGACCCAGCATTGTGAGGACAATTGGGAAGCTACTTAAAAAAAAAAAAAGCCAACCCCCATCTCAAAAGCCAGAAAACAATGGTGATGGGACTTGATGCACTAACTGCTGGCCCCTGTGGCAGAGTGGGCCTCCCCAATGGTGCAGTGGTAGCGCCATTGCCTTGTAATCAAGGGGTCCCAGGTTCGATAACTGGTGGAGGCACAAGTGGTTCGGATCCCACTTTAAACTGAAGGTTCAGTCCCGAGTAGCCTTACTGTGCATAAAGTGGACTTAAAATAGCAACTCAAACCTGTGGCAGAGTGGTTAGCATATCATGCTACAATGCTAGGGGTCCTGGGTTCGAATCTGGCCTGGGTATGGCTGTTTGCGAGTCCTTTTATCATATCATCACTCATCCCCATCTTCGCAAATTAGCCTAAAGTGGTACAAGAAGCGAAGTAAAATAAAAAATGATGCACTAACCACTCATCACACTGAAAAATCTGATGAACTCTCAAAATTTTCATTTCAAACATACAATCCCATCACTAAATCGCATGGAGTGTGTTACCGATGTAGGCATGTTGCTACTCTTGTGGTGCGAAGGCAAAAGATGACTCTTACCATACAAAACTGAACTGGCTCACCAGCCCTTTGAGAACCAAAGGAGCCCCACTAGGATCACCTGTACCAAAAACTATCAACTTTCATCTTTGGCCTTTTTAGATTAATTTGCCTTCAGGAATCAACAAGGTGGCTCAACAACCCGCTTCAAAAATTTTCCTTTAAGAAGGAATTTAGGGAAACAAGAGTGCTAATCATTTGGCTACATGGGAACTCTTTTCATACAAATGTACGTAAACTATCACAAAAAGCAAATCTCGAAAGACCAACATATATGAAGTTGATCAAGCAAAAGGGAAAAATAACCGGTAAACAATAAAAGTGTAATAGTTTGACATAACATCATATCTTGCTGCAGAAGCCACAACTACAACGTGGACAAAAATTCACTATCAGTCACTATTTATAGTATTAGAATGTATTGATAGCATGTGAAATTGACGCAAAAAGTTGCCGTTAATAATTCTTTCATTTTCTGATAGGTCCATCCAAATGTTATAGTTAAATCGCCCTCAGAGGTATAACAGGTATACTTGCCCTATTTCACTCCATGGATCTTGTTCAGTTCAATACGGTTTCTGTATTCACTACTGCATTTTCTTCCACAATAATAATAATATATCAACATCTGATTGTGACTTTTGGTCCACCCTATAGAATGATTGATTGGTAGTGTATTTGCTTCTCCCACCCAAATTGCCTGTGATTTCAGAAAGATCAATAATTGTGGATAGTTGAAAAGGTGGATGACTTTTTATGACGGTTACTTACGAAATTAAGGATGTATTCTAAACAATAACATATAGTTGCATAAAGACATTGAAAAGAAAACATAAATTTGAGGGAAATAGAAAAAATTGTGAGCCATTTCGGACTGCCGGAGAGGAAATCATACGGAAATATACTTGTGGCCATATTACATTCCAGAAAATAAATTTGAGACATGAAACTTTTTAAAATTCTTTGCTATACCAGTCATAGACGTGCACAAGGGGGAAGTTGTCCCTTCTAATACTCTCTCAGAAATTTAGTGTAGAGAAATATTATTACCATTATTAAACAATATCATTCTCTTTAAAAATAAAGTATTTTCAAGCCTTGGAAAAGTTTCAAGCAACTATGGCAGGTTTATCTCCTATGTAATTGTACTCTCTCACTTCGTTCTCCAGCAAATTACTTGTTATTAAGAGTCATGCATTTTATTCATTAGCCTAGATGTGCTACACCTTTGTGGTTGCAGAATAAATTGGTCACACATTGGAAATGAATAAATTATGTGTAGTTCTTTTGAATCTGCTGTATGAAATCATGTGTGAATTAGTCTGAACCACAGAGAAGGAAAATAAAGACGTTGGGGAACAGATAACTTTTGTGACAAGGAAGCTGGAATTCTAATAGAATGATTTTCAGTGGGTCCGGCCACACATAATATACAGAGCATTCCCTGACATTCGCTACGAGACTCTGCAGCAAGCAGCCCGGCATCAGCGCTTGTCTTTCCCGGTGAACGGGTCAGTCTGTTTTTTTTGTTTTTTTTTCGCTCGCTTTCCCTTTCTGTTGACGTTGCAGACTGACGCCAGTATAATCCTCCCTCGGAAGTTGTGTTGTGTCGTGTCGTGTCCGTGTGTTGAAGATTGTGGCTTAATATGGCACCACAAAAGTTTACATTACAACAAAGGATTTATCTTGTCGAGTGTTACTTCGGAAAGAGGAATTGTGGAGAAGTGCGACTACGTTTTGCAACGAAATTTCCTGGTGTTCACATTCCACATACGGCCAGTATATTAAACCTCGTAAAAAAGTTTAGAGTAACAGGGTCAGTTCTGAATAAAAGTGGAAAGAAAAATGTGGAAATCTAAAAAATAAAGTATACAAAGACAATCCGCACACCATCCGTAAGTTCAAAGAGAGAATTACAGTAGACAAACTTGCACCTGTAAATGCCAATTTCCTTGGGATATGCCAGGAATGTGTTGCAGCAGAGGGACATCATTCTCAACATCTTCTGTAGTCAAGATTAGTACACAATATGAAAACTGTAATTTTAATAGCTGACTCTAGCGACTGTCGCTCACCCCGTTCACCGGGAAAGACTATCCCTGATACCGGGCCGCTTGCCGCTGAGTCTCGTAACGAATGTCAGGGTATGCTCTGTATATGCCCCTGTTTAGTATCCATCAATACAACAAAACAGTGAGATGGAATGAGGTTTTTCTTTAAAGGACTGAACTTTTATCAAGGCTTTTGCCACCTTAATCAAATGGTCTGTAAATGCCTATGATGCCAGTATGGATTTTGTGTATTGTAGCTGTCTGGGTGTATGATCCCAAAACTTTAGTACTGGGAGTGGGAAAATATTTCCTTGTGATTAGTGTTACCAGACGTCCGGTTTTTCCCGGACATGTCCTACATTTTAGCCGCATGTCTGCCGTCCGGGAGGATTGGAAAAATATCATAAATGTCCTACATTTTGAACGTCTCATAATTTGGACCAATAAAATGAATGTTTCAGTGAAATTATTTATCTGCTGCTGGTTTCATTGATTTGGTGTTTTAAGTTCACTTTATGCACAGTAAGGCTAATAGGGACTGGACCTACAGTTTAAGGTGGAATCCAAACCACTGTGTGCCTCCACCGGGAATCGAACCCGGGACCCCTTGATTACAAGGCTACGATGCTACCACTGCGCCATCTGGGAGGCCCTATTATCTGCTGCTTGAATTTTTCCCTTACAACCTGTGCTACAGAGCGATCCATTGAAGTGTAGACCTCCGCGTCGCTATTTGCGCTATTGGCAAGCAAGGCGCTCGCGGCCGTATGTCGGCAAACTCGGTCGGCACTGTAGACTGTCCGTGAATCAAGCGCACAAGTTTCTGTAATTTGTTTAAAGAGTGATTTATTTACTTAAAAATTTACGAAAGAAGATGCTGAAAATGGCCGCCTTCCTCGTCCTTGATTATGGAAACGGAAAGTGCTATGAACAATGATTTCATTCGAACATGTTCATTGAACACAATATTTCAAATCTTGAAAAAAATGGCACGTCATGAAAAGTGGGCAAGTTATATTAATAGCAATAAACATTGTGAGGGTCATTCAGAATTGCTGAATATTTTTTTGCCATTCCAGGTCATAATGCAAATGTTGAAAGATTATTTTGTTAATGTCAGCGCAATGGACTGATGAGAGGAATCAATTTCTTATTGATTCTGTGAAGGGGTTGGTGCTTTTTCAGTATAATTTCAAAGAATTTGATTGTTGTTAGTTTTATAAGTACATTATGACTAAGCCTGAAATTTTGCGAAAAATTGGCTCCTCAGAGAAATACTACTGAAAACGCTAAGAAGTGTATTAAGTTTAGTTTTGGAATCTGGTTTTTAAGATATTAAAAATTCATTATTCTTTAAACTGAAAAGGTGTAATCACAGATAATTTTACATCATTTGCTAATATGTTCTTGTTCTAGTTATGTGTATTATTTATTGCGCTAGTCTCTTTCGACCCCTCCCTGTCATTACACAGCAACGGGAAATTAAAAATCAATACATTCCTAAGTAAAACATCAAACTATAAAATAAATATTGAGACTTGTTACACCATTTCGATACTATTAAGCACAAAAGGATATTTCACTGCTATGCGACACAAATTTTATATTTTTAATATAAATTTTATGAAAAAATTCTCTCTCACTCTCTTACACGTATCTTAAATTTAACAAGTATTAGGAAAGAAATTAAGGCTTGACTTCATATGTTTACTGTTGTAGGTCTGTGATATATGATTGCATTTTTAAAATAATTACATGTAGGCCTATTATTCCCAGATCTCCGCGTGGGTGATCTGAGGTCTGAATTCTTTCCTGCGTCGTCCCTGCATAAAGTGGCTCTGCGGTTCACCCAGCCTCAAATTAATGGGTATCTCGGAGCAACCCTCCGACCGAGGTAAAGGCAGCCGGAGAGTGGTGCTGATCACATCACCTGCAAAATGGCCTAGATCGAGAATGTGTGTGGCCCTATCCCCGCATCCTCTAAATGTGACTTGATGACATGGTGCTATATGTACAGGGAACTTTACCTTTGCATGTAATATTCTTTTTCGTATAATGCTATCTTGCATAAAATGGAAACAAACGTGTTTTAGACATGATTAACCGAATGCAGTATTTTTATTAGCCTTAATTTTTTTTTTAAAAAAAAAACTTTGTTCGCCACTTTCCAAGCTTACCGACAAAGTTAAGAAATTCGAAGTTCTATACTCACATTAGGTGCAAAATCATGACCCTTTATCAATTTAAGATCTCCTTTCGTGTAATTGTTTTATTATAGCCGAAAGCACTTTTAGTTCATCTTTTAATTCAGTAGATGAAGGCTCTGAGTTGAGGTATCGAATCTGCTTTCCACCTTGTGGCACTCAGTGGTTTTAAAGTAAGACTACTGATATGTTCCTTCAAAACGGTGGGTTGGCATATATTAACTTCCAAGTTTTCAATAGGCTTATTTTTTTCTTCTCTCCAAATTTTGCCGCTCTCGGAGGTGGCACTGTTCGACACCCCTTCCGCCGGCCCTGGCTCCTACATTTTGAGTCTGTGTCCTACACTTTAGGACAGCATGCCCTACATTTCCTTCATATTTATCTGGTAACCCTACTTGTGATCTCGACTTCTCCAAGAGAGTTTAAAAATGCTGTCCCTCAGTATAGATAGTGGAAACTACTGAAAAAGGCTAGTTTTTTGTCAGAATTAAAAAAAATGCTATCAATGGAGAAATCGTTTGTAGAACTTCAGAATTCCCATCTGAATGTCGTGACTTTTCCCCCTGTTCTCAGACACAACCAACAATTTTTCTGATTAAATTTGTGCATCACTCCAGATGAATGTCAGGAAGTTACCTTCTATCCAGAATTTTCCATCTTGGCCGAAGGGGGGAGTTGTAAGAGTAAATTTAGAGCCAAAATGACCATAAATTAGGCCTTTATGAAAACATTCATGGGTGTTGTGAATAAATCACTGTTGATATTTATAGAGTGCTTCGCCCTCCCAGTGCTCAAAGTTGAAATTCCTTGCTGGGAATCGAGTATAGTTATACTTTGCCATGCTTAGGCAACCTTAACTTTTCTAGTATTAATCTTGATCTTGACCGCTAAACGTTAGTTAGTTGGCAACATTTGCTTATATAATCAACAGCAGCGCTCCTAGCGGAGAAGTATGTTTGCAAAAGCAGACGACAAATTGAGCTTTGCGGAGTCGGAAAAGAGTGGTGTTCGAAGAGGGTGTTCCGGGAGACCTACAAGCTTCTACCAGGCCTTCGCGACTCCCCGGCAAAATTTGGGATTAGGGAGAAAATATAATCTAACAAGATGGATCCAGAAGGTTTCCTTGACCTGGCTAACCAGGTCACAAAACTAAAAATGTTCCCTTATTTTGATATCGCTCACAGCGCATTATGTGCACTACATGTGCGTGAAGATCTCGGCCCTGGTGAGTACGAATGTTTATTATTAGCATGAAACTGTTAATCCGTGACGCTTTTCACAGTACAAGCTATTTGTATGGGGAAAACTTATCATGTTTGTTTCATTTTTAAAGTTAAATAAGCCTGGGTTTACCGCTGAAGCGGGAATAAATTTCGAATCCACGAGTCCATGTAATTAAAACGTTCCGGACAAATGTATATATAGATAGTTAGTGGTGTTGTACATCGTACAATAATCATTACAGTTGGAAATGCGCCTAATTTGGTACTTTTGCCTTGTCACAAGCTTCAACTCGGAAGAAATTAGTCAACAGTAAGTGAATGGATTCCGGTACTCCTTCGTTTTGCAACATGTTCCCCAATTTCTTACCACCATTTCTTGTATTTAAAATTATAATCTGGCATTTATATCAGCTTTTCAATTTATGCAAGCTATGCATTGTTGCTAAACTGTTGTCACGCACAGAAGAAACATATCTACCGGTATTGACACCTAAACATTTTGCATGTACCGGTGCTACGTATATCTGATGCAACGTAAACCGAAAGTACATAATATTGTGATAAACTTGAATCGCTGTAAAACATCACGTAAAGTCTAGCTTTCATGTAGAAGTTTCACCCACCCCCTTTCTCTCCGTTCTGCAATCTTGTAGGTTTGTTGCATGTCTGTGTATTGACAATGCAAAATATTCTCAGAACCACCATTATAAATGCAGAATGACTCCAATGTTGTTTATTAAGGAGCAACACAATAGTCATTAATCATTTTGTGTTCCAGTCAGGTATATAATTAATAGTAGTATTCAGAAATAAACCTGTAGATTTTGTATGTTAATATTAAATCTTCTCCTTCTTTTTAAACATTTCCAACTTACATTATGCAATTTTCCATATTTGACAATGTATTTTATTAATGCAAGATATAATTCCTCGTTTTAACAAGATTGTCTGGAAACTACTACGTTCTCTTGTTTTTGGCAAGAAAACAATGCTTCCACACCCTCGAATTAAAAAAGAAGAAAATTGTATCCAGTGATCTTTCTGTAACCCCCCAAGTTAGAGAGCAGTTTTGCATAATTTGAGATAATAGTGGTAGTTATGAATTATTTGTAGGTTAGCATGTGGGCGAAAATATGCTATTTTTCAGTCTGGTTTTGATGTTGTTTCCAACTTGGGCTGCGACTGTTCTTACCTATTGACGACAATAGCATATCAGCTACCTTCACCTCATGAGAATAGCATAAGGCACTATTTTTACAGGTGGTGAGAATAGCAGGAAGTGCTGAAGGCCAGAAATCACATGATCGGGTGTTGGAAATATTTACGGAAGTAATTTTAATGCTAATAGCCCTTAACTTGACACACCTAACCTAACAACAAAAGCAGTTAGGAATGCAGTACCCTTTATAACTATGTAATTTGCCATATTGGTGGTAGCAGTCTATATCAGAACATCTTGCAGTATTTTAGGAACTCTGTATTCTGTCTGATAAAAAGAAAAGTATGTTGCCCACATGAAAATGAACATTCACGTAAGCTTATACATGCCAGCAACTAAAGAGTCTCATAGCCAGTGCACTGCTGAAAATTCTGGTTTCAGTAGATCAGTAGCTGTTTATGAACATCTGCTATGTTCAGATTTTCAAATAGATCTAAGAATAAATTCTTAATCAGGGGGATTGAAAAGTAATATTTACAATTCATCATGTTAACACACTGCATACCATATTTAATATAATACTGAAGAGAATATTTTAACTTGTTCCTCTTCTGTACACATACAGTACCAATATATTGGTCCTAATAAAAGGATTCAGTAGAAGAACATTGGGTTTATAGATTTCAAAGAACACAGTAGGGTCATGGACATCTGGAAAGGGGGGAGGGGCAAAGGGGACCAGCCCCCCTGGAAAATGATTGTCCACAAAAAAGTATAATATTTCACATAATTTCATTGCAGTCACAGTAATTTATGTTGGTACCAGTTTCATAGATCGGAGACACATTAAAATCGGATATTTTGTGTTTCGCATGGTTCGTACTTACCAATTGTGTATTGCGGAACATAGTTCAAGATGCCATTATGCTTTTTACACGAAAACAAGCACTTTATCTACTAAAATAACGCATTTTTCTAAGTGCTATTGAACGCACGTAACGGTGCGATATCGCTTCTTTTGTTTTCGAATATCAGTGTTTCCCACCTTCTTCACCGAAAAATACCTACTATTCTGTTCGTCATGTGTGCAAATTGTACATTATGCAGGTAGCTGACGGATAGTCCCACGAACCATTCTGATAAGGTTAGGTTTGGTTAGGTTAGGCAAGCATAGTTAAAAAATAAAGGGGGTTGGAAACACTGACATGATTTCCCAGTCAGATACCATGATGAAAGAAAATATCTCGACTAACTTTGGGAACCTTAGAGAAATTAATTTCCGTAAGTAGTTTCTTCTGTAAAAATGAAGAAATGTGTGTCAGATGTATGAAACTGTTACCTTTATGTTAATTATGTTGAAGTAGCATGGTAATTTCAGAGTGCAGCAGTGTTTTTGAGGGGGCCTCACCATTATGGGGAAAATAGGCCTCCTTTGACCTCCCTGGAAAAAAATTACCCTTCCTTGGAAAAAATCCTGTGGACATGCATGAGAAGGGTACAATTCATAACAGTAGATTTTGTCTTCTGTAAAAGTATGCTTTTTCAGCAGATGCAAGATAATCTAACAGTTATTTTTACTGGTTTTTATTTTATTTTTTCTGCAACGTTTCGTCCATGTGAGGTTGTGTTGTATGTACTTGGTGTAGATTTTCAGCAGGGCGTGTATTTGGTATGCTCAATAAATAACCGGAATGAATGTCGTACGGACGTACGTTTTAATACTGGTTGGCATACTCCCCTGCATTGTTGAGGCAGGCATCCCTCCACGTTGCCAGATGTTTGATGCCTGTGCCAGAAGTCGCAGACGTTTGTGATGTCTATTCATCAATTTCATCATATCATCACTCACCCCATCTTCGCAAATTAGCCAAAAGTGGCACAAGAAGCGAAGTAAAATAAATCAAATCAAAAATCGAGGTGGGAGAACGTCCAATCAGTTACACTGTGGTTGTAGGTTTCTATGACTGGGTTACACTACTCATTCGTAGCTTCCCAATTCCCTCATGATGGTGGGTGGCCACCGGTCCCATAAACTGGTGGTCAAAATCTCTGGAGAAAACTTGTTACGCTTCCCCCAGGAGATTCAAACCTGCGCACGTCTCATAGCCAAAGCCCAAAGCATGACGCCTTAGACCGCGTGCCCACTGTGCGGGATGTTGATATTAAATTGTGTGTAAGAAATTAGCTGTTCAGCTGGGATCAATTTCGAAAGGGGAGGTGTGTAGCCTTGTCCTGTCTCCTTCATTATTTGAGCAACACTACTCTTACTTCTGTTTATTGCCCATGAAACACAGCTTTGAAATATGGAATGTTTTGTATATAGTGGCACATTTTATACTGTGGGTTGACTACCCTTGCATTAGACCATGTAGGTTGGGTTGTTTTTTAAATCCCTGGAGAGATTTAAGGAGAAAACAGTTCTGCTTCTCATTTGTTGTATTAATCTAAACAGTTCATTGACCTCCTAAATAAATATATGTTACAATGTGACGACAATACAAAGGAAGCTGCATATTTAGGCATTCATTTAAAAAAAAAGTACGGAATGAAGGCTATATGTTTATACAGTATCTATAAAAATTACACCAAATTATAAGGTATGTATAGATATATCGGATTGGTAAAATTACATGGACGTCCGGAGGGGGGCAATGGTGCCTCCTAGGAAATGAAACTCAACCAAAAATTATATATTTCATACATAATAAATTCATTTCAGCCACAATATATATTGCCATGGCCGTAGGCAGAAAAAAATTTCGGGGGGGGGGGGGGGTTCATAATTGTTCCCATGGGCGTCTCCAGAAATTTGAATAATAGAGATAATAACAATAATTGTACAATAATAATTAAAATTTCATAATAATGAAACAATTTTATTCCATAATAATAATACTAATAATTATTATTATTATATTATTGTTATATCCTTGAGGGGGCTTACTCAATCCAGCAGATGAGTGAATATCCAGCACAAGTTTCTTTCTTTCTTTTTTTTTACGTTTCATACAGTGTGTACTGAAATGCACAATTATTATACTTCGTTATTAAACTTTAGATACCTTCAGGAGAAAAGCTTTAAAAGTTAAATGGAAATTTTAGTCATAAAGTTTTTGTTGTTTGACTTTAAAATTAAATTTTTGGAATTTTGAAAAATGTGGAACCAGTTATTCTTTTTAAAAACTTAGCTTGGTGCATGGATTGTAACCTCAATCGCGAACGTAATGCGCTACAAAACTGGAGATCCTAGGTTTGAACTCCTATCAAGGGGGATTTTCGACTTTATCGGACAGGGAATTTAAAAGCTGGAAAGGGAATTTTGGGACAATCATAAGGGAATCTGCAGTCTATATTCCTTGTGACGCAGGAGCAACACTGGAAAGATGACAGCAGAAGTGATAATGGAGGGGTCGCGGGTTGGTTACGATTCTGAGAATAAATCCTGTTTCATTCAAGTTTCAGAATTCCAAATGTATGAAAATTCTAGCACGATCGTTTCAACATTGTCTCAATGTAGCCTATTTTTGTGATGCTTCGAAAAAAAGTTGAAAATTTGTTACAGATTTTGGTTTCTGAACTTCAATTAATCCAACATGTCAGAAGTTTCGGGGGGGGTTTGAACCCTAGAAACCCCCCCTCTAAATACGGCCATGTATATTGCATGAACATGATATCTTCAAATGAAACAAAAGAAAATACCTTGCTTGCCTCTCCATTGAAAAAATCCTGTGGACGTCCATGTCCAGAGATACTGGTAGATTTCCGCTTAATCTGCCCCATCCCTAAAAGAAACTTTAACCCAGTCTTGGTAGCTCTCCATGTATTTGCAAATCTAGGAGTAGCTCCGTGGTATGGGTAGTTTGGCTATCTCTGCTATAGATCTTTGATCAAGAACAAGATGGATGTCCCACAAACTCATAATTAAACAATATATCATTCCACCAGGGTGCAAGTTCAATTTTCAGCATGCTAATCTCCACATTCATTGTTTTTAAATGTTAAAACATATGCCCCAAATAGCTTTAAATATGTTTGATACAATATTCACACTTGTGTTCATGTGTCCTAGCCCATTTTGGGAATGATGTTTGCATTAACAAATTTCAAGTTACTCGACTGACATGTTTGAGCCATGGTGGCAGGAAACCCAGGTTTGATTCTCAGGATTGGTGGCCTAAGGTTGAATGGGACCTGAGGGGTACAGGCAGCCAGAGCATGATGCTGATCACATCATCTCCAAAATTGCCTAGATCGAAGAATGTGTGAGGCCCTATACCCACATCCCCCTATATATGCCTCCTGGCATGATGTAAAAGGGGGGGGGGGTACGTTGCCTTTTTTTATGACTGACATGTTGGATAGCCATGCTGGTATAGAGTGCAGCTGCATATGGGTGAAGACTTGTAGCATTAGTATGGTCACTAGCACGTTCACACTGCCTGTACATTCTGAACACCTTCAAAGCTGCCAATCATCACCAAGCACTTCACGCAGCACCACATGTTGAAGAGTGCATGCAACCATTTTTTATCAGATGGGAAACTGCTACGAACTACATATTGAAAAAACTCCTTTACCTGCATAAATTGACATTTACACAAGTCTCCTTTTTTTTGCCTAGAATCATCACTACTTTCACCTCCAAGGATATTGCTCTGAATCACCCTGTATGTTTATTCATTTGTAAGGTATGTATGTATGTGTGCATTAGCGTGCATGTGTATACACATACAGGCATACATATTTTTATGGGTGTGCATCAGGGCGACCCCGGTGGTGTAGTGCGAGTTCCGGGTTCGATACCCGGTGCAAGCACATGTAGTTTGGATCACACTGCTGCTCCTTGTAAATAATGTGCATAAACTATTAATCAAGAACTTCACTTTTCTGTCAACTCGATCTATCATCCTTTTTCGTTATTCAATAAATATTCAATATTCTGTTTGACATTAATTTCCTTGCCAGGGCAGTTTTCACGCAATTTTTTGCGATCCTAACTACACGTAAGCAACATGATATGATATGATTTATTTCCATCCAAGGACTACAATTTTGTACAAGTAGGTATATCTGTAGTATAGGACATGTCAAGTAGAAGTACATCATAATAAAATTTAGTAATTTTATCATAAGATACACGCATATATATTGGTGTATTATAACCCTTGGATATCAAGATATTATACAGGGTGGGGCAGAGCAACTTGCTTATTTGAATTTGGCGCCCTGAAGCGATGGTTGCTCCGAGGAGGGTGGGGGTAGGCACATTTGATAGGGCGGGGCGTAAAGTTGTAGCTCCGCTCGGTTTAGTTAGCAGCATGGAGTGGACGAAGGTGGAGCGCGCGTTCGCTGTCGAGGTATACTTTTCTAACGGTCGCTCAATCATGGCCATGCAACGTGCATTCCGTACCCATTTCAATATTGTGCCCCGTGGTTGTGTTCCTGGCCGGCAGTCGATTGTTTCATGGGTAAACAACTTCAGGGAAACTGGTGATGTGAAGACAAAAAAAACTGGGCTTCCACGAACAGCAAGGTCACCCCAAAACATGACATGGTAAGGCATTCTGTTTTGCGATCCCCTCAGCGCTCTGCCCGCAAACATGCAGTTGCTGTTGGGTTGTCTGCTCGTTCTGTGAGGCGAATTCTTCATGAAGAACTAAACTTTCATCCCTACAAATTGGCTGTGGTGCAGGAACTTAATCCACGCGATTTTGTTGCTCGAGAAAATGCATGTGAGGCGCTTCTTGGCATGCCTCACGACACACTTGTTTTCTTCAGTGATGAGGCTGGTTCACTTCCATCTTTCAGGATCTGTAAATAAGCAGAACATGCGCTATTGTAGCCATGATAACCACAGACAACTTCATCAGTGTCCCCTACATTCACAACGTGTAACTGTTTGGTGTGCACTATCGCGAGTTGGAATAATTGGTCCATGGTTTTTTGAAGAAAACGAACGGGCAGTTTCGGTGACTTCTGACCGTTATGTCCACATGATTCAGGAGTTTTTCCTGCCAACACTCAACGAGATGGATGTGGGAGATGTATGGTTCCAGCAGGACGGTGCCACGGCACACACAGCGCTGTGTGTCAATGACTGTTTTGCGGCAACACTTCCCAGGATGCTTCATCTCCTTAAGGGTCGATCTGCGCTGGCCAGCACTGTCGCCTGATTTAGCCCCCTGGACTATTTTTTATGGGGCTATCTAAAATCACTTGTTTATAATGATCGTCCTAGGACCTTGGCTCAACTGAAGAACAACATTCGTCAAGCTGTCCCCAACATACCCGTCGATATGCTGGAAAGAGTTGAACGAAACTTCTGAGTTCAATTAACACAGTGTATTGAGAATAATGGATGCCATCTGCCTGATATCATCTTTAAAACTGTGTAAACATAAAATTTAATTGTTGTACTTGATGCTGTTCAAAGAATTAAATATCCATCTGCATTCCCTTTTTTAAATTGACTTTCTAAATAAGCAAGTTGCTCTTCCGCACCCTGTACTACACAATTTCAGTTTGATGTGCAACAGCAAGCCCTGCATGTATGGTAACTAACCATGCCTTTTAACATTTATTCTGGTTACGCATAGTATTATAGGACATGTCAAAATAGAAATACATGATAATAAAGTTTGGTAATTTAACATAAGATACATTGCATATAAAGATATTATACTTGAAAGATTTCAGTTTGATGTGCAACAGCAAGCTCTGCATGTATGGTAACTAACCTAACCATACCTTTTAAAATTTATTCTGGTTACAGATACACAAGACTTTCAAAAGATGAGTGTTGCCTCTGTATATTCTTGTATGCTGTAAAATGAATGTTTAATTAGCATGGTTTTGATTTTATTTTTAAACTTTTCCACTTTTGGTTCGTGTCTTAACTCTCTGGGCAAGTTTTTAGGTCCCTTCTTGTAGAGAGTTAAGACACGAACCAAAATTCATTCGAATTTTATGAATACATACTGTAGTAGGCCTATATCTATTCTTAAACCGTATTTTTAGCTATTCATGTAGTAATAACAATACAGTTAATTTACATATTTTAGTGGTCTAGTTGGTAGAGCGTGTGACTGCTATTTGCGAGACCGAGAGTATGGTGATATCAGGTCGGAAATTTTCCAACATAAAGCTCTAGAGCTCATCCAGCCTCAAATCAAAGGTTACCTGGGGTAACCCTGAGAGGTTCAGCGACCGGAGCGTGGTGCTGATCACATCGCCTCCAAAATTAGCAAGATCGAGAATGTGTGGGGCCCTTCTACATCCCCTAAATGTGCCTTCATGGCACGGGGAACTGTACCTTACATTTTTTAAATTAATATTATTTTAATTTATACGTATTATTGTTATTTTTGGCACTTGGTTCAGGACCCCCCCCCCCACAGAAATATATTCCGGATGTAATTATGCATTGCACTTTTGAAAACTTACAAAACTAGATGGAGAGGCGGGGAACAGAGGAATATAAACTCCTCACTAATCCCTCTCTCGGTAACTTCGGAATCGTTTTTAAGGTGAGTGTGAAAAGTGGATATCGTTTTATGGCACACGTCGCTGCTTGTCGAGAACGGCCATTGTCTGCGTCCGTCAATGCATGGAAAACGATCCCTTTGATTCAGTGGAAACTTCCGTTCAAGGTCACGGGGATTGACGAACGCATTGAGCACCCACACTACTATCGGATTAAAAATGATGGACACTCGAGTTTAAACTCCAATTACAAATTATGAGCCTGCCGCAAAATAAAGCCCTATCACACGGAACTGGATTTCTAGTAGGAATGCCCTAGTTGGCGCTGAACTAACTTTCTAGGTAGCAATCATGGCCGCTTGGCTGACTGCTTGACTGGTTTGGAGGAATAGGACATGTTCTAATTGCTACTTGCTTTCCTCGACTGGATTCTGCGGAACAGCCAATCAGAGCATAGTTTCGCCATGTGAAGATAATCTGTGAGTGTGCAAAGGAGCGCTTTTGTCTGTGGTTTCCGAGTATTACTCCAGAAATGTATAACGTATACAGCATGAAAGACGCGTTGAGTTACACCATCTATGAAGAGTGCACGGTGTTTACATTTGAAACAACTAAAATATTCTTCCATACATGTACAGTAAACGTTGTAAAGTATGTATTTAAGCAGCGCCATTGTTTTGTACCTAATAACGTTTTATACGAAACGTTATTCCTCTCGGTTGAATAGTTATCGGCTTTTAAAAATGTGAAGTGATGCATTGTTTGCATCTCACGTGGCCGCCATTACAACTTCCCTCGTATGGAAACAAAAGTCTATCGACAAGTACGCTGATAAGTATCGTGAGAGGCGAAAACTAGCAAATTGGTAGCCAGTCCAGAGTCAACTAAGGCATACCTACTGGTAATTCAGTTCCGTGTGATGCGGGCTTTAGTTTGGTATTGAATTGAGAGCTGAAGTAACACGCGTCACGGTGTTGCCATATAACCAGTAAACCTACCATGGCCATAGGCAGAAAATTTTTTCGGGGGGGGGGTCATTCATAATTCCATGGACGTCGCCAGAAATTTGAATAATATAAATAACAACAATATTAATTAAAATTTCATAATAAAACAATTTTATTCCATAATATAATAATATTATTATTATTATTATATCCATGAGGGGGCTTACTCAATCCAGCAGATGAATGAATACCCAGCGCAAGTTTTTTTATATATATAACGTTTCATACAGTGTGTACTGAAATGCACAATTATTATACTTTTTTATTAAATTTTAGATAACTTCAAGAAAAGCTTTAGAAGTTAGATGAAAATTTTAGTCATAAAGTTTTTGTTGTTTGACCTTAAAACTAAATTTTTGGAATTTTGAAAAGTGTGGAACCAGTTATTCTTTTTTAAAAACAACCGGGTGCATGGATTGTAACCTCAATCGCGAACGTAACGCGCTTAGATACTGGAGGTCCTAGGTTTGAACTCCTATCAAGGGGGATTTTCGACTTGATCGGACAGGGAATTTAAAAGCTGGAAAGGGAATTTTGGGACAATTATAAGAGAATTTTCAATCTATATTCCTTGTGATGCAGGAACAACACTGGAAAGAGGACAGCAGAAATGAAAATGGAGGGGTCGCGTGTGGGCCTAGGATTCGGAGAATAAATCCTGTTTCAGTCAAGTTTCAGAATTCGAAATGTATGAAAATTCTAGCTGGATCGTTTCAACATTGTCTCCTTGCATTTTTGTGATGCTTCGAAAAAAAAAAATGAGTTACAGATTTCGGTGTCTGAAGTTTCAGGGGGGGTTGAACCCTAGAAACCCCCCTCTCTAAATACGGCCATGAGACCTACACAAAAACAAGTTACGTCAAAATTTGGCTTATTCAATTCAGCCTTAATCTTTGGTAACCAAAATTTTTTTTTCGAGTATGCCTTCGATTTTTTTCATCGTCGTGAGAACAAAAAGTGTGCCTTTTTTGTGTTTTTCAAGCGACCGCACTCTTTGAGATTTTATAAATAAAAAGCTTGTGGTCCTTTGGTGATGAAATTTAAATGCAGTGCAGGTGGAGAGGTTTTAATACAATTACTTGATTTTCAGATTAATTAAATTCTTATCAATTTTGGCAAACAACTTTTTCTTAGTATTAGGCAGTCCTACAAAAATACAGTATTTGTCTTGTTTTGAAGCACTTTGCAGCCGTTTTTAAAACCCCATTATCATTGTCAGTTCGTGGCCAGTGGCGGATCCAGAACTTACAGTTGGGAGGAGCGAATTTCAGACAAGTACCTCATCTCGCCGAGAATCTAACCCAACCTCCAGTTACACTATTGTATGTCAACAATGACACGGACCTACTGACTTAGGTGTAAATGTCCTAAGTTAGCTAATTTTCCATCATCGAACCAGGCTCGTAGCCAGAATTAATCTCCAGGGGGGCTCACGGGTTATCGGGGGGGGGGGGCTTTGTACATCAAGTCCATTTTTCAATAGTTTAACAGTGTTAAATGAAGGTAAATTATGTGTGTGGGGGGATCATTAAGTTACATAAAGTTTAGAACTATCACACAAATACTACATTTTTCTATATCATTTAACATATCGCTTGAAGTGTTAATTGGCTGCTACTGAAATCATCCCTTACTACACACTGCATACTACGTTTCATGATACAGATATTTATATTACACAAGAAAAGATGGACAATATTCAATCATAGTGCCTACCGTACATTCCACTCCCCTTCGTTCCCAAAACTTGGGAGCTGTTAACCTTTGACGCAGATGCGGAGGGAATTAGCATAATGACATCAGTCTCACAGATTTCTGTATAAATGGAAGGTTGCAACAGGGGCAACAAAGGTACAGATAAAGAAGCTCCCCTGTGAAGGAACTTTCTGAAGTCTAGAGAGGAGAATCTCCTAAATTGTTGCCGCTACTTAGACTCCTCCTTATAAATAAGATGAAGGACTGTAATAGCGGCTGTTCATGCTCCCTGAATTTATCCTTCGTCAAAGTTGTGAGTAAAATAATATGTGCTGTCTACATATTCACTGTAAACAAATTACAGAAAATAGTTTTACCTAATGTCAAGGGGGCTGATGGTAGTTCCAGGGGGGTCCTGCCTGGCTACGGGCCTGCATCGAACTTCTCAGGTTTTGCTTAACACTGCAAGGAACCACATCTACTTAAATTACACTAACATCTACGCGTGCAGAAAAAAATATATGGGTTTCACTATCACAAATAAAATTCAGATATCTTTCAATTTTTATTTTCCACGATCTTAAGAAACATACACACTTCCACAAATATTGAGATTTATCAACGTTAATCGCATAAAACACTGAAAAATACTTAATATGTAACTTATAAATTACATTCAATATTAATACCTTTTGCAATAAACCAATATCACCCCAAGAGTTTTTCACACAGCTTGGTTGTCAACCACCAATTCAACATACTACCGATTACTCACAAGGCCGTTACAATAATATGCTGTAAATAGGAACCAAGCTAATTTTCATGTTCTAGAGGTATATTGCAAAAATAGGGGTCCTGGGATGGAATAGATTGTTATCGTACGTCATCGTGTCATAATTCTCCCCTTTGCAGGATAAACTGAACGACGAGATAGGTGGAATAAAGTAAATAAACGAAGATCAAGAACTCAATTGACGTTGGGTTCGATCCCTTTTTAGGCACACTGTCAGGTTGTTCAAGTCCAGTACCGAATAGCTTAACATGTGTATAAAGTGGACTTAAATAAAACTTTTAAAAAATATTCTCGAGCATGTTAATCTTGGTGATAAAAGATTGAGCATCCGAGTCTTCAAATTATTAGGCATAATGATGTGTCCATAAACGTGGCAGTTGGGAGGAGCGATCACTCTCCCTGTGGCGGAGTAGTAAGGAAATAGTGCTACGATGCCAGGGGTCCCGGGTTCGAATCCCAGCCTGGGCATGGATGTTTGTGAGTGTTCATTCATCGATTACATTACATCATCACTCATCCCCATTATCGCAAATTAGCCAAAAGTGGCACAAAAAGCGAAGTAAAATAAAGCAAATCAATCATTGTCAGTTCACATTGGGAAACAGATTTTTATTCATCGGAGTGAAGATATTCGTTGAACGTTGGAACACCGTACGTGCCTCCGAACCTGCGGGACCATAAATAACCATAGATTAACGAAGAATTGAATAAGCTAAATAATTACGTAAAACGTTTTCGTACAGATGTATTGGTAAATTTTTAATTGGAGTCCTAACTCTTCATGTGTAAGAAATATCTTTGTCGAAGATCCTCGGGGGGGGGGGGGGGTTTGAAGGGTGACCTTTTCGGAATCCACAACCATAATAACCCATATTCGGGTTTACGTTCTGCGTCTTGGCTATGTGTGTTTGTAATTATCCCTTTTCCCACGTCATGTGATCACCATTCATCCCCGTCGTCACGATTGTGCACACGATGTAAAATGAAAACAAATACCCAGAGGTCAACCTTGCGAACTAGGCAGGGGTCGCCAGAATAATCGCGAGAGGGATAAAGCGCGAAAGTGACGTTTTCGCGCTTATTACGGTGTCCAATTTTGGTTTCGCGCTTACTACGGTGTCCAATTTTGGTTTCGCGCTTACTACGGTGTCCAATTTTGGTTTCGCGCTTACTACGGTGTCCAATTTTGGTTTCGCGCTTATTACGGTGTCCAATTTTGGTTTCGCGCTTACTACGGTGTCCAATTTTGGTTTTGCGCTTATTACGGTGTCCAATTTTGGTTTCGCGCTTATTACGGTGTCCAATTTTGGTTTCGAGCTTACTACGGTGTCCAATTTTGGTTTCGCGCTTACTACGGTGTCCAATTTTGGTTTCGCGCTTACTACGGTGTCCAATTTTGGTTTCGCGCTTACTACGGTGTCCAATTTTGGTTTCGCGCTTACTACGGTGTCCAATTTTGGTTTCGCGCTTACTACGGTGTCCAATTTTGGTTTCGAGCTTACTACGGTGTCCAATTTTGGTTTCGCGCTTACTACGGTGTCCAATTTTGGTTTCGCGCTTACTACGGTGTCCAATTTTGGTTTCGCGCTTACTACGGTGTCCAATTTTGGTTTCGCGCTTATTACGGTGTCCAATTTTGGTTTCGCGCTTATTACGGTGTTCAATTTTGGTTTCGCGCTTATTACGGTGTCCAATTTTGGTTTCGCGCTTATTATGGTGTCCAATTTTGGTTTCGAGCTTACTACGGTGTTCAATTTTGGTTTCGCGCTTACTACGGTGTCCAATTTTGGTTTCGCGCTTATTACGGTGTTCAATTTTGGTTTCGCGCTTATTACGGTGTCCACTTTTGGTTTCGCGCTTATTACGGTGTCCAATTTTGGTTTCGCGCTTACTACGGTGTCCAATTTTGGTTTCGCGCTTACTACGGTGTCCAATTTTGGTTTCGCGCTTACTACGGTGTCCAATTTTGGTTTCGCGCTTATTACGGTGTTCAATTTTGGTTTCGCGCTTAATAGTTCGCTGCTGTTCCTTCCGCGGTTGTGCCCTTTCGCGATTATTCCGCCACCCCCAAGGCAGCACACTATGAGGTGCCGCGAGGTACTTACCATTATGGTCACTTTACAAAATGAACCTAATTGGTGCCCTTATTGCTTTAGCCTCACCGCTTTTTTGACCAGCTGCCAAGGAGTTGGAAGAGAAGCGGACTGACAGAATACACATCATTGTACATTGTGATGGATGTCTTTGTGTATTTTATCACAAGATTTTCTGTGGTTGCCCTTGCAACAGAAGCCTCAGGCGTTCCTTTTCACCTTTTGTTCAGCGTGTACAGAAGTTCTGTACGTATACGAGGGGCGGCTGAAAAGTTATAGTCCCGACCAATAAGAAACGATCTAGAGCCATGAATCCTGATATTTCAATATTCAGCCCAAAGTTTTATACACTTGGCACATCGTACCTGAAGTACTTTTAACCCTTCCAAAATCAATTATTCTGTCTGGTCTTAAAAGAAACAGCTATGTTGCCGCTTGCGAATTTCTGCCCTTTCATTGTCTTCTAAGGTTAGAAAATAGGCAGTATTCAGACGGAGCACGATCTGGTGAGTAGGGTGGATGGTCTATGCACGGAAACCCCAATCCTTCCAAAGAGCGAGTGTCGTTTCAGCATTGCAGAGGTAATTGCCCTGCAGAAACAGAATACCTTTCCACATTCTTCTCCGCTATGGTCCCTTCAATGTCTTAAATGGGAAAATGTGACACAATTATAATTATACATGTATAATTTTTGGGAGGGGTCGGGCCGAGAACTTTGCAGTCCACTCTCCCTCTCGTACGTGTCATCACATTGCGGTTACAATATTAAAAAGCGAGAATTTTCTGAACAACTATGCTAGTAATGTCTTATACAGGGTGTCCGGGCTAGAGGTATACACTTATATGATCAATCGTGCTGTTGAGTCACGCATGCACAGAAACTACCTGGCCACAGAGATCCCCAGATTTGTCACCATTGGACCCTTTTGCATTGGGGCTTCATTAAAGATGTGTACAATAGGAAAGTTCACGATTTGGGTGATTTGAGACATCGTATCGTTGCGATAATAACGCCTCAACTGATGGTCAACACTTGGCACGAGCTGGAGAATCGTTTGGATATCTGTCGAGCTACAAATGGTGCCCACATTGAGGAGTACCAGCGTATAAAAACTTTCCGAGTTACTTTGTACGAAATCGGGCCAAGGAAGTTAATAACCTTTATAAGATAAATAATTCGTGGCTCGACAGCCCTTGAAGGACCTTGGCCTATCTCCCGACTGCCAGTCTCCCTCCCACAATCCTACCTAGAAATGCGGAGATCTTCAACCAGTAATGGGGTGACGTGGGGTCAGCACGTCGAGCCCTCAGCCGTTATAGAAGATACCCGCAACCGGGTTACGCTACTCACTCGTAGCTCCCCAATTTTCTCACGATAAATATGTCCTTGCCAGTCCGGTAGAATAGTTTTGTCTCAAGAGTTTTCCAATAAAATAATTATGCAACAAGGAATCATTGTACTACGTTAGCTTTTGTTTAGACAGACACACATCAAGTTAATGTTAAATAAAGGAATTATAAAATTTAAATACATATTTACTGCCTTCAAATAAGTTCGGTGGAAATAAATATCACTCGATTACACAACAAATCTTAAACAACGTATATTTTCATTGCTTAATTTTTGTACTTGGCAAGTCTTTCGGGGGGGGGGGAGTCCGGACCCCCTGTATCCCCCTAAATACGTCCTTGCATCTTGTAGATATGTATGAACTTAATACAGTAAAACCTGTCTATCCCGGAACATGATTGTTCCGAGCAAAATTTTCCGGCTTTCCCTTCTTATACAGGGTTGACTTTAAATACAGTATAGAGCGCTGCAGGAAATAATGGAAAGACAGATTTACATTTCGCATTACTTATAATGTAGAGTACTAATGCATACGTACATGAATAAAAATGCTATACAATCGCAATAAGCATAGCAGAGATTACAATTATGTAACTACACAACATGTTGGTACACTTTTTACAGTATTGTAAGAACGTACAGTACGTACTTATGTATCTTTTCGAACCCGAGACCTCTGGCGTCGTAGCGCGATGTGCATAGAGGGGAAGAGAAAGATTGAAAGATGGAGTAAGAGAGGTGAAGAAAGATTGAGATAAAAGTGAAGAAAATAGAAAGAAGCAAAGAGAGTTAACAAGAAAAATAGAAAGATGACGAAAGAACAGAATAGAAATAGACAAAGAAAGGTAGAGAAATAGGATAAGAGATGAAAGAAAGAAACGGAATCGTAATAGCTATGAGTATTGTAGCGCATTCTTTCATATCGACAATGTTACCGATAAGCGAGTGGCAACAGAGGCGTGTTCCACTTACAGTATTGCATTGTTTTCTTGCGAGCGAAAAAAATAAAGCAAGAAATTTCCGTCTTACTGAGAATAAAAACATCTCGTTGGTCTTTAAATGGTGTTCCGTTTCCGCGTTAAGCAGGTCATTTTCAGGTATAAAGTCGGTCCGTTCTGGGGACTTTTTTCTTCCGTATTTACAGGTTTCCTTCTTATAGAGGTTCCGGGAGATGCAGTTTTTACTGTATCGTCAATTTGTTCGACCCGACATGACAATTGCACATTTATATACATGCATCTAAAGCAAGCGTGAGTTATAATACTACGTCCCCCTAGTTACAAGTAGTTGCTATAACCGTCCAAATTCTGGTGGGGGGAGCGGACGCACGCATCATCAGCGTCAACAATGTCTTCGATGCTATTAGCAGCGTCTGCTTCCCCTTTTTGTGTTTAAAAAAGCCACATCTTCCCAAAGCCTCATCGTACAGCATGTGTTCCGTTGAACGCGCGAGGAATTGTAACAGGGCTACGAGTCGTCTAGATATTCGCTGCTGTGCTTTTCTGGGATCTGAGGAGGGTTTGAGTATTTTTGAACTTTCCCCGGGCGAAGGCCTATCACCTGTGCGTGTGTGTATCACGACGCTAGGGGAAGATGGGGAGCAGTGTTGCCAACCTTCAGATAAGAAAAAGTAATGTTTAATCTTTGAAATTATGCCAAATGCTGATAAATTGTGCTCGCATCTATAATTATAATAATGAATCATTACTCTTATTGATAATTAGTAAGAGTAATTTATTATTATAATTCTTTTCGGCCGAGATGACTTCAACATTGAACTAGAGGAAGCTTGAGATGATTCGTCGACTTCAAAGCGGAACATTGTTTCATTTGCACACCCATGGGCGTCCGGAAGGGGGGGGGGCAATAGGGGGCTGTGGCCCCTCCTGGAAAATGAAAGTCAACCAAAAATTATATATTTCACACACATAATTTCATTTCAGCCACAATAATATGTGTTATTAATGCACAAACATGATAAATTCAAATGTAAGCAATGTTTTTTGAGGGAACATTGGGAAAATGTGCCTTATTTTCCCCGCTGGAAAGAAAATACTTTCCTTGCTCCTCTCTGGAAAAAATCCTGCTGACGTCCATGTGCACACCACAACTTTCTACCGATTTGCCATGACATCATGGACATCCGCAAGTTGTTTTTTTTTTCCAGGGAGGGGCAAGAAAGGTATTTTTTTCCAGGGGGCAAACAAGACACATTTTCCCCCAAAATAGTGTTGTTCCCTAAAAAAAATTGATTAAATTTGAATTTATAATGTTCATGCAATAATTAACACATATTATTGTGGCAAAAATGAAATTATATGTGTGAAATACATAATTTTTGGTTGACTTTCATTTTCCAGGAGGGGCCACAACCCCTATTGCCTCCCTTTCCGGACGCCCATGCATGACATGTTCCTCGACAGGTAAACTGAGGAGAATAAAGAAAGTAGTTGCACCCGAAATAAGATCTGGATACGATTTTATTTTTAAGTTCTCAAATTTATCGTCTTTTGAAGTGTAGTTTCTCCCTCCCAGAGAAGCAAGTTTGCAAATTACGCTAGATTTTCCCATTATGCAAACATAGGGTACCAACGAACCTAAAATTGTGCGAGGTTTAGCATCATTATGCTAGGGTTGGCATCACTGATGAGGAGTATCGTTGTGTTATGCCGCCGAGGGGAAGGAGGAGACTGAAGAAATGCAGACTCTTCTTCGCGACGAGAGACATTGTGGACTGGGCTTTATTTTGGAACGAGTACTTAAATCAAAGAATAAATGTGTTACTTTTGAGTGTGCATGTACAACAAATTAAGTGTTCTTGTCTGCATACTTTGCATTTTCAGGCGACACAGTTTCGGTGTTGGTGCAAGGAAACTCTGAGGAATGTGAAATATGCGTCTATGTTATGCTGAAGCGATATCCAGATAGCATGTGTTGTGCAGAGGAGGAGACTTGTACACATTAAGTATATATGGAATTAATTTGCAACTTATATATAGCAGACTGTTAATAGATGTGCATCTATTGCATTATGCCGGCCATGGACGTCCGCAGGATATTTTCCAGGGAGGGGCAAGGAAGGTATTTTTTTCCAGGGGGGGCAAACAAGGCACATTTTCCCGAAAAATGGTGTTGTTCCATAAAAAAATTGCTTAAATTTGAATTTATGGTGTTCATGCAATAATTAACACACATTATTATGGCTAAAATGAAATTATATGTGTGAAATACATAATTTTTGGTTGACTTTCATTTTCAAGGGGGGAGCACGGCCCCCCTTGGCCCCTCCCGGACGCCCATGATGCCGGCCCCCGTGGCGGAGTGGTTAGCACATTGCGCTACGACGCAAGGGGTTCGAATCCTGGCCTGGGCATGGATGTTTGTTAGTCCAGTCATCAATGTCATCATATCACTCATCACCATCTTCGCAAATTAGCCAAAAGTGGCACAAAAACGAAGTAAAATAAAGCAAATCAATCAATCTATTGCATTGTAAACGATGAAAGGGGTGTAAAGATTGACTTGTTAACATCACTCTCAGACTAACGAAGCTCGGGCGCCTGGATCTACAGTCAGTGGGTCTCGTGGAGCTTGTCTCCCAAATTACATCTTATCCCCTTTCACCCTCATCTTCGCTATTAGCCAAAATTGGCAGAAAAACAAAGTAAAATAAAAAACAAAGCAAGTAGTAAAAAGATCCTTTTCCAACTGGTTCCAAATAGTTCAATATTTGAATGGTGGATAAGTTACCACGGGTGCTTGAATAAAAAATTTGGTATGTATGGAGGGTGTGGAAAATCACTAATGAATGTGCACCAGGGGCGTATATTCAGGGCTATCTACGCTATCTGCGTAGCCCAGTCTCAGACCAAAATGTCAGAATATGTGCATAAAATTGCTCATTTCAATAAGAAAATTAACTTGAGTTTCTAAGGAGTTGGAAACCTTGCCAACTGTCTTTGAGGGTGAGGCAGGAGGGTGCCGTGTGCGTTGAACTCTAAAAGAACCGCATCAGTGTTGCAAACCCATTTTTCCCGGCTGTAATTTTCCCAGAAACGGGGAATTATGGAGCGAAACTATTACAGAAAAGGGGAAAACGGTGGCATATAACGGGGAAATTACCCTCCGAACTTCTCAAAACAAAATCGATCAATGAACAAAAAAAAGTTCCTACACATTCCAGCAAATTTTTGTCCATTCGAACACTAAGATATGGTGCGAGCCCAGGATTTGTACCCAGTATACGCCACTGATGTGCATTTGTTTTTACACAAATAAAATTCGCACACAGTCATTTTTTACTTCCTGAATGTTCCATGGAAAGACGTATTAGAATAAGGTGTTATTTGTGAGTGTTCATTAGTTTCATCATATGATCACCCTCGCACAGAGAAAAATGTTTGTTTGGATTAACCAAAAAAATGGTAGTGGTTTGTTTATAATTTGTTAATTTGTTTATAGTTTGTTTAAATAGGCATCAACCAAACAATTGTTCACCAGTACCAAAAGATTTGGTCAAGTTCTATTTGTATGTCGTAAACAATTTTTTGGTTACCAAAACCAATTATTTTGGTAAATCTAACAAAATGTAGCCCATTTGTTTAGGAAAACCAAATAATTTAGTCAAAAACACCAAACGATTTGTTAAATAATTTATTCATAATTACTTATGGTTATAATGTGGCTAATTTTAGCTACGGTGGATAGTTTTAAGAAAATAACTTATCTCAAAATACACATTCAGAATAGAAAGTTTAGGTGAACTATCCGTTTCTGGAGCGTGTTTGTTTTTCTGAGCCACACTTAACTTCTACTTATATGTCCAGAATCAAAGAGGTTGCTCATTGGAGATTCACTTTTATTCACTGCAGTACATTTTATTTTTTAATTTGTAGCTTTGATGTTCACATATCTTTTGAAGAGTGTTAAAGCACAATTTTTCACTATGATTACAATCAAACGTACCATTATTTGTTGTCCAAAAACTTATGTTTCTTCTACACATTTTGACAGTCCATCTAGCTGCCGGTGTAGGAAACTCAGTATAAAGTAAGTATATTCTGAGCTTTTTTTTTTCCAGAATATTAGGTTACACAGCAACATAAAGACTCGCTTCGAGTAATTACCTATCTACATGACTTTCAATTTTCTACAAAGGATTTTCATACTACACTCGACGAAACTGGACAATCGTTATTTCAAATTCGAAAGCACGCTCAGGCACATATAGTAAATTTAACCAAACGTTTTGTTTCTCTTTACTTACATATGTATGTATCATTTTGTTTACGAGTACCATATTTCGTCTATTTCGTCTGACCAAATTTTTTGGTATTCTTAAATAAAATTATTTAGTAATTACAAGCAACATTTGGTTATCGGAAACAAAAAGCGTAACCAAATAGCTCAACCAAACTTTTTTGGTAATTCCAAACAAACCATTTTTTTCTGTGCGTCTTCGCGATTAGCCAAAAGTGACAGAAAAAGCGAAGTAAACTAAATCAAATCAATCGGTCAGGACGATTTTTTCTCTTGTGGGAAAGAAATCATGAGAAAACTGTTTGAGTGTGATCCAATTTGCGAGTGAAACGCTCCATCAACGTTGCGATAACTGACTGAGATATGCTATCTAAACTCGCCGTGTTCTCCTTCTAGTGCATAAAAATGACAATTCACTGTCAAAAAGATTGCATGATTAGAGTTATCACGCGTCCTATTTCTTCCAGACATGCCCTACTTTTTGTCTTTTGTCCCGAGGGGAATTTTCTGTCCTCTTACATGCATGCTTCATGACCTGCTCACCGATGTATTCATGATTTATTTACTCTCAACAGGGGACGAATATAAAATTTTCAGTTCCGTATTATGCAACTTTGTCCACTTTCAGATGGTGTGTAGAGGGTGACATTTTCTGAAGAAACTCATATGTCAACCCATGGGCGTATATACAGGGTGTCTCATGTAACATTGCGACCTGAAATATTTCGTGAACAACAACAAATATTGAAAAACTGCTTTCGCAGATATATAGGTATGAGAGGGGCTCATGAAATCAGTGGACACAATTCGTTCAACTACGTAAGGAAGTACGATTTTCAACACAAACTTGGTTTTTTTAATATAAACCCCATTTTATTTTCAGCTCATTTGAAAGTACGGAAAATATCATTAAGAATGGCGTTTGTTACATTGTAATACGTCAAGTAGTTCTCAAGTAAATGTAACCTGAAGTTGAGCGTGAAGGCGCATCCCTCACTATGCCAGCGCAAATGTCGTCACGCATACAGCCTGCACGCATGTACTGCATTTTTCTACAATTGCCATAGATAAGTATCATCCCTGCCTTTTCAGAGTCTGAAAATACTATTTTCTCAGCAACAGTTCTGACGTACTTACACTATCACAAACGTCTGGGTAATCAGTGTACTTTGTTACGTCCTTGCTTTATTTGATAAATTGGATAAATCAACTTGAAAGAAAAATGTATAAACTGCAAGTTTCAAAGTTGAAAACTTAAAGATTTGTCATGAGCAAACGAAAAGAGTTGATTGTTCCAATGTACTAAAAATTATGACGTAAATAAATGAACGCCAATTAAAGATTAGAAAGATGTTAATGTACTAACATTTATGTGCACAACACATAGTATGCAGAAGAGTAACATGTTTGTTACGACACACGAATCAACTTGTGAGAATGTTTGTTTCAAGCTTCAACTTCAGGTTACATTTACTTGAGAACTATTTGACGTATTACAATGTAACAAACGCCATTCTTAATGATTTTTTCCGTACTTTCAAATGAGCTGAAAATAAAATGGGGTTTCCATTTAAAAACAAACTAAGTTTGTGTTGAAAATCGTACTTCCTTACGTAGTTGAACGTATTGTGTCCACTAATTTCATGAGCCCCTCTCATATCTATATATCTGCGAAAGCAGTTTTTCAATATTTGTTGTTGTTCGCGAAATATTTCAGGTCGCAAAGTTAGATGAGACACCCTGTATAGTTCACGTAAGGGGGCGGTTCAACTTGTGGTATGATTAGGATTGTTTCATTTCATAAGTGAAAATCCAGGACACTGCTGACCGGAAGCTTGTTTGGGAGCGAAGTTGTGTGTATGTAGTCACGATGTCACGATTCTTAGCATTGATGCTTTTCTGTTCATCTTGTGTCAAACAACTTGAGAATATTACGATGCTAACCTGGTTTTCTTGCACGGAGGTTTTAAAAACCAAATTTCTTTAAGAAGAATCAAGGGGAAAAAATGATAACTGGTTTGACAGTCCCAATGTAGTTTCTTATCGCAGAAATTCCGAAACATTCAGGAAATTGCAGACATTTCTCGTCCTATACGTGTCTAATTTAGGTAAATGAAATAAGTCCGAAGAAATTTTTATGAACCAGCGGATAGAACAGGTAATCTGGTAATTTTACTGAACCAATAGGGGGTGGTGGACCCGTTGACCCCCGCCCCCTTAAATACGCCCCTATGTGTCAACCTCTCTTCCAAGTAGTACACCTTGGACTGCATTTTGCAAACTAACCCATGTGCGGTGTTTGGAATGGATCCACAGCAGTATAATCCTAAGAGAAGCTTGTGTTCATATGTTAATAAGACATTTAAATGCTGACCAAAGCAAACTTTTATAGTATAAAAAATATACATAAAAACGTAACGTTTCCACCTTCTAACAGGGTCTTCTTCAGACGAAACTTCACAATAAATTAGTGTAGAAATGTTTAGTTTTTATGTATATTTTTTATACTATAAAAGTTTGCCTTTGTCAGCGTTAACATGGAAACAAGGCTTAACAGTGTCACTGTTCATATGTGTTTGTGATTGTCCTTTCACCCTTTCATCCAAATCTTCGCAATTAGCCAAAGGTGTTCGAAAACCGAAGGAAAATAACACAAATCAAATCCCGTTTTAGGTCCAAATCTCTCAAGATTTTGTTTACATAAACTTAATTTGTTCCATTTAATTTTGTAGTTATATAGTCAAGTAAAAATATGCAGCCATCCAGTGATCATACACCGAGTATATCTTTGTATATGGGTCATTTAGGATGATTAGTTCTTAATTTACTTTCTTTTTCATTCGTCTGTAGGTAAAGGTGCGAAATTATTGAGGACTGGTGGTGGGAGGAAGATCTTACTTAACACACAATCAGGGGAGAGAGAGAGAGAGAGAGAGAAATATGGAATATTAGCTGATTACCCGGCGTTGCCCGGGTATTTACTTATCCAAATCTTGTATTAGACAGGAAAATAATGAATTCTAACTATAATGTAAAATTTAACTAATTTTAAATGTGATCGTGAATGTCACCAATTAGCTTGCGATTCCGAAAACTATGGATTCGACACTAATCTAGGTCATTGTGGCATTTTATTTTTCACACCCTTCCGGCCTCCCCCCCCCCGCCATGCCGATAGGTGATGAAGTTGAACCGTATTGGGAGTGTCACGAAAACAATGGATTCCATTCGCATCACAGCCTGAATGTTAGACAACCCGAGAAACACTATTGTTGTGCGGATTGCATAGAGTCACGGATGTCTGTTTGTGCAGAATTTAATATCGGTGGTTCTCGATTATTTTTACATGTCACCCCTTCCCACCCCACCCCTAGAGGTGCCAGGGGTGTCTTACCCCCACAGTATTTCTTTCCAGGTTGCAAGTGATACGTGTACCAAGTTTGGTTCAAATTGATCCAGGCGTTCGAGAGTTATGCTGGAACAAATATACACATACATCCATTTGTATATATATATAGATAGATTATACACATTTATTTCATATAAATATATATATTACATATTAATATAAAGGAATTAATTTGTTTTACCAGTTATTTATAAAGCAGCAAACTGATTCCTTTACTTGGAGGCACATAGTGGTTCGGATCCCACTTTAATCTGTAGGTCCAGTCACGATTAGCCTTACTGTGCATAAAGTGGACTTAAAACACCAAATCAACCAATCAATAATTCCTTTACAATCTGATTGAAATATCAATAAATTACAAAAAGAATATTATGTTTGTTTTTCTTTTGTTTTTGCTTTTATTAATAATTCAAATTCAATTTTCTTATTCCTTTAAATGAATTAGATTTTATACTTAGGGGAGAGTGGCGCAAGTGCGTCCACCCTAGCTGAATTCTAAACCACGACAGAAAATGACCCCGCGAGAAGCTAGTTGTTGTCATAGAAGCTAGAGAGGCTGTGTGAGAAGCAGTTGTACGTACGCTCTCTTGAAAATTGACGATTTCATGTATATATATATATATATATATATATATATATATATATATATATATGTATATATATATATATATATTCGGTGTTATAGAATAATGGTGAATACAGAAATCTGCATTACATATCGTCAATACATTTTAACACTTGTAATATATTTATTGCATGATATACGAGGTGTGGCTAGAAGAAAACCGGATTGATGTTGCTGTCGACAAACGGCAAGTGCGTCAAGGATAAGCGGTGCATGGGTGTATAACGTGATATGTTGCCTACCGGCTGTGAGATTGCCCAGGGTGCGCGCCGC
This sequence comes from Lepisma saccharinum, assembly GCF_977018435.1. Lineage (NCBI taxonomy): Eukaryota > Metazoa > Arthropoda > Insecta > Zygentoma > Lepismatidae > Lepisma > Lepisma saccharinum. The sequence goes on from NC_139258.1 coordinate 3,581,982, forward strand.
TCAGTTCTTCTGTAGTTTGTGGACGAAGTGAACCGTACATCTGTGCTCCGTCGGGAAAATGTTAAGTGTGAAAGTGGAACAGCGTATCAATGTGAAGTTTCTTATGAAACTCGGAAAATCCGCCACAGATACTTATGGTTTGTTGAAGGAAGTGTACAGAGATGTGTGTTTATCACGCACTCAAGTATTTAAGATGTTCCAAAGGTTTAGAGAGGGACGAGAAGTGATTGCGAACGACAAGCATCCTGGACGGTCTTGCACGTCAAAAACGGAGTCAAACATTGCAAATGTCGGTGAATTGATTCGAATTGTGTACCCGAAGGTCAAACTGTCAACCAACAATATTTCATTCCGATGCTGACGACCCTTCGTGAGCGAGTAAGAAGACGACGACCTGATTTGTGGAAAAGCAAGTCATGGATTCTTCATCAGGGCAATGCTCCTGCCGACAAGGCATTGTCAGTCAAGGCTTTATTGGCCAAGTATGGGATCCCAGTGTTAGAACATCCACCCTATTTGCCGGATCTCATTCTGTGCGACTTTTTTTTATTCCCAAAGGTCAAATCAGCACTGAAAGGAACCAGATTTAAGACCGTAGAATGTGTGAAAACAAAAGCGACGGAGATCATGAACATGGTTTCGGAAAATGATTTCCAGCACTGTCTCCAGCAATGGAAGATTCGTATGGAGCGGTGTATCGACAGTGCAGGGGAGTACTTTGAAGGGGATAATGTTCATATTGTACAAAATAACCAATAAAAGATTTTGTAGCAACCGAACCTCATCTGACATAAGGTGAATGTAGGATTATTAGGCACTCATACAGGGGTGGAGTAAGTAAAACATGTGGGGTTGGATAAGATTGTCCACCTAAAATCCAAGACGGTTGCACTTGTCCTAGTTTGATTGATTCACTAGTAGGTGATTTTACGTTGCTTTACTGCCGTTACGTTAATATGAACGACAATGCTCCCATGTGAATTGAGCAGTGGGAATGCCCACTCATTTCCTTTTCCAGTTAATTTTGCTGTCGGAAGGACCCCACAGCTTCATACAAGAGTTATATAACAGTTATATTTCCATTAATCTGGACACATGATTTGTGTGATTTAGAACGTTTGTGTGGTGAAAGTTATTTGCAAAGTTTCAGCGTTCAGTTTCTGTATCTGGCTGGTCTCATTTGCCCCACCCAGTGAGGCAAGTGCGTCCACATGCAGACTTGATTTATTTAATTTTTTCAACAGAGGAGCTATTTATTTTTTTCTCTTTGAACTAGATAATAATGTTCATGACTGTTCTACGTGTAGACTGGTAAAAGTTTTTCCTCTCAAATTATTTGCACAATATGACCTTTCTTTTCTTAAGGGGTTTCACTTGCCCCACTCTCCCCTATCTTTGTCTTACATTCTTGGTCGACTTTTATTGTTCTTGATGTAGATCTGTTAATGATCATTTGAAAAAGGGCGGGGGAGGAGAGAGAGAGTGAAAGGAGCATGCAACACACCCAGAGACATACATTATTTGTGTGTTTCCGATCCGATATTATCCTTATTAAAATATATATGAAGTGAAATACCATTGTATATCTTTGATGTTGTAACAAAAGCTCCCCCCTTTGGGGATCTTTTAGGTCAGCATTGTTGGTGGGAGGAAGCCCCCCCCCAAAGATTTCGCACCCTGTCCCATACTCATTGGAACATACCATGAAGTCATAGCTTACAAGGGGGGGAGTGGAGGCAGGGCCCTATGCAGTCAGAATATGGTCCTTTCTTGGAAGTGACATGGTCAGCACCACGCTCCGACAGCCTTTATTTCTCCAGGATCGCTGCCCATTTATTAGAGGCTGTGTGGACCCTAGAGACGCAACATGCAGAAACATTGCTGAAACAATTTCCACATGGTCACCCACCCCAGGAATTTTCCTGTTCTGAAGCAAAGCGAAACTTCAGTCCACCTCGGCACGTCAATAAGCGTTGGGGAAAAAAGGCCACCGATGTTATGTTATGTAAAGATTATTTCCTTTGCGCCCACATGCGTGGCTTGTTTCGATTGGCTGTTTCCTTGGTGACGCTCCACTTTCCGCACAGGTTGTTTTCGATTCATTGGAACTTGAGCCAATAGGCTGTCAATTATGCTGCCCCCGCTCTGTAATCGCTTTAATGTGTTGAAGATTCCACAAGTGGCTCCGAGGAAAATTGATCCAGCCTCCTACGTCAGGGACTTCTGTAAGAAGCTCCCCTAGCAGTAGGGTTGGCAAAATTTGTGTGTTTTTCAAAGAAACAAAACTGTTCTTTTGTTTGTTTTAAACTGTGTTTCAATCAGAATAAAAATACATGTTTTAAACAACCGTTTAAAACATAACGCCTAGACGACTTATTTCCTAAGAACAGAGGCGTGGCGTGCATGTAGCCGGTGTTACCGCAGGTAACAGCAAAATGTAAATAATTAAAAAGTTGTTTCAATAAAATGACAACGTTGTTAAATACGTTAATGAACACCGTTGCCGTCGAGTAGATATTGCCTAGGACATTTTTTCTGCAGCCGACAGAAGCGAAGAGGGAGGCCGTTCCGCTACCCTGAAGAGGCAACAAGGGAGAAGAGGGCGCCAATGCAAGGAAAGAGCGGTGAAGGACTTTGGTGTATTATTGATATGCCTGTTAAGGGGCCCTGTTGCCGTTCAGATCCACCGGAGCAGCCAGTGTTGTCACATCGGATTGACAGAAAAGATCTAAATCCCGCCTAAAATAGGAATACAATTTCTGTGAAGCAACAAGAGTAGACTGCAAAGCCAAGACTGGATTGAACTACAACCGAGACCAGTTAGGTAATAGACGAAAATATAGTTCCTTGGTGTGATTCGTGATTTGGACAAACCTTGCTCCAAAATACTAAGTTGGCAACAGTAGTACGTACAGCTGGGATTCCCTTCCACGAAGGAGCGGAGTTCTGTCGTCTGCTCAGTGCTCACCATACAAACGTCAAACTGGCCCGGGAAAAGTGTGGTTCTTCCTCTTCGCAGCTCATTGCAAAGAAACTGAGACAGATGAAGAATTGACAAGGGTCTATCACCATTCATTGGATTGTCGTGGTAACTGTCTCATGAGTGGTAGTTCTTTCTAGGAGTGTTTGTGGCTAAATCACTGTGATGATTGCAAAACAAGAACGAAATGAACAAATATCTAGCTCGAAGACATGTTTTCTTTATCGAAAGGGGGGGGGAGGGTGTGTAATAACGTCTTGCAGGCATAATTGTCGTACAGATATCCGGTAACACATTTTAAAAAGTCACGCCACGCCACTGCCTAAGAATAATGGTATCAGTGGCGTGCCCAATGGGGATTGGTGGGGGTCATAACAACCGGTTTGTTAAAGGTCCAGGAATTTTAAATAAATTCAATTCCGGTCCATGGGAGAAAATCAGCAAGCTTAAATGGGTCCTGGACCGTAAATAACCTTTTTATCTGTAAGGTATTTCAATTCGGTCCAGGTACCTTTTTTCCTGATCAATTTAAATACGGTCCAGGAACCTTTTTTCCGGTCCATACGCAACTTGGGCCGAATTTAAATTGTGCCAGAAAGAAGGTTCCGGTCCCGTAGCATACCCGTTCGATTAAGAAATATTGACCCTGGCAGACCTTTTCAGCTCCTGCTCAGAAATGTGTAGGGTAAGCCTTTCACAGGAAATGGTAAGAACACTGGCCTTTGGCAAGAGGTGACGAGAGGCCAAGCGAGCGTTTAAATAGGTGCGCATGAGAGCGACACGAGGTCTTTTTACTGGAAATCATCGGAGAAGCAGGAGCTACTGGTCCTATTTCTAAACCGAACAGGGTAAGCTATTCTACACCCTATTCTGCCATTCGCATTGCTCACTTCAGTCTAAACCGAATCATGAGTTTATTTTAATGTTAATTTAGATAATTGTACCTGCCCGTTCAGGGCTGTCTCTACCATCAATAGTATTAATCGGGAGGGGCAAGTTACATCCCTATTTAAGATCCCCGCGTTCATGTTGGAACGCTACGGAACCTATTAGAATTCCTTTAACAACCCTTCTTTGACCCAGTATTCCAAAAAAAGAAACATCAAAGGCAGGAAAATATGCAAAATGGGGTCTGCCTACTTAAAAAGAGGAATGCGAAACCGCCCCCTTTTGAAAACCTGGGTATGGTTTTGCAAGGAATATGTCAATTATCCAAGAAAACTTGTTTCTGGTTATTAACACTTGACTAACTTCTTAAAATACCTGCCTGCCCCCGTGGCGGAGTGGTTAGCTCATCGTGCTTCGACGCCAGGGATCAACATTCATATCATCATCTATATTCATATCATCATCTATCCCAAGTGACAAAAAGCGAATTGAAATAGAGCAAATCAATCAATAGATCTTATAATACCTATTTATGCTATCGTAAATCTCGCATCTAGGCTGTTCGACAAAATTCAACTATTCCACAGTTGCCAGGCCCCATTCTATCCATGCTGTAGCTCTTTCTACCGAAATATCACATTTCATTGTGAACGTAGCAATATACGTTAAGTGCGGAACAAAACTATTTCATCCATGCACTATCCAATAATAGAAGTGTTTTAAACACTTAAAGAAAAAGGCACAGGCATGTGTTCGAACGTTTAAAACAAGATGTTTTTAACATGCTACCCCTGGCTAGCAGTGTAAGATGACTTTTTTCTGGCCTGTGTGCGAGACACGGAAGTACAGAGTGTCCGAAAAGTCACGCAACCCGGTGTTTACGACCGTATAACGGAATAGCGAAACGGAATGAGAAGAAACGCTTTCTGCCAAGAGAATGCCCTGTATATTAGGAAAATTTAGAGAGACAAACATATGTAAGAACATGCATGTTTTAATAACAAATAAGCAAAGTGTTGCCAAAGGCGGAAAAAAAATATTTGCAAATCGTGTATATTGATGCACAGAACTCACTGAGGTGAATTATTGCAACATTTCACAATACCAACGAACAATTTTAATGGCCATCTAATGAATTTGACAGAAAAAGAACTTTGACGAAGTTTCAAAAACATTGCAGAAGGGAATAAATGGGCTGTTCCAAAAATCGATGTTTTCACAATATTACGCAGGACACTGGCAACACTGTTGCTGTCACGTGTCACTAACAGATGTGTTTCACCTCAGGCTATCACACTAGGGCACTTTTAAAGACAAAGGAGAAAGTTGGTTATTCTCGAACATATGCAATAAATTACATACACCTTGCAACCCTGAAATGTGGGTACAGAAGAACGTGTATCAATTGTTATGTTTTCTGTGCCTTAGGTGGTTGCTGTTTGCAGCGAACGGCATTCCAGATTGTGTCTACTTATGCTGACGTCGTGTGTGTGTTTTTAAAATGCCATATTCTACACAGGAAAGAGTGTTTATTGTTAAAGAATATATCCGAACATCGTCATATTCTTGCGTAAGAGAAGCATTTAGGGATACCCACATTTCAGGGTTGTAAGGTGTATGCAGTGGCGTGCCCAGGGGGGGGGTTGGTGGGGGTTAAACCCCCCCCCCATTGGTTTCGTCATTTAAAAAAATTCAAAGCAGAAATACATTTTATTTCATAAATCGCCAATATTGTAAAATGTTTACATTTGGCAATGAGAAATGTATTTGCTTCTTCAATTACTTTTGATAATATTGGAGTTGAGTTACAGCAATGCACAAGCATTCATTCATTCCTTAGTCACTGAAAAGGAAGTAGAATTTCCTTCTCAGTATGGTCAAGAAAAGAGCCGCAACCCTTGGAATGCGAACTGAAGGAATCCCTCCTCCCCTTTCTTTCACCCACGATGACCCTCTTAGGAGAATGACCCTCCCTTTCCTGTTACGACAGTTCTGCTAACTTCCCTTTTCTTTCTTTCCCCTTCTTATACTATTTATGCCAGCAGAGCAAAGTTCTGTGAGATTTGAATCACTACAATTAGTAGGCAAAGTAAGTCAAAATCTTATTTCGCACCTGGATGCATATTTATTTCAAAATATCAATAATTATAATAATAATAATAATTGTTGCAGGCAGTAGCGAGGCATGGTTTTACGAAGGAGGCAAGCGATGTTTTGTACAATAGCATGCCGGGAGGGAGGAAGGGATGCGTTATATAGCGCAACTGGCCCAGTCAGTTTCATAAACAAAATAAAAACAATTAATATGCCAAAATATTATACGTTTTACTCTTGTGCTCTTTACAAATTAGATATTTTTTTCTCAACCAATTTCCAGCCTTCAGTTTATTGAATTTTCTTGTAACATGTGTGAAAGATCTCACTTGAATTTGTGCGTAAATAATTTAGCAGTTGCCAACACTACTGACACTGACACTACTGGTTGCTGTCAACACTGGTGACGTAATTTGAGCTGGACCAAGTTGGATGCATGTTTCAGACATTCGACCGCCCGGTATCTTTGTCCCAAGTCTTGGTGTTCTCTGGGGTTGTAGCGAGTTGCAGTCTGCAAGGTAGCAAGTTGAAGTGGTTGTGTTGTGTGTTACGTTTCTGCGTGTGTAATAGATTTTTGACGTGGAACTAAAGATGGATAGAGAAAAGAGGAGAAATACGTATTAGATTATTTCCAAAAGAAACAAAAAATGGAAGTTGAAGCTTCACCTTCCACAACGTCAGAAAAGGTCGATTTAAGTTCAGAGGAATTCCATCCGAATTGCGAGAGTGAAACGTGCGAACTTTCAGACTCTTGATATTCAAGAAGAAGGCATAACAGAAGATATTGCAAACCTTGTTGCAAAATTATGTCAAGGAACTGTCGAGGTAAGTGACGTTCATTATTTGATAGCAGATATATCCATAGACGGATTTAGAATTGTTTTTCTGGGAGGGCACAGCATGTGCTCTAAGCATACAATCGTGTGTGTGCAGGGGAGGGGGGTGGCCGCGTGTGTATGTCTGGAAGACGTGTGTAGGATGTCACCCTATATCACCAATAAACTTTCGCAGGGCGAGAGAACATGAAGATGAACAAGTTCCCTCAATGATTTCAGGGGCCTCACCGATGGTGGTGTAATCAAAGAGGTCCTGGGTTTGATCCCCTGTGAAGGTGCATTGCACAGTGGTACGTATCCCGATTTAAACTTTAAGTCCAGTCCCGATTAACGTATCTGAATATAAAATGGACTTTACAATCATTTACTTTTTGTTTTGTTCACGAACCCTCGAAAAACGATAGAACCCTGGCGTCGGAGCAGTGGCACTAGTGTCGCTAGTTAAAACCACGGGGAAGCCTGTGGTTCACGTATTTTCCGAGGTCCCAGAAAGCTTGGTGCTACTATACAGTGTATATGTATGCAACCACATTATAAAATCAGTTTTATTATTTTGTAGGAAAGGGATAAAATTTGTATTACGACACGGGATAGACTAGATAGGCATCCTATTAACTGTAAATATTCCTTACAAATCTTCTGAATATTTCTCTTATACAAACGCAACAAATACAATAAGTAATATACGTGTGCAGTAATAAATTCATTTTCTGAAAGCATCTTTTCTAGCATCAGTGGTCGAAGTAGGGGATGCTGCCTCCAGTTAAGAAAGTTTCACAAATCATACCCCCCAATTAGAATAATTTTCATATTGAGCATCCTCCACCTACTGTATTGTCTCCATTTTGATCCATACAAGGATGTACCCCCTCGTATTTCCAAAATCGATCAAATATCCCCTCCCTTTTTGGCTACGAATTTCTATTTCGAGCACTGTCTGGCAAGATTTTGTCGGGCTCAGTGACAGATCCTGTGGTGCGGTACTGGGCTTCGGAGGGGAAGGGGGCAGTGGCCCCTTCAACAGTTGGTTTCGCAGTTCCATAACGTTAACATTATACACAATTCCTCTCCATAGACCTAATATGAAAATGAATATGACACATTAATGACACTGTAGTAGAAAATGTTAATTACTGAAGGGGTTCGTATTTGTTTATCGACTGTCAAACAAATGTTTTGACTAATAATATAATAATACAATGCCAAAAATGTACACAATATTTAGCAAATCCATCTCCACAACAAGTACAATGTTGATTGAATTGATGTTTTAAATCCACTTTATGCACAGTAAGGCTAATAGGGACTGGGCCTAAAGTTTAAAGTGAGATCCGAACCACTATTAGCCTCCACCGGGTGGGTATTGAACCTGGAACACCTTGATTACAAGGCGACGACGCTCACACTGAAATGAAACTGTGGTATCGTCATCTTGCAGCAATGCAAAGACGTCCAGTAAATGCTCTTGAAGCAATTGATATATGCATTGAAGTAATATTTCCCTGGGTAAACACACGTTTGCGCATATTATGTACAATCCCGGTAACAACAACATCAAATGATAAATCATTCTCAACTTTGAGACGTTGAAGACCTATCTTCGAAATACCATTTGCGAAGAAAGATTAAATGGGTTAGCTGCTCTGAACATTCACTGGGATATAAAAGTTACTTGTGACGACATATTGTCAGAACTCGCACAGAAACCTCGATGCCTAAATTTCAGAATTTAAATTGTTGAACTGTGGTACCTTATTTATTACTGTCTTTAAGACATCAAGTAGTCTTAATCTCTTTAATGTTGTTACAATGTTGAGTGTACATTTTTTGTTTAAAAATTATATTTGAGCAATTAAATATAAAATATTAATAATTTGGAAATATTCAAGCAGGTGCTTTTATATGATGCAATAAAAACATGAAGCATCCATAGCAAATACATTGATTGCGTTCATTGGGGTAAAATCCAAGTATATTAATTATCTAATTTATTACAAGAAATTTGACCTGTGAACTGGAAAATGTATTGGATTCATAACCCCCCCCTTACGAAAATCCTGGGCACGCGCCTGGGTGTATGTAATTTATTGCATATGTTCGAGAATAACCAACTTTCTCCTTTGTCTTTAAAAGTGCCCTAGTGTGATAGCCTGAGGTGAAACACATCTGTTAGTGACACGTGACAGCAACAGTGTTGCCAGTGTCCTGCGTAATATTGTGAATACATCGATTTTTGGAACAGCCCATTTATTCCCTTCTGCAATGTTTTTGAAACTTCGTCAAAGTTCTTTTTCTGTCAAATTCAATAGATGGCCATCCAAATTGTTCGTTGGTATTGTGAAATGTTGCAATAATTTACCTCAGTGAGTTCTGTGCATCAATATACACGATTTGCAAATATTTTTTTCCGCCTTTGGCAACACTTTGCTTATTTGTTATTAAAATATGCATGTTCTTACATATGTTTGTCTCTCTAAATTTTCCCAATATACAGGGCATTCTCTTGGCAGAAAGCGTTTCTTCTCATTCCGTTTCGCTATTCCGTTATACGGTCGTAAACACCGGGTTGCGTGACTTTTCGGACACTCTGTACAAGAGAGGGAACGCGCTTACGAATTGTTACACCGCTGCGATATCGATTGTCCATCATTGGATGGGTGGAATGGGGCATGACGATTACATGCGATGTATTGTCTAGAATCCAGGAGACATGCGAATATTTCAACTGTATCTGGCTTATCGGAGCTCAGTCGTTTGATCGTTATCGGGAGCGGGGGTCGTTTGGTGGTTCAATAACGTTTTCACTTCTGAACTGCGACCAATGCTCGCTTTGGACAAAAACATTTTTCTTAACATACGTATCTGCTACGATCGAATTCTACCGTGAGAAGAAGAAACCTTGCAGCATTTTGATGCCGAAGCCGTTCAAGGTCCAGCAACCCATAAATTCTAATGGGTTCTGTTGGGTTCCGCAAATAGGACCGGGGCATTTTTCCTCCCACGATTTAGATTCGGTCCAAGTTTCGTATTGATTCATTTCAATACAGAATTTATATAATCTTTAAACTGATCCGGAAAAAGGTTCCTGGACCGTATTGAAATTCAGCCGAGAGCTTGAAGTCATTTCGAAGCTAGCGGTTTCCATAGCGGAGGCATCGCACGCGATTTGACGGGAGTTGCCGTCTGGACGACCGGCAAGCGGCCCGCCGTCGGTCGCACAAAGGGCAAGGAAACGCACTGATTTTCTCTCTTGGATCGGAATTGAATTTATTTTAAATTCCTGAACCATAAACAAGCCTGACGGTAGCACATTCCATAGTATATTTCACGGATAGAATCGGTCATAATTTCTTGGGGTGTGCTAGAAAATCGGTACCGGGGGGGGGGGGGAATTCTGACTTCGAGAAATAATTTTTCGACTTTTCTGTACCCCGAGCAGTCGAGAAATTTCAAATGGCCACGCTCCTCTTGGAAGTTGTTAGTTTATATTGCAGATAAAGAAAAAATCACAAGGAAAAATGGCGTGTAGAGTTTTTAATTTTCCACAGCGTTGGAACGTAAATTCTGAATTTTTCCGTCCCGAACACGGAGATTTAATAAGATCCTGTCCCGAACAAAAAAAACACCCTTGGGCCCACTTTAGACGAAAGCATTTTTCGTAACATTTATGCTATGGCCAAAATGCTACCGTGTACAGTGAAAAATCTTATGGCCAGGGCCCGGGACTTTGTCCTGTAAAACTGTAAAATATGATGTAATGTTGTCATAATAATTTTAAAATGTCATAGAAAATGTCAGAAATATGCACAACAGTACTTTCTAATTTCCCATTATACGGGAAGTCAATATATTCCAGGGTGGGGGTGAGGTATTATATGAAGTCAGAATCCCTTTAACCCGAAGCAGTGGGAAAATACTTAAAATATTGTGAGGTTCAGTGCAATTATCTTGTTTCAATTACTATTATGTCAGAATTACAATAAACAAAAAGTGACAGTTCGCTGTAGCTGCATGGGCGGAGTTTGAGCTTTTGTTTGGGGGGGCCAGACTCTGGGAGAAGCATATGATGTACCTGAGGGTTGTTGAATATCCCCTAGCTTATAAGGGGTCCGGAGACCTTCCCCAGGAAAGTAAAAAACAACAACTTATAAACACCGAGTTCTAGACCTTTTAGATTTGAAAATGTTAAATTTTCTCGCTTAAGTAAACAAATATTAATTAGTATATTGGTTGTCAGTTTTAAAAGAAGCAAAACAGTACGATTATTGCATTTTGCATTTCATTAATTTGTTTATTGATACAATACTCGTATTACTTTTAAAAAGTTACGGTACAATAGTAAGCTTCAGAAATTTTAGAAAAATTAAATTGAAGTTCCTTTGATGCTTCAGCAGTAACTGTTGACTCAACACAAAGTCATTTTATGTTTTTCTTTCTTCAAACTTTACACATCAATCAAATGGTCTAAGACCCGCTATTGCGGCGCAATTACCCCACATGCCATCATGCCAAACGTCAAGATTTGCGGTATGGCTTCATAACAAAAATGTAGTAACTGAACTTATTCATGTTATTTTTTAGTCTTTTTTGACCCCCCCCCCCCCGGCCCCTCCAGAACTCCGCCTATGTGCAGCTCTGGTAAATCTAGGCCAGGGTTTCCCAAACTTTTTCGTTTAACGGCGCCCTTAGGGTTTCAAGAGTTATCCGCGGCGCCCCAGTCAGAATGTAGGCCTATCTAGAGTCGACGAGCCATATGAAAGCGGCTGACCTTGAACAAGCCTTGATGCGCAGTAGCAAAAGGAGGTGGTGGAGACTGCCGTGCAAAACGCGCGATGTCGTTCTTCTGTTTTACGAGCGGCAAGAATCGGTTTGGTTTTCGTTTTGACTGTTCGTGTTTCTTCAGTGTGATCACAAAAATTTGTCTATATACGTGTGCAAGATGGCTACAGAAACACCTAAGCGTCGTATTCTACACAAACAAGCGCGAGATATGGTGTACAAAGTGTATCAGTTCTTCCAAAGTGAATCTCGCAGTGCACAGAGTGCCTCGTGTTCGTCAGGGAGCAGTGTTGCCAAATGTCAGGAGCGTACAGCGGCTGCATGTGGGATAGGTCTGCGTACAGTTCAGACGATTGCGAAGGAAGCCAGGTCGTCGATCGGCGATACAGGGTCGGTTTCTTTTCGCTCGCCTGGCAAACGTCGTAATCGGCGAAAGAATGTTACGCACTTGGACGATTTTGATAAAGGGGTATTGCGTAATATTACATTTGATATGTACGCAAATGGCGAATTTCCTATTGCAGTGAAACTTAGGGCTAAATTGAAGGAAGCTATCGGGTTTGCAGGCAGTACGTGGTCAGTGTTAAAAAGTTTGAAAAACATGGGGTTCAGATATAGGAAAGGCAACGACGGGAGGAAATTTTTGATGGAGAGGGGTGATGTTGTAGCTGCGAGAGTGATCTTCCTCAGAACCATGCACGAAATCAGGAAAGCTGGTACTGCAAATATATACTATTTAGATGAAACCTGGGTCAACCAGAATCACACGAAGACGAGCTGCTGGAGAATGAGTGATGGTTCTGGTGGGTTAAAGGTGCCATTAGGAAAAGGTGCTCGTCTTATAGTATGTCATGCTGGTTCAGCTGCTACAGGCTTTGTGCCCCAAAGTAAATTGGTTTTCCGCTCCAAAACAAACAGTACTGACTATCATTCAGAAATGACGTCTGCCGTGTTTCGAAAGTGGTTTTGCGAGCAGTTCTTGCCATTTCTCGCTCCCGAATCCGTGATTGTAATGGACAACGCGAGCATACATTCCTTGCAAGTGGATAAAACGCCTTGTTCGAATACAAAAAAAGGCGGATATTATGGCATGGCTCTGTAACAAGAACATTCCCCACACAAGCACGCAAACCCGAGCAGAATTGTTGCAGTTGGTGAAACATCATACACCAACTCGCAAAAGTTACGAAATCGATATAATAGCAAGAGAATATGGTCACAGAGTTGTTCGTCTCCCACCTTATCATTGTCAGTACAACCCGATTGAAATTATTTGGGCCCAGGTGAAGGGGTACGTAGCTGACAAGAACAAGACTTTCAAAATTGCCGACGTACAGAAACTGACTCACCGAGCAATAGACAGAATAGGTGTTTCCGAGTGGGCAGATTGTGTGGCTCACGCAGAAAAAATACAAGAAGATGACTTCCAGCGTGAAATAGTCAGAGATGATGTCATCGAGAAGGTCATTATAAATTTGCAAGACACGGATTCCGAAGAACTTGAATCAAGTGACGAGGTTGACAGCAGTACGGAATGAGCGTTATGTAAGTAAATGGCATTTTATTTTTTATTTTCAGTTCATGTTATGCATGCCAGACAGTTATTTTGTTATTGCGAGTGGCACAAGACTGGCGCATGATATCTGCGGCAAACGAAGTTGCCTTTGCCGCGCCGCGAAAGAATGAATCAAGTTCTTCTCTCGTTTTCTCAGTAACTAAATAACATATCGCTGTAAATATTATACGAACTTAAAATTTGGAGTTTTCTTTGTAACTTTCTCACTGGAAGTTATTTCAAATCTAATTTAATAAAAATCGGCTCGCAAGAGAACTTTTTCTCTATATAATAATGGTCAATAAAATATTTAATTTCTTTCACTTACTTTCAAGATTCTACACATTTAATTTACAGCACAATACGATTGTCTAAATCTTTCTGGTAATACTCGTGCAGGATTGGTATCGATTGTTGCAATAATAGCCGTGCAGCGGCAATTTACAATTGTTCGAATGTAAGCCATTGTTTTTTTATTTTGAAAGAATTGCGAGAACCTCGAACGGTGAGTAGGTGGCAACAGCGGAAATGTATCTCCCTCTCTCTATGCGCGGACTTGTCAAGGTGAGCCGCTTTCATATCGCTCGTCGACTTTTTTTTCTAGTTGGTAAGAATAGACAGCATCTGCTTTTAATTTCTTTGTCTGTAATTTCCTTATCCTGCATCGATAACATAAGCTATCCGTTGCGTTAAAGGTACGAAGAATCTCTTCTCTATGTATATAAAAATGGATGTGTGGGTGTGTATATTTGTTTGTTCCGGCATAACTCTCGAACGCCTGGAGCAATTTCAACCAAACTTGGTACACGTATCACTTGCAACCTTGAAAGAAATACTGTGGTGCTATGACACCCCTAGGGGTGGGGTGTCAAGGGGTGACATGTAAAAATAATCGAGAACCACCGATATTAAATTCCGCACAAACAGACATCCGTGACTCTATGCAATCCGCACAACAATAGTGTTTCTCGGGTTGTCTAACATTCAGGCTGTGTTGCGAATGCAATCCATAGTTTTCGTGACACTCCCAATGCGGTTCAACTCCCAAGTTCATCACCTATCGGCATGGGGGGGGGGGGCAGAGGGTATGAAAAATAAAATGCCACAAATGACCTAGATTAGTGTCGAATCCATAGTTTTCGGAGTCGCTAAGCTAATTGGTGACATTCACGATCACATTTGAAATTAGTTACATTTTACGCTATAGTTAGAATTCATTATTTTCCTGTCTAATACAAGATTGAAATAAATAAATACCCGGGCAACGCCGGGTAATCGGCCAGTAAATTATAAAATAACCGATTATACGCAAGACAATTACAAAATTATACAGAAATATGTCTTGTTACTAGAGAATGGAAGAATACAGCGTGTTCCGTTCAAACCTCCCACATTTCAATCCATCATTGCTAAAAGGTTATGAAACATAATGGAATGAGAGTGGTACTACACTCAAAGAATTGTATTGCATGACCTCGAAGTTCACCGTTCTCTCACTATGCAGCGCCAGCGCGCACAATCTGTATCAATCATTAAAGTGCAAAGAAATTACCGGAGAGAATATGGAGGTGAAGCACCTGATGGGAAAACCATCAAGGCATGATGTGAGAATTTTTTGGCGACCGGAAATGTTAATAAACAATCCGGAGGTTCTCAGATTGGATATTATTCGCGCTGCAAACGGTGCACTAGGTGTATTCGCGTTTAGTGTTCATGCAATAAAATTATTTGAGTTTCTCTTTCGTCTGGTACCACTCGCATTTCATTATGTTTCATAACCTTTTAGCAATGATGAATTGAAATGTGGGGGGTTTGAACGTAACACCCTGTATGTGCTGAAAACGGGAAATTGGTAAAATATGTGAAAATACCTTATCATTTACGTCTATTTCGGCTGATTTTCATCAGATATGTAAAGATCTCGCCCCATTATTATGGCCATGGCATTTCAGATGCCATGGCCATATTTCATGGAATTTTTCAAGGATAGAATCAGTCCTGTTTACGCAGCATCACCAATCAGAAGCGAGCCCTAGGTCACGAGTGCATATGTAATGGTGGCAGGGTACGCTCTTGTAGTCTGTGACCAATGTATCACTTCACATTTTAAGCAACCGATAACTATTTTAGCCCAGACGAATAACGTTTCTTATAAATCAATAGCGCTGCTTTAATACATACTGTATAGAGCATACAGTCAGGAGTGTAGTGGTGCCAAGGCCGGTACTTTTTGTTAACCCCTGGGACCGCCCTGGTTCTTTTTTTTTTTGTAACAACTATTTTTTTACTTTAAAAGTCTTCCTTAAAATATATGTAGGCCCAGTGGGGGCGATTAGGGGCAGTTGACCCCCACTTGTGGCCTCCGCACTATGCTAAACCTTATCTACAAAGGGAAATATATTGTCTTTGCCCCCCCCCCCCTGTTCTGGAACCGAATCGCCGCCACTGTGTAGGCCTATATCGAAAACATATTACCCTAGCAGGACCAAGGTGTGGCATAAAGTACCACTTTTGAAGTTTTTGTGTTGGTAATTAAAAATCCTGTTTATTGTCAATTCAGATGTGTATTTTCATATTTGCTAAAATTCAAGAGAAAATTTTATCTCCATTTTAATTTTTAAACTGAAGTTGATTGAGCCACATGTAGCAGATAGAGCAAAGAACATTGAGGGATTGAATGCAAATACATGTACGGCAATGGAAAACGTTCTTCAAAGGAAAATTAGGTCAACGGTTGACAATCCCATAGATATATCTACTTATGCAACTGCTTCGAGAAAAGGAAATAGGTGTTACATTTGCATTTCCAATGGAGAAAGAAGAAACAAACTCTCACGAACTACAATTTCATGCAATGACTGTGGTAAATGTGTCTGTGGAAGACACTGCATGAAAGTTCAGATCTGTGACAACTGTGTAATTTCTAATAATAGTGAGTAATGCTGAGGAACTGTAATATACTGACAATGTAGAACTGAAATGTGTTATAATGTATTATTCTATTATTGTTAATAATAAATATGCAGATGTACATTTCCAAATAAAAAAATATTTAACATACATTAAAAATATACAAAATATGACTTACTTACATTTCAAAGTAAAAAAATAAATGTAACAAACATTAAAATTATACAAACTATGACTTATATTAAACAAAACATACTAGTAGTGCAACATAACTAACAAATGTAGCGGAATAGTAAAGTGGCACAAAATGCCACCCTTAGTCCAGCATGTAACAGATCAGACCTTGCTCCTGCTAGGCTTAACTGATATAATAAAATACACGTACTCCGTTATGAATAGCGAGTAAAGCAACCGTTATTTAGGCGAAAGAATCAACCAGCTGGCTGCATTGTGTCGACAATGGAAGTTAAGACCGACGCCGCCAGCATTTTCGCTCTCAACAATGGATTTTAGTTGCGATAAGAAAGGGAGAATTTGTGGCTGACTCTTACTTGCGTCTGTTCTTTTGTTTTTAGCATTTGCATTGTGAGTTTCGAGGTGATTAAAACGTCTTTTCGGTCGCGCTTTGCTTTTCTATTCGAAGTGAAATGAAGGTGTGAGAACAAGGTTACAAATCATTTCCAAAATGTACAAAAAACAAAAAAAAAAAAAAAAAACTGAGTGACAATGGTAGTGATTCTGCAGTACTGGCTGTACATAGTGTTAATCCTTCGCCGAGTGTATCAGCGACATTCCAACATGAAGCCAATACAGGTAATGTTTCGTGTTCTGATTTTCCCTTTATATGGTCTGAGCAACAGTTAGGTACACCGACCATTACATTCTAGTCCACCAATCAGGTTCATCCTCTATGCCTATCTAATGCTACCCTTCCAGCAAAAACACGTGAAAGTCCACACACACACACACAACCACAACAGAAGTGAGAACGGCTTGAGAACATTTTACATCTGACAACATCCTCTCATTTTTTGTGGGCAATCCTGTACATTGTGACAGCTCGTCAACGTCTTATCAGATACCACTGATAAAACCGGAAAAGTATGCGCAATCCGGTTGTAGCCGAATTACCCCCCCCCCTCATATCTCACCTCACCCTCTGCCTGTGTACATGCGTGTAGGCGCTTATGACTGTATATCATGGAAAGGCCTTTTCCGAATTCGCCTTCCTTCTGCCGATAGAGCGCGCACAGCGTTTACACCACCAGATGTTTTGTCCAGGAGCGCTTCGCGAGGCCCTCAAGAACACGCCTCCTCCGGTACACGGGCAGTTAGTGATTGACAGGTCGTAAAACCCTTGTCATTTCTTTTCTCAGACATGTCCTAGGTTTTGCTGTTCGGGTCTTCATTGCCAAAAGCTGATCTTACCATTTCGTGTCAAAATTCCAGACGATAATATAGAGTCCTTCAGCAACAATATGTGGCTTGTAACATACATAATTGTGGAAGCTTCTCTTCAACGAATAAGGAGTCACAGTAGTCTACTATTTGACCTCCGTGGCGAGGTAGTTAGCACAGCGCGCTACGACAGCAGGGGTCCCGGGTTCGAATTCCGAGTAAGACATGGATGTTTATGTTCTGAATGTGAATGTTAAAAAATATATAACTGAGTAAATACTGATATATGAGAAAAGCAGAGAAAATATGACATCAGACTCCCACGTAGTAAACCCAGGTTCGATTCTCAGTGTGAATGATTTCAAGCAGAAAATTTTCCAACATTATCCTTGCATAAAACCAACTCTGTGATTGTATTTGATCTATTTTTATAAAACTTTCACTGATAAACAATATATGCACTAATTTAATCGAACTTGCATATTTTAATTAATATTAGGTCTAAAGCAAAATATGGCCATTTAATACCATGTGGTCCAAAAAGATAATAATTGAGAAAATGGTCAACTTTTTCTATTTATATAGCCTATATTTTTGTTGTTGTAACCCCTATGCAAGGGTAGTATTTTCCTTTACATGACTTCGTTTAAAAATTGCGGCCCTGTTTGACTTATGATTTGCGGCATTTTTAGCCTTTGTAGACAGTTGCGGTAATTATGATAACTCATCTAAGAAAAATGATAGCTTGGGTAAAAAAACATTGTTTTCAGCACATTTCAAGCTACATTCTATGTTTCGCGTATTTTTTCAACATATTGATTTTGACCAAAATTCAAAGTTTAGGATATTTTTGTTAGGGAAGTTATGTAATATCAGAGTATTTCGGCTGAATTACTGTTATAGCTCTTTGATCGTTTCTTGATTCTCTCTTTCAAAATTTTGAGCCCAGATGTCTCCGATCGGGGAGCTAAAAAAATTGATATTTACAGCGTAAAGATTACTCTATGACAGGTACCTGTGAAACAAAAAATTCCAGATTGATATTTCATGGATAACAAACCTACAACAGGGGAGGGATTGTTCAAAAACAGGCATTTTACATTATTATTTACAAAGAAATGTTTGCTTTTTAATAATCATGTAATTAGAATTATTGTGTTTATTAATTACATCATGCGAATGGCGTAATAAGTCCGTTAGTAGTGTTACCAATTAAATTTTCCTTCTTCTTTATCTCATTAGTTATGAAGAACTTCATCCCGGCTCGACAAATGTCACAAGGTCTTTCAAACTAAAAAAATAGACTGCTTTATGCCAAATTTAAGTCAGATTACGTGTCAGTAAGCAGTTTTTTGCCTGTTTAGACCACTACTTAAACTGCGACATTTGTCCGAACGGGAAGTTTACCGATTCTGGCCTATGTTAACTTATTCTTTATAGAATTACAACAAAATTGGTTGCTTTGTTATTTTATTGTAATTTTGAAAAATCCAATTATATATAATAAGATGTTTTGTTACTATAATTAACTACTTGTATTTGAAAGAAATTGGTAAAGCCACCAACCTGCAATATGCAATGTGTTTTGAAGGCATATTGGTGGGGTGGTGGTGGCTCTTTACATATTCACAGTCTCGCTTATTTATAGAGGCGATGCAAATCGTCTCTATGCTCCCACGTAGTTATATAGTAGAGTCATTGTACGTAGATGCACCTCATGCAGTGGGAGAGCCCACTTTCCTCACCCTCTCCTCCGGGAATCGAACGTCCGGGCAGTCAAGCTCTCCTATCGACTGTCTTTATCCTCCCCAAAATAATTTCCGAAATAAATTATGACCGATTTTGAATCAGGTGCAACACAAACAACATTGGAGATATTGAATTTGTTGAATCGGTAGAGAAAACCCGATTTGCAGGTTGTTAACTTATATTGGCTCCCGAGCGTTCGTGTATATAAATACAACCCCCCCCCCCAATTTTTTTATAATTCTCTAGGCATTGAATTAATAATGGAGGTTAGTATATTGAATCTTTTACCCGAAATTCATTATAAAATTTTAAAATTAATTCTTAATGATTTATTGATTTGGTGTTTTAAGTCCACTTTATGCACAGTAAGGCTAATCGGGACTGAGCCAGGCATGGAACCCGGGATCCCTTGATTACAAGGCAACGACGCTACCACTGCGCCATCGAGGATGCTCAGTTTTTAATGGGGAAGTAATTCAAATTATTAATATTACAAAAGCCTCCACGCTATTTATTCCATCCTGTTTAATGATTACGAAAGATTGTTGTTTCAATTTAGCATGTAGAAGGGTTTGAACAGGTGTACCAGTCAGATTAAATCGGCGTTATCTTCCAACGTTTCGAGCACATACATAGCAACAACATCTCCTACCTGAAGACGAGAGCAATGTATACGATGGAAGCTAACGTCGATTGACGTCGCCAGGAAAGCTACAACTCTTATGTAGAAGGGTGGAAATACAAACGAGTTGGATGAGATAATTGAGGAAATTAATGAATGATAAGTCTGATGAGATGGAGGCCAAAAAAAATATATACATAAGAAGATAAAGTGCCTACTGGCAAGAGCTAAATAGAATAAGATATTAGATGGAAAATACAAAAATTGATTTAGTAATAATTAGAGGTTATTGTAAGCGTAAAAAATTGATGAATGAAAAATATGTTTTGATATGTTTAATAAGTTATGATTAGGGTGCGGATTTATAGGCAATTTTTTCTATCTATCTATCTATCTATCAATCAATCAATCAATCAATCAATCATATGTTTTGTCACTGCTGTTTACCTACTAACTATTCATACTGTGCTTCAAAAGCTGCTTACTTTTAGGGATATTTGATATCGAAGCAACACGCGACAAGCGACACGTGTCTCTTGGTAACTGGCTCTCAGTAATAAACGCAATCAACCATTCAGCTTGTGTTGTCTGTTGCTTGTGTGTCCCTAGGACTGAGTTCTTTTTCATACCGTCCATCGTGTCGCCCTGGCCTGTTGCTCGCGCATGCACAGTGAATATTTTGCTTTAGACGGTGTGAAATATCTGTGTCGCTTGAGGATTTCACCAATTGAACGCAGGCTTCTGTGACATGTTATTCTACAGCTGTGTGAGACGTTGCTGTTGATTGGATTGTTCTCTAGAGGTATGTGTCGCTTGTCACTTCGGTCTGCAGCTACATTGAGAAACGTTGCTGTTGACTGGCTCGTTTCCAAGCGACACGGAACATTCACATCAAGCAACAAGAGCCTATACAGTTTAAAGCAAAACATGCACGAACAACAAACCGAGTCGACATGATACACGATATTGAGAGAAAGTCCCAGTCCGAGCGACATGCGACACGAGTAGCTTTTTTCAGTCATGAACAAGCTATGAAGATGTAATTGAATTCATTGTGACTCGCCCTCTTAGGGAGAACTCACACCGAAGCGACAAGCAACATATGTCGCTTGGGAACGAGCCAATCAGCAGCAACGTTTCACCGTAGCAGCATGACAGGCCGCACATGCCTACGCTCGATTGGTGAAATTCTCAAGCGACACGTGTCGCCGGTCACTTGTCGTTCCGGTGTGTTTTCTCCCTCCATCACGATTAATGTATTCACATAATATCCAAAGTAAAATATTAATGAAACTAGAATTAAAAAAATTGCAAGATGTATTATTATAACATAACATTACATATAGTATAATTGAATGTGCAGTGAATTATATTTAAAATTTAAATATCTACCTTCAGCATAGTTGTCTTACCTCTTTATGAAATACATCGGTGTTCTCTAAATGTGAATGTATTGCCCAAGCGTGTTCTTTGTATAGACACAAATTGTATTTTTAAAATGCGTTGAAGTTAATGTGACTATAATTGAAATTATATTCAGAGATCGAGACGAAAACGAGAGAGCGTTTACATAACTTGGGACAAGAACAAGATTTAGCCTTTGAAAGAGTACCCGACTGACTGTCTCACTTTCTTTCGCTGTAATTTCTGTAGGGCTTCCCAAGGCACGTATCTAGAAATACACCGAACCAATTGTGTCAGGAATAATAAAAATAATATGATGTTTAAGTTAAAATTATATTATTATCACATAAATAGGTAAAAAGATCGGATAACAGCAAGTATTCATTATCTAGCTTACCTGTAGTTAAGATCGGCATAATTTGCATAAAAAACAAGTGCCCTGGCAAAGAAATTCATTTCAAATTGATGAAGAATTGAATATTTATTGAATAAAAGAGAATGTTAGATCCGGTTAGCGAAAAGTAAAGTTCCTGATTAATATTTTATGCATATTGTTATAAATAGTAGCGTGCAAGCATAAATCTTTGGTAATTGGTACTGTCCTTCTAAGCCCCCTACTTCCAATCTTTCTTCCAATAAGTTCAAAGAGTGGACCTCCTCGATGGCGCAGTGGTATCGTCGTTGCCTTGTAATCAAGGAATCCCGGGTTGGATACCCGGTGGATGCAAGTAGTGGTTCGAATCTCACTTTAAGCTGTAAGTCCAGTCCCGATTAGCCTTTCTGTGCAAAAAGTGGACTTAGAAACAACAAATCAATCAATAAGTTCAAAGGAAATTATAACCATCGATTATGTAATAAATGCTACACAAATATATTTTCATTATTTAATTTTTTCACTTGGTCTTTCTTGGGGAGGGGTCCGGACCCCTCCCCAAATAAGTCCTTGAGTTTCCTCGATGAAATTAGTAGTAATTATCTCGCCTTGTATTCAAGGGGTCTCAGGTTCGATCCCCGGTAGAACTACACAGTGGTCTGGATCCCACTGTATCCTGTAGCCCCAGCCCCGATTACCCTATTTGAGCATGTAATTGACTTAAAACAAATTTAATTTTGCTATAATTTATGTAAGATTCAATTGGGACAGTCTCTGTATTAATGTATTTATTCTTTTGGAAAATAGAAATAAGACAAATGAAACACAATGAAAAAACAGCCGGGTGAAGGAAATCAACTTTGGATTTTCCGAAATGGTCGGAGCACGGTCAAAAGCTGCCCCCAAGGGAAAAGACGATGCCAAGGGTAGAAGAAGAAGTAATCTAAGCCACGCCCACAGTAGTAAAACCTGGTCAGAGTCATCTATCGGCAGACGGCTGAACTTGTAGGACTTGAACATAACCCCGCCAGCCGATGGCCAGCCCCGCTACGGCCCGAATAAAGCCATTCTCAAAGGTGTTTGAAAATGCGTATCAATGTTTGCAATGGCGTATTGTCACAATGGGCCTCTCAATTTGAAAAATAAAAAAATCAGTTTACTCAGGAAGGATGCAAGAAAGCCTTGCAAGGTTAAATTTTTACAGTAACTTAGAATCGGGCTCTATACGCCGATCCAAAAACTGAGCTATTTGACAGCTAATATCTATTAAAATATGGAAGTGATAAAAAAATTTCGATAATCACTGTTAAGATTCATCCTTTCTGATCAATTCACCACAAAGCTCATTCAAATGCCTCAAATAGTTTTCGAGTAAAAGTGTTCTGAATGAAGGTCTGTTTTTCTGCTGCCCATGATATGGCCTCTTATAGTCTGAAAATACTCAGGCCCCGTACATTCAACTGTCAAAGAACTTCTCCGCCACGTAGCGCTTTATTGTGCATACAATCGTGAAAAGTTTATTTTCTGAAGCTGCAATGGAGCGTGTAGAACGCCCCACGCGTGCGCATGTATGCACAAAAAATATCTATGCTAGACGCAGGGAAGAAAGTTAGCATGACGACCACCAGAGGCGCTGGCAATTTTAGATAAGCCAAACCACCTCGTAAACTTGAACTTGACCAAATTCCTCCTGAGGAAAGGGAGCACTTCAGCGGGCTACTAAACAAGACAGATTTGCTTTTAACACACTTTCCGAACAGAAAAATTAATTCAATTTGGACAAGGGCTATAAATTTATAAAGAGTGGTTCTTTAAAAGTACTTTGTTTATAATCTCCGAAAGATGCTTTTCTTTTTTGACTTTTCGTTTCCGAGCGCCATTTGCACTATGCTTTTCGCCGAACAACACCAATACCGGACATGCACCGAAGGGAAAGAAACCGACACTACATCACGGTAGCCACACTGGACACGAACTGAGAACAAGGGTTGATTTCAACCGTCAATCTCTCTCCTTTGCAGTCCACCATACGGACTTGCACTCCGATTAAAATACAATACTGAAAATTGGTTTATGACGTAAAAAGTTATTTAAAACGCTAGAATCTCCTTCCCTCTGCCTTCTTTCATGAAATAACCAAGTAAAAGGACGTCACATGTTATTTTATTTTTAACATATTGTTTTATTTTATCATCACTCACTGCGAGTCTGTGCGTACGGTCAGTGGCGTGGCCAAGATTTTCGAAAGGGAGGGGTTTACGTGTACTTTTTTTAGTTGTCAGCCCCATTTTGTCATCTTTCTATGCCACTGATATTCTTTTCTTTAAAATGAATACTGGGCCAAAGAGGGTGTTATAACCCCCACCAACCCCCCCTTGGGCACGCCACTGCGTATTGTGTTGCCACGTTCCACATATAGTTCACGTGTTTACTTCATTAACGTAGAAGAACTAAAGAAGGCCGCCGCCACAAACGTGGGTGGGGATAAATAGCGGGCGAGTTGTTTTCGTCCAATCACACTCAACCTTCAGCCAACGGGCGAAGCTGTCATTCTGCTCGTCTACTCCACGTGGAGTCTCGGTCACATGACTGCGGATACGCTGTTGCCGTACTTTCAACTTCAATATGAAGACCGTGGGAAGGCGGAGGTACAAGGTGGCGTAGAGTAGATGTGTGGCAACACTGTGCGTTGAATGTGATTGTTGCAGCTGGTGGGCGCGCTCCGTTGACTTCAAAGCCAGCTGGTCGTTAACGTAGCATGCGCGTCGACTATACATCTTTACTCCGATGATAAAAATCAGCATGGGCGTAACTTTGGACATAACTTTGGGAGGCAGGTACGAACTTGAGGCTTAACTTTTTGGGAGGGCAGAGTCTAAAAGTTTTTCGTCGCATAGCAATAGTGTCCAGGATTATATGCTAAATCACAAATATTATTATGTATTACTTAGCTCCACAGGTCTTAGGATGTTAACAAAAGTATCCTTAATTTTTAAATTTTAACAAACCTGAAATTTTTTGGGTGGGCAAGTGCCCCCCCCCTCGCCCCCGCCAAGCTACGCCTATGAAAATCAGTATAAAACCAGTTTCACAATGAATTGACAATGGTAATGAGTTTTAACAACAGATGCAAAGAGCTTCAAAACAAGTTCAATTATGTAGAATTTTTTCAGCGAAAAATGCAGGCTCGACCAGGACTCAAACCCGCGTCTCTGGCATACCGTGTCATTGCTCTAATCACTGAGCTACCTGGCCTGGCCTCACCTGATCTTTCGCTATCGCTGTTTTACCTGAGTGGAATCTTCTCTGCTAGTGCTACCCCAACGGTATCTGTTGCCTTTGAATCACAGTAGACTTCGACGTTGCCTGGTTCCTCCCAGCGTAGAGATGTTAATTATTGTAGATTAGGCACACACAGGAGTTGTACTACGTAGAAATTTTTCAGCGAAATGGCACGGTATGCCAGAGACCCGGGTTCGAGTCCTGGTCGAGCCTGCATTTTTCGCTGAAAAATTTCTACGTAGTACAACTCCTGTGTGTGCCTAATCTACAAGTTCAATTATGTATTGTATTTGTAGGACTATCCAATACTAAGAAAATCTTGTTTCGCAAAATTGATAAAAACGCCTTTTTGACAAATGTGTATCATATGAAAATTAAGAATTTGTGTTTAAAACCTTTGTCTGCATCGTACTAAGATTTTTTCACGATCGGACAACACTTTTTTTTTTTTTTTAAATTTCATTGATCGTTTCCAAACCTTAAAAAAATACACTTTTGTTGTCAGGGCGATAAAAAATAGAAGACATACTCGAAAGAAATTTGGTTAGAAGCAGAATTTAAGAAGCTAAATTTCGATGTAACTGGTTTTTGTGTAGATCTACTGGTTAATTTTTAATTGGAGACCAAACTCTAGTATCTATTTTTAATGCGACAGTAGTGTCAATTCCCCCCTTGCTGTTACATATATTCAGTCAGCAGGGCACATAATACATAGGTAATAATCAAAATCTAATTATTGATATCAACTCGTTTGAACCAGTTTCCAAATTCAAGTACTTAGGAGTAATAGTAACAAGTGAACATTATATTAAAGAGGAAATAAAAAGCAGGCTTAATTCAGGAAATGCATGTTACTTCTCTCTTCATAAACTTTTGTCTTCTCGTTTAATATCTAAGAAACTAAATGTTAAAATATACAAAACAGTAATTTTACCTGTAGTATTATATGGATGCGAAACTTGGTCCCTTACATTGAAAGAGGAACATAAATTGAGAGTATTTGAAAATAAGATCCTTAGGAAAATATTTGTACCTAAAAGGGATGAGGAGACAGGTGAGTGGAGAAGGTTACATAATTTAGACCTGCATAATTTGTATTCACGCCCAGATATTATTAGAATGGTTAAATCAAGACTTAGGTGGGCAGGCCATGTGGCACGAATGGGAGAGGAAAGAAGAGTTTACAGGATTCTTGTTGGGAAACCTGATGGTAAGAGACCTGAAGGAAGGCCAAGATGAAGATGAAGGGACAACGTTGAGATGGACCTAAAGGAAATCGGTAGGGATGGAAAAGAGTATATAGATCTTGCTCAAGATAGGGACAGATGGAAGGCCTGTGTTGCTGCAGCCATGAACCTTCGGGTTTAAGTTTTTTAACGAATGGTGCGAGTTTACAGTGACTGAAATGCAATTATATGTACGCCCCCCTCCTTCCGGACGCACGTGGTTGTCACGTAAATGTTCATGATTAGCAGGCCATAAAGTAACTTTTTGAAGGTTCGGCGTGAGTTGTTCTGAATGAAAGCGGAAATCATAGCGTCGAGTGGCTGAGAATTGTTTGGGTTGAAAGGGCGCTTTCTATCCTTTCTGAAATCACGGAACCGATTGTTCAGCGGTTGGTCAAACCCATCGAACTGTGGCCAGGCCTTCGCGGATGAACAGCGTTGAAACGACCGACCCACTGGACCAAAAACGTTTATCCGCGTTCAGATATTGTGTCACAGAAAATGTGTGACTGTTAATTGCTGAAGCAGTGTCAGAGATCTCTTCCTTGACAAGAAACGGAATTTTATCGACGTCAGCCCTAGATATTTTGGTGCTCTATACGCACGGCCATGAAAATAGGCGTCTGGGCAGAATCGCGCTGGTTCCCGTCAACCACACTGCGTTGCCTAGTTCGATCGTCAGACCGACCTCTCTCCGGGGCACTTTTGTGTCATCCCCAGGGACACCGACTTGTCAAAGTTATTGAGGGGGCTCTGATCACTGAAAAATTAATGAATGACTCACTCCCTCCCTTTTTTAAGTTTTAGCCTCAGTGTTCGAAATCTCGTAAAAGCCCATGAATTCCTCAAAAATATTAAAATTTTCATTTACAGTTCGAATGCAAAATGTCAATTGTTCACGGATGGATATGTCACAAGTTTCGTCAACCATAATAGCAAAATATTCCCGACTTTTGATATCTGCTACCACGGAGCGCAAAACAGATCTCCCTAATATATCAATTATCTCGTTCTGAATGTCATGTTAGAGCCATTTGTAGCCCGAATGTCCCATCCACTACCCTAGTTCATGCACATCGTCTTTTGAAACTCTTTTTAGTAAAAATGTTAACAATAGCTACTCATAATTACATACTTAGTATATAGTAATAAGTCATGTGTTTTGCTGTCTCTGGTCATAGCCCCCCAAAGTTGATGGTCTAAAACATTTCAAATGTGTATTTAAAGTTAAGTTAATGTGGCACAATTCAGAGTAAACTTTACAAGAGAAGCAAAATAATACATTAGATCCTCTTAAGCAAAGTTATTTGAGGGGCTCTGTTCAACATCATTAACACTGGGAGGGCTCGAGCCCCCCAACCCCCATGGAGTCGGCGCCTATGGTCATGCCTGACCTTTCGAGCAAATACTGTCAGTTTGTATCACATGGATTACAAAAGACCAACTCTACAACGAGATCTTTCATTCTCTTCAACCTCCGCACACACGGGGTTGTACAGTGGGATCCATGAGTATTACCATGCAAATTGTCCATGACTATTTTCATTCATTTTTCTCTTACATCCTATGCGTTTTTAAGCTATGGGTTTTTATGTATGCTGGTGCAGAAGTTGTCAACAGCTTGTTTTCAGTTTTCTTTTAATTCTTGAAGCTCTTATTGAGTCAAATAAATTGCACGAATATGGTGATGGACAATTTGCACGGCAATACTCATGGATCCCACTGTACTCCGACGTGGCAACAGCGCCAACTTCCGCCACCCGGCTAATTCCATGGTCGTGTGTTTAGGCAGGATTGTGTTGGAACCCCTCCCCGCACTACCAAGCACTGGCCCTGTATTATTATTGCGCGTTCTTCAATGTTTTCTTCATACAGCATGTTTTGCGATATTTATATCCTACAAATATTGAAATGAGGAACTAATAGTCGTATTTAAAGATTTGTACTTTGCATTTCTGATTGTTTACCTTGTTTAAACCCTCGGATGCATGTCACTTTTTTTTTACAACTTTACATATGTGGGGTCAATTTGACCCCAATGCAATTATGCATTGAAATAAGTACGACAGAGTAAATAGTTCAGCTAATATGGTTTATTGATCAATAATTTATCTGAATATAACATAGGAAACAATTACCCTTTTATTATTATTATTATTATTTAAGACCCCCCCCAAAAAAATAACAATGTATTGGCAATTCACTGTTCTACATAATAATGGTAGTTACACTTCGCTCGCAATTATCAGAACTTCAATTGACCTGAGAAACAGTATTTTAGAGATAACACAATACAGCACTAAATATTATTTTATCTAGAACAAATAAATTTAAAAAAAATAATAAAAAAGAAATAAAAAGAAGAATGTGCCGGCCTCTCATGGCAATTAAATACACCTCACTCGCATTCTGAGCACACCACAGTCACACTGCTGTGGACCTGCACACAGTTTCCCACGTCTTCGGCAACGTTCCGTCGTCTTCCTGTCCTCTTGTCTTGTGCAGACCTGGCATCTTACTCTCTTCTTTGAAGATCTATCCTCCAGTCTCTGTGCCTGCCTTACTTTACTACGCCGCAAAGTTTCATTGCCTCGGTTACTGGTTTCTTCAGGTTCAAGCTTTGGCACCTCCCCCGCATGTGAGGAAGAATCAACTCATTCGCCAACTCGATAAGGAACATACGGCGTCTATGACTGACGCCTGATTGGTAATCAGAATGCTGTGACAAGTAGCATGTGTATGCATTGAGAACGCCTACATTGATTACATTATAGAAGAGGGCCATTGGCCATCGAAGTGTCTTGTGTTCTGCAGGTGTACGTTTGAATCAGTTTGTCCATGGCATCTACTCCACTCTTTGTTTGGTTGTAAAACTTTATGATTTGTGGCTTCTCCTTAGAATCATCATCATCAGTGTGTATGTCATGATGCATGGTGCTGAGTAGAATGATATTCTTGTTTTTCTTCTGCACGTAGCTTACCAGGGTCTCATTTTCATGGAAGGCGAATTGTGATGTGCAAGGCTGTCTTGTCTTGATATTGGATAGTGCAGGTGGGATTTCACGCTTGTTTTTCTTTACTGTTCCGACACTGGTTACATTTTGTAACAGGAGATCGTTAGCCAAGTCATGACTTGTGAAGAATTGGTCAGATGTGATATTTCTTCCAGAATTCCGCAGTGTGTAGCACAATTTCTTCACGACGTTGCTGACGAGGTTCTTTGAACTGGCTCTCCTGGCTGTCGTCCCAAGTAGATTAGACCGTCTTTGGTGTAAAAGTTATCAGCATCGCACAACCAGAAGATCTTGATGCCGTATTTGGCCGGTTTACGTGGTATGTATTGCATGAACTTGCATCTCCCACGGAAAGGCACTAACTGTCAATCAGTCGTAAGAAAGGTACCATGATTCTGCGACAGTTTTTGATAAAAAGTGTCCAGATATATCGAAATCAGAGGCGAAGATATAGTACAAGCAATGCAAGCACTGCTTGCATAATTCGAATATCATTTAATGTACTTAATGTTCTAACCGTATTTAGTTTCCATCGCACTCGATTTCGCGAAAAAATGCGGCCGCAAACTCCCCCAGCAGCTCTGTAGCAAGCACCAGCCTCAATGCTTGCAGCCGTTCTGCGGGAAAATAAGGCCTCCGAAGGAGTCACATGGCGAAGCGTGAAATTTTGGTGGAACCCGTCCACAAAGCTTCTACAAAAAGCTGTGCTTTCCGAGCTTGCGTGATTCCCGAAAATAGCCGAGTTCAACCGAAAGCAGAAGGATTCATCTATGGGTACGTTGCCAGCAAAAAACTAGTAACGAATATTTGTCTTCATGAACACGTAAACAAGATCGCAAATATAATAATAATTGTTAGTCATAAAATAACTAAAAGAAGTTATTATCACTGTTCTAAATTCCATATATATCATATTATATTACAAATTATTTTAGATTTCGCGAAATATAAAACGCGTAAAAAAAGTTGACATTGGGAGTTGGGGCAGTGGAATTTCTGCACCCCCGTGAAGAGTTTTCTCAGGGAGGGAGGGAAGATTGGACGGACCTTGGTCCCGCACCCTGCTTCCTGGTCGGTCCAGCTCAAATTACGCCAGAAGTGATGACCACTACCAGTGTTTGCAACTGCCAAATTATTTACGCAGTAATTCAAGTGAGCTCTTTCACAAATTTTACAATCAATAAATTGACTGCTTTTGAATAAAACTTGGGGTGAAAATAAAGCTATCTGAGAAAGAACTATCTACTGATATTTGTACATGGCATAGAAGTAAATCGTATACATTCTGCATTTTATGAGCACAAGAATATGTTTTAATGATTGATTGATTGATTTGTTGTTTTAAATCCACTTTATGCACAGTAAGGCTAATCGGGACTGGACCTACAGTTTAAAATGGGATCTGAAACACTTGTGCCTCCACCGGGTATCGAACCCAGAACCCCTTGATTACAAGGCGACGACACTACCACTGCGCCATCGGGGAGGCCCGAATATGTTTTAAGTTCTATTATTATGACGCAAGTGGTGTTCCCAGGGTCTTTTTACGGTCCACATTTTGTCATCTTTTCCTTCCTTTGACGTTTTTTCTTAGATATACTGGGCCAAAAGGGGGTTATGTCTACCATCCACCCCCCCCCTTCACCCCGGGCACGCCATTGAATGACACTTTATTACTTAAATATTAATGTACATACTCGTTCTGCTGAAATGATTCTGATTCCTCCGCGTAATTTTTATCTCCAAACTGATATATCTTTCCTTTGTGACGGATAAAATTAAGGAAATAGGTTGGTATCACTTTCTGTTGTTTCAGAGATTTTCAATTTGATCTTGTGTGGATGCTTGTATTTGCAGTTGTGGAAAGCGCGTGGGATAGTGTGAGTGTTTGTTGCTTCGTGTTTTGTGCTGTGAATTTATCGGAATGAACGCGTATTTAGGAACGGTTGATGTGAAGTGCGGGTGTATTATTGAGCAATTGAAAATTGCTTCGTTTAGCTCGAGAGAGATAAGTGTTAAAATGAAAATCGTGGAAGGGGGTCGACCAACACCAAGAGTTTGAAATTTATTGTGGTGAGTACATCGTCTATGCATGTGTTTCTTTGCTTTGAAATGAATTTTTTATTGTTTGTGTTTAACTTTTTATTTAGTGTTTAAGTTACTCCAATGCGGTTTTAGGGTGCCCAAAAATACTAAATTACATCATGCAGCGTAAAATAAACAAATGATTCCCATTTTTTTTTTATCTAAATCGGTTTGGTCACCGTTTGACCATATTAAATAATAATGAACAAATAAAGGTACTAATAAGTAAGTAAGAAATTCCGTCTCCCTTTAGTCTAATGCGGAAAGTTCGCATATGCAAAACGTTTAATATCATATGAATAACGTTACCTGGATTTTTTTAAAAAAGTAAATGTGACGTTTGCGGATCATATGGTTTATTTTTAGTACAGTCACTTTATTACGATATTTTGACAAATCCAGCGACTGGGTAAATGAGGCTATAAACCTTGAATCTTTCCCCTCGGCATGTCGTTGTACTACATGTTTTGTTGTACTGAAACATTGCTTGCCTCCTTCGTAAGACTACGCTTCGCTACTGATCGAAATGCAGCCATGTGATCAGTCTCCAGACGTGCAGCGCCAGTATGTGTCATCAGATCAGAGCAGTCTTCTGATGTCATCGAAACGATTTACTCCAAAGGTTGCTTTGTACTTCGGGTTGGAGAATTAATTGAGAAAAAGCTCGAACAGGAACATCCCAACTTCTCTCAGTTGGCCTCGATACGCGCCAAATACATCTGCGCATGCACACTTTGCAGTGAGTCATGGCAAGGTGGGTGGTTGAACTTGAGATGATTTAGTTTAGTTTAGCCATAATTTATCATAATATGTAGGATCAATTTACCTTTATGAATGTTTTCCTGCTGTTTTCAGGCTGGGGTCAAAATGATCCCACACATGGAAAGGAGGGGTATTGTTAAAAAAACGTTAAAAATATAATTTAAAATAAATTGTAAGAAATTTATTTATACATGTTCCTATAGCTGAAGTAGCATGGTAAGATGTCACAGAAAATCAGAATTTTTTATTTAGATTTTATTATAATACCGGGAAATAAACAGACTGTGGGGTCAAAATGACCCCACACATGCATCCGAGGGTTAAGAATAGTTCAGGGAAGTCTTACTGTTTGAAGAACAGCTTTGAAAACGCACTAATAATATTACTGTGGCAAACAGAAAATTCTAGCAGTGTGAAGCCTTCAAGTAAATATAATTAAAATAAATAATACCATGTGCAATGTGTTCTCAGTAGAAAAATTGTAATTTAAAATGATTCAACTCTGCTTGAAAAAATAACATCGTTATAAACTATGTATTTCGTATTATTGTAAGTCAAATTGACAAAATATGGAATTGTTGCCTTTTAAAGAAGTTTTGAGTGGCACCCTAGGTTTTAGCTCCCCTATCTTACCCCTCGCTAAGGCCCTCGACGGCTTTTCGTAAAAGGTAAGCGTCGTCGCCTTGTAATCAAGGGGTCCCGGGTTCGATGCCCGGTGGAGGCACATAGTGGTTCGGATTCCACTTAAAACTGTAGGTCCAGTCCCGATTAGCCTTACAGTGCATAAAGTGGACTTAAAACACCAAATCAATCAATCAATAAATCGTAAATGGTAAGGGGGGCCGGAATGGGTTGGCTATCCACACTGTCCAGCGATTATTTCCTGAATTGGAAGCTCTGATCTGCATAATACTCAACACCAATATACGAGGGCATGGGCGTAAGTTGGGGCCTAACTTTGAGGGGGGGGGGCAAAATCGAACTTGGAACTTAACTTTGAGGGGAGGGACAGAGTCAACCTTGGGACTTAACTTGGGGCAGAATTGCCTGCCTCCGTGGCAGAGTGGTTAGCACAGCGTGCTACGACCACAGGGGTCAGGTTCGAATCCCGGCCCGGGCATGTGTATTTGTAAGTGTCCCTTCATCATTCATCCTGATCTTCGCGATCAGCCAAATATGGCAGAAAAAAACGAAGTAAAATAAATCAAATCAATCAATTAACTTGGGGCAGAATCGAACGTGAGACTTAAGTTGGGGACAGAACAAGCTTGGGACAGCTTTGGGGGGGGGCATCATCATATCTTGTGGGGGCTAGCATACAGAACTATTTTGTTACATAGCTTATATTTGCGCAATCATAAAAAAATACACTTCAATACGTTGCTACTCAGGTTCCAGTAAGTTAAGAAAAGTATCATTAACTTTTGAATTAAGTAACCTGAAAATTTTGGGGGCCAGCTGCCCCCCTTGCCTCCTCCAAGTTACGCTTATGTACGAGGGTGTTCCAAAGAGTGGCCGCGAATTGACAGGATTTTAGGAAAAGAGTACCCTGAACCCGGCGCTAGGAAGAGAAGTGTTAGTGCTCAATAAATGGCATGACATGCGTAATCGAAAGGGGCAAGATTGGCATCGTAGAGAAGCGGCGACCAGTCATCGTATTTTTCTGGTTGGAGGTTTGGAGGCTCGTGAAATTCATTGAAGAATGTGGAGCTGCCTATAACGTCGAGATAAAAATGTAGCTTTGCAACAAGTCTAACACATTTCTGCTACTCAAGGGGGGAAAGAAACACGAGTACTTTTGTTCCTTTTGTATACTGAATGTGATATTTTGCAAAGTTGGCAACACTGTTGCTCAGACCTATGGGTTACAGAAAATTTGCATGTATACTTCAAATTCCTCACTGATTCTAGTAACTTTGCATAAGGTTTGTTTGAAAAATACATATTTCTCTGTGATTGTGCATGGAATGAATAGTTCTAAACTCTGTGGCGCAACGCCAGTGTCTGCCATGTGGGTTTTCATTGGTGATGTGTGGTCAGCGCTTCTAGTCCCATCGCCGCTGTTTTCCGACTTTCGAGACTGGAACCTGATACTTCTTCTTTTAAGTTTGCTCCCCCATTGTCCTCATGATGCTGGGCCAACATGATAATTTTAGGGGCTCCCACCTGGTATCGAACCCGGGACCGCTTGCACTAAAAGTGAGAGCCGTATCCACTTAGCTATATGGGAACCCATAATAATTCTATATAGCCAGCCCCCGTGGTGGAGTGGTTAGCACATCGTGCTACGATGCCAGGGGTCACAGGTTCGAATCCCAGCCTGGGCGTGAGTGTTTGTGAGTGCCCATTCATCAATTTCATCATGTCACCACTCATCCCCATCTTCGCACATTACTCAAAAGTGGCACAAGAAGCGAAGTAAAATAAAGGAAATCAATCAATACTGTATGCATTGCAGACTTCATACTGAGGATTCATTAAAATCAGAAACAAATGGATAGATTACAACCTTTTACTGTAACTGTTTTTTGCATAAAAATGGTCAAGATATTTTCTAAATAGCTTAAATGAGAGTATGAAGTTATGTCAGAGCCTTAAATAGTAACTAGGAGAGTTACATGTATGTAAAATTGAGCAACCTCCCATCCAAATGTTTTTCTTTTGTTTTATTAAGTTAAAAAAAATGTATGACCTTCATTATGGATTCTGTAAATTCGAAGTAAAGAAAGTTCATTCAGTTTTAGTACAAAGAAGAAAAGGTCCAAAACAAATGTGTTTACCTTATATTTATTCTGCAAAATATCCACCATCCGCTTCTACAACCTGCTCCCATCTTTGTACAAGCCTGTAGATGCCATGTTTGAAAAAGTCTTTGTGTAGGACCGCAAAAAACTGCACCACCGCATTTTCAACCTCCTCGCGAGTTTGGAAATGTCGATTGCGCATATGGTTGTCCATAGACAAAAAAAGATGGTAGTCTGATGGAGCGATGTTGGGTGAATATGCTGGATGTGGCAGAAGTTCCCAGCCGAGAGAAGAAATCACCTCCAGGGTCATCTTTGCTGTATGCGGTTTAGCGTTGTCTTGGTGGAAAAGAACACGCTTCCTATTCACTAATGCAGGTTGTTTTTTGGCAAGTTGTTCGGCCACTCTTTGCAATTGCGCGGAGTACACCTCTTTGTTGATGGTTTTACCACTTTCCAAGAACTCATAATGCACAATCCCAGCCGTAGTCCACCAGACACACAGCAGCACCTTCCGCTGATGAAGAGCAGGTTTTGCAGTTAAAGGTATGGTGTCATTTGACGGTAGCCAATGGTATGAGCGTTTCTTGTTATCGTACATTACCCACTTTTCATCACACGTCAAAATGCGGTCCAAAATTGGACAGTTGTTGTTCCTAGTGAGCAAGGAAAAGCAAATGTTCAGTCGTTGGAGACGGTTTGCAGCAGTCAGCTCGTGAGGGACCCACTTACTCAGTTTCCATGATTTGCCAAGCTCATGCAAGTGCACACGAATTGTTTCAGCACTTACCGCAAATCGTTGAGCGAGATCTTGACACGTTTGACGTGAATCCTCTTCAATTGCTGCCTTCAGTTGGTCCACATCGAGAGATTTCGGTCTGCCCGATCGAGGTTTTTCTGCCAGTGTCTCATCGCCACTCGTGAAGGACTGAAACCACTTTTGCGTTGTCCGTTCACTAATTGTACCTTCTCCAAACGCTGCACATATTTTTCTTGCTGCTTCCGCTTCTTTTGCGCCCAACTTGTACTCATACAGTAAACATGCCCTGATTACTGCATTCGACACAGCCATGGTTCACTGCGAATACTTGCTCCCGAACTATCGACTGTGACCTGTTATCTACGTTAGCCGACGTGCCAAGGAATGAGCTTTCCGCCAATCACACATACATGTCCCCTGGCGGCTGAACTGCGTACTACCCCACGAAAACTACGGGCAGTTGTAAAAACCGCATGAACTTTCTTGGTTACCTGGTAATATAAAGATAAATAATTACCCTGTGGTGCAACAACCTACCAACAGCAGGACTCACTCCCACCAGAATGAGAGATCTTCCAACCATTTACAAGGTTACCTGATGTGTGGTCAGCACAACGAACCCCCAGTTCTTCTTGTATGTGTTCCAAGACTGAGTTATGTTACTCATTCGTATCTTCCAAACTTCCTCACAATGGTGGATGGCCACCGGTCCCATACACAGGCTGAAATCTAAGGAAAAATTGTTACGCTTTTCCCCAGGAGACTCGAACCTGCATGCATCCTGATAGAGCCCAAACTTCCACCTTAGAATGCACGACTAAGTTAGGGCTACCATATTTTGAAATGCTAAAAAGAGGACATTTTCTCCGAAAGCCAAACACACCATCAATTTATTCACAAACACGAAAATATTACATAAATCACACAATTTATCACCATTAAATAAAATATTATTCTCCATGATGATATACTGCTGCCGCTAACCTAACCTGACTTTATAGTATTGACGTCCACCGTTATATTGAACTAACCTATTCTTATTATTGTGTATTCTGGATTAGTCTTTTTATATATAGAAACAGTACCTTGTTATTTAACCTTCTGCAGCACTTATCTTCATGTTCACTGCCAGGTTTCGTGAAAAACTGAGTCAGTTTTGTAGATGAAGCTTCACCTCTGACGGCTCTTTTGTGCTTTTCGCACTCCACGTGTGCTTGCAAGTCTAGACCTTCTTTGTTTGCCACAGACACATATGTACTGGGTTTACAAACCATACACTCGCCTTCAAAATCGTCTCTACCACATCTAAAACATGAATACTTTTCTTGTAACTCATTAGTAAACTTGCACTTTCTTTTAGGCATATTCGTAGCTTACACCGTGTTCGCAAACTCTAACTTCCATTTCGAAACATGAACAAACGAACGACACGGAAATCACATCGACCGGAACTTGAAACTGTAACAACAAACGACTAACGGTTAGCGCATCGTCCAGTACTGCCAACATCAGACGTTTAATGATTCGAAAAGTTGTAACTTCGTGATCTCTGACCTATGATGATTGGACACAAGTAAAAACCCGGACATTTTAACAGAAAGTAAAAATCTGCCCGGATGCAAATTTCAGGGTCCGAAAAGAGGACATGTCCGGGGAAACCAGGACGTGTGGAACAAAGATGACAAGTTTTCAAGTTTCAGTAAATCGTAGCGTTCTACCCTGTAGAACGGGGGATCGAACCAATGGGGAAGTAGCTCAATCCCCAAATAATAACACTTGCTTGCTGCAACGGCCCTAAAATGGTAATTAAAAGACATAACAGATGTTTTGTCCCAACCCTTTTGACTTAGAATGACACATAGATGGAGAATCATAACTCACCCTGTTCAATATTGCACACACCTTGTCTCCCTCTGTCTTCACCTGGTAGTGATCAACCATCAAAAGGCCCCTTGATCCTGCTGGTTTTGCCTGACCTTCACTCACCTCTTCTCCAGGTAACGGGTCTCGCAGTTTCCTGTGAACAAAACCTTTCTCGGCAAAATCCAGCTACAGGTCTCAGCAAGTTTGGACAAGTCTGTGCAAGATTATGCACGCTACCTGATTCATTCCAATCAAATTCTTATTGTGCCTGTAGAGTGGAAATTTTGGTGTTTAGCTTCTTGTAAGCACTAATCATAAACTGATTTGTTTCTGAAATAGATTTTCTTCTGTGTTTTTCAGGAGCGCAGGCTTTCTCCCGGAAACACCCACTATCATGCTGGTTGTCCACGATGCTGGTTGTGTTTGCTGGTGGGATGCTGTGCAATGCTCTGCTAGGAGAACCCATTTTAGCTCCAGTCAAAAACACACCTCAGGTCATAGTGGCAACAGCGGTTTGGTATGTAATGCAATACCTTCCAATTCTGATAAGTTTAAAATGTCACACTTGCCTCAGCTTAATGAGCCCCGTTCACTTTTTTTTTTCACATGTAAGCTTCTCAGGATGTAAAGTTTTCAATCTCACAATTTTCAAATATGCAGTGATGTACAAAATAAATCACAGAACAACTATGAGAGGCTTACAATAAGTTTGTACCCTGACACACTTCCGGCAGTGGTGTCGGGAAATTTCTTCCACCACTTTTCGACATATTCCCATCCGAGTGCCAGACACTTACGCCATCATTTTTCTAATGCTGCAATTCAAGTAGAATAAATTGTTCTGTCTTGCTCCTGTAACCACCCCTCCACAGCATCCATGACATCAGAGTCATTGTGAAATTTCTTACCACGCAGCTCTTCCTTCAGTGTAGGAAACAGGTAGTACTTCCTCAGGGTCAGATCTGGGGAATAAGGTGGATGTTGCAAGCTTTTGAAGCCCCATGATAGGATAGACGCTGTGGTTACACCTGCCATGTTTTTGAGCATCTGTCAACGACAATGTACTCTTTTTATTCCCAAGTGGTCAGTTAAAATTGTATGAATTCTATTGTCTGTATTGCCAACAATGCTTTAGTGTCCTAGTGGTGAATCGCCTATCAGTGTTAGTTAATTGTTGCACACGATCCATAGTTGATGGTCTTTTGGTACGTTGTTAGTCTTCACATGACTCACGACTGCAACTGAATTCCATATGTCACTTGTTTACCATGGAATATGAAGGTGCTTAATCCCCCAATACCTTCACCATATCATTGTGAACGTATTGGGGTGATAGACCTTTTTACCGTAGATACTTGATCACAGCTCACAACTCTGAAGGCTCCCATTTCCCAATATAGCCTCACCTTCTGTTATGTTTCCACCACTAACACAAAAGGTTTATTAGATACATACTTGAAACTTGCAACGCATACAACGAAAGACTGCATGAGTAATACTACAGAATTTGGTTCATTAGACAGAACCGGAAGTTGGTCAGGGCACAAACTGTATGTATCACTATGTACAACTTTTCCTGCAGGAATAGCCGAACCTGCAAATTGTACATAGTGATACATACAGGTTTTTAGTCTTTGAACGTTCTTAACATGGGAATAGGGTAATTGTGCAAGTTTGTAAAGAACGACGAGTTTTTTAAATACGTCTAGAGGGGGGGATATAATATCTTAAATGTATCCACACCAACCCTTGTCCACTATCCTTGATTACATTTCGACATGGTACCATGTTAAGTACCAGTGGCGTAGCATGGACATTTCGAGTGGGAACGCCAAGTCCAAAGGAAGGGTCGGCCCTTTTTTGCTTAATAATTTACTTATGGCATTAGTCGCCACAGGTATTGTTTATTTGCCTGAAGTAGCTAGGTTTTCAATAAAACATCATCT
Organism: Lepisma saccharinum; assembly: GCF_977018435.1. NCBI lineage: Eukaryota > Metazoa > Arthropoda > Insecta > Zygentoma > Lepismatidae > Lepisma > Lepisma saccharinum. The sequence goes on from NC_139258.1 coordinate 3,621,252, forward strand.
ATGCATGTTTTAGCTAGGAAATTAGATGCCTCACTTTGCAACAAATGTTTTGAACTCTGGTGTTTTATACCTTTCGGCATGATGCAAATCATTATAAAACCTACCTGAATCACAAGCACCTCTGAACAACAGTAGACGTCATTGTTGTGGATGATCCAACTACTGATTGAATTAGTTTATTTTACTTCGCTTTTCTGCCACTTTTGGTTAATCGCGAATACGAATATGAGTGATGATATTGAAGAAGGGACATTCACAAAGAACACCTGTTCTCACGCCGGTATTCGAATCAGGGGCCTCTGTCATCTTGGTGCGCTGTGCAAAACACTCTGACACGGAGGTGGGCGGATGCTCCAACTATTGTACACTCTACTGACGTAACAGTACCGATTAGTCATTCAGACCACTGTTTATTATGTCTTGAGAATGCTGATAAACATTTTAAAACAATTTTGTACAGAGACCATTCGATGTTAACAGTTTTCAAATGAATGCTAAACATTTCCATTGACACAATATTAAGCAGTTACATAATAACAAAAAAAATAATAATAAAAAAATAATAATAGTTTTGCAGGTTAAGTGGTAGAACAGCCACAGGCTGAACTTCTACCACGAGGACTCACCAACTTATTTGTCAAAAACTGTGTTGATCTTTTAGATTTTAATGCACATCGGTGTTCGTGTGGTAAATTATACAATGCAGTGGCCATTAAGAAGTGCTATATTTCAGTTTGGTAAAGTTACGTCAGTCAATATTGCGTATTGTAGCAACACATAGCACGAGTGGCTCGAGCGCAAAGAACCGGGTAGGAATTCTACCGCTGTCGTTTGCTTCAGAAGGCAGGAAGAGTCACGTGAACCAATCACGTAGCCCTCTGCTCCATACACTGGCGTACGAGAGAACATTTGGGCACGTGCTGTAGAGATCCAAGCTTTCCCTCCAGATAGACAGCAAGGAATATAGAGTCCTTTACGCCGAACCTGCTCGGCGTCCAGCCAGGAAAGGCATTGAAAAGAGATGCTAGAACGAGTGTTGTTAGTGGAGCGTTGCAAGCGGATCGCGAAAAATAGCTATTATAATGCCATGAAGGTCGGACATATATGAAATTAGTCAAGATTTACTTTATATTTACAGCATTTACGCATTTTTGAAATTTCAAATCAGGGAACGCTGGGTGTACGGGCATACTATAACGCTACACCACTGTTTTAATATCTAGTTTTTTATACAAACCTGAAGAACTGGATAGTTATTCCCCGAAACGTAGTTCTAAAGAAAGGAAATTAAAAACAACATTCGCATACGTAAGTACAGTTTTTAACGTTAATTTTTCAACGTCATGCAATAAAATTCTTTCAGTTTCTCTTTCGTCTAGTACCACTTGCATTCCATTATGTTTCATAACCTTTTAACAATGATGAATTGAAATGTGGGAGGTTTGAACGGAACACGCTGTACCTTTCTGTTGAGTATGTTACAAGCAGTGTGCAAATTGACGGGAGATGGGGGGGGGGGGATATTGTGGGGATTTCCCTGGCAGGGATGGTTTTATGCACCTCAAAGAAAAGAAAATTGAAAGCATACAGCAAACCATTTCTTAGCTATGTAACAAAAACAACTTAAAAATATCATTTATGTCGATTAATGATCCAGTCATAAAGAGTTCCCTGCCAAAAACTATGCAGCCTTGTGGATAAAAGCTGACCGAGCCGCATGGGAGGAGTTTGAGCTTTTGCTTTGGGAGGGGCCAGACTCTGGGAGAAGCATATGATGTACTTGAGGGTTATTGAATATCCCATAGTTTATAAGGGTCCGGAGACCTTCCCCCGGAAATTAAAAAACAACAACTTAAAAACACGGATTTCTAGGCCTTTTAGATTTGAAAATGTTAAATTTCCTCGCTTAAGTAAACAAATATTAATTAGTATATTGGTTGTCATTTTGAAAAGAAGCAAAACAGAACGATTATTGCATTTTGCATTTCATTAATTTGTTTATTGATACAATACTCGTATTACTTTAAAAAAGTAACGGTACAATAGTAAGCTTCAGAAATTTTAGAAAAATTAAATTGAAAAGTTCCTTTGATGCCTCAGCAGTAACTGTTGACTCAACACAAAGTCATTTTACGTTTTTCTTTCTTCAAACTGTACACATCAATCAAATTGCCCAAGACCCGCTATTGCAGCACAATTACTGCACATGCCATCATGCCAAACGTCAAGATTTGCGATATGGCTTTGTAACAAAAATGTAGTCACTGAACTTAATCATGTGTTATTTTTCAGTCTTTTTTAAGTTGGGGGAGGCAGGCCCCCCCTGGCCCCTCCAGAACTTTGACTATGCCGAGCCGATAAATTTTCAGTATTATTAGATCGAGAGCTCTTTTTATGTACGAGTATTGGCTTTTTAAAAATGTAAATGTATTAAGTGTTTCTAAATTACATGTAAATGTTGTAAGATTTAATGACATAGGTTGGAACCAATATTCTAAAAGGTGTGTTAAAAAAAAGACCGGATTGTTAGAATAGCAACTTTACCTGAACATGTACATCTTATTCATGTTTGTCCCTTTCAAAGTACAGTCCTTAGCTGGCCACACACCGCTCAAAACGTTTCTTCCAGCTTTGAAACGCCTCCTGGAATGTTTCTTCCGGAATGCTCTTTAGGTCCCTCGTACATTTTTGTTTGATGTCATCAATTGTGTCAAACCGACAACCTTTCAATGCCGATTTCAATTTTGGAAAGAGGAGAAAGTCTGCCGGAGCCAAATGGAGGCTGAGGAATCACCGTCGTCTTGTTTTTGGCCAAAAATTCAGTCGCAAGTAGAGCGGTGTGAACCCGCGCGTTGTCGTGGTGTAGCGTCCAGGTTTGGTTTCGTCAAAGTTCAGGCCTTTTCCGCATCACTGCGCGTCTTAACCTCTTCATGACCTCCACATAGAATTCCTTGTTGCCTGTTTGTCCTCGTGGGACGTATTCGTAATGAACTATTCCTTGCCAATCGAAAAAAAGGTTGATGTGAACATCGTCTGTTGACGTGGACGGTCGCCCACTTCGAGGATCTTCGTCCGTCGAAGTTCTCCCAGTTTTGAACCGAGTGTACGAGTCACAACACTGTGATCGGCTCATTGCTTCATCACCGAACGTGTCTGTGGCACTTTTACTGAGCTTCAAACAAAATTTAACGCACACACGTTGCTCCTGCAACATTTTTCTCACAGCCACAAAATGTCCCACTGACCGCTGCAGACTCTGACATGTGTTGCTCGCGCGCACGAACGGCTTGCACTGAGCTCCGGGCCTTGTTGCAATGTACTTCACAAAGTTGACGCTAGATGGCACAACTGTGTTCATTTGATTCCATCAAGTAGTTTGCTTGTAGTGCACTCAATCCGGTCTTTTTTTGAACACACCTTGTACTTGGAACAATAAGGCAAATAGTTTAGTTTACTGACTGGTAACATGTATGCAAATTTGCATACCTAAAAAACCAACCTTCCAAATGATATCTAAAGATATCAGTTTTGCGGTTTCGTGGAGATAGATTATTCATTCTATTTTCCGCTCACTTTTTGTTCACGATCAATTTCGCCTTCTGTCATGTACATGCCTGACTAGGGGTTATCAGATCACTACAAGGAAAATGTAGGACACAATGTCCCAATATGTAGGACACAGTATTCACAATAAATAAAGCACATTTCCAGAACATTTTAAAAAGTTGAAAAACATAATTTCTTAATGCAAAATTTCCAAACTTGTAATCAATAATACACGATACACTTCTTACTACTTGTTTTACATTTTAACTGATACTTCTCAGATGAGCCCATTTTTATTAAAATTTCAGTTTTTCTCAAAATATATTTATGAAAAACTGCACTGTCAAACTCTCTGAAATTATACTGAACCCCAGTACCAAACTTTTACAGACTTTTTGAAAAAAAAAAATTCCCTATTGACTGTTGTGTTGGTAATGAATGTACTGGAATGGTGAACAAATATTCAGCATGGAAAGCCCCTGTCACACGGAACTAGATTTCTAGCATGAATGCCCTAGTTGGTGCTGAACTAACTTTCTAGGTAGCAATCATGGCCTCCTGGCTGACTGCTTGACTGGTTTGGAGGAATAGGACATGTTCTAATTCCTACTTGCTTTCCTCGACTGGATTCTGTGGAACAGCCAATAGAGCAAAGTTTCGCCATGTGAAGATAATCTGTGAGTGTGCAAAGGAGCATTTTTGTCTGTGGTTTCCGAGTGTTACTCCAGCAATGTATAACGTTTACAGCATTAAAGGCACGTTGAGTTACACCATCTATGATGAGTGCACGGTGTTTACATTTGAAACAACTAAAATATTCTTCCATACGTGTACAGTAAACATTGTAAAGTATGTATTTAAGCAGCGCCATTGTTGTGTACCTAATAAAGTTTTATACGAAACGTTATTCCTCTCGGTTCAATAGTTATCGGCTTTTAAAAATGTGAAGTGATACATTGTTTACATCTCACGCGGCCGCCATTACAACTTCCCTCGTATGGGAACAAAAGTCTATCGACAAATACGCTGATAAGTATCGTGTGAGGCAAAAACTAGCAAATTGGTAGCCAGTCCAGCGCCAACTAGGGCATACCTACTGGAAATCCAGTTCCGTGTGATGGGGTCTTTACTTGAAATGGTTCCAGAAGTTTCATCTAGCGTAGTTTTTAGTTCAATAACTTCGTTTCTTTACCCCCTGCTGTACAATCAAAATATTAAATAAGAATGGGAAATGCCTTGTTTCATCAGATTAATCCCAATGCAAGAAATTCCACTCAGGCACTGAACAGTGACATCAGAAGGTGGTTCCAAAACATTGTTCACATTAATTGCTTCAGTTTTTATTTGAAATTTCACTATTGAGTTGAGTGCAGTCCATACACTTGCAACTTGCATGATTTTTCTTTGTTTAACTCAAACACCTACAGTATTTCCCTAAATAATGTTATGTGATGCTCAAAATGTAGGACATTTATGATATTTTTCAAATTCCTAACAGACGTCGGGTAACCCTATACCTGACTAAGCCACCAGACAGGTGCTGAAATCGATCATGAACAAATAGTGCGTGGAAAAATGAAAGTTTAACTCGTTAGAATGAACTACCTCCCAAAATCAAATCATAAATATGCAACTGATCGGCCATCCCCCCACCCCCACCATTGCAAGAAGCTTACTTCACAAAAACTGGTTGCAAGTGGTAAATTATAGAATTATAGAAATCATGTACAGTAGACTCGCGATTAACCGAGGCTCCGGGTTAACCAAGGGAGTGGTTGGAAAACATCGCGCTGTAATTTTGTAATTTATTTTGGTGACAAAGAATATTTATGGTTCTTCACATTTGAAATGTTTGATTTTATAATGCATTTAAAGTGACAAAGTTTTTTTGGAAGTACGATATTTTATTTTTGAGCAATTACTTCCTATATGCACAGCCATCCGAATTGTGCTGGTGCCACATATGGGAAAAACAAAGTGAGAGTGGGACAGAAGTCACTGGTTCATGCACACTGTCAACCAGGCTGCGTTGCCTATTTTGAGCATCAGACCGACCTCTCTCTGGGCACTTTTGTGTCATCCCTGATCTTTCGAGCAAATGCTGTCAGTTTGTATCACATGGATTACAACCCACTCTGCAACAAAATATTTCATTCACTTAAACCTCCGAACACACGAGGTTGTGCTCTGATGTGGCAACAGTGCCAACTTCTGCCTCACACCTAATTTCATGGCCATGCATTTAGATATACAGGGGATGGACAAAAATATGGAAATACCATGACATCGGTGATATCGATGCAATTTTTCCACTTGAAATCGGACACGGTACAACATTATTTTGTTTTGCGGCGTGAGATAGGACCCTGTCTGACTGGTAGGAGTTGCGCTGTAGATATCGTGCAGTGCAGTTGATACTGAATCATGTCGAAACTGACAGTGTTTCAAAGAGGGCAACTTGTTGGTGCCACTGTTTCCAAAGTAGCCATGTTATTTGGCGCATCGAGAGGGACTCTATCCAAGATCATGATGTGTCCGGGAAGACATCATCATATAAACACCTGCATGGATGAAAATGTACACCGAGTGACAGAGACAGAAGGATTGTGATCATGGTTTGTCTGAAGAATGGTGCAAGATCCCATTATCCACCATCCAGGACTTGTATTTGTCCATTCCTCAGAGACTGCAGGGCATTTTGGAAGCTAAAGGTGGTCCTGCACGTTATTAGCTACAGCATTCCGGCCTTTCCTCGCAGGTGTTTCCATATTTTTGTCTATCCCCTGTAGATTGATTTTGGTAACTTTTCTCTCATTTCAAATTTTTAATTGGAGGGGAAGGGGCAATTCTTCCATCAAACCCCACTGATGAATGAAAGTACCATGTTGTGTCAAGTTTTCTTTCCCTTGCATTATGTTCTGACTAATGTTTCCACATGATTAACAAACTGCATGAAATCTTGTGATTTTTCTATTATTGTATAGTAATATATATATTTTTCCACAGGTACGTCGTATTTTACACACCATTTGACATCGGTTACAAAGCAGCAAAATTTCTACCAGTGAAACTCGTATTTGGTGCAATGAAAGAAGTCTACAGGTATGTGCTCACTTTCCTGTGTATGTTAAATGTCTCCAGTAAATTGACATGAATTGACATTCAGTTATCGTACTGGAATTTTTATCTTGATGTGTGTCTGTTAATTGTTTTCACTTCTGAGTTAGTCATTCATGGGTGCTTATATTTTTTCGTACATATTTTTTGTAGAATTCAGCATGCATCTTCATTTTGAAAATTAACTTAGAAAAGTACAAGGGTTATCCAGAAAGTATATTATGGTGGACTATTGAGAAAAATCCAGTATATATTTATGAATCACTTATATTGCTGTTTCATGTATATGCCGTACACTACTTCTTGAAATTATTACCATCGTTGTTGAGGCACTTGTCATAGCAGGACACAAGTTTTGTATCTCTTCATCGCAGAAACATGCTTCCTGCAGGGTAAACTAAATTCAGCTTTCTCATTGTCGCCGTGAAACCACAAGCCAGCAAGGAAATTTTACTTGGTGCTAAGACTGGCCTGTAGGGAGGATGATCGAATTGTTTCCAACTAAATGCCATGATGAAACATAACATCCTGACTAATCATGCCATGCCACTTATTTCGGATTGCACAAATGCGATTTTTAAAGCACATCACAATGTGCATTTATTGTTCATGATAAATTTCAACCGGTTTCATGTTCCTCCTGTACCAGAAACAGATTAACGCTCATTTCACATGGAGTGAGCTTCTCATTATTTTTAAACATTATAAACACCGGTGTTCTAGTCTGGTGGGCGTCTGACTGCCATAACAGGAGACGTGGGTTCGATTCCCAGGGTAAGGTTGGAATTTTTCTGGCCTTGTCCCTGCATAATGCAGTTCGGGGCTGCTACGCCCCTTGTGGGTACGTACTTAAATGTTATTTTCCACAGCTACAGATATCTTAATCTCAGGGGGATAGGTTCTTTATTTGAGAATTCCAAATGAGAAAGCGTTGTAGGCCAGAAAAAGTTGTTTTTATTTTTGTTTGTCGTTTTTTTTGCCTTTTCGGCGTTTTTTTGGCTTATTGGTCCTTTTTTTAGCCTTTTTTAAGGTCTTAACGGCTTCTTTTTGCAACCTCACCTTCTTTCGACTACGTTTTTACTGCCCATTCTCACTTCGAATCGTCATCAGTTCATCACCTCTTAAACATTCTTTCTGTAGTAAAGAAATTAAAAAAGAAAGAAAGAAATATATTTTGTTAGGCCAAATATGATTCTTCAAATACAAGGGTTGATCAAATGAAAAGGTACAAAACGACACTGTCGGTGTAAATGAATACTTTATTCAAAGTATCATTCATAGGCCTGAGCACATTGATCCCATTGATGAACGAGCCGAATGATTCCTTTTTCCCAGAATTCCTTTGGCCGTGACGCGACCCAGCCCTTCACAGCGTCCTTGAGTTCATTGTCCGAGGTGAAGCACTTTCCTTTGAGATGCTTTTTCAGGGGACCAAACACATGGAAGTCACAGGGGGATAAGTCCGGACTGTAGAGCAGATGGTCTAGCTGCTCCCACTTGAACCTGGCCAGTTCCGCGTGTGTGACCCTGGAAACATGTGGACGTGCGTTATCATGGAGCAGAACCACACGCTCCGTGAGCAGCCACGGTTGTTCGTCTTCCCCGTAAACGTTCACCATCCGGCGATTAATATCGGCCGGTTTAACACATTCCGCTGTCAGAAAACGAATAACGCCTCGCTGCTCCTTAACAGTCGAATTTGCCAATGTTAACGCCATCTTGTCCGAACATGCACTGCCACGTCACTTGGACGGCGCTCTGTATCGGAGCCTCTGCTCTCTCCTGTGCATGTGCGTTCCCCTGCATGCTCCGATGCCACGTGGCGACTCCAATCGCACCCCTAGATATCACGCTACGTTCTCCCATCGCGGCATCGGTATTATATAAACGATTCCCTTGTTACGACGTTTCGTACCTTTTCATTTGATCAACCCTTGTATGATTTTTCAAATTATGTTAATCTAAAAAATATTTAATGTCTGAAAGAAGATGCATTTCATACATATTGTTTTCTCGCACTGTGTGTTCCATACCACCAGAATTTTTTATTTTTTTATTCATTAAATATGTAATTAAGACTGAAGCTATTAATTAATTTGGATCACATTTATACGACCTTTTTTCCATATATAGGTCCTTTTTTTGATATTTTTAGGTCTTTTTATAGGTCTTTTTTGGCAATTTATAGGTCTTCAACTTCCGAGCCCTATTTATAACATTATTAACAGCGTAAATTTCAATAAACAATTATTTGAAAGAAAAATTATAGACTATAATTTGTCTCTGAGCTATTTATGATGTAATATTTGTATTCCTGCTTTAATTGTGATTAGACCTCTGATTTTTAAGTTCTAAAAATAGGCTCTAAAAATCCCAAAATAGGTTCGAAAAACCCTAAAATTGGTTCTAAAAATCCTAAAGTAGGTCCTATAAATCTTAAGTTAGGCTTGAAAAATCTTGAAGTAGGTTCAAAAAAACTTAAAATAGTTCAAAATTCCTGAAAAATGCTGATTAGGTATAGTCACCTATATCCTGAAATACGCACTATCTTGCATAACGTTATGTGCGTTGCCTAACCCTACGGCGATGGCAGAAGTTACCATTGGAAATTTGCTATTAAAATCCACTCTTTGCCGTGTCGTTAGGCAAGCATCTTTTTTTCATGTTATCCACAGTCAAATTCCGCAATTTTGTCCGTGAGGATCATCTTATATGCTGAAAATAATCTTTCAACAAGAATATAGTCAGTGCTGCAAACTTCAATGCTGAAATGTTACTAGGGACGTTCAATATATAAGTTTCCCTGTGCTATAAAATATTGTATAAAGCAATGCTATTAAAAAGAAGCACATGGTTGACAAGCTCCATCCTTTGTCTACAAGGAACAACAATTGATTCGTTATCAGACGTGAAGGCGCATGCGCTCAAGGGTGAAAAGTAAATGCTTGTTCGGAAAACGCGGGCTCGCGTCATAAGGAGTTCAGAAGCATGGATGCTAAGGGCATTCTGCTTATGAACTTTTTGGAACAAGGAAGAACAATTAATGTTGACCGTTATTGTCAAAGATTGGATAAACTGAAAAACGCAATTCGACATTAGCGACCAGGTCTCCTGTCAGCTGGTGTCATTCTTCTTGACGATGACGCTCGCCCCCACTCAGCAGTGCAAACACAACACAAAATTGAAGAATTGGGGTGGGAATGGCTGCCCCACCCTCCATACAGCCCCGATTTAGCACCGAGTGATTTCTAATATTTTCCGGTGTTAAAGTCTGAATTGCAAGGTTACCGTTTCGAAACAGATGAAGAAGTGAAGCGGAATGTGAGAATAGTGCTCAATAGCCAAAGCCCTGATTTTCTTGCAAAGGGTGTGGACAAATTGGTGCAACGGTGGGACAAATGCCTGAATCTCTATGGGGATTATGTGGAGAAGTGAGGAAGGATCCTCCTACACATGTATGTATAGTTTTCTAATGTATCTTAAAAATATATTTTTTTACAGCATGGGGAAACTTATATATTGAACGACCCACGTAGTTTGCAAGGCGTGAATGCCACAAAGCACTGAAGTGACGCGAAAGTGAGCAAGACCTTACAGATCAGACCACTTCGGATTGCACAGGTAACAGTGGCACCAGACATTTTGCTTTGTTTAGAGCTTTGAAAAATCACCATGGACTTGGAGGAAGGGAAATGGACAGAGTACGTTTCAAACACGTTCGTCATTAATTTTTTCCTGACTGAACAAAGCAAATGCCTCTGTGCAACATAAAAATCCTATAAAACCTTTAAAACATATAAAAACCTAAGAAAAGGCTTGATTTAGGCGCATAAACCTAACATAGGTTCTAACAAGCAAAATAGGTTATTTTAGGCACTATAAAACTTCATCAGTTGTTGCATTTTTTTAATGAAACGCTGACATAACTTATTTCTTACATATCTGTAAAGGAAAAATAGGTTAAAATATAAAATCCGAAGTCTAGTGACTACTCTGTCACTAATTATGTATCAAAAAATGTTGATTGCAGAGACTGAACCTTTCACATGTCTTCCGTTTTCCCAACCAGGTGTAAAAAGGTGTATGATGGAGTGACACATGCTGCCAAGCTGTATCCCAATGCATACCTCATAATGATTCTTATTGGAACGTTGAAAGGTAAGATTTCCATTGCATGTGATTGCTGTGCACTAATAATGGTACTAGTATTGTTCTACCCAATGCAACATAATTGTTTCTCATTGGATATAAGTTTTAAGTTTGTCTTCATGTTTACATCAGAACATGATACATTAAATGTATATCTTGTGGGACATTTTGTACAATATTAGAAGAAGAATGCTGCTGCAATCATCTTTATCGTCGTTATCTTTATAATTTTTATTATTATGAATTCAAATTATTCTTACCCCTGCTGCTTAATGGGAACGAATGCACTGCATTGATAAATTGAAAAATAGATGCGAAGACACTTAACATATAAATACTATATATCATACCTATACATAGCTTCCAAATGAACTCTGTAATGTAGCCTATTGTTATTAAATTATCAGATAGATTGGAACAAATATTACATGATACATAAAATTTAAATCTTGCTGGATTACTTGGTTATTAATCATATCTTGTATAAGCATCAAAAATTAAATTTGCAGTGAAACAATAAGTAATTATTGTGACTATACGATTAACATATGTCTAAATATTAGTTTCGTTAATTAATTGGCAGTTGTTGTAAATTAAATACCCAATAAACAAAAACCAAAGCCCAACCTATTAATCACCTCCACTATGTGGTAGCGTCGTCGCCTTGTAATCGAGGGATCCCGGGTTCGATTCCCGGTGGAAGCACATAGTGGTTTAGATCCCACTTTAAACTGTAGGTCCAGTCCCGATAGCCTTGCTGCGCATAAAGTGAACTTAAAACACCAAATCAATTAAATGTATAAAGTGTTCTTACAGAACTATTTGTACTGTGTCGTCAGTGAAAACCACAGACAATTCTTTTAGTAATGTCCATGCCTTATATTTCCTTTAACACATTCTCTGCCATATCGATCATAATGGCCAAAACTGGTGCACACCAATCATGACATGTTGGTCATTATGACCGAAACATGTGGCTTGCACTTTGTTTTTCTAGTGGGCCGTCGGTCACAAGTATTAACAAGGATGCACTTAAGGCATGACTGACAAAGTGTGGAGAGTCTAATGCACATAAAAGTGTTTTGCCTGTTTTATTTTTTACATGAAAGAAGCAAAATAAAGCCCAATAACCACTTTGGCGCAGGAGGGAGGAATTGATGAAACCACCCTTGCAGAAAACTTTAATGAACATACTCAAAGAGTACTGTGCATCTACGTGTTTCTTCTGTACATATTTACTGAAATCCAAAATCCATGCTTCTTTTTCAAATTTCCTCTCTCTCTTATCTGGACCATAGCCAAAACCAATCTTTCTAGGGTTCTGAGTATTCTGTTGTATGCTTATATCTCACCATTGCCCTCCACAGAATACATTTCTCTGTGATATCACCAAAAATGAGATATTGTGTCTCTTTTGAGTATTCAATTACTATATACTCAACCATCCTAGGTGCAAAACCTGCCCCTCATCACCTCTCACAGCCTCCAGTTTTACATCACCACTGGCAAATTCACCCTCCATCCCAAAGGGATCTGCCACACATTCAAACCTGATCTACATTCTCATCTGCAACATCTGTGGTGACGTTTACCAGGGGGAAACATCAACTGCCCTCAATCTCAGAATCAACATCCACAGTTCCTCCACCCACAACCTGGACTTCACTGTCGCCGTCCATACCAACCATCACAGCATCCCTTTCAACGACTGCTTTGAGGTAGCGATCATCCATCTCTTGCCCCAACCAGCCAACGCTTCAGTGTGCAAAAGACCCCCACCCCAACTCTCCCCTTACCACTCCCACCCATCCCTCCCCCTCCTCCCACCACTCAGAGTTTTCATTGAGCCTGGTGGCAGAACAGTGTTTTTTACATCTTCGATCCAGACGTGGCAACCCTGCAGATCTCTAACTTCCGTTTCCACCTTTTCTGCTACCACTAATGATGAGGCACACGGCCACAAAAATTTGAGTTTTCCTATTGTCTTATGAGTTTTTCCTTTTATGCTTTTTATTCAGCCCTTGTGTGACCCTCCTTTCTTTTATCCACTCATCATGAACTAATTTTTTTTTTTTTTTTTTGGTAGATCAGAGAGATGAGTTCAAAATTAGAACAGAATCTTTAGTCAAATTAATTTTTGAGTACCCATACATCCAACTCACAATGTAAACTTTTTCACAACTACCTATAACGATAAAACGTGATTTTATCATTATTATTTTTATTCTTAGTATTGAGCTTTGCTTTTTAACTACAATTCGTTTCAAACTTTAGTGGGATTTTTTCATCAGAAGATCGAGCTTGTGGGCGTTAAAACACAAGAACTCTCGTCACTGGGGACCACTTAACTAAAATCCTCGTTGTTCCGTCCTCTTTTTCCGACGATCCTCGGTGTTTTGTAGCTGGAGAAAATCCTTCTCTGCAATCTCAGCTTCACTGAATGAAAATCTGCCAAACTGCTGCAGACAGAGTTCACTCCCACATGATCTCTTTTCTGGAGAGCCTTAATGCCGATTTAACGTTTCTTGTGCCTATGCAAACAACGGCGGACTAGCGTGGTCTTCTGACTGAAGACTCTACTTTACCACTTCGCCAGAAGAAAATGTCCCCGGAGGTATGCAAAACTCAACAGACAGAGCACTAACTTGCGTGACCACCTTCCAGTCAAAATCTCCGCGCCAACTGCTGTAACTTCTTCGTGCCAACTGTTGCAACACTCCTTCGCCCGAAATTCAAGAGCGCTTACTTCCCTTTATGTACCGGACTCAGTCTATTATTTCAAAAAGGGGTGTTTCGATTCCTTTTGCTTCTTTCTTCCCGGAACATTCTGTAAACAATCTGTTACATACCCTTCCTCAGCACTTTTTATCAGCTGATGGCTTCTGGAGCTATACTATTCCAGATACAGCAATCTTAAGACCAAATGGACAGAAATTGATTGGGTTGGTGTTTTAAGTCCACTTTATGCATGGTAAGGCTAATCGTGACCAGACCTACAGTTAGAAGTGGGATCCAAATCACCATGTGCCTCCACTGAGTATCGAACCTGCGACCCCGTCATTACAAGGCGATGACGCCACCAGTGTGCCATTGGGGAGGCACAAAAATGGACAGAAACTATAGTACACGGGCTGTAATGAGAGTAGCAGTCTGAAACTTCGTAGATATGCTAATGAAGCAATGCGCTCGCGAATTATGAAAAAAAAAAAAAAGTTCCAATTTTCGCCACCAGGGTAAAAAATGGCGCTGTAAGCAGTCAAAACTTGGTATAGTTACAGGAAAAACACTATAAATCGCAGAAAACAATACACTTTGTAATAAAATATCGCTACAATTTCACTATTCGAATTACATGAACATTACTAAAGGAAAAAGCAACAAGCGTCACCAACAACAACCAGGGAGCTCACACAATGGTTAGGCAATTTCACCGACTTTGACGTCAGAGTTATGGAAAATTCCACGTTTTGACTGCTTACAGCGCTGTTTTTTTACCCTGGTGGCGAGAATTGGAACTATTTTTTTTTGCATAATTCGCGAGCGCATTGCTTCATTAGCATATCTACGAAGTTTCAGACTGCTACTCTCATTACAGCCCGTGCTGTACCACTCTGAACACCGTCACTTTAATTATAACCACCTGATATGTATGCATATATAGCATGTATCATAAGTAATAGTGCAAACTGACTTAGTTGAAAGTACATGATAATAGAAACAAAAAAGTCTCGGTAAACATGGGTCCGCAAAGAAGCAGTTTTCAGTTACAAGCCACCACTCACTTCATTGTTTGTAAACTTTGTCCTAGTTGGTAAAATGCTAATAATACAGTAAGAAAAGTCATTGGAGATCTCAATTGAACATTCTACTTACTTTAACAAATGTTAGTATGTTACATGTTACAATTACTGTACACTCGTACCTGTTCAAAATGTCGTCTTTCCATCAGGATGTAATACTGTATGCGATTCCGCATTGAGTTTCAAATTCTTTCGAACACCCCCAATTCATTTCGGAATTGGTCACAAGCATGTACAACTCTCTGTACTGATTTGTATCCATCCTGTTTGATTACAGCGCCACCTCTTGGAAATGTTCTGTTTTGTAAAGAAAGAGGAAACCTCGAAATGTACAAGGAGTAAAGCACTTGGTGTTTACAAAATGCAATCAGTGACGGATTCTTCTAACCACACATTATTAACATTTTACCAACTAGGACGATGTTTACAAACAATGAAGTCGGTGGCAGCTTATAACCACACATTCGCAATTATCTCAAACGGCTCCTTTGTGGACCCATGTTCTATTCTATGTTTCTATTATCGAGCACTTTTAACTGGGTCAGTTTGCGCTATTACTGTTGATACACCCTGTAGATGTGTGTCCACATACACACACACATCGAGCTGTTATATTTGAAGTAAACCTGCATGAGGTGACACTGATGTACGAGTGTCGGCAAGTATTATTTGAAATTTAGTTACGAGCACTGTTTATATTTTTCTATAGTTGGTCTATCTTGTACAATATGAAAATTAGGGCTGAGCCGATACTGTCGGCCGATATCAGTGATATCGGTATCAGTAAGTATCGGTTGAAATTTTTTCACCGATGCCATTGTTTTTGAGTCGCTACAAGTTCAGCCAAAACAAACATTTGTTTCTTTTCAAAGGTTCGTTCACCGTACGTTTTGAAATAGCAGACGACACAAACCCAGACACACAGTTAACAACAGCTCACCTAGCGGAAGCCAGAGAACTATAAACAAAAGTTGCACGCCAAGCAACAGTACAGCAAGTTCCAACGAGGATGGTGGCAGTGGCCACTGAAATTAATAGAAAAACAAAAAACAGCTTCATTGATAAAAGTGAGTACTAGTTTCTCCGTATTTACATTTGGCTTTGAAGAAAAATGAAAAATACATATTTGGACTCAAGTTCTGTGAACAGCAAGTACGCGACAAAGATCCATACGCAGATAAGACTCTCGGCCAAATATCTTGCAAATCAAGGTTAACGAGAAATTATCCCCCATAGGAGTTCCATAGGAAGATTTCTATGATGTGTTAGAGAAAGCATTTGATGATTACCCAAAAAATGACATAAAAGTAGTAATTGGAGACTTTAATGCCCAGATAGGCATTGAAGGCGTGTATCATCCAACAATTGGTAAACATATATCAATGATATGAGTCTAATAATAATGTTTGCAGCATCTAGGAATCAAGTAATAACAACAACTCTGTTCCAGCACAAGGATATTCATAAAATGACATGGAGAGCCCCGGATGGAAAAACTTACAATCAAATTGACCACATGCTGATAGATTGTAGACATAGATCAGATATCATCGATGTTAGATCGTATAGAGGGGCTAATATTGATCCCGACCATTATTTGCTTATGGGAAGGATTAGAGAAAGAATATCTAATAGTCGAAGAATGAAGCCTGATGAAATTTAATGTCACGCAGTTAAGAAATCCAACAGTGGTTGAGAGGTACAGAAGTAAACTACAAGAGGGATTCATCGGGACGAAACTGGCAGAAGTGAAAAATGTAGATGAAAGGTGAGATAGATATAAGCTGAGGATCAGTAATGTAGGAATGTACTTGAAATACAAAAGCCAGTAAAGAAAGAAACGTGGTTCGATGAGGAATGTCAAAATGTAACCAAAGAAAAGAATGATGTATATAAGAGGATGCAGCAAAGAAGTGCAACAGTGAGAGCTAGGGATGAATATCAAGACAAAAGGATTGAGAAGAGAGTCCATAGGAAGAAAAAAAAAGGAATGGACGAAGCAGGAGATGAAGCAGTTGGAAAGCCTGTGTGAGCAGAAGAATGTAAGACAGATGTATAAGCTGGTAAATAATAGAAAATATGTTTTTAAGGCAAGGACAACAGTCTGTAGAAATGAAACAGGCGATATAATTAGTGACAGTAATGAAATTTTAGAAAGGTGGAGAAGACAATTTAATGATGTATTGAATGGCAGTGCAGATGTAGCACGTATGCTGGAAGAAGGATTAAATTAAGAAGAGGGCATAGAAAGTCCAACGTTACATGAATTATGGGAGGCAAAGGTAAAAAGGTAAAGTGGTCCCCTGTGCATAGCACCACGCCATGAAGGCGTATAGGGGGTGTGGGGGTAACGCCCCACACTTTCTTGATCCGGTCGTAGTTGGGGGTGATGTGATCAGCATCACGCCCCTGACCACCTTTACCCCCCAGGATTTCTCCCAGGTACCCATGTTATTCGACGCTGGGTGGGCACCGGGGCCGCTTACAACGTTAGAAAAGTTCCTGCATTTGAACCGGCCGGGGATCGAACCTGGGGAGGCAGTCAAGATATTGAAAAATAGTAAAACACCTGAGATAGATAACTTGCAAGCAGAGATGGAGGCGAGTGTGTCATTAGTGTCTTGAATGAAATAATAAACATAATCTGGAAAAAGGGACAGATGCCAAGTGAATGGAGTTTGGGTATCATAGTACCTATCCACAAGAAAGGGGACATGATGGAGTGTGCAAACATTTTGTTGAACGTTGCCTATAAAGTATTTGCAAGAATTATATATAAAAGACTACTGCCATATGAAGAAAAGTGCCTTGGACCATATCAATGTGGGTTCAGGCCAGGAAAATCTACAATGAACCAGATATTCACCGTAACGCAAATACTGGAGAAAACTCTGGAGTTTGGGATCGGAACGCACCATATATGATTACTGTATTATTTATTTAAAATTTGCTTCTCGTAGAAGCATTAATAATATTTTCGTACACACAGGTAACGGAGCTGGATTTGTGAAGCTGCTGGAACGGCTCATCAGAGGAGTATGGACGCCAACTGCCATGGAATTCATGCAGCCCAGCTTGTAAGTGGATTTCTCCTTAACAAGAGTTAATGTTGAGAGTACATGATATGAAATTTCTCAAGGAACAGAGATTTCTTAAAATTAACTTGAGAATTCATTAATTTGGAACATACAATTCTCAAAGTAACTTTATGCTTAAAGCATATAACTACTAGTGACAAAATTTAGATTTTCTTTATTTTTTTTAAATTTTTTGTACAGAATTCTTGTAGATACAAATGTTTAGAGTCCCATATTTATCGTGAATAAAAGGTTAATATTTCGGAAAAAAAACTGGGCATATTTCAGGATCAAAGCAGTATATACAGAGTGTCCGAAAAGTCACGCAACCCGGTGTTTACGACCATATAACGGAATAGCAAAACGGAATGAGAAGAAACGCTTTCCGCCAAGAGAATGCTCTGTATATTGGGAAAAGTTAGAAAGACGAACATATGTAAGAACATGCATGTTTTAATAACAAATAAGCAAAGTGTTGCCAAAGGCGAATTTTTTTTTTTTTTTTTTGCAAATCGTGTGTATTGATGCACAGAACTCACTGAGGTAAATTATTGCAACATTTCACAATACTAACGAACAATTTGGATGGCCATGTATTGAATTTGCCAGAAAAAGAACTTTGACGAAGTTTCAAAAACATTGCACAAGGGAATAAATGGGCTGTTCCAAAAATCGATGTTTTCACAATATTATGAGGGCCACTGGCAACACTGTTGCTGTCACGTGTCACTAACAGACGTGTTTCACCTCAGGCTATCACACTAAGGCACTTTTAAGGAGAAAGTTGGTTATTCTCGAACATGTGCAATAAATTACATACACCTTGCAACCCTGAAATGTGGGTATCCCTACAAATTGAAGCAAATGTTGGAAGTGTCCACCATTTTCTTTGATACGTAAGTTGGTTCGCTTGATCATGTAATTTATTGCACATGTTCGAGAATAACCAACTTTCTCCTTAAAAGTGCCTTAGTGTGATAGCCTGAAGTGAAACACGTCTGTTAGTGACACGTGACAGCAACAGTGTTGCCAGTGGCCCTCGTAATATTGTGAAAACATCGATTTTTGGAACAGCCCATTTATTCCCTTGTGCAATGTTTTTGAAACTTCGTCAGAGTTCTTTTTCTGTCAAATTCAATACATGGCCATCCAAATTGTTCGTTGGTATTGTGAAATGTTGCAATAATTTACCTCAGTGAGTTCTGAGCATCAATACACACGATTTGCAAAAAAAAAAAAATTCGCTTTTGGCAACACTTTGCTTATTTGTTATTAAAACATACATGTTCTTACATATGTTTGTCTCTCTAAATTTTCCCAATATACAGGGCATTCTCTTGGCAGAAAGCATTTCTTCTCATTCCGTTTCGCTATTCCGTTATATGGTC
This sequence comes from Lepisma saccharinum, assembly GCF_977018435.1. Classification (NCBI taxonomy): domain Eukaryota; kingdom Metazoa; phylum Arthropoda; class Insecta; order Zygentoma; family Lepismatidae; genus Lepisma; species Lepisma saccharinum. The sequence goes on from NC_139258.1 coordinate 3,640,329, forward strand.
GTAAACACCGGGTTGCGTGACTTTTCGGACACTCTGTATAATGGCATTTTGGTGTTAAAATGCTGAATAAAACCCTAAATTTGATTTAAAAACTATACTTATTTCACAAAATTAAGATTTCACTTCTAATAGTACATTTATATAGTTATCAGAGTATTAAGTTTATTCCTGTGTAAAGGAGTCCATTTTTGCTTCTCAAATATTTACAACAGAATTAATCAATTTTCCGTGATTTGCATAACTTGCAGAATAAATCAGACCTCATAAGTGGCCGCGGTGGCTCAGTCGGTAACGCGTCTGACTACCATGCTAAAGGTCCTGGGTTAGATCCCCGACCAGTTTAAATCTGGGAACTTTTCTAACATTGGAAGCAGCCTCGGCCACCTAGTGTCAAATGACATGGGTACCTGGGGGAAACCCTGGGGGGTAAAGGCAGTCAGGTGCGTGATGCTGATCTCATCACCCCCACTCACGATGGGATCAAGAAAGTGTGGGGCGTTACCCCCGCACCCCCTATACGCCTTCATGGCATGGTGCTAAGCACAGGGGAACACTTTACCTTTTTTTTTATCAGAAGGTGTTGGGTCAGTAAATATACACTAAATTTTGTGTTTAAGAGTTTATTTTGCCTTTTGCAGTTTATTTCACTTCATTTCGTAACAAAACATGATAGCAAAATACACCTAACACCTTCTAAAGATATGAAAAATTAACATTACAATGTGCTATTCCACATTTTGTGTTTTCGTCAAAAACTAAATATGCATGCCCCTACTAATGTTTTATTCAAATAACTTGACGTTTGATGAAAAGGTTCTCTCGGGCTATCGACCAGGTGAGTTGCGGAAAAGATTCCAAGCTTTCGAGAGCTAACGTCACTCTCATCTTCAGGGTAGAAGTGCAGTTCTGAGCATCCTGGTGTATATAGGTTCTTGTACACAAGACTGCAGTGCCATTGGATACCCAACGTACAGACTTGCCAAATTCCTGACAGCTCAGCTTCAACCACTAATAGGCAAATGTGAACATCATGTGACAAACTCCACTGAAATCATCAAAACGTTGCAGCAGATCAGAACATCACCAGATGACATCTTAGTCAGCTTCGACGTAGTGTCAGTCTTTGCCAAAGTGCCTCTTCAAGATTCACTGGAATTACTAGAATGCCACTTCACACCAGAAATCATCAGTCGGTTCAAACACACACTGACCTCTACCTACTTCAGCTACGGTGGACAGTACTATGAGCAAACAGACGGTGTGCCAATGGGCTCCCCACCTCTCGCCTGCCATAGCTAATTTTTTCATGGAAAACTTGCACGAAGCTCTGCGCACAGCTCCGTTGAAACCCGCCGCCTTCTACAGATACGTGGACGACACCTTCATCGTCTGGCCGCACGGTAAAGAAACTCTTCAGCCATTCTTAGACCACCTAAACAATCAACACCCAAATATCAAGTTCACCATGGAGACCGAGAAGAATAACAGCCTGCCGTTCCTGCATATTATCATCAAACGCAAGCCAGACGGATCCTTGGGATACAGTGTATACCGGAAACCGACTCTCACCGATCTATATCTCAATGCCAGCAGTTTTCACCACCAGACTCGATGAGCTACAGTACTCTCTACTTTATTTCACCGGGCCATCTCCATCAGCGACGCGGAGCATCTATCAGAAGAAATACAGCATCTTCGCATGACTCAAACTGAACGGGTACTCGGAACACATCAACAAAACATTAAAACGAGTAGTGGCCACGGTGGCTCAGTCGGTAACATGTCTGACTACCATGCCAAAGGTCCCGGGTTCGATCCCCGGCCGGTTCAAATCCAGGAACTCTTCTAACATTGGAAGCGGCCCCGGCGCCCACTCAGCATAGAATAACATGGGTACCTGGGGGAAACCCTGAGGGGTAAAGGTGGTCAGGGGCATGATGCTGATCACATCACCCCCATTCACGACCGGATCAAGAAAGTGTGGGGCGTTACCCTCACACCCCCTATACTCCTTCATGGCGTGGTGCTAAGCACAGGGGAGCACTTTACCTCTTTACCTTTTACTGTCCAAGAAGACCAGCACATCAGGGAACTCGGACATAGCGGGGAATCCAGACACATCAGGGGACACGGACACTCCAAGGTACCCGGACAAAGCTGACCAGAAGATAGCCATCCATCCTTACACCGGAAATCTCTCCGGAGTAATAAGCCGAATCCTCAAGAGACATAACATAAAAACCATTCATAAACCACCTCCAAAGATCAGAAGCCTACTACGTAACCCCAAGGACGAGTTAGGACTCAAAACACCGGGAGTCTACCGGATTACCTGTAAGTGCGGGAAAGCATACATTGGGCAGACGGGTAGGACAATAGAACAACGCTGTAAAGAACATCAAAGCTCCATCAAGTATTTCCACCCTGAAAAGTCGGGACTAGCAGAACATTCAATCAATGAGGGACATAGACAAGATTTCAGCAGCACAGAAATCATAGCCAAAATTCAAACTACTGGGACTGCATTATGAAGGAAGCAATAGCCATTCATGAGGAAAAAGAGATAATCTTAATCGCGACACGGGGCTCGAACTGGACCCAGTTTAGTTAGCGTTAGTTAACCAGAAGCGTGCACCCAGCAGATGCACCACTCGATTGGTCCGCCATCTTCACCGGGATCCCCCCTCCACGAACCTATATACACTGGGTTGATGCTCAGTACTGCACTTCTACCCTGAAGATGAGAGTGACGTTAGCTCTCGAAAGCTTGGAATATTTTCTGCAACTCACCTGGTCTATAGCCCGAGAGAACCTTATCATCATTTGTCGCCAGGAAAGCTTCAAGACTTCAACATAACATTTATTCTATATATGAAAATTTTGTTTGGCAGGCCTTCGTCCTTAAAGGGCAGTTGCACCATGGAATGTATTAGGGTGGATCAAAGGAAAACTGAACAGGGACCACAGAATGAAATCAGCAAGGTTAATTTCAAACGTAATCTCCAAAGTTACACAAGCACTCGTCCCACTGTTTCACCAAGCGGTGAATACCCTGCTCGTAGAACTCCTTTGGCTGAGATCGGAACCAGTTGCAAACATTGTCCGAGTGGAAGCGCCGAAACTTCAATGCATTTTTCAATGGACCAAAGATATGGAAGTCTCATGGTGATACATCAGGGCTATATGGTGGGTGTTTCAACACTGTCCACCCAAACGTCGCCAACGTGTTCTTTGTAACAGCTGACGTATGTGGCCACCTGTTGTCATGCAGCAAAACTACTCCAGAGGACAACAGCCGTTTAGCCTTGATTGCTGCGTGGATGATACTGCAGCCCGACCTCCTATGCATATCATGTGCTCATGTGCGACTATCTAGGGCGAGTCTATTATGCAGTTGGGGTTTCCTTCCTTACCCCCCACTCTAACTCTACACAGGGTTGTTGCTAGGGATGTGACGAAGCTGATTACTCGGGAGACAAATTTATGATAAATAAAAACTGAGGAGAGCGGTAAATAAAATGTTAGATCAGTGGTATATACCAGCGGTGGAAAAAAAAATGGCACACACTTTTTCATTATGAGAGGAAACAACATACAAAAGAGCTATAAATTGATAAACTACTTCATTTTTATATACTGTACACACACACAAGTACTTAGCTGTCCAACCAAAAAGAAAACATCAACACAAAATAACTTCATTTCTAAATTGCATATCTCAAGTGATTTATTCATTGTATGTATTTAAAGGATATTTTTGCTGTCCAACAAATAAAATAATCACCACTGCACATACACAAACACATGTTGAAAATCACATGATGATAAACAAAATTCATTCATGACTGAACACAAATGACACCATTGTTTCCCTTGATGTGCAAGAACAGACCAATCATATCGCTGCTACAGCTAGCAAGTTCAATGAAACTGGAAGTTGAGTAGACATTCGGGGGAAGAAACGAATGCAGCTTGACAGGGAGCGAAGTTTTCGAACTGAGATTATGTGCATGGGAAATCCCAATTTGCAGTGTCTTCCTGATGTGATCGAAGGTAAAACATTCTTCAGCTGCAAGTGGTAGGAAACTTTAGGCAAACGTTTCGTTACAAATCGACAGTTTGCACGGACAACCTCGATTGTCAGTTTTTGCGTGTTTTCTACTTAATTTGATGATATTTCACGGTTATTTCGCGAAAAAGCGTTCATTTCTTGGAAAAGCACAAATTTCGCATTACTTCGTGAATAAAACTCATACATATTTCATCATTGGGGATGTAGTTATGTGCAGAATGTTCAAAATTGCATCTTTTTTTCACATTTTGCGATTTTGCGCATCGCGAAATTCAATGTCCCTACTGATTACACATGTATGAAAATCGGCAGAAATTGACACATCGGCATCGGCAAATATCCGATATTTAAACCGGTACAGATTATACTAGAGTTTTACCTTCTAATAAGTTTTATATTCTAGTTTTGTAAGATTTATTGAAAATTAGGTTATGATTCTTCATCATTGTAGAGTTTTTGTAATAAAATTATTGCAAACTCTCATTCAGAGGATCAACCTAACTCAAAATCGGGAATATAACAGTACATTGCTGAACCAGGATCTGCTGTTGTATTGGAAATTGGAAATTCAAAAATGAATATTCAAACCTGAAGCAACTGCTGAGAAAATACTTCAGCATACCTGCTGCATCAGTATTCAGTGATTGAGTGTTCAGTGTTGCTGAACAGATTTGCGATAAGAGAAGAAGTAGGTTACTTCCTGAAGTGCTTCCAAATCTTGTGTTTCTGAAGTTGAATCTGGCAGAACAAGAATTCATTTTGCATTTCAAAGAACTGCTTGTGTACTAATGTTAAATCTCTTGGCAATCCATGTTCTTCTTAAAGGTTTACTTAACCACCATTTGTAGATGCAAATGTACATTTGCATCTCTTGAGAATATATATGTACTATATACTTATGATATGCAATAGAAATGTACATACCAAATTTATTTTTGTCATGCTGAAAATAACATCCCATTTCTGTTTAATAATCTTATGTATCGGAATCGGTTAAATATCGGCATCGGTTCCAAAAATTACCGGCGAGTACATCAGCATCGGTAAATTTTCAGCTTCGTCACATCCCTATTTGTCGCCACACACATACATAAATATAACTCAATACATCAACTGTTCCGTTTTCATTTGATCCACCCTCATAGCTTACTAGTGTAGTACATGATATCTAGATCATAACTTCGGCCAGAATTTAAATCTGGTTGGCGACTGAGACGAGAAATTAATGATCTTTCTTCCTTTACAGCCCTACAAAAGCTTGCATTGTGGCCTCGATAATCTTTGTGCTTGACAAGAAGACTGACTTCATCTCTGCACCACACGCACTTGTATACTTCGGCATCGTCATCTTCTTTGTGTACTTTAAGGTACGTATGTCCAACAGCAGCAGCCTCTGCTTGATACATCATTGTTTGTTCACTTGATGTTTACCAGTTGAAGTGCGCTGTTGCAACAGGAACATTTGAGTAGCTGTTTCTTTAGTTTCACAGAAGTTACGAATTGATATGTACAGTCAACAATATAAATTCAGTTTTACTTACGTTTTTTGCGAGTATAGTTCGTTCTTCAATTACGACGTTTCGAGAGATAACTTCTCTCTTCTTCAGGTTATAAGCAGTTCATAGCTTTGTCAAAATATTCCTTCCATAGTCAGCAGGATCGAGGATTAGGTGAAATGTGAGCGGGGGAAAAAATATAGGAAGATCGATTATACTCTGACAATTTACGTTCTTAAAAGCCATCGTTACCTAAGTTAAAACCTATTATAAAAACTTTTTAGTCCTGTGTAAATTTAAAAAAAAACAACTAAAAACCTTTAAAATTCTAAAAACAATTCACTATTCCCAGTCAAGTTGTCCGTGACGAGCTTCCCTTGCGAATTTTGACAAAGCTATGAATTGCTTATAACGTGAAGAAGAGAGAAGTTAGGAAAATCTTTGGACCTAAAAGGGATGAGGAGACAGGTGAGTGGAGAAGGTTACATAATTTAGAACTACCTAATTTGTATTCATGTCCAGATATTATGATAATAATTAAATCAAGAAGACTTAGGTGGGCAGGCCATGTGGCACAAATGGGACAGGAAAGAGGAGTTTACAGGATTCTTGTTGGGAAACCTGATGGTAAGAGACCTGTAGGAAGGCCAAGACGAAGATGGAGGGACAACGTTGAGATGGACCTAAGGGAAATCGGTAGGGATGGAAAAGAGTATATAGATCTTGCTGAAGATAGGGAAAGATGGAAGGCCTGTGTTGCTGCAGCCATGAACCTTCGGGTTTAAGAAGGCTAGAAAGTTAGTTAGTTAGTTAGTTAGAGAGAAGTTATCTCTCGAAACGTCGTAATTGAAGAACATACTATACTCGCAAAAAACGTAAGTAAAACTGAATTTATATTGTTAATCTTGTGAGTAATTCGCACATAGTAAATATGAAAGGAAAGTCAGTCGCTAAACTTTCATCTTTAAACTCCGAAATGTAACTCTTTAGTTTCAAAGCAACTAATTGTGCTTCTCTTGGCATTACAACTGTTACCGTGACCGTCTTGAATGGATAAGAAAGCTGAACCAATGCCCCAAAATTTTTGATTGAATTGGAGCATTAATTCATAAGTCAAATGATTGTTTAGTTCTGTCTGTCGGCTCATGTCTGCAGTGGTCGGAAGTAGTGCGCTACTTGTAGCATCGCTACTGTAGCTAGCTACAAAATTTGTAGCGGTAGCTGTAGCGGCACTACCTTTTTTAAATTGTAGTTGTAGCGGTAGCGAAGCTACAAAATTCCTGTAGTTGTAGCGAAAATTTCACTACATCTACATTTTTTCTCAGCATTTTGAGGTAATTTTTGAATGTGGCAATGGCGTTAAAAATAAATGACAATATTGCTTACTTTTGCAAGAGACTCAAAGTCCATTACATGCAAATACAGATAATCTAGATTATAAATATCTTTATATCGCAGATTATAAATATCTGCATAATTTATTTCATTAGCAACTGAATAATTCTAATATCCAGATAACTAACTGGCATATATGAATATATTCCGGCTAATAGGCATTTATTTTAGCTGCATCGCTATTTTGGGGAGAATCATGCCTCATTTGCTACACCGCCAGGAAAAAAATGCGCCGTTTGTGCCACCCTGGAACAAATCCTGTGGATATCGATGGCGTAACAGACAGCAAAATATCGATAATTACTGTGTAAAACCCAACTTACAGTGCAAAAACGGGCGATCCATTTTCTACTAATCTGACAAAGCAGTAGTGCCAGCAATCAATGGTTCAGTACGTTAACAGCATTGATCATTGTCAGTGTATAGGATCACACTGGCAAGAAATTATTGTTACAAGAACGATAGTGTTTCTGGAATTACAATTAGTTTGGTCATAATGATTGTTCGCAAATTTCAAAATTACAATATGTTTAGAACACTCGGGTTTACACATCAGTTTCCTCAATATATTTTTATCATATTGTAAAAAGAACGTACAAGTTATTGACTTTCCTGCAGAAATGACATTTTTTTTTTGGTTAAAATACACAGTTTTCAAATTTATGTATTTTTCCTACTTTTGCGTCCCTTTTCTGTAACTTTCTAATCATGGCAACGAGGATGCATTATTTATTTAGTTATTTTCTTATCTGTGACCGTTTTCTGCCACTTTTGGCTAATTTTGAGAATGAGGAAGAATGATGAGCAGAGTGGGGAATGGAGGAGCAGGAGGATCCCATCCTCCCAACTATAGTGGAACCACAAGCAAAACAACCTGCGCAGACCCGCGACTCCTGTGCACCGTACTCCGGCGAGGAGGGGAGGGGGGAGAGAGGGCCATGCTTCCTTATGGCCGGTGTTGAAGGGAAGAAGGGAAAGCTGCATGGGGACTTTTCGTCCAAGGTTTTTTCCTTATCGTCGATCTATAGGAGTCTTTCCTAGTGTTTGTTTTGAGTCCACTTTATGCACAAATCAGCTGATCGAGACTGATATGAACCACCATGTGCCCTCCGCCGGGTATTGAACCTGGGGCCCTTTGAATACAAGGTGACAATTACAATTTCCATTGTGTTTTCGGGGAAGCATTTCCAACAGAAAAACTTACGTAAAGCATTGTTCCAACTGTTTCTCATTTATACCATTAGAAGCATCTCCCAGCTATCGTCCAAGTTCGAGAAAATATCCGCCATCCCCCAAATAACATTCTGTTTAAGTTAAGAAGATTAAATTGCTAAATATCACATGTTTATCTTATTCCCATTTTGTGCAACATGTTCTAGTTAATTTCGATACATGTGATATTCTTCCAATTAAATATATAACTTTATTATAGAATGAAGGGAATCATGGTAATAAAACCGTAATTTTGCCTGTAGTATTATATGGATGTTATTTATTATTCTCAATCACGGATACGTTTTGAATTGATATGCCACTTACAAAGTTACTTCTGTATTAATATTTTAACTTTTAATTTCTTAGATATTAAACGAGAAGACAAAAGTTTATGAAGAGAGAAGTAACATGCATTTCCTGAATTAAGCCTACTTTTTATTTCCTCTTTAATATAATTTTCACTTGTTAATATTACTCCCAAGTATTTGAATTTGGAAACTGGTTTAAACGAGTTGTTATCAATAATTCGATTTTGATTATTACCTAACACTTGGTTTCGGCCTGTAAGCATATATTTAGTTTTCTCTTTGTTAACTTCCAAACCTATCTCTTTAGCTGCTTTGAAAAATATTTTAGCATTATTCTTAATTGTATTTATATCATCCCCTAATAAGTCTACATCATCTGCATATGCTAATAACTGAGTCACTAAAACGTAATATATGTAAAAATACACAAAATAAAAGTAGCATTTTTCAAGCTTACACACGACAATTTTCAATGATAATACAAAACAACACTGATTTAAGCATCATATGAAGATATGTATTTACATATAAATCCATCTCCCTGGTTATTACTGTTGGAAAATGTTAGCACTTTCAAAGTTGTTCCATTCTAGTGTGCTCTTAGAAATGGATGTTATTCACATCAAAAATGCAATGTGGTAAATAGAAACAAATTTGTATGAAAGTTCTGCAAGGACTACTCTTGGGGGGGAAATACGACAACTTGGACAGCTCACTAATGGTTAACTCTAAAAATAGTGATTTTCCCATGTCCACTGTGGGTACCATTGATTCTTATGATGGTGGCAATGCTAAATGTAGAGGTCTTGGAACATGGAAATCCGCAGGATTTTTTCCAGGGAGGGGCAAGGAAGGTATTTTTGTCCAGGGGGGGGGGGCAAACAAGGCACATTTTCCTCAATAATAGTGTTGTTCCCTCAAGAAACATTGCTTAAATTTGAATTTATCATATTCATGCAATAATTAACACATATTATTGTGGCTGGAATGAAATTATATCTGTGAAATATATAATTTTTGGTTGACTTTCATTTTCCACGGGGGGCCATGGCCCTCTTTTGGCTCCCCCCTCCTTTCCGGATGCCCGTGTTTTGGAAGTAATTGTATCATTGTCATGTATGCTTTTGCTGTATCAGTGAACCAATTGTCTGATTTTGTCTTAGTAAAGTTTGTTACATAAAAAGCGCAGTAACAAATTCACCAAAACTTAGACAAAACCCAGTAACTACTAGAACAATTTGCTAAGATTTGTACAGTATTTGTATTTTTTTTGTTGTTGTTGTTGTTGTTGTTTAGCATTGCCTTTCTGCCAATTTTGACTAATTGTGACAGTGAGAATGAGTGGTGTTTAGGTGAAATTGTTGATGGGACAGTCACAAAGAACATCTATGTCCATGGTGGGAATCCAACATGAAAACTTCAGTGGGGAGGTCGAAAGTCATCCACTTGACCATCGAGCCAACTTGCAAAGATTAAAGCCAAAAATTGTGAAAATGGGTCGTAGCAATGTGTACGAGTTTACTTGTTTTTCACGATATCTTTATGCATGATACGACCTTTGTCAGAAAAGTTCCAGAACTGAGCTCGTAAAAAATAATGTATTCAACTTACAGACTAATGGTCCTAGGTCTTGTCAAAATAGTCCCCTCGGCTACCTATGCACAGCTGCCACCGTTTCTGTAGGTCATGGAAGCAAGCAGAGAAAGCTTCATCCGGGATGCTTCTCTGCACATCTGTCGCAAAACTGTTTGTATTGCTACAATATCTTCATGATGCTTCCCTTTCAGCGGCTTTTTCACATGGGGGAAACAAAAAAAATCACATGGCGACAGTTCGGGTGAATATGGGGGATGTGGTAGAGCAGGGATACGATGCTTGGCCAGATTTTCCTGGACTGGTAAAACAATATGGGGCCTTGCATTGTCATGCAATAAGAACCGCTGCCAAGATGCCGACAAATCAGGATGGCACCACCAAATTGCTTGACAAAAACGTTTCAGCTCGTCAATATGAAAGTTTTGATTTATCGTTTATCCTTCAGGCAGATATTCATGGTGCATCAAACCTTTAGCATAAAAAAATTAGATCAACATTGTCTTTGGATCGTCTTGCACTGAATCTCTGCCCTCCCAAAACCTTTTGTGCCAATCAAAGAGACAGCTTCTTGATAATGCCTTGTCACATATACTTGCTGTATCATATTCCATGTTTCACTAGAGGTTTTCCTAGCTTAACAGAGAACTCACTGTTAACTCCCTGCTCAGAATTCATGTCCATCACGTCACTCGAGTAACTTCCAACTAAATGTACCAACAAGCCGAACAGTGGGTTGCAAAGCACAGCCCTGCCACCTAGTGAGTTTACATGGAAACACTTCCAAGGTTATGTTTATTCAGAACACATATCAGGTAACTGAATAACACCCATTCCTTGTGTTTCAATATCATAGGTAAGGAATAAAAAATCAGTCCTGGAACTTTTCTGACAAAGGTTGTAGAACAACTGCATATATGGTAATAATTTGTAAATAGATTTACTTGCGTTTCCGAGACAAGATGAAGAGCTTCTTTAATATTTCTTACAGTTGTCCTCGTTGCTGCTGGGAATCCACGATCCATTTGTGCCGTTTGAGAACCTGTTCTGTGCCCTGTTCATGGGAGGCATCTGGGACTCCATGCAGAAGGTGATGACCCGAGGAGGAGGCAGCAAGGACGAGGCTGCCAAGAAGACGAACTAAACTCCATTGGTCACAGAAACCATGAGGTATGCTTTTTACGTAGGATTGGCAGTTGATGATTGTGTTACGTAGTAATGTATTTAGTGAATAATGATAGCTGGGATAGCATTAATGCTGTTGGATTAGATATGTGTTGTCTACCTATATATGCGAGGGTTGGAGTATAAGTCATGCCAACTATTTTATTTCGCGAGAATTCAGAAACAGTATGAAAATCCGAAATATACAAATGGAAGGTGCCAGTGTATTGTACAGTAGACTCGCGATTAACCGAGGCTCCGGGTTAACCGAGAGAGTGGTTGGAAAACATTGTGCTTCATAACGCACCCCCCTGTTTGTTTATGGAGTCATGTCACCGTCCGCGTTGCACGTGTTCGTTACATTGTCGGTGTATCCGATTGTTACGGTGGTGTTTAAGTCTGTGTAGGCCTATTCTAAGCGGAAAAAGTAATCTTCTCATTTATGTTGTACTAGTAATAAATAATTACTATACAGTTTTAAGTGTTGTTTCGTCATTTATGACCTATTAGCACATTATCTCCGTATATCAGAGTTTTTCCGTTACCGAGGTAATCTCGGTCCCAATTAGCTCGGATAATCGCGAGTCTACTGTAATTCAAATTCACTTTTTTTCTTTATTGACGGGCGAGGTTCGGCCTGTGGCTGTTCTCCCACCTAACCCCGTTTATACATTTACCTGTTGTACATAAACAAAATGATAATAATAATAAAAGTAAAAGAATGGTTACAAAGAAAAGAACAAAGACAAATTTTAAAAAATCAAGAAAATGCATAAAAAAGAAAGAAAATAGAACACATTCACACACACACACACATGTACAGAACTGAGCAGGAGATTCACACAAGGATATTGAGATTAAAGTACATAATTATGCTAGTTTTGTGAGGAAAGATAGAACAATATAAATATTACAGTATAGTGGTTAAAGATTTGTCAAGATTGACGAGGCTTGTATGCAGTTTAAGCTGTATTGTGTAGTGCTATTCGTGGGAGCTTGAACAGAGATATTGCTCATCTAACAGTAGATTCTTTCTCATTCTTAAATTTGTTAGGACTGGGGAGGGATGTTATGGAGGGGGGAGCAGGCATGTATCTAGAAATATGTTTGGGGGGGGGTGTACAAACCAAGTGTCTCAGGAATAATAATAATAATGTTTTAATTAAAATAATTATATTATATCAAATTTATACTAATTACAGTACATAAATTAATATTATATTATTATTACACGAATAGGTAAAAAGACTATAAGAATATAGATATAACAGCACACATTCATTACGTAGCTTACCTGTAGTTAAGATCGGAAAATTTACATAAAAACAAGTGCCCTGGCAATGAAATTGTCAAATAAATGAATAATTGAATATTTATTGAATAACAAAAATCATGTTACATGTAGTTGGTGAAAAGTAAGTTTCTGATTAATATTTGATGCATATTATTTTGAGTATTAGTGTATATAAATCTTCTTTGTAATGTCATTCAAAGCCGTATGATCCCAATATGATTCTTGCCTTCTAAAACATTCAGAGAAAATTAATAACCAACGATTATGCAACAAATGCTAATATTTTCATTGCTTAATTTTAGTACTTGGAAAGTCTGGGCCCCCTCCTAAATACGTCCTTCCTGTCCTTCAAAGCTGTATGATCCCAATATAATCCTTGTCTTTCAATAAGTTCAGAGGATATTATACAACAAAGGCTAAACGAGCATATTTTTATTATTTAATTTTCATACATAATTAGTCTTTCAGGTCGGGGGCAGGTCCGGACCCCCTAAATACGTCCTTCCTGTTCTTCGAAGCCTTATGATTGCAATATAATCATTGGCTTCCAATAAGTTTAGAGGAAAATATACAACAAAGGCTAAACAAACACATTTTTCATTATTTAATTTTAGTACTTAAGTCTTTCAGGGGGGGGGGGCGCAGGAGTTCATTCCATGCTTTTGCCACTGAAAGTGTAAAGGACAATTTGAAAATTTCCAGCGAGTGTTTGAAAATTTCAAGTTTTTCTGTTCCTCTTGTTTTATACAGAGCATTCCCTGACATTCGCTACGAGACTCGGCGGCAAGCAGCCCGGTGTCAGCGCTTGTCTTTCCCGGCGAACGGGGTCTGCGACATTCGCTAGAGTCTGCTATTAAAATTAGTTTTCATATTGTGTACTAACCTTGACTACAGAAGGTGTTGAAAAGGATGTCCCTCTGCTGCAACACATTCCTGGCATCTCCCAAGGAAATTGACATTTACATGTGCAAGTTCGTCTACTGTAATTATCCCGATTTCTCGTACAATACTCTCTTTTAATTCACGGATGGTGAGTGGATTGTCTTTGTATACTGGGTTTTTCTTTCCACTTTTATTCAGAACTGACCCTGTTACTCTAAACTTTTTACGAGGTTTAATATAGTGGTCCTATGTGGAACGGGAACAGCAGGAAATTTCGTTGCAAGACGTCGTCGCACTTCTCCCCAATTCCTCTTTCCGAAGTAACACTCGACAAGATAAATCCTTTGTTGTAATGGAAACTTTTGTGGTGCCATATTAAGCCACAATCTTCAACACACGGACACGACACAACACAACTTCCGAGGGAGGATTATACTGGCGTCAGTCTGCAACGTCAACAGAAAGGGAAAGAGAGTGAAGGCAGGGAGAGCGAAAAAAACAGACTCTAGCGTGCGACCGTTCACCGGGAAGGGCAATCGCTGAAGCCGGGCCGCTTGCCGCCGAGTCTCGTAGCGAATGTCAGGGAATGCTCTGTAGTTGTGAATTTCCATTCTTGCTTTTAGTTTCTCGAATAAATGTGGAATGTATGAACAATGCAGATCATGTGTCAACAATGTATAGAATAGAGAAGTGAGAAAACATCCTTAAAGATTTGCTTACGTCAAGATGGTACCACGTAATCTAAACTCCGTTTACCGCATCCATCACGAATCCTTAAAGATATTATCGTGCCACATGTGTTTACAAGTCAGAAAGCATATTTTAGCTTTACATGAACAAAAGAGGCCCATATTATGACAGGACACTATCACACAGCTTCCACAGTTCTTCCAAGAGCTCGTCACATGACCTTTCAAATGGCATATCAATCACTTGTATAGGTGCCCTCATTGCTGAAATATTGCAATTTAAAATTAACAACACTGTGCTCGAAATCATACATTGACAGATTTTGCACCCCTGTAAGTTGATGGATTTGCCTCCCCACATCATTGTTTTTTTTAACAAATGTTCTCCTGGGAACTGGTGCAAGAAGTAATTTATGTGACAATTTCATTATGTTAATTCTGCATAGCATCATCATCATCGTACTAATTTGTTTTGTTTTATTACAGTGAATGACGCATCAGGCAGATGAGAAAAGTCAACGAAGCTAGTCAAAGTAATTCTATTGGTTTTGCACAGGTGCAAAAGTCTGCGAATTTGAATGCCGCACTTGAGTCACTGATGAGAATCCTGCGAACTGTGTGAACAATTTTTTTTAACTTTTATGCAAAAAATAATGTCGTGGTTTTTATCAGACAGTACAAATGCATCGTTCTTTTGTAAGTTCCTAATCACATACCTTCAGATTTTATCCCGGGTTTTGTGTTTTTATCCAGTGAAGTGGAATCTGGACGTTGCACAGTTCATCTTGTAAGCATTTAATGCCGTTGAATCTGCAGAGCCACTTCTGCAATTGTATGTTTATTAATTTTATGAATTCATTTTATGTCTTTGAGCCGAGCTCTAGGTGGGTGCAGCTTTGGCCACATGGAATGAATTCATATTCTCCGAGAGATTCAAATATCATCATCATGTGAACTCCAATGAAGTTATTTTGTAACTTGCATTTTAAGATCATTTTTTATGTTTGAAGAGAGTAATGTGTTAACTTATATGAAATGTTGCGTGTGTACATGTAAAATATGTCATCATTTTACGAAAGTATTGAACATTTTAAGTTGAGAAGTTTGAGTCATATGTGTATCATTGTATGTCACCAGCCTGTTAAAATTTTATGATATATTTACCTGATCATACACCATCGAAAGCATTAATACAACTGGAAAACAAATATTGTCTTTATTTATTTTTAAACTGGAATTCTTATATATATTTTTTACATACAGCATGATCCGTTCGAATGTCCCACATTTCAATTTATTATTGCTAAAAGATTATGAAACATAATGGAATGCGAATGGTACTAGACGAAAGAGAAACTCAAAGAATTTTATTGCATGATCTGGAAGTTCACCATTCTCTCACTACGCAGTGCCACAATCGCATAAAGCACAATGGCGACTCCGCAGCAGTGCGCACGATCTGTATTCTGGTATGCAGAGACCAAATCAATCATTACAGTGCAAAGAAATTACGGGAGTAGTAATAAACAATCCGGAGGTTCTCGTTGATATGTTTTGGAGTATAAGGGGGAGGAATTAAGAGGGATTTCAGAGAAGCCCACATAAATCACTTCGCCAAGAGTCCAAGTAGTTCAAACTTCGCACATCATGCCTTAATGGTTTTCCCATCAGGTGCTTCTCTTCATATTCTCTCCGGTAATTTCTGCTTCTGCGGAGTCGCCATTGTGCTTTATGCGATCGTGGCACTGCATAGTGAGAGAACGGTGAACTTCGAGGTCATGCAATAAAATTCTTTGCGTTTCTCTTTCATGTAGTACCACTTGCATTCCATTATGTTTCATAACCTTTTAGCAATGATGGATTGAAAAGTGGGAGGTTTGAATGGAACATGCTGTATTTCCAAACATTATGCAAAGAGTTATGATTAGGGCCCGGGACTTTGTGTCCTATAAAACTGTAAAATATGTATGTAATTATGTCATATAAATTGGAAAATATGTCATGGAAAATTACAAATATGTCTGAAAAATACAGAAATATTCCCAGTATAGCCAAAAATATGCACAACAGTACTCTCGAATATCTCCCATACCCGATAGAGTAGAGTAAGGGCTGTAATGTACCGAATGTTATTTTTACTTTTCACTGATTTTTGTGAAAAGCGAAAAAGTCAAAAAAATGAGAACGAAACTTCTTTACTTCCCGTGCAACAATGAGAGAGAACATTTTTCCTCCATAATGTTTGCATGGCTATCAATTGTCGGCGGGATAAAAAAAGTGGGGTATTATATTGTTCTGTACTAAGAAAAGACGGCACCTTTCTTCCTCCGCAATTTCCATATCCTGCCATCGACAATATGAACTATCCGTTGTGCTAAAGCTACGAAGAAAAAATTATGAAATAACCGATTAAGTGCGAGAGAATTACGAAATTATACAAAAATATGTCTTATTACAACAAAATTGAAGAAATATGTTGTAAAAACGCGAAATTGGTGAAATATGTCAAAATATGCTTTGTCAAGTTTGTCTATTTCGGCTGATTTTCATCAGATATGTAAAGATCTCACCCCAATAATAGATCCGAAGCCAATTGAAAAATATGTTATAACATACAGTCCCGGGCCCTTGTTATGATAATTCATTATCCACATGTGAGACTTTTCATTGAGTACTTAAGTCTGACCAACCAAAGAATTAACTTCAGGAAACCTAGACTTTTCGCCTCCAGTTGTGGGAGTTTCAAGGGAGGAAAAGCAGTGTTGCTATACACTTGATTTTTGTGTAGCCCTACACGAGACCTTTTGCTGTCAACATACACTCTTCGCTCGCTTTCCGTGGGAGGCAGGGAATCGGAGACCCACTCGCTTGCTACTTGGTGGCAACTATTAGGTTTCACTGTGCTCGGCGTTGTTGAGGGTACCACCTGTCGAAAATGACTAAATTTGGCAATGCAGAATACCACGAGAATTTTCCCTCACCACAACAACTGGAACAAGCCGATTAGTTCAGCGGTTAATGAGACCATCCCTGGACAAAAATGGAATTTTGAAGTTTGTTCTTTCCCCGAACAGGATTTAGGTGGTTACAATTAAAATTCCTGTACTCAAAGCTCTCTGGAGCCCAGTCAACGCAACAGATTGCAGTGAAACTTGGTATATAGACTATATAGCCCGTAGGGAAGCGAATGCCGACTGGAAGAACTAGTTCAAATTTTCTCCACCAGGAGGAAATGTGGTGCTGAAACAGTTGTTGCATTCCGATTGTGTCACTGTATGATGTGGATTTGCTGCCGATTTCATTCTGGGCCCCTTTTGCTTTGAGAAGCTCACACTGCAATGTCCTGTCATGTGTTTTGTTAAGAGTACACTATGTTTACAAACCACTGTCTTCATGTAAGATGGAGCATCCCTGCATGTTGCTCGACAAGTGAATGGCTTGCTTCATGTCAATTTTGGTGATCAAGTCCTCCAGAGGTTTTCCAAATGCCTGGCCACCATGTGCTCCGGACTTCATCCTGTGTGGATTTGTAAAAAAATCGTGTTTACCAAGAACGTGTACAGTCTCTACCAGAACTGAAAGACAGCATAACACAGCATGTTGCTACCATTCCCCAGGAAATGCTTTGTGCAACCATTGGTCACGGTCTTATACGCTACCAAAGGGTTGTTCACAGTGAGGGCATGCATATTGAACAATGCTGTACTGACATCAACTGAAAATAGTTTGACTTCTGGTTGTTATTAAGTGTTACATTTCCACCTGGTGGTGAAATTTTGAACTTTTTTTTTTTTTTCAACATTCCCTTCCTCGTGATCTCCATACCAAGTTTCAGCATAATCCATTGCTTCGAATGGGTTCAGAGGGCTCTATAATTAAAACTAACCCCACTAGAAATAGTGCTTGGAGGTGGGGTGCAGTGGCATTCGTTAGAGATCTGAGAATCGACTCTCCTCCGCATTTGTATTGTTGTAAACTGCAGTAGAACCTCAGTTTTACACTTTTTAGGTGACCAAAATTAATAAGGTGGTGCAGTGGTAGCGTCGTCGCCTTGTAATCAAAGGGTCCCAGGTTCGATACCCGGTGGAGGCACATAGTGGTTCGGATCCCACTTTAAACTGTAGGTCCAGTCCCGATTAGCCTTACTGTGCATCAAAAGCACTTAAAACACCAACTCAACAACAACATATTCCCGTTCAATTTTGACTACTTTTTTTATTAGCTCTAGCAAATCCCAAGTGTCCCACAAAGGGGTTTACACTATTTGAATGTTAATAACAGAGAAAGTGTTACAGATAACCTGATGGAACGTTTTGTATCTGGATCTGTCATGATTAGTGCTTGTTGCCATTCATTTGTTTTTCTTTAATTTTAGTTCAGTTGCCAGTAGTGACAAGATGGCGGGGAACCTTTCCGTTGAGCAACGGAAATGGATTTTAAAGTGTTTTTGGAAATGTGAGAACATGAAAGAAGTGCGGAGACGATGACGGGCAGAATTTGGTACTGCGCCACCGTCACGTGTAACAATTACGCGACAAGTTTGAGAGGGAAGGAACTGTGTGTGATCTGGGATGGTGTAACAGGAAGAAATCAGTATCGGACGAAAGAGGGATGGAAGCAGTGGTACAAACTTTCACAAGATCCCCCAAGAAGTCCATACATCAAATTCTGCCCGCCATCGTCACTGCACTTTCATGTTCTCACATTTCCAAAAACACTTAAAAATCCACTTCCGTTGCTCAACGGAAAGGTTCCCCGCCATCTTGTCACTACTGGCAACTGAACTGCAATTAAAGAAAAACAAATGAATGGCAACAAGCACTAATCATGACAGATCCAGATACAAAAAGTTCCATCAGGTTATCTGTAACACTTTCTCTGTTATTAACATTCAAATAGTGTAAACCCCTTTGTGGGACACTCTGTATTTATTACATTTTATTTACTAATTCATTAAAATAAAGATGAAGTAACATGTTATTTTAATTTGTTTGGAGAAAATACTTCTTTTTTAATGTGTTTTCAATTTAATTTATAAAAATTATTTTTCATGATACTATTTTTCAATTTTCTCATCATTTTACAAACATTTGCATATTCAATTATCCATCTTTTATATTCAACAAAATATTTTGTGCAACGAAAGGTACAGGTTTTCTTTTTCGAGAAAATGATCAAGAAACAAAACACAAGAATAATATTCACAATCATTTTTTATTTTTTTTGTACACTATCCAGAATTTTTTGGGTGCATCGGCACTGAAGCTATTTTACACCCGTCACACTATATGGGGTCCAGCCCCTTATCATAACAAAAATAAAAGCGTGTCTGAAAACTAAAATTTCCTTGCCTTGGTTAAAAGCTGAGACTAAAAAGGTCGCTCAGCACACACAAGGACAAAAATCAGGATTATTCTGGCCATGGGGCCAGTCACCAGAGCCTCGTTAGTCTGCAGTCCAGGGTGTACTGCGTGGAAGTGAGGTTGACTATTGGGTGCACTACATTTGCTAGAGTTAAGTGGGGGGGGATAGAGTAGAAACACTCGAATGGGAACACATCATGTGGCTTCTTCAAGAGGGTGGAAAATGTTTAGGTTAAAACATGATAAAAGGTAGGTACTTTGATAAAAAGTTGAAAAACTTATTCATATTGTGGGAAATCCAAGGATCCCGGGTTCGAATCCCGCTCGGACTTGGTTGTTTGTGAATATCCATTCATCAATTTCATCATTTCATAACTCATCCCCATCTTCGCAAATTAGCCAAGAGGCACAAAATGCGAAGTAAAATAAACTAAATAAAAAATATATATATTGTGGGAAATAAGACACCATAGTAAATGCATATAAAGAGCACATCTAGGAAGGTGATTTGCTTGGTGAAGTGGGTTCAGGTGAACTTGAGGTTGAGTTGGTCCATGAATGTGTGTAGGGATGGCTCTCCATGTCCAGGGTATGAAAATTTCGTCAATGAAATGGAGCGAGAGAGAGTGATTTTAGGGGTTGTCTATCCAGGAAGTCTTGTTAGAATTTACATATAAAGAAGTTGTATCAGTAGGGTCGAGTGAGCCCTGTATTTACCACTAGAGAACTTAGCTCAGATGGCTGGGCTTTGAGCTGTAAGAGAATGCATCTATGATAACACCATTAAGTCTTGTTTCCATGATAACGAAAACTCAATATGCTGACCATTATTTATTTATTTTAAAACATAAACTAAACGTTACGTTTCAACCTTCTACCAAGATCTTCTTCAGACTCTGTACCAAATACGAGTGAAATAAGGTACCAAACAGGAAGATATGCATACACACACCCCTGCAGACACAAGAATATTAGAAAGTTGTTTCTGGAACATTCTTTTCTAGGTGTTCCAGCAGGTGGCCTTCTCCTGTCAACTGTTGTTTCACGTGACAGGCAAAGAATGAAGAAAGAAAGAATAAGGAAAAGAGCACGAGATAAGGAGCCAACCACATTCCAGATGAAGGGAAATGTTTATCTAAATTGCCTGTCAGGTGAAACAACAGCTGACAGGAGAAGGCCACCTTCTGGAACACCTGGGAAAGAATGTTCCAGATAAACAACTTTCTAATGTTCTTGTGTCTGGAGGGGAGTGATTTTTGTGATTTCATTCGTATTTGGTACAGAGTCTAAAGAAGACCTTGCTAGAAGGTTGAAACATAACGTTTAGTTTGTTTTAAAATAAAATCTGCCTTTGTCAACATATTGAATTTTGAATACATCTATTATTTTGGTAGTCTTAATACTAAGTGGGAGAATGTGTAGGGTATAGACACAATTAGACACATAAGTAATGATTAACAATAACAAGATTTATTATTAGAAGAATAGTGATTGATATATGACGAGTATCTCTACCTAAGTGTTAAGGTAAGGGAGCTGCTTGGAGAGAAGGGTAGATTAGCGAACTGCAAGCGTAGATTCTTGGCCATCTTCTAAGTGCCTGGAGGCAGCCTGGGCTTGGGTGCATGGATGGTCATCTTGGGTCTGAGACTGGACAGCACCTCCGGCCGCACTTCAAATCTGCCACCCATTTTACCCCTTTACTGGGTTTTTTATACAGAGCATTCGCTATGAGACTGCGGAGAGCTGCCCGGCGTCATAGCTTGTCTTTCCCGGTGAACGGGGTCCGCGATAGTCGCACGCTACAGCCTGTTTTTTTCGCTCTCCCTTTCTGTTGACGTTGCAGACTGACGCCAGTATAATCCTCCCTCGGAAGTTGTGTTGTGTCGGGTCCGTGTGTTGAAGATTGTGGATTAATATGGCACCACAAAAGTTTACATTACAACAAAGGATTTATCTTGTCGAGTGTTACTTCGGAAAGAGGAATTGTGGAGAAGTGCGATGACGTTTTGCACCGAAATTTCCTAGTGTTCCCGTTCCACATAGGACCACTATATTAAACCTTGTAAAAAAGTTTAGAGTAACAGGGTCAGTTCTGAATAAAAGTGGAAAGAAAAACCCACGTTTACCTACTGAGGGAAAACTCGATGA
This sequence comes from Lepisma saccharinum, assembly GCF_977018435.1. Lineage (NCBI taxonomy): Eukaryota > Metazoa > Arthropoda > Insecta > Zygentoma > Lepismatidae > Lepisma > Lepisma saccharinum. The sequence continues at coordinate 3,661,951 of NC_139258.1, forward strand.
GATAGGACAAAGGTTAGAACAGTCTCCTCGGAAATCTATCCGCCGCCTCTCTCAAGAAATGGGTGTTTCAAAAACCACAGCATTTAGAGCCGCTAAAATTCTTAATCAGGAGAATTACAGTAGACGAACTTGCACGTGTAAATGCCAATTTCCTTCGGAGATGCCAGGAATGTGTTGCAGCAGAGGGACATCATTTTCAACACCTTCTGTAGTCAAGGTTAGTACACAATATGAAAACTAATTTTAATAGCCAACTCTAGCGACTGTCGCGGACCCCGTTGACCGGGAAAGAGAAGCACTGACGCCGGGCCACTTGCCACCGAGTCTCGTATGGAATGTCAGGGAATACTATGTACTTAGGGGTTGGCCTTCGACAGGATTATTTTTGTTGCCTCGTGTCGAACGCAGGAAGTCCCATACTTGGGGACTTGCTTCTTATGGTCATGGCTAAGAAGGAGACAATCCACACTTCCTTCACCTTACTCCAAATAAGGGTTTTAGAGCAGGGTGCGAAATCATTTAAGACTGGTGGGGGTGAGAAATATCTTAATCTCCCCACATACATATAAATTATAATATATACATATTTATAATGATATTAAAAGTAAAAATAAATTACTAAATTAAAAATATATTATTATTAATTACCCAAGAAGAAATGAATTTGTTACTTTTAAATATATCAGATATTATAATGTAGAAAACTACTTCATTTACTAACTGGTTAAAGATGTTAATAAATTATGAAATAGTTGAAGTGGTTTTATTATGTGTAAGTTTTTATTTATTACTTGATCTTTACAGTATTCCAATTTGGTCCCGGAACCTTTTTCCCGGATAAATTCTCAAATGCGGTCCAAGTTCGATACGCAACTTTGATAGAATTTAAATTGTGCGAGGAAAAAAGGTTCCAGTTCTGTTACGGAATCTAGTAGCAGTTCCTGTAATCAAGGGGTCCCGGGTTTGATACCTGGTGGAGGCACATGGCACAGTGGTTCGAAACCCACTTTAAACTGTAGGTCCAGTCCCGATTAGCCTTTCTGTCCATAAAGTGAACTTAAAACAACAATCCAATTCAATCTATAAAAACTTTTTCCGCGCTTAGAAGGGACTGCACTGTAAACACAAGGGCAAAGGTATTACTCCGCCAGGCTTCAGCGATTGGATGATCGTAAAGCTTCTGCTGCTTCCACCGAGTGGGAGAGAAAGTTGGCGCGAAAGCAATGTTACAAGCTACGAGAAATTAAATAAAAAGGAAAACTATAACTATTCACAAGATAAGCTGAACTTCTGTACTTAAGAATTTAATTTGAAGATATAAAAGTTTTTTACTTGCCTAAGCAGAGTCTGATAGAAAGTCAATTCCTTCCATAGGCTTCCCTTCCCTTCACTGCTGATGCCGCCGCTACTGCTATCAGCTGGATTGATAACAAGTCGGTCAACAACCTTGTCGCACATGTAATCTGATTCCCAGAAGCGTACCTCTTCTTTCTCCAATATGCAATACAATAAGGCGTCTGCCTGCCGGTCGGGTTTCTTAGCCCTGTGGTTAATCCTGAGAGGAAAGCCCGTTTTTTAGATTTTACGGCAGAATCTACCCACACCTTAGAAACAGTATGACCTTCATTCACCCACGTTTCATCAAGGAAATACAACTTTCGCCCCTCCCGCCTGTATTCGCGTATTTTCCTCAGGTAGTTCCGGCGCCACAACAATATGTCTTCTCGGTCAACAATAATCTGCGCGCAGATTTTACACTCTTAACAGACACACCAGTAAACTCGGATGTCAATTTCATCACGTCCTGGATAACCATAGTTAGATATTTCTCGCAAAACTTTGCGAACACATTCAATACAATTTGTTTCTCGCCGCTTTTCAACGGTTTCCCGCTGCAGTGTTTAACGTAGCCAACGCGAACATCCATCTCTCTCTCACAAATTGAAATTCCCTCCCGCCTGCCCACCCTTTACGCATGCGTGTTGTACCCAGAGTAAAAATTGTCACGTCTTGTGTATTTATGCCAACCTGGAGTTCATTTACATATTAAATATTGGTTATGATAATTCTAGAGTACGATAATTACAATTGTGTTGAAGGAATGTTCTATTCTTGCAAGTTAAAAGTGGACTATATTTTGTTGCGCGTGGCAGGGTCTGTTGTTCAAGCAGACTCAACGAGAAGTGTTGCCAATCCGCCTATTCTTTTGCTAAAATTAGCTGTTTTGAACTTTTTGGTCCTGCATTGGTGACAATAATGTCTTTCAGATATTTGCACAGTAGTATCATATTTATTTGACTTCATTCAAAAATAGACACGGAAGTGACCTATTTTTCGTTTGTTTATTTATTTTATTTAACAGCAGTATTAATCCTTGTGGTATTGTTGCAGACGTTCCTATTCGAACGTTCTCTACGTCGCTGTTTGTAAATATGATGCTAGATTTTCAAAATTTTGAAAATGGAAGAAATAAAGTGGCTGAAGTTCCATTTCGTTGGTAATTTTCGATTCGTCAAACCTCTTACGATTTTTCAGTAAATTAGACAAAATTCTGCACATCTATTCTCTACGTCCATTGCAAGACAGGGTCTACTTCATTTTTTGATAGCATAAAAAAAGAAAATCGCGGGTCCACGATATTGGATTTTTTTTTCAAATTCTCTTACAATTTTTGTCCAATTTGTGTGAAATTTGGAAAACTCTAAAAATGTATGCAAAACTACTCTAGTTATGTGAATATCTTTATACTACACATATATATTTAATAAACCTACGGAAATACAAAGATAACATTCGGAAAGAACTGGCCATTCAAAAAATGGCTTTTATTGTGAGGGAAGCGAGGAGGAAAATTTGTATTCTTTATTCTGTGAAAACTAGCAACAAATAGGGTATGACATGTGCACATTGTGATTATGGAGATTATCCATAAAAAGCATTTCTACAATATAATGTAGAACCCTACACACTGTGAGAATTCGCTTTTCGCTGTATTCTGCAGTTATTGGTTGGCAACACTATATTCATACACTTGCATTTGTTTACCGTACAGTTCCTTCTAAGGATCCAGTTATAGTAGCAGTGGCTTGCCCAATGGAGGGGGACGGGGTTGGTGGGGTCATAATCCCTCCCCCCTTGGCCCATCATTTCTATAAGAAAAAAATAGAAAGGAAACGTCAAAGACATGAAAAGACGGGAAGATGAGAGCTGACTACTAAAGAAATATACCTAACACCCCTTTTTCGAAATTCCTCTGCAGGACACTGAGCAATAGAATTTATGGGTTCTCGGATCTTGAGCAACCCTCTGTGCCAGGGGTGCCCACAGGGGGGAATTTTTTGGGGGGACAAAATTTTATAGTTTAGCTACCATATCTTCACACAAAAATGGGAGGATCCTTTCGTTTGATTGACTTGTTATTTATTTTTAGTTATGGTTATAAGATATTCAGCATCTAACATCCACAAGAACACTATTTCCTGTCGCAAACATGAAAGTGAGCCATGCTTTTTCCTCTTTTAAGCTCTCAATTTCAACTTCAGTGATAGGTTTCGAATGTCATGCGCCTTTCGATTGTTGGCATCTCGGCCAGTGGTAAACAATGTCTGGTGTTTTATTCGTGGTAGCCGACTCGGAACTTCCGACATGCGGAATTCAGTTTTAGTTTTCGATGATTTCCGGCACGATTTGTTTCTTGTAAGCGTTCCTGTGCTACGACTGAGTGGATAATTGTAGCATACTGTCATTTTTCGTGTGTAAAGCATAGGCGCCGATTTCCCAGGAGGCGGGAAGGAGGAGCAAGGCCATCTCTGCCCCCCCCCCCCTCCAAATTAACCGAGAGGGACATATATCCTTTAGACCGCCGAGCGGGTTTTTGAAAGTAACATCTCTCTGGTCGCCGCCTTTGCCCGCGATTTTTAAATTTTACACTTATTTCAGAAAAACGTTATATCTCTGAGACTATTGGAGTAATCTACTTCGGGTAACTTTTGTTTTGCAGATAGAACATCAGAGCATGCAACCATGCAGGAAACAAAACGCCAAAGCCAATAAGAGGGGTTAAGTGGGCCGCGTCCCCCAACTTTCAATGAAAAAATCATAAAAATGGGGAGTTTTTTCACATATCCGATAATGTAATGCACCCAGGAACATGAAATGACTTTCATTCGGTTGAGAAAGTACCATTCTTTGAAAATAAGGCTAAAGTTTACTTCTCCTTCCCAAAAATAGCGGGGAAAGAGGGGCAAACTCCCCATTTGTATGATTTTTTCATTGAAAGTTGGGGGCCGCGGCCCACCCAACCCCTCTTATTGCCTTTGGCGTTTTGATTCCTGCACGGTTGCATGCCCTGATGTTTTAGCTGCAAAACAAAAGTTACCCGAAGTAGATTGGTCCAGTAGCGTACGCAGGATTTCATCAAGGGGGGTGTTATTTCTAAAACTTTATTCCAAATTCAGATTACCATTATTTTATTATACTTTAATTAAATAATACTAATCACAATTAATTAATAATACTTATAATTAATTAATTAGCTGAATTAATACTAATAATACTACTAATACCACCACTACTACTACAATTAAGTAGTAGAGATCTACATAAATATAGTATTTATGAAAACAATAGAACGAAATTACTTTCTAGTCATTCGATTTTTAGCAAATCCTGGGAGCATTTTTTGGTTTCTTTGTTACGAAATATTGTCTGGTCAACGAGGTGAGACATTTTAAGGGTGAAGAAGATCCATAAATACAAGAAAATATATTAAAATAAATTGAAATAATCAAAGTATGGAACTCATTCAAGGAGCTGCGGTGGTCTGGTCGGTAGAGCATCTGACAATCACGCGGGAGATCCGGATTCGATTCCCGAAATTGGTTGGAATTTTCCCGGCTTCTTCCCCGCATAAATGTCCCCGACAATTCACATCTCGATTATCTCGCTGTTCTTACCAACAAAACATTTTACAATAATTAAGCTTATTGTCGTTTGAATAATTGTCTCATCAACAAGGTGAGACATTTTAAAGAGAGACATTCAAACGAGCTGCGGTAAACAATATAATGGAAAGGCGAATTGGTGACTGTATTCTTGTCCGCCTAGCCTTTGTCTATACATTAGCCTCTTACAACGTACCAATAACTTTATTTAGTTAATTCTCATCGTTCAAAAAAAAATACATGTTCGTTAAACACTGGCGTACGTAGAGGGATGGCCGATGGTGTTCCAGCCCCTACCAAAATTTTGAGAAAATCAGAATTTTCAAATAAAAATCCGTTAAGAACTTTAAAAAATCAAAATGTGTAAATGCGAAACCTCTTTTAAAGTGAATCCCGATTACCATTTTTGTCTTTGAATACAATTTTAATAGGCTGAAAAGCTCCAAAAATACGAAATATTTTATTATGCATCTTGCCCTCCAAATCGAAGCCATGTGCTATTCACATTTACTATTCCAGTCCCTTCCGAAAAAAAAATCCTTTGTACGCCAGTGTGTTGAACATTGTTGCAACTGAGATACAAAACAACTTTTTTCTCTTTTAAATCATAGTTACCCTAACCTAACCTCATAATCTCATGGTTATTTTCAAGGCATCACTCTGAAAGACACGTGTGTTTGGAATGCTGTGCTTTTCTCCATGCTGCATGGAAATAATAATTCAAATTATTATTATATTATTATTATTAGTAGTAGTAGTAGTAGAAGTAATATTACTGTCCCAGATCTTTGACTGTGAAAAATTGGCCATTTAATTTTTTTCCACAGCATTTTTCATAATATTTCACAAGCTCAAGGGGGGGGTTTAAACCCCGTAACCCCCCCCCCTTGCGTACGCCACTGGATTGGTCAAATAGTCTACGAGGTATAACATTTTTTCGGTTTCGCCAAGGCCTTTTGGCGCGAATTTTAAATTCGTACACTTACTTGACAAAAAATGTCTTCCACATGACATTTCAAAGTTTTATCTGAACATCTGTCAGCGTTTACAACCTCACATACAAGTATGAAGGTGCTAAAAGCACCTGAACTTTTTAACCAGCACGATGGGCCAGGGTCACCAGTGACCCAACGGCAGACTACGCCTATATTTTCTATGGGTCACATGTGACCCATTGGCCGAGTAAAGGATATATATATGTGGCGGCGATTAGGTGGGCGAGGGGGCAGTTGCCACCCATTTTCGCCACTCTTGTCCCCGCACTATGTAAATCTTACCTATAATGGGAAATATACTGTCCTTGCCCCCCAGTTTTTGTACCTTGGCCCCCGGTTTTGGAACCCAATCGCCGCCACTGATATTTACATATATAAAATATTGTTTATGCCAACCTTGCCCCCAAGAATTTATTTCAACTTGCCGCCTCTGGTGTAAAGCTTACGGATTTCGAAAATTTAATTTTAAAACAATGAAATTATTGACATTCACACAAAAATCAATAACTGTGTTTTAATCAAAAATATATTAGTGTGTGTGTGTGTGGGGGGGGGGTGATGAATAATTCTTTTTGGGGGATTTTGATGAACTACTTGGGGGGGGATGCGTCCACGGCTATAGGCTATAGTATCTGGTCTGTGCTGTCTCTCAAAGTTAGGCGCAAGTTACGCTGTTGTTTAAGCCCGATCTTTTAATCGATGGTGTACAGTGGGATCCATGAGTATTACCGTGCAAATTGTCCATCACCATGTTCGTGCACTTTATTTGACCCAATAAGAGCTTCAAGAATTAAAACAAAACTCAAAACAAGCTGTTGACAACTTCTGCTTAAAAACACATAGGATGGAAGATAAAAAATTAATGAAAATAGTCATGGACAAATTGCACGGTAATACCCATGGATCCCACTGTACATATATTTGTGACTGATTGATTTGTTTTATTTTCCTTCGCTTTTCTGCCACTTTTGACTAATTGCGAAGTTTAGGATGAGTCATATGATGAAATTGATGGACACTCACAAACAGGATGCGAAATCCTAGGGGGGACAGGGGGGGATTTCCCCCCCTCCACCAACAATCTTGCCCTCATAAATCCCCCCACCAAAATTTTACGTGGGGGAGAGAGTTTGTTAACAACAAAAGAGAAGCAATTAGTTTTGACTTAAAATATGCTTGACTAAGGATAAAATCGAAAGTGTGGTTGTGAATATTTTATGCTTTCTCTCTCTCTCTCTCTCAATAAATCATTAACAGATGTACAGTGGGATCCATGAGTATTACCGTGCAAATTGTCCATGACTATTTTCATTAATTTTTCTCTTACATCCTGTGTGTTTTTAAGCGATGGATTTTACATATGCTGGTGCAGAAGTTGTAAACAGCTTGTTTTAAGTTTTCATTTAATTCTTGAAGCTCTTATTGGGTCAAATAAAGTGCACGAACATGGTGATGGACAATTTGCACGGTAATACTCATGGATCCCACTGTACACCAATAACAACACACACACACACAATAAAATTAGAACAAAAATGCAAGACAATATCTATGAAATCTAATTGATTTACATAAATAGAAGTTCAAAACTAAACAAAAACCTACACATAATAGAACTATTCAAACTATTTTGTTGGAATAGTTGGACAGCTTTAACCAGACCAGTAGTAAAGATGTAAGTTTGCTACTTCATAAATTTCTGATATATGTAAAAGTAAGAAATAAATTCCTATATATATATATATATATATATATTAACAAAAATATGTTTTTTTAATGTTTAGAAATTTATTTTTGTATTTAAAATCAATATATACACACAATAATGTGTGTGTGGGAATTATGATCTGTCTTCCCCCACTAGTTTTCAATGATTTCGCACCCTGCTCACAAAGAATGCCCGGGATTCGAACCCAGGATCTCCGGCGTCGTAGCGTAGTGTGCTAACCATTCCGCCACGGAGGCCGGCATTTATTAATGATCAAATGGGACTGTAAGTCTGGAACAAATCTGTTGCAAGAACGTCAGAGTTTCAATTGAAGCCGGGTCCGTGTGTATGTATGACAGGCCGTCTAATGTAATTATCCCTTGCTTATTTGCCCCGCAAATTCGTTAAGAAGAGAACTGGGTGACAACTAACAGTATCCTCCGTTCATTTGTCTTTCAAGAAAGGATGCAGAATTTCCAGATCAAGGTCACGCAGTAAACTTGGGAATACATATCACTCAGACAGTCCTTGACCCAAATAGTAAAAGTTGATTTTTTCGCTCGCAAGTCACATGAGCTTATTGAACTCGTGACTTTCGGGTAGCGACGCATGTTCTTGTCTTGCATAACTTTTTTCAACGTCGCCGCGTGAGATGTGGTTTCTGAACGAACGAAGCCGAGAATTTGCGCTTTTTCAGGATCTGTTAAGATCCAAACGGGCAGAAGCAGTGATTTATCCTCCCCCACAACGCCCGTCCCAAATTTCCTCTCAACACCCCCCCCCTTTGCAGGGGCGTATACAGGAATACAATTTTGGGGGGTCCAGCCTGGGGTGCCAATCCCCCAAGGCCAATGTCGCGTTATCTCGATTTTTGTCTTTTTGTATTTATATTTTACGCGTATATATATATCACAATTTCAGAATTGAATGTCGGTTAATACTTTTCATTTTCAGAAGCAGTTAGTTCATGATATCTCTTGGGGTAAAAAAAAGAGCAGAGACTAAATTATGATGTGTGATTACTGTACAGTAATACTGAAAACATTTTCACAGATAAAGAGTACATTAAGAAAGTCCCCCTTTTGAATTGCATCTAGAAGATCACTTGTTTGGTTCACTTGGACAGCCCCACTTTACTGACAAGGTTGAAGAAATTTAACAAAAACATGAAGTGAATAATGTTTTTTTCTAGAAATCTAGTTTCACACACTGGCAATAGTTTGTTTTTACTGTCTGGTATGATACTTAATGCAATATATTTGTGTTTAGTATTTCACCTCCGCTAAGAAGAAAAATCACAAACTTCACTTACTGTGCCAAAACAGTTTCTCATTGAAGTCAGATTTTCAGCAGATAGATCAGTACCCAGCGTGTAACTAAAAAAACGTCTAGAATTCACACAGCGAATTTTCTATACCTGGCACAAAACCAGTGGCGTGCCCAGGAAAGGGTGGGGTTATATGTACTTTTTTTAAAAAGAAATCAGCCCTCATTTTGCCATATTTTCCTTTCTTTAACGTTCTTTTTTAAGAAATACTGGACCGAAAGGGGTTGGTTATGACCCCCACCAACCCCCCTTGGGCACGCCACTCCACAAAACGATATGCATGAAACTGTAAACCTGCTTCTTGACAGAGGCCAAAAATATATAATTCCTAACAGTGTAATTTGCCAACTTGTATATTTTTTTAAAAAAACCTTTGTTTGTAATTACCAGGCACGTATCTAGAAATATATTTCGGGGGTGGGGATCGAACCAAATATCTATGAAATAATAATAAAAAATATTATTAAGTATATTAAATTAATTAAAAAATAATTATAATTAACAATATTAATTAAAATATTCAAATTAATATATTTTTATTAGATGAAGAGGTAAAAAGACAACATACGGATAGCGATATAACAGCACGTATTCATTAGCCTATCTAGCTTACGTGTAGTTAAGTTCGGCAAAATTTGTAACAAAAGGCAACTGCCCTGGCAAGGAAATTAATGTCAAATAGATAAAGAATTGAATATTTATTGAATATCAAAAAAGGATGATAGGTCCAGTTGACGGAAAGTAAATTTCCTGGTAATATTTTATGAATGTTACGTTATATTTAATAATACATCTTGCATAAATCTTCTTAGTACTGTCATTCAAAGTCGTATGGTCCCAATCTAATCCTTGCCTTCCAATAAGCTCGACGGAAATAAACGTCGAATAAACAAGTTTATTTTTATTATTTAATTTAGAAATGACGAAGTCTTTCGGGGGTGTCCGGTCCCACTGGACTCCCCGTAAATACGTCATTGGTAATTGCATAAAAATCCTCGCCCTACTGATTATGCTTATCTGTTGGTTCCGCTGAGGTGGTAGTGATGCGATGTAGTCGCTTTGTAATCCAGGGGTCCCAGGTTCGACATCCCCGGTGGAGGCACATTACACAGTTGTTGGATGTCACTTGTACTGATTAGCTTGTCTGAACATAAGTGGCCTCAAAAAGCAAGATAAACTTTTGACTTTGGCTTAGGTCTTTGCCATGGCTCAAGTTCACTATAGAGACATTGAACTCAATCCATATTCTTACTTACAAGACGGATCTGTCTGTCCCCTTTGGACTAATCCCGCAAACGAAGAATAAACGCCTCACTGAAATCCTGTTTGGCCCGGATGAAGCGAGTCTTCTACTCCAAATGGATTGAGTCTTCCTCTTCGCACAACAGTTTTGCTACCTTGTGTTCTGACGTCAGACGAGGAATGCCTACGAGGTTAGGTTCGGTTCCATTAGCATAAATACAATGAAAATTTATTATTTAGGCTAAGAGAACTAGACATAGCTAAGCTAAGCGTCAGGTCAACCTTGCAGCAGGTTTTAGCATATGTAGATCCAAACGTGCGCGCAAGAATATAGTTCCACTGAGACGGGTTCTATTCCGACACAACTGCATACTTGCAAGAAAACAGTTATTTAATTTGTAATATACAGACAAAATAATACATTGATTAGCAGGTATGGACTTAATTGGTTGCAATCACTGTGCAGACGAACTTAGAACCGCAGATTCGCCAACTCGAATCTGTATTGCGTTGAAGAGACATTGAAACTTTAGAGCGAGTCGAGCGAGACTGAATGCGTTGCAGAGCGCGTGAAATCGCTGATACCAGTGTTGCACATCCCACTATTTTAACCCTATGTTTATTGTAGAGCGGCGAGAATGGCTGAATCTCCTGTTCAGCGCGCGGTTTTACCCGAATGTTATTTTGGGCTTCATCCGAAAGGAAATGTTCTTCAAAGTCAAGCAAGTTGTTTTAAATGCATAATCCTCCTTGCGGCAACAAGATCAAAGTAAAACAGGGCGTGAGGTGATTTGCCGTCAATGTGCACACGAATTGTATCACGGGTGTTGAATGATTTGCGGTTTGAGTTTAGCAAGAGGAAACGATTGTTTGTTGTTTGACGACAAAAGAATCTCCGCGGTATTAAAATATATCGCAGTGAGAAGAAACATGTTTATTATTTGGACGAGACGTCCTTCAACTCGGTGAGTGGGGGAAGGGGGAATAAACCATGGAAGGATACCACCATGCAAAACCACCGCCAGGGCTGAAGAAACCGACGATGAGGGGAAGGGGGAGGCTTATTGTTTCACCCACTGGCGGCAATGAAAGCTTTGTTGAAGGCGCATATTTACTTTTCAGCGCAAAGAAAGGGAAGGGTGATTATCAGCAACAAATAGACAGACCAAGATTTGAATCCTGGTTTAGTGAAGTGATTCATAAATTGAAACCAGAGTAATAGCGACAGACAATGCACCTGATTGTATATATCACCAATAACAAATCATGCTTTTTTGGTGGTACAACTTGAAGTGCGTGTGTCTTACAGTAACGGATGTATTGCGAACGAAGCAACCAAGTTTTTCATAAATCTATTTCTTTCTAAACCAAAAACAATAATTTGTCATTAAATTCAAGAGGGGCCTATCGTTGTTTACTTTTATCTTTGTTTATTTTTATTTTTGCGTGCTCGAAATATACACACATGCTCTCATGTTTAGAAGTTGTTTCGCTCTTATATTAATGACACATTTATTAAATAATATATGCGCAGAAAGTACTTTTAAAATGTTATGTTTCAGGAGACAAAGAGAAGCAAAAATACAATCCACTTGACATGCATGCGGGTTTTGATGTGTTGTGCGGTTGGCAATACTGTAGATTTTCTCAGTGTCTCCGATGTAAGCAGCTCGGCGGTTGAGGAAAGACTGGCACGGAAGATTCTGAGCTCAGTTCTCGCGCGGATTGATACATAAAACCTGCTGCAAGGTTAACCTGACGCTTGGCTTAGCCTAACCTAACAACGTAAGCCAAGCGTCAGGTTAACCTTGCAGCAGGTTTTAGCATATGTAGATCCAAACGTGCGCGCAAGAATATAGTTCCACTGAGACGGGTTCTATTCCGACACAACTGCATACTTGCAAGAAAACAGTTATTTAATTTGTAATATACAGACAAAATAATACATTGATTAGCAGGTATGGACTTAATTGGTTGCAATCACTGTGCAGACGAACTTAGAACCGCAGATTCGCCAACTCGAATCTGTATTGCGTTGAAGAGACATTGAAACTTTAGAGCGAGTCGAGCGAGACTGAATGCGTTGCAGAGCGCGTGAAATCGCTGATACCAGTGTTGCACATCCCACTATTTTAACCCTATGTTTATTGTAGAGCGGCGAGAATGGCTGAATCTCCTGTTCAGCGCGCGGTTTTACCCGAATGTTATTTTGGGCTTCATCCGAAAGGAAATGTTCTTCAAAGTCAAGCAAGTTGTTTTAAATGCATAATCCTCCTTGCGGCAACAAGATCAAAGTAAAACAGGGCGTGAGGTGATTTGCCGTCAATGTGCACACGAATTGTATCACGGGTGTTGAATGATTTGCGGTTTGAGTTTAGCAAGAGGAAACGATTGTTTGTTGTTTGACGACAAAAGAATCTCCGCGGTATTAAAATATATCGCAGTGAGAAGAAACATGTTTATTATTTGGACGAGACGTCCTTCAACTCGGTGAGTGGGGGAAGGGGGAATAAACCATGGAAGGATACCACCATGCAAAACCACCGCCAGGGCTGAAGAAACCGACGATGAGGGGAAGGGGGAGGCTTATTGTTTCACCCACTGGCGGCAATGAAAGCTTTGTTGAAGGCGCATATTTACTTTTCAGCGCAAAGAAAGGGAAGGGTGATTATCAGCAACAAATAGACAGACCAAGATTTGAATCCTGGTTTAGTGAAGTGATTCATAAATTGAAACCAGAGTAATAGCGACAGACAATGCACCTGATTGTATATATCACCAATAACAAATCATGCTTTTTTGGTGGTACAACTTGAAGTGCGTGTGTCTTACAGTAACGGATGTATTGCGAACGAAGCAACCAAGTTTTTCATAAATCTATTTCTTTCTAAACCAAAAACAATAATTTGTCATTAAATTCAAGAGGGGCCTATCGTTGTTTACTTTTATCTTTGTTTATTTTTATTTTTGCGTGCTCGAAATATACACACATGCTCTCATGTTTAGAAGTTGTTTCGCTCTTATATTAATGACACATTTATTAAATAATATATGCGCAGAAAGTACTTTTAAAATGTTATGTTTCAGGAGACAAAGAGAAGCAAAAATACAATCCACTTGACATGCATGCGGGTTTTGATGTGTTGTGCGGTTGGCAATACTGTAGATTTTCTCAGTGTCTCCGATGTAAGCAGCTCGGCGGTTGAGGAAAGACTGGCACGGAAGATTCTGAGCTCAGTTCTCGCGCGGATTGATACATAAAACCTGCTGCAAGGTTAACCTGACGCTTGGCTTAGCCTAACCTAACAACGTAAGCCAAGCGTCAGGTTAACCTTGCAGCAGGTTTTATGTATCAATCCGCGCGAGAACTGAGCTCAGAATCTTCCGTGCCAGTCTTTCCTCAACCGCCGAGCTGCTTACATCGGAGACACTGAGAAAATCTACAGTATTGCCAACCGCACAACACATCAAAACCCGCATGCATGTCAAGTGGATTGTATTTTTGCTTCTCTTTGTCTCCTGAAACATAACATTTTAAAAGTACTTTCTGCGCATATATTATTTAATAAATGTGTCATTAATATAAGAGCGAAACAACTTCTAAACATGAGAGCATGTGTGTATATTTCGAGCACGCAAAAATAAAAATAAACAAAGATAAAAGTAAACAACGATAGGCCCCTCTTGAATTTAATGACAAATTATTGTTTTTGGTTTAGAAAGAAATAGATTTATGAAAAACTTGGTTGCTTCGTTCGCAATACATCCGTTACTGTAAGACACACGCACTTCAAGTTGTACCACCAAAAAAGCATGATTTGTTATTGGTGATATATACAATCAGGTGCATTGTCTGTCGCTATTACTCTGGTTTCAATTTATGAATCACTTCACTAAACCAGGATTCAAATCTTGGTCTGTCTATTTGTTGCTGATAATCACCCTTCCCTTTCTTTGCGCTGAAAAGTAAATATGCGCCTTCAACAAAGCTTTCATTGCCGCCAGTGGGTGAAACAATAAGCCTCCCCCTTCCCCTCATCGTCGGTTTCTTCAGCCCTGGCGGTGGTTTTGCATGGTGGTATCCTTCCATGGTTTATTCCCCCTTCCCCCACTCACCGAGTTGAAGGACGTCTCGTCCAAATAATAAACATGTTTCTTCTCACTGCGATATATTTTAATACCGCGGAGATTCTTTTGTCGTCAAACAACAAACAATCGTTTCCTCTTGCTAAACTCAAACCGCAAATCATTCAACACCCGTGATACAATTCGTGTGCACATTGACGGCAAATCACCTCACGCCCTGTTTTACTTTGATCTTGTTGCCGCAAGGAGGATTATGCATTTAAAACAACTTGCTTGACTTTGAAGAACATTTCCTTTCGGATGAAGCCCAAAATAACATTCGGGTAAAACCGCGCGCTGAACAGGAGATTCAGCCATTCTCGCCGCTCTACAATAAACATAGGGTTAAAATAGTGGGATGTGCAACACTGGTATCAGCGATTTCACGCGCTCTGCAACGCATTCAGTCTCGCTCGACTCGCTCTAAAGTTTCAATGTCTCTTCAACGCAATACAGATTCGAGTTGGCGAATCTGCGGTTCTAAGTTCGTCTGCACAGTGATTGCAACCAATTAAGTCCATACCTGCTAATCAATGTATTATTTTGTCTGTATATTACAAATTAAATAACTGTTTTCTTGCAAGTATGCAGTTGTGTCGGAATAGAACCCGTCTCAGTGGAACTATATTCTTGCGCGCACGTTTGGATCTACATATGCTAAAACCTGCTGCAAGGTTGACCTGACGCTTAGCTTAGGCATCTAGCCTAAAATTAAAAAGCTCTCTCCCGTGACGTCAGAACACAAGGTTGCTAAAGTGTTGTGCGATAAGTGAGACTCAATGGCAGTGCCGGATCTACAAATATTGGGCCTCCCCGCAAAGTATTACCAATGGCCTCCTCTACATACCTACATTTACACCCCATATATATATATATATATATATATATATATATATATATATATATATATATATATATATATATATATATACATATATATATACAGACATATATTTGTGTGTGTGTGTGTGTGTAATTCTATATCTCATGTTGACAAAGTCACATATAAGGGCATATAGGGTGATTCAAAGTCCCTTAACACCCCCTATCAAAAGTAAAGAAGTTAGGCTGGGTTTGGTCATAATAGAAACAGATTAGGCTTAAGGGCAACCACATTTGTGGCCACAATATTGAATTCAACTCAACATTTTTAAATGGAAAATGATACATTTGTTACAGTCATGCAGTCATAACTTTTTCCTGATTAATGATAGGTTGAAGAAACCTTAATCACTGCATTTCTCGCGAAATTCTAGCCTGACTGCAACGCGGGAAGCCCGGAACTTTTTCGGCTTTGTTCCTGTAGGGCCCACCCAGCCTCAAATCAAATGGTACCCGTGGGTAAGGGCGGCCGCAGCGTGGTGCTGATCACATCACCTCCAAGATGGCTGACATCGAAAATATGTGGGGCCATACCCTAAATATGCCTTCATGGCACGGTGTTATATGTACAGTGGGATCCATGAGTATTACCGTGCAAATTGTCCATCACCATGTTCGTGCACTTCATTTGACCCAGTAAGAGCTTCAAGACTTAAAAGAAAACTCAAAACGAGATGTTGACAACTTCTGCACCAGCATACATAAAAATACATCGCTTAAAAACACACAGGATGTAAGATAAAAATTAATTAAAATAGTCATGGACAATTTGCACGGCAATACTCATGGATCCCACTGTACAGGGAACATACCTTTACCTGTATATATTGTATTTGTTTCTCTACCCCTGAGTAACTACTTTTATATTTTACATACGCATATACGAACCCTCTACTATGTCAATGGTTTAGGCCACCTTAAAGGGTTACTTGCCTTCGCCCCCCCGCACTGCGGGGTTTTGCGGGTTGTAGATCCGGCACTGCTCAATGGATTGCGAGATTGCAGGATCGCTGGACAAATTGTGTGTAAGTTTAAGTTCATTTCATGCCCATTTCCGTGTTCGGTACATTGTAGAGGTACATTGCACATTGGATCGGATCCTACTTTAAATTGTAGATTCAGTCGCGGATTAACCCATCTTGAATAAAGTGGAGTTGAAACAAAAGTTCAAACAATCAAACTTCATGCCCATTTCGACTAATTGAAACTGGGTTTAAGTGGGATCCAACCACTATGTACCCCCAACGGCGAAAGAAACAGTAGACGAATTGTCCACCACCATTTTCATTTGGTCTGTATTACACAATGTGATTACAATAAATTGAAGTAATGACGTCAATAAGCAGAGGGCAATGCCTGCTTCGAACCAACATAGTTTCATTCCTTAAATCAACACAGGATGTAGAGTAAAAAAGTAATTAAAATAGTGATGGACAATTTGCTTACCCACAGGGCACATTTTTCTTTTCGGTGGGGAGGGGGGCAGTTAACCTCTATATTCCTCTTTAAGGTTTTAGAGGGGAGTTCCATCACACTGCGGATGGTGTATATATACACACCCCATCCACACTTAAAGGGTATTTTTTTGGTTGTGTGGTTATAAAGTAGGGAAGGTGGGTAATAAGAGAGACAGACAATATGATATGTTTCAGATTGTGACACAACAAATTAAAATGGAAAAACTATTATGTGTGATTTTTATCGATGCTGGTATTTTAGTAAAACTATGAGAAAAAAAATTGCTTATTGAAATTGGCAAATACTTCATTCTGTATTACGTTAACACTCTTTGAAAGCCTAAATTGGAAATTGGCACCACAGGACAGTCGTTCAGTTATGCATTTGTGTTTTTTCTTGTGTAGTGGTTGTTATGTGTTTGTATGTCTTGTGCAGTAGTTGTGCTGTGTAGTGTTTTTGGGTTTGTCTTGTGTAGTAGTTGTGTTGCCTAGTGTGTCTGTGTTTATTTTGTGTAGTAGTTATGCTGTCTAATGTGTTTCTGTTTGACTTGTGTAGTATCGGTGGTGTATATGTATGCGTCTTGTGTTGTAGTTGTGCTGTCTAGTATGTTTGTGTAGTAGTTGTGCTGTCTAATGTGTTTGTGTTCGTCTTGTGTAGTAGTTCCTCCATTCATATTGGGGGTTAGGCGTAGAGCTGACAACTCTGCACTGTAAAAAACACATGTCAAGAAACAACAATATAAGGCCATGGATGTTCCCAAGGTAAAATATTCCGGAGGTAAAATAGTCCCCCGTTCGGATCTCCGGGTGGGGACTACTTTGGGAGGTCTCTGGACTAAGAATAAGATCTACGTTAGGAATAAGGATATTAAATTAGGCACCTGGAATGTTCTGAGCCTTTACCGGCCTGGGGCATTTCAGTGTACAGTTAATGAGATAGTCAAGTATAAATTAGATGTAGTAGCTGTCCAGGAAGTTAGGTGGCCAGGAGAAGGGAATTGTAAAACTAAAAATTATACTTTTTTCTATGGTGGTACTGAAAATCATAATTTTGGAACCGGCTTTTTTATAAATAATAGAATTATCTCGGCTCTTAAAACAGTAGAATTTATTAATGATAGGATATCATATGTAGTTTTACAGGGTAGGTGGTGTAAAATTATTTTAATAAACATACATGCACCAACGGAAGATAAAGATGATAATACTAAAGATGATTTTTATACAGAGTTAGAACAGGTCTTTGATAAATTTTCTCAGTATGATATGAAAATTCTGTTAGGTGACTGTAATGCACAAATTGGCAAAGAAGAGACATTTAAACCCACAATTGGTAAAGAAAGTCTTCATGAATTAAGTAATGATAATGGTATAAGATTGATTACTTTGCAACCTCAAAGAATTTAATTGTGAAAAGTACCACTTTTAAACATAAAGATATCCATAAATATACCTGGTCTTCTCCAGATGGTAAAACTCATAATCAGATAGATCATATTCTCATTGATAAGAGAAGGCATACTAGTATAATTGACGTTCGTACACATAGAGGTGCTGACTGTGCCAGTGACCATTATTTAGTAATTGCTAAATTAAGAGAAAGACTCTCAGTGATAAATCATAATCAACAAAATCTAAAAGTTCTAAAATTTGATACAGGAAAGTTTACTGATGAAAGAATTAAGAAAGATTACCAAATTAAACTGTCAAATAGATTTGATGTATTGCAGGATTTAAATGATGATGAAAATATAAATGAAACAGACGTAAATAAGAATTGGGAGCACATACGTAATGCAATAGAATCAGCAGCTAAAGAAAGTATAGGATACCATAAACCGAGAAAAAGTAAGCCATGGTTTGATAATGAATGTCATAATCTAATAGAAATAAGAAATCAGGCTAGACTTAGGTGGTTAAATAACTCTGATGATACAAATCTAAACAATTATAATAGAATAAAGCGAGAAGTTAACCGCACGTTTAGAAGTAAAAAAAGAGATTACTTGAAAAGCAAAATTAACGAAATTGAAACAAACAGCAAAAATAAAAATATCAGAGATTTATATAAAGGTGTAAATGAGTTTAGAAAGGGGTGGCAACCTAAAGTAAACTTGATAAAAGATAAAGACGGTGATTTTCTAGCTGACCCAAGCGATATTCTAAATAGATGGAAGAACTACTTTAATGACCTTTTAAATGTCCATGTAGGAGATAAATCAGAAGTAAATGAAGTACACACAGCAGAACCTTTAGTTCCAGAACCTAACTTGACTGAAGTTAAAGATGCTATTAAAAGGCTAAAGAATAACAAAGCACCTGGCATTGATTTAATACCAGCTGAGTTAATTAAATATGGTGGAAATTCATTAATATGTCAAATTCATCAATTAATTTGTTTAATATGGAATAAAGAAGAAATCCCTCAACAGTGGAAAGAATCCATAATTGTTCCTGTGTTTAAAAAAGGTGATAAAATGAACTGCAATAATTACCATGGAATTTCTTTACTCTCAACAACATATAAAATATTATCTAACATTCTTTTAACAAGACTAACCCCATATGCTAATGAAATTATAGTTGATTATCAATGTGGATTTAAACGTAACAGATCAACTATAGATCAAATTTTTCACATCAGACAGACACTTGAAAAAAAGTGGGAATATAATCAAAATGTCCATCAGCTATTCACTCAAAAAAGCATATGATTCGATCAAAAGAGATAAACTATATAATATATTAGTCGAGTTTGGAATACCTAAGAAGCTTGTTAGTATGATAAAAGTATGCACCAGTGAAACAGAAAGTAAAATTCGTGTGGGTATTAATATGTCTGACAAATTTACAATTCATGATGGGTTAAAACAAGGAGATGCATTATCTCCATTGCTCTTTAATTTTGCCTTAGAATATGCTGTAAGGAAGGTAAAAGAAACTAAAGAAGGACTAAAATTAAATGGTGTGCATATGCAGCATATGTTAGCATATGCAGATGATGTAGACTTACTGGGGGATGATGTGAATACAATTAAGAATAATGCTAAAATATTTTTCAAAACTGCTAAAGAGATAGGTTTGGAAGTTAACAAAGAGAAAACTAAATATATGCTTACAGGCCGAAACCAAGTGTTAGGTAATAATCAAAATCTAATTATTGATAACAACTCGTTTGAACCAGTTTCCAAATTCAAATACTTAGGAGTAATATTAACAAATGAAAATTATATTAAAGAGGAAATAAAAAGTAGGCTTAATTCAGGAAATGCATGTTACTTCTCTCTTCATAAACTTTTGTCTTCTCGTTTAATATCTAAGAAACTAAAAGT
This sequence comes from Lepisma saccharinum, assembly GCF_977018435.1. NCBI lineage: Eukaryota > Metazoa > Arthropoda > Insecta > Zygentoma > Lepismatidae > Lepisma > Lepisma saccharinum. The sequence continues at coordinate 3,681,962 of NC_139258.1, forward strand.
TAAAATATACAAAACAGTAATTTTGCCTGTAGTATTATATGGATGTGAAACTTGGTCTGTTACATTGAAAGAGGAACATAAATTGAGAGTATTTGAAAATAAGATCCTTAGGAAAATCTTTTTTTGACCTAAAAGGGATGAGGAGACACGTGAGTGGAGAAGGTTACATAATTTAGAACTACATAATTTGTATTCATGTCCAGATATTATTAGAATAATTAAATCAAGAAGACTTAGGTGGGCAGGCCATGTGGCACGAATGGGAGAGGAAAGAGGAGTTTACAGGATTCTTGTTAGGAAACCTGATGGTAAGAGACCTGTAGGAAGGCCAAGACGAAGATGGAGGGACAACGTTGAGATGGACCTAAGGGAAATCGGTAGGGATGGAAAAGAGTATATAGATCTTGCTCAAGATAGGGAAACATGGAAGGCCTGTGTTGCTGCAGCCATGAACCTTCGGGTTTAAGAAGGTTAGAGAGTTAGTTAGTTAGTTAGTTAGTTAATTTGCTTACCAATTTCTTTGCCGTTGACTGTACCTCCAAAAGGACCCCTTGATTACAAGGCTTGACTTAATTTCGTTATTTAGCGTCGATTCTGCCACTGTTGGATAATCGCGGTGATGAGGATGGACGATAATTAATTGAATTGTTGTTTAAAGTCCACAATATGCACAGACAGGCTAGTCGGTACTGGACCTACAGTTTAAAGTGGGATCCGAACCACTCTGCAATGTGGCTTCACCGGGTATCGAACCCGGGATCCCTTGATTACAAGACAACAAGGTTACCAGTACGCCATCGGGGAGACACATGGTTGATGGTATGATGAAATTAATGAAGGGGTACTACCAAATAACATCCATGCCCAGACTGGGATACGAACCCAGGAACCTTGACGTCGTAGCGTGCTGTGCTAACCACTCCACCACGGAGATCGGCGCTTGATGTGATTGCAAGGAAACAGCGTTACCAACACGACATTGGGCCTTACGCCGGCCTCCTTGGTGGAGGGGTTAGCACATCGTGCTATGATGTCAGGGGTCTCAGGTTCGAATCCCGGCCTGGGCATGTGTGTGTGAGAGTATCCATTCACCAATTCCATCATATCACCATTCATCCCCATCTTCGCGATTAGCCAATAAAAGCGAAGTAAAAATAAACCAAATCAATTAATCAATCGTTGGGTGTTACAGAAAAGAAAACGCGTTTCTATTCAACTAACATGCACTTGGCAACACTGTCTCGTCAGCTGAAGAAATGCTAACGGGAAGTGGCGGGTTCACCAGTTGGCTGCTACGACCGTGACGCAACCAGGAAACGTCACGTCATGCTATCACTAGTTGCAAGCTAACCTGTGGCGTGTTGTTGTGTTTTAGCCTCGTGCTAGCGAAGTCCTTTTCAGACCGCCTCGCTCGGCGGCAAAATCGTGTGTATCTTGTTTGTGTTGCCTTCAACCCTTTCACACATGGCTCAAAACAGTGGCAGCTCAGAACATTACATCGTTGTGATCGACGTGGGGACCACGACGTTGCGATGTCATGTACTCGATTCGACAGCGAAGTCCATTTCGGTGGCAACGGACAAGGTAAGTTACACTTAGTTGATATCGTCATTGTTCAAATGCTGACAGAGATTACTGCAAGTACTTACAGAGAGATAACAGATTCACGTTCTAAAAAGGTTACTGGTCTGTGTTCCACGTGATTGTGCTTCTTCTGTGTCTGTCGTCTCATCATGAAACTCATCTTTATGCAAGAATGTTAATTCATCCTCCAATCTTGTCGCGATCGTACAGTGGGATCCATGAGTATTACCGTGCAAATTGTCCATGACTATTTTCATTAATTTTTCTCTTGCAACCTACGTGTTTTTAAGCGATGGATTTTTATGTATGCTGGTGCAGAAGTTGTCAACAGCTTGTTTTGAGTTTTCTTTTAATTCTTGAAGCTCTTATTGCGTCAAATAAAGTGCACGAACATGGCGATGGACAATTTTCACGGTAATACTCATGGCTCCCACTGTACAACTGTACAACCCAGTTATTTTAAGTGGGAAGGGGGGGGGGGGCAAATTACCAGTGTGAAAATACATATTTTTATAGATTATTCTCAGGGCACGTCCAGGGGTGTTAATTTTTTTGTTATTTTCTTAAAACATCGGTGGGCTCAAACATTTGATTTTTAAGTTCGCGAAACAATCTCATACATCCTGCCTTCCATGCATCATAATTAGGGCTCGGAATTTACCTAAAAATCTCAAAAAATGACCTGTAGAATGACCTTAAAATTATTTAAAAATGACCTAAAAATTTCGAAAAATCACCTAAAAGTAATTTCAGACCTTAAAATGAAAGCTTGATTTTTCAAAAATTACAAGAGACTTCAATAATTCGATAAAACCCGTTGTTTGGTGGTTTAAAAAGGGGAAAAGCCAAGTGGTGATGTAGTTTTTTAATACTTTTTTTTTTTCATATTTTTACTTCATTTCATGCTAGCAAATGCATTTAAAATTCATGAAAGAATGGGGGAAAAATAGCCTCAAAAATTAAGAAAAATGAAAAAAAAATAATAAAAAATGTTTTCTGGTTATAACTGAAGGGAAACTGTCGTATCAGATTTAGCATTGTTTTCAAGGCTCAGAAAAAATATGATTTGTCATCAACGTCCGAGCCTTATGATATTATTGCACACCAACAATGCATCCTTATTTCTTAAAAACCTTTCAATAAGCAATCCATCACAATATCCAATATGCAATAATAATTATAATAACACGACAAATTATTGAGTGAGCTCTAGCCTCATGGGCCATATATGTTGGCGCCCTCTATAATAACATCCATTTTACTGAATTGAAACAGCCAGATTAGTAGGCTTAGGATCGGCAAAATTGTCTTATCTTAATTCCTTTTTAAATAAATTATGTACCTAATTACATACATAAAAAATGCAACACAATCAAATTGAATCCAATTTGTTGTAATGCAACTTTTAAAAAAATGATTTTTTTACCTGCATAGTTGTAAATTGAAGCAGCTAGCAAAATTGTTGCAAATGATTTAATGCAGTTCAAGCTTTTGTAGTAAAAGGGGCGTTTTTGTACTGATGTAACGTATGCATAATCCGCAAAATCTTCACAGGGAAGTGTGTGAGGACTGGCATTTTTGCCCTGGTCTAAGTCAGTGACACTTTAAATCTTGCTCTCATTTGAAATACCACGTTTATATGTTGGTCAATCCAAATTTTCTCCCTTAACAATATACGCCTGTTTTCTTATGAGCGAATGTAATAGCTACTTGTAGTGTGATGTGCACAGTTCTCAATCAGTGGTGTGATCAATGGGGGGTTGGTGGGGGTGATACCTCCCTTTCGACCATGTATTCTTAAAAGAAAAGAACGTCAAAGGAAGGAAAAGATGACAAAATGAGGACTGACTACTACAGAGCATTCTCTGATATTCGCTATGAGACTCGGCGCCAAGCGGCCCGGCGTGAGCGCTTGTCTTTCCCGGTGAACGGGTCCGCGACAGTCGCTAGACTCGGCTATTAAAATTACAGTTTTCATATTGTGTACTACAGTGGCGTATCCTGGTTTTAACTAGTGGGTAATCTCCGACACTTGATTCATCCACCCACTCCTGAAGTCTCCCTGCAAATTTACCTCAATATCCATACAGGATTTATGAATATATGTGATAAAAATGTTACCTTATTGTTGCGACCACTGTCGAATAATTGTTGTGATTGCACTTGCAGTTAATCTACGTTTAGAATTTCAAATAATAAAACAAGAAAGTATAATAAATCTATAAGAAAAAACCTGTAACAAAGAATATGAAAGGAATGCGGTAGTGAAATAAAAACCCTCAATATTAATTGAAGTCTAAAATTCAAGTTACCCCAGTGTCCAGTACTCGTGCATTCCCGATTTTTGTTTCTATACATGGAAGTTTAAGTTCAAGACCTGTGTACAAGAGACGTTACTGGCCTACCTACATTAACTATTTCCAATTTCTCCGGAAAAGATCCCGTTCCAAATATTTTCATACGCAAATATTGTATTATATCCATTACCTTTAACTTCAGTAAACACAGCACTAGCACGAATACTAAACCACTAACAGCTAAACAAATATTACATTTTCGAATCGCTAATAGGAACAACAGCACAAAGCCACCTACAACACGCATTCAATTCCCTGCGCCAATCTTCTATTGTGGTTCCTTACTCCTTGACTCAGAATTAAATTCCCTATGGATGCTGAAAAATTCCCTTTCCCAGCTTTAAATTCCCTGCGATGCGCAAGGTTCTATAAGTTGGAATCATTGCTTTTTTTGTTTATATATTTTATTCATACATCTTTTATCTTTATGATCATTATTAATCTAAAGCGGGGGAAAAACAACTTAAATTAACTAATTTATGTGTACGTATATTTATATATAATTTATTTCTGACAGCTTTCCCTTTTAAAATTATTCATTTCTGTGAAAGAAGTACTGGTTTTGAAGGCTACAAAGAAAGTAATCACGCGTCTTAAAATACAAAAATGAAGAAAGTAAGCATATAGTTTAATTATTTCATTAATCGATTGATTAAATTGTTATTTAACGTCGCTTTTCTGCCACTTGGCTAATCACTACGAGTGATGATATGACATGATGAAGGGACATTTACCAAGAACTTCCAGGCCGGTATTCGAACCCTGTAGCTCTGGCGTCGTGGGGAGCTGTGCTAACACTCCGCAACGCAGGTCGGTGTAATTTCTTGAATTTCTAGTTCAAATTTTAATTTATTTAATTACCTTCATTTTCAATATTAAAGTGTTTTTTTTTCCTTTTACAATATCTGTTGAAATAGCAGAGATCAGGAAGACAGAAGCAAATGTAAAATGAGAATTAACATAAAATTGGTTCGCAAATGTTGTTCAGATTTCCCTGTTTCTCGCGCATTTTCAGATGTATTTTCTCTACCTTCTTTTTCAGTACGCAATTTGTGAACCCAGAATTCTGTTTTTTCCCCGAGAAATTTCCCTGTCGTAAACAACACAGCTCCTACGATACAAAGGCCATCGGGGAAGAATGGCAGAAGAGGGTGCCACTGCCAGCCGAGGGAATGGCAAAGGCTCTGGGGTGGAGAGTGCGACCGATGGACTCTCTCCAGAAGGAGCTTACCCTTGCCACGGAATAACCGCGCCTGAGAAGCAGTGTTTCCTTCCCCTCCCGTCAAGGGATTTAAAGGGAGCCGGTGGAATCTCACCCTGACGTCACCAGATTCCACCAGCTGGAGAAAAAGCCTCACGGACATTCCGCGGCAAACGGTTGAAAACATTTGCGCGCTGGAAGCAAAGAAATATGTGACAAAGATTGGTTCGGAAGAATATTGTGAAGAAATAAAAAACAACTTTTTAAAAAATTATAGCCGGGTCATCTCCGATTACCTAGGTGACCCAGAGTATACGCCGCTGGTGTACTAACCTTGACTACAGAAGGTGTTGAAAATGATGTCCCTCTGCTGCAACACATTCCTGGCATCTCCCAAGGAAATTGGCATTTACACGTGCAAGTTCGGCTACTGTAATTCTCCCGATTTCTCGTACAAAACTCTTTTAACTCACGGATGGTGTGCGGATTGTCTTTGTATACTTTATTTCCCCATTTTTCTTTCCACTTTTATTCAGAACTGACCATGTTACTGTAAACTTTTTACGAGCTTTAATATAAGAGACTGTCGCGGACCCGTTCACCGGGAAAGACAAGCGCTGATGCCAGGCCGCATGCCGCCGAGTCTCGTAGCGAATGTCATAATGTATATGATAATAATCCGTGCCTCTACAGCCCCGAAGGGCCTTGGCCTATCTCCCGACTGCCAGTCTCCCTCCCACAATCCTACCTAAAGGTGTGGAGATCTTCAACCGGTAATGGGGTGACGTGGGGTCAGCACGTCGAACCCTCAGCCGTTGAAGGAGAGTTCCCAGACCGGGTTACGCTGCTCACTCTTCAATTTCCTCACGATGGTGGGTTGCCACCGGTCCTATACACAGGCAGAGAACCCAGGCGGACTCGAACCCATGCCGTCCCGCAGTCTGAGCCAAAGCACAGCGCCTTAGACCGCACGGCTTCGGAGGAGGACAACTATTTTAATATTAACCATTGTTAATTCTAATACAGCACGTCATTTCACTAGTCCTGAAGTCTCCAAACTCACCGAGCCATTGAGCTACTTCCGACATTTGATAATACATGATTTTTTTACGATCCTTTTGGGTTTATAAAAACTTTGAGATATGTAATCATTTTTTACAACACTAAGAATCCAGGGGCCTCGGGTTCGAATTCCTGCATGAGCATGTGTTTCCATTTTGAGTGTCCCTTCATCAATTTCATCATATCATCACTCATCCTCATAGTCGCCATTAGCCAAAAGTGGCATAAAACAACTCAAATTGTTGTTTTTAATTTCTATGCAACATACAGAAGTTGTCATTTCTTGAAGAAAGTTCAAAACATGTAATATTTTACTTACAAATACAGTAAAATTAAAAAAGAACTTTTCCCTATTCATTATCATCTTGCTTCTTACCATGTTGATAAGAATGACACTCATTTACATCCACAATATACCGGGTGGTCCAAAAGTCCCGGAACGGTCACATATCGTGAGAAATACACATCGAATCGGAAAACGAAAAAATACGTGTTTAATAAGTGAAAGAAAGCTATTCAATGATATCACACTTGATTCCCCAGCTCCGCCCCCTGGGGGTGGGGCGGGGCAACTGTGAAATTTTAAATGGAAACCCCCATTTTGTATTATAGAATCGGAAAGAGACTTCATTCCGAGTCCAACGAGCTATCAACCATCCCCCTAGCTTAATTAGGAACGGAGATATGGCGATTTTAAATTTTCGCAACAAAAAAAGAAGGAAAAAAAATCCCCCAAAAATTCAAAGGGACGCTCTGCCCCTATTTGAGCTAGAGTAAAAGCGATTGCAGATTCGGAATCTGTACGTCAAGACCTTTCAATAGAGTATTTGGAAGGGGGGGTCTACCATTTTTTAAAAATCGCCATATCTTCGTTCCTAATTGAGCTAGGAGGATGGTTGGTAGCTCGTTGGACTCGGAATGAAGTCCTCTTTCCATTTAACATTTCACAGTTGCCCCCGTCCCACCCCCAGGGGGCGGGGAATCAAGTGCGATATAATTGAATAGCTTTCTTTCACTTATTAAACACGTATTTTTTCGTTTTCCGATTCGATGTGTATTTCTCACGATATGTGACTGTTCCGGGACTTTTGGACCACCCGGTATGTTAGGTTGGGTGAACAGGTTGTCACAGATATTGGAACGAGTTGTCCAGATGTCCATCTGTACGCAAAAACATATTTCTACTGGTCATATTGCCGCTCTTATCTACAGTCTCTTCTAGCCAAACCCTTCACGAGCTACTGAAAATTACCCCGCGAGCTAACTGTAGCTCGCGATCAACGGTTTGGCGAATGTCGATCCCTTATAGTGATTAAGGCGAGGAGGGACAATTTCCCCTAGGCCTTTTTTGCTGGGGCAGCTGCCGATCACTGTTGCCAACTTCGCTCTTTTGGAGCCAGATCTGGATCTTTCGTGCACTCGTTACTGTGAACTGTGGCACCCGCCCTCTACCCCGTCATGATGCCACCACTCGCTCCGGCCCATGAAGACCAACCTTTGCCATGAGTGTACATCTTGTGACGTGATATTCATATTCATATATAGGCTGCGTCACCCACCCTCTCTCCTCCCCAGATATTTTTATTTATAGCGCTGTGGCTGTCACGTACACAAACTGCATTGTTGTTCTTTGAGGTAGAGGATCATAGATGGCAGCATGCAAAAAGAACGACGTTTATATTTGATAATGCTTAAAACAGTTTAGAAAGTGGGCCAGAGATGGCAGCACCCAAGAAAACTTATACAATTGTAAATAGAGAAAAAGGAAAGCGCTGATGTGGTGAAATAATGATTGTAGATATTAATACTAATTATAATGAAAAAAATAAATGAACTTAATACAATAACAGGATATAAATAAGGTGGAAAGGGTAATTAATATTTAGTAATAGCATAAGTGATCATTATATAAAAGTAAAGAAGTCGAATTGTAATTACGATTCTGTGTATATTACGGTTCCCACGAACTGAGAGTTTCATGCGGCTTTTGGGTTGTTTTCCCCAGGAGTAGCGCCATTTCACGGCTGCACCCAAGCACATGTGGAGGCGCATACATTGTAGCTCCAAGTTAAGGTTAGCGCCGGCCAGGCGGCGATCTTTAACTAACCCCTTTCTCTTTGTCTGTCTGGGAGATCGATTTTCTTAATATTTCCGTCAATTTGGATCGACAAAGAAAGGAAAGAAGGAAAAATATACAATATGTAATAATTACAAGAGGAAGAAGCGTTAGTAATTACAAGTAGAAGATGACCTAGTAATTACAAGAAGAAGATGCCTTACTTATTACAAGAAGAAGATGCCTTACTTATTACAAGAAGAAGATGCCTTAATTATTACAAGAAGAAGATGACCTAGTAATTACAAGAAGAAGATGACGTAGTAATTACAAGAAGAAGAAGCCATAGAGATTACAACAAGAAGCCCAAAGAAGAAGATTGACTACAATTAATAAGAAATAAAAATAGAAGAAAATTATTGTATGAAAAGATTTCCAAAGCTATCTAATATTTGTACATGATTATTCAAGAATATATTACGAATTGTAGCCTCCGTAGTGGGTTAAATCTATTGTTTCTTTCCATATATTCGTAGTGTTAGTCACCCTGATCTGTGCCCAGAGGTATCTCATTGTTTCTACCCTGTGCTAAGCTGGCAGATGCTCACGTGAGAGGACGTGGCATGGCTAAGGTGAAGATGACAATATTATTATCCGGGAATCCTTTATTTTCGATTTCATATGAACATCATTGGATTATTTATTGAGATGGGCGATACCGCCAAATCTAGGCTGTGAAAACTAAGAATAAATTTCTATCACTTTAAAGCAAATTGTAATAGGAGCGTCCCCACCCCTCTAACACCTAAATTACCATAGGATTCATTTTATGCAGCCTTCGTTAATCTAGCTCCTTGAAAGTCATCTTTAGCTCGATTAATGGTGAAATGTAGCTCTTTTATGCACATCAGGTTTGGCAACACTGCCAGGATGGCCGTATGAAGCAAGGAGAAATGCATTAGATTGATGGGACCATTATTTTATTCGTTCTCTCTGGAATATCAAACATCCAATGACGTAGAAAAGTTCATGGACGGAAAAGGACACGTTGAACTATGTCATAGTAGAAGGAAAAGTCGAAACTCCCATTTGATTAGCCGTAACTTGAAGTTGAGGTTGATTTCCCATAAGGAATACATGGGATTCTGTAAATACTTATTAATCATATGTTTCAAACATCGTGTCTAGCTTACTAATCAACTTGAGAAACAGTTTCCACTTGCAGCATGGAGAGAAATTCAAACTCTCTCGCATACTAAACCCTTTTCTAAATAGCAGTACCCAATCCGACGATATTGAAAGAAATGCACAACTGGTGCGTAATTGTCCCTCCTCGCCTTAATCTCGTCCCTGTAATATTACAGACAGAAAAGAAAACTAAAGTAATGCATTCAGTTTCGTGAAATTTTCCATTTCGAGCTCTGCACACAGAATCCAAAACGTGTCAATTGACATATATATATATATATATATATATATATATATATATATATATATATATTGATTTCAATAACACGTTAACGTGCACAAATTGCAAATGATGCACCTTTTAATGTGTCAAAATACACATGGAAATGTATAAAAGGGTATTTTTAATAGATGAAGTTCCGCGTGATGCACTAAAATGCATCAATTTGGAAGATCAGACAAGATCATTTCGAAGAAAACAAAATTACACATCTACCTGTGTCAATTGATGCATTAATAGTGAAATTTTGTTATCTTCGAAATGATCTTGTCTGATCTTCCAAATTGATGCATTTTAGTGCATCACACGGGACTTCATCTCATAAAAATACCCTTTAATACATTCCTATGTGTATTTTGACACATTAATAGGTGCATCATTTGCAGTTTATGGGCGTTAACGCGTTATTGAAATCAAAATATATGTGTCAATTGACACGTTTTTGGTTCTGTGTGCGCTTATAGTGTCGTATTCCATGTTTTAATGTAAGAATCAGGGACGTAGCTAGGTTGATCAGTTTGCAGGGGGGGGGGGGCAAACGTAAGATTTTTTTCTATCAAACTATTATAAATTAACGAACTATTTATACACCATATAGGCCTATACTGTATACATACATTATATATCCCACTTTACACTGTAGAACCAGTCCCGATTAGCCTTACTGTGTATAAAGTGGACTTAAAACACCAACTCAATCAATAAATTGGAAAGGAACATCATTTTCTTCTGTAGCCCCCAATAGTCTAAGAATATACTCTCGCGAAATCCACAGCCATTATTCGGGAAACTAAATGCAGAATGAAGTCATTAGCTTAATGGCTGATACACCAAGAACAATGTTATTAGTCTTTAGATTTGTAAATTTGCTGGAAGAAAATTGAGAAGTAGATAAAACCCTTTTCCGTGGTTTTAGATATAAAGTGCTGGAACCAGGTTTACAAGTATTGGCAACAGTCCAAATATGAAATGTGTGCGTAATGAGTTCAAGTATACAGTTCATACCGGAATCGAATCCGGTATCTCTTAGTTCAAGGCGACCACGTTAAGCACTATTCTAAAGGGCGGGCCCGAGTCTTCTATGGCATCTGATTGTTCACTTGAGAGATGATGACGATAAGAAATTATATGCACACGTCTAATTTCTTAAAATTAATCTTATTTGTGTGTGGAAAACTGAATATATGATGGCACTGGATAAAACAAAGTTCCCACACGCTCAAATGATTACGCTCTCGTCTTTTGGTTCGGCAGGTTCAAGAACCTGCCCGGGTTCGATTCCCGATGAAGGCACATAGTTGTTCGGACCTCACTTTAAACTGTAGGTCCAGTCCCGATTAGCCTTACTGTGCATAAAGTGGACTTAAAACACCAGTTCAATTAATCAATCAATCGAAAGGTTCAAGGTTCGATCCCTGGTGGTCAGGCCGGTAGCCAGAATTTGATTTCGGAGGGGCTTATCCCTTATCGGCAGCCGCCATCTAAAGACGAAGAGGTTGGGGGGAGGAGTAAATGCGCTGGTATATTACAACTTACCATTTACACAAGATGTTTAATCCTGTTAATCAAGTAAATTTAATTACTACTACACATTATTAAAATCAGATATTTGTAAGATTTCGGGAAAGGACTGCAGCCCCCGAGCCCCTTCCCTGGGTATGTGCCTGCTTGTATTTTTTTGCTTGCCGCAAAATTAGTTTGGTATTGAGAGCTGAAGGAACACGCTTCACGGTGTTGCCATATCACGCGGTACGGTACGCAGTGCAGCCGTCTGCCGCTGTGTCGAGGAAAACGTGTAATGAAAAGGAACAACAATGATGAAATGTGTTATTGTTTTTCGAGGAAAATGGAATAACAATGATGACAACAATGATGAATGTGTTATTGTTTTTTTCTATTCATTTCTATCTCCCTTACAACATGAACGAATTAATGAAACGAGCATTGTTTACAGGTTACCTTTTCAATCCATTGTGAAAATATTGAATATATACACTTTCAATAATCATTTCTTTCCGAAGTCGCCGTTAAAGTCTGCCCGTCTTTCAATTATACCGCAACTGAAGTGCACAAAGTCCAGTTGGTGGGGCGTCTGACTTTCACGCGTGAGACCCGCGGTGGTTTGTGGAACTTTTTCAAATATCCCGAGCGGCTCCGGGGTCGACTCAGCCCAAGTGAGTACCTGGGGCAATCCTGTGGTAAAGGCGGTTGGTGAACCACATCACCTCCATAATATGGCCTAGGTCGAGAATGTGTGGAGATTTACATCCACATCCCCATATGCCTTCATACTTTACTTTATTTTGCGTCCATTTCTTTTTTTGTATGAGAATCCAAGATATTTTATGACTATCCTTAAAGATGTTTCCCCACCTTGAAAAAATGCCGAATCTTTCAATGAAACGCGCAGTTTCCCATCAGTGGGATGATCTTTCCTCCTATAATAAGAGTAAATATGGCGATGAATAGCATCTTGCTAAAAGGTATCTAAATTTGTCACGCGTTTACTGATATTCGTCTTCTTTCCTGGGGTTTCCAATTTTGAAGCCTCGCATTTATTTATTTATTTATTTCTACCACATTATATTTTTCTTTCCCTATGGTAACAATAGTGTTCTTAGACACGCCGAAAGCAGCAGCAGTCCTGTCCAGAACTTTGTTTACAGAAATGATTCGACCCCATTGTTTTTCTCTTGCTCAAATTATTTGCGCTCAGAACAAACCATCTCTCGCGTTTGACCTTTGAGAAGAATTCCTTTTTCTTTTAGTGCATGGCCTCTTTGGTACATTGTCATCTCGAGTATTGCCTCCTGTGCTTGACATTCTTTACACAAGCACACGACATACTCAAGCAGAACACAGAAAATTATGTACAAAAAACAACACGCTATATACAACAAAGAATACTCTAAATTCAATAAACACCAAACAAACGGACTGGTTAAAGTATTACAGTAAGGCAACGCAACAAACAAACAACACGTCCTCTCCCAACAACATGAAATCTGATCGCAGGAAGAATCGCCCGATCAGCGGCAACACCGAGATAAACGTTTTCTGTTGCTAGGTAACCAGGGCCTGGGTGAAGCACTGGGAAGATTTTGATTGGCTCGCATGCCAGCAACCCACCCTCCCGCAGTGACGTAGACCCGATTTCAACACGTGGTTCGCAAGTGTCAATACCAAACTAATTTTGCGGCAGGTATAGTTCCAAAATTTCTGTGCTGTTCCAACATCGGGAGGACAATTTGGGAAGTACTTGAAAGCGATATGGAAGCAAATTCTGATCTCGAAACTATGGGACTCGAGGTGATGTCCACGCTCAACCGAATGAAAGAACTCTTCACAGGCCTTGTCCATCAATATTAATTTTACTGATTAATGGTAAGTTTTTCTCGGCCTCCTCGATGACGCAGTGGAAGCGTCGCCGACTTGTAATCAAGGGGTTCCGGGTTCGATACCCGGTGGAGGCACATAGTGTTTCGGATCCCCGATTAGCCTTGCTGTGCATACAGTGGACTTTAAACACGAACTCGATAATTGGAAGGTTTTAGAAGAACTGAACATGACTTTTTATGCATCGTACAACTTTGCTTCTTTTCACCCTACTTTTACAGTTTTTCTTCCTAAGAATTCGACTGACGTGAGTATAACACGCTACGAAACCAGAGGTCCAAGGTTCAGACATTGGACAGGTACGGTTGTATCATGTCTGTCCCATCGCCATTCCTTCGGCTCATCATTCATCCTCATCGTCGCATTTAACCCAAGAGGTAGAAAAGTGACGTAATATAGAAATATATAAATGATTGATTTGGTTTATTTTACTTGCTTTTCTGACACTTTTTGGCTAATTTTGAAGATGAAGGTGAAAATGAGTGATGTGAAATTGATGAGAAAGAACACACACGCCCGCCCCGTCCGGGATTCGAACCAGGACCCCTGGCATCGTAATGCACCTTGTTAACCACTGCACAACAAATAAAAAAAAAATGCTTGATAAGTTATTTGCTTCTCCATAACTCATGATTATATTATAAGTATTATTCGCTATATGACTAGGGATTAATTATAATTATATTTGTATGTCTAGCCAACCTTCCCACCTAAGCAGCAGCAGCTTCCGCATTTGCAGGTGGAGGCTAAATGAAGAAAAATCACAGAAAGTCAGAAAGATATACAAATTTTGTAACATAATACTTATAGAGCATGCAGACGGCTGTAAAAACAATTGCTACATAAAGTCCGCGCGTTTATTATGTCCCCATCGGCAACCCTTTCATGAAACTTAACACTGGCAACAATAGCAAACAATAGGCAAACCGCTCACGATAAGCGCGTGCACTCAGACGTTGTTGCCACATTTGCTTTACATTTCTTGTAGTTGCAAGGCGCCTCTCATTATTTTTGCGCCATAATCACGTGCGGGGTTGATTTTTTTAAACTAGTTGGACAACGTTATTTCTTTGTTGTGTTATGGTGCTGTTTTGTTGCTGTGTTATAGTGTTGTGCTTTTGTTTTTTCCTTAGACTTTGCATAATGCAAGTTATCACTCACGGCTGCTAGTGAAACTCCCAAGTATGAAGACAACATTGCAGGATATTATTTCCTTCATGGAGAGCAGAGGTGCCCATCCCCCCCCCCCCAAGCCAATGGCGCATTACCCCAAAAATCATGTCATGCGTCCCCCCAGATCATATCATGTGTCCCCCCCTAAAAAAACATCATTCGCGCCCTCAAACCATATCGTAATCCCCACAAAGTATTTAATTACGACAGTGTGTCTACCGAAAGTAACTTTTTCTTAGCTTTACAGAACACTATACTTGATCTGCCCCTCCTCCCTAAACAGGGGTGCCCATCACTCAAGACCACCCCTAAAATAGTTCATCATAATCCCCCGAAAATAGTTTGGATGAATGTGTAATAGTTGATGTCTATTTGAATGAAATACCATGTTACATTGTCCATATTTTTTGATTGTTCGATTTTCGAAAAAACTTAAAGCTAGCACATTGATTGGGTAAATGTAGTAAATTAAAATATGTAAATAAGCATATAAATAGTATTTTTAGTGGGTTTATAAACTCAATTTGAGTATTTAACACAAATTGTTACACAACTTAAGATAAAGATAGAATAATTCAACCTTGGCAAACCAAATAATATGCTCCAGCCGTATGGCAGATTCAATTTGTTTCATGAGACATTACAGAACCCTAACTACAAATTCTTAACCTCAGGGCGATAATGTAACAGGGTTCCTCTTTCAAAAAACTCACCCCCACCCCCCGTTTTCCTGGGGTACATATAATTATTTTAGTAACAAACCATAATCCATAACAATAATTACTTGGATTTTATCTTCAGTGAAAATTTAAACTTTCCCTGTGACAAGTTAGAAATGCGGATTCGATATATTTTTGTCCCACATAATGCACCTGCTTCAAATTAATCAGTATACCAACACTAAGCATTATATTTTAAGAAGTGATGTTATTAATGAATATCGAGAATATCGCTTACGTCTTGTAATGCAGCTATAGTATAAAACTTCACATTCACCTCAGTATAGCGCCAAACACACATTCTCGCAACACATAACCTCTAACTAAAATACCAGCCATAATGTAAGACCTAGAGTTGGATGCAGCCCCTCCAAGTTTAATTCAGAATCACCCCCCAGAACCCTCGTGTCAATTAAGGCCTAATATGTAAGAGTTGGATATTTCTCCCCCTCCCCCTTTCGATAATACCCTTAAACCCTTCCTTTTTAATCTCTATCTGTATTTCTTTTCTCTTTCCATATTCTTTAATTTTGTTTCTCTTTCTTTTTCTTTTTTCTTTACCATTTCCTTCTTTCCATTTTTCCTCTTTATCTCTTCTTCAATTTGGCAACATCGCTTTCCTACTCCAGTTTCTTCAAGAGAAAACCGCCCGCTTGGGTGTTTCTTTTAACAAAGAATACCGCTCCCTTTGTTAACCGCTGGGGATATAATGAACGCGCGGACTTTACCTAGTTTCCTTCCTTAATTGAAACGTGGTTTATTCTTCATTATACCAACCCCCCTGGGAGTCGAACCCAGGATCTTGTGTGGTAATCAGACTCTCTTTTAGAATGCCAATATGTTGGATATTTGGTCGATCAGTCGATCTTGATCCATTGTTTCCAGAGGAAGACAATCTGGCAGCTTTTCATTCGACATTTTACTCGCGATGTAGGAAAACGAGATCACAAACACTTCGTGATGCTATCTTCTCGCGCTTACAGAAGTTTACCATCGCTCGGACCACAAATCCTACTTCAAACTATCTGACAGATATCAACTGTCCACCAAATCAACAGATGAACCGACCGCTTCGATGTTTCTCTGAATTTTCAGAAAGTGGCCTTTCCCCTCCTTTGCAGGGCAGGTCATTAGCAGGAGGGTTGAGTGCATGTGAGAAGAACCGCTATGTCATTCATTCCCGCACCAAAAAAAAGGGACAAGCAATAGAATTCTGTTCTTGGAATTTGAAACGCATGGGGATATATTTTCTGAACCATAAAATAATTAACCCAGAAAGTTCTAGCCACCCGTAGCTAAATTTGTTTGTGTCGTCTTTTCGGCGCCCATGGTGCCAGTGCAGGGCCAGATGAAGAGCAAGTGCGGGTTTTGGGGGGATCCTGGATCTGGTGTGCAGCAGGAAGGAAAAGTTCATTTTCAAGAGGTCTCAGACTTCCCTGACCGGGGCGGACCACAAAACCATTAACTGCATCCCCTCCCAATACATCTGTTTGTGTTCAACAAGCAAAAAACAGGGAAATAGGAAAGAAGTGCCTTGCTTGGGTTCGTGCTACTGAAAATTGAAGAAGTGTTTCAAACTGCAATCAAAATCCACTGACAAATTATTTTGCAATATTTGTCATCAAAGCAAAATTTCCAGCAAATACAGAACAGTTTCCCGGGGCCACGTGGACGTTTTCCGGGGCCAGTGCCCCCGCGTGCCCCCCCTAACGACGTCCCTGGTAAGAATACATAACCGCAACATCCTAGACAGCAAGTAAATGTACGACAGTCAAGCCTCATTTTATTAAAAAAAGAAAAAGAAACAAATTGTGTAACTACCATTGTATCCTCAATTTGGAACAACGTGAGTCCAGACAGTCGTTTTTCCTTGCGCCGCTCGAAACTGGAGGGAAAAAATTACCTTGAGTCTTTGTCGTCCTGTTGCGTGATATTTATAGGTGCCAAAGAAAAACAACTTCCCTGCGGGTCTACATTCTTTCTCCGTTTTCTTTATTCATGCTACTTCTTGCATTCGTTCATTAGATTTACATTGGATCCAAACTGCCACACTAGAAAGCATAGCCAACCGCACCTAAGGTGGCAGTGTTAAAGGTGCGTAATTTAGTATTGTTACCGTTAAGTTCCATGTTGATTGTTACAGTTACTTGGTGTAGGCATTATATGAATAGATAACAAAGTACGTTTAATAAAAGCAATGCTTAATATATCCAGCGTTCCAATATATATCTACTTTTAGTGTTTGTAAAAAGGGATTGGAATTTTTAACAATTTAAATATATGAAATTGAGTCACGGAGTTCCAAAACGAATGAAAATAATTAAACTCTGGATAATTTGTTTTAAAGTATTAGTTTCATCTACATGCCACACGGTGGCGTGCCAAGAATTTCGAAAGGCTTAGGTTATACTTGTTTTTTAGTCACGGGCCTTCATTTTCCCATCTTTTTATTGCCGTTGATATTATTATTTTTAGAATTAATGTGCCAAAAGGGGGGTATGACCCATGCCAACCCCTCCTTTCCTTGTGCACACCATTGATACCACAAGCAATCCGTGTGTTTACACGACTCAACACAATATTAACCAACTTTTACTAATAAGCTCTTAAAAATACGTTAAAAATATCGTTATTTTACTTTTAAAGTTCGTGGTGTTCAATCATTTCTTATAACTTATCGTTTGTTTTTATTAAATACTCGGTCGTGAAAATACTTTTGCCGCCAGAGAAAAATTCGTCTTCCGGTTTTCATCCTTCGTGAACCAATGGTGTCAATATCGCAGTATCCTGACTATCCTTTTCAGTGAAGCTTGGAAACGCTGGTTCGCTAATTAGGTTGATATAAACTCCCTTCAACTTCTGGTAAGCTACTGGGGCTGGTGACGCAGCTCAAGAGGAAGCCGACCCGAGGCATATCTGCTTTCGAGTCGGAACCTGTTTTTCTGATAAGCGCTGTTGTGACTTTTACCTGCAGAGTTTAGTTTAGACATTTCATTCATTCACTGCGATGATATACTCCCACCACATTGTATTAAAAAATAGGACAACACAATAACACTACCTAGCAAAGATACCGCAACATCACGTTAAGAAATCTCTAAAGAACTGAATTGGCAACATTGCATTTACTCCACGTGGACTTGACAAGTATTGTCAGTTCCTAAAACGGACGCTATTGGTGGAAAAGGTTTGAGGTGAGGATATACTGGGCTCCACGCGGACGTGACGCATGGTGGTTTGCCCCTGTAACCAATGTGGTATTTAAGACATTTCCAGTGGGGGGGATTCTATTCACTATATAGGGAGAGCATGAGATAATGACTTTATGTCATATAACATTCCCCCCATGGATAAAACTTATCAAGTAGAGGGAGGGACACAAGTACCCAGAGGGGGGAATCCCCCCATCCCCCCCTACAAATACCACCCTGCCTGTAACAGAGGGAACTGATCTTTCGGAACTTTCTTTGAAGTAAAGTGGGGTTCGAATGAGGACATTAACTATGCAAGTTTTTGTTAAATCGCTTCCGAAAAGAATTCATGATTTTTTTTATGATTACTTTTAAGTACATCACACTGGAATTAGCACCACCTACACCAGGTTCATAGCGGTGGAGCGTTAGCTTTTATAGCACTTTGATTGCGTTGATGTTTTATTTTTTGTAGCCGTGAAACATTGCTGTGAATCTTCAACAAACAGCTATACGTGTTTTTTATAGCTTTGAAGCTGTTATGCAACCGACACTCTTCGTCTATGCACATTTTATTCCCTCGTCACAGCGCAAAGTATAGGTCTCGATTCCACATATGCACAACAGTGAAGTTGAAATTTCTCACGCTCTCGTTCTATGGCGCTAGTTAAAGGCACGAGCTATTTCCGAATTCTTATGACGCAGCACATGCAACAGTGACATTAAGCAACTAACGTAACATATCTAAATAAACATCCACCACTTCCAATGGCTACTTCGGTTTGAGTATTAAGTCCACCTATGCACATATAGGCTGATCGAGACTGGACCTACAGTTTAACATTGTAATCCGAACCATTATGTGCCCGTACCGGGTATAGAACCCGGACCTCCCCCCCCCTTCTATCACGTACCAAGTATTATTTAAATGTTTATTAGTCTGTTTCGAACAAGAGCGGCTGAACAAAATTTTTATCTTTTTATTTTTGAAAACTGAAAGCATTTATTCTTTGGTTTAAGAGGTAGAAGATAAAAATCTGGTTTCTGTATTTTACACTTAATTTTCTCTGTTCGAATAATAACTAACTGAACTTTATTTCTGTTATTAACGCGGTGGCTCAGTCGGTAACGCGTCTGACTGCCATGCTAAAGGTCCCGGGTTCGATCCCCGGCCGGTTCAAATTCGGGAACTTTTCTAACGATGGAAGCGGCCCCGGCACCCACCCAGCGTCGAATAACATGAGTACCTGGGGGAAACCCTGGGGGGTAAAGGCGGTCAGGGGCGTGATGCTGATCACATCCACCATCCACTCACGACCGGATCAAGAAAGTGTGGGGCGTTATCCCCACACCCCCTATACACCTTCATGGCGTGGTGCTATGCACAGGGGAGCACTTTACCTTTTTTTACTATAAAATTAACAAGTTTTTTTTGTAACTTGCAATGAAGGAAAACTATTTCGAGGGGGGTCAACAGAACTGTTCGACCCCCCTTCTACCAACGCCGATGCTGCGTTCTGGAAGAGGCACGATCACTATAAAATATTCCTTAATGAACTTCGTTTTAGAAGCAGATCATATACAAAAATGATAATCGGAGATCATTTTAAAAGGTTTCTTTTTCCTGAGATCCTTGTTGCTTTCATTTTGAAAAAAAATATTTTTCTCAAAGTTTCGGGACGGGCTGTAGCCCCATCAGCTCTCCCCTGCAAACGCCAATGGGTAACTGGAATCCACACATACAGTGGGATCCATGAGTATTACAACAGCTTGTTTTAAGTTTTCTTTTAATTCTTGAAGCTCTCATTGGGTCAAATAAAGTGCATGGACATGGCGATGGACAATTTGCAAGGAAATATTCATGGGTCCCACTGTACAGTGGGATCCATGAGTATTACCCTGCAAATTGTCCATGACTAATTTCATTAATTTTTCTCTTACATCCTATGTGTTTTTAAGCGATGGATTCTTATCTACGCTGGTACAGAAGATGTCAACAGCTTGTTTTGAGTTTTCTTTTAATTCTTGAAGCTCTTATGGGGCCAAATAAAGTGCATGAACATGGTGATGGACAATTTGCGCGGTAATATTCAAGGATCCCACTGTACATGTAGAAAACACACATGTGCGTGGTCTTGGAGAAGAAACTTAATCCATAAATCATGAAATAACCAACTTCAATTCCGAAAGCATCGGACATGAGATTTTGGAATTTCCTGTTAATAGCCCTGTGTTAATTCCTACAGCAACGGTGGATTCAGGCTGTGAAGGGAATTGGTTAGCACATGGAACGTTTAATTTGCACTGTTGTCTTTTCACTTGACTCACGCGTCTTAAGATTTGCATAACCTAAAATATCAATGACCTGCAACACTGCTCAACTTCAAAGCAGGCAGGAAAATGCGCCGTGGTGGACGTTTTGCAGAAGTTAGTAGAGAGCCAAAAGTTTTCGCAAAGGGGGTGTATACAGGGACGGCGCTACAGGGGGGCTGAAGCACCCCAAAGCAGGTCTCAGCCCCACCCCCCTGTAGCCCCCTAGATTTTTGTAGAACGGTAGATGCATTTCGACTGAAAACTTGAAAAGAAGTAGTTTACATTTTACATTATAAAACTTCCATTGGGGCAAGTACAATGTTCAAATATATTTTCTAGTTCGGTTAGGTCGCAAGGTCACTTTATTACGATGTGTTCTAAAACCAGATATGCTTGGATAGCAGTGGCCACTGATTATTTGATACTAAGTAATTGGCCTATCATGAGTCCCCAAACTTGCTACGAAATCTGCTACTAAGTAGGACGACATTCAAAACCTAAGGAACGTCATGTTTCTTTTCGTTTATTAGTTCCTCATTCTAATACCGACAATTGTTTGAGTGTTAATAATTTTTGACTTACCCTCGTTATATATATATATATATATATATATATATATATATATATATATATATATATATATACAATAAATTTTGTCTTGGTCAGCATTTAAATGTTTTAGTAAATGGTTTTTGGATAAGTGACAGGAACGCTCAGTACAAACTTTGAAAGCTATGTTAACTAATAAGGTGAACTTAATCATACGTGTGTAAACTTTTACAAAATGTTATTTGAAAAGAATGCTGTTCTGAAAATTTCCATTCATCGGCAAAATATCAATGAACGACTTCCAATTCTAAAGAATTGGTTGGAGTGCAGTGCATATCAACATATTTTGTAAGTTATTTACACAGTACTAATGTATTTAGTTTTGAAACAAGAGTATTTATGAAGAGACAGTTTTTTATATTAAAATGTGTACAATTTGCCGTCCCTTTTTCTCCCGTTTCTCCTTCAGGAAAATATTAACAATCTCCCGTTTTGTTGTTAAAAGAACCTGGTCACTTTTCTAAGGCATCTTGCAGAGTGGTTCCGATCCAAATTTAAACTGTAGGTCCAGTTCCGATTAGTCTATCATGAACATAATGTGGAGTTCAGTGAAACTTAAAAAAACAAACTAAAAAAAAACATATTCTCGAGCGTGTTAATCTTGGTAATAAATGACTGAATATTTGAGTCTTCAAAAATATTAGTCATAATAATTAGTGGCGAAGCGTGACATTTTTACGTAGTCATCGCAAGACTTGCCAAACGTTAGGGTCAATCTTTCAACCGTGGAGGGGGAGGGGGATTTCTACATTGATAATGATGATAACAGTGTTCGTACAGACGTGTGAAGTAGAGATGGCCTAATTAATTTTCTTCTACGTTGTATAAAATAAGGAAGTCTAAACTTTCTTAAATTCTACCCGAAAAATGAAAAAAATTGTTAAACGTCTCTCTCCGAAATCCGGGCAATAAAATTTCCGAATCGAGATTTTAAATTTTCCGGAATCCTGATGATGTTGACCATCCCTGATGTGAAAGTAAGATATGTTAGGGAAAAGGTTCTGTCTAAGTTAAGTAAATATGTCTGTCACCTGGAGAACAAAAATCTTGATCAGTCTTGTCATTCGTAAGCATAGTAAACGCAAAACAACATTGAAGTACTTCGTGTTTTGTAAAGTAAGAACATTATTTTCAGAAAACGATATTTGAACCGCAGGATCAAAAGAAAGAAAAAAAAATTGAAAAGGAGAAATACTGTGAAGGAAATACAATGGACCCAGAACTGCTCCCCCACCCCGGCTCTTTCTAGCACTAACCGTGGGGAAATTTATGCTCTTGCTTACTTATGAAGTCACTGAAAGCCTGCCGTGTTTGTAAACAAGGGGGCTGAAAAAAGGCCTCTTATGACCAGACCTTCAAGAGCAGGGGAAAAGCGGTCGAAGGACCTTAGATTCGCAGACCTGCTGCGATGACCTGGCCCGCCTGACACCATTGCACTCAACAGGAAACGTAGCGCTAAACTTAACGAATCTCTTGCGTATTTCTAGCTGTTTCATGGCGTCGAGTGACTAATTTCGCTCAAATATGCAAATATTCTGACTTATTTTTCACTTCTTCTCTAAAATATTTAAAAAGCAATTTTTTTTTTTATTATTTTGCTATGTCATCGCCGCATCTCCCGATGACCGGACGCTTCGCCTCTGGTAATAATATATCCAAGACCTGGCAGTTGTGAGGGGCCCTCCCCGTGGATACGCGCTTGATATGTATTCTCTCTCGGTGCAGATCACTAGCAGAAAGTGTTTCATTTTGAAGGAATTACTGATTAACAAAGAACCTGTACTGGAGCTGAAAACCTGGTACACAGACCTTCTACCGAGGGTGAAGAAAAAGTTGAAGGAAAACTGGACGGAATGGTGCAAGGGTGAATTTCAAAATGCAGGCAGCTTTTATCAGAGGATAGCTAATTTCAATAGAATGAAACCTTGGTTTACAAAAGTTCAAGGTTCACGGAATGTGATAGTATTATTAAATCGTATTAGGTCAGGACATACAACTACTAAAAGTCATTTACAAAAGATAGGGATTGTACAAAACTCAAACTGTACATGTGGCAACAAGGAAGATATACACCATATCATATTTGAGTGTAATAGATACACACAAGAAAGAGAGACATTCTATAAAACTCTTATAAACTGTGAAATTCCTTTTCCTCAGTGTTTGGAATCTTTGATTTGTGAAAATAACCTCACAGTTGGATATATATTGTTATCTTTTTTTAGAAAATGTGGCTTAACTATTTAGTAGAAAAAAAATGTCCATAGTATCTTTTAATAATAATGTACTAAAATATGTAAGTTTATGTACAGTACATATATAGATATGGGGAAAACTGCTTAGCGGTAATCCCAAGTAAAATGTAAATAAATAAAA
Organism: Lepisma saccharinum; assembly: GCF_977018435.1. NCBI lineage: Eukaryota > Metazoa > Arthropoda > Insecta > Zygentoma > Lepismatidae > Lepisma > Lepisma saccharinum. The sequence goes on from NC_139258.1 coordinate 3,705,467, forward strand.
ATGATTAACAAAGGTGAGAGGGGGAGGGGATGTTCAAAACAGGATAATTTTCTCAACCAGGAATCTTGATTTTTTATTTTTGTAGCGGTTCCACTTCGCCCAGCTTACTCTTCGCCAAAACGAAGAGAAAACAAATTAGCGAAAGGAAGCTCAGCCGACTACACCTTTGCCTAGATCTGGCGCTGTGAATGTTTGTTTATACTGTAAAATTAATGTAAAATGTTTACTAAACAAAGGGCAAAGGTTTGGATACGTTTAAGTCTGTCATGAGTTCGCCTGGTGCTTCTTTGGGAGGCGTATGTTATGTTGCTAACGTCTCGCTATATGTTCGTCATGAGGCGTTATGCATAAGTGTCTCAAACGAGTGATATTTCAATTCAGCAAATTCATTTCTTTTTTTAATCCACTATCTTTGATGTCTCAGCAAGTGAAAGTGTTTTCTAAGCAGGCACGTGGTCAGCTTCCATTTTATATGTTACGTAACCTGTTTGAGAAGATATAAACAAGAAGGTTTAATAAGGTCACAGAAAATACTTTCCCACACAGGTCGTTACCCTTCCTTTTCTTTAACCTGCCTCTATTTTGCTGATTTGTAATTAACCTGAGCTTCTAAGAGGTTTGAGTTCATTTCGTGACAACTGAGGAGGCCGGTCCACATACCCCTTAAGACCCACCAAATTTTCTCAAATACCCCTACAATTTTTCACAAAGTCCCAATTTCAGGGGAGGAGTGACAATTTCGCACCAGTTGTAGTACATTTATTTCAGTATCTGGGAATGGGCACTGAAAAAACCGAACAGCATACGAGAGTATGAATTTCTTACCATGTTGCAAATGGAAGCTGATTATTAAGCGAGGTAAGATGTGTAAATAATATTATGAATGAGTATTTACAGAATCCCATATATTCCTTATGGAGAATCAACTTCAACTTCAATTTACAACTAATTAAGTGGGAGTTTCGACTTTTCCAACGTATCCTTTTTCCATTCGTGTACATTTCTACGCCACTAAATGTTTGATATTCCTGAGAAATCAAATAAAAATAATGTTCCCATAAGCGTAATGTATTTCTCAGACGCACGACTCCTCTCCGCAGCAGTGTTGCCAAACCTGACGTGCAGAAGAGAGCTAGATTTCACCTTAAATGGAGTTAAAACTGACTTTGAAGGAGCTAGATTTTCGAAGGCTTGATGAAGTGCCTCCTATGGTAATGTTGGGTGTCAAAGGGGGAGAGTGGCACTGTTATTGCCGTTAACTTTGAAGAGATGACAGACAATTTATGCTTAGTTTTCACCGTCTGGAACTGGCGGTATCACCCACCTCAAGAATCCACCGATGGTCGTATGAAATCGAAAATAAAGGATTCCTGGATAACAATATTGTCATCTTCACGTCAGCCACGACGCTATAAAAATAGAAGCTGCGAGGGGGTGGAGCAACGCAGCCAATATAACAATATCACGTGCAAAATGTATATTTATAGCAAACGTTGGTTTGTGGGGGTGATGACATCATAGTGGGGCGGGCGCCACAGTTCACAGCCAAAGGAGTGCACGAAAGAACCAGACCTGGCTCCAAAAGAGCGAAGTTGGCAACAGTGATTGCTTCCGCTGCAGAGAGGAGAGTCTTGCGGATTCCCTCATGCCCTTAAGGTCAGTTTGTGTCCAACCCCCCCCCCCAAATAAGAACTTAACAATCCTCACCTCCACCATGGCTGATAACCTTACTGCCTAATCCCTATGCACCTTCATTTCACGGTACAATGAACAGATTCCGGGGATAACTTGACCTTTTAATTATTTTTTTATAATAGAGCTCTTACCTCTTGAATAGAGGGCTAGTGGTAGAACCTTCTTGTATGGATGATGATCTTTCATGATGAACTTACCTCTATGTTCATTGAACATTCATTGTTTACTTACACTACACTAGAATTTGGCAATAAAACGGTAAATGTCTGTTATATCGGAGACACATTTCTATCGGATATTTTCAGTTTTAAATGGTTCGTACTTACCAATTGTGTACTGCGGAACATAGTTGAAGGTGCCATTATGCTTTTTACACGAAAATAACTTCGATTTTTCACATTACGAGTAATTCTTTTGGGTCCTTTCTTCCGTTGCGGAACATACAATATGGCGCGCACAGCTGTGGATCATCGCGCGTCGTGCTTGTGTTTTGTCGATTTGGAGTGGGGTATGCAGTGTTTCAACCTTCTTACCCGAAAAATACATACTTTCGTGTTCATTATGTCATCACAAACCATGACAGATAGCCCCAAAAACCATTCACGATAGCCCAACGGACCATTTCCGGCAAGGTTAGGTTGGGTTAGATTAGGTAAGCATAGTTAAAGAAAAGGCATGTTTGGAAACACTTGCGAGATCGCGTGACTTTCGATGCTCGCGCCATCTGCAGGTACATAATGGAAACAACGGCATAATGTTGTCGCTTTGAACAAAATGCAAGTTTATTATATCAAAAGTGCTAATCTCTTGTTGTGCAGCATTCTACGGTGAGAAAATACCTCCACGAACTTTCAAAATGTTACAAGAACTCATTTCCGTAAGTAGTTTCTTCTGTAAAAATGAAGAAATGTGTCTCCGATATAACAGACATTAATAAAACTTTTGAAATATAGTGTGTGGTTTAGAATGGGGTAACAGCCAGTGCTTTAAGTGGAAAATGATAGTTGGGCGATGTTTGCTCAAGCCTTAGGGTTAGCTTGGGGATGCTCCTGCTTGGTGACAATGAGATAGCTGGAGGATATCATCCTCCTCTTCCCTCCCCCCCCTTCACTTCAAACACTGGGAACAGCAATATTTGCAAATTGAACTTATTTTGTGTATATCCTTCATAATTCTAGAATTCTCTGTGAAGTCTATTATACCATACATCATATTTTCTTTCAAAATTATTGAAATTGTTACAAAACTGACTTCTCTTTCAGGTTGAACTTCTTTACCCAGATGTTGGCCATGTGGAAATAGATCCTGAAAAATTGTGGACATCTGTGGTTGAAGTTGTTAAAGAGGCTATCAAAGGTAAGTACTTGTTGCATTTTGTTGTTCGGTTATTGAATCCAGATTTGTGGTTTTGGTTATGAGGTCCAGGATTTGTGGGGTTAGGTTATTTGTTCCAGGATTTGTGGAATTTGGCTATCAGATCCAGGATCTGTGGGGTTTGGCTATCAGATCCAGGATCTGTGGAGTTTGGCTATCAGATCCAGGATCTGTGGAGTTTGGCTATCAGATCCAGGATCTGTGGGGTTTGGCTATCTGATCCAGGATCTGTGGGGTTTGGCTATCTGATCCAGGATCTGTGGGGTTTGGCTATCTGATCCAGGATCTGTGGAGTTTGGCTATCAGATCCAGGATCTGTGGGGTTTGGCTATCTGATCCAGGATCTGTGGAGTTTGGCTATCAGATCCAGGATCTGTGGAGTTTGGCTATCAGATCCAGGATCTGTGGAGTTTGGCTATCAGATCCAGGATCTGTGGGGTTTGGCTATCTGATCCAGGATCTGTGGGGTTTGGCTATCTGATCCAGGATCTGTGGGGTTTGGCTATCTGATCGAGGATTTGTGGGGTTTTGTTATCAGATCCTGGATTTGTGGATTTTGGCTAACAGATCCAGGATGTGTGGGATTTGGCTAACAGATCCAGGATTTGTTGGGTTTGGCTATCCGATACAGGATTTGTTGGGTTTGGCTATCCGATACAGGATTTGTTGGGTTTGGCTATCTGATCCAGAATTTGTGGGGTTTTGCTATCCAATACAGGATTTGTTGGGCTTGGCTATCCGATCCAGAATTTGTGGGGTTTTGCTATGAAATACAGGATTTGTGGGGTTTTGCTATCCAATACAGGATTTGTGGGGTTTGGCTATCAGATCCAGGATTGATTCAGATAATTTTGGACTTAGGTAATTCAGATTCAAACACCCGCCTCCTACAAGGCATAAAGATCCTGAGAAGTAACTTACCCAGACTTTCTGATAGTCAAAAATATATTTGCTATCTTACATTATTATTGCTATAACTTATTTATTTGTAGTAACATACCCATATAAAACTATTATATGACTTTTTGAAAATATTTGGGTATGATGGAAGCTCTTGAAATGTCTGCTAAGGGATAATGTTTCTGGAAGTCAAATCACTATTACAATAGAATATACTATAATATTAATCCTTAATTTACCATGCATTGTCCTAGTCCTTATTTTGAAGAATGTTTTTCGTGTGCCACTGCTCATACTTTCTTTTCATGATATGACGTGTTTGTTTCAAGTTCACTATATACACAGTCATCCCCCATGGCGGAGTGTTTATGAGTGTCCATTCATCAATTTCATCATATCATCACTCATCCCCCTTGTCGCAATTAGCCAAAAGTGGCACAAAATGCGAAGTAAAAGAAACCAAATCAGTAAAATTAATTAACTTTATACGCAGATATTTGACTGAACTGAATCTAAACTACTGAAATGTGCTTCAACTAGGAATTAAACCCAGAATTCCATTAAGTATTGTTAAATTTTGTGTAATTTACTTATTGCAAAATTGTCTGACCACCGTGCAGAAGATCCAGGTTTAATTCCCGAGATGTGTGGTTTCAGGTGAGAATTTTCTCAGCAATGTCCCTGCACGAAGCAGCTCTTAGCTGCTAATAAATGGATACGTGAGGACAACCCTGGGGAGTAAAAGCATCCAGAGCATAGTGATGTCCACATCACCTCTGCTATAACTAAGGTTGTGAATGTGTGAAGCAGAGGCATTTCCTCCACAACCAGGCACATATCTAGAAATACATATTGGGGGTCTGATCAAGTGTCTTAATAATAATAATAATAAATTAGTATAACTATGTTTAATTAAATTAAGATATTAATTAAATATACAAATTAATTAATATTGTATTGTTATTATTACATGAATGGGTAAAAATATGGTAAAGAATAGATATATAACAGCACATATCCATTATCTAGCTTATGCATAGTTAATTTCACAAAAAAACTATAAAAACAACTGCCCTGGCTAGGAAATTAATGTCAAATAGATAAAGAATTGAATATTTATTGGATAACAAGAAAGGACTTAGATCAAACTGACTGAAAACAAAGTTTCTGATTAATGTTTTATGAATATTATCATAAGTAGTGTGCATAAATCTTTGGTAATGTCCTTATGATCTCAATTCCTTGCATTCCAACAAGTCTTTCGAGGGGTCCAGACCGCCTGGATGCCCCCTAAATACGTCTCTTGTCCACAACCCCCCTCTATGCCCTCATGACATGCTGCAATTGTGCGCTATCTTCCCTTTTACTTTTGTTATTGTAAAATGTCTATATTTGGTTACAGAGGCAGACCTAAGGCCAGAACAAATAACATGTCTTGGGATGTCGACACTTCGATCTTCATTTGTCACGTGGGACAGAAAAACAGGAAAACCATATCATAATTTCATCACATGGAAAGATACTCGAGCGGACAAATTGGTGCGGCAGTGGAACGACTCTTTAACAATGAAGGTGAGTGAAATGTTAGGTTTAGTTGTGTAGTTCTCTTTGGCCATACAATCATTACAATTCCAGTGTGTATTGCAAAAGTGAATCAAATGAAAATGAGCAAAGATAATGTTTAGATGGTCAGAAATAAGACCATCGTCACACTGTAATGAGCCTAATAAATCCATACTTATGATGGTCCTTTGACAACTGGGCTAGAATTTCTGTGGCTGCCTCCTGTATGGCTGCATCTGAAGCATATCTTCAACAACCTCACAAAAGGAAAAAGTCACAAGACAAAACGTCTGGACTGTAAGGAGGGTGCTACAGAGTTTCCAAATTGAATTTTGCTCAATATTTCAGTCACATTGACTGTGTAGCCTAGCCTTGTCGTACAACAAGATTATACCCTTACAATGCCCATGGAACCTCCATTGTGAAACAAACCTTTGTTTAAAGCACAAAAACATGGGACCTGCTGTACATCAATGCACAGAATGCAACTGTACAGATTATTGCATCATTGACAGGGATTGCCAAGTCACTCGACTAGACCATTTTAACTATGGAAACACTGGGTCCTTTTCATGACTCATGCTCATAGTATTCTAATTTTAACAAGCTATGCTAGGTGTAACCTAATTTAACATAATTATATTTTGTTTGAATCACGAAATATTTAAATCAATTTGGAAATCTAGTGCCATCTAGTAATAGGCTGTAGTATCTTGCCATGTTCTCATGTTATTCATTCTTATGTAATATTTGTGTAATGTTTAAAGGTATACTTATTCTATTCCACTTTGTAAACAAACACAACTTGGTAATGAATTTCATAAATGTATGTTCCAGTGTAGTTGAAATTGTGTTAACATGTCCTACATTACCGTAATCTGTTTGTATTTTTCTTGCATTCAGATTTGGGTTCGAATAATGATGATTTGTTTTCCAGGGCATGCGTGCAGGATCTGGCTGCCTTTACTTGTTATCAAGGAGCAAACGATTTCTGGCGGGAAGTGTTCTTCGGTTAATGAACACACAGGTAAGTGTGTTTCAACTTTTCATTTGAATTGAATTTATAACACTAGATGCCGACAAAATTTGCAATATTTAAATTTAAAATTTAATGACAGCTATAATTATAGAATAAAAATAAGTCCTCGCGCCTCACGAGGTACTTAATATCATTTTGGTCCCCAGAACGACAGATATAAAGAAATAAAATATTATAAATCAAGTACCATGCAATTATTTTTCATGTTACATGTTACATTAGCTGTTCTAGTACAGGACGGGACTGGTCACTCAAATGACTGCTGCCCCATCTAGTTTTTTTTTTTTTTTTAATTCAAATTGACGTAGAAAAACTTTCAGTTTTCTTGGTCATTTTTCTCTCTTTACTATTGTCATTATTATTTGATTATTATAGGCTACATACTAATTCAAATTGTACTTTCTTTTACCATAAAATAATGTCACTATTAGCATTATATGTAATTTTCATTGTGTTTATATTATTGTCACTTTTTAAAATTAATTCTGTAATTTCTTTAATGTACTATCCTTCTTTATGTACTTTTTTTGTTATTCTCTTTGTGCTTTCTTATAGAAAAGGGTTGGTTGTGAGAGTAGCCCAAGATGCCGAATCATGCCTGCTTTAATAGAAACGATTATTATTATATGTAAGATCTTCCAATATATTCAACTGAACACAGCTTCAAAATTAGCAGACTGAATAAAAATTATTTAGAGAAAAGAACTTGATTCATGGTAAAACTATCATGAGATGATGTGCCTGGTATTGAAAATGTAAAGATTAGGGCTGAGCCGATACCAATGTCGATGTCTTGGTATCGGAAGTTATCACTTGGATTTATTTACCAATCCTGGCCCATACTTTTCAGGTGTTTTGATCATTTGTAGGTCTGTCAATTATCCTAGAAGTTATGCAAAATTCGAAGTTTCCGTTGATATTGTACCAATATTATGTGAAAAACTGTATTTTGGGATTGCTAACAGGTATTTTTATATTCTGATGTATTTTTTGGTTATTTAAAACAAAATTCTGATAAATATATGCTTATATTTGGAGTGGAGTAGTCATCCACTAATATTAATCAGTATTTGAAACAACTTTTATTTGTTACAACTTTCAAGCATTGGTATCGACAGGAATTGGTAAGAGTATCAGCATCAGTATGAAGTAGAGGTGTGTGGGATCCTGAAAATTCGGGATCCTGTCCCAGTCCCAACTTGGGAAATGACTTCGTGACTTTTCGAGATCCTGAACAGTTGGGAAATTCAAAATGGTCATTTTAAAAAGTGGTTAATTCTCAATGTTTTCTGCATTTTAAGTGCCTGGAACTTCTTGTAAATTGTTGGTTTTTGCATTTCTGGAATACAAACTATGACTTAAGGTGAAAATGACATGTAGAATTAGAGACTTCCAGAGCATTGGCAAATTTCGAACATTTCCTGTCCTGACAATTTCCCAACTTAGTTGGGAAGTTGCGAATTTTTCCCATGCTGAATGTCGGGATTTAAAAGATTTCGTGTCCCTATCCAGTACCGACCAAAAAATTTCGGTCCGCACACCCCTAGTTCGAAGTGATACTGTCTCAGCCCTAATAAAGATTCTTCATGTTAAGGTGTAACTTGTGAAGAAGCAGGACTCTATGATGAACCAAACGTTGATTCCAGGTGAGCATGAGGCTTCTGTGGGCTTTCCAAAATGTTCCACCCTTGAAAGAAGCCGTAGCAGAAGGCAGAGCAATGTTTGGAACGGTTGACACGTGGTTGCTGTATCGCATGACCGGAGGGAGGCTGCACGTGACTGACGTATCGAGCGCCAGTGCCACTGGCCTGTACGACCCGTTTGTGATGGATTGGGGCGATTGGGCATTCAAACTCTTCAAGATTCCCAGCAGCATCATGCCTGAAGTATGGGACACTGCCGGAGACTTTGGGACAACTTCTGCTGATATCTGGGGAGCTAGTATACCCATCAGAAGTTCGGTAAATTTTGTCAGTTTCTTTAACTAAATGTTATCTTCCATGGCTACATTGTATGGTGTGATTTTTTATCTTTTTTTCTTTTTTTTAAACTATTCTGCTGGTTTAAAAATTGAGAAGTTGGAGGCACATAGTGGTTTCGATCCAACTTTAAACTGTAGGTCCAGTCCCGATTAGCCTATCTGTGCATAAAGTGGAATTAAAACAACAATTCAATTAATCAATGAATCAAAGATTTAAAACCTCTTGTAGGATTGTTTTATTATTTATGTTTAATTTCACAGAGAAATATCCTACTCCCCCCCCTATATATAAAGTGTAATAGAATCTTACCATTTCCAACTTCTCTGGCTAATATCTATTTTTAAGTCTCTCAGCTTGACCTTTGGACAAAACCAGGGCAGCTGTTTTCGAATTATCTTCTAGAATCTTTCTAGAGCATTCACTTGAATTTTCATGAGGTTTGCTATCACTAGGGCCCGGGACTTTATAACATATTTTTCATTTGGCTTTGGATCTAATATTGGGGTGAGATCTTTACATATCTGATGAAAATCAGCCGAAATAGACAAACTTGACAAAGCATATTTTGACACATTTCATCAATTTCACGTTTTTACAACATATTTCTTCAATTTTGTTGTAATAAGACATATTTTCTGTATAATTTCGTAATTCTCTCGCACATAATCGGTTATTTCATAATTTTTTCTTCATAGCTTTAGCACAAGGGATAGTTCATATTGTCGATGGCAGGATATGGAAATTACGGAGGAAAAAAGTGCCGTCTTTTCTTAGTACAGAACAATATAATACCCCACTTTTTTATCCCGCCGACAATTGATAGCCATGCAAACATTATTGAGGCAAAATGTTCTCTCTCATTGTTGCACGGGAAGTAAAGAAGTTTCGTTCTCATTTCTTTGCCTTTTTCGCTTTTTACAAAAATCAGTCAAAAGTAAAAATAACATTCGGTACACCTACTCTAGTCTATCGGGTATGGGAGAAATTCGAGAGTACTGTTGTGCATATTTTTGGCTTTACTGGGAATATTTCTGCATTTTTCTGACATATTTGTAATTTTTCATGACATATTTTCCAATTTATATGACATAATTACATACATATTTTACAGTTTTATAGGACAAAGTCCCGGGCCCTAGCTATCACAGTTGTCCAGATATTGTCAATAGTTGAGTAGGGTTACAGAGTCATGAAACTACAAGGTGTGTTCAGATTGAGTGCACAACGAGCAAAGTACCTACTTGATGGATCAAATGAACACAGTTGCGCCATCTAGCGGCATCTTTGTGAAGTACATTGCAACAAGGCCCGGAGCTCAGTGCAAGCCATTCGCGCGCGCGAGCAACACGTGTCAGAGTCTGCAGCGGTCAGTGGGACATTTTGTGGCTGCGTGAAAAATGAAAGATTTGCAGGAGCAATGTGTGTGCGTTAAATTTTGTTTCAAGCTCGTTAAAAGTGCCACAGAGACGTTCACAATGCTTCGGGAAGCCTTCGGTGATGAAGCAATGAGCCGATCAGTGTTGTGACTGTTACACTCGGTTCAAAACTGGGAGAACGTTGACGGACGAAGATCCTCGAAGTGGATGACTGTCCACATCAACTTTTTTTTCAATTGGCAAGGAATAGTTCATTACGAATACATCCCACAAGGACAAACAGGCAACAAGGAATTCTATGTGGGGATTATGAAGAGGTTAAGATGCGCAGTGATGCGGAAAAGGCCTGAGCTTTGGCTGAACCAAAACTGGACGCTACACCATGACAACGCGCGGGTTCCCACCGGTCTACTGTGACTGAATTTTTGGCCAAAAACTGGACGACGGTAATTCATCAGCCTCCATTTGGCTCCAGCAGACTTTTTCCTCTTTCCAAAATTGAAATTGACATTAAAAGGTCATCGGTTTGACACAATTGATGACATCAAACAAAAATGTACGAGGGACCTAAAGAGCATTCCGGAAGAAACGTTTCAGGAGGCATTTCAAAGCTGGAAGAAACATTGGGAGCAGTGTGTGGCCAGCCAAGGACAGTACTTTGAAGGGGACAAACATGAATAAAATGTACATGTTCAGGTAAAGTTGCTATTCCAACAATCCGGTCTTTTTTTTTAACACACCTTGTATTATGAATATCTGGACAACAGTAAAACAAACCACACAAAGATTCAAGTGAATGCTCTAGAAGAAATTCTAAGCATATGTAATTTTTGAAATTTAGGAATATCATATGGTATTTCGAAAGAAGAAAAAAAATCAAAATCAGCTAACCAGCCCTCAACCAAAGGCCGGCCGAGCCTACAAAACTGTATTAACACCCTTTCACTATGGAGGAAGATGTGAAATTGCATAGATAGAGCCACTATATATGAAAACAGCTTGACAGCCAACTGAATGCTATTTTGTCGTATCTCCAATTTTAGTCGTAGATGAGTTAATGACGTTATCATGTTCATTACAGGTTACATCACATACGTTCACATTCTGAAGCAACATATATGGCTGTGAAGTGGTGTGAATTATCAACAACAATAAAATGTTTGTGCAAATATTGTAGTGTATTCAAAATCCATATACGTCAAAACTTGAACCAGTTGTCGTGCAAAGCCAGCGCGGATGAACATATGACAACATAGTACTCAGCCAAGAATATGCTTGGCAATTGTCATTTGATCATGCTGCCACAATTGTCCAGAGGAAAACTTTTTTCCCAGCCCATTATGATTTCCTTAACCTTTAAACAGCGGAGCCGGTTTTCGAAAGTAACCCCTCTCTCACCGTGGCCTTTGCGCGCGATTTTTAAATTTTTTGCACTTATTTCAGAAAGACGTTATATCTCTAAGACTATGTGAGCAATCTACTTTGGATAACTTTTGTTTGAAAGCAAAAACATCGGAGCACGCAACCGTGAACAATTCAGAAAGCCCAAGTGAGAGAAACTGGGTTGGGAGGGGCCAGTCCCCAAATTTCAATTTTAAAAAATCTGGCATTCGCCCCCTCTTCTCCCATTATTTTTGAAAAAGGGCGCAAACTTTTGCATTGTTTTCAAAGAGTAGACGTTTTGCAACAGAGTGAAACTTGTTTCAAGTCCCTAGTTCTCATACAGGCTGAAATATGATGCAATATGTACAATCCTGCATTTTGGCTAAAAATAGCTAATTTGCATATTAGAGAAAGGAGGGAGGGGGTGGGTTTTCTTCCACATGATGTTTCAAAGCCTTATCTCAACATCTGTCAGCGTTTACAACCTCACATACAAGTATGAAGGTCCTAAAAGCATATGAATGTTGTAATCGGCACCATGGGTCATATATGACCCATTGGCTGTTTTCGCCTATACTTTCTATGGGTCATATATGACCCATTGGCTATTTCAAGGTTAAGGCTACAAGGGACAGTTTCTACGTCCAGGCAGTTGCAATCTTGCAAGAACCTGAAACTGCTCCTCCCCCAACGACCTTTAGCTGCAGCAAACTGGGGAAAGAGAGTCTGTGCACTGGGTGGTTGTAGGGGGAGGAGAAAACTTATTATCATGCTTATGGGAGTATTATTATACTTGTTCTCTTGAGAATACCAAACTTCAGATTGTGTAGAAAAATATATGAATGGAAATGGAACAGGCTCCAGATTTCATTTGCGGTTGAAAAAGTCAAAATGTCAATTTGACGTTGCCTCTCCATAAGAAATATATGGTATCTGGAAATACTTATTCATCTTTTTTCTCACAGATCATATCTGGCTGAAGAAAACAGTTCCACTTCCGGGGAGAAATTCTTGCTCTTTGCCTCTGTCGTTTCTTAAAGTAGCAGTTCACATTTCGACGTTATAGAAATATATGTCCACCTGGTGTGACACTGTTCCTCATAGCCTTAAAAGAGAAGAGTTGATTCTAGTCAAAAGACAAAGACAGAATACCAGCATTTTTTAAACCATATTAGTTAACCAATTAAAACCGTATTATATGCAAGTTTGTATTATGTACTTTGAGAAAACAAACTTGCATTTTCAAAAGTTTTTGCATTGTAGGTAGCTGATCAATCCGCATCTCTTTTTGGTTCTTGCTGCTTCAATGTTGGTGACGTTAAAGTGACGATGGGTACAGGAACCTTTCTGGATGTGAACACAGGATCTTCTCCACACGCATCTGTGGCAGGTAAAGTGGTTCGAATGAATATTGAAGATAGTTCTTATTTAACATTATGATTGATTGATTGATTGATTTTATTTACCATTTGGAAAACAAATGCGTTGTGAATGCTGCAAAATGAACTACAGTGAAATCTAGATTTTGTATTTTTCAGGGGAGCAAGGTAAAAAATTCATAATGAGGGAAGATGTAAAATCTGGAAATTTTGCGCTGTCTCTCTCTCTCTGTGTGCAGAAGTAGTAAATGTTCGTAAATAAAGAGCTTTTATGGGCTTTGGATACCAACAGACAGTTTACATGCCCAGGATTTTCATAAAAGGGGCATATGATCATTGACGGGGGGGGGGGGGATGTACAGCATCATTTTTTTAGTAATGTATAGGGCTTGGAAGTTGAGGAAAAATCCTTTTTTTTTTCTAGTGTCTGAAGACGAGGCCCAACGTAATATATGTTCATTTTGGGTCATTGTAGGCCAGAAAAAAGGTGGATTTTATTTGTCCTTTTTTGCCTTTTTTGGCGTTTTTTGGCTTATTGGTGATTTTTTAGCCTTTTTTTAGGTCTTAACGGCTTTTCAAATTGTCATCAGTTCATCACCTCTTAAACATCCTTTCTGTAGTAAAGACATAAAAAAAGAAAGAAAGAAATATATTTGGTTAAGCCAAATATGATTTTTCAAATTATGTTAATCTAAAAAAAATATATCTCTGAAAGAAGATGCATTTCATTCATATAGTTTTCTCGCACTGTGTGTTCCATACCACCAGAATTTTGTATTTTTTTTATCCATTAAATGTGTAGCCTAATTAAAACTGAAGCTCTTAATTAATTTGGATCACATTTATACGTCCCTTTTACCGTTTTTTAGGTCCTTTTTTTGATATTTTTTGGTAATTTTAGAGGTCTTTTTTTGGCAATTTATAGGTCTTCAAATTCCGAGCCCTAGTAATGTATCATTTATTTTGACACCTTTTGTTGCATTTGAATTTATTCTGTAGGAATTCTGGGCTAAAGGGGTTATAGGATAATTCCCAGTACCACCGCTCCTTGGCCACTGCCAACAGAACACTCAAAATTTCTTTGTTTCAGCAAATTATAAATTTTTATCATCCCATACTTTCTTTTTACACAGAATCAAAATAATTACTACATAGGGACAAGAACATAACAATAGTAATTGAAATTTTTCCATAGATTGTGCAGTTACAGTACCGCCTACTTCAAATCATCATTCTCGGCAAATGCAGTTTCAACCTGGAATAAATTACCCATAACAAAAACTAAGCAATCAACACTGCATGCTCTTAAATCCAAAGCAAAGGACTATCTACTATGTAAACAGTTTGAATCTAGAAGCACGCACGAATAAAAATACATCCCACAACGTATTAATGTCAATGTAAGAATTTGATATTTCTTCATGTCAAATATTTCTATTCTTGCACCATCAAACATTAACAAATATGCATTTACATGTACATGTGTGTGTAAGTATATATATACTTAAAATTTTATTTAGAATTTAGTTTTATGTGTATACATATACTCATTAATTGTATCTTTACAGTTCTTATTTGATTTCAAATTGTCCATATGTTTTTCTTTCATCTTTCTTACTTATTTACTATTATTATTTTTTTGTTTTCTTTTCTTTTTTCTTATTGGATATATATACTGTTTGTAACTATAGACTATATTCTGACAAGGGTTAGGTGGGAGAACAGCGTACGCTGAACCTCGCCCGCTCAATAAAGATATACAGTGTGTCCGTAAAGTCATGGTGCACTTTTGACCGGTCACAGGAAAGCAACAAAACAAAATAGAATTGTGAAATCTTCACCAAATAAAAGGAAAACTCTCCAAGTTTCCGTACTATGATGCGCAAGCGTGTGCGCACACAAGTGATGACGCAACACCACGAACTGCGCAGCAGCGGATCAGCCCTCGCCCACGCCAGTCGAGATGTGGACGGTACAGAGGCAAGTCCAGTGTGTTCTGTGGCTTGCGAAGTTCGAATCCGTGAGCAAAGTGCAACGTAAATATCGTCGCATGTACAACGAAGCGCTTCTGTACAGTCCACATCTTGACTGGCGTGGGCGAGGGCAGATCCGCTGCTGCGCAGTTCGTAGTGTTGCGTCATGACCTGTGTGCGCACACGCTTGCGCATCATAGTACGGAAACTTGGAGAGTTTTTCTTTTATTTGGTGAAGATTTCACATTTCTATCTTGTTTTGTTGCTTTCCTGTGACCGCTCAAAAGTGCACCATGACTTTACGGACACACTGTATTATTATTATTTACAATACAAATATGAGCATTAACTCACAATAGGTTTGTTACAAAAAAGTTGTAAAGGTAGAAGTTTGTGTACTGTATTGTCTGCTACTATAGTTAGTTATGTATTCTGGCACAGTTTTGAATTGCTTTAATATATTTGAAATTAACAGGAAGGAGCTTGAACAAGTGTGGACTATCGCAAACTCTGGTCTGACTGTTTTTATTCTTCATAAAATTAAAATTAATTCCTTAAGACAAAAATAATTACTGAACAAATGGGATTTACCTGTTACATTCATTGATTTAGAGAATTGTGTGGATTTATTGTGTATTATTATACCTTTACAATAAATATTGTTTATTCAGCAATTTGTTCCTTTTACTCATATTTTTCATTGTATTTTGATGACCTTGTGTATGATACAACGATATACTGTTAAAATTAATATGCATGCATGCATGTGAGGGGGGGTTACTAAAAGAAATGATACATGTCTGTGTTAGGTTTAGAGTTTTGTATCAGTGTAAGGTTAGAAAACAGCATTATCTGGTCTATTTGCAATTGAAATTTTAATTTGATTGAATTTGTTTCAATTGGATTGAATCTGATTCTATCGGATGCCTAATATAGGTAGGAATGTATTGGTTTCAATCTGAATCGCAAGACAATTTCCAATTGGTGAATTGTATCTATTTGTAACTTTGTACATATTGTAGAATACGTATGTTATAAATTCATTTATTGACTCAAAGCATAGGTAGTTTAATTCTTGACACCACATTTCCTGTGATTTAGAAGTTCATTGCAAAAACAGAACACTTGAACAGAATTTCTTCTGAATTCTAATGCATACTACTGAAGTCAGATTTATCTTAATAAATACCTAAGAAGAAGCTTTTCTTAAGAACCAACTCAACCTTAAAGCAGCTACTAGTTGGAATAAATGGTGATATATTAGTTCTTGTTTTCTTGCAATATGTAATTTCCATGGTGTGTACGTAATGCAATTGGAAAAATGAGAAATCTTTTGA
Organism: Lepisma saccharinum; assembly: GCF_977018435.1. Classification (NCBI taxonomy): domain Eukaryota; kingdom Metazoa; phylum Arthropoda; class Insecta; order Zygentoma; family Lepismatidae; genus Lepisma; species Lepisma saccharinum. The sequence continues at coordinate 3,721,468 of NC_139258.1, forward strand.
TCAACTAAGTTGATCTCGACAGTGTTTTGTTTGTTTCCAAGTGGTGTTGTGGGTCAGATTCTTTGTTTAACCTAATTTGTTGCTGTTTTCGCCTGTATAAAGGAAGAACAACATGCCAATTTATGACTGAAGCAGCATGTTTTTTGATTTTCTATAAGTGTGTTAAACACACTGAAGCTACAGAGTTAAAAACGTGTTCATATATTTGAAAAAATTTTGTGTGTGAAAGCTTTTGTAAGTTACAAATCCCACATGCTTTACCAGAGATTTATTTTAGTTGTTTTGTATGATTTCTTCATTGCATTTACAGTTGTATAGATAAGAATTTTTCATAAGCAATATATTGAAAACAATAAAATACTTTCCAATAGAAACTAATTCATTACAATTGGACAATTGGTTCCGATTGGACAATCGGTTCTGATTGACCAATGGGTTTCGATTGACCAATCGGTTCCGATAGAGTGTCTAAAAACTCATATTGGCTATGAGAACCAATTGGAATAATTTCCAGCTGGGATTGTAGGCAAAATAATGGATTACTGTAATCCATAAGATGAAGATAAAGGAATCAACCAATGGACTGTTTTTTCATCACTGTGTTCTGTTGATCATTCCCAATCTTGCAGATTGACACCAGTACAAACTAAGTGTATTCATAGATGTTTACTACATTATACTATTATTGAAATGCTTCTTTTTAACTTTTAAAACTTCTAATTCATAGGTCTCTACCCAGTGGTGGGCTGGCGGATAGGAAATGAACTTGTGTACGTAGCGGAAGGAGCATCGAATGATACAGCCACTGTTATCAACTGGGCACAGTCCATAGGTATGTATTATTTCTTTTACACTTATAAGAATCGTAGCCAGCTCAGTGGGCATTAATTTAAGTGCTTGGCTCACCACTGAAGTTCTGAGGTTTAGGTCCAGCCATAGGCATTGGTGTTTTTTGTGAGTGTCCCTTCATCAGTTTCATCTCTTCATCACTTATCTTCATCATATACCAGAAAGGAATATAAATTAACAAAAATACAAAAACAAACCCAAGAAACCAATGTTAAAGTGTCAGATTTGTTAGTTCCATCTAAGTGTTTAAAAATGGCAATTGTTTGAAATCCTGATTTTGCCTGGGGTTTCATTGCATTTGTTTTTCAACCAAATTATTACTAATTTTCACTATTTGAAGTACAGTAGACTCGCGATTAACAGAGTCCCAATTAACCGAGGCTCCGGGTTAACCGAGGGAGTGGTTGGAAAACATCGCGCTTCATAACGCACACCCTATTTGTTTACTAGTTAAGTTGGAGTCAAGTCACCGTCCGCACTGCACGTGTTCGTTACATTGTCAGTGTATCCGATTGTTACAGTGGTGTTTAAATCTGTGTATAGGCCTATTCTAAGCCAGTAATGTAGTGTGAGTGGCAAACGGAAAAGGTGTGTCCAAAAAACTATGAAAGACTTTTTGAAAATGTAATCTTCTCATTTATGTTGTTCTAGTAATAAATAATTACTATACAGTTTTGAGTGTTGTTTTGTCATTTACGACCTATTAGCACATTATCTCCGTATTATCTGAGTTTGTTCATATCCGAGGTTGTCTCGGTCCCAATTAGCTTGGATAATCGCAAGTCTACTGTAGTCACTTTTGGAGCTACGTACAGTGAATGGTTGACCCTCAATCTTACCACCAAAGACTCTTAAGTTTGGCATAGGTGTTCATTTCTGAGTGTCTGTTCGTCAGCTTCGTCTAATCATTAATTTTCATAAAGTCCACCCAGTCAAAAAATGGGCTTGAGGAAACCCAGCTTCCACTTCCACTTCAAGGAGGAAAAGTGGTGTTGCTACACGCCTGATTTTTGTCCATTCGTACACGACAGCTCTTCCTGTCAACATGCCCTCTTCGCTTGCATTTCAGGGAGAGGCAGGAAATCAGAGACCCATTTGCTTGCTACGTGGCGGCAACCATTAGGCTTCGTCGTATAACCAATTTTTGGACTTATCGGCGAGAGTTGACTTCTATAAAAAAGAATTCACTCCCCTCTTAAATAATAGACTGAGTCCCAAAGACAATGGAAAATAAGTGCTCGTGAATTTTGGGCGTGGGTTTTGTTGCAACAGTCGGCGAAAGAGAGTTACAGCGTCTGGTCTTTGTGGTTGATGTCAGTGCACGCGTTGCTGGAAAAACGCGAAAAGTTTGCAGTCGTTCGAGCTGTTGACATGGATAGTTCGAGCCGAAAGGAGAACACGAATGGTGAACTCGTAGTTTGAAAGACGAAAAGACTTGTATTGTGATGAATCGGCGAGAGGTGGCTTCTACCGCAACTATTTAAGGATACAGACAGGAGGAATGAAGAGGAAGGGCAAACCAGATGTTGAAGAATATAAGTGCTCAGTGATGTTGGTAGTGAGTCTTCTTTAAGTGTTGAGAGCTCTCGATATATGGCCTTATTAGCGTCGGTCATTATAAAGTTAAAAGTACTGAACTATACAACCGTGAGTAATATTTTTCAATGTGTTATATTAGCTTCTATCTTGTGTTAGTTTTTAAGTATGGTTACATTTTTGAATCTTCACCGATACAATCGGGGCACTCTTCGTAAATTCCTGTATCTGAAACTTTCAGTATAAATCAGGTGAAGGAGACTTACCAAGGACCTCTTCATAATTGTTTAATGTTAATTAGAACTTCAGAAATAAAAGTTTGTAAAAGGTTATTTTCATTTCTGCTTTATACAGCAAATCAGGTTTTGTAAAAAGCTGAAAATCCTATTTAGCTTGAACGAAAGCAGTAAGTTCATTCTTAAGCTATAACAACTTTTAATGTTATAGTCGTACTTGACTTTGTTGAGGGTGCCAACTGTTTTGAAAATGACCCAAGATTAAAAATTTGGCAATGAAGAATATCATGAGAATTCTCCCTCACCATGGCAACTGGACGAAGCCAATTGGTTCAGCAGATCACGTGGCCCTCCCTGACTTTCGACAGAAAAGACAAAAATAGAATTTCCAAGTCCATTCTTTGGCCGGAACCACTGTAGTTGTGATGTCAAAAAGGGCAGAAAACCAAGAAAACACACATATGGGAGTTATTTGAGTCCTGGTTGAGCATGCATTTGTCATTATTTGCAATAGTTACGTAATGTTTAGCATGGTGTACTTCAGTGTAATGTTTTTCAGGTTTAATAGATGATCCACAAGATACTGCAGACATGGCGATGTCCATTCCACAATCTGATGGAGTTTTCTTCGTACCAGCCTTCAGTGGGCTCCAAGTAAGTTGAGAATATTATTCCACTTACGAGGGTTGGGGAGTAAGTCATGGCAACCCAGTAATAATTCGACAATCCAAGGATGTATTAAAAATTTGTTATATACAACTGAAAGAGTATCCATTATGGATATTTTGTTGTTAGGAATCATGAAAGAAAACCCAAGCAATCCTGTAACCCTCGTATATTTATCTATAATATTTTTTTGAATTTTGAATTTGAATTGTATTACTCCATGAAAACCATATACATTGGTATTTGGAGTGTTCAGTACAGTTCAGGCAAAAAAATACGAGAGGATTTTTTTTTTCAACTTCTTATAGGGCATGAAATCAAAACCACAGTGAATAGCAAAATGGTTTAATTGACAAAAGTTATGTACATGTATAATCTACTTTTCTACGTAATCATCAAGAATATTCAGACATTTATCGTACCGATGCACCAGCTTTCCAACACCCTCTGCAAAAAAAGGTGCCGCCTGTCTGTTGAGACAGGTCTGCACGGTGTCCTGAAGCTCCTCCTCATTGGTGTGGAAGCGCCGTCCTCCAAACCACTTCTTCACCGCTGGGAAAAGGTGGAAGTCACTCAGTCCCAGGACTGGAGTGTAGTGATCAAACACTTCCCAGTGGAATCGTTGAAGAAGGTCTTGGGTTGACCCAGCAACATGCAGTCTGGCATTGTCATGAAGCAAGACAATGCCCGAAGACAGCATGCTTCTCCGTTTGTACTGGATGGCTCTGCATAGTCTGTGCAATGTCTCACAGTATGCAGCCGCGCTGTGGTCCCGGACTCCATAGAGGTAACCAGTAACACACCTCGCACTTGGCGGGAGAGTCGATTCTAGCAGACATCTCTATGCGTCCATCGCTCAGGTTCAACTGAAGCGTTGGCCTTGTCACTGGTAGTGGTAGTGGCAGAGGAGACTCCAATCACACTGCATGACGTGCAGCTTCCTAGCGAATCACGGGCCACCTGGCGACGCCATCGGAGGTTGAAAATAAGATAGCCCTCGTATAATTACACAATTTCACTAACGCTATAATAGTCCTGATTTAATAATAGTTTTCTTTTTAAATTTGTTTTTGAACCTTCTCATATTTTTTGCTTTTATATTATTAGGCAGGTTATTGTATATTTTAATTGCCATCTGTTCAGGTCCTTCTTGAACTAATGTTAGCCTGGTGAAATATGGCTTTATAATAATAATAATAATAATATATTTATTTCTGGTGTTATATGTATGTTCTATTGAACTTCATGGCGTAATATTTTTTCTCGCACATAATGCCATTTCATATGTGTACAATGAAGAGAGGGTTAATATTTTATATTTCTTAAACAAAATTTTGCACGATTCTCTAATCCTATTCCTGCTATAATCCTAATGGCTTGCTTTTGTTTTCTAAATGCTTCTAAACTTGCCGATGAGTTCCTCTAAAATTCTATTGCATAATTTATTTGAATGAAACATTGCATGATATACCTGAATTAGTGAATTTGTATTAAGTGTTGTTTTAATATCCTCAGTGCAAATATTTTGGAATTTAGTTTTTTAACAAGCATTTTTATGTGTTTTGACCAATTTAAATTTTCATTTATAGTTACTCCTAAAAATTTTGTTTCGCTAACTAATTTTACGGGAAGATAACTATTCTTTACTATATCTTTAATTTTACTGTTTTGTTTAGTGTGAAAAGGCATGTAATTTGTTTTCTATTCATTTAATAGTAATTTGTTACTGTTAAACCAATTATGGATGATGCTGATTAATATTGGTCAATTATGGCCCATTGATATATTGGCTAATTGGAAACATTGTGAATAATTACTGATATTTTTTAGTAACGAGGCATTAAGCCAGACTCAGACATGCAAGTGTTTGGAAATATTTTAAAAAAATAAAAAGAACAGAGGATCCTTGCTCAGAATGACCCCCTGGTGAGTACATGTGTTTGCAATAAAATTTTATTATTTTCAGGCGCCAATCAATGATTTCCAAGCAGCGACAGGTTTTATAGGATTGAAGCCTTCCACTGGAAAGCCTCATATGGTTCGAGCAATCTTGGAGAGCATCACATTCAGGGTCCTCCAGTTGTACCAAGTCCTCCTGAAGGAAGCCAATTTCGAATTTTCACACATTCGGTATGGTTCTGTGAGTACACGAAGTGATCGTCCTTTGCCAATGCAACATTGCTTATTCCAAAAAAAATTATAATATAGCAATAATGATTGTTACTGATGTTATATTATTAGCAGTGGCGTGTGTCCAACACCTGAACTAGTTCACTATGACACCTGGTCCTAGGCTATGGAGGAAGGTAGAAGACTACTAGTAGACTAATTCTTGACGTCTTCAAGGAAGCCACGTTGCCATCCCAATGGTAGTCACGTTGCAAACTTACAAAAATTCAGGTTGCCTACTCCTAAGAACTCAGGTTGCCCACTCCTAAGAATTCAGGTTGCCTACTCCTAAGAATTCAGGTTGCCTACTCCTAAGAATTCAGGTTGCCTACTCCTAAGAATTCAGGTTGCCTACTCCTAAGAATTCAGGTTGCCTACTCCTAAGAATTCAGGTTGCCAACTCCTAAGAGTTCAGGTTGCCAACTCCTAAGAGTTCAGGTTGCCAACTCCTAAGAGTTCAGGTTGCCAACTCCTAAGAATTCAGGTTGCCAACTAGCTAGCCTGGAATATACGCTCCTGATTATTAGTTATGTCTTTCTCAATGAAGAGCCACTGTGGTATACTGGGTATGGCATCTGACTGCCACGCAGGAGACCCAGGTTCGATTTCTGGGGTGGGGGATCTAAGATCGGAATTTTTCCTGCCTTGTCCCAAACAAAGTGGCTTTGGGGCTCACCCAGCCTGAAGTCAATGGGTACCTGGGAGCACCGCAGGGGGAAGGGGGGTAAAGGTGGCTGGGCTGTGGTGCTGATCACATCACCTCTAAAATAGCTGAGATCGAGGATGTGTGGAGCCCTATCCCCACATCCCCTAAATGTGTCTTTATGACACGGTGCTATATGCATGGGAACTTTACCTAGGTTATGAATGAATTCACACAGTTGCCTTATTTCTATTAGGAAAGAATAATTTCTATTTTGGTTATTTTTCATATCATTTTTCTACTTCTTGGCTTAAATGATGATAGTGAATGATGAAGTTGCAGATGTGATGATCACCATGCCTAGACCAGGGTCCAAATCTGGGGCCTTTTGCTTTGCAGTGCATGCCACTGATCACTCTACCAAAGAGGTTGAGAAGTTTGTTGGATAGAACTAAAATAGACAATACGACTATCCAGTTCCAGAACGGATGAGCCTGTCTTTTCACAATTAGTCAATTTGACACACTCTTCCGATATATGTCTAGGAATGTAAATTTTGAATCAGAATTCTGAAAGGCTAAAAAGAGGGCACGGAAGGTTGGATTTTTAAAAAATCGGAAAGGTAGATTTTTAAAATATTCTCTCCCTTTAAATACTGTTCAACAATGCATAAATTGAGCAAAAGAGTTAATCTAAGGGTTTCATCCTGTCAGCTTCTCTGCTAGCATGATCCCGTTTCCATAGAGTACTAACCTCTTTAGTGTGTTATTTGACAGAAAAAATTATGACAATGAAAACAACCTATATATATAAGTACAGGGTGGTGCACAAACAGTTGACACATTTCAAATCTATATTTAAAAAAAAAAAAATGTGGTCGGAGCTGAACAATACACAAGCGCATTCGGTAGTCCTTGGAAATACCGGTAGGTGGCCTATCGCTGGGCTGGTCTAGTAAACACATCCATTTCCCGCCAGTCAGTGCAGCGTGCCAAAACAGTCCTGTTGTATGCAGAAACGAAGAGCATTACAAGTACGCAACAGAAATTTCGAGCTCATTTCAAAACACGATGGGTTCCAGCAAGAAACACTATTCTTTGTTTGTACCGTACGTTCAAGGAAGGAGCCACCGTGAAAGAAGAAAGACGACCTCGCATTGCTCCAGTTCGGACCCCTGAAAACATTGAGGCTGTTCGAGTTGCCATGACATGTAGCACTCACACCTCACCTCACCCCACCTACCCCTCACACTGCTAATGTTGTGTTGGACTTTTTGAACACAGTTTTTGGTGATAGAGTGATTTCCAATCGATATCCTGATCGACACAATGGAGGTTTCTTCTGACTGCCTTCAAGCCCAGATTTAAATCCCTGTGACTTTTTTCTGTGGAGGTTTTTAAAGGAAAAACTCTTCCCGTTAAAGCCAGCAAACATTATGGAAATGCGAGGTCGGATAGTTCACTTGTGTGGTGATTCACGAAGACATGTGCTGTAGAGTGGTATCCACCTTGAAGAGGTTGTTCGGCAAAAAGAGCGCCGTACTGAACATGTGATACAGTGAGAAAACTTTCCACGGACAGACTATTCTGTATGTCATAATATGCACATGTAATATTTAAAAATAAATTTGCAATCTAAATTTCAAATGTGTCAACTATTCGTGCACCACCCTGTATGATAAAATTGTTTTTTTGAGCTCTCATAACACTGAAACAAGGTTCAAACAATTTTTTATAGAAAAAGCTGTCGCGAAAAATTGTTTTCCTTTATGCTCTATACCCATTGTTAAATTTTGTTGGTGTTTCATGGCGCAGCCCTTAACAATATGCAATAATTACATAATACTAATAACTATTTGGCTTTAAGTGTTGAATTTTTACAAGAAATAGAAATTATCTGCAGTGGCATATTCTCCCATATCATCTCGTTTACCAGTGGTAAACCAACTTTTTTTCATGTATATAGAAATTTCCGGAAAATTTGAAGTTATCGAATTTCTGTTTTTGGTTTTACTTGCATGCCTTCATTGGTGGTTTGTTTCTATTATACCTAATTAACATACACCGTGTCCACAAAAACATTCCGTAATTATAAACAACCACAACATTTTAATTATGTATATTACAAAATTTATACCGATACCATTCCAAAGAACAGCTCAAAGAACTTTAAGATGTGTAATTATTGGCGTTAACTACAACAATAGATGGCATAACAATAAAAAAGTGAAAAAATCTTTTGATTGTTAATGTGTTATTGTAAATGGCATTGTTAAACAATGCAGTTAAACATCCCTAAATCCTTCGTGTTCAAAATCCATCTCGATGTTAGGAATTTCCTAAATGAGAAACTTTGAGGAAGATTGATTGGGCACTCCGGAAAGAAAGATGCTGTGTTCTGCAAGTGGCCACTGAGGTCCCCTGACTTGCCTGTCTATGACTTCTTCTTATGGGGTCACATAAAAGATCTTGTATACGAGGTAAAAGAACAGTAGAAAGTGGATTAATACTCCGTTTATAGCAACAATACACATTGTATTTAAAGGTCATAGGCCTAAATACACTATACAGTACAGTACAAAGTCTGCGGGAGACAGAATTTCATCAATGGTTGACTGCCTTTTCTTTGGGAAGTTCTCTTGTTGACTTCTAGCCACATTTAAAACCTTGCATTCTGCTCCCCCACCCCTTCCCTTTTCCCTGTCCGAATTAAGCTTATTGGGGTCCAGATTAATGAAGTTTTACTGTATTTGGTTACTGGGCACCTGCAACGTGTGAGAACATGCTACGTTTCAGATTCTTTTAATGGTTAGGTGGGAGAACAGCATACGCTGAACCTCGCCTGCTCAATAAAGATATATTATTATTATTACAGTAGACTCGCGATTATCAGAGCTAATTGGGACCGCGATTATCAGAGCTAATTGGGACCGAGATTACCTCGGATACGGAAAAACTCGGATAATACGGAGAAAAAGTGCTAATAGCCCGACCCTGTGGCCGAGTGGTTAGCACATCGCGCTTCAACGCCAAGGGTCCCGGGTTCGAATCCCGGTCGGGTATGGTTGTTTGTGAATGTCCATTCATCAATTTCATCATTTCATCACTCATCCCCATCTTCACAAATTAGCCAAGAGGCACAAAACGCGAAGTAAAATCAACTAAATCAATCAATCAATCAATCAAAAAGTGCTAATAGGTCTTAAATGATGAAACAACACTTAAAACTGTATAGTAATTATTTATTACGAGTACAACGTAAATGAGAAGATTACTTTTTCCGCTTAGAATAGGCCTACACAGACTTAAACACCAACGAACACGTGCAGCGCGGATGGTGACTTGACTCCATAAACAAACAGAGGGGTACATTATGAAGCACGATGTTTTCCAACCACTCCCTCGGTTAACCCGGAGCCTCGCTTAATCGGGACTCAGTTAATCGCGAGTCTACTGTATAATGAAAAGTTGAGCATTATAGTGCATACTCTTTCCAGGGTTGATGGTGGAGTATCAAGGAATGACTTCGTGACCCAATTGCTGGCCAATATCACAGGGCTGAAGGTGGAGCGACCTACCTCGACTGAAATGTCCCTTTTGGGGGCTGGGTTTCTGGCTGGCCTAGCAGCAGGTAATCCATTTGAGTCTACTTTTAACTCAGTTGTGGGTTTCTACGTCTGTAAAATTAATATAACCAAATTGTGTTCCAATATTTAATATGTTCTGTTGTAAATATTGAATGCTGTGTTTCCTGAATTACAAATGTCATATATAGAGTTGTACTGCCAGTGGCATGTCCAGGATTTTTATAAGGAGAGGGGCGGGGTTATGTCTTATATATAGTCAGTCCTATATTTTGTCATATTTTCCTTGCATTGATGTTCTTTTTTTCTACAAATGCTAGGTCAAATGTGGTATATAAATAAAACATCATTGATATTCTGTCATGTTTGTTTGTCCATCAGATTTCATACATTATTATTTTTATTGTTGTAATTAACAATAACATGCAATAACTTAAACACAAAAGAAACAAAAACCATGTCAGTTTCATGGATAATTTGGATTTCCATTGTGCACCATTGGTTTTATTGGTAATGTATCAATACTTTATAATCATCATTATTTATTTATTAATTGATTGTTATCAATGTTGTTATTTTCACTTGCAATCATGTTGAAAGAGTTGCATGCTCTGCACACTGAAAGAGCTTACGTTTCTGCTCTCGGACAATAAAGATTTTGTGTTTGGGACATGTTTCAAAAACAGGAACATTAAATGTTATGGCAGATAAAAATGTTGGAATCGTCTATTATTTCTCTTTCTTTAAAAAAAAAAATTAAAAAAATGTATCTGCACATTTCTAATTATTATGGCCCGGATAATTATGTACTTAAAATACATAAAATATGCACTCAAAATGTGCAAGAAATGCACTTTAGATAAAGTTCTTAAGAGTAACATAAAGTGCTCCCCTGTGCTTAGCAGCACACCATGAGGTTTTTAAAAATGTCTTTCAGTTGCCACAAAAAACATACGTAAACAGATATTTGTTCTCTTTCAGCTCATACGTACGATTCAACAGGTAACAAATGTAAAAGTTGCAGTTCTGAAGAATGAATTCTTCCACACACTATTGTTTACTTTACACTGCTGTTTTATAAAGGAAAGAACAATTACATTCTTTACAGATCGTGATTACGTTTGATTGCAACATTATGTCTCAAATTTTCAACATTGGCTCCTCCTGTTTTTGGCAAGATAATTTCTATACTCGGAAAAAACTAGTTCGCATGATAAAATTGGATAACATTTCTGAGCATCAGAATCTGACATGTCAAGTTCAAGATCATTTATACAGGGAGTCCATAAAGTCCTGCAAAAAACTAAAACTCTATAACTTTTTAGCTGTTGCGTTTAACAATACACATTTTTTGAGTGAGAAGGGTGGAAGTTTAAAGTTTTGTTCTGGCCACACTGCTCAGTGACGCCTGCACTGGTAATCACGTGATCATGTGACTTAAGATGGCGTCCATCCAGGAAAAGGCACAGTGTGTTCTGTGGTTTGCAGAGTTAAAATCTTGTTTCAGTGCAGAGAAAGTTCCGGACAACATATGGGAAACCACCCCATATGGGGGGTTGAAAATCCACACGAGTTTGAAGTGCAAACTCGGGGTAGTCCCAAAGTGAATGTGTGGTGTGCGATTTCAATGGACCACATCATTGGTCCATTTTTCTTCGAGGAAGACACGGTAAATGGCAACAACTATCTGAACATGCTACAGACATTCCTTGTGCCAGAACTTAATAGGTTAGGCATCATCAATGACGTCCACATGCAACAAGATGGGGCGCCGCCGCATTTTGCCCTTGAAGTTCGGCAGTTTCTTAACGAACAATTTCAAGGTAGATGGATTAGCCGAAGAGGGCTCACACCTTGGCCTGCAAGATCACCAGACTTGAAACCTTGCAATTATTGGTTGTGGGGACATGTAAAGACCGAGGTGCATTCACAGAAACCAGCTAATCTGGATGGCCTAAAAGAAAAAATATGAGATGTGATTCTGAATATCCCAGGAGAGCACCGTCTGCACGCAATTCTCGGTTTCACAGAAAGACTGCAACAGTGTTTGGACGTGAATGGTGCACAATTGGAGGTTTGGCGATGAACCTAACAAGCAGGAAATAAACTTTGAACCTTTCTGTAAGTACACACAAAATATTTTGTTAATAAACTTAATAGTTTTCAAGTTATAGAGTTTTAGTTTTTTGCAGGACTTTATAGACTCCCTGTATACTGTTCATTGCATTGTTTCTCTCTCAAAAGAGAGTATTTGTCGAGTGCTCTCGCAAGGACAACAAAAGAAGCCTTGATGAAAAGGCTATCGGCCAGGTGAGTTGTGGAAAAGATTCCAAGCTTTTGAGAGCTAACATCACCTTCATGGTAGAAGTGCAGTCCTGATCGTCAACCCGGTGTATATACGTTCGTGGAGAAGGAATCCTGGTGAAGATGGAGGACCAATCCAATGGTGTGTCTGCTGCATTTGTGCTTCTGGTTAACTATCGCTAGCCAGGTTGGGTCTAGTTCGAGCCCCGTGTCGCAATTAAGATTCTCTTTTTCTTGATGAATGGCTATTGCTTCCTTGATAATGCAGTCACAGTAGTTTGAAGTTTTGGCTATGATTTCTGTGTTGCTGAAATCTGGTCTATATCCCTCGTTGATTGAATGTTCTGCTAGACCCGACTTTTCTGGATGGAAATACTTGATGTTGCTTTGGTGTTCTTTACAGCGCTGTTCTATTGTCCTGCCCGTCTGCCCAATGTATGCTTTAGAGTTTTCAATCCTAACTCGTCCTTGGGGTTGCATAGTATGCTTCTGATCTTCGGGGGTGGTTTGTGAATGGTTTTTATGTTTTTTGAGAGTTCTGCTTCTGGAGAGATTTTCGAAGCCTTACACCCACTTTAGACGAAAGCATTTTTCTTAACATTTATGCCATGACCAAAATGCTACCGTGTAAAGCGAGATCTTATGGCATTTCAGATGCCACGGCATATTTCATGCCAGTTCTCAAGGATAGGATCAGTCCTATTTCTGTAGCATAACCAATCAGAAGCAACCTCTAGATCAGGAGCGCAGTTGTAATGGCGGCCATGTGAGATGTAAACAGCATATCACTTCACAATTTTAGAACATGAGAATTATTCAACCAAGAGGAATTATGCTTCGTATTAAATGGTTTTAGGTAGAGAAGCATGGCACTGATTAAATATATAGTTTACAACGTTTACTGTGCACGTATGGAATAATATTTTAATTTTTGCAATTGTAAACACCACACACTCACCATATATGGTGTAATTCGACGTGCCTTTCATTCTGTATATGTTATGCATTGTAATTGCAAAAACTAGCCGAAAAGTTACATGTGAAGTACTATCTGCTATAAGATTTTTGGAAGCTTTTACATAGTATTTATGCTAGCAAAAATACTAAAGGAAATGCTTTCATCTAAAGCCGGCCTTATCTCCTTGTTTTGTAAAACAAATTGGAGAATAAACAGCAGTCACAGAACGAAATAGGAAGTTATTTTATTAAGAAGGCAATATGAACAGTGCACAAATGTAAAATACAATTTTAGTGGAGGGTGTTGGTTCTAAAATATGCAAGAAGTTTATGCATATGATGCATATATGCATTTGCATATACAATGTGCATTCATCAAAAAACATTTTAAATATAACTATCCGGGTTCTGCTAATTATTATTCATTTTTTGATTTTTTTCCCTTTGTTCAAGGTGTATGGAAATCAAAAGATGAGCTGAAGAAAATTCGCCAGGTTGAACGAGAATTTGAGCCCAACTTGGCAGATGGTGCAAAGTACCAAGAAGTATTTCAACGTTGGGAAAAAGCAGTGGAACGTCTTCTTCAGTGGTATTCAGTTCGGTGAGGATAAGGGTTGTGATAACGAACATCAATGGTAACTGTAGGGCATAAGGTATTAGGATGGCTGTGTCTTGATGGTGGTGCTGCTCAATATACCCCCCTCTTGAAGAGGGGAGGAAATCATTGGTATAAATATGGCGACAATGATACTCTACTTAATGAAAGAATACAAACAATGGATAACTGTTAGAGATATTAAACGCCACTTATTGGCCATTGTTTTAATTTTCTGGAAAACCTATTTAATAGTCCAACAAAATGAATGTTTGAGGGTTGTTCCAAAAGTTCAGGGACTGAAACCTTGAATTGTCTCTATTTTTGGAGAATTTTTACCTCTCAAGAAATTCCATAAATATGTGTAGTGGTCAGATCATATTGTAACAGGTTTGTTTTATTTATAATAAGATAAGGCATTGGAATGCCTAACATTTGGGCATTCTCTCAGGACATAGACTTTTCAAGCAATAACCATATCATTTGAGATGATCAGATCAATTGTCAATGATACTGTAATTTAACCACACATCCCTTCAAAATTTTCCTGATACTCCCTAAAATTGTCATTCTGGTGTTAATTTACTTTAAACTCCCCCTTAAACCTAGTTCAATCCCTTCCCCAGATGGGAAATTTTGGATAAACCTCTGGGATGAAGTATTGAGATTCGATATAGCAATTCTCTCAAAAGTGGTTCATTTGTTTCTGTTGTTCGCCAAAAATAACTATGTTTAGTTTTCCTCTGTGGCATTTTATTTCAAGATAGTTACTATTTTGCAATAATTTCTTATTTTGTGCATATTTCAAAGATATGTGGATATATCAGTACTGAAGTCTGCATTCATTCAGTCTGAGGCTCAAATTTCAGGACTGCGAGAGTAATCCAAGTACCTGGTGCGTGACATGCATTTAAGAAGACCAAGATGCGAACTCTCAAAATATGCAGTTACTGAAATTGATCTGTGTGTTCCAATTGCTCTTATTACCTGAATATTTCTTGCAGTTTTTGTCAATGCTTTTTTCAATATCAATATGTTTATTCATCATTGAGCATTACAATAATGCAATAGATGTTGTCATTGGTACAAATATAAAACATAATACAAGAATAGTATAAACATACAAATATAAAACATAATACAATAGTATAAACATACAAATATAAAACATAATACAATAGTATAAACATACAAATATAAAACATAATACAAGAATAGTATACACATACAAATATTAGACATACCTAATACAAGAATAGTATAAACATACAACTATAAGACATAATACAAGATTAGCATATATATCTAAATGTAAAACTCAATACAATAGCATAAACAAGTCTATATATATAATAAATACATAGGGTGAGTATGGAGAGAATAGTATTGCACATATTAAAAGTTCTAGAAAAGTTCTTAGTTATATCAAATACACAAAACATGAAGAGATGATCTCTGGATATGAGCCAGGTAAGTTCAAGATATACCCACAATCTTTCAAGAGCTAATATCTTCTCATATTCATGGATTGAAGTGACGTTAGCTCTGGAAAGCTCAGGTGGAACTAACTTGATTCATTTCCCAAGAGAATCCTTTCATTATTTGCCACCAAATATGCTTCAAGAATTACGAGTAACAATTTTCATTGATACAACTTGTGGTCTCGTGAGACAATTTTCCTTCTAAATATATATTTTTAAAATTGACATGTCAATACTGAACATTAGAAGCTAGGGTGACCAACTTTCGTCAATCAATTTTAGGGAGATTTCAAACTTTCGGTATTGAAATTACGGGAGATTTAGTCGCGACAAATTTTGCACATTTTTAGCAGTGCAACATCACTCGGGCAGATGTTCATGGGATGGATACTATTAAACAAAATAATTAATTTACATTTTGTGTAATATACAGGGAGTCCATAAAGTCCTGCAGGAAACTAAAACTCTATAAGTTGAAAACTATTAAGTTTATTAACAAAAAAAATGTGTGTACTTACAGCAAGGTTCAAAGTTTTTTTTTCTGCTTGTTAAGGTTCATCGCCAAACCTCCAATTGTGCACCATTCACGTCCAAACACTGTTGCAGTCTTTTTGCGAAACCGAGAATTGCATGCTGATGGTGCTCGTCTGGGATATTCAGAATCACATAACATATTTTGTTCTTCAGGTCGTCCAGATTAGCTGGTTTCTGTGAATACATGTTGGTCTTTACATGTCCCCACAGCCAGTAATCTTAAAAAATCAAGTCTGGTGGTCTTGCAGGCCAAGGTGTGGGTCCTCTTCGGCCAATCCATCTCTCCTGAAATTGTTAATTAAGAAACTGCCGAACTTCACGTGGACCTAATCGATGATGCCTAACCTATTACGTTCTGGCACAATGTCTGTAGCATTGGACTCCGGCCCACGCTGTCCTGCAATGTCTGAATCACATCGTCACTCGTTCCTGGCCTTCCACTGTGTGGCAAATCTGACACACTTCCCGTTGCCTTGAACTTTTGATACCAACTCTTGATACTTGTGTCTGCTGGGCG
This sequence comes from Lepisma saccharinum, assembly GCF_977018435.1. Taxonomy (NCBI): domain Eukaryota; kingdom Metazoa; phylum Arthropoda; class Insecta; order Zygentoma; family Lepismatidae; genus Lepisma; species Lepisma saccharinum. Next base: position 3,737,538 of record NC_139258.1, read on the forward strand.
TGGTTTCCCATACGTTGTTTGGAACTTTCTCCGCACTGAAAAAGTTTTTAACTCCGCAAACCACAGCACGCACTGTGCCTCTTCCTGGATGGATGCCATCTTAAGTCACATGATCACGTGATTATCAGTGCAAGCGTCATTGAGCAGTGTGGCCAGAACAAAACTTTAAACTTCCCTTCTTCGCACCCCCCAAAAATGTATTCTTAAACGTAACAGTTAAAAAGTTATAGAGTTTTAGTTTCCTGCAGGACTTTATGGACTCCCTGTACATTACACAATGCTGAATAAAAATTTACAAATATGAATGTTTCTTAAACCTGATTGTCCAATGATTCTGCAGAACCAAGCATTTTTTTTTAATCTTGTGCAAATTTCATGAACTATTTGCAACTGTGCTCATAATGAATTGCTTTGTATGGCTCACTGAACTCGTATTATATTGGAATGAATGTAAATTTTGCGATCTTGTTTGTTATTTAAAAATATACTTTAGGAGCCAGGAGGATAGAAAAAAAGATATCCCTACTACGAGAGTTCCCAGGATATACGAGAGAGTTGGTCACCCTATTTGGAGTAGGACAAAATAGAGTACTGTAATAAGTGAAGAATAACTGAAAAATAGTGCACCAGTATGCTTTTACTTTAAAATGACATTTATTTGTCCTAATGTTAAGCTCTCTATTGAGACTCGGTTGTACCCACTGCCCTGGAATACTGCAACTACCAGTAATACCAATAGTTCCAAAATCAAATCCTCTTCAGTGTAAAGTACACTGTATTTGCTATTCCGATACTGTGATATATTTTCTCTTCCCTCGCAGTCTTTTTTCATGTGAAGACTATTCAGAGAAATCTCTCGACCAATTGCATTTTCAGGGAAAGTAAAATTTGTCATAAATTTTGTTCGTCATGTACCTGTCTTGCAAACTTTTTCCAATGCTGTGCAGTGAACAGGATTACTTCATGCAGTGGTGCTCTCTAACATATCAAGCACGTAAATATATTTTGTACTGTTATATTTTGGATTTGGTCTGTATATACATATATTTTTATACATTATTATATTGACAAGGGTTGTTGAAAAAATAATAAAGAGATTTGTTGTTTATTTTTGTATATTTTATTTGGTTTGATAATTATCTTTACAAGGGTGTTTCTACCACTAAGATATAAAATGTCGATGCCTTACTTGAGTCCTTCCAACCCAGATGTAGCTGGATTTTGGGGCCACACAGGGGGAGGATTTGTAAAATTTTGGCCCCTAGGCTATCCTTTCTTTTAGGCCCTGCCGACACCGCCATCACCATCAAATCAAAATTTTTAAATGAAAGCACTCATGCCAGAACTAAAGTTGTAATTGAACACCCCTCCCGCCCCCGGCCCTTGAAATGTCCCCCAATTACCATTTTTGTTTTTAAACAAGTTTTAGAACTAAGGTTGAAAATGTTAATTATGAAATATTTTAAGCCCACATCACACTGAACTGGATTTCCAGTAGGTATGCCCTAGTTGGTGCTGGACTGGCTACCAATTTGCTAGTTTTCGCCTCACACGATACTTATCAGCGTACTTGTCGATAGACTTTTGTTCCCATACGAGGGAAGTTGTAATGGCGGCTGCGTGAGATGTAAACAATGTATCACTTCACACTTTTAAAAGCCAATAACTATTCAACCGAGAGGAATAACGTTTCAAACAAAACGTTATTAGGTACAAAACAATGGCGCTGCTTAAGGCCGCGTCCGAATCGGCAGCAGATGTCACCTAGAGCACCGTTCCATCCGGGGACTGAGGCAACCTCCGTTGTCCGAATTCGCGGCAGACGTGGAGTCGGAGGGGAGAGCTGAGAGGAGCGACAGATGCACGCTTGAACTCGCTGTGACCCTGCGCTTGGCAGCTATATTCTAACTTTCACTTTGTGCAGACAGCATTTACTGATTAGACGATGTAAAACTCAGTGATACTTTAACATTTTATCGATAATACTGAATGTAGAAAAATTGTAAATGATGACATAGCATGTTACATTTTTAAAATGAGTAGTAAATAGGTGGAAATCATTGTGATGTTTGTTTGGCGTCTGCCTTCTGCTTCCGTGCGGTGCGCCTGCGCCCCAGAGCGCGGTGGGTGAAGTTCGGGCTGACACCTGGCGGGAAAAGTTATAACCGTACTACAAGGGGACATGTAGATTCGGACGACTTGGACGTAACTTCGACGGCACGCGAGAGCAACGGGAGAGAACGGGACGGAGCGCTTGCCAATCCAGACACGGCCTAAATACATACTTTACAACGTTTACTGTACACGTATGGAAGAATATTTTAGTTGTTTCAAATGTAAACACCGTGCACTCAGCATAGATGGTGTAACTCAACGTGCCTTTCATGCTGTATACGTTATACATTGCTGGAGGAACACTCGGAAACCACAGACAAAAGCACACTCACAGATTATCTTCACATGGCGAAACTTTGCTCTGATTAGCTGTTGCACAGAATCCAGTCGAGGAAAGCAAGTAGCAATTAGAACATGTCCTATTCCTCCAAACCAGTCAAGCAGTCAGCCAGGCGGCCATGATTGCTACCTAGAAAGTTAGTTCAGCGCCAACTAGGGCTTTCCTACTAGAAATCCAGTTCCGTGCCATAGGGAATTTATTGTGTATTCTGGAGTATCATGATTTGACTTAGTCAAATAGACTTATTAGCTTTCCTCTGTTATTAGTTTTTCGTTTGGTGGCGTTTCATTGGAATTTTAAATCGAGAGAGAGAGGTTAGGTGTTGTTTTGGAGTTTATTCGCTAAGGGACACAGATTGTCAGGTTTTGGTTTAACTATTGTCCAATACAGATTAGTCCAGGTGTTATCTAACTGCTATCTCAATGCCGTTGGGTAGACAGGACTTTTTCAGGAGGTCTGACACGTGGAATTTTCTTTGATGGCTTGGGCCTATAAAAGGAATAGCTTAAATTGGCTCAGCAGTTGTAGCCAGGGATGTTGTACAAGGGACCAACTTGCCCTCACTCATCATTGAGGGGCAAGATAGTTCTTTTGCTATAATCCCATTGCATCCTTAAAAATGAGACTACATCTTTTCCAACTTATCTTTGGTTTTGAAAAAAGGTGGGAAATGCTCTAATGAACTACAAATTTACCTCCCATGGTAAAGATTGGATACCTGTGATGTGCGTCTACGTGTAAACGATTGTCTACATTCTAGGTGTAGACAATGTAAACTATGTAGACAACATTGCGTTTGGCGTTCTCCCTGCAAGGCACGCGCATCGTTCTAGAAGCAGCAACAATCATCAGCAGGTGGAAATAGAGAGCGTGAAGTATTCCACTGTCCAGAAATAAGTGTTTTAAGTATTTATTTACGTTCAACCAATTCACTACGTATTAATTGAACTACAAAATAAACTTGTCGCGACATACCCAAAAAATGCGATGTTCGTAGAATGACAAGATTTGTATTTCTTATATTTCCAGCATTTCAAACGTGGAAAAATCTGCTATAAAGATACATGCACTTTCCTTTGCAGTAATAAATAGGGGTGTGCGGGATCGGGAAAAAAAACTTTTAGGGATCGCGAGCAGTCGGGGAAATACCGAATGGACATTTTAAAAGGTCGTTAATTCTCGACGTTTTCTGCATTGTAAATGTCTGAAACATATCGGAAATCGTTAGTTTTTGTACCAGAAATACAAAAACAATCACTTAAAGTGAAAATCATGTCTAGAATTCGAGATTTCCAGAGCTTCGGGAAATTTCGAACATTTCCCAACTTCGTCGGGGAATGGCACATTTTTCCCGTCCGAATGTTGGGAATTAAAAAATTTCCCGTCCCGACCCAAAAAATTCTGTCTCGCACACCCCTAGTAATAAAACAAAAAAACTAATTTTAGCCTTCCCTTTTGTCGGTGTAAAAAAATAATGTCAGTTTTCACTATGGCTGTCGTTTGTTTTTCTTCCGGTAGTCACTTTTCCCCTTTTTTGATAACTTTGATTATGCGGATGTTTGAAGAAAAAAATACTTTCTCTTTCAAAGACCACTGGAATTTCCTTCTTCCCTGTTGTTTGTATTGTCTACAGTAGACTATGTAAACTATAAGCCAATGTAATGTTCGTGTAGATAACGCATGTAGACGTATGGCACATCACTTCCTCCATGTTAAAAGCGCGATTTTAATGCATTTGATTCCAGCGCCATCATCGGGAAATTGTTGAACTATAGATTATTTACCTCCCTTTAGAAAAGATTGGATACCTCCTCGTTAAAAGCGCGATTTTAATACATTTGATTCCAGCGCCGCCATTGGGAAATGGCTGAACTATAGATTATTTAAGTCCCATGGGAGAAGATAGGATATCTCCATGTTAAGAGTTTAATTTCAATATATTTGATTCCAGCGCCATTATAGGGAAATTGTTGAACTACAGATAATTTACCTTCCTTTGGAAAAGATTAGATAACTCCATATTAAAAGCGTGATTTTAATACATTTTATTCCAGACCCATCATCGGGAAATGGCTGAAGTAAAAATTATTTACGTCCCATGGGAAAAGATTGGATACTTCCATGTTAAATGCGTAATTTGATTGTAGCGCCATTATCGGGAAATTGTTGAACTAAAGTCCTTGTCATGCTTACTATACAGTGACGTATGCTTTCACATGAACTACACTTTTGTATCACTCCGCGAGATGCTCGGAAATGTTCTCTGTCGCATTCGCGTTGTTGAAGTGGCGGACGAAGCGTTGCGAAACGCTCCTCCTAACAGCTGATCTGGAGAGGGGAAGTGGAGGGGAATCTCGGAATCTTACAGCAGGAAGTCAAACAAATATCGTGTAATGGAAAGCTATTGAATTAATTCACAAATTCGGAAGAAGAAAAAACATTTCAACTGAATCGTACTTGTTCATAACAAATCTTTCATTTATAAATATAAACCTAATGGTATTTTTAATAAATAAATAAAAACAGCAAACTTACCATTATGATGACTGTAACTCCTCTACTCCACTCATAACTTCGTCATCGGAAGTGGCATCACTTGATGTTCCTGATCCAATTTCAATTATGAGTGGGTCCACAGTTTTGTCAATCAAATTATCCAAGTCCCAAAATTTTTGTTCCTCGTTGATTGCGTGCTTAACGTAGCTTTTCCACTTATCAGGTGTCACTAGCTGTAATCCCTCGTGAAATAACGACTCCACTTCGTTCAACTTGAAATGTTTGTTGTTGGAAGTAACGTAACGCTTCACCTCACTCCACACTAATTCAATGGGATTGAATTCGAAGTGATATGGAGGCAACCTAAGAACCGAATGTCCCGCTTCTCTAGCAGCTCGGTCCACTCTATATTCACGGTACATTCCTTTCACACCATCCACAAGTTGCAGGAGTTCAGCTTTAATCATGCAATCTGTCCATGCGAACTTTTTTTGGTTTTGCTCGGTTTCCTCGCGAGCCTTCTGCGAAAGCCACTGCTGGATATCACCTTTCCGCCATGCATTGGTCGGCACATTCTCGAGGCGAACGGAATGGTAAGGAGCATTATCCATAACAATGATGCTGTTTGGCTGTAATTTCGGTAAAATTCTGGCGAACCACTCCTCGAAACGTCGTCCATCCATTTCCTGGTAATAGTCGCCGACACCTTTCTTGGCACGAAACAACAAACAACCGCCATCCACAAAACCTTCGTCGCTTCCGATGTGAACGACAATGATCCTCCCCCCTTTCCCTGACGGCTGCTTTGATCCAACACTGAGTCCATGAAGGAAAGCCTGTCGGTGCGAAACCACTGTTGTGTCTTCCCAAGTTTTGTTTTCAGTATGTCCAGCATTAACCCACCTTTCGTCCAAATAATAAATGGTTCTGTTTTCTTGGCGGTATCGCTTTATTGAACGCAGATATTGGTGTCGCCAGACAACAATGTCATCTCGTTCAATCAGAGCTGAAGATCGCTTTCTTTTCGTAAACATGAAACCCAGGTCATGTAGCACACGACTCATTGTTCGGGGAGACACGGACGGCAAATCAGGATCACTCGCGATTGCAGCGGTCACTTTCTCAACAGTTGGAATTTCAGTTCTCCCGTTGCCCCAGAACATGTGAACTTTCCTACGAATTGCACTCTTCGTGAAGTCATCCATTGTGGCCATCCGAGTTAACTTCCCGATCGCACGAGGTCTTTTCTTCCCAGGCGTTGTCACCCTTCCTGTTTGCCGAAATTCCTTCTTCATTTTAAAAATAGCGCTCTCGCAAACACCTGTCATACACGAAGTTTTTTCAACACTTGCACACACAGACTCACCCGGGCAAGCACGCCGCAAATACGAATAAACATTTAAAACAATTTGCTTCGCCTGACTATTCAAAGGTTTCCCTTTCCGGTGCGCTTTGAAATAACAAGCCGGTGAAACGACCGAACTGCTAGCAGACGACGCCATGTTTTTCTACTGGGTACTGAAGCAGACAAATATAAGCTTGCTCTTAGCCTCTTTGTGAACTCCCATCTTTGTTGCTGGCTTGGCCAGCGAACCAATGTATTTGACATTCTCTATCTTACATTTACCATGGAAGAGGTAATAAATACTTTTAATTTTAAAGAATGTTCAATATTTACTATTTTCAATCTATATATTTTTTACTTCATACGTCCTTGTTTGTTATATTCTAAGGAACTATATTCTTGTGCGCAACATTCGGAAACGCGGCTAGGCTGGGCTCGTTGCCAACCCCTCAGTATTAACAGGTTCGATTTTTTAATAAATTAAATTTAAAACCCTAATATACTTCTTGAATCTCAACAAATATTAATACCAGAAATAATATTTCTCTCACAAAAACACACTTCTGGAATGTCCTAACCTAATTAAACTCTTATCTAATGACTCTCTCCGAAGGCATGCAGTGACAAACAAAAGTTGCAGGGTTGCAATGCTGATAATACGTCACTGTAAAGTAAGCATGACAAGGAGTTTACATATAATTTAGCTTCCTTTGGAAAAGATTGGAAACCTCAATGTTAAAAGCGTAATTTTAATATATTTGATTCCATTCCAGCGCCATCGTCGGGAAATGGCTGAACTATAGATTATTTACCTCCTCCTGGGAATGGATACTTACCTCCAAAGGGAGGTACATGGTTTGTAGTTCTGCTACTTCCCGATGATGGCGCTGAAATCAAATATACTAAAATCTGGCTTTCAAGATGAAGTATCCGATCTTTCTCGGAGGAGGTCTGTAGTTCAGTCATTTTCCGATGATGGCGCTAAAATCAAACACATTAATTACGCTTTTCACAGAGGTATCCAATCTTTTCCCATGGGACGTAAATAATTTATAGTTCAGCCATTTCCCGATCATGGCGCTGGAATCAAATGTATTAAAGTCGCGCTTTTAACATGGAGGAATCCAATCTTTTCTAAAGGGAGGAAAATAATCTATACTTCAACAATTTTCCGGTGATGGCGCTAGAAGCAAATATTAAAATTACGTTTTTAACGAGGAGGTATCCAATCTTTTCTAAAGAGAGAGGTAAATAATATGTAGTTCAGCTTCAGTCATTTTACGGTGATTGCGTGAAATCAAATATATTTAAATCACGCTTATAAGATGAAGACATCCAATCTTTTTTCCAAGGAAGGAAACTAATCTGTAGTTCTGCTATTTTCCGATTGTGGAAATGTCCCAAAAAATATGAAAAAAAATTACCGCTTTGCTGGATAATCATTCATGTAGTGGATGGAGTTGAAAAGTTTCCTCTAGCGTATGATAATAATAATAGTGATAATAAATTTCTTCTAATTGGGTTATTAGTTTATAATAATTTTAAGCATATTAATACTACTACTACTAATTATTATTATTATTACTTTTATTATTAAAGTTTTATCATTGGGTTGACCTCCAGTAAAAAATTCTGGCAATGCTAATTGATCTAAATACTTAACCCCCCAGACAAAAATTTGTGGTTACACCTCTCATTCCTTGTACAGTCAACTGCAAAGATAATGGTAGGCAAATTGTCCACCACTACTTTCATTACTTTTTTATTCTACATCCTGTGTTGTTTTAAGGAATGAAACTATGTTTGTTCGAAGCAGGCATTGTTCTCTGCGTATTGACTTCATTATTTCAATTCATTATCATCACAATGAGTAATACAGGCCGAATTAAAATGGTGGTGGACAATTTGCATACTGTTTATTTCGCCGTTGGGTGTACTGCCCTACCCTCCAGAGCATTCCCTGACATTCGCTACGAGACTCGGCGGCAAGCGGCCCAGCGTCACCGCTTGTCTTTCCCGGTGAACGGGGTCCGCGACAGTCGCACGCTACAGTCTGTTGTTTTTTTTCGCTCTCCCTGCCTTCGCTCTCTTTCCCTTTCTGTTGACATTGCAGACTGTCGCCAGTATAATCTTCCCTCGGAAGTTGTGTTGTGTCGTGTCCGTGTGTTGAAGATTGTGGCTTAATATGGCACCACAAAAGTTTACATTACAACAAAGGATTTATCTTGAGTGTTACTTCGGAAAGAGGAATTGTGGAGAACAAACGGGTGTTTCAATCCGTGAGTTAAAAGAGAGTATTGTAGGAGAAATCGGGAGAATTACAGTAGACGAACTTGCACGTGTAAATGCCAATTTCCTTCGGAGATGCCAGGAATGTGTTGCAGCAGAGGGACATCATTTTCAACACCTTCTGTAGTCAAGATTAGTACACAATATGAAAACTGTAATTTTAATAGCAGACTCTAGGACTGTCGCGGACTCCGTTCGCCGGGAAAGACAAGCTCTGATGCGTGGCCGCTTGCCGCCGAGTCTCGTAGCGAATGTCGGGGAATGATCTATGTATACATATGTACAGCATGTTTTAAGGGTCCTGCAGGATTCTAGAAATCTAAACATAATGTTGTTAATTTTCTTAATGGTTTGATAGAGAATATTCTGACATTTGACCCACACCATCCCCAACTAATTAACCTAGCTAAGTCCCTGGCTCTTAGATAAATGAATATGGAACGATGTGACACAAAGTAGGTTATGCGTATGAGAATTGCAAGGAAACCTCTGCATCATGGAATTATATCCGTAGGAATTTGCTTCTTGTGTCTTCAGTTTTTAATTTAAGTCTATCAGGTTGTGAAAATACAGGTGGGGTTGTGTGTAACAATGAAACCAGTCTACACTGGTGGAGGAGGATGGGAGGAAGCTTAACTTTAAACCCCTTCTTTTATAACTTCAATTGCATGACGTGGATATAATGATTTCTCTTCCAGTTGAGCTGAGCATTCTGCCATGCAATTGGAGAACATGCGTGCTATCTCTAAACCGAATGCTATGGGTTTCTGTTGTTTGCTACATTCAGTTCCGTGTAGTTGCTGACCGAAAATGGCTGCCAGCTTGATGTATCACCACACAAACGGAAAATTGACCCAGGAAAGGGAGAAAACGTAGCATTACGCTTATGGGAGTATTATTTCACTTGTTCTCTTGGGAATATCCAACTTCCCTTGGCGTAGAAAAATATATGAACGAAAAAAGGAAGCGTTGAAGATTTTATTTGTCGGAAAAGTTGAAAACTTCCATTTGATTAGCCGTAAATGGACTTGTTAAAAAAATAAGAACTTGTTTCGTAAATCACTGCACAGTTTCCCACCAGGTATGTATTTTTCAATATCGTCGGAATGGGCACAGCTATTGAAAAGAAAAACCGCACAGGAGATTATGAATTTCTCCCCATGTTGCAAGTGGAAGCGGTTGTTTAAGTTAATTGGAAAGAAAATATGATGAATGCTCTCATGTGTTCCTTACGGACAAACAACTTCAACTTTAAGTTACGGCTAATCAAATTGAAGTTTCGACTTTTCCGAACACAAATCAAATCTTCAACATATGCTTGTACCTGTTTTGAAAATAATTGTTAATTGTAATGTACTGACATGTTCCATACCATCTGTGGAAGAGCAACCCCTGTACATGGTCAACGAAGTTAGTAATAAGGTGTGTTTTATACAGCGTATGTTGACACTTTTAGGTTTAATTGTATCATCTGCAAATATGTTGTATAAAAAAAAAAAACTGCCGTTGTACTAATTGAAGTGAGTGTACAAAGGTCAACGGAATGAAATATATCATGTCCTGTTCCCACTTATGTGTTTTTGTACACCATCGAAAGTTTGATTTCCCCAAGAGAAGAAGAAAAACAATACTCCCTTAAGAGTAATGCTAAGTTTTCTCCCTTCCTATAGACTGTCTCAACCTTAAAAGTCAGTATGGAAGTAAATGGAGTACTTCCCTCTCTCTCTAATACAAGAGTTTTGCCAATAGCTCTGTCCTTCTCTACCACCGCTGCGTCGCCAGATGTTACAAAATTTCCAAAATGTAAAAGTAAAAAATTTCAAACAGTGAAAACATTATCCTGTACAGTTTTTATGCTTTATTTACTGACGGCATTATATAACCTGTCATAAATTCATGTGATCTGAAATTTCCATAATTATGCAATTTTGCAAAACGCTTAATTTTTTTTCTAGTAAATACTTCAAAAGCCATAAATATGAAACCGCTTGAACAAATTCGCCAGTTTTTTTTCTATGGTGTTTGTAGATATGATATTCTTCGCCAGAGTAAATTAATTTGCTTACGAGGAGAGTTTATATATATATATATATATATATATATATATATATATATATATATATATATATATATATATATATATATATATATATATACATACACACACACACACACACAGAGAGAGAAGGGTCATTTTAATGGCGCCCACGGGCCACAGATTCGTATAGAGGACATCAAAATAAACAACTTTTCTTAGTAACACTTTTCTCTTTGGTGCATCGATTCGACGCTACAGTCGTTCAAAAAAGACCGTTTTGCCGCCTGGATGCTGGCAACCCAACGCAACATTTGATCGTATCTATGACGTCATTTCCTGTTGCGAAACAGCGCACGGCAGGGTTGCAAGGAACACACAAATTTTGTGAAAAATGACAAACTACCAACCACATTATTAGCTGTAAAACGAAGCGAGAAACGCGTCCAGAAGACCGAACGTCATAGCCTACCAGTAGTCACCTCAGGGTAAGGGGGAAGTGAACCATCGATATGGAAATGGTAAAAAAGTATTCAAAATGAAGTGTAAATATCGGATTTTGTCTCAGCCTACATGATAAATATCAACAACAATACATGTTATTGGACTTGCAGCTTATATGTGGCTGTTTACGCCCAGCTACATGTCAAATATTTGCAAATCTCGTTGCAAGGTTGATATCTACATGTTTGTGTCCAGATGCCTTGTGGTACTTTTGTGCTTATAACGGAAGTATCTGAGGTTCACGTTGTTACATGACGGCTAAAACACGTACAACTACAGTAACAATGTAATGATGAATCAGTAAGGAATATACTGCCCTGTTCACAGTTGCAAACTATTACATGTGTATCCGGTGCATAGATAAACACAGTCGCCGCAGAGCCGGTATTATTACTACTTATATCCCTTTATTTTCAACCATTTTTGTCACTTGCCTCATAATGCCCTGAATATACATATTATGTGTTGCTTACCTTTGGAATTTTGAGTTCTTTCATTTCTATTTTGTCATCTGTTCAGTGTGTCACAGACAACTAGTATCAGAAGGACGAAGTGGATAGACTAAATTGTAGATTCCAACTTGGTAACTAGATTTGCAAATATTTGACATGTAAGCTGATACAAAATTCGATTTGACCACTTCCACTTGAATTCTATTTTCTTTCTACCATTTTTTGTATAGTTTGTTTACTTCCTATTAGGTTACAGAACGTGTTTTCTTGTTTTGTTTTACGGTAAATAATGTGGCTGATTGTAGCTATGTCATTCTTCACAGAATATGTGTTCCTGGCAAACCTGGAACGCATCGCTTCACGACGGGATATGACGTCACAAATGCTATCAAATGTTGTGTTGGGTTGCCAGCATTCAGGCGGCAAAATGGGCTTTTTTGAACGACAGTAGCGTCGAATCGACGCACCAACGAGAAAAATGTTACTGAGAAAAGTTGTTTGTTTCGATGTCCTCTATACGTTTCCGTGGTCCGTGGGCGCCATTAAAATGACACCCTGTGTATATTGTATATATATATATATATATATATACAGGGTGTCGCAAAACTCTTTCAACAACGCTTGGGTGCTGGTAGATATCATAAAAACAAGTAACTTTTCCCTATAAAGTTTACCTCGGAAGCGCTTAGTTTCTGTCTTATAAGCGCTTAAAATCTATCCTGTACGTATGCAACCCAACACAGCAAACGCTTGCTCTGACATAACTACCAGGGGCGCGTGGCAGGGTTGCCACTAGAGTTCCTCGTTAAGAGAGACGACTTGAAAACAGCAACCTGGGAGTCTTGCCTGAGCAAAATCCAAAACATTAATGATACTTGCGATGTTGTAAGAAGCATTCACAGCATTTATAAACTGACCAAGACAAATAATGGGCAGACTGAAATTCAAGATTACGTACTCATTCTAAAAATCTCAATAATTGATCGATTGATTTGGTTTATTTTAATTTGTTTTTCTGCCACATTTGGCTAATCGCGAAGATGAGGATGATAGCTATGATGAAATAACAAATGACACCATTGTCTAGGCCAGGATTTAAACCCGAGACACCTGGCGCCTTAGCGATCTCTGCTAACAACATCACCACGGAGTGTTACGTGAATCATGCAATATCAACAATTGCAAGGGACACGTAAGATAGGGGAAATCCACGAACTAACAAATGTAAACATGATGTGTTTGCTGCCTCGTTTCGAACACGCAGACTGTAATGTTATTACAGTTTATTTGAAAATTATTCCTATCTGTGCAACCGTTATTGCTAATCGTGTTCGTCTCATTAGGCATCCCCGATGGCGCAGTGGTAGCGTCGTCGACTTGTAATCAAGGAGTCCCCGGTTCGATTCCCTGTGGAGGCACAAAGTGTTTCGGATCCCACTCTAAACTGTAGCTCCAGTCCCAATTAGCCTTACTGTGCATAAAATGGACTTAAAACACCAAATCAATCAATCATAAGGAAATAATTGCAAGACTCTTTTCATTTAATGATTCATTGATTGATTGATTTGCTTTATTTTACTTCACTTTTTGTGCCACTTTTGGCTAATTTGCGAAGATGAGGATGAGGATGAGTGATGATATGATGAAATTGATGAATGGACACTCACAAACATTCATACCCAAGCCGGGATTCGAATCCAAGACTCCTGGCATCGTAACGCGATGTTCTAACCACTCCACCACAGACGCCGACTTTCAATTTAATGAAAAACGTCGTTTAGACATGAACAAAATTCACACACTAAAACTAGTGCTTATAAAGAACCAAAGCCAAGAAATGCATACTTATGTCAAGCGCTGAACTGTAAAGGGCACTCGTATTGCACATTTGCGCATTATTTACATTTGTTCGTTAGTGGATTTCCCCTATCTTACGTGTCCCTTGCAATTGTTGATATTGCATGATACACGAAACACTCCGTGGTATCGTGGTTAGCACAGCTCGCTACGGCGCCAGGTGTCCCAGGTTTCAATCCTGGTCTAGACATTGGTGTCATTTGTTATTTCATCATATCATCTTCATCTTCGCGATTAGCAAAAGGTGGCAGAAAAGCGAATTAAAATAAACCAAATCAATCGATCAATTATTGAGATATTTTAGAATGAGTACGTAATCTTGAATTTCAGTCTGCCCATTATTTGTCGTGGTCAGTTTATAAATGCTGTGAATGCTTCTTACAACATCGCAAGTATCATTAATGTTTTGGATTTTGCTCAGGCAAGACTCCCAGGTTGCTGTTTTCAAGTCGTCTCTCTTAACGAGGAACGCTAGTGGCAACCCTGCCACGCGCCCCTGGTAGTTATGTCAGAGCAAGCTTTTGCTGTGTTGGGTTGCATACGTACAGGATAGATTTTAAGCGCTTATAGCGCAGAAACTAAGCGCTTCCGAGGTAAACTTTATAGGGAAAAGTTACTTGTTTTTATGATATCTACCAGCACCCAAGCGTTGTTGAAAGAGTTTTGCGACACCCTGTATATATACACATACATACATACATAGGATATTTTGTATAAATCATCAGACCGTAACACGAAAAAGTTGGTTAGCGAGAAACTTTTCGGTTTGTCGCGATACATGTGCAGACCAAGAAAAGTGTTGACCATTGTTTGAAGTTATTTTTAGAATGCATTGTTACTCCACAGCACCGTTATTTATTCCGCAATCTTAGTTTGTTTATGTGGGCTGTCTCGCGTATCAAATTCATTGCGTGCCACCGAGGTTACAATTCAGTTGCAGGCAGGTGCCCGGGTTCGTAGGAAGTGCAGTGTGCTTTCCGTAAAAAATGTATCTTAATGTTTTTTGCATTTATTTAATTCTGTTTATGTAAAGGATACAACATTCAACGAAAGAAGTAACAATAGTTGCGTGTATTACACATAGCTATAATGCAAATGTAAAATAGTAAATAGTTACGTCGAAATATAAATCTTGAGGTAACTAACGCTTTTTTTTTTCAAAATGCATCAAATACAAAGATTTTGAAGATTTCCTATACGATATTAAGGAAGTAAATTTGTCGCAATCATTAGCGATTAACAGCGACTCGATGCGACTCCGTTTGTTGATCTGGCAACGCCGCGCTCCATTTAACCCATACTGACTTTTAAGATTGAGACGCTTTATAGAACCATCCAGCGCACAGCCCTCTTTCGTCAGCTCGCCACGGGGAAGGGTCGGTGGGGGAGGAGCAGGTAAGGGTCCTTGCAACTGACTGGACATGGAAACTGTTCCTCGTGCCTTTAAGCGATGTACTTTCAATCTTGCCACAAGTTCCTGGGTTCCAATCCCAGCCTGAGCACGATTGTCATTGCAAGCACAATCCCATACCTTAAAACACGCAGATGAAGAAAAAAAGAGTTAAGCCCGCATCACACGGAACTGGATTTGCAGTAGGTATGCCCTAGTTGGCGAGGGCTTGCTATCAGTTTGCTAGTTTTCGCCTCACACGATACTTATCAGCGTACTTGTCGATAGACTTTTGTTTACGAGGGAAGTTGTAATGGCGGCCGCGTGAGATGTAAACAATGTATCACTTCACATTTTTAAAAGCCGATAACTATTCAACCGAGAGGAATAACGTTTCGTATAAAATGTTATTAGGTACAAAACAATGGCGCTGCTTAAATACATACTTTACAAGGTTTACTGTACACGTATGGAAGAATATTTTAGTTGTTTCAAATGTAAACACCATGCACTCAGCATAGATGGTGTAACTCAACGCGCCTTTCATGCTGTATACGTTATACATTGCTGGAGTAACACTCGGCAACCACAGACAAAAACGCTTCTTTGCACACTCACAGATTATCTTCACATGGCGAAACTTTGCTCTGATTGGCTGTTCCACAGAATCCAGTCGAGGAAAGCAAGTAGCAATTAGAACATGTCCTATTCCTTCAAAGCAGTCAGCCAGGCGGCCATGATTTCTACCTAGAAAGTCAGTTCAGCACCAACTAGGGCATTTTTACTAGGAATCCAGTTCCGTGTGATAGGGGCTTTAATCGGCAATGATTTATAGTTATGTGCGAAGTCACAAAAACCCCTTCGTCATATCTTACATAACGTGGTTACCTTGCATGTCTAATCAGTAACACAAAGCATTCAATGATTTGCGTTTTTCATCTTTCATTGCTTATTACCAGGCAGCACCCGCTGTCATGTTATTTTGGGATATGATGAACATTGCCAGAAGCCAACACGTATAAAGTATCTCGGACAAAACGAAATTCTGGCTGACTCTTTTCAGCCTTCAGAAATGATAATACTTGATTGATTGAGTTGGTGTTTTAAGTCCATTTTATGCACAGTAAGGCTAATCGGGACTGGACATACAGTTTAAAGTGGGATCCGAACCACTAGGTGCCTCCACCGGGTATCGAACCCGGGACCCTTTGATTACAGGGCGACGACGCTACCACTGCGCCATCGGGGAGGCCCGATAATACTTGAACTGAGGCACCAACGTTCAACACATTTATTCAACTATTTATCCACACCTCATAATATCCCCTAAATTTTCTCAACACCCCGTTAATTTTTTTTTACAAAGGCCCATCTGTGACGTGCAGTAACCGGTTCATGCGCATCCGCAGGACTTTTTCCAGGGAGGGGCAAGCAAGGATTTTTTCCCAGGGGGGCAAACAAGGTATATTTCCCCCATTATACTGTTGCGCCCTCCAAAAGTATTGCTTCAATATGAATTTTTCATGTTCGTGCAATAATTAACACATATTATTGTGGCTGAAATGAAATTATGGGTGTGAAATAGCTATAAAAAACATTCAATATTTTGTGTGTTACAGTTCCAATGACTTCCGTTATTCGTTGCCTTAAGTTCAACAATGCCACGGACTTTGCAGAAACACAATATTCACAAACCGTGGTGGCGATTAGGGGAAGCGTGGGGAGGCAGTTGCCCCGCTACCCCACTTTCTGCCACTTTTGCCCCCGCACTATGCTAAATCTTATGTAACAAGGTAAAGTAAACTGCCCCCCCTAGTTTCCCCCCTTTTGGTCCAGTATTTCTAAAAAAAACAAAGGCAGGGAAAATAAAAATGTACACATAACCCCTCCCTTTGGAAAATCCTGGGCACGCCACTGTTTATACGTAACTCATTTCTGCGTATTTCTGTTTTATATGTAAATTACTGTAGGTCCCGGCAAAGTAGAATTTAAAAACGTGTTAATTAAACCTTATTTGTACGTAATTCGGTGTTTTACGTTCTAATTTTCATAAAATACAGTTGAATTGTACGTAACCAAGCTACAACAATATCACAGAAGTATACCTTTCTTGTCGTTACAAGAACGCAAGGCGAGTTTCAACGAAACTGCGTTCGGTCTCGAGTTGCTAGAAAACAAACCAAAATGTTTGATTTCTTTAAACAAGGGTCAAGTTCAAGATGAATCTCTCTCTTTAGTGTTTAAATTTTAACTACGTAGGTCGACTGAATCATATTTTGAGTTACATTTGAACATTGAACAATTTGTGAATTTTCTTAGTGACGATAATAATATTTTGTGAGATTCCATGTTAACATTAGAAGTGAAAATATGTTTAGGTCAAGTTTGAAAAATTCAAGTTCACTAAAACTATAGTGTACTGTAGTACAGTGGGATCCATAAGTATTACCAAGCAAATTGTCCTTCAACACGTTTACTCCCTCTGTTCTGTGCAATAAGAGCTTCTACTCAAAACACCAAACAATCTGCTTACAACCTCTGAACCAATATACGTAAAAATACAATCTGTAAAAATGCGTAGGATGAAGATAAAAAAACAACGAAAATAGTCATGGACAATGTGCTGAGCAATACTTATGAATCCCACTGTACTATTTATTTCAGTGTCAAAGTGTTCACTAATAAAGTGGCAAATGTAATGCATTTAAGGCCGTACTAAAGGCAATTTTGTGGTAGTTTTTCGATAACAGATGGCAGCACCGTTTGCCATGGTAACCGAGAGCCATGTTGCAAGATCTACGCATTATAATCAAAGTAGCTACATACAGGTTGGTCAATAAACGATAATGAAGCAACATTTACTGTCAATAAATGACGTCACGTTTGTGTTGTTATTAAGTTAAGAGAACTGAAACGAGGGATATTGGAAGAAAACAATGTGCTAAATATTTGATAGCAGTCGTTTAAATACATCGTAAACAGAAGAGTTATTTATTTCACCATTATAAAATGACATTGAAATATTAAATATATGTATGCAAATGCAACATAATAACCTTTGGAGTTGATGAAGTTGCAATAATTTGAAGCATACATTAAATTTGCAATTGATACGTCAAAGCAAATATTTGATGTTTTTCCTGACAGTGTTGCCTCTATTTGTTCAAAAGCAAATGTAAAGCACATATTCAATTATTTGTTCCCACGAAATTTTCCAACAAGCAATTATGGAAAAGACGGAACAAAATGCAATGGATTACATAAAAAATAATAGTGAAATGACTCTAATGATTATACATATGAAGATGGCAATATTTGTGGCACGTAACTCTAACAAAAAAACAGCCTCCTCAAATATTGTTAGTCAATTGTAGTCAATGCATCTGTGCGCAGCAGTTTGAACATGACGGAGACCTTTTATTTTCTGTTATTTACTTATATACCTCCAATCGTAACAAAAATATAAGGATCACAGATTCTAGTGAATAAAACAATCTCTTGATGTCGGAAAATTTCTTCCTTACCAAATCTATATTAGTTGTAGGGTTATCCAAAGAAATTTTGGCCTATGCTTTAACATGGCTTTAGAACCCCTTAAGAATAAAACTTTTAGATTCGTTAATTTACCACTTTATGGCAGAAATAACCTGTATTATATACTGTATCTTGTTCCTCAAAATAGATACAATTACAGTATTTTAATATTGATATGACATGGTATCTAAATCTGATTTGTAAGTAATTCTCAGTTATATGTATTATTTTCTATTCATCTTGACATACGTATAACTTAGGTTCAACTATTTTGGCCATTATTTATCGAGTTGTCCTTGCTAAGGGGCAGACTTTTCCCACAGTTTTCCGTTTCTGGCAGTCCCTTATTATGAGGTAACAATGCAACCTGTAACAAGATCGTAGCGGAAACGTTTGCGTCTTCTTCGACAATATGTGCTTTGAAGTAAAGTAACACTACTCCTTTGTCATCAGTAAACGTTCACTTCCGTTGGAGTAATAACATAACTAGCCTTCATATTTTGAAGATTCATCTTCTAATTAGATAATTCAACGTTTATTTGTTACGTAAGTTCTTCTCAAATTTGTACTTCCAAGAGCTTGGTAATCCTTATCAAAATGTCATACACGTTGTAAAAGTTTTCTGATGTAAAAGAGTTGATCTGAGAATGACTGTTTCCTTGAGCAGTGGTGCCAAGTATTGAAAAACATTGAACTCGCAGGGTTTTTTTTTTTGTCATGGGATAATATATGTCGTAGGTAGGCTGATTTGCTTAAATGTATTTTTTGTTCCTTGGCCAGAAAATGTAGGGTTTTGCGTTTAAAAACAGTTGCAAGACATTTCTGTGAGGAATACAATAATTTTTTAGTGGCTGTTATTTGTGATTTATTGCCTATTTCCCGTGGGCGGAGTTGTTAGCACATCGGGCTTCGACGCCAGGAGTCCCGAGTTCGAATCCCGGCCTGGGTGGAGGCCTATAGTGGTTCGGACCCCACTTTAAACTGTAGGTCCAGTTCCGATTAGCCTATTTGTGCATAAAGTGGACTTAAAACACCAACTCAATCAATCAATGGTGCCTTCTTTTTCTTTTCGTTGCTTTTTTGCCTGCCTATTCTGAGAGTTTTTAGTGCCTATCGATCTTCATCCTGGTTATAAGCCCTTATCGCCCCTTACTTTCATAATAACGATGTGAGCACGGATAGTGAAAATAATATACAACACAGAAACGTCTCCTATATATCAAAGATGCAACAAATATAACGAAATGTTTTGATAAAATTCAGTACTTGTGTTTCCTTAAGTGCGATTACTTTATTCTAAATTAGAATGTAATAACAGGCACATTATTGCGTGGGCTCGAGCACCACATGCCCATATAAGTTGGCGCCACTGTCTTTGAGTGTGTTCCCATCAATTTCCTTACCCTAAAGATTAGCCGAAACTAGCAGGAAGAATAAAATCAGAAATTCAACTGTGAATTTGCTTGGTAATGTTTACGCATCCCACTCAATGACGTAGAATTTTTATAACGACTGAAACGGTTTCCCGCCTGAAGTATATTGAACGCAAAGTTGTGACTTACTATCGCTGTGACCAATTATTTGCGAGGGTGCCCACAGCGGGTTTCATGACGCGCCTGCGTCATGGGAATTTTTTTTTGGGGGGGGGGGGACAAAATTGTATACCAGTTCTATATATCTTCACACAAAAATGGGGGGGGTCGTTTCGTTTGATTGGCTTGTTACTGATTTTCAGTTTTGGTTATTATGTATAGTTTTTCTACCTACCACCTCGTATGTGTTTAGAATCGGTTTGGATGGAGGGGGGGGGGGACGTGCTATTCGCATTAATACAAGGTTAGTCGAGAAGACAAACTGTTCAAGTTCAGTACATACTAACAATGGTAGTGAGCCTGATCAGTTTTGTACGTTTTATGTTAGCAAACATGAAAGTGAGCATAAAGTATCTAAAGTAAACATATATACCCCCCCCAACCTTTGACGGAAGTCAATTGTAGGGGGCAAGGGGGGCAAACATTGACGGCCAAGGGCACCTGCAGAGGGGGGCGCAGGGGAGCAATTACCCCTTCGATTTCAAATTTTATGCAAATAAAAATACATTTGTAAATTGTTCTTGCTCGCTTCGCTCGCAATGTCTGCTTTTCTCATTCTCGTCAGGTTCAGAGCTGTAGCTATGGAGCGGCGGGAGTCGGCCATGGGCGCCGAATGATCTAAATGAAAAAAAAGTTGTCCAGTGGCGTCCAGTGATATTATTTGCGCCCTATTAAGTCAATATTGTTTTCAATTACAAAAATTTTCTTGCTCGCTTCGCTCGCCATATACTTTTTTCCTCTAATGTAATGTCTTTAAATAATGTGTGTTGTATATTTGTATTGAATAAGCTTTCGATACGTACACAATTTAGTGTTAGCTTGTTGCATATGTGTTTTCTTATTTTATGTCGCTCCATGTTGCAGCTTTGATTCAAAGATTTAATCTTCAAGAAGTTTTCTTATATTTCTAAAAATCCTGTGGTTGGGATTGTCTTGTGTAGTAGTTGTGCTGTCTAGTGTATTTATGTTTATCTTATGTAGTAGTTATGCTGTCTAATGTATTTCTGTTTGTCTTGTGTAGTATCGATGATGTGTATGTATGTATCTTGTGTTGTAGTTGTGCTATCTAGTATGTTTATGTAGTAGTTGTGCTGTCTAGTATGTTTGTTTTGTCTTGCGTAGTAGTTGTTCTCTCTAATTTGTTTGTGTTTGTCTTGTGTAGTAGTTCCTCCATTCATATTGGGGGTTAGGCGTAGAGCTGACAACTCTGCACTGTAAAAAAAAAATGTCAAGAAACAGCAATATAAGGCCATGGATGTTCCCAAGGTAAAATATTCCGGAGGTAAAATAGTCCCCCGTTCGGATCTCCGGGTGGGGACTACTTTGGGAGGTCTCTGGACTAAGGATAAGATCTACGTTAGGAATAAGGATATTAAATTAGGCACCTGGAATGTTCTGAGCCTTTACCGGCCTGGGGCATTTCAGTGTACAGTTAATGAGATAGTTAAGTATAAATTAGATGTAGTAGCTGTCCAGGAAGTTAGGTGGCCAGGAGAAGGGAATTGTAAAACTAAAAATTATACTTTTTTCTATGGTGGTACTGAAAATCATAATTTTGGAACAGGCTTTTTCATAAATAATAGAATTATCTCGGCTCTTAAAACAGTAAAATTTATTAATGATAGGATATCATATCAGTTTTACAGGGTAGGTGGTGTAAAATTATTTTAATAAACATACATGCACCAACGGAAGATAAAGATGATAATACTAAAGATGATTTTTATACAGAGTTAGAACAGGTCTTTGATAAATTTTCTCAGTATGATATGAAAATTCTGTTAGGTGACTGTAATGCACAGATTGGCAAAGAAGAGACATTTAAACCCACGATTGGTAAAGAAAGCCTTCATGAATCAAGTAATGATAATGGTATAAGATTGATTACTTTTGCAACCTCAAAGAATTTAATTGTGAAAAGTACCACTTTTAAATATAAAGATATCCATAAATATACCTGGTCTTCTCCAGATGGTAATTATTTTAATAAACATACATGCACCAACGGAAGATAAAGATGATAATACTAAAGATTATTTTTATGCAGAGTTAGAACAGGTCTTTGATAAATTTTCTCAGTATGATATGAAAATTCTGTTAGGTGACTGTAATGCACAGATTGGCAAAGAAGAGACATTTAAACCCACGATTGGTAAAGAAAGTCTTCATGAATCAAGTAATGATAATGGTATAAGATTGATTACTTTTGCAACCTCAAAGAATTTAATTGTGAAAAGTACCACTTTTAAACATAAAGATATCCATAAATATACCTGGTCTTCTCCAGATGGTAAAACTCATAATCAGATAGATCATATTCTCATTGATAAGAGAAGGCATACTAGTATAATTGACGTTCGTACACATAGAGGAGCTGACTGTGCCAGTGACCATTATTTAGTAATTGCTAAATTAAGAGAAAGACTCTCAGTGATAAATCATAAGCAACAAAATCTAAAAGTTATAAAATTTGATACAGGAAAGTTTACTGATGAAAGAATTAAGAAAGATTACCAAATTAAACTGTCAAATAGATTTGATGTTTTGCAGGATTTAAATGATGATGAAAATATAAATGAAACAGACGTAAATAAAAATTGGGAGCACATACGTAATGCAATAGAATCAGCAGCAAAAGAAAGTATAGGATACCATAAACCGAGAAAAAGTAAGCCATGGTTTGATAATGAATGTCATAATCTAATAGAAATAAGAAATCAGGCTAGACTTAGGTGGTTAAATAACTTCGATGATACAAATCTAAACAATTATAATAGAATAAAGCGAGAAGTTAACCGCACGTTTAGAAGTAAAAAAAGAGATTACTTGAAAAGGAAAATTAACGAAATTGAAACAAACAGCAAAAATAAAAATATCAGAGATTTATATAAAGGTGTAAATGAGTTTAGAAAGGGGTGGCAACCTAAAGTAAACTTGATAAAAGATAAAGACGGTGATTTGCTAGCTGACCCAAGTGATATTCTAAATAGATGGAAGAACTACTTTAATGACCTTTTAAATGTCCATGTAGGAGATAAATCAGAAGTAAATGAAGTACACACAGCAGAACCTTTAGTTCCAGAACCTAACTTGACTGAAGTTAAAGATGCTATTAAAAGGCTAAAGAATAACAAAGCACCTGGCATTGATTTAATACCAGCTGAGTTAATTAAATATGGTGGAAATTCATTAATATGTCAAATTCATCAATTAATTTGTTTAATATGGAATAAAGAAGAAATCCCTCAACAGTGGAAAGAATCCATAATTGTTCCTGTGTTTAAAAAAGGTGATAAAATGAACTGCAATAATTACCGTGGAATTCCTCTATTCTCAACAACATATAAAATATTATCTAACATTCTTTTAACAAGACTAACCCCATATGCTAATGAAATTATAGGTGATTATCAATGTGGATTTAAACGTAACAGATCAACTGCAGATCAAATTTTTCACATCAGACAGACACTTGAAAAAAAGTGGGAATATAATCAAAATGTCCATCAGCTATTCATTGATTTCAAAAAAGCATATGATTCTGTCAAAAGAGATAAATTATATAATATATTAGTAGAGTTTGGAATACCTAAGAAGCTTGTTAGTATGATAAAAATATGCACCAATGAAACAGAAAGTAAAATTCGTGTGGGTAATAATATGTCTGACAAATTTACAATTCATGATGGTTTAAAACAAGGAGATACATTATCTCCATTGCTCTTTAATTTTGCCTTAGAATATGCTGTTAGGAAGGTAAAAGAAACTAAAGAAGGACTAAAATTAAATGGTGTGACTCAGTTGTTAGCATACGCAGATGATGTAGACTTACTGGGGGATGATGTGAATACAATTAAGAATAATGCTAAAATATTTTTCAAAACTGCTAAAGAGATAGGTTTGGAAGTTAACAAAGAGAAAACTAAATATATGCTTACAGGCCGAAACCAAGTGTTAGGTAATAATCAAAATCTAATTATTGATAACAACTCGTTTGAACCAGTTTCCAAATTCAAATACTTAGGAGTAATATTTACAAATGAAAATTATATTATAGAGGAAGTAAAAAGTAGGCTTAATTCAGGAAATGCATGTTAATTCTCTCTTCATAAACTTTTGTGTTCTCGTTTAATATCTAAGAAACTGAAAGTTAAAATATACAAAACGATAATTTTGCCTGTAGTATTATATGGTTGTGAAACTTGGTCTCTTACATTGAAAGAGGAACATAAATTGAGAGTATTTGAAAATAAGATCCTTAGGAAAATCTTTGGACCTAAAAGGGATGAGGAGACAGGTGAGTGGAGAAGGTTACATAATTTAGAACTACTTAATTTGTATTCACGTCCAGATATTATTAGAATGATTAAATCAAGAAGACTTAGGTGGGCAGGCCATGTGGCAAGAATGGGAGAGGAAAGAGGAGTTTACAGGATTCTTGTTGGGAAACCTGATGGTAAGAGACCTGTAGGAAGGCCAAGACGAAGATGGAGGGACAACGTTAAGATAGACCTAAATGAAATCGGTAGGGATGGAAAAGAGTATATAGATCTTGCTCAAGATAGGGACAGATGGAAGGCCTGTGTTGCTGCAGCCATGAACCTTCGGGTTTAAGAAAGCTAGAGAGTCAGTCAGTTAGTTTAATGTGATGCATTCTTAAATAATATTTTCACAGGCGATAAAAGGTGGGTACACCATTTCGGCTGAGAAGTAAGGCTGGCAAGATCAACAATTCTAGAGCGACGGCATTAAGAAACTGGTCTCTCGTTGGCAGTCGAGTGTTGATCGACAGGGCGATTATGAGCAAAAGTAATTATATATAGATGTGGACGTTAAAGTTTTAGAAAGTTACCTGCATTTATTTTATTTAAATAATTTCAAGCGTTTTCCAATAAAAAAAATAGGAGACATTACTTTTCAGCACGCCCTCGTAATACAGCACATCATGTATCTTGTCGCTACAGTAATCAGACAAAAAGAGACACCACTTCAGCGCCATCTGTACGCAGCAGTTTGAACATGACGGAGACGTTATATTTTCCGTTATTTACTTAAATACTTTTAATCGTAACAAACTTATAAGTATTCCACAGCATAGTGAATAAAACAATATTTTATATCCGAAAATTTCTTGTTTGGGCCTATGCTTTAGTATGGATTTCCGCCTTAACGAGAGTAAAGCGTTCCGTTTCGTAAAAATGTCCATTTTGAGGCCTGGTTAATATAGCCTCAAGATTTCCATCCATAGTAATTTGACTTTCTTTAACTGTCTTCCTTGAAGTACCTTGACTTGTACGCAGGAAGTTCGATATTTACAGTCTTTCTTAAAAGATCAGGAAGATTAGATGAAAGCGTGCTGCAAACGATGACCACCCTTTTTTTTATGATTGCGTAACATCGCGTGTGTTTTGTTCTACTTCTTTGCAAGAAGTGGGTGACTGGACAATTGGACAAACACTGACCAAGCAAGTTACGAGAAATAGGAAGTAGATAATTATCTGAAGAACGGTTGCCTTATGAGCTTCAATTTGAAGACTTTTCCCTGCACACACTGAAGTAGAAAGTTAGACGTGGAAACAGCCAGGCCCGTAGCTAGAAGGGGCAGGGGGGCAAATGCCCCCCTGAGAGCTTGCTTTGCCCCCCCGTGAAAAATACAGAACATATTCTTACCTGGAATTCTCACTAATCTTTACAATTATATCATGTGTTACTCTAACAACATAACAAAGACACTTATTGGTTTTGTGATTTATTAGGGTGTATGGGATTCCGTATAATGTCGTGTCAGGATTGGGAGGGAGGATTCCCTTCCAGATTCAGACTTCGGGAAATGATTTCGCAATTTTCAGTATCTAGAACAGTTGTGACATTTTACTCTTGTATTAACGGTGACTAATTGGATGCTTTTCTTGGGTGTGTTGCTATGAACTTGGAACTGCTTAAATTTTTGTGTCCCAAGTCTACCTTTTGCTAATAGTGATTCATGTGGTAGAGAGATGGAGTGGATATTTGATTTTTGTTACTTAGCCTTGTTTCTCTTCCACTTCTAGCTAATCGCAACAATGAGTGATGACGTGAAATTGATGAAGAGACACTCATAAACAGTGCCGCAACTACAAGGGACGTTGTCCCCCCCCCCCCCCCCGACCTTGGACGGAAGTTCATTCTAGGGGAAGCAAACATTGAAGTACAAAAACAAGACTAGGAGAATCTAAGAATAGCAGGACAATTGGATACTTATGATGGAATTAGTTTTTACGTGTTCCTTGCATTTTATTTCCAGACGGCCAAGAGCACTTGAAGGGGCACATAGGGGCAATTGCCCCCCATTATTTCAAATTTTATATAAATAAAAATACATTTCGTAAAATTTCCTTGCTCGCTTCGCTCGCAACATCTGCTATTCTTATAGTACAAGTTCAGAACCCATAGCTATGGGGCGGCGGGAGTCTGCCCTGAGTGCCAAACGATCTATTTGAAAAGAAAATGTTAAAGTGAATGCCATGACGACCCGTAAAATTATTTACGCCCTATTAAAACAATTTATTTCTATGAAACTTAATATGAAATGTTAATGACGACATGACACTATAATCAAAAAAGTCATTGATCAATCAAGGGATTCCTGTTTGTTTGTCAGGTGTCAAAACATGTATTTCAACTATAATATAATAAAATTCACACAATATTTTGCAAAATGGTTAACGTAACCAGTAGGCAAACATTGTCTGTAGTGATGCAAGAGTCTCCCCTTTGAAGGAAATAGAGTCCGTGGTGGACTAAGGGACCCATGTTTTAATGTTCTAGCAAGTACAAAGAAAAATGCATTACAAATTTTTACAAAATTCATCAAAGTGTAGATAACATGTAACCATTATTATTTAATTAATTCGATTTTTCTTGCATAACACAACACAATGTTGTTGTCGGATTCTCGTTAGATTCCTTTGTGCGTAAAAATACTGGATACTAGAGGGAATCATTATGAAGCATGATTTATAAAAGGCTCCCTTAATTAGTTTTGCAGAGAGACCCAAAGCTGTTGGTACATATTAATCGCCTATTAACATTATCGACCTGTAAATATCAAGTAGATACAGTCCCTATTAGTCTGTTTATGTTAAACTTTATATTCTGTGGCAATCTGGAAAGGTCATTATCGAAATAATGCTATTTGATTGCTCGATTATTATTATTATTATTATTATTATTATTATTGTTTGTTTGTTGCAGTTTTAAGATATCATCCCATTTCTGTTTTTTACCTCTTTTGGGGGAGGGAGCAAGTGCCTCTGTGTACCCTGCTATATCCGCCAATGCGATACAATATATTAAAAATTTGCCCCCACTAGGATTGACTTGCCTCCCCCCCCCTACAAAGAATTCTTGACTACGGGCCTGGTAACAGCATACACGCTGCATCATGTTACGTTTATTGCACTGCAACGATCGAAGCAGGAGCGTAGCCAGGGGGAGGGCTCCGGGGTTCAAGTCCCCGCCGAAATTATACAGGGTGACCGGCGTAAAAGTATAATAAAAGAAAAATTAATAACTTGAGAAGTAATTGAGATATTTATTGGTGGTTTGCTTCTACAAGTATGTTAACTCAAAATGTTTTTTTACATACCTAATGCACCTCGATATGTGTACCATTAGTGGCGCGACAGACATCTTCCGCTCCTCTCCAAGTGTTTTGCAGCATTGTTGACATAACATTAGCCATATCTGCACGAATGTGATGGTGTAGATCTGGTAGATCACGAACTGGTGTCTGGTACACTTGATTCTTGATAAACCCCCCCAGAAAAAAATCAAATGGAGTAATGTCTGGGCTTCTAGGAAGCCAAGCAATCCATGGACTACCTCTCCCAATCCAGCGATCTGGGAACTCATGATATAAGAAATCCCTCACAATGTTCGCATAATGGCATGGTGCGCCATCTTGTTGAAAGATCACTTCACGAGGAAGTTGTGGCACAACATACAGCTCCAACATGATGATGTACGTTCTTGCATTAACTGTAGCCTTCGCGAAGAAGAATGGGCCTATAACACTGTCCTTCAACAATCCACGCCACACAGTCACTTCGGAGAGTCACGTTCCCACTCCATCACCACGTGGGGGGGGGGTTCACTTCCCCATATGCGGCAATTGTGCATGTTTACCTTGCCGGAAGTGTGAAATGTAGCCTCATCCGAGAAACAGATGAAATCGAGGAATGACGGGAGTGTTCTCAAATTTTGCCAGAATTGTCTCCGCGAAGTACTTCCATCGTGGCCTGTCATCGGACTTGATTTTGTGACGAAGCTGCATTTTGTATGCCCATAGGTGCAACCTTTTATGGACGACATCATGTTCTGTCGAACGAGGTAACAGTAACTGCATACTTCATTGTCCGATTGACTTACAAGGGCTCTGCTGGAAGGACGCTCGGATCAATTCAACAGTAGCTTCTGAAACTGCGTGCTTGGCATGGCGGCCCGACATCGAAAGCAAACTTCCAGTTTCCCAAAGATGCTTTCCCCACTTCTTGATTGAAATGTAACTGGGAAAATCGTCGGTTCGTCACAGTTCATATTCAAGCCGAAAACGACGATGTACCAGTGTAACAGACTTCAGTTCTGCGAGATAAAGCACGCAGAACACATTCTGCTGTGGAGTCCACATGGCCATGACGCACGCGTTTACGTGAACAAAGCAGTTATGTGCAGTTACGCTCATGCGCACGTTGTACCAACTGCCGCAAGCATACGTAAAAAAAAAACATTTTGAGTTAACCTACTTGTAGCAGCAAACCGCCAATAAATATCTCAATTATTTCTCAAGTTATTAATTTATCTTTTATTATACTTTTAAGCCGGACACACTGTATAATTAATCTAATTTAGCAGGGGCGGCGCCAGGGCGCCCCTACGTTCAACTGAAAACACCAACTCTTAGAGTGTCATATTATGTCATATCGTCATATCGAGGTCGAATGGCGGTAGTCTCTATAAAGATCAGCGGCCGTTGTTTTTTTCTATCGTCAGCATTGTTGTTTCTGTTTCTGGTTTTCGATAATTGCCTACAGATTAATGTGAGTTATGTTTTTCTTTCTTTTTCTTTTGCATTGTTGATAAACGGTATATTTTCCGCCTATTTGTTCTTCCTCACACTGGAGAAAACATTTCAGCTGCTTTCAAGGTATCACCAAGTCACTGACCAAGTCGTGCTCGGGAAATTATTTGAAGGTCTCGGGTGTAAAACATGGTAAGTGACATTTTGGTTATTTTTGAGTTAAAAGTAAAATGTGACATCCTTCAATTTTCGAGTGAAATTGCCATGTCATAGAATTTGCATTGGACTCAGAGAAGGCTTCTGAAATCGGTAAACACAACACGAAAACAATTTATTTACAGTATACTTTCTAATAACATTTTTTCTCAGAAATCAACAAAATGTCACTTACCATATTTTCCATTTCCACCCGAGCTCTTAATTCAACGCGAGTTGTAACGTGAAGGGTAGTTTTCTTGTTAATACGTTCTGTGTATTTGTTCCACCTAACATGTCTCCGCGCGTCAGGCTAAGTTTGCAGCAGGTTTTATGTATCAATCCGCGCGAGAACTGAGCACAGAATCTTCCGTGCCAGTCTTGCCTCAACCGCCGAGCTGCTTACATCGCAGACACTGAGAAAATCCACAGTATTGCCAACCGCACAACACATCAAAACCCGCATGCATGTCAAGCGGAATATATTTGTGTTTCTTTTTGTCTCCTGAAACATAACATTTTAGAAGTACTTTGGGCGCATAAATTATTTAAAAAATGTGTCATTACTTAATATAAATGCGAAATATCTTCGAAACATGACGTCCATGGACGTCCGCAGGATTTTTTCCAGGGAGGGGCAAGGAAGGTATTTTTTTCCCAGGGGGCAAACAAGTCACATTTCCCCCCAAAAGAGTGTAGTTCCCTAAAAAAAACATTGCTTAATTTTGAATTTATGGTGTTAATGCAATAATTAACACATATTATTGTGGCTAAAAATGAAATTATATGTGTGAAATACAGAATTTTTGGTTGACTTTCATTTTCCAGGGGGGCACGGCC
Organism: Lepisma saccharinum; assembly: GCF_977018435.1. NCBI lineage: Eukaryota > Metazoa > Arthropoda > Insecta > Zygentoma > Lepismatidae > Lepisma > Lepisma saccharinum. Next base: position 3,767,580 of record NC_139258.1, read on the forward strand.
CCCTTGCCCCCCCCTTCCGGACGCCCATGAGCATGTGTGTATATTTCGAGGACGCAAAAATAAAAATAAACAAAGATATAAGTAAACAACGACAGGCCCTCTTGAATTTAATGACAAATTATTGTTTTTGGTTTATAAAAAAATACGTTTATGAAAACCTTCGTTACTGTAAGACACACGGACTTCAAGTTATACCAGCAAAAAAAAAAGCATGATTTGTTATTGGGGATATATACAATCAGGTGCATTGTCTGCTGCTATTACTCTGGTTTCAATTTATGAATCACTTCACTAAACCAGGATTCAAATCTTGGTCTGTCCATTTCTTGGTAACCATCCATCCCTTTCTTTGCACGGAACAGTAAATATGCGCCTTCAACAAAGACGTCATTGCCGCCAGTGGGTGAAACAATAAGCCTCCCCCTTCCCCTCTCCCTTTCTCGTCGGTTTCTTCAGTCCTGGCGGTGGTTTTGCACGGTGGTGTATAAAAAAAATCAATGTACGCCCCCGCCCCTCCCCTCACCGAGTTAAAGCACGTCTGGTCCAAATAATAAACATGTTTCTTCTCAACGGGGATATCTTTTAATACCGGGGACATTCTTTTGTCGTCAAACAACAAACAATCGTTTCCTCTTCCTAAACTCAAACCGCAAATCATTCAACACCCGGGATACAGTTCGTGCGCACATTGACGGCAAATCACCTCACGCTCTGTTTTACTTTGCTCTTGTTTCCGTAAGGAGGATTATGCATTTTAAACAACTTGCTTGATTTGAAGAGCTTTTCCCTTCGGATGAAGCCCACAATAACACTCGCTGAACAGGAGACCTTGATTCAGCCATTCTCGCCGCTGTATAGCACGATTATTAATCACAATAAACATAGGGTTAAAATAGTGGGATGTGCAACACTGGTATCACGGATTCCACGCGCTCTGCAACGTATTCAGTCTTGCTCGACTCGCACTTGGGCTTCAGCGATTCCTCAACGCAATACAAACTCCAGTTGGCGAATCTGCGGATCCAAGTTCGTCTGCACAGTGATTGCATCCGATCAAGTCCACACCTGCTAATGGATGTATTATTTTGTCTGTATTTTACAAATTAAATAACTGTTTTCTTGCAAGTATGCAGTTGTGTCGGAATAGAACCCGTCACAGTGGAACTATATTCTGCGCGCACGTTTGGATCTACGTATGCGAAAACCTGCTGCAAGGTTAACCTGACGCTTGGCGTACCATTTCAGGCTTTTCCAGAACCCGTTAGAAAGAGGCCCAATGTTCACGAAGAAATTGTACAGTTCATTGTTGGGGATAGTGCGGCAGAAGGGATTTTAACGAAGACGAAGTTGCTGTGCATTTCGCGTTTTGTCCTGAAGTGGCAGACCGAAGGTACAGTGAACTATGTACCATTGGTTACATTGAAAAGGTTCAAAAATTGTGGATTTAAAGACAAGGATAATTTCATTTTTTATTTCACTACATAGTTCAATAAGACTGCAACGTGTATATGAATGTTTACACTGTACAGTGGGATCCATGAGTATTACCGTGCAAATTGTCCATCGTGCACTTTATTTGACCCAATAAGAGCTTCAAGAATTAAAAGAAAACTCAAAACAAGCTGTTGACAACTTCTGCACCAACATACATAAAAATCCATCGCTTAAAAACGCATAGGATGTAAGAGAAAAATTAATGAAAATAGTCATGGACAATTTGCACGGTAATACTGATAGATCCCACTGTACGACCACTGTGTTGGAGTATAAGACTACTCAATACATATCATCATGTAAGTCCGGGGGGAAGACAAGGGGGCACAGCCTGCCTGAAAAATGAATGTCAATCTAAAGTTATTATATTTCACACATACAATTTCATTTCAGTTAGTAATTTTTGATAATCAGTGGTGGCGATTAGGGGTGCAGTTGCCCCCGTTTTTTGCTATTTTTGCCCCCGAACTATGCTGAACTGTCCTTGCCCCTTCCCCGTTTTGGCACCTTGCTCCCCAGTTTCGAAAGGTTGCATGCGCGTTTCGTGGTTTTCTTATTTTCTGCACCGCACCCCCTCAGCACCCCTTGATGATTAATCCTGGCGCCGCCGCTGTAATTTAGACAGTGTGTAGTGGTAATTAATTTTACTTCATTATCAAGATTAATCATCTTATATAATAAGTTGTAATATACTGAGAAATTCATCTTCAGGGCTTCTGCACCATCCATCCCTTTCTGAATGTCCCTTCATCAATTTCATTACCATACCATCATCCTCATTTTCGCGATTAGCCAAAAGTAGCAGAAAAACGAAGTAAACAACAAAATCAATCTGTTAATCACATTTTTTTTAATAGATAAAAAAAAAGCTTTCTTACAGATCTTGTACGGAAAATCTACACATCACGTTCAATAAGCGGCAAGTTTAATAAATCACTGAGCTTTCATTTATAGAGAGTTGTTGCTTTGTGTGCAAGGGCAACTTTGGTTCAGCTTCTATTCAGTTCTTATCACTTTTCTTCCTCGTATGTTCTGATCGGAACGGCTTCGTTTTGTTCCCCTGCAAGGCTTGTCATTCTCGTCATCATCAGACTCTATTTCGTCAATGTTTGGGGAGTACTTCTTGTTGTATTCACCCATTTTGAAATAGACAACTTCTCGTTCCGCTCCGATAGCGTCATCCAGCGTAGCCATATGTTCTTTCTCCGTGAAGGATGGGTATAAAACGGTGACACTTGTTCTACAAATAGGACAAGCTAATCTTTCCCGAGTCTTCTCATAATAGTCCAAGACGCAATTCCCACAGTAGCTATGGCCGCAGTTTGTAGTAAGCTGAAGTGTCTGTGTGTCTTCGCAGCATATGGGACAGCTTTCTTCTGTATGCTCAAACAGGTTCTTCATCTTCTTTAACAGGGATTGGTGCTGCTTTGCTACTTTCACTTTTAAATTTATCCAACTGTATTACAAATACATTGTGCCTTCTAGTGAAACACTCGTGCCAAACGGTTTCAAGGCAACACAATTATTAACAAAGACGCATCGAATGATTGTCAGTTGTCTGATTGTTCGTTCACGAATGAAGCTTGCCGATCCGATCCGTGATCTTGACGGTTTTGCATTTTGGTGAGTTTTGTCAACATTTGTTGCCTTCTTATTTTGCTTCTATATCCTTATTTCATGTCATGTTTTGTGTTTTCATTGCTTTGTGGCGATTTTCGCTTTCGCACAGGCACAACTGTCATACAAACTAGGTAATTGACTTTATACATACAGTATATGGAGTAAGGTTTACTTACATATGTTAAGAACTAGGCTAGGTATCTACAGATTTGATCATAATCTACTCGTAATATACATATTATTAATTATACACTTCTGTTTCACCGTATATTAGCTCTGTTCTGATTTGATGATATATATATATAATATATTCCATTGTCACGGGTGGGACACACGGAATACAATATTGATATTAAACTAACTATTCTACTGTTAGTCAAACAACATTTTTCTTACAGTTTTTGTGCAATGAAGTGTGAAACTTAACACTGTTGATTAAACATAATTGTCCTTAAAATACAGCGTGTCCACAATCAGACTCCAACATTTTGAAAGTCTATAACTTTTTCATTTTAAATTGTACAGCTGTGATTCCGGAAGCAGCAGAAGCAGAAACTCAAAAAGTTTATGTGGTAACGTTTTAGTGCGCGCAATAGCCGTAGTGGCGCTGCAGCACTCGATTGTTTGAAAATGGAGATTCTAAACGAGTGTGCACAGGTTCATTCGAAAGGAGTCCACAGATGTCAGTAAGACAAGCAGTGAAGAACTGTGTGAACTGTCGACCGTTTCATACCAAGTTCTCTCGCTGCTTGTCTTACTGACGTCTGTGGACTCCTTTCGAATGACCTCCGCACATTTTCTACAACCTGTTCCTGGATTCTGGGTTTACCACCACAGTGTCCTTTCAAAACATTGCTGGTCGCCAAAAACTGATCACACCACTTCTTTATAGTCGTGAATGTCGGAGGATCCTTATTGTACACACGACGAAAGTTTCGTTGCACTTGAATAAGTGATTTCGTTTCTGCACACCACCACACAACCTGTGCACGCTCGTTTGGAATCTCCATTTTCAAACAATCGATTGCTGCAGCGCCACTACGGATATTGCGCGCACTAAAACTTTACCACATACACTTTTTGAGTTTCTGCTTCTGCTGCTTCCGGAATCACAGCTGTACAATTTAAAATGAAAAAGTTATAGACTTTCAAAATGTTGGAGTCTCATTGTGGACACGCTGTACTTTCCCAGATTTATGGCTATAAGTGAACAATTTTGTGTCACGGGTGGGACAGACGAAACACTAACTCTTCACTTAATAAGAAATGTATTTTAATTTCCGTGAATTGTCAAATGATGAAAAAAGGTAATTGACCTTTGAATATTCTATTGGAGTTGAGGGAGAAATGTAACAGTTAAAGGAGAAGTTAATTGTTGTTTGGTGTTACGGGTGGGACATAATATAAAGCAAATGTAAATAAAAAAAGTTAATTAATTAAGTCTTGGAGTTTTATAAATCCCTCCTCTAGTATCCCGTTGGCCGATGATGTGAATGGTAGAATTCGAATTGTCCGACTTATATTAGTAATAGCTGCGTCTTAAAAATTTTCAACCTGACTTCTATGTAGTACACCCAATTATTAACCTCACTTCCAAGTAGTACACTCAATTATCAACCTCACTTCCATGTAGTACACCCAATTTTCAACCTCACTTCCACGTAGTACACCCAATTATTAACATCACTTCCACGTAGTACACCCAATTTTCAACCTCACTTCCATGTAGTACACCCGATTTTCAACCTCCCAAGTAGTACACCCAATTTTCAACCTCACTTCCATGTAGTACACCCAATTATCAACCTCACTTCCATGTAGTACACCCAATTATCAACCTCACTTCCACTTAGTACACTCAATTTTCAACCTCACTTCCATGTAGTACACCCAATTATTAACCTCACTTCCACGTAGTACACCAAATTTTCAACCTCACTTCCATGTAGTACATTCAATTATCAACCTCACTTCCATGTAGTACACCCAATTATCAACCTCACTTCCACGTAGTACACCCAATTATCAACCTCACTTCCAAGTAGTACACCCAATGTTCAACCTCACTCTCATATAGTACACCCAATTATCAACCTCACTTCCAAGTAATACACCCAATTATCAACCTCACTTCCATGTAGTACACCAAATTTTCAACCTCACTTCCATGTAGTACACCCAATTATCAACCTCACTTCCACGTAGTATACCCAATTATCAACCTCACTTCCACGTAGTACACCCAATTATCAACCTCACTTCCATGTAGTACACCCAATTATCAACCTCACTTCCACGTAGTACACCCTGGACTGCGTTTTGCAGACTAACGAGGCTCTGGCGTCTGGAACTATGCCAGTATAATCCTGGTTGTGTGTGTGTGTGTGTTGTCCTGTGTTTTGTCCTTATGTGAGGAAGGCGAAGAGAGTGGTAAAAACACACGGCTTGCAGGACAAGTTCCACCGCTGCAAACAGTGTTGGCGGGAGAACGCTGCTTGATCGTTTCTGTGCCGGAAATGGCAGGAGCAGTGTTGCTACATGAACGGAAATTTCCCTTGATGAAAGAAAATGTTTATGAAAAATATCGAAATTCCAGGAAAATTTGAAGTTTTCGGACTCCTGTATTTGTTTTACTTGCATGCCTGCTTTGGTGTTTTATTTCTATTATACAGGGTGCGAAATCCCGGCGGGGACGGGGGTGAATTCCCCCACCAACGATCTTGTCCTGAAATCTCCCCCCAAAACTCTTCCCGGGGGAGAGTTTTTGTTTTAACAACGAACATAAACAATTAGTTTGAGGTTCGAATATACTTGACTGGAATAATATCGAAAACATACAAAAAGAACGGACAACAAAGAGCCTCATCTCTTAGGACACTGAACCCAGCAATCCCCAGAACACACGAATTGGACCGATTGGTTATTTCTTCTCCATTTCTCATCGCCTTTCGTTAGCAACCACGAAGTATATAAATATATTAGTAAAACACGTAATAGCACTTATGTGTTTATTTATTTATTGAGAAAATTCCAGATACAGCACAGGTGGCCATTTTACACTGAAATTGTCAACAATGAGAAAGCAATAATAATAATAATAAGCAAAAATTAAAAAAATAAAAAAAATAATAATTACGAGTAACAAAGCAACATAAAGTGAATAGCAAATGAACAAAAAAATAAGTAAAAGATGGCACTATGTGATATTAATTACAAGCATTTCTTCTGATAGAAGACCGAAAGGCAAACTCGGAGGAAAATACATCAATATTTGAGGGGAGATCATTGTATTGTGCTGCAAGTCTGTAAAAGAGAGATCTTTTTTGAATTTCCAGTCTAGGTTTTTTTCTATAAAATAATCTTGTGTTGCGAGTTGTGCGCATAGGTACTCGAAAGTAAAATTCCTCAAGAAGTGTGTTGCAGCGGATTTTGCCATTCACAATTTTGTATAAATAACTTAAATCATTCTGCAAACGTCGCTGATAAGCAGTTTGTAAGTTTAGAAAAGACAAGAGATGCGGAGATGAAAAATTGCGTAATGAGGGAACCCTGTGACGGACTATAGCTAGGAAGAAGTGAAAGGCTGAATCGATTCTGGAGAGGTGAATGGGACATGCCATGGACCAGACGGGAGAGCAGTATTATATTATTGGGGAGATGAATGATTTGAAGTACAAGGTGAGGGCTGAGATGTCAGTAATTTCAGTGAAACGGTACAGTAAACCTAAGAGACGCATGGCCTTTTTTGTGGTGAATAAAATATGTTCCTGAAATGTGAGTTTTTGGTCGAAAACAATGCCTAGGTCTTTGTGAGAGGATACTGCTTTGATGTTATTGCCAGAGATGGAGTATTTTATGCAGAAAACTATTATCTTCTTATATGTCTCTTAATTGTTGTCCCTCCTCTCTTACGCAAATCATTGTGCATTGTATCAGTAGTACATCATAATCTTAAGTTTGCAATTACATTTTGAATGAAAGCCGGTCGATATAATATATTGTATATTTTATAATATAATTTGATTATTTAACAATTGACACATATTTAATGACATTATATATACGTGTATATATATATATATATATATATATATATATATATATATATATATATATATAGGCCCTATATATATATATATATCGTGTGTGTGTGTGTCTGTCTGCTCCTTCCCCCCCCCAAAAATCTGTAGTGATTTCGCACCCTACTATTATACCTAATGCATCTAGATAGGGGTGTATAGTAAATATAATAAGTAAATAAATATGAATTTCTGCCGTAAACCAGATCAAATTTTGTAGATACGCCACTGCGTTTCACTATAATATCCCGCTTTGCTCATCTTGCACCTATCAACGTAGGATGCAGCAGTGACAGCCCGAAGTTTCTACGGTTCAACGGACATCTTTATTCCCTTGAATAAAATCTCTATAAAATCGGTTTCTCAATAGGCGAATTGACAATGATAATGGATTTCAGAAACAGATGCAAAGAGCTTCAAGACAAGACGAAGACCCAATACTAAGAAAAAGTTGTTTCACAAAATTGAATCTTTTTGGGCAGATTTTAAAAATCTGAAAATTAAGAATTGTGAAAACCTTTTTACTGCCCTGTACGAGGGTCACTATTTATATTTTGAGCCTTGGCAACACTGATTGAAGTTAGGCGCGATTTGACGTTTGCACGGAATCGTCTGGCATTATTGACCATAACGTACTTCAAATGTTTTGTCAATAGCTTCATTTGTGTTGTTTATGTTACCTTGGAGATTGCGCGACAACAATAAAATGGAATTAACTCGTGAACATTTTCGTGCGATGATTTTTTACGATTTTCGATGTGGATTATCAAGACAAGAGTGCATCGATCAACTTACTTCCACGTTTGGCGATGAAACCCCATCCTTTGCCACTGTGAAACGCTGGTATAACGAATTTAATCGTGGCCGCCATTCGCTCACCGACGAGATTGGCGAAGGTCGTCCAAAATCAGTTGTTGTTCAAGAAAACATTGATGCTGTGCAAAACCTAATACTGCAAGATCGTCATGTGACATACTGTGAGATTGAGGCAACCATACGCATTCGTTCCACCAGCATATATAAAATATTACATGATCATTTAGCTGTGAGAAAGGTATGTTCTCGTTGGATCCCACACAATTTGACAAAAACTCAAAAAGACGCTCGCGTCAATTGGTGCAAACAAATGCTCAATAAATACAATCGTGGTGCTTCAAAAGACGTATGTAAGATTGTAACAGGTGACGAATCATGGATATATGCATATGAGCCGGAACGTAAACAGCAGTCGACTGTATGGGTGTTTCAAGATGAACCCAATCCAACAAAAGTTGTTCGCGCTCTAAACACATCGAAACAAATGGTCGCCTGTTTTTTCGGGAAAACTGGTCATGTGGCAACTGTGCCTTTAGAGGAACGTAGAATGGTCAACTCTGAATGGTACACAACAATTTGTTTGCCAGAGGTCTTCGGTCAAATACGGAAAACAAACAAACGCCGTCGGATCATTCTTCATCAAGACAATGCCAGCTGTCACACATCTCGTCTAACAACCGACTTTATGAACAGTCAAAAAATCGAATTGATGGGTCATCCGCCGTACAGTCCTGATTTCGCACCCAATGACTTCTTCTTGTTCCCGAATGTCGAGAATAAATTGCGTGGACAACGATTTTCGTCGGCGGAAGACGCCGTTGATGCGTTCAAAAACCATATTATGGAGGTGTCTCAAGAAGATTGGATAAACTGCTTTGACAAATGGTTCGAACGAATGCAAAAGTGTATTGACCATAAAGGAGAATACTTCGAAAAACAATAAAGCAGTTTTCAATGCCATATTCCTGTTTTTTCATTGTTAGGCTCAAAATATAAATAGTGACCCTCGTACAACCTATTTTTATTTAGATCGTTCGGCGCCCAGGGTCGACTTCCGCTGCCCCCTAGCTACGTTTCTGAACTTGATAAGACTAAGATTATTTTTTATTTATTTATTTTACTTCGCGTTTTGTGCCTCTTGGCTAATTTGCGAAGATGGGGATGAGTGATGAAATGATGAAAATGATAAATGGACATTCACAAACAAACATGCCCGAGCGGGATTCGAACCCGGGACCTTTGGCGTCGCAGCGCGATGTGCAAACCACTTAACCACAGGGCCCGGCGATAAAACTAAGAAATTCATGCAGTGCGAGCGAAGCGAGCAAGAAAATTTTACGAAAGTATTTTTATTTGCATAAAATTTGAAGTTGTGGGCGGTAATTGCCCCCTGCAGGTACACTTGGCCGTCAATGTTTGCCCCCTCCTGCACCCCTAGAACTCATTTCAGTCCAAGGTTGGGAGGGGGAATGCCCTCCTGCCACCCTGTGGTTGCGCCACTGTTCCAAGTCCGATTAGCCTATCTGTGCATGAAGTGCACTTAAAACGACAATTCAATTCCAGCATTTCATTTTCGTGTAAGTTAACTGGTTAATTTTTCAATTCCAGCAATTCATTTTCATGTAAGTTAACTGGTTAATTTTTCAATTCCAGCATTTCATTTTCATGTAAGTTAACTGGTTAATTTTTCAATTCCAGCAATTCATTTTCATGTAAGTTAACTGGTTAATTTCTAATTGGAGTCCAAACTCGAGTAATCTATTCTCAGCCGGGATCCAGACGTCTCTGGTTTACACCATTTGACGGCGGAAGAAGAAATAATCCTCGCGTTGTTACACAACTCACGGAACTGATTCACTCCCTATATAGCTCTCCTCGCTGCGTAACGTAGATCGGGGGGGGGGGGGGGAGGGGATAAACGCGAGAGAAGTAGAAAAAGTGCTCGTTTTCAATATCACTGACTACTCTCGACATATGACCAAATGGTGAGGAGTCTCAAGTATGAAAAGCAGGTCAAATGACATAATTTCAGTTTTCCTGAAGAAGGCACTTTCTCGGGGCAGAAGCGTCTTCATTTCTCGTCAAATGGGTTCTACTGAACGGAAAGAGAAGGTACTATTGAATGCCGAGCCAGTGTTGCCAAATGCCAAAGCATAAAATAACCGAATAGATTAGTCTATATTGTGTCACATTTTATTAAAATTATTAGCATTAAACCTGATTCCATAAGTATACTGAGATTGTTCAGGATAACAGTACTAGTTTAAATAATAATAGTTCTTATTGAAGTTGTAAGAAAAATATTACTTTACATGAATTTTTGGTGGACTTGTGCCCACACTTCAAACTCTCCATTTCACTGCTTAATGTTTTTTTGGGGATTCTTATTCGGGTTTAGTATATGCTAGGCCACAGTGAGCGTCGTCGGGAATTTTTGTAGGGGGGGGAGGGGCATGGGTGGAGTTTGAGCTTTTGCTTTGGGAGGGCCAGACTCTGGGAGAAGCATTCGTATGATGTACCTGAGGGTTGTTGAATATCCCCTAGCTTATAAGGGGTCCGGAGACCTTCCCCTGGAAATTAGAAAACAACAACTTAAAAACACTGAGTTCTAGGTCTTTTAGATTTGAAAATGTTAAATTTCCTCGCTTAAGTAAACAAATATAAACAAATATTAATTAGTATATTGGTTGTCAGTTTTAAAAGAAGCAAAACAGTACGATTATTGCATTTTGCATTTCATTATTTTTTTATTGATACAATACTCGTATTACTTTTAAAAAGTTACGGTACAATAGTAAGCTTCAGAAATTTTAGAAAAATTAGATTGAAAAGTTCTTTTGATGCCCCAGCAGTAACTGTTGACTCAACACAAAGTCATTTTACGTTTTTCTTTCTTCAAACTGTACACATCAATCAAATCGTCCAAGACCCGCTATTGCGGCGCAATTACCGCACATGCCATCATGCCAAACGTCAAGATTTGCGGTATGGCTTCATAACAAAAATGTAGTAACTGAAATTAATCATGTGTTATTTGTTTAATCTTTTTTAAGTTGGGGGCTAGGCCCCCCCTGGCCTCTCCAGAACTCCGCCTATGGGGAGGTGGTCAGGTCTTTGATAAAACTTGAAACTTGTGTAGGAATAATAATAGCAATAATTATTATTACCACGGTTATAATTGTTATTTTACAATAATTATTATAAAACTATAAGTAAACCAATTTTGTTCCAAATGTTATTATTATTGATTGCTGTTTTAAGTCCACTTTATGCACAGTAAGGCTAATCGGGACTGGACGTACACTTTAAAGTGGGATCCGAACCACTATGTGCCCCAACAGGGTATCGAACCCGGGACCTCTTTATTACAAGGTGACCTCGTTACCACTACGCCATCGGAGAGGCTATCATTATTATTATTATTATATAAATGGAGAAACTTTGCTACTTAATGCACCAGGCAAGTTAATGTCAATAACAACAAGATGTCATTTTTATTCATATGCAGTGATATATTACTAAGTATAACATCAAATCTGATAATTTATGTTGTAAACACTTGTCTTAATATTTTTTTGTACTCATTGATTGAGATACTAAAATCAAGATTAGATTGCAATATAGATATTTTGTTGTACGCAAAGGACATTCTAAATAATGGTGAATTCTTGAATCTTTCTGTTTTAGGAATATCATAAGACATTGCCGCAGCCTTAAGCCCCATTTCTTTGCATTGAAACATATCTTTTGGAGAAAAGTAGGGTTATCGTTTTGTACAGAAATATTTGTTGTGTTATTTCCCTTCTATTAATAAGACTTTCATAATTAAACTCATTAAGTAGGTCATTGTATGATAAGTTATTATAATATGATGGTACATTATACTTTTTGTAATACAAATATCTTTAAAAAAATCGTTTTTGAATTTTTTCAATTACCAACTCCTGGGATTTATAATATGTAAACCAAACATTAGAACAATATTCAAGCTTACTTCTAACTAATGTATTATACAAGAGAGAAATACTGTCTACATTAGTTAGATTCCTCGTATTTCTTATAAGAAAACCTAATGATCGAAATGCATTGTTTACCATGTATGATACATGTTTGTTAAACATCATATTACGATCCATAATAATGCCTAGGTCCTTAATAAAATTTATTCTTTCAAGCTCTTCTCCACACATAAAATAGGAGATTTTAGAGGTATATTCCACTACTTTTTACAGTCCATACAGTTAGTGTTAGAGGAAAATCTTAGTCAGAAAGTTCATGTTGTGTGTCCTCTCGCATAAAATTCTCAGTTTTAGAATTTTACAAACTGCGGAATCGTTTATTCCTTGACTTCAATGATTGAATAGGGTGCGAAATCCTGTGGGGAAGGGGGGATTTCCCCCACCAACAATCTTGGTCTGAAAAATCCCCCCCAACATTTTTTGGGGGAGAGAGTTTTTGTTACAACAAACGGAAGATAAGCAATTACTTTTAATTTCAAATATACTGTACTAAGAATAATATCGAATACATATACAAATTAGTGTAGTTTTGAGTATTCAATGATTTTTCTCTCTCAAGAGATCATTAACAAATCTACATCAATATGCACAATAAAAGTAAAACAAGAATGCAAAACAATAATAACAAATAAATCTAATTGATTTATACACTATGTGGAAGAAAGTCATTGGACACCCCGGTTTCAACTCTGAAACGAACTCCTCATGGAAAAGAGAGTACAGACGGGTGTATATATACGGCAGCAGGAGGCTTCTCAGATCATTCGCTGATAAAATGACGGACAGGAAAGAGCTCAGCATGTTTGAAAGAGGGATCATAGTAGACTGCTCCATAGGAGGCATGAGTATACGTAGCATAGCTGATGCCCGACAGGTCCCTAAATCAACTGTAGCCTTTGTCATCAAGAAGTGGAAGGAAATGGGACACTGCAGCAATGCACCACAAAGTGGAAGACCCACGAAGTTGGACGACCGGGACAGGAGAGTGCTGAAGAAGGAGATTCGGAAAAACAGGAGCCGTCCGATGCGTTCGATTGCAGAAGAGTTTCAAAGTTGTAACGGTCCGCCCTGGATCGTACTTGGTTCGATGGGTCTATTGAGCCTCGGCTTCACACTCAGTATCGCTTCGGGGCTTGAGTCTCCTCGGCTCAAGGTTCGGGTTATTCCGGCTTCTTCAATCCTCGATGTAAGGTCCCTCGTAATTCTAGGTCAAAGGTTCTCAATGTACTTATAGATCTTGATCAAGATTCTATAAGCAATCAACAATCCTTTTTCCCACTAGGTTCTGTCGATATTCAGTTAAGTATCCAACTTCCTTTTCTCTTTTCAGCCTCTGACCAGAGAACTGAAAATTAATCTGTGACCACAGAATAAGAAAAGGTGTTCCCTGACCAGGGACACAAACGTTGACTACTAACAGTCTATCGACCGATCCCGAATTCTGGTATATCCTACGACAATCACAATCCTCTCAATTATATCTCCTGACCAGGAGCATAGAACCGAGAGAACATAAGCCTTCTGACCAGAAGAGCTAAGTAATTGTCCTAACGATAGTCCAGAATAAACTAATTCCTAGTAGCGACGTGGAAGTAAACGCAGAAATACGGGTGTGAAAAGAAAAGACGGTAATACAAGTTCCGTATTTATCTGGAGTTCGAATACAAAGGCCACGGGCCACCGAGCTTCGCTGCTTATATAGGATTTCTCGGTGCCGTGAAGGATTTACAAACTTTTATCTTAACATCAATTTTACATTACAATAAAATACATATTAATAAAATATCAATGAGGAACATAATTTTCTACATGCAGAAATTACTATTTTTAACCTTCTGTGAATATTAAATATGCAATATAATTTTCATTGTTACACTCAGCATTTAATTTGACTAGGGAGTAGGGCTTTTTCCAACTACCCTCTCTCCCTGCAACGGCCACGCGAAAAGACAACAAAGAAAAGAAAGAAAGTTTACAACGTTAAAATGTTAAGCAATTTTTTTTTTAAATACAGGTTTTGTCTTGCGCGGGCATAACTTTCGTTTACCTTAACGTAACTAAATTCTGATTACACCGTCTTGCAGTAAAAGAATCAGGGATTAATATGATATTAGTTAAATTATTGTCCGCCAAGGGACACGACAGATATAGCGTTGGGAAGACAGCCTAATCTTTCGTCTTTTCCCCGGTTTCAACGTTTACATAAAGTTGAGTCTGCCTGGCTTCTACACAATAGCGATTGTTTTCTCGCATTGTTGTCCCCGATAACGAAATTCCAGCTCAGCTTGCTGGCAGAAAGAAGCAAACTCTTTGAACTTATATTTAACATCTGGATGTATACTCTATATACGAGGTGGGGTCCACTTTTCTTGGTAATTAACCATTAACACCCAAAAATTATAAATACCAAACAAAGGAAAATATTAAGTTTATATACATCCTTGTAACGTGAACACTGCTACACGTTACAATTGCCCCGCTTCCTAGGAGAAAATTTGAACAATTTTCTCTTTCACAGAAAAATTGTGAAAATTTTCAAAACTTCACTTAATGTTCATAAACAATTCACTGACAACTCTTGACGTTCCACACTAGTCACAAGAAATCTGGCTTTCTCCGAGTATTTCTCTTCGTCGTTCCTGGGAACAGGTGAACTTCTTTAGGTTCTTGTAGTTAACTCGATCTACAGGCTCCTTTTCTAAAGCTTCTAGCTAGGCCACTGAGATCGCATATGGATTCCTAAACACTGGTTCAAAATCCTTCATCCATATCTCACAATAAACATCTTTACCACAGACAGGTCTTTGTGAAAATACGTGGTGATATTTCATAAGCAAATGGAACAAACTATCCTGTTCACTCTTGGACAAGAATTGACTTTCTTCAACTTTTTCCATAATTTTATCTTCACTGGCACTCCACTTATCCAACACAGCGATGTTTACTCTGGCTTCCTTTTCTAATCGGAACGGAACTTAAGCAAGATTCCTATTTGAACCTTGGTTAGTGGGAACTACTGGAGCACTCCAATAGTACTGACGAGTCTGCTCAAGCGCTTGTTGTTGTTCAAAGGTCCTCGGTAACTCGGATTCATATGTCTGAGATCCTGAAGTCACGAATTGCCGGTTAGGAGAATTGTAGACTCTTCTTCGAGGAGGAGATGCAGAGTTTCTTCTTCTCTCGACATAACCTCCTTCTGGTGCTCTCGTCTCGGGATCAGATCTGGGCTCTGGTATATTAGGCCGACTCCTATACCACGTCCTTCCTCTAAATTCCCTAGTTTGACGGTAACCATTATTACCTGTCATTGGTTCCTCGTGGTTACGGACGTCGTTGTTAAAGTTTCTCCCCGCAGGGCCGTGGTTTTCTCGGACGACTTGTCTTACTGCTGTATTTCTCTGCGGTGGTTGCTGGTTTCTAAACCTTCCATTATTACTGTTCCCAGCTTCATTTCTCTTGAACCAATCTGCTCTCCAGCTTTCGGACTCTTCATTCACTTCATATCTTTTCAGAAACGCTGCTAACTCTTCCATTGTCTTCGGTGGGTTAACGAGGCAAAGCTGTCTGACTTTATAAGACATCTGTCTGATTATCATATTCACGACTTCACTTTCTATGAGTACTGGAGAAAGATTCTTAAAACCAGCATAGATTCCCCACGCATACTCTTCCATGGTTTGACCCTGGCCTTTATAGTACTTTCTATTTCTCAAGACGTCCAGTTGTCTTTGTTTTGCTTCCTCTGAAGCAAACGTAGCAGTAAACTTTTTACAAAACCCATTGTAGTCCCTAAACTCTTCGTAATGGGCCTGGAACCAATGCTCGGCTTGTCCGGTAAACAATCTGGATAGTAACTGGAGACGATATTTGTGTGGAACTTGCATAAGCTCAAAGTTAACATTTAGTTCCTTCAAATACTTCTGTGCACTCTGAGCTTCAATGTTACCACTGAACTTAGGGAGTTGATTTAATTCAGATATTCGAGGTAATTTTCCATATCGTCCTTCGATCCTTTTATCAAATTCCGAATCTGAAGATGGAGTTGAGTACCTTCCGCGTCTTCGCCTCTTATGACGAATCCTTCCCGGTGGTCTTTCGTCCTCGGAGGAGGAATCACAAGAAGTTCTCTTCCGATTTTTTTCTCTTTTCGACGTTTTTCTAAACCTACCAGCATCAGTGTTACCAATGGAGGTCACCATTTTACTGTGATTAATTATTTCTTCCAAACCATGAACATTTGGATCTTCCACTGTGGGCCTAACATTATTCTTCCTCGAGATCTTTCTCTTACTCGGAGGTCCGCGTGCACCCTCACACTCAACGTAATCTGACGTCTCTCCCGCTGACTGATGGTTATCAAAGCCATAAGGTGACTTAACAGCGGTTTCCTGCTGAGATGGATCTATGTGAAGTCCTTGAAGCCTGCCTCTCAGGAAGCTTATATTTTGTTCCACGTTTAATTTCAGCTGACGTAACTCGGTGGCCACACAAGTGTTATTCTTTGCAATGTTATCCACTTCTTCACGAACGCTGGTTATATTGTGGGTTACTTCTTCACGGAAGCTGGAAATACTAGTATTTATCTCTTCACAGAAAGAGGAAACCTTACTCTCTCCTTGACGTAGTTCTTCACCAAAATTCTCTAACCTCTCAAAGCACTCAGCAACCTTAGAACTTACTTCCTCATTTTTCCCTAGATAAGCAGTCATCTGTTCCTTAATCTCGGTTACACTCACTCCCAGAGTGTCCATGGAACGAGTAATTCCTTCTATTTCACGCTCTCGCTCAACTGTAAGCGTTGTGTGGAGTACCTCCCACTTCTCATTATTTTGGGACTGTTCCTTGCTTAGAGTTTCATGCAGCTGTTTCCACCGTTCTTCATTTTCAGATCTATCAGCTTGTCGTTTTCTTTCTTCTTCTGCTTTCTCTTCTTGTCGCTTTCTTTCTTCTTCTGCTTTCTCTTCTTGTCGCTTTCTTTCTTCTTCGGCTTTCTCTTCTTGTCGCTTTCTTTCTTCTTCGGCTTTCTCCTCTTGTCGCTTTCTTTCTTCTTCGGCTTTCTCTTCTTGTCGCTTTCTTTCTTCTTCGACTTTCTCTTCTCGTCGCTTTCTTTCTTCTTCTGCTTTCTCTTCTTGTCGCTTTCTTTCTTCTTCTGCTTTCTCCTCTTGTCGCTTTCTTTCTTCTTCTGCTTTCTCTTCTTGTCGCTTTCTTTCTTCTTCGGTTTTCTCTTCTTGTCGCTTTCTTTCTTCTTCGACTTTCTCTTCTTGTCGTTTTCTTTCTTCTTCGGCTTTCTCCTCTTGTCGCTTTCTTTCTTCTGCTGCTTTCTCTTCTCTTAATATACTCCAGAACTGTTGCCACCTGTTCTCTTCAGCGATTTTTTTAGCTTTCTCTTCCGCCTTCCGGGCTTTCACCTCTGCAGCCTTTTCTATTTGACGTTTCCTTTCTTCTTCTGCTTTCTCTTCACGTCGCTTTCTTTCTTCTGCGGCTTTTTCTTTCTTTCTTTTCTTTTCTTCCATTTCGGACCAAACTGTCAACCACAGAGGAAGTTCAATAGCAGGTTCCTTATTCTCATCGTCATTGCCCTGGCAACCTTTACACCGGACGGCATCTAAATTTTGCCCTTCCACGGATTCAGCCTCAAATTCACAAACGAAATGCTTCCACTGGCTGCAGGAAATGCACCGAAATGCCCCCTTATCTTCATCTTGATCGGAGCAACAATCAAAGTGCAAATTTCCGTCTTCCTCTACAATCGTCGGCAATGAATTGCGTTTAGACTTTCTTGTTGCCATCTCGATGTTTCGTAATTTCAGAAGAACCACCGGATATATACTTCGAGCCCCAAACGTTGCAGCGCCACTTGTAACGGTCCGCCCTGGATCGTACTTGGTTCGATGGGTCTATTGAGCCTCGGCTTCACACTCAGTATCGCTTCGGGGCTTGAGTCTCCTCGGCTCAAGGTTCGGGTTATTCCGGCTTCTTCAATCCTCGATGTAAGGTCCCTCGTAATTCTAGGTCAAAGGTTCTCAATGTACTTATAGATCTTGATCAAGATTCTATAAGCAATCAACAATCCTTTTTCCCACTAGGTTCTGTCGATATTCAGTTAAGTATCCAACTTCCTTTTCTCTTTTCAGCCTCTGACCAGAGAACTGAAAATTAATCTGTGACCACAGAATAAGAAAAGGTGTTCCCTGACCAGGGACACAAACGTTGACTACTAACAGTCTATCGACCGATCCCGAATTCTGGTATATCCTACGACAATCACAATCCTCTCAATTATATCTCCTGACCAGGAGCATAGAACCGAGAGAACATAAGCCTTCTGACCAGAAGAGCTAAGTAATTGTCCTAACGATAGTCCAGAATAAACTAATTCCTAGTAGCGACGTGGAAGTAAACGCAGAAATACGGGTGTGAAAAGAAAAGACGGTAATACAAGTTCCGTATTTATCTGGAGTTCGAATACAAAGGCCACGGGCCACCGAGCTTCGCTGCTTATATAGGATTTCTCGGTGCCGTGAAGGATTTACAAACTTTTATCTTAACATCAATTTTACATTACAATAAAATACATATTAATAAAATATCAATGAGGAACATAATTTTCTACATGCAGAAATTACTATTTTTAACCTTCTGTGAATATTAAATATGCAATATAATTTTCATTGTTACACTCAGCATTTAATTTGACTAGGGAGTAGGGCTTTTTCCAACTACCCTCTCTCCCTGCAACGGCCACGCGAAAAGACAACAAAGAAAAGAAAGAAAGTTTACAACGTTAAAATGTTAAGCAATTTTTTTTTTAAATACAGGTTTTGTCTTGCGCGGGCATAACTTTCGTTTACCTTAACGTAACTAAATTCTGATTACACCGTCTTGCAGTAAAAGAATCAGGGATTAATATGATATTAGTTAAATTATTGTCCGCCAAGGGACACGACAGATATAGCGTTGGGAAGACAGCCTAATCTTTCGTCTTTTCCCCGGTTTCAACGTTTACATAAAGTTGAGTCTGCCTGGCTTCTACACAATAGCGATTGTTTTCTCGCATTGTTGTCCCCGATAACGAAATTCCAGCTCAGCTTGCTGGCAGAAAGAAGCAAACTCTTTGAACTTATATTTAACATCTGGATGTATACTCTATATACGAGGTGGGGTCCACTTTTCTTGGTAATTAACCATTAACACCCAAAAATTATAAATACCAAACAAAGGAAAATATTAAGCTTATATACATCCTTGTAACGTGAACACTGCTACACGTTACAAAGTGCGACCAATTTGACTGTTTCGACGAAGACACTTCGCAAGGAGGCACATGCGCTCGGTTATCATGGTCGAGCCGCTGCCCACAAACCCCTGATAACAAAAAACAATAAGCGGCAGAGAATATGCTGGTGTAAAGAGCGGAGAAACTGGACGGTGGAGCAATGGCGGAAGGTCGTATGGAGCGATGAATCACGCTTCACACTGTTTCGATCAGATGGGAGAGTGTGGGTATGGCGATTACCTAGAGAACGTCTGTTACCTGAGTGTGTAGTGCCCACAGTGAAATATGGTGGTGGGGGCATCATGTTCTGGGGTTGTTCCAGCTGGCATGGCGTGAGTCCACTGGTACCGGTGTATGGCCACATGACGTCTGCGTTCTACCGAGATATTCTCGACAAGTCCATGCTCCCCACATTGTGGAGTTTCCAAGGAAACGAAGAATGTGTGTTCCAGGACGATAATTCGACTTGTCATGTTTCCAGGGCTACCACGGAATAGTATGCAGGAAATAATGTCATCCAACTGGATTGGCCTGCTCAGACCCCTGACCTCAACCCTATTGAACATCTATGGGACGAACTGGAGCGCCAATTGAGGTTGCGATCGCCTTGTCCTTCTACAGTTCCAGGGTTGGTGACTGTATTGCAGGAGGAATGGCGGAATATCCCACTCGGTGTACTACAAGACCTTGTGGCCAGTTTACCACGACGAGTGGCTACTGTTATCGCTGCCAAAGGTGGACCGACCTCCTATTGATTGCAAGAAAACTGATGGTATCCGCTGACATGTGGTGTCCAATGACTTTCTTCCACATAGTGTATTAACATAAAGCAAAAACTAAGCAAAACTTACACATAATAAAACCACTTCAACTATTTCATAATTTATTAACATCTTTAACATCTTTAACCACGTAGTTTGCTACTTTATAATATCTGATATATTTAAAGTAACAAATTTATTTATTTTTGGGTAATTAATAATAATAATATATTTTTAATTGAGTAATTTATTTTTACATTTAATAACATTATAAATATGTTTATCGTATAATTTATATGTATGTTTGTGGGGAGGGGGGTTTGTAGATTAAGATCTTTCTCCCGCCCCCACTAATCTTAAATGATTTCGCACCCTATGATTGAATATGAAAAGATAACCTTTTTTTAACCCAATTTCTTCGATCCAACGCAATTTTTACCTTGTTCATTCTCTTTGAATACTAACTAACTGAACTTTATGTATTATTAACAATACTTATAACAGGCTTGGAGCTTTTTTTGTTACTTTAAGGGGGAGAGGGACAATTTCCCCACGGTCTTTCTCGCTGCGGCAGCTGGCGGTCACTGTTGCCAACTTCGCTCTTTTGGAGTCAGATCTGGCTCTTTCGTGCACTCGTTTGGCTGTGCACTGTGGCACCCGCCCCCTGCCCCACTATGATGCCACCACTAGCTCCGGCCCACAAAGACCAACTTTTGCAATGAGTGTGCATTTTGCACGTGACGTGATATTGTTATATTGGCTACGTCACCCACCCCTCTTACCTCCTCAGCTACATTTATATAGCGCTGAGGCTAAGGTGAAGATCACAATATTGTTATCCGGGAATTCTTTATTTTATATTTCATATGAGCATCAGTGGATTATTAAGATGGGTGATGCAGCCAAATCTAGACGGTGAAAATTAAGAATAAATTGCCGTCACTTTAAAGCTAACGGTAATAGCAGCGCCCCCTCCCCTCTGACACCTAAAATTACCCCAGGAGGCACTTTATGCAGCCTTCGTTAATCTAGCTCCTTGAAAGTCACCTTTAGCTCTATTAATGGTGAAATTTAGCTCTTTTATGCACATCAGGTTTGGCAACACTGTCAGGATGGCCGTATGAGGCAAGGAGAAATGCATTAGGTTTATGGGACCATTATTTTATTCGTTCTCTGGGGAATATCAAACATCCAATGACGTAGAAAAGTGCATGGACGGAAAAAGGACACGTTGAACTATGTCATAGTAGAAGGAAAAGTCGAAACTCCCATTTGATCAGCCGTAACTTGAAGTTGAAGTCGATTTCCTATAAGAAATACATATTTTTCAAACATCGTGTCTAGCTTACTAATCAATTTGAAAAACAGTTTCCACCTGCAACATGGAGACAAGTCCATACTCTCTTGCATACTAATCCCTTTCTTTAAATAGCAGTGCCCAATCTGACGATATTGAAATAAATGCACAACTGGTGCGTCGACGGACTGATTCGACCCCCTCCCCTCTCCCGACGCCAAAGTTGGGCACCTAATCCAGATGTATTTTTAAGAGCCTGCCTAATGGCGTCGTGGTAGTCCTGTCGCCTTGTAATCAAGGGCTCCTGGGTTCGATTCCCGGTGAAGGTACATTGTACAGTGGTTAAGGTCTCACTTTAAACTGTAGGCCCATTCCCGATAAGCATGTATGAGAATACATGTCATAGACTAAGAGAAACGTTCTATTTCTGCCATGAGAAAATAAGGTTTAGATATTTTCCTATCCATTGAAATTAATAATAGTCCACATTGGCGAATATAACAAATTTGAAAGTGGTATGCACATGATTACTTCGAAAGTATCAAGGGGGGCAGTTTCCCCCTACGCTTTTTGCCTTACCTTATCTAACAAGGGAAAGTAAACTGTCCTTGCCCCCGCCCCCGTTTTGGCCCTCCTTTGGATTCCATTCGCCGCCACTGTGTAAAACAATTCTTTCTAATCGTCTTCTTTGACGAAACTTTTTGTTGTATCTAACCTTTTTGTCGAATCCCGGCCTGGGCATGGATGTTTGTGAGTGTCCATTCATCAATTTCATCATATCATCACAAATTAGCCAAAAGTGGCACAAAAGTGAAGTAAAATAAAGCAAATCAATCTAATCTCTTGCATTTGTTTTCTTCATGAAACCGTCCAAGCTTAGCGGGTTTTCACACCGGTTGGCAACACTACTCAAAACAACGTGCTCTGCAACCAATAGCGTTCCTTACACGCAAAGGCTTGACGTTTATCCACGGCAACCGCAAAGGCGCCACTTGCAACCTGCCCGGTGCGTGTAGTTCGCTGCAAGTCTGCCAGAGGTCCTTGCAACTCGTTTGGCGCGTGAGGGCTGCTTATCGAATTAACTCAGACCGATTTTCAATTTGTAAACAAACGGGTAGTGTTTGTGGTTTGTTGTAAAAATGAAGAAGGAAGTTTTAGCCGGCGTGCAGGGGGACGGCCCATCTGCGGGGGACCCTGTTCTGCAGACAGTTATCGATCTGAAAGAGGTGAACGACTCGTTGGGACAAATAGCACTGAATACAATAAATCAGGACGATAGTAAGCTGGTTATAGAGGTGGAACCAGCGGATTTTGTGAAAGTGGATATCCCCTCATTCGAATACAAAGAAACCAACGGATTACCATCACAAGAAGACGATACTTCGGCTGAGGAAGGTAAGAATCTTTTGTTTATTGAAATTGTGGCACTATCGTCATAAGACTTGGTTCAGTATTACAAATAAAATCCCGAATTTTCCGTCTTGGGGTTGTGAGTTCGGTTTTAGGGGGTGTAAGGGTAAATTTAGTCAAATTACTACAAATTAGATCTTTGTGTAGGGGTGTGTGAGTAAACCTTCTCCTAACCCTATCCTACCCGTGCCGTACGAGAATCTTACTTGGGGTGGGGGCTCACAGACCCCCACTTTTTTGTCACTATAATTAAATAAACCATTTTGTTCTTGAATCACTGGTTTCTTTGTTGATGATATATGTGCAGTTATTCCAAAAATTACCATCATTAATAAAAAAAATAACAAATTATTGCATGAGTATCGCTCACATATTTTACCATTCACTAGAACTCACAAATACCATAATATTTTTGTCTATATAGGTGCAATTGTTTATTAATTACAATAATTACCAGCCAATTTTACAGGATCAACGAAGTTATACAGCGTATATTTATACACTTGTAGGTTTAATTGTCTCATCTGCAAATATGCTGTATAAAGAAACAAACTGCCGGAGTACTAAGTGAGGTGAGTGTACACTGTCACTGGCATGAGTGTCGAATAGCACGCATTCAAAGATTACGCCTGACGGGCCCACCTATTGCATTTTGCCTCCTATTTACATTACATTTACGTTTTTATGAGCAAAAGTAATACAGAAATATTGGGAACACACTAGTGAACGATGTAATTTATTTTAATTTTTTAATAAAAATTTTCAGTTGAGAAATAGAAAAATAGAGATTGTGGGGCTGACAACCCCCTCAGGTAAGCTAGGGTTAAAAATATGGGCGGTAAGCGGGGTTCGAACAGATACATTGCTGATATTCGTTGGTGCCCAATTACTGTTTCAACTTGCATAACACGGCCCCAAGCTAAAATTCTGGTTCTACGATTTTATTCCCTGCGAAGACGCGTTCATTAATTCAGATTGTAACCCATCATATCGTCGTCACTTGGTTGCAACAATAATTTGCATGTAATTCAAACCCCAAGTTCAATAGACATAATTGTGTACCATTTTCGTCCAAGTACATATTTTCACAATATTTCATAAATGACTCGAATTAACAACCGTTGCTTGCTAGCATGCGAGACAAATTATTTCTTCGTTCCTTCCCAAGTCCTTTTAAATAAGACTTACGTAACATGATTACATAAAATTTGAAATAAATTGTGGTAGTTTTCCCAAGGACTGTTGCAGGATCCCACTTTAACTGTATAATATGATCTTTAACAAATAATTTCCTGGTAGACTTCTAGTTTTAGCTGTGTTAAACACGTGGCCATTTGACGTGTGAAAAAGTGAAATGAATAGTTTGGCTACTTCGAAAGCAGTCCAACATCTATAAGTCAAAACCACAAAAGATTTTAGAACGTTTTGGATTGATTACTTCGCCTTTTATGCCACTTTTGACTAATTTACAAAGATGGTGATGAGTGGTGACATGATGTTGATGAATGGACACTCACAAACATCCATGCCCAGGCCAGGATTCGAACCCGGGACCCCTTAGAACGTTTTGGAATATATACGAATAGTTGTTCTTCAACCAAAGCCATTTGACTTCCACGCATATCTTAATACGCTTGATCTGATAACAGCACAGTTTGGCAAGTCAAATTTTGAGCCTAACGCGGACAGTGGTGGCAGAACCATTGAAATCTGCAGTCAAATTGAAACAGAGAGTCTTTGATAACAGGATAATGCATTAACTAGAAATGGGTGGATCCCAATCGGTAACAGTCGCCATGTAATCAACCGTTTCGATCCCAGGTGGAGGCACATTGTAGTACTTCAGATCCTGATTAACCTATCTAAGTATGACGTGAACTTAAACACACTTACTTGACCCCAACGACGCTATCGGAGCGGCGCTGTGCATAGGCGTAACTTGGTGGGGCCAACGGGGCACTTGCCCTCCCAAAATTTTCAGGTTCGTTAAAATTAACAAGTTAGTGGACTTGAGGAGGAAAGTAATAAAGAGCAATATTTGTGACTTCGTAAACATCGCAGTTATGTAGCAAATAATCCTGGACGCTATTTTTATGAGATGGAAAACTTTTCGAGTCTCTTCCCCCACCAAATTTAAGCCCCAGGTTTGATTCTATACCCCCTCAAAATGAAGGCCACAAGTTACACCCATGGCGCTGTGTGTAAGACAAACGTAAGAGCGGTTCTTATCGAGTAAGATTCTCGTAGCTACAAGCTTTTAGGAAACTATAGTTATCAAATTCTTTTTAAGTAATGCGCTGAGAATGTATTTTGTACGTCCAGCAGGAAAGGGCAGTTTTCTGTTTTTCAAAACGTTGATACGTGGGCACGGAGTTTAATTCTAATGTTATTGGACCTCGATATTATTAATCATAATTTTAACGATGCCATTTCTCAGACTTTTTTCATCAAGACAGTTTTTTAAAATAGGTGGGTTTCATGTGACGTCAGGATGCGCACAGCCGCCATGTTTGCGGCCAATTTTATTTGTCGTTTGCAAGGAAATATCCATCACGTAGCGTTCGTTACATGAGCACCAACTGCACGTTTGTTTTAAATCACGAATGTGCTCGAAGCCACAATGCAACAGTTTGTGACGTACCGGGTGGCCAGAATTAAAGTTACCCAACTCAGAGCACTCTGTAGCCTGTTTGAGGCATCGTAGAACTCTGAAATTTGGTGAATCCACTATGCAGACCATGGGAAAGAGGATGGCGATAAAAAAATAGTTCAATTTTCCGCCACCAGGTTGAAATGTTGCGCTGTGCTTCCATGATTGGTTGTAATAATGACGTAAACTGCTCCAATATCGGGAACAAGAGGCTCTATCCACCACTGCATCATCACTTCGGTGACAACTTCTTCTGCAATCGGCCGGCGGCCCCTTCCTGCTGCAACACCCTGATCTCCAGTCTCTTCAAATTTCTTCATCATCTTTCTTAACCCATGCGTCGTCATGGCCCCCTTTCGAAGTCCTTTCGCATGACAATAACCTCACAGTGCAGCTGCACTATTACTACCGTTCTGATAAAACAACTTCACCAGCAATGGACGTTCTTTCTTATTTAATGGCATTGTGATCACTTCCGAACTTTTGTTCAGCACTCACGTTAAGTGATGTAGCCGAGTTATTAATTAGAAAGACATTCGTTAGTGGCTGGAAGTTGCGAGAAAATAATCTCTCGTTTATTGCAAGATTGCAAGGTAAAGGCAAATCCATAACCAATTGGAGGAGTTTACGTCATCATTACAACCCATCATGAAGTACAGCGCCACATTTCAACCTGGTGGCGGGATTCACTAAATTTCAGAGTTCTACGATGCCTCAAACAGGCTACAGAGGGCTCTGAGTTGGGTAACTTTAATTCTGGCCACCCGGTACGTGAAACACTCCTATAGATCATAGAGTTGGTTCCGACAGAAATGTCCACAAAATTTCAATAAGGAAGAAAAAGAAGTTCATAAAAATCTCCCCCAAAATGTTGACATTAACTCATTTTAGGAATCCTGTAGGAGATAAGACGGGCGTAGATTACACGCCTTATTATCAGGGGTAATTGACCCTTAGGGCCAATTGCCTCCTCTTACTGACTTTTGTAGTGTTTTAACCTCTTTCATATTCAAATAAGAGCTAAGACCAATTTCCTACACCTGTCATCTGTTACACGTTATTTTCAAGTTTTAGCTACGCGACAATTTGGTGGAAAGTTACATTTTTAAGTACCCTAATATTAGTGATATAAGTTCGTGAATTTCCATGTTTGATTGTAGACAATGTACGCTGTGAGTTGACGGCAAAGTATAAAGAAATGGGATGAGGTTCTTTTTTACCCCTATCGATGGCCATCTGCGAGCAAGTAAGTTAATTAGGCATTTCGGAAGGACCCACACGTCCACCCAAGTGGTGTGGTGGGTCATAACCCCCTTTGGTCCTCTATCCCTAAAGAAAGGAAAGTCAAACGCAGGAAAAGATGGAAAACTGAGGACTGGTTACTAAGAAAAGTATACTTACCCCTCCTCCTTTTAGAAAATCCTGGGCACGCCACTGCACACGTCATGCTGCCTCGTACCCCTCAAGCTTCTGGTTCAGCCGCTACACCCTTGCTTGCTTGTTATCATAGACATCGTGATTCTTGAAATATTCTAAGTTCACAGACTATTAATTAAACAAGAGAGGATCATTCTATTCAGTGGCCGCTTCAAAGAATTTCTACTTGGAGTTGTGACATTGTTGGCCCACATCTCTTTCGTAAATCGAATTTTTATCATGTAAGTGAGTTATATGTTGAATTTCTGGTATTATGCATATTTCAAGAGCACATAGAGAACATTGCGGGAAAGACATATTTCCAAAAATTGACGAAACTGTTCTATGTTGATCTTCTTCAAACGAAATACATTTCCTTACATATTTTCACTTGTAATTTGTTCACGTAGCTTACCTGTAGGCTGAGCCGCGGTAGCTCAGTCGTTGTCGTGGTTGGCATAGCGCGCTACAACGCCAGGGGTCCCGGGTTCGAATCCCTGTTAAAACATGGATGTTTGTGTTCGTCGGTCCTGAATGAAAAAGAGATTTGAGATTACTTGATGTGTGGGGAAGGCTGCCGGTTAGGGATCTTCCTTAAAAAAATAAAATGAGTAATTAGGGCGTCTGACTACCATGTGAGGAACCCGGGTTCGATCCCCGGAAGGGGAGAACCGGGATTTTTTCCACCTGTCCAAGCGACTCCGGCGCCTACCCAGCGTCGTATAAAGTGGGTACCTGGAGGAAATTCTGGGGGGTAAAGGCGGCCATGGGCGTGGTGCTGATCACTTCACCCTCACGTTCGGTCGTGATGAAAAAAAGGGGGTTTATGCCGTGGTGCAAAACACAGGGGAGCACTTTACTTTTAAATAACCTGTTATGCAAGAACGCTTATAATTACATTGTTTACATAATATTGACAAGCTTATTGTCACTGTTCAGCGCCCAAGGCCAACTGCCTGCACAACGTTTAAAAATATTTTCTATCTTGGTACGCTGTGAACCGGTTGGTGATTCGAATGACATCAAGTACCAAGATATTTATGGTTAATTCGATGCTATTGATGTGGTAGTAAGGGGTGAACGTCTTGGGAACGCACTCGAAGGTAAGCGAGACTCTGGATCCACAGGCAATGTGTTCTGATTGGTCAACCGATATAAATGCACCACCCCAGATTGAATAATCCCATTCACAATCTCACTACATATACCCTTGAATTCAGAACTCCTCAGAGGGCGAGATTAAGGTCGGCTAACCGTGGAGTCCATTCCATAGGTTAACTTATCCTGTCTATCCATTTCCAGGAGGCTAGTTGTGTAGTCAGTGGCGCACCTTAAGGGCATAATGCGGTTCAGAACCCCCAAATTTTCCCGTCTGGTACTGATTTTATGTCCATCCTGTATAAACACAAAAAAGTGTAGTTTGTAGTTTCTGTAGAAATTACAGAATAATTCAATACAATTGAACTGCGACCACAAACTTCTTATACATGGTGGTGTTACGTATGGCGGTAATTGTCAACCAATCATATGGTCGACTCACGTTCTCGCTTTCGTGGGTTCGGGTTTCAATTAGGGTATGGGTGTTCCTTTGTGAGTGTCTTCCATCAGTCATCTAACCGTCATTCAACGTCATAATTGCGTGTACCCAACGTGGCAGAAAAACGGTACAA
Source organism: Lepisma saccharinum (assembly GCF_977018435.1). NCBI lineage: Eukaryota > Metazoa > Arthropoda > Insecta > Zygentoma > Lepismatidae > Lepisma > Lepisma saccharinum. The sequence goes on from NC_139258.1 coordinate 3,796,088, forward strand.
ATATTCAAAACAATATATTTGATTTGATTTACTAATGTTAATTCATTCAGGAAACAGTATTTCCTCTTTAACCATGTAATTCTAATCTCACCAAATCAATTTCAAATCGTTACAGAGCATTAGTTTTAAGTCACAGCGCAATATATTTCGTTTAATTGATTTACCCGCCATCTGGTGGAACGTTTCAAATGAAAATGCCTTTCGTAGGCTTACGTCAATTGTTTGGAGTTGTTCATCCATTTCTCCCTGGTATTACTTGCCTGTTGGTTTATTTTAAGATGTTTCAAATGTTAAGATATTGTCTGTGGAAAGGTTTATTATGCAACGCTAACCGATCAAGCTTTCACCTTTGTTTCACAGTCAAGAGAGCTTTTTGACCCGAAATATTGGCTGCTTGTATTCGATTCGTACCACGCACAAGACAAATGCATTGTTCCGACAAGCAGAACAAAACTAAACCAGAAGACAGTGTACAGGGGATTCAACCGCTGTAATTAAATGTTTCGAAACTGATTCCAATCTTCGTTCTCATTAAGGAAAGTGAGTACAAATGAGAAAATGTACATTCGTTTATGAATTGGTATTCTTCCTGAGACAGCACATCGGTTTCTTTGCATATGTCAATCACCTTCGCTAGCAACAATACAGTTCCATTTTTCCAATGTTGCCAAACCGGATTATTAGAAAGAGCTAAAATAAATCTAAAACTAAACTGAAACAATGTTCAAGCAGATTTACATTTTGTGCAACCTATGAGTGTTTTTCTAGCGCGTGGAATCCGGTGGAGGCACATAGTGGTTCGAGTTCTTCTTTAAACTGTAGGTCCAGTTACAATTAGCCTATCTGTGTATAAAAGTGAACTTAAAACAAGAACTCAAACCCTAGCACGTGTACATATAAACACATGACCCGGAAAAAGCTTTTTATCGAAAGTTCCATCCGCCCATTCCAAATTTGAAATCTTGGTTTTTATTATCGACCATCAACACGGAATTTTGCCCACGAATCATGAAAAATTAATGGTTCAGTATCTTTTATAAGATACCATCGCAGATAACACGTTAGAAATAATCGCACCATCATCTATTCCATCCTGAGGGGCCCTGTACAGGCCCACACTTTTTAATCATTAATATTCAAGAGACTATTTTGTTATTGAATCTACTTCCTTTTCTGATTATGTATGTTCAGATATTAATTAATAATAATTACAAAAAATACCATCATTAACAACCAATTGTATGCTCTCACTGGTATGAGTGTTTCGAATGACACGCATTCAAATATTGCACTTGATAGGCCCACCTAGAGTGCGAGTCAAATCTCCTGCATATGGCGATAGCCAATAGCAGCGCACTGCAGCGGTGCCACGTCGAAATCTCACACGAAAAAGATACAGCGTGGTTGAGCGAAACGCCTTGTCACTGAGAGCACGGCAACACCGCACGTCTGTGATTCGCTTGTGCTGTTCAGCCTTTCAAGGCCATATGCAGGAGATTTGACGCGCACTTTAGTGCATTTTGCCTCCTATTTACATTACATTTATGTTTTTATGAACAAAAGTAATACATAAATATTATGAACACCCTAGGAAACAATGTAATTTTTTTTCAATTTTTTATAAAAAAATTCAGTTGAAAAATCGAAACCCCACCTAGTGGTTGCAGGACCTTGTAGTTGGTGGTGGGGCTTGCGTACTCTGATGACTTGCTAGGCTATACCAGCGGTAGCATAGCTACTGGTAGGGTCTCCCATGCTGGGCAGGCTGTGGTAAAAAGTTAGACTAAGAAGCAACCTACTGGTCAACGGCTCCAATGGCGGAAGAAGATGGATGGCCATCTCAACGGCGAAGGAGGCGGAAGAACCAGGAATCAGGAGGAGTAACACCTCTTTTTAAAAAACCTTGGGCCAGCTGGCACCGGCTGGTAGTACCTTGTAAGGGCCCCTTGCCAGGGTTACGGTGAAGATCTCAACGGCAACTATGGCGGAGAAGGAGACCTTTGGAACGGCATAGCTGGCGGAAGAGGCACTCATTCTCATTGAGTATAAATATGAGAAAAAGCCACTGTCTTGTGGAGGAGGGATCCTAAAAAACTAGGGGAAAATACCCCGACAGAAAATTAGCCTGCTTGGAGGCTCAGGTGGCAGCCCCCTCACCAAGATCGGGTGCTGTGGGCCAATAACCCGCACACTTTAAATCACACTATTAAAGAAACATCAACAAGAGGAAGCCGAACTGATTCTAAGACGACGACATTTGGCCTGAAAAGGACAACGAGAATTGGAATATGGAATGTAAGAATCCTGCGGGAGAGTGGAAAACTACGGCAGACAGTGGCCTGCATGAAGAGCTATGGTCTGAGCATCCTAGGTATAAGTGAAGTCAGATGGCCAGAGTTTGGAGAGGTAAATACCCATGAAGGAGCTACATTCATATATTCCGGAAGACCTGAGGGTGAAGGTGTGAGCCGTGATAGTGTGGGTATATTGATGGACAAGGAAGCAAAAAGGAGCCTTATTCAATGGTATCCAGTGTCTGCGAGGATAATTGTGGCACATTTCAAAACCAATATCAGAAACATCGTTATGATACAGTGTTATGCACCCACAGAAGTAGCAGAGACTGAAGATAAACAAGAGTTTTATAGGCAGCTCAATGAAACAATAAAGAAGCAAAAAAGGAAGGATATCATAATAATTGGAGGAGATTTAAATGCAAAGGTGGGGCAGGACAACGAAGGCCTTGAGCATGTCATGGGTAAACATGGTTTAGGAGAGCGAAATGAGAATGGACAACTTTTTGTGGACTTTTGTGCTAGCCATGAATTAGTTATTGGTGATACTATATTTTCTCACAAGAAATGCCATAAGGTAACGTGGGTATCACCAGACCATAGAACAGAAAACCAGATAGACCACGTGGCAATTGAACGGAGGTGGCGACGTTCGCTACAGGATGTAAGAAACAAGAGAGGTGCGGACATTGGGAGTGATCATCATTTGGTAGTGGCTAACTTTAAAATGAAAATTCAAGCTCAGAAGAAGAGAATGGAACAGACAAGGAAGCGGTATGATGTTAGTAAGTTGAAGGATAAGAATCTCCAGGAAACCTTCAGGATTGAACTGAGAAATCTGTTCCAAGTATTGACCGATGAAAGTGAGCAGAATGAAACAATTGAAAGAGAATGGACAAAAATTCGATCTGCCTTCGCAGAAGTAAGTGAAAAGGTTCTGGGCTTCAAGGATAGGAGGAAAAAAGATTGGATGTCTCTGCAGACCTGGGAAAGGATTAATGAGCGAAAAGTAATTAAGGAAGCAATGAACTCAAGCAGGACAAGGAAGGCAGAATTGCAAACAAAGTATACAGAGAAGGATCGAGAAGTAAAGGGTAGTGTTCTTAGGGATCAAAGAAATTGGGTAGACAATCTGTCTCAGCAGGCGGAGGAAGCAGCAAAAAAGAGGAATCTTAAAGAACTGTACAACATCACAAAAGTTCTGTCAAGGAAACGGATGCAGAGAAATCGACCAGTGAGAAGTAAAGATGGTACCCTCCTTACGAATACTGAGGACCAACTGAAACGTTGGAAGGAGCACTTCTCTGCAACCCTTAATCGCTCTGTGGATGCTCAGATAGACCAGGGGGAAGAGGAAGATGATAATGATGGCGATGTTGGCCCCTGTGTAAGAATTAGGACGGATGTTCCAACAGTAGGAGAGATTAAACAAGCTCTGAGAGAGGTACGTAATTGTAAAGCAGCTGGTGTCGACAACATACCACCGGAAGTGCTGAAAAATGATATAAACACCACAGCAAATATATTGCAGCCCTTATTCGAGAAGATATGGATAGAGGGAGTGATGCCTAAAGACTGGAGGAGTGGCCTGTTGGTAAAGCTACCGAAAAAGGGTGATACGTCAAAGTGTGACAACTGGAGAGGTATAGCACTTCTCTCCATTCCGAGTAAGATCTTCACTAGAGTTATCCTAAACAGAATTAAGGAGCATGTTAACTTGAGACTCAGAAGAGAACAGGCAGGGTTTCGACCAAATCGCTCCTGTATTGATCAAATTAACACCTTGCGGATAATTTTGGAACAATGTATAGAATGGTCATCTCGTCTCTATACAGTTTTCGTTGACTTCGAGAAAGCATTTGACTCGGTCAACAGAAATGCAATGTGGAAGGAAGTGAAACGATATGGAGTGCCCACAAAAATTCTTGATCTTATCCGAGAAACTTATCGTGATTATACATGTAGAGTTATACATGAAGGCCGTGTATCTGAATCAATAGATGTGCAGTCTGGAGTGAGGCAAGGTTGTATATTATCACCTACAATGTTCCTGATCGTGATCGATGCAGTGATGCGAAATGCAATAGGAGGGAAAAGACGTGGTATCCAATGGGGATTGAATAACAGACTAGAAGACCTTGATTTTGCAGACGATTTGTGCTTCTTATCTGAAGCACATGGTGATATGCAAACAAAACTAGCAGATCTGATAGAAAGTGCAAAAAAAGCAGGACTTGTGATTAACTCCAAGAAGACCAAGGCACTGAGGATTAACTCCACAAAAACAGACCCTTTTTGATATTGGTGAAGAGATTATTGAAAATGTGGATAGCTTTACTTACCTGGGTAGTGTGGTGGCAAAAGACGGAGGGGCGGCACAGGATGTTTCTCAACGAATCCAAAAAGCAAATGGCACCTTTGTGAGACTCTATCCAGTATGGAAGAACAAGAAGATATCCATGAAGACCAAACTTCGTATTTTTCGAAGTAATGTTAAGTCTGTACTGTTGTATGGGTCTGAGACATGGAAAGTAACAAAAACGATTACCTCTAAATTACAGACCTTCATCAATCGCTGCCTGAGAAAAATTTTGAATATCTTTTGGCCAGAAGTGATTCAAAACCAAGAACTTTGGAGAAAATCTGGAGAAACCGAGGTGTCCATACAAATAAAGCGGCGAAAATGGAATTGGATAGGGCATACGTTGAGGAAGGAAAATGAGGCTGTCGAGAGAGAGGCACTAGACTGGAACCCGCAGGGAAGAAGGAAAAGAGGGAGGCCTAGACAGACGTGGCGAAGATCTGTTCACGCTGAGGCCTCGGAAGAAGGAAAGAGCTGGAATGCAGTGAAGAGAATTGCCGTCAGTAGGACCAGGTGGAGATGCTTTGTTGATGCCCTATGTTCAACGGGGAACAACAGGAATTAAGTCAAGTAAGTCAAGAAAAATCGAAAAAAATAGAGCTCATCGGGTAAGCTACATGGTTGAGATCACCATGCCTGGTATTGAGGAATAGTGAAAATATATACTTTATAATGTAGTTTTAGGTGTGTGTGTGTGTACATGAAATTTGTCAGTTGAGCGTGTGTTCAACAGTTTTTATGTATTTTTTTGGTATTTATAAACAAACTATATTTATGAGCAATTGAGCATTGAAGGTTTAAGGACTGTATTGTGTTAAAGAAGTAATGAAATAAAATGAGTTTATATAATTAAACGAGAATGTAAAAATTCCAACAGCGATTTACCACGGGCGATGATTGATTGGAAGTTCATTTCCTGGTGATCTTGCTTCCGAGACAGTCCTTAGACGGTTGGACAATTCAAAAATCCATTCGCTACCCCGATCGCGTTCTGCGCAAATGGCTACCTGACAGAGAAGCCAATTACCTTTCACAAATACCATTTGTTTAGTCTGGCACATCGAATGATGCTCCTTGGTCAGGTAAACTGTTCCTTGTGACCTTGGGCGAAGGTCGTTCTGCTCACGGACAAATTGTACCAACTGCAAGAACCCAATAACAGCTACGTGCTTGCCATCAGCAAGGTTTTTTTTTACATTTTCAGTGTCGGGCAACTGAACCCTTACTTAGCAACACTGGGTATTTGCTTATATAACCATTAGCGTGGCGATGAGGATTGATAGATCGCGATCAATACGTTAAAAGCTTCAGAGAAATATTGCTAAGACGTGAAAACCGCTTGTTTGTAGCACATCCTCTTTCTAGGGATGGCCAAACGGATCCGGATCCGAAAAATCCGGATCCATTCGGATCTGGATCCGGATCCGGGTCCGAAAGTTTCGGATCTGGATCCGGATCCGAAAATCCGGATACGGATCCGAGAGTTTCGTATCTCAATCCCATTATAATATTACCACACCTTAAAAGGTATTATGATCTTCGATTACAAAGAAATTTTTCATTAGTTAGTCCTACAAGAATTTTTTTTCAAGTGTTGTTCCTAAAATACTTTGCTACGCATCGGCTAACACACTCGTGCACAAATGTCCGAAGTGATTTTGTAAATGCCATTGAAACGAATATGTATTCATTCGAATGTATTGGAAATGAAAACACACATAAATGTGAGACATTCCATTCCAGGATGAAACCTTTAACACATATAACAAGATAGAAATGTTATACATAAATTATACAATTGTTCTACAGTTACAGTTTTACAAATTAAAATAAAACATTATCTATAATATATGCAGTGTTAAATAATTACAAAGTGTAAGACTAACAAGGGAGGTTATCTAAGTGTCCCCCTCCGATTTCCATGAAACTTGGCAGTATAGTAGGGCCCAAAGGAAGAATTATATGTTTTTTGTTTCAGCTAAAAAACGGTTTTTAGGGGCAAAACCCCCTCAAATGTCAAGATGAGGACAAATTGAAGTGAGGATCTGACCCTGTGTCCCCCTCCGATTTCCATGATACTTGGTAGGTGTGTGTATAAACGGGCCCAAATGAAGAAATACGTGTTTTTTTTTGTTTCGGCTAAAAAACGGTTTTAGGGGGCAAAACCCCCTCAAATGTCAAGATGAGGACAAATTGAAGTAAGGATCTGACCCCTGTGTCCCTCCGATTTCCATGAAACTTGGCAGGTGTATAGTGGGGCCCAAAGGAAGAAATACGTGTTTTTTTTGTTTCAGCTAAAAATCTGTTTTACAGGGCGAAACCCACTGAATTGTCAAGATGAGGACAAATTGAAGTGGGGATCTGACCCCTGTGTTCCCCTCCGGTTTCCATGAAATTTGGCAGGTGTATAGAGAGGCCCTATGCCCCCTGTTTCTTCCTATGCCATATTTACGTGGTTTCGGGGTCAGATCCCTACTTCAATTTCTCCTCATCTTGACATTTGAGGGGGGAGGCCTCTATACACCTGCCAAGTTTCATGGAAATCGGAGGGGGAGACTTTGACCTCCCTAGTAAGTGTATTAATTAATTACAAATCGCGCACGCGCGCTCACACACTATATATATATATATATATATATATATATAATATGTATATTAGCAGGTAACAATATGTTATAAGCACATTCTTACTTTCCAAAGAAGCGCATGTGGGATGGCAATACGGATCCGGATCCAAAAATTCCGGATCCAAAAGTACCGGATCCGAAAGTTCCGGATCCGGATCGAAAGTACCTGATCCGGATCTGAAAGTACCTGATCCGAAAATTCTGGATCCGGATCCGGATCTGAAAATTCCGGATACGCAGATCCGGATCCTATGGATCCGGAACCAACCGGATCCGGATCTGGCCATCCCTACCTCTTTCGCGCTTGCAATGTTAGCGTTGGGAAAATCTATTTGACGGACTAGGGTGACCCGTTTTGACCGGGACAGTACCGTTTCAGAGGCGTGTCCCGGTTGTCCCGTCCATATTATTAAAAAAAAATCATTATTTATCCAGTTTAATAAAAGTCGAGTTATCTTCAAAACAAAATCTAAATTTGAGAGACATTTCATGGTAAAAAAAATGTTGATGGAATCTTTAAACTAGCGTCATGGCCGTTGAGAATGTTCGAGGAGACTGTTGCATTGTTTAGTGTGTGTTCCTTTATTTGTAAAGCAGTGATTAAGCATGGTCAAGAAGCGTGCGTGTAGTTTCAATACGAACCTTCAAGTCGAATTTAAATTCCTGCATCTTTACACAAACTCGAAAGATAAATCTCGCATTGTGTGTCAGATAATGTGGGGAGTTTTATGAACGGTTGGTGAATAATAAAGTTGTTCTCAATGTAATGATCATCTATTAGGCAAAACGGTAACTAAAAACATCATTTATTGTAACTTGTAACTCAATGTTACAAAAACTCCATTAAAGACATTCGACAAAGACAAAACACAATCTATCTCCACATAGCAATATCCACAGACTAACTTTATATATTCTTTATCTTCTTCTCAACCTCTGTCACTCAATAAGATTGGCTCTTCTGAGAAATAATTCTGGCACTCCTGAACTTCAGCGAAGGTTCATGAGAAGGGACCAGAAACGTTATGTAAGTCATACTGAGATTATGATAATTAATACATCTTATGATGTATCATTTATGTGATCTATGCTTCAATAAATAATAATAATATCAATAATTAGGCCTAACCGATTTTGCTAAACTGAGCTCCTTGCGATGTCCCGTTTTTGGGTCAAAATATTATGACGAATGTTGTAAATCGAGACAAGAATGAAACCGGGGCGCTACCAAGCCAAATTTCTATCAGCTCGTTGATTGATTACTTTATTTTTAGGGATGTACCGATATTGATGTATCGGTATCGAAAAGTATTCGTTGGGATCCATCTATCGATACCAGGAGATACATTTCCTGCATTTTGAGTCCGCAAAGAAATGCAGCTTGACACTTTCTCTGTGTCTAATTAACCCTGGAGAACTCGCGTGGCGACATCTTACGTGAGAAGGCGGAGTCTGTTGGGTTTGTTTAATCATATTTCAAAACCAATTTTCTTGTATTTAATTGTTTCCTTCTTTCATTTGTATATTTTCTTTATATTCAATGCAATAAATGAAACTGTTGACAGTTTTCAAAAGTTTAATACACTTTTTAAAGATAAGTTTTCAATTTTTATAAGAATATAATATGCAAAAGAAACACGATTTTACAAAAGTTCATTTTATTATTGTAAGAATACAATATAATTATGACACAAATATAATTTTACATAAGTTTAATGCAAACGTTTTATAGAGAACAAAATTATGATACTACAGAGCATTCTCTGACATTCGCTACGAGACTCGAAGGAAAGCGGCCCGGCGTCAGCTATTGTCTTTCCCGGTGAACGGGTCCGCGACAGTCGCACGCTACAGTCTGTTTTTTTCGCTCTTTTTCCCTTTCTCTTGACGTTGCAGACTGAAGCCAGTGATAATCCTCCCTCTGAAGTTGTGTTGTGCCATGTCCTGTGTTGAAGATTGTGGTTTAATATGGCACCACCAAAGTTTACATTTTGTCGAGTGTTACTTCGGAAAGAGGAATTGTGGAGAAGTGCGACGACGTTTTGCAACGAAATTTCCTGGTGTTCCCGTTCCACATAGGACCACTATATTAAACCTCGTAGAAAAGTTTAGAGTAACAGGGTCAGTTCTGAATAAAAGTGGAAAGAAAAATGGGGAAATCTAAAAAATAAAGTATACAAAGACAATCCGCTCACCATTCGTGAGTTAAAAGAGAGTATTGTACGAGAATTACAGTAGACGAACTTGCACTTGTAAATGCCAATTTCCTTCGGAGATGCCAGGAATGTGTTGCAGCTGAGGGACATTATTTTCAAGACCTTCTGTAGTCAAGGTTAGTGCACAATATGAAAACTGTAATTTTAATAGCCGACTCTAGCGACTGTCGAGGACCCCGTTCGCCGGGAAAAACAAGCGCTGACGCCGGGCCGCTTGCCGCCGAGTCTCGTAGCGAATGTCAGGGAATGCTCATAGAAGGTATTTACAATTGTAGTATATTTTCTGCGTTTATTACTCCAGTTATTTTTTTTATTTATCTACTTCATCTCTTTACTTCACTTCCACTTCATCGCCATAAGATTTCTATTTGCACATTCCACACATTAAAAACTATGTGTTCACAGCAGACGTAGAGTGAACAGTGGACACATTTTCATTCTTATCCTGATTATATTTTTCATCACCAAAGAGGTATCATCTTTCTCTTTCAAATTGTCTTCCAAGCTCTTTATCACGTTGTTCCTCCTTATCGAAGTCTATGAATTCTATCCTCTTGTTCCGTGTTCATAATTATAGGGAAAAATCCAATAAAGATCTATTGTTCTCTATAACACGACAAAGCGTGCGCGGTCAAAAGCACCGCAGATGAAAAAATCTGTGCGTTTTAAATGGCAGAAGGTCACTGTTAAAATCGTTGGCTGGCCAGCGCGTCTCGCACATATGGAGCATAGATAAGGTGGGGGGGAAGCAACACGTATGTGCAAAAGAGCAACAAAGTGAGAAATTTGCGGTCAAATTCCCGGGTTAACCTGGAAATTATCCAAAATTCAAACTTTATTTTTTTTATTTCGCAGCAATTCTGCATGAAACCTACATTCTGTGATTACATAACATCTATTTTCATATTCTGATGTAATGTTTCAATATTATAAATCAAATTGATGCATATAATTGGATAAGAATATTTACACACTATTATTGATCAATATTTTGAACGTTTATTTATTGCAATTTTCAAGTATCGGTATCCGTGGCTATCCGCTCAATCCTATTCATTGTACTTCGCTTTTCTGCCACTTCTGGCTAATCGCGAAGATAAGAACGAGTGATGAAATTGATAAAGGGACACTTCCAAAGAACACTCTTGTCCAGTCTGGAACTCGGGACCCCAATGGCGTAGCAAGGGGTGGGCGAAGTGACCGCCTGTGGCCTTGCTGGGGCTAATACCAAAATAAATAGAAGTGGGAAAAATATATGTAAAAGGTTAATTTTTGTGGGCGATAGAACTACAACATTCTCTTTTTATCCACTTATAAATTATAGTTACATGTTAACATTTGAATCAGGGTTGTTAAAGGTGCAGGAATTTTAAATCAATTCAATTCCGGTCCAGGAGAGAAAATCAGGAAGCGTAAATGGGTTCTGGACCGTAAAGAACCTTTTTATCTGCAAAGTATTTCAATTCGGTCCAGGAACCTTTTTTCCGACTCAATTTAAATTCGGTCCAGGAACCTTTTTTCAATGAAACAATACTCAACTTGGACCGAAGTTAAATTGTGCGAGTAAAAAGCTTCCGGTCCTACAGCAGAACCCATTAGAATTTATGGATTCATGGACCTTCAACAACCCTGATTTGAATGAATATGTCAAGTATTTAATATTTGAAATAAACTTGGCGGTAGCAGTCTGATCTTTGGAGCCACGGCGCTATAAATGAGCTGCGAATAAAATAATTTCTCGCATTGAATCTGTGATTGTGCATTTTCATTATTATTAATCTAATTTTGTAATTAGTAATTCTTGTTATTTAAATTTGACAATATTTTGCTGACGTGCGTGAAGATTTTGTATAATTTCACATTGAGATTTCAAATTTAAAGAACGGATAGGGGCCTAGCATTCCAATCCTAGAAACATATAACTACGCCAATGATGCTAACCACTCCGTCACGCAGGTCGGCTTCTCTTTTCTTGTTTTGATACCATCCCCACATTAGGTACTATCTCTTTTACAACGAAAAAATAAAATCTCTGATTCGTGTTGCAAGACACCTCTCTTCCCTGTCTCGATAAACGTAGCTGACAATAGCAACGAACAAAAGAATCAAATCAGATTCGATCGACACGCATTTGTTGACGCAGGGATCCTACAAGGTGCGGTATGCGTTACGCATTGCCTTACTAAGCTATTTGATCACTCTTTTTTTTTTTCTGCTGCGCCAACAAAATATCACGTTCAAGTCATGTCAGCATTCCGAACACATTATAACGCAGATATTTCAATAAAATGTTGCCCGCTAGACTGTGGCGCCACTCGGTGGCCGGTGTGAATTGACTGTTATCCACACTTCACCGTATAAGCGAATTCGTTACGTAAATAAGCCTCAACTTTAAATTATGAAAGCGTAAAAATGTGTTCCACTAATTCCTTTTAAGAAATGTGACTGCTCTTTGACTGAATGATCCCACGCAAGCTAATTTAATCGCTTCTTGACATTTTTCTTTCTCAACAAACTTGGTTGAAACAGAAGAAAACCGGTTTCCGGAATTCCAACGTGAAAAGTCTTTAAGAATAAAACAGGTTGCAACAGCATCTGTTGCTTACATGCACGAGGTGGCGATAAAATTATATAATCGTTAATATTTCGTATTCAAATACCAAGGACGTATTTAAGGTGGTCCAGGGGTCCCAACCTCCCTCGAAAGGCTAACCATATACTGAAATTAAATAATCGAAATATCCTTATTTATCATTTTTTGTATGTTTCCGCCGAATTTATGAGAAGGCAAGGATTATATTGGGCTCATACAGCTTGATGGACAGTACCAAAGATTTATGCACACTACTGCTTATGATAATATGCATAACATATTAATCAGGCACATTACTTTTCCATAGTTGGATCTAACATTCTTTGTTTGGTATTCAATAAATATTCTTTATCTATTTGACATTATTTTTCTTGCCAGGGCAGTTGTTTTTACACAAAATTTGGCAATCTTAATACACGTAAGCTAGGTAATGAATACGTACTTATTTTTACACCGTCTTTTTACATATTCATGTAATAATAGGAACACAATAGTAATTTACATATTTTAATTTAAACATTATTATTATTATTATTATTATTATTATTACTATTATTGAGACACTTGGTCGGGCCTCCCTCCTCCCCCCGAAAACTATTTCTAGATACGTGCATGTCAAATAGGCTACTATAGAGCAGTTTTTCTGATTCAACGATGTTTATTGGATACATCTAATTGATACGGAAAGCAGGACATTTTGCAACTGCAAGGGACCTATAAAAGCAAGACTAACTTAACTACATATCTGTCCTTGAGGGGAGAAATTATCGATGAGAAAGAAACTAAGTTGTTACGTAAACAAGTCATTAACACACCCGTTTTTTCAACCACACACATTAAGGATGAACCAATTTATCCCGTCCTTCAATTGTTCTGGGAGCTATATGCATGCAAAGCATTCAAGAGAGAATTTTCTTAGCGTCAAGGGGGTATAACGGGTATCGTTATACGAGTCATATTATATTCAACTGTATTCATATTTTTCTCTATATTATTGATAATGATTATTGATAATTAACCACGACTGTTGCTGCGCGCATGTTTATATTCTTGAGGACTCACAGAGCTAAATCTTTATATCTGTTGGCAACATTGTGCAGCGCGATACGAGTAACAGATCTTTTGAACGGTTCATTGATAATAACTGATCTTGATTTCCGAACGGGATCCAGCAAGAAAATGCTTCTTTCTTTAATGTGATTTGGCGAGTTTGTGAAAAACAAAGATTAAACCATGGGTTTTAATCATTCTCGGATATACGTTGGATGTGAAAGCAGTTCTGCACTGGGAATTGGACTTGTTGCCGGAAGTCGCAGGTAGGAATCTGAACGTGAGGAACGGGTCGCGGAAGAGCGATTCAGGAGTTCGGGGAGAAAATATGGTAGACGCAGAAGTGAGCTGTTTGGATGCTGCAGATATCAAGGGATATCGGTCCATTTATAGGCGATCCATCCAAATTGAAGGATGCCTATGACCCACAAAGGATAAGATTACCTATTTCACGAGAAATTTGTGAGCGCAAGTGAAGGAGTGAGCGGATATGTGAAATTTATTTTCGCTCAATATTTACAAATTGAAGGACCCGGATGCATTGTAAGTAGGAATCCTTTTCTATCTAAGTGCTTACGGATAAACTCAAATCCAACTTGGAATACATGAAACTCATCGGCAATATACGTGATTTAAGCTAGCTTTCGTGTGCGTATATTATGGCCATAATACGAAACTCAATACGTCGTTAATTTGAGCGCGAAGCATATGCTTGAGGTAGCCATCTTGTCGAGAAAATCTCTCGCTGCCTAAGACTGTGTAAATATTAATTATTGTATATAATTTTAATTTATCGTGCTCAATTTATTCATTGTTTTCTGGGATATTTGTCAAAATTTACCTCATATCGATTGAGAGATTTGTAACGTATGTTCACGTCCGTTAGCTGTCAATAATTAAGGCTGCTAAAACTTACATAGACAGATTTCATTGTTGGTTTTCATACGTTGAAATGGCATAGAATTGTATTTGTCAGCAACGTCAAAATGATTTAATCTGGTAATTTTTCAGATTATTTTTATCACACGTAATAATTGACGGTGTCAATGAGCATGGTGTGATCGATTTTAAGGAAAAAGATAGCGGTCACATCAGTTGATATTCACGTATTAATGCGCCATTGTCTGGCATGTTGGTAAGATGCAAAATTGTTGCATACACAAAATGTTGTGTTATGTGTTTGTCGTAATTCAAAACAAAATCCAGCAGATCTTATTTCTGCAATTGTTTTAGTTAATAAATGCTCATAAATCAACTCTCTAGTGTGAATATTATTAATTTACAGATTTCAATTCATGTAAGATAACCATGTGCATACTAATGTCAGTGATCTCTTACAGGTGGGGGGTTCACTTCTTACTGGTCACTCGTGCATGAATAATAACTCAAGAAATTGTTACTTACTTTTACCTTAGCGTATTCGTTATCGGAAAATAATTTAAATTAAGTTCATCTTTCGGGTGCGTCAATAAGTCAACGGAGATGGGTTCATTTTAATATACAGGGTGGACAGGTGACAGCGGAATTTAGTATAAAGCATAAGTTCATTTTTGCCGCGGTTTTATACTTCTTGAGGTCAATAATGGTGAACATAAACTTTTAGGATAATTTTGGTCAAGATTCTTTGGTTTGTTTAAGCTTAATCGTTGTAATTCTTTAACACGGCTACCAGCGTTACCGATGAGATGGGTGGGGTCACGTGTGAGAATTTGGTGTGATTTCAGTGTTTTGTAATTGAGATGTCATCTAAATTGTTCACATTAATTTAGTATACCTACCCACCAGGCATTGACATTCTGATTGGGAGTTCTCACCTCTCAGGGTTCGTCACATTAAGATTACGAGACGTCAGTGTTAAAAGTTTTATAGGCATTAAGCATATTTTTATTTTAATTTTTTGGAAAAAAAAAAAGAAAAAAAAAAAAAAAAAAAATGGGAACTGAAAACGAACCTGTGACGTTGGAATCGTTGTTCGCGTTCATCAAACAGAGTGATGAAAGGAATGATCAACGGTTCCAAGCGTCAAAAGCAAGTATTGAGTTGCTGAAGTCAGAATTAAATGACAGTAACCAATTGCTGAAGTCAGAATTGGATGACAGTAACAAATTGCTGAAGTCTGAACTTACCGCTCACACTAGTATGTTGGTGGGGAAACTTCAGTCAGACCTCAGTGATACCAGCAAATGTATCTTAGACTTGCAACAAGATGTGGTCAAAACAAATGAGGGTCTTCATGATCTCACTTTGACAGTCTCTCAATACAGATTAGAATGCATGAGTAGAGCTGAAGTGTTAGATAGGAAGGGTGATGAATTGGCACGTAGGTTAGATTCGGAAGTACAGGGTGTTCATGAAACTTGTGAACATTCGAATGATGCTGTTACTTCTCCTGCGGTTACAGATTGCTTGTGTATTTCACGTTTGGTCGAATATGACTACTGCACTGGCACTCGGACTTCCTGGTCAGAAAGGGGTGCACAGTGTACCAGCGAACTTAACCAGAACGTAGCGTTAGAACAAAAACATTACGAGGGAAATGATGGAAAACATATTGTAGGCAAGGAGGGTGCTCTTGGGGCGTCAGGTAACAGGGATGAGCCTTTCTCTGTCGGCTTCCACTGGGATGTTACTTCTATCCCAAAACCAAACTTGCAAGTTTCTCTATCAGGTATTTGTTCCGAAGAATGTTGTTCTCTGGGTTCGTCTTCGTGGGGTAAGCTTGTTCGCACGGTGCAAAGTGATACAGGGTGTTCTGTAAGCAAGTTGAATCTCCGTCACACACCCACTGATACAAAAACTGCTCAGAATAACTCTGTATTGTCTGAAACTGGTAATTATTTACCTGAAATGTCCTTAGATCAAGATCATTCGGTACTCAATGTAGTCAAACCAATATCTGATTATTCACCGCAGACTGTTGTGGGGAATTATGTAGTCGAACTCAGAAGTTGCAGTTGGTGTGGTCCAAAGCATGTTCCCATGGGGAAAAGAAAGGCCAGTATGATATTTGTCGTTTCTTCGATGAAATTAGGAACTGGTTATTCAGTCAGGTGCAGGAGGCGCATCAGACATAAAATGAAATCACCAGGGGAGACTCAGGTCAAGAAAACTTCTGTAGTCAGTCGAACAGTTGCGGGAGGGAGAGTGCCCTTACATCCTAGCCATATTAAGAAAAGAAAAACAAAGAAGTGTCCTCGGAAACATATCAGAACAAAAGTTTGGGGGGAAACTTCTAGTATTTGTCTTCTTTGGGCATTGTCTCTTTTGTACAGAGTACGACTGGTTTGGCATCGTACTCATGTCAGAAGAAAATCTCATGAGATGCGATAGGGAGAGTATGATTGCTCAAAGATGAAGCCTAGTGAGGTCATCAAAGCAATCATCACTCTTAGATCAGTGTAGTAAGTTTACTTTGTACAAATGTAAATATTGCACGTAATATATTTTAAATGGGCAAATATTATAATTTATGTATCTTTGGGGTGCTTAGAAAGAGATTTTGAGTATAAATATTTGTTTTTAATATTAACTTGGTTTTGATACGTAATTTCATTGGGGATCTTGTGTCAAACTAATACTCAGGATTAGGAATCTTAAGGACAATTAAGTGCAGGAATTCTGAAGATAGAAGCTTATGTGGAGTTATGGTACTTCACCATCATTTAGAAGCAAGTGACTCTATAAGCCTTAAATTCGATTTCGTTTCCATGACGTAGGTAGCTTCATTTTAAATCTGTTGCTAAATGTGCATACTACGTAGTATTGTCGTGAAATTTTAGTACGAACCTATTGTAGTAAAAATTGAGAATTTGAGCGTTCTAAAGGAACGTAGGGGAACATCAGGGACACTAGTTGTCGTATTTGTTCATCCTTTTAAAGATGTCTCCACGCATAGGTTATGTGAGAACGGAAGAATGTCGAGAGGACGTTTGCTGCATAATAATGGTTTGATCCTGACACGAGTCCGTCTTGGAGCTTCTGTAATAGAATGTGTCTCTCAATAACGATTAACGGTTATAATAAAGGTTAACTGTTATAGTCAATATTCAATAGATACGAACATACTTTATCTAAAATTTGGGATAGCAACGTGAAGTTATGAGTCCTACGGAAACTTACTTTCGATTCGCTCATGACGAGTGTCGTGGTTTATTTGTGGTGTTAATACGTAACTAACAATAATGATGGTGAAACATTAGGTGACAGAATTTATTCGCCGCGTACTTACGGGGCTGATGTCATCAGCTGTTTGTTGTTGCTTCTGTCTATCAGATAATTATTCTTGCACGTATTCAGTTAAGGTTGCTGAGTTTGTCCGAACATGGATTCATATCTGTGAAAAAACATTTTCCTGGCTATTTGGCAGATCAAGCTCTCAAATTTTATAGAAACTCTTTAAACACTTATCTTGTGTAAAATTAAAATTTAAACGTTATTTTCGCCTCCGGAACTTCGATTAAACATGCCAAGAAAATTGACTGACATTCCGTTTGTGAACGAAGGTGATAATATCACTTGGGAGGGCAAATTGGTCATGGCAAATCTAACCAGTTTCAATAAAAGGCAAGAAAGGTTAAAAAAGCTTAATGCAAACGAGGCAACTCATCCAAAGGTTAAAGTAGGAAATTTGGTTTTCATTAAAAATCAAAATTCTGGCGGTGTGAGAGATAAGGTAATAAAGAAATATTGTGAACTCTTTGTTGGGCCCTATCTTTGCATCAAAAATAGTGGTAATTCCACACTGGCATTGATTGATTGTGTTACAGGGGAAAGATATGATAATCAATCAATAGAAAATTGTAAATTATGGAAATGTTCCTTGGACAAACTGAAGTATTGGGTAGAGTACATGCAAGACGGGAATTTTACAGGGGTTCAGGAAATATTGATGAACCTGAAAAGTACCTGGGAGCAAGGAGATTCCTTGGTCAGGGATTTGAAGGGAAATGAAGATTAGAGGGTAAGGGTAGGATATTCTTGTTTGCCAAGTGAGATAGTGCCTGCGGCGGGCAATGTTGCCAAGTTGGTACAATTTCGCGGCGGGTTTGAGCATGAAGTTAATTCCTATTGTTTCTCCCCTCTAAATCATTTTCATACGGTAGTTCAAGTCGGTGGTTTGCTTTTGTGCACAGACTTGTGTCAAGTTAGGAATAGAGGTGATCTGATAGGAGAGATCTTGCTGAGTTCAAGGTAGAGTTCACTTCACTGATCGTAAGGGGCGTAAGTTGAAAATAAATTTTGGGGCTTGGTGAGAAACGCAATTAGATTTGCACAAAGGTGTGGGCATCGAGTAGGATGTCAAGCCTATCGTCAAGCTTGTACAAAGTCAAGATATTTTTTTTTTTTTTTGTTTGAAGGTTTCTTTGATGTCAAAGCAGTTGATGTGGTGGTTATTGTGATTGGATGGTTAAAGTTAGCGTTTGCCAGCGGTGGTCTGTTTAAACTAGTGGGCCATACCTTTTGCAGGGACTGTGTGCCATCGTGAGATTTAATTGCAAATCAGCACCAGTTGAGGTGCACTAGTGTTGAGTGACCAGTGCGATTTGAACTTCGCACATATTGTAAAGATTCTATAATCAAAAGTTGATATATATGTAAATATTTTGATATTGAGTGATGATTGCTAATATTGTGAATGTAGTGTAATACTAATCTTGTTATGGTGTGTAAATTTGTGTTTTGAGTGTACCTTCATGTTGGATGTTGTAAGGAATAAGAAATTGTGTGTTAATTGGGTTCAGCCTCTTGTTGGGCGCCAATTATAACGGGTATCGTTATACGAGTCATATTATATTCAACTGTATTCATATTTTTCTCTATATTATTGATAATGATTATTGATAATTAACCACGACTGTTGCTGCGCGCATGTTTATATTCTTGAGGACTCACAGAGCTAAATCTTTATATCTGTTGGCAACATTGTGCAGCGCGATACGAGTAACAGATCTTTTGAACGGTTCATTGATAATAACTGATCTTGATTTCCGAACGGGATCCAGCAAGAAAATGCTTCTTTCTTTAATGTGATTTGGCGAGTTTGTGAAAAACAAAGATTAAACCATGGGTTTTAATCATTCTCGGATATACGTTGGATGTGAAAGCAGTTCTGCACTGGGAATTGGACTTGTTGCCGGAAGTCGCAGGTAGGAATCTGAACGTGAGGAACGGGTCGCGGAAGAGCGATTCAGGAGTTCGGGGAGAAAATATGGTAGACGCAGAAGTGAGCTGTTTGGATGCTGCAGATATCAAGGGATATCGGTCCATTTATAGGCGATCCATCCAAATTGAAGGATGCCTATGACCCACAAAGGATAAGATTACCTATTTCACGAGAAATTTGTGAGCGCAAGTGAAGGAGTGAGCGGATATGTGAAATTTATTTTCGCTCAATATTTACAAATTGAAGGACCCGGATGCATTGTAAGTAGGAATCCTTTTCTATCTAAGTGCTTACGGATAAACTCAAATCCAACTTGGAATACATGAAACTCATCGGCAATATACGTGATTTAAGCTAGCTTTCGTGTGCGTATATTATGGCCATAATACGAAACTCAATACGTCGTTAATTTGAGCGCGAAGCATATGCTTGAGGTAGCCATCTTGTCGAGAAAATCTCTCGCTGCCTAAGACTGTGTAAATATTAATTATTGTATATAATTTTAATTTATCGTGCTCAATTTATTCATTGTTTTCTGGGATATTTGTCAAAATTTACCTCATATCGATTGAGAGATTTGTAACGTATGTTCACGTCCGTTAGCTGTCAATAATTAAGGCTGCTAAAACTTACATAGACAGATTTCATTGTTGGTTTTCATACGTTGAAATGGCATAGAATTGTATTTGTCAGCAACGTCAAAATGATTTAATCTGGTAATTTTTCAGATTATTTTTATCACACGTAATAATTGACGGTGTCAATGAGCATGGTGTGATCGATTTTAAGGAAAAAGATAGCGGTCACATCAGTTGATATTCACGTATTAATGCGCCATTGTCTGGCATGTTGGTAAGATGCAAAATTGTTGCATACACAAAATGTTGTGTTATGTGTTTGTCGTAATTCAAAACAAAATCCAGCAGATCTTATTTCTGCAATTGTTTTAGTTAATAAATGCTCATAAATCAACTCTCTAGTGTGAATATTATTAATTTACAGATTTCAATTCATGTAAGATAACCATGTGCATACTAATGTCAGTGATCTCTTACAGGTGGGGGGTTCACTTCTTACTGGTCACTCGTGCATGAATAATAACTCAAGAAATTGTTACTTACTTTTACCTTAGCGTATTCGTTATCGGAAAATAATTTAAATTAAGTTCATCTTTCGGGTGCGTCAATAAGTCAACGGAGATGGGTTCATTTTAATATACAGGGTGGACAGGTGACAGCGGAATTTAGTATAAAGCATAAGTTCATTTTTGCCGCGGTTTTATACTTCTTGAGGTCAATAATGGTGAACATAAACTTTTAGGATAATTTTGGTCAAGATTCTTTGGTTTGTTTAAGCTTAATCGTTGTAATTCTTTAACACGGCTACCAGCGTTACCGATGAGATGGGTGGGGTCACGTGTGAGAATTTGGTGTGATTTCAGTGTTTTGTAATTGAGATGTCATCTAAATTGTTCACATTAATTTAGTATACCTACCCACCAGGCATTGACATTCTGATTGGGAGTTCTCACCTCTCAGGGTTCGTCACAGGGGGGATAATTTCGCTGTGTACTGGCACCACTTACACGTGTTCACGGATATGATGGGAACTTTCTTTTCACGAATGTTGTGGAAAGAAGATAAACAATTCGCTCAAGGTAAAATGAAGGTTAATATAGTAGGAGGATGTTTTCTTCAGGTCTAAATTTTCGAAAAACTCAATATGCTGACCAAGGCAGAATTTATTTTATTATAAAAACATAAACTAAACGTTACGTTTCAACCTTCTAGCAAGGTTTTTTTTTTCATTTGTATTTGGTACAGAGTCTGAAGAAGACCTTGCTTAGAAGGTTGAAACGTAACGTTTGGTTTATGTTTTGGTAATAAACAGATATTTTATATATAATTATATATTATAATTCTGCCTTGGTCAGCATATTGAGTTTTTCATATCATGGAAACAAAGCTTAATGGTGTTCTAAATTTTCGTATGAGGAGCCTATCTGTGCATAAAGTGGATGGATGTAAAACTCAATTAATATGCGTTGTTATTTGACACGTCCTTTCCCTTTGCACTAATATTTTTTGTTATAAATTACCTTTTCTCTTGTACAAATGTTTATTGTTCTTTAATCTTAATTTCTGTAATTTACCTATCACTGATAATGTCAGGATAGTGACTGACCTGTATATACTTATCTTGTTAAGAGCTGTTACCATGGAAATTACGATTGTGTTTGGTCTTGACTTGGAAGTTCGGGCTTGGAGTTTTAATAGAGTGATCAAGTTGAATTATAAGAAGTTTAATTTCTTTGATTGAAATATGTTAGGCATATAAGTATTTAGTTTGCAAAGAAGTAAAATAGACTTCCTTTTTCTTAGTGAAAACTTAACTTTGATTTTTACTTGACGAACTAACAGATAGATATTACCCAATACCCTGAGAGGCATCACGTGAATGCTGTTAGTCTTCATGTGATCATTGTTATTGTGTTCTAGATATAAGAAAACCATGTTCTTGTAACTAAAAGAACGTGTCATATTACTGATAACACGTTATTATTAGTTTGATTTGATTTGTTATTTAGCGTCGCTTTTCTGCTACTTTTGGCTAATCGGAACGATGTTGAGTGATGATATGATGAAATTGATGAAGTGACATTCACAAAGCACCCGTGCCCAGGCCGGGATTCGAACCCGGGAGGTCGGTTAGTTTGAATTCAAATATTGAATCTAGTTTAATACAAGATTTCAACGCTTGGGACGAGAATAGTATTCTGTGCCCTACCCTCGAACGTTTACCTCACTTTTACTCCTATCACACTATTTTTTTTTTAGCGGGGGACAAATTTCACGGTGAAATCTTGCCTACCCATATTGCAAGACAACAATAATAGTTATTAATTTAATGGATCGCCCATATTTTCAAGCATAAACTTAATGTGAATCTTGCAGAACTGTTTACTTTTTGTGAGCGGAACAAGCAAGAAAAATTTAAATTCATTTCTTTGCAAAGCATCAATTTAATGTAAACTTACTGTAAAATAGGGATAGGCACAAAATCAAAATTTCAAATTATCCGATATCCGTTTCGGGTGCAGCGGATAATCCGAATAATACGGATAATTCGGATATCTAAATAGTACAGATTTGATTAAGGATTTGTAGAAAATCCGTACAGTGAAATATGACGAATAAAGGAATATGTGGATATCCGGATAACGCACCACATACTGATATCCTGACATTTCGGATAAACCGGATATTGGGGTAATTAGGATAATACGAATATCCGGATCGAAAATTATCCGATATCCAGATGAAATTTTATCCGGATCTCTAGTATAAAACCCGACAATGTAGACTGAGTCACTATATTTATTTTCAGTTCGAATGTGCGGTACAAGGACATCCACCCAGCTCCACGCTTCTCCCTTCCTCACTTCCACTCCTATGCATTCCCCGTGCAGCACCCAATGAACAGGCAGAAGGTGTGTGATTGATTGATTTGGTGTTTTAAGTCCACTTTACGTTGACTGGACTGGACCTACAGTAGGTCCAGTCCCGATTAGCCTTTCTGTGCATATAGTGGACTTAAAACAATAATTCAATCAATCAATACAGAGGTTGGGCATGTAATACTGCCTCTCTTCGAAATTTCCGGACACGCAACTGGACACAATGCTCGAAACTGCGCAGACAGAGGACAGCGATTCTGCTCCGTTTGACCTGCAACACGGCCTTGGCACCTCGCTGGGACCTTCTACTACGCGCGCCTCAAGGCAACTGTAGCATCCTTCGCGAGAAACAGAAAACAAGCTGTTCCTCCCGTTCTTGAACCAGATACGCAACGCGATCCTCAAGTTCGTCACCCTTGACGAGGTGATAAAGAAGATTGTCGTAGTTCTACCGGATGCAGTTGCAAAATCTTGTAAATATCCACCAGGGGCGCATTGAGTTTCTGAGCGGTCAGCGAGCAACGTGATCTCTCAGTTACTTGATGGCGAAGTAAGCGCTGGGGGTATCTAGAACAACTGCGAAAGGGAACATGAAATGTTTCCGGTTCATCCTTTTCACGGTCGTGCATTTCGTGCTTATTCCGGTGTTCAATTTTGGTTTCGCGTTGAATCCGTTTCGCTGTTATTCCTTTGGCGCTCCATCCGTTTCGCTGTTATTCCTTTGGCCCTCCATCCGTTTCGCTGTTATTCCTTTGGCCCTCCATCCGTTTCGCTGTTATTCCTTTTGCGCTCCATCCGTTTCGCTGTTATTCCTTTGCCGCTCCATCCGTTTCGCTGTTATTCCTTTGGCGCTCCATCCGTTTCGCTGTTATTCCTTCGGCGCTCCATCCGTTTCGCTGTTATTCCTTTGGGGCTCCATCCGTTTCGCTGTTATTCCTTTGGCGCTCCATCCGTTTCGCTGTTATTCCTTTGGCGCTCCATCCGTTTCGCTGTTATTCCTTTGGCGCTCCATCCGTTTCGCTGTTATTCCTTCGGCGCTCCATCCGTTTCGCTGTTATTCCTTTGGCCCTCCATCCGTTTCGCTGTTATTCCTTTGGCCCTCCATCCGTTTCGCTGTTATTCCTTTTGCGCTCCATCCGTTTCGCTGTTATTCCTTTGGCGCTCCATCCGTTTCGCTGTTATTCCTTCGGCGCTCCTTCCGTTTCTCTATTATTCCTTTGGCGCTCCATTCGTTTCGCTGATATTCCTTTGGCGCTCCATCCGTTTCGCTGTTATTCCTTTGGCCCTCCATCCGTTTCGCTGTTATTCCTTTGGCCCTCCATCCGTTTCGCTGTTATTCCTTTGGGGCTCCATCCGTTTCGCTGTTATTCCTTTGGCGCTCCATCCGTTTCGCTGTTATTCCTTAGGGCCCTCCATCCGTTTCGCTGTTATTCCTTTGGCGCTCCATCCGTTTCGCTGTTATTCCTTTGGGGCTCCATCCGTTCCGCTGTTATTCCTTTGGCGCTCCATCCGTTTCGCTGTTATTCCTTTGGGGCTCCATCCGTTTCGCTGTTATTCCTTTGGCGCTCCATTCGTTTCGCTGTTATTCCATTGGCGCTCCATCCGTTTCGCTGTTATTCCTTTGGTGCTCCATCCGTCTCGCTGTTATTCCTTTGGCCCTCCATCCGTTTCGCTGTTATTCCTTTGGCCCTCCATCCGTTTCGCTGTTATTCCATTGGCGCTCCATCCGTTTCGCTGTTATTCCTTTGGGGCTCCATCCGTTTCGCTGTTATTCCCTTGGCGCTCCATCCGCATCGCTGTTATTCCTTTGGCCCTCCATCCGTTTCGCTGTTATTCCTTTGGCGCTCCATCCGTTTCGCTGTTATTCCTTTGGCGCTCCATCCGTTTCGCTGTTATTCCTTTGGCCCTCCATCCGTTTCGCTGTTATTCCTTTGGCGCTCCATCCGTTTCGCTGTTATTCCTTTGGAGCTCCATCCGTTTCGCTGTTATTCCTTTGGGGCTCCATCCGTTTCGCTGTTATTCCTTTGGCGCTCCATCCGTTTCGCTGTTATTCCTTTGGCGCTCCATCCGTTTCGCTGTTATTCCTTTGGCGCTCCATCCGTTTCGCTGTAATTCCTTTGGCGCTCCATCCGTTTCGCTGTTATTCCTTTGGCCCTCCATCCGTTTCGCTGTTATTCCTTTGGGGCACCATCCGTTTCGCTGTTATTCCTTTGGGGCTCCATCCGTTTCGCTGTTATTCCCTTGGGGCTCCATCCGTTTCGCTGTTATTCCTTTGGCGCTCCATCCGTTTCGCTGTTATTCCTTTGGCGCTCCATCCGTTTCGCTGTTATTCCTTTGGCGCTCCATCCGTTTCGCTGTTATTCCTTTGGGGCTCCATCCGTTTCTCTGTTATTCCTTTGGGGCTCCATCCAATTCGCTGTTATTCCTTTGGGGCTCCATCCGTTTCGCTGTTATTCCTTTGGGAATCCATCCGTTTCGCTGTTATTCCTTTGGCGCTCCATCCGTTTCGCTGTTATTCCTTTGGGGCTCCATCCGTTTCGCTGTTATTCCTTTGGCGCTCCATCCGTTTCGCTGTTATTCCTTTGGCGCTCCATCCGTTTCGCTGTTATTCCTTTGGCCCTCCATCCGTTTCGCTGTTACTCCTTTGGCGCTCCATCCGTTTCGCTGTTATTCCTTTGGCCCTCCATCCGTTTCGCTGTTATTCCTTTGGCGCTCCATCCGTTTCGCTGTTATTCCTTTGGCGCTCGATCCGTTTCGCTGTTATTCCTTTGGCGCTCCATCCGTTTCGCTGTTATACCTTTGGCGCTCCATCCGTTTCGCTGTTATTCCTTTGGCGCTCCATCCGTTTCGCTGTTATTCCTTTGGCCCTCCATCCGTTTCGCTGTTATTCCTTTGGCGCTCCATCCGTTTCGCTGTTATTCCTTTGGGGCTCCATCCGTTTCGCTGTTATTCCTTTGGCGCTCCATCCGTTTCGCTGTTATTCCTTTGGGGCTCCATCCGTTTCGCTGTTATTCCTTTGGGGCTCCATCCGATTCGCTGTTATTCCTTTGGGGCTCCATCCGTTTCGCTGTTATTCCTTTGGGGCTCCATCCGTTTCGCTGTTATTCCTTTGGCGCTCCATCCGTTTCGCTGTTATTCCTTTGGCGCTCCATCCGTTTCGCTGTTATTCCTTTGGCGCTCCATCCGTTTCGCTGTTATTCCTTTGGCGCTCCATCCGTTTCGCTGTTATTCCTTTGGCCCTCCATCCGTTTCGCTGTTATTCCTTTGGCGCTCCATCCGTTTCGCTGTTATTCCTTTGGCGCTCCATCCGTTTCGCTGTTATTCCTTTGGCCCTCCATCCGTTTCGCTGTTATTCCTTTGGCGCTCCATCCGTTTCGCTGTTATTCCTTTGGCGCTCCATCCGTTTCGCTGTTATTCCTTTGGCGCTCCATCCGTTTCGCTGTTATTCCTTTGGCGCTCCATCCGTTTCGCTGTTATTCCTTTGGGGCTCCATCCGTTTCGCTGTTATTCCTTTGGGGCTCCATCCGTTTCGCTGTTATTCCTTTGGGGCTCCATCCGTTTCGCTGTTATTCCTTTGGGGCTCCATCCGTTTCGCTGTTATTCCTTTGGGGCTCCATCCGTTTCGCTGTTATTCCTTTGGCGCTCCATCCGTTTCGCTGTTATTCCTTTGGCGCTCCATCCGTTTCGCTGTTATTCCTTTGGGGCTCCATCCGTTTCGCTGTTATTCCTTTGGCCCTCCATCCGTTTCGCTGTTATTCCTTTGGCGCTCCATCCGTTTCGCTGTTATTCCTTTGGGGCTCCATCCGTTTCGCTGTTATTCCTTTGGCGCTCCATCCGTTTCGCTGTTATTCCTTTGGCCCTCCATCCGTTTCGCTGTTATTCCTTTGGCCCTCCATCCGTTTCGCTGTTATTCCTTTGGCCCTCCATCCGTTTCGCTGTTATTCCATTGGCGCTCCATCCGTTTCGCTGTTATTCCTTTGGCGCTCCATCCGTTTCGCTGTTATTCCTTTGGCGCTCCATCCGTTTCGCTGTTATTCCTTTGGCCCTCCATCCGTTTCGCTGTTATTCCTTTGGCGCTCCATCCGTTTCGCTGTTATTCCTTTGGCGCTCCATCCGTTTCGCTGTTATTCCTTTGGCGCTCCATCCGTTTCGCTGTTATTCCTTTGGCCCTCCATCCGTTTCGCTGTTATTCCTTTGGCCCTCCATCCGTTTCGCTGTTATTCCTTTGGCGCTCCATCCGTTTCGCTGTTATTCCTTTGGCGCTCCATCCGTTTCGCTGTTATTCCTTTGGCGCTCCATCCGTTTCGCTGTTATTCCTTTGGCCCTCCATCCGTTTCGCTGTTATTCGTTTGGCGCTCCATCCGTTTCGCTGTTATTCCTTTGGCCCTCCATCCGTTTCGCTGTTATTCCTTTGGCGCTCCATCCGTTTCGCTGTTATTCCTTTGGGGCTCCATCCGTTTCGCTGTTATTCCTTTGGGGCTCCATCCGTTTCGCTGTTATTCCTTTGGGGCTCCATCCGTTTCGCTGTTATTCCTTTGGGGCTCCATCCGTTTCGCTGTTATTCCTTTGGGGCTCCATCCGTTTCGCTGTTATTCCTTTGGCGCTCCATCCGTTTCGCTGTTATTCCTTTGGCGCTCCATCCGTTTCGCTGTTATTCCTTTGGCGCTCCATCCGTTTCGCTGTTATTCCTTTGGCGCTCCATCCGTTTCGCTGTTATTCCTTTGGCCCTCCATCCGTTTCGCTGTTATTCCTTTGGCCCTCCATCCGTTTCGCTGTTATTCCTTTGGCCCTCCATCCGTTTCGCTGTTATTCCTTTGGGGCTCCATCCGTTTCGCTGTTATTCCTTTGACGCTCCATCCGTTTCGCTGTTATTCCTTTGGGGCTCCATCCGTTTCGCTGTTATTCCTTTGACGCTCCATCCGTTTCGCTGTTATTCCTTTGGCGCTCCATCCGTTTCGCTGTTATTCCTTTGGCGCTCCATCCGTTTCGCTGTTATTCCTTTGGCGCTCCATCCGTTTCGCTGTTATTCCTTTGGCCCTCCATCCGTTTCGCTGTTATTCCTTTGGCGCTCCATCCGTTTCGCTGTTATTCCTTTGGGGCTCCATCCGTTTCGCTGTTATTCCTTTGGCGCTCCATCCGTTTCGCTGTTATTCCTTTGGGGCTCCATCCGTTTCGCTGTTATTCCTTTGGCGCTCCATCCGTTTCGCTGTTATTCCTTTGGGGCTCCATCCGTTTCGCTGTTATTCCTTTGGGGCTCCATCCAATTCGCTGTTATTCCTTTGGGGCTCCATCCGTTTCGCTGTTATTCCTTTGGGGCTCCATCCGTTTCGCTGTTATTCCTTTGGCGCTCCATCCGTTTCGCTGTTATTCCTTTGGGGCTCCATCCGTTTCGCTGTTATTCCTTTGGCGCTCCATCCGTTTCGCTGTTATTCCTTTGGCGCTCCATCCGTTTCGCTGTTATTCCTTTGGCCCTCCATCCGTTTCGCTGTTACTCCTTTGGCGCTCCATCCGTTTCGCTGTTATTCCTTTGGCCCTCCATCCGTTTCGCTGTTATTCCTTTGGCGCTCCATCCGTTTCGCTGTTATTCCTTTGGCGCTCGATCCGTTTCGCTGTTATTCCTTTGGCGCTCCATCCGTTTCGCTGTTATACCTTTGGCGCTCCATCCGTTTCGCTGTTATTCCTTTGGCGCTCCATCCGTTTCGCTGTTATTCCTTTGGCCCTCCATCCGTTTCGCTGTTATTCCTTTGGCGCTCCATCCGTTTCGCTGTTATTCCTTTGGGGCTCCATCCGTTTCGCTGTTATTCCTTTGGCGCTCCATCCGTTTCGCTGTTATTCCTTTGGGGCTCCATCCGTTTCGCTGTTATTCCTTTGGGGCTCCATCCGATTCGCTGTTATTCCTTTGGGGCTCCATCCGTTTCGCTGTTATTCCTTTGGGGCTCCATCCGTTTCGCTGTTATTCCTTTGGCGCTCCATCCGTTTCGCTGTTATTCCTTTGGCGCTCCATCCGTTTCGCTGTTATTCCTTTGGCGCTCCATCCGTTTCGCTGTTATTCCTTTGGCGCTCCATCCGTTTCGCTGTTATTCCTTTGGCCCTCCATCCGTTTCGCTGTTATTCCTTTGGCGCTCCATCCGTTTCGCTGTTATTCCTTTGGCGCTCCATCCGTTTCGCTGTTATTCCTTTGGCCCTCCATCCGTTTCGCTGTTATTCCTTTGGCGCTCCATCCGTTTCGCTGTTATTCCTTTGGCGCTCCATCCGTTTCGCTGTTATTCCTTTGGCGCTCCATCCGTTTCGCTGTTATTCCTTTGGCGCTCCATCCGTTTCGCTGTTATTCCTTTGGGGCTCCATCCGTTTCGCTGTTATTCCTTTGGGGCTCCATCCGTTTCGCTGTTATTCCTTTGGGGCTCCATCCGTTTCGCTGTTATTCCTTTGGGGCTCCATCCGTTTCGCTGTTATTCCTTTGGGGCTCCATCCGTTTCGCTGTTATTCCTTTGGGGCTCCATCCGTTTCGCTGTTATTCCTTTGGGGCTCCATCCGTTTCGCTGTTATTCCTTTGGGGCTCCATCCGTTTCGCTGTTATTCCTTTGGCCCTCCATCCGTTTCGCTGTTATTCCTTTGGCGCTCCATCCGTTTCGCTGTTATTCCTTTGGCCCTCCATCCGTTTCGCTGTTATTCCTTTGGCGCTCCATCCGTTTCGCTGTTATTCCTTTGGGGCTCCATCCGTTTCGCTGTTATTCCTTTGGCCCTCCATCCGTTTCGCTGTTATTCCTTTGGCGCTCCATCCGTTTCGCTGTTATTCCTTTGGCGCTCCATCCGTTTCGCTGTTATTCCTTTGGCGCTCCATCCGTTTCGCTGTTATTCCTTTGGCGCTCCATCCGTTTCGCTGTTATTCCTTTGGCGCTCCATCCGTTTCGCTGTTATTCCTTTGGCGCTCCATCCGTTTCGCTGTTATTCCTTTGGCGCTCCATCCGTTTCGCTGTTATTCCTTTGGCCCTCCATCCGTTTCGCTGTTATTCCTTTGGCCCTCCATCCGTTTCGCTGTTATTCCTTTGGCGCTCCATCCGTTTCGCTGTTATTCCTTTGGCGCTCCATCCGTTTCGCTGTTATTCCTTTGGCGCTCCATCCGTTTCGCTGTTATTCCTTTGGCGCTCCATCCGTTTCGCTGTTATTCGTTTGGCGCTCCATCCGTTTCGCTGTTATTCCTTTGGCCCTCCATCCGTTTCGCTGTTATTCCTTTGGCGCTCCATCCGTTTCGCTGTTATTCCTTTGGGGCTCCATCCGTTTCGCTGTTATTCCTTTGGGGCTCCATCCGTTTCGCTGTTATTCCTTTGGGGCTCCATCCGTTTCGCTGTTATTCCTTTGGGGCTCCATCCGTTTCGCTGTTATTCCTTTGGGGCTCCATCCGTTTCGCTGTTATTCCTTTGGCGCTCCATCCGTTTCGCTGTTATTCCTTTGGCGCTCCATCCGTTTCGCTGTTATTCCTTTGGCCCTCCATCCGTTTCGCTGTTATTCCTTTGGCCCTCCATCCGTTTCGCTGTTATTCCTTTGGCGCTCCATCCGTTTCGCTGTTATTCCTTTGGGGCTCCATCCGTTTCGCTGTTATTCCTTTGCCGCTCCATCCGTTTCGCTGTTATTCCTTTGGCGCTCCATCCGTTTCGCTGTTATTCCTTTGGCGCTCCATCCGTTTCGCTGTTATTCCTTTGGCGCTCCATCCGTTTCGCTGTTATTCCTTTGGCCCTCCATCCGTTTCGCTGTTATTCCTTTGGCGCTCCATCCGTTTCGCTGTTATTCCTTTGGGGCTCCATCCGTTTCGCTGTTATTCCTTTGGCGCTCCATCCGTTTCGCTGTTATTCCTTTGGCCCTCCATCCGTTTCGCTGTTATTCCTTTGGCGCTCCATCCGTTTCGCTGTTATTCCTTTGGCCCTCCATCCGTTTCGCTGTTATTCCTTTGGCGCTCCATCCGTTTCGCTGTTATTCCTTTGGCGCTCCATCCGTTTCGCTGTTATTCCTTTGGGGCTCCATCCGTTTCGCTGTTATTCCTTTGGCCCTCCATCCGTTTCGCTGTTATTCCTTTGGCGCTCCATCCGTTTCGCTGTTATTCCTTTGGCCCTCCATCCGTTTCGCTGTTATTCCTTTGGCGCTCCATCCGTTTCGCTGTTATTCCTTTGGCGCTCCATCCGTTTCGCTGTTATTCCTTTGGCGCTCCATCCGTTTCGCTGTTATTCCTTTGGCCCTCCATCCGTTTCGCTGTTATTCCTTTGGGGCTCCATCCGTTTCGCTGTTATTCCTTTGGCGCTCCATCCGTTTCGCTGTTATTCCTTTGGCGCTCCATCCGTTTCGCTGTTATTCCTTTGGCGCTCCATCCGTTTCGCTGTTATTCCTTTGGCACTCCATCCGTTTCGCTGTTATTCGTTTGGCGCTCCATCCGTTTCGCTGTTATTCCTTTGGCCCTCCATCCGTTTCGCTGTTATTCCTTTGGCGCTCCATCCGTTTCGCTGTTATTCCTTTGGGGCTCCATCCGTTTCGCTGTTATTCCTTTGGGGCTCCATCCGTTTCGCTGTTATTCCTTTGGCCCTCCATCCGTTTCGCTGTTATTCCTTTGGGGCTCCATCCGTTTCGCTGTTATTCCTTTGGGGCTCCATCCGTTTCGCTGTTATTCCTTTGGCGCTCCATCCGTTTCGCTGTTATTCCTTTGGCGCTCCATCCGTTTCGCTGTTATTCCTTTGGCGCTCCATCCGTTTCGCTGTTATTCCTTTGGCGCTCCATCCGTTTCGCTGTTATTCCTTTGGCCCTCCATCCGTTTTGCTGTTATTCCTTTGGCCCTCCATCCGTTTCGTTGTTATTCCTTTGGCGCTCCATCCGTTTCGCTGTTATTCCTTTGGGGCTCCATCCGTTTCGCTGTTATTCCTTTGACGCTCCATCCGTTTCGCTGTTATTCCTTTGGCGCTCCATCCGTTTCGCTGTTATTCCTTTGGCGCTCCATCCGTTTCGCTGTTATTCCTTTGGCGCTCCATCCGTTTCGCTGTTATTCCTTTGGCCCTCCATCCGTTTCGCTGTTATTCCTTTGGCGCTCCATCCGTTTCGCTGTTATTCCTTTGGGGCTCCATCCGTTTCGCTGTTATTCCTTTGGCGCTCCATCCGTTTCGCTGTTATTCCTTTGGCCCTCCATCCGTTTCGCTGTTATTCCTTTGGGGCTCCATCCGTTTCGCTGTTATTCCTTTGGCGCTCCATCCGTTTCGCTGTTATTCCTTTGGCGCTCCATCCGTTTCGCTGTTATTCCTTTGGCGCTCCATCCGTTTCGCTGTTATTCCTTTGGCGCTCCATCCGTTTCGCTGTTATTCCTTTGGCCCTCCATCCGTTTCGCTGTTATTCCTTTGGCGCTCCATCCGTTTCGCTGTTATTCCTTTGGCGCTCCATCCGTTTCGCTGTTATTCCTTTGGCCCTCCATCCGTTTCGCTGTTATTCCTTTTGCGCTCCATCCGTTTCGCTGTTATTCCTTTGGCGCTCCATCCGTTTCGCTGTTATTCCTTTGGCGCTCCATCCGTTTCGCTGTTATTCCTTTGGCGCTCCATCCGTTTCGCTGTTATTCCTTTGGCGCTCCATCCGTTTCGCTGTTATTCCTTTGGCCCTCCATCCGTTTCGCTGTTATTCCTTTGGCGCTCCATCCGTTTCGCTGTTATTCCTTTGGCGCTCCATCCGTTTCGCTGTTATTCCTTTGGCGCTCCATCCGTTTCGCTGTTATTCCTTTGGCGCTCCATCCGTTTCGCTGTTATTCCTTTGGCGCTCCATCCGTTTCGCTGTTATTCCTTTGGCGCTCCATTCGTTTCGCTGTTATTCCTTTGGCCCTCCATCCGTTTCGCTGTTATTCCTTTGGCGCTCCATCCGTTTCGCTGTTATTCCTTTGGGGCTCCATCCGTTTCGCTGTTATTCCTTTGGCCCTCCATCCGTTTCGCTGTTATTCCTTTGGCCCTCCATCCGTTTCGCTGTTATTCCTTTGGGGCTCCATCCGTTTCGCTGTTATTCCTTTGGCCCTCCATCCGTTTCGCTGTTATTCCTTTGGCCCTCCATCCGTTTCGCTGTTATTCCTTTGGGGCTCCATCCGTTTCGCTGTTATTCCTTTGGCCCTCCATCCGTTTCGCTGTTATTCCTTTCGCGCTGTTATATCACTATTCTTATACCGTCCTTTTACCTATTCATGTGATACAAATATAATGTTAATTAATTTGAATATTTTAATTAATACTATTTTAAATAATTCCATATAATTATAATTATTTTAATTTTAGCATTATTATTATTATTACGATAATTGTTATTTTGAGACACTTGGTTCGGAGCCCCCGAAATATATTTCTAGATACGTGCCTGAAATCTGTTCAAAGTGTGATATAGCCTAGAGCCAGGATTTATAAGGACAATCAAACAGTAAAATAAGTAAGTCAATAAGCACAAAAATTGAAAAAAAAATAAGCACCAAAATAAGCATAAACAAATACATGAAAATCTGAAAAAAATATTTGTTTATTAGATCTCTTACCTTACTCAAAGGTGTTACAGTATGTAAGGAAGGTCATCCTTAGATTTTATTGTGTGAAGCTCCTGCGTCTTGTCATTGAAGAATGACTTGTACAGTGAAAATGTTCTTTGACACCACAGGAGCATGTGAAAAACACCACAATTCTTCTTCGGTGAATTCCTCTTCAATGTCTGTTTCTTCACCAGAAATCTTTTAATAAATTTGACAGTGTTTTGTAACCGGGATTTTTCAGTAATACCTGACTGATCTTGTCGGACACAATTTTAGCAACACTGAGTTTCTGAAGACAACGTTACTGAAATTTCATCAATCAGAGGAAGTGTATGTTGCAATGCATTATTTCGAGCTTTCAACTGTGTTATAATATCAGGTAATTTGGAAAAATGATTATGGATGCACTGTATCTTTTCTTGTATGCCGTGCTGCTATTTAGAAGCATTGATCTCGTCGTCCCGATGCCATCGTGTGATTGAAATATGACAGATGTGGCTATAATATGCTATTTTAAACCAAAATCATAAAATAAGCAAGCATAACAGTTTCCTGCAGAAATAAGCTTTTATAAGCACTTTCAACCTTAGTAAAATAGCTCATCAAGGTATGTAATACGAAGTATAACCTTTCTCCTTACCATTAGAAGTCTGGAAAAGAATATGCATTTCGCTTGTAAATACGGGCTAACCTATTCACTGTAGGTGTGTTTCACCTACGTCACAAACTGTTGCATTGTGGGATCGAGCAGCCAGGATTGAGGCCAGCTCTTGTAAGCATACGGAATTCAAGCAGGCGGGTGGGAAATTTGAAATTTCGAATCTAGTTTACGATTGTAAAGGGTGTTTCATAAAGTGCTCAGTTTTTGAAAATGCAATAACTCAGCCAAAATTGCATTAAAGTTGACATTTTTATTTTTATTATTTTACACATTCACTACGATTTAATAATTGAAAAGTGGAAAGTGTCCAGCATATGCCCGTATGCGATTTAAAAGTGAAAAATGATGTCTGGCATATGTCCATATGGCATATTTCTTCGTTTCGCATGATCGGTTGCTTTGATCTCTTGCGTCAACTGAACCTCCTTGTAAGGGTGCATATGAAGGTCTTCTTTCAGTATTCGTTGCACTGAGGATACAGTTATCCCCAACTGTTGTGAACGACGGCGAAGTGACTTCGCGGGGCTAACATTCACACTGTCTTGCACTACTGCAATGTTTTCATCTGTGCGACGACTAAGTTTTCGCTCAGGAGAATTTATGGTTGCAACTGACCCAGATATCTCGAATTTCTTCACCAACCTCCTAACTGTTGTTGCAGTGGGGGCATTGTTACCAGTAGCGTACGCAGGATTTCATCAAGGGGGGTGTTATTTCTAAAACTTTTTTTCCAAATTCACATTACCATTGTTTTATTATACTTTAATTAAATAATAATAATTACAATTAATTAATAATACTTATAATTAATTAATTAGCTGAATT
Organism: Lepisma saccharinum; assembly: GCF_977018435.1. NCBI lineage: Eukaryota > Metazoa > Arthropoda > Insecta > Zygentoma > Lepismatidae > Lepisma > Lepisma saccharinum. The sequence goes on from NC_139258.1 coordinate 3,830,861, forward strand.
AATACAATAATACTACAAATACCACTACTGCTACTATTAAGTAGTAGAGATCTACATAAATATAGTATTTATGAAAACAATAGAACGAAATTACTTTCTAGTCATTCGATTTTTAGCAAATCCTGGGAGCATTTTTTTTGTTTGTTTGTTACGAAATAATTGTCTGGTCAATGAGGTGAGACATTTAAAGGGTGAAGAAGATCCATAAATACAAGAAAATATATTAAAATAAATTGAAATAATCAAAGTATGGAACTCATCCAAGGAGCTGCGGTGATCTGGTCGGTAGAGCGTCTGACAAGTGATATCACGCGGTAGATCCGGATTCGATTCCCGAAATTGGTTGGAATTTTTCTGACTTTTTCCCCGCATAAATGTCCCCGATAATTCACATCTGGATTAACTCGCTGTTCTTACCAACAAAACATTTTACAATAGTTAATCTTATTGTCGTTTGAATAATTGTCTAGTCAACAAGGTGAGACATTTTAAAGAGAGACATTCAAACGTGCTGCGGTAAACAATACAATGGGAAGGCGAATTCGTGACTGTATTCTTGTCCGCCTAGCCTTTGTCTATAAATTAGCCTCTTACAACATACCAATAACTTTATTTAGTTAATTATCATTTTTCACACACAAAAAAATACATGTTCGTTGAACACTGGCGTACATAGAGGGATGGCCGATGGTGTTCCAGCCCCTACCGAAATTTTGATAAAATCAGAATTTTCAAATAAAAATCCGTTAAGAACTTTAAAAAATCAAAATGTGTAAATGCGAAACCTCTTTTAAAGTGAGTCCCGATTACTTTTTTGTATTTGAATCCATTTTTAAAGACTGAGAAGCTCCAAAGATACGAAATATTTTATTATGCATCCTGCCCTCCAAAACGAAGCCATGTGCTATCCACATTTACTATACCAGCCCCTCCGGAACAAAAAAAATCCTTTGTACGCCAGTGTGTTGAACATTGTTGCAACTGAGATACAAAACAACTTTTTTCTCTTTTAAATCATAGTTACCCTAACCTAACCTCATAATCTCGTGGTTATTTTCAAGGCATCACTCTGAAAGACACGTGTGTTTGGAATGCTGTGCTTTTCTCCATGCTGCATGGAAATAATAATTCAAATTATTATATTATTATTATTAGTAGTAGTAGTAGTAGTAGAAGTAGTAATAGTAATATTATTGTCCCAGATCTTTGACTGTGAAAAATTGTCCATTTAATTTTTTCCACAGCATTTTTCATAATATTTCACAAGCTCAAGGGGGGGTTTAAACCCCGTAACCCCCCTTGCGTACGCCACTGACTGTTACGTCTGAAGATCGCGCGAAGATTACGAACTGTGTGTGCACAAGACGCCTCGTTTCTGTAATGTGTTTTCAAGATAACGACGCGTTGCTCGATAGTGAACCGCTCCATGGCAACTAAACTGAACAAATGCCAAGAAATTGCTCAAGTAATAATCGGAGTGATCAGAGATTACGAAAATGATAAGAACAGTGTTGCCAACCTTCAAACAAAAAAATGATAAGCGATTTAAGAACTGCGCACTTTATGAAACACCCTTTACAATGTGCAGTATTCGGTGTTTCAAACAGAAGTTCATGTTATTTCACGATATTTCCTTGCACACCACAAACAAAATGACCCACAAATATGGCGGCTGTGCTCATCCTGATCTCACATGAAACCCATCTCTAGTATCGTTATTTTGGAGGCAAATAGGCCCACACGAAATACTCGTTAGCGGTTTTCGTTGATCCTGTTCCAAAGGTGAGAAACCAACATGCAAAATGATTGTGAATTCAAGGAGACAGGCCTCGTGTATTAATTCTAAACTCGTCGATACAGTGTTTTTACTCATCTTGCAGCCTCGGCTTAAATAACAGACATATTTTTGAGCCTCACTGCTGAAAATCAAGGAAAACCGCTTCTTCATGATATAAAAGTGAAAATAAAATTAGGATTGACCTTCCTGTAGCAATGGGCGTGTTGCGTTCCTTCAGTTAGACGTTGATGGAGTGTTGTTGACCTTGAAGGAAAGCATCTGCAAGTAGGAAAGACGCCAGAATATGACAATTGGTTCATTAAGACAACCAAATCACATACTGCAATGGGGATTTTTGTTCCGAACTTCTGTTTCAATTAGAATGAATGATGAGATGAGCCAATGAAATGGATGATGGGGAAATCATAATTAGGGAACGGAACTTTATGTGCTAAAAAACTCAGAAATATTTATTTTTTATGTGTCATAAATGTTGAAAATATGTGATAAAAACAGGAAAATATGTGACAAAAATAAAAATATTTGGTAACAAAAACAAACTATAACATGCATTTTAAACACCTGAAATTAGTTTCTAAATGATTACCTCTTAGCGACCTATTTTTTGGAAGAGTTGCAGCGGATCACCATAGTTTTTTCCAAATTCTCCATTGTAAATCTGTGACGATTATCTCTAAAAAGCATTTATATTGTGAGAAAGATCGCTCCACGTCACAAGAAACAATTCTTGCATATTTGAAGCACGAAATGTCACTAACGCTGAAGTTTTCCAAAGCTTCCTCTTCCTCTACTTCACCTCCTTCCAAAACACATGCAATTTGGCACAATGTTTGAAAACCTTGGTTTTTCCCCAAAAGTTCTGTACATTTAGACATTTAGATCCAGTGAGTTCTTTCAGTTTCGTTTCTACTATACGGACTTTACCAATGGAAGCTGCCAAAGTGTTCGCGGACGATTCAAGCTTTCATATGGAATTAGAGAGAATGGACAGGTTTGTTGAGATGTATGCCAATTCGACTTTTAAGGAGGGCTCCATCAACAGTTCTTGCAGAATTCTTCTTTGTCGAGATCATTTACAACAGATACAATTTTTTTCAAAGTTCTGGGCATAACATCTGCATCGCGTAACTACAGGTGTAGGGGGAAGGGGAACCTCAGGACATTTTTGTTTAAAAATGTCTATTCTTCTAGGCGACTTGATAAAAACTTTCTTCCCATTTGAAACCAGTTTATCGACATTGGGAAAAAGAGCTCTTATCTTTTCACATATTCTATGCAACGCATGCGCGACACATGTAACGTGCACCATTTTGGGGTAGCTAACGGCAAGACCACTGCATGTAAGCTGCAGCATCTGTCAAGAGAAGAACATTGTCAAATTTTATGCCTTCTGGCCACAATAGCTGCATTGCTTCATTAAAAAGCCTTGCTATCGTTACTTGTAGCCAGCCACAGCTACTCACAGCTATTTTCTCCCAATAGGATCGTAGGCGAGGTGCCAGAAGTCTGCCAGCGAGGGTGTTCAAAGACAAAAAACCTAGCACTCTCGATATGAAAGAGGTGGGGAGAATAAACATTTTTCCTTCGAGGATTTCGAGGTAGATGAAGTCAATGAGCGATTTTATGTATTTAAAATGAAAATTCGCAAAATATGTATTTACATACGGAAAACTGGAAAATATGTGTTTTTATGTAAAATAAAATTTGCTGTGTTGACATATAAGGCTATGATCAGAATTTTTACAAAAATGAGGGTCTCTATCTTATCGCAGAAAAAACATTTATTTACCTGAAGTTCCTTTCCCTAATCATAATGATAATCCTGTGACAAGAAGCTAGCGAATTGATAACGAATTACAATAGCTATGTTAAACTCATAACTCAGTCCTTAGCATTCAAGTGCACAGTTATATACGCCAGCACTTAGCGACCTTCTGATTATTATACATACAAGCACATATATTTACATATGTAGGAAATCCTTTTTGTCTTTACATAATTGTTCCTACATATTTGTTTCAAACTATTCAGGGTCATGCAGTGAAGTTTATTCCTTATATAATGCCAAATATGATTGAAACAAATTAATGTAAATAATAAATCATATGCATTGTACAATCAACAGATAATGGTAAGCAAATTGTCCACCGCTATTTTCATTACCTTTTTATTATACACTCTGTGTTGTTTTAAGGAATGAAACTATGTTGGTTCGAAGCAGGCATTGTTCTCTGCTTATTGACATCATTATTTCAATTCATTGTTATCACATTGTGTAATTCAGACCGAATGAAAGTGGTGGTGGACAATTCGCCTACTGTTTCTTTCGCCGTTGCGTGTACAATTCATTACATTATTCTATTACATATTTTTTTTATACTCTGTTCCAGAGAGTTTTAGAGGAGATGAAACAATGCCAGTATTAGCGAAAATGCTTTCAAAAATTTCAAAATCAAAAAATAAGGAATACACTGATATATATCATGTTTGTTAAGCTTTCCCTCAAAAGTCATATGAAATCTTGCACACACACTTGGACACATTTTCATGAAATAACTAAATGTGCGTGATAATGGATGCTATTCAATTTGACGTCATCATGCAGTGTACTCTGGGAAGAAATCGGGCAAACATATTCACGTGCGTTAAGGAGATCGTATTAAACAGGGTTGAGGTCCAGAAATTTTAAATAAATTCAATTCCGGTCCAAGATAAATTCAACAAGCGTAAACGGGTTCTGGACCGAAAAGAACCTTTTTATCTATAAAGTATTTGAATACGGTCCAGGAACCTTTTTTCCCGGCTGAATTTAAATACGGTCCAGGAATATTTTTCCGGATCAATTTAAAAACTGTCCAGGGACCTTTTTCAATTAAACCTGGACCGAATTAATTTAAATACTGTCCAGGGACCTTTTTCAATTAAACTTGGACCGAATTAATTTAAATACTGTCCAGGGACCTTTTTTCAATTAAACCTGGACCGAATTAATTTAAATACTGTCCAGGGACCTTTTTTTCAATTAAACTTGGACCGAATTAATTTAAATACTGTCCAGGGACCTTTTTTTCAATTAAACCTGGACCGAATTAATTTAAATACTGTCCAGAGACCGTTTTTCAATTAAACTTGGACCGAATTAATTTAAATACTGTCCAGGGACCTTTTTCAATTAAACCTGGACCGAATTAATTTAAATACTGTCCAGGGACCTTTTTTTCAATTAAACTTGGACCGAATTAATTTAAATACTGTCCAGGGACCTTTTTTTCAATTAAACTTGGACCGAATTAATTTAAATACTGTCCAGGGACCTTTTTTTCAATTAAACCTGGACCGAATTAATTTAAATACTGTCCAGAGACCGTTTTTCAATTAAACTTGGACCGAATTAATTTAAATACTGTCCAGGGACCTTTTTTCAATTAAACTTGGACCGAATTAATTTAAATACTGTCCAGGGACCTTTTTTCAATTAAACTTGGACCGAATTAATTTAAATACTGTCCAGGGACCTTTTTTTCAATTAAACTTGAACCGAATTAATTTAAATACTGTCCAGGGACCTTTTTTTCAATTAAACCTGGACCGAATTAATTTAAATACTGTCCAGGGACCGTTTTTCAATTAAACTTGGACCGAATTAATTTAAATACTGTCCAGGGACCTTTTTTCAATTAAACTTGGACCGAATTAATTTAAATACTGTCCAGGGACCTTTTTTCAATTAAACTTGGACCGAATTAATTTAAATACTGTCCAGGGACCTTTTTTTCAATTAAACTTGAACCGAATTAATTTAAATACTGTCCAGGGACCTTTTTTTCAATTAAACCTGGACCGAATTAATTTAAATACTGTCCAGGGACCTTTTTTCAATTGAACTTGGACCGAATTAAAATTGTCCGAGAAAGAAACGTTCCGATCCTGCAGTGGAACCCAATCAAACCCATTAGAACTTATGAATTCCTGGATCTTTAACAACCCTGGTATGAGAAGCCTTTTTACAGTGAGAAAATTTACATTTCACCACTACTTTCACGATTATAAGCACAAAAGCTACCCGGCATGTTTTCAACGCAGATTCAGTTTGCCCGAAATATGGCGCAATGATAATTCTGGAGGAAGTTGTTCGCTGAATATCGTCCATTAAACGTAAACCTGTACAGAGCTTGAATGTGACACACTGCAGTGAAACTCCTGCAAATAACATGAAATTGTCACAAAGGAATAAGTGATTGTGAACCTGGAAAGACATGATTTCTTTCGATAAACCTGTGCACGACACTGAATGCTTTGTACTGAAAGGTAAGAAATCTGTCTGTGAATTCACGTTCATTTGTTCCGTTTCTCTCCAATTTTAAACCTTGCTTAATTACAAGGGTGAATGGACATCGAACTTCTCAATCGAGGATCAAACTGGTCATGCAACATGTTATGCTTTGAATTATGTAAACGTGTCCGGGAAAGCTAAAAAATCATAAAAGATGTCGACTCGTCTAAGGGAACATGATATAATATGTAACACGAAACTCTCCTTGAATTGCTGCAGGTAAAACGCAAAGGGCGTACACAACAAGAGGCCTCAATTATCGAAAACCCCATACATCGAAGCGTATCACGTGCACAGTCCTGCCACCTTCGGTAAAGTGCCAAACTACCTTGAACAACGTAGTGTGGAAAACGACCCAAGAAACTGGTTCCCGAGACGATGACAACATAGATGGCAGTGCGATTAGCACAGCTCCTAATTTTGTTATGAAAGTAATGCGGCTTAGTTAGTTTTTGGAATATATTTTGTAGATTTGTTTGTCTTGAAAGGCGGTACGTGAATTGATGGAAACAGTTATATTTGTGGAGTGATTTGCAGTCACGAAATTGCATTAATTTGGAAAGAAAAGTAAATAAAATTAATAAATAAATATCATGCGTAACACAAGAAGAAACATCGCAAATGTGATTCCGGGCGTCAGGTCTTGGACTGTGTATTAGAGTTTATTTTTCTATGTTATTAGAATATAAATAGTATCCTGAGAGATATTTCATACCGAGGCGACAAACCACAAGTGTCGCTTGAAAGCGAGCAGACGGTAATCAATGCAGCCTTTCGAACCGTAGGGACACAAGCTTTTTCCTTAAGGAGATTTTATGTCAAAGCGACACGCGACAAACTATACGGGGATTTCACACCAAAACGACACGGGTCCTTCGGTCCAAGGCAACTTTCATACCGAAGCGACACGCGACATATGTCACTTGGAAACGAGCCAATCAAGAGCAACATTTCGCATCGTAGCGGAATGATGGGCAGCACAGGCTAGCTTGTCGCTTTGGTACGCAATCTCCCTAAAGCAAGACACTCATTGCATCGCGCATGCGCGAACAACAAATCACGGCAACACGTTGCAAGCTATTGGGGAAAAGGACCCAGTATGGCGACACGTGTGGCTTATCGTATCGCCTAGATCTGTTGTTGTAACATACGGTTTATCGTGTTGCCTAGATTTGCTGTTCGCATAATTAGCAGCAAACACTTGCTAATAGACTGAAGGCACCATGTCGCTTGTCACTTAGTTGGGAACTCCCCCTGTGGCGCGTCGCTTCGGTCTGAGCACCCTTCCATTAAGGAGATTTCAGACCGAAGTAACAAGTAGCACGCGAATACGGCATATGCACGTGTTGTTTGCTGTTTCGACCCTCATGCGCAATGAATGCTATTTTACAGTCTGGAAGTGTCTGTGTCACTAGTCACATCATTGTGAACATCCCGTGTCGCTTGTCCCATTGGTCTGAAAGTTTCCTTACACTCATGTCGATGGCATTAAGGATGTTTTGTGGGTTTCCCCTTGTCGTTTCATGCAATCATCATTATCATCATTGCCGCGATTAGTTTAAAGCGGAAGAAAAGAGACAGTAAATATCAAAAATACAAATGCTTCAGTGTGTATATCTTTTAAAGAAATGATGATGATGATAATAATAAACCTAATTCATACACAAAAATTTAGTTACCAAGTGCATTCAACGCGTATTATTAATGAAAGTATAACGATAACAGGACGTGGTCACTATATAGAATGTTCGTTAATATCTTCGCGAACCACTGTACCAAATATATCAATTATCACATTCATAGAAATGCTTCATGTAAAAGAATCAGACGTTGCAGCGAAAACTCAATTTACTTCCATTATAAGCAGACGAATACTATGCACCGAGACCAACAGCAGCGCCTCTAGCGGTATCATATTCGAGTGGAACCAGCCAGAGAGCCAGAACCGTGCCGTTTTCCACACTACGTTATTCAAGGCACTGTAGTTCAGCCCTATTATTAACTAATCTCGTAAACGTAAAATCGTGTTGTAGTGTGCTGATAATATCGATATTTAAACAAAAGACTATCTCTTCTTGTTACATATAGATAGTGGTGAAACATTTGTCAATATTCATTTTTCCTGTCCGTAACCTTGCTATGAGGGAACGAATTATGTATGAGAAAACTGTAATTCTGAAGGAATCTTGAAACACGAATGTAATATATATTTAAAATGTCACGAATTTATTACAATAATTTGTGGTCAATTTGATTGGCACTTGTTTTCCTTGTTGTTATCGCTCCCAACATTTCATGTTATGTCACTAAAGAAGAAAAAACTGAAGGTATTCTGTTGTGAACAAGATTGCCTTCAGCTGTAAATAAGTTGTTGTTAAAATGACATTTTAAATTAAAATGAGCATTGCACATGTTTTCTATGACCTTCACTGTCCACTTATGCTCAACACACTACCGACAACAGTGGTACATCAACACTCGCCAAACTTTTCCGCAATACCGTTCGGAAATGTTTCACGAAACCCAATTTATGGTCATTAGTAGAACTCGAAAGTTGATTTCCTGAGCCTTGAAACCAATGCTAAACGTGATATCAGTCAGTTTATCTTCAGTTAGAACCAGAAAACGTTGTTATTTATTTATTTATGCTGATATTATCCTGCTGAGAAACAGCTGACGAACCTTAGTACAGCAGTACGTATACATGTAAAGATATATAAGTTACAAATTTATAATAACAGATTTGATGATAAAAATGTAAATGCTATAGAGAAATACTAATTACATTAAAATATACTTGATAAAGACATTAAAGTAGAATTACGATCGGTGAAAATCATTATACGTAATTACTGACTATAGAGTTCAGAAAGTCTTTGTTTTTATAATCTTTACATGTTAATAACAACCTTTTTGTTCTTCCACGATATGGCGTAAGTCGAATAGATATTCTGGATAAAAGCGTTGGGACAGACCAGTGGCGGCGATTGGGTTCCAAAACTGGGGGGGGGGGGGGCAAGAACAGATTGCTTTCCCTTGATACATAAGGTAGTAGTATAGCTGGAGCAAAAGTGGGGGGGGGCAACTGCCCCCTCGCCGCCACTGGGACAATAACAGCCTTCTAAGATTTTGTATTTTTTTGGCCTTTAGGCCATTTTTCAGTATTTTTTCCCGTTATTCTGGCACTTTTCTTCACTTCACTCCTCCCCTGTTGTTTCGTGAATTCTAAATGCATTTGCTAGCCTAACTTACGCATTTAAATTTCCTGATATGGTCATTTTAGCAAGTTTGCCATTAATCGAAAATACGGTCAATGGAAAAGCACAATATTATTTTTAACTGAAATGTTTCGCAATGGATTAGATAATTAATTGTTGGAAACTTATTTTCCTCCAGCAATCTTAAAATACTTTGTGTGAAGCCTTGAGGTTCCATTCGTTGCCTCAATTACCGCTTTACGTAATCTACTGTTTTAAAGTAAAATTAGTTACAATATTTTTAAGAAATTATAATGTACGCGAAACATAACCGTATTTTCAGATGCTGGCCGATTACTGTATCGTGGAAGGGAAAGAGGTGAATGGTGTTACGTACCCAATAGGACCAAGTAATGGAAATAGTTTGCCAAAGAGAAATAGAGATGGCAGCACCAGGCGGGCAAGATTAAGAATTAACATAATACAGTGTGTCCGAAAAGTCACGCAACCCGGTGTTTACGACCGTATAACGGAATAGCGAAACGGAATGAGAAGAAACGCTTTCTGTCAAGAGAATGCCCTGTATATTGGGAAAATTTAGAGAGACAAACATATGTAAGAACATGCATATTTTAATAACAAATAAGCAAAGTGTTGCCAAAGGCGGAAAAAAAAAATTTGCAAATCGTGTATATTAATGCACGGAACTCACTGAGGTAAATTATTGCAACATTTCACAATACCAACGAACAATTTGGATGGCCATCTAATGAATTTGACAGAAAAAGAACTTTGACGAAGTTTCAAAAACATTGCAGAAGGGAATAAATGGGCTGTTCCAAAAATCGATGTTTTCACAATATTACGAGGGACACTGGCAACACTGTTGGTGTCACGTGTCACTAACAGACGTGTTTCACCTCAGGCTATCACACTAAGGCACTTTTAACGACAAAGGTGAAAGTTGGTTTTTCTCGAACATATGCAATAAATTACATACACCTTGCAACCCTGAAATGTGGGTATCACTACAAATTAAAGCAAATGTTCGAAGTGTCCACCATTTTCTTGGATACATAAGTTGGTTCGCTTGATCATGTTCTCAGATAACCTTCCTGAGGGTTGCAACACCGATATTATTAATTTCCTGTGTAATGTTTCTTTTCAGCTCCTCCAATGTTCTGGGTCCCGTTTGGTATACTTTCCCCTTTAATTAACCCAACAGAAAAAAATCTCCAGATGTTAAATCGGGCGAGCGACTGGGCCATAAATCCTTGGATATTAGACGATCACCAAAAAATTCTCTCAGCATACGAAGAGATTCATTAGATGTATGGCAAGTTGCTCCATCTTGTTGTAGCCAAACATCACGTCCGTCTTCTTCCAGGAGAGCAACGAATTGCATTACGAGATCCCCGTACACAGCGGTATCCACTGTTGTCTCTAAAAATAACGGTCCCACAATACGACGTCGCGATATTCCACACCATACACCGATTTTCGGAGAGCGCAAGGGTAGTTCATGCAACTGATGTGGGTTTTCTGTCTCCCAATGCCTGGAATTTTGGCTGTTGACATACCCATCCAATTGAAACCACATTTCAGGGTTGCAAGGTGTATGTAATTTATTGCACATGTTCGAGAATAACCAACTTTCACCTTTGTCGTTAAAAGTGCCTTAGTGTGATAGCCTGAGGTGAAACACGTCTGTTAGTGACACGTGACACCAACAGTGTTGCCAGTATCCCTCGTAATATTGTGAAAACATCGATTTTTGGAACAGCCCATTTATTCCCTTCTGCAATGTTTTTGAAACTTCGTCAAAGTTATTTTTCTGTCAAATTCATTAGATGGCCATCCAAATTGTTCGTTGGTATTGTGAAATGTTGCAATAATTTACCTCAGTGAGTTCTGTGCATTAATATACACGATTTGCAAATATTTTTTTTCCGCCTTTGGCAACACTTTGCTTATTTGTTATTAAAACATGCATGTTCTTACATATGTTTGTCTCTCTAAATTTTCCCAATATACAGGGCATTCTCTTGGCAGAAAGCGTTTCTTCTCATTCCGTTTCGCTATTCCGTGATACGCAGGGACGGCGACAGGGGTGGGCACGGGTGGGCAAGCGCCCACCCAAAAATTTCTGTGCCCACCCGATTGCCCACCCAATCAAATTCAATAAGTACATACACTTGGGGATATATGAATGGTTCAATAAATGAGTGCATTCTGGTGTTCATAACATGTATATTTTTCTTGTGAATATTATCTATGCTGAAATGTTCATATATTATCAACCCCTAAAAAACCAATTTTGTCATTAAATAGTGAAAGTAATTACTATAGCTATTGAAACAAAAACTGTGAACAAATGAATACTTCCATGATTAAAAGCCGCTAGTAGGCTTAGGAGGCTCAAAATTATGCAGGGTATGATCAAGATGAGATCGGAATATAGGTTGAATTTGAGGACTGCAGCTCCGGGCCTCCACATACGTATATAAATCCCGGCCTGAGTATGGTTAATAAAATCTCCAAATAAACAAATAAAAACATCATCTTAGCGTTACTTCCTTCAGCAACACAATAAATTATTTCGACTTTTTAATTATTATTAGAATAATTAAATCAAGAAGACTTAGATGGGCAGGCCATGTGACGTGAATGGCAGAGGAAAGAATAGTTTACAGGATTCTTGTTGGGAAACCTGATGGTAAGAGACCAGTAGGGAAGGCCAAGACGAGATGGAGGGATAACCTTGAGATGGATCTGAAAGAAATTGGTAAGGATGGAAAGATTAGATTGATCTTGCCCCGGATAAGGACAGACGGAAGGCTTGTGTTGCTGCAGCCATAAACCTTCGGGTTTAAGTATGATATAGAGTATAATAAAAAGTAATGTAAAGTGCTCCCCTGATTAAATGATGTGCTCTGCACCACGCCATGAAGGCGTATAGGGGGTGTGGAGTTAGGGCCCCATACTTTCTTGATTTCGGCCGAATCTGGAGGTGATGTGATCAGAGTATAATATAGTTTTAATTAGCTCTGCACTGAAGTGTCCCTTTTTTATTTCATTACAATTTTTATATACCTGTCATCTTCATATATCAATATGGTATGCGAAATATCAACTTCATATTCGTTCTACTAATATGTAGGAATCACAATAATTACTACAATACCTAAGTAAATAAATTTTAATAAACCAATTATGTGTGGAAAAAAGTGTCACGAAGTATCCATTAAAAAATTTTGTTTCTTTGTTTTTAAGCCCACTTTTATGCTCAGATAGGCTTATCGGGATTAAGCATACAGTTTAACGTGTTGTCCGGACCAGTGTGCATTGTGCTTCCACCAGAGGAGGGGGAGTCGAACACAGGATCTCTCTATTATAACGACAGCGTTATGCCATTGGGGAAAAATATATACAGAAAGAACTCGCACCAAACGTGTCATTTTATCACCACAGAAGATGCGTTCATTATAAGAGGGTGATTGCCTGAGACAAATATTTGAGGCTCTCGGAAAACAATGTCATTGTTCACGTAATTAGCTGCCTTGATCCACTAATGAAACGCTGTGCAATTGAAATTACCACCTCAACATTCTAAGAGGTATGAACTAATGAAACTCCATTTTTTGGAAGAGTAAGTTGTGGTTGATTTGTTTTATTTTAAGTAATTTCTCTGCTAGTTTTGATAATGACGACGGTAAGGTTCAATGGTGATTAGATGAAAGTAACGAAGGGGCGAAAACAAACACAAGCTAACACTCAAAATACAAACCCTCATAAATTATTACTTTGACAGTGGTTCCAGGCGCCAGGGACTCGTTGCCCTGAGAGAATTAAGTTTCCAGGGTATGCTGCACAGGATAGAGGTTGACATTCTAGTGTGTTCGAAATGGTCACGCCATACAACCCAATGAAAAATAGATGAAGTATTACTGGTACGATGATCAACTTCGATGAATTCCTTGTGTCTTAAATCATTTTGTTACCTCAAAAAATATGTTCATGTAACCATACGTGTTTTATTTCTACCGCATTACTAACATGACTGTTCAGAAAACGAATAGCAACTTAGCTAATAATCTCTTCAATTCTGAACAATTTTTTTCAATCTTACTTGTTTATTACTTATGAGTGATATTTTGTCAAAATAGCCTTTCATTAGCCTAGGAATACTTCATGGACAATGAACAAAGAATTGGTTTTCCGTGTGTGTTTTAAATCATTCCTAATAAGACGTTCATTTTAATCCAAACATTCAGTGGCGGCGATTAGGAGGAGCGGGAAGTGGGAGATGCAGTTCCCCCATCACATTTGCCATTTTTTGCCCCCTGTACTATGGCCTCTTTATGCTAAGTCTTTGTTACCAATAAAAAGTATATTGTCCCTGCCCCTTAAATGTTGGCACCCAATTGCGCTACTACAAACATTCAGAAAGATTTGTCAGTTGTACAAACCTTGTGTGCTAAGAAAAGTGACCCCCCCCCCCCTCAAGTAGTAAGAAAACTCTTTCAGTCAAGAACTCATACTATGAAAATACTATGCTCAGGAACATGCATTTAAATTACGAGAAACTTCACGATTGTCTACCATTGCACTTTTTATCACTTTCGCCGAATACCTAAAATCAAGTATGTGCCTTGTATTTGCAACACAAGCTTAAACCTAATTCATATTTTATTTCACTGTATTAACATGCATGAAAGAATGTGATTAGAATGTATGGCTGTGCGCAGGTAAACACTTCCTTGAAATAATTGTGTCCATCAGAGACAAAGCGAAAGGAAATGGAACAAGATGCGAGAATAGATTACAAAAGAATAAAGGGGAAAACAAGAAAAGGAAAGGGAAAAGAAGTAAGAGGAAAATCGGGAGTGTAAGAGAGATGAGATACATACATACGTATTACATACACATACGTATATACTATATATGGTCTTACATTTTACTGCCCACCCTAATTTATCATAATGGAGCTCCTGCCCACCCGGTCGAAATTTTCTGGCGCCGCCCCTGGTTATACGGTCGTAAACACCGGGTTGCGTGACTTTTCGGACACTCTGTATATGTGAATAACTATATAAATAAGAACAAAGCAGATTGGAAAAATGAAAAACAATAGAATCTACTATAAGAAGATAAAGAATAAATATAAAAGAAAGAAATTAATGTATATACGCGATAAATCAAACCAGTGATCATATGTAAATTGATCAGAAAACTAAAGAAGTCAAAGCACTGATACAAATTTGTGTCATTGAACAGATATAGCATCTGTATGATTGATTTACCATTCCCATAGCGGAAATGTTGTTTACATCAGTGGCGGCGCGTTCCAGTCGACGCCCCACAGCACTTTTGGTTGCGCGTTTCAGCCGTAGCACCTACTTGGAAGCGCGTGTCAGTCGTTTGGCACCAAGTATACACTCTGTTGTACCCAGTTAGTGTTGGCGCGTTCCAATCGCAGCCGCAAGGGAGGAGATTAGTGTATTTCCCAAAGCTTAAGGGGAAAAGCTGGAAAAAGGATATATGAATTCATAAATCGTCAAAAAGCTGAAAGAGAAGGAAGTCCAGATCCAGACTGTCCATTACGAAGGAAGTCCAGATAGAAGAATATACAAATTGAAGAAAAGAAATAATAAAAAACATATTGAGCTGAAAATTACCTGTAAATAAGAATTACAGAAGAACGTAGCTTATCATGTAAATATTCTTATTCCATGTATCCTGTGTTTAAATAATATATTCGTTTAAACGTCTCCATTGGAAGGCATCCTGTCTGGTTTCGTTGTCTACAAAGAACCCTACCCTGTAGATATTCTAGCTGTGGTTTAAGATTAAGATTACCACCTTTGTAGTAAATGGAGGTAGCAATGGCTTTACAGAAAAGCTTTGCGGTGTATTTTATACAACCTTGGAGTAAAACAAGCAAAAGTACATTAGCACTTAATGGATTTTCCCTTTGTTTCAGTAGTTTAAACAACGGGCTTTGTTGAATTATTCAACAACTCTCTTGGGCCTCCTCGATGGCGCATAGGTAGCGCCGTCGCCTTGTAATCAAGGAGTCCGGGGTTCGATTCTCGGTGGAGGCACATAGTGGTTCGGATCCCACTTTGAACTGTAGTTCAGTCCCGATTAGCCTTACTGTGCATAAAGTGGACTTTAAACGCCACATCGACTACTCTCTTGCTTTCATTTTCAGTGCGGAAATTATTTTTTTTTGACCATTTTTAGGTATTTTTTTAATAACTTTAAGGTCATTCTACAGGGCACTTTTTGACTTTGTTATTCATCAACTTTTAAGTCCTAGTCCTTGCCTTTACACCCAATCAAAAAACCAGTGGCTAAAATGTACGTAACGACGTGCCATGCTATTGCTAGACACCTGTGTTCATGGACGTCCGCAGTATTTTTTGCAGGGAGGGGCAAGGAAAGTATTTTTTTCTAGGGGGCAAACAAGGCACATTTTCCCCAATAATAGTATTGTTCCCTCAAAAAACATTGCTTAAATTTGAATTTATCATATTCATACAATAATTAATAAATATTGTTGTGGCTGAAATGAAATTACGTCAAAAATATATCATTTTTGGTTCTTTCATTTTCCATAAGGGGCACGGCCCCCCTTAACCCCCTTCCGGACGCCCATGCCCGCGTTACACTGTAAAATACGTACTAAATTATAATATGGCAACAAACGTGATTACAAAGTGTGCCCATCCTAATAACAATGTTTGAAAGTGTAGAAAAAGATTAATGAACGAGAGATTGCAAATTCTCACAGTAAACATCGCAAGAAAACTTTCTTCTTCTTCTTTTTATTTTAAAGGATTTCCTGTGGCATCAAATTAAGTCCTCCTTTCCCACGAAAAGCTTGCTGATGATAATTATCCAAGCGATTTTCTCTGGCGGTACTGCATCGCCTAAATGTTTCGATGGCGAAGGTCACGAGATTCGTGTCCTTTCAAGGTCATCCGAAGTCGAAGGCAACGCGCCGAGAATTCTTGGCCAACAACCGGTTCAGGTCAACTTCCCCTCTCCCCCGCCCGCCGCCCTTCGCATTATGTAATCAAATGGTATTCGGAATTATATAACGCTGCCAAATTCCACGAGTGGATAAGCCTTTCTATTCCGGTTACCTAACGTAGCACTTCCACGACGTCAGGTCTATCGTCACGATGAGAATAGGTGGTGATTGATTTGGTATATTTTACTTTGCTTTTCACCCACTAATTGTAATTTATATTTCTTTGTTTTTCTTAAAATTTATGGTTGTTTTAAGAACAGGTTTCAAGACCAGATAACAATTCGAAAACATATAAAGCTCTGGGGCTTGTGAGGATGAGGATGAGTGATGATATGATGGGACACTCACAAAGAACACTCATGCTCAGACCAGGATTCAAACTCGGGACCCCTGGTGTCGTATCGCGCTGGAATGATGAATGAGATGGCCAAACGGATCCGGGTCCGAAATACCGGCTCTGGATCCGGATCCGAAAGTTTCGTATCTCAATCCCATTATAATATTACCACACCTTAA
Source organism: Lepisma saccharinum (assembly GCF_977018435.1). Classification (NCBI taxonomy): domain Eukaryota; kingdom Metazoa; phylum Arthropoda; class Insecta; order Zygentoma; family Lepismatidae; genus Lepisma; species Lepisma saccharinum. The sequence goes on from NC_139258.1 coordinate 3,847,744, forward strand.
AAGGTATTATGATCTTCGATTACAAAGAAATTTTTCATTTGTTAGTCCTACAAGATTTTTTTTCAAGTGTTGTTCCTAAAATAATTTGCTACTCATCGGCTAACACACTCGTGCACAAAAATAATCTTACTTCTTTAACATAAAATGTCAGAGGTGATTTTGTAAATTCCATTGAAACGAATATGTATTCATTCGAATGTCTTGGAAATGGAAACACACATAAATGTGAGACATTCCATTCCAGGATGAAACCTTTAACACATTTAACAAGATAGAAATGTTATACAAAAATTATACAATTGTTCTACAGTTGCAGTTTTAAAAATTAAAATAAAACATTATAATATATGCAGTGTTATAGAAAGTGTAAGACTAACAAGGGAGGTTATCTAAGTGTCCCCCTCCGATTTCCATGAAACTTGGCAGGTGTATAGAGGGGCCCAAAGGAAGAAATACGTGTTTTTTTTTGTTTCGGCTAAAAAGCTGTTCTAGGGAGCAACCCCCCCTCAAATGTCAAGATGAGGACAAATTGACGTGGGGATCTGACCCCTGTGTCCCCCTCCGATTTCCATGAAATTTGGCAGGTGTATAGAGAGACCCTATGCCCCCTGTTTCTTCCTATGCCATATTTAAGTGGTTTCGGGGTCAGATCCCCACTTCAATTTCTCCTCATCTTGACATTTGAGGGGGGGGGTTGCCCCCAAAACCGTTTTTTAGCTGAAACACAAAAACATGTACTTCTTCCTTTGGGACCCTCTATGCACCTTCCATGTTTCATGGAAATCGGAGGGGGACACTTAGATAACCTCCCTTGTAAGTGTATTAATTACAAATCGCGCACGCGCACTATATATATGTATGTGCGTTACCCCCACACCCCCTATACGCCTTCATGGCGTGGTGCTATGCACAGGGGAGCACTTTACCTTTTATATATATATATATATATATATATATATATATATATATGTGTGTGTGTGTGTGTGTGTGTGTGTGTGTGTGTGTGTGTGTGTGTGTGTGTGTGTGTGTGTGTGTATATTAGCAGGTAACAATATGTTATAAACACATTCTTACTTTCCAAAGAAGCACTCAGTGGGATGGCCAAACGGATCCGGATCCGAAAAAAATTTGGATCCGGAACCAACCCCCGAAACTTCTGACATGTTGGATTAATGGCAGTTTAGAATCCAAAATCTGCAACTCATTTTCAATTTTTTTTTCGAAGCATCACAAAAATACAAGAAGACAATGTTGAAATGATGGAGCTAGAATTTTCATACAATTGGAATTCTGAAACTTGACTGATTTATTCTCTGAATCGTAGCCCACCGGCGACCCCTCCATTATCACTTCTGCTGTCATCTTTCCAGTGTTGTTCCTGCGTCACAAGGAATATAGACTGAAAATTCCCTTACGATTGTCCCAAAATTCCGTCCGATAAAGTCGAAATTCCACCTTAATAGTTCAAACCTAGGATCTCCAGTTTCTTAGCGCATTACGTTCGCGATTGAGGTTACAATCCACAGGTCCGTAGCCAGGCAGGGGCCAGGGGGGCTCAGCCCCCCCCCCTGGCACTGAGGTCAGCCCAATTGACATTAGGTAAAACTATTTTGTGTAATTCGTTTGCAGTGAAGAGTGAAAAAGTAGACAGTAGATTTTATTTATCGCCCAACTTTGGTGAAAGATGAATTCAGGGAGCATAAACAGCAGCTTTTACATTCTTTCATCTTATTTATAAGAAGTAGTCTGAGTAGCGGCAAGTATTTAGGAGAATCTCTTCTCTAGACTTCAGAAAGTTCCTTCACAGGGGAGCTTCTTTATCTGTACTTTCGCTACCCATGTTGCGACCTCCTATTTATCCAGAAATCTGTGACTTATGTCATTATGCAAATTCCCTCCGCATCTGTGTGAAAGGTTAACAGCTCCCAAGTTTTGGGAACGAAGGAGAGTTTTACCGGGTGTCCGAGAAGTGTTTGTATGAAAACAAAAATTAACTGTATCCGCTATATGCAACATAGACATGAAAAAATAGTACCAAAATGTTAGGAAACTATTCAAGTTTTTTTTGTTTCAGATTTCTGTACCGTTGCAGTAGTGTAGCAGTGCCAGTGTCCAGCAAACCGGAAATGTACACAAATCAGAAAAAGGCTGAGTGTGTCCTGTGGTTTCACGAGAGCAGGTCACAAAAAACAGTGCAGAGACAGTTTGAAACATCGTGCGTATCTGGGGTAAAGAGCCCCCTCATGAGGTGAGGAAGTCGACCATGGGCAACCCGAAGGTGAACGTTTGGTGCGCGCTGCTGCATGACAGAATAATCGAACTATTCTTTTTCTGTGAGGACACCGTAACATCTGGAGTGTATCTCGACATGTTGCAATTGTTTGCTGTTCCTCAATTGCTTGAATACCACCCAGATGTTATCTTTCAACAAGACGGTGCACCGCCACATTGGAGTCTGGAGGTTCGTTCCTACCTTGAACAGACATTTCCTGGAAAATGGATTGGTCGAGATGGACCGACGGCGTGGCCTGAACGATCTCCAGACATAACCCCTTTAGATTTTTTCTATGGAGTTATGTGAAAGACAATGTCTACAGAACTCCTGCATCCGATCTTGCAACTCTGCAACAACGGATAACCCAAGTAATCACATCAATCCCTCCTTTGATGTTGGCTAATGCATGGCGAAAAGTTGAATTTCGACTAGATGTACTCCGTGCTACCAAGGGTGCTCACGTGGAGATTTATTGATTTCTTTCCTATTGCCAATAAAACTTGAATAGTTTCCGAACATTTTGGTACCATTTTTTCATGTCTATGTTGCATATAGCGGATACAGTTAATTTTTGTTTTCATACAAAGACTTCTCGGACACCCGGTATTTTTACGGCCGGGGAGTGGAATGTACGCTAGGCACTATGATCTATGATTGAATATTTTCCATCTTTCCTTGGGTGATATAAATATCTGTATCATCAAACGTAGTATGGATGGTGTCACTTCAAGAGATGTTTTAGAAGATGTAGAAATGGATGATTTCAGTAGCAGCCAATTGACACTTCAAGCGATATTTTAAAAGATATAGAAAGAATGCAGTACAGTATTTGTTTGATATTTCTAAACTTTATGTAACTTAATGACCCCCCTGCCCCCACACATAATTTACCTTCATTTAACACTGTTAAACTTTTGAAAAATTGACTTGATTTAGAAAACCCCCCCTGATAACACGTGAGACCCCCCCTGGAAATCAATTCTGGCGACGGGTCTGACAATCCATGCACCAGGCTAAGTTGTTAAAAAGAATAACTGGTTTCACACTTTTCAAAATTCCAAAAATTTAATTTTAAGGTCGAACAACAAAAAACTTTGACTAAAATTTCCATCTAACTTTTAAAGCTTTTCTTGAAGGTATCTAAAATTTAATAACTAAGTATAATAATTGTGCATTTCAGTACACATTACATGGAACGTAAAAAAAAAACAAAAAAAACACCCTTGTGCTGGATATTCACTTATCTGCTGCATTGAGTAAACCCCTCAAGGATATAACAATAAAAATAATTATTATTATTATGGAATAAAATTGTTTTATTATGAAATTTTAATTATTATTGTATAATTATTGTTATTATTTCTATTATTCAAATTTCTGGCGACGCCCATGGGAACAATTATGAATGAACCCCCCGAAAATTTTTCCTGCCCACGGTCATGGTTGGAATGCACAAACTTCGAGCTACAATACGCTGTTCATTGACAAAAGACAAAGCACATGTCGCAGGACCTAAGTCGTTTGTGCTTTGAAACCACCCGAAATATCCATGAAATAATGCTAATACAATATTTAAATCTTAGCAAAGCTGTCCCTATTTGCCCCCAATGACATGCTTAAGGGGATGTTGGTGGGGGTCATAAGTAAATCAACAATCAAGCACATACATACACGAACACACTCTGCAAAGTTCGTTTTAAGCCCACGTTTTACCCTCAGATATAATCTAATCGGGACTAGACCTTACAGTGCAAGGTGGCATCCGAACTGCTGCAATGTGCCTCCACCCGGAATCGAACACGGGATACCTTGGTGAATGGGGCAAGTAAGGACAACTTTTCACAGAATGATATAAATGTTTCACAAATAATATTCCAAGCTAACATCTTTTTGTTAATTTCTTAACTTATATAACTTTCGAATTGTCACATTTGGAGCCTTTAATCGTATTAGGGAGATTTCACACCGAAGCGACAAGCAACATTTGTCGCGCGTGACTTGGGGATTTCTCAAATCGAATGAAGGCTTGTGCGGCCTGTTATACCGCTACGGTGAGAAACGTTGTTGTTGATTGGTTCGTGTTGCGTGTCACTTTGGTGGGCCAATCACCTTCCTTCAAAGCTAAATATAAACATAAAATCCAGTAAAACGTCTCTATTTCAGGCACATAAAAAGATATTTTTAATAACTTTTGCTCATCTCTATACCCCTTTTAAATACTTAGTCTTCGTCGTTCTTTTCATAAAATTGTACTCGTTTCAGTATTTCTACTTTTCATTATAGTGTCGATTTAGTTTTCAAAGATCATTGAGACAGAAAATGCAATTTTTTTTTATCACAACTATTACGTGTACTGTTTTAACATTGCGAATGAACATGATGGATTTGACGCTTTCCGTCCATTGTTAGTTTACTTTTTCAGAGAGAAAACATTTGAGTTTTCGTGGTCCCTTCTGACTGACTCCAGTATATAGAAACAGTGGTATCCAATCTTCCCGATTAGCACACACTGTGCCTTTACTCAGTGACGTCTCCTGAAGTTTTGCTTTTTGACCACAAGGCGGCGTCGTAGTGCAATTGTGATAGTGGCGACATCTACGCAGGTGAGACATGAACTTTCTACACGTTTGGCGTAGAACTGGAAACAGAATTGAGTTTGTAGCATATGACAGTATTTCATAACTTCCTTCCACAGAACCTTGAACGTAGCTCCTAATATAATTATATAATTCCTAAAAATATAATGTACAGTACAAAGAGTTTTGAAAATGCCAATATCATTTCTGCGGACATTTTGGAAATCAGTTTTCACCACAAACGTAGATTTATAAAGGAAAGCTTAGCACACTATTAATAACCGTGCAATTTTGTAACGAAAGAGTGCTTTACAGGCTTTGAAAACTTAGCGTTGCATGACTGCTGGAACTGTTGCTGAGCTGTGATGAATTCACCGATGAAAATATGAACGTTCCCGACGTTCTGGAAAAAGATAAAGAAATCCGGTTTTCATTGCGATCTTGAAATAATCTTCCTGAACAATATGCGTAGATTATAAAGTCTTGGAAATATCTTTATAAAGTTCTCACACTGTAGAGAAGGATTTTAAAAATATTCATGCAATCTTACAGGAGCCTTGTAATTCACAATTTCGATGCGTGACTATTTATAATGCACAAATAGAGATGGGTCATTGGAAGATAAAAAGTAAGTTCCTTGAGCTTCATGAAGCTGTAAATACTTACACCACTTCCTCAATGCCTTCTTATAACAAGGCCAGTGTAGATTGGCCATTACGTCGTCCATTGCAACACAATGTAAGCATCACAGTCGTAAATGTGCGTTGAATAGGCGGAAAATTGACACAGTTTGAACGTAGTATAGTGTGTGGAAAAACTGTAATAATTGCAATACTGTGATATATAACTGATGCTGATACCGTGTTACGATGCATGATCTACCGACGATGACGGTGCATGTAAAAGATTAGTCTGCAGTCTGCACAGGCCTTGCTTTAAGAAGGCACTGGTTTCTCCTTGATAGGATAAAAAAGTTCATAAAGTCACATAATTTTATTCGTAAAATCATTAGCAAGTTCTCTAATTCTGAGGGTAGATAGATGGGCGAGTCTCTTCAACCGATACGAGAATGAGTCAAGCTACCTGCGAGGTTTAATTTCGGAAAATTTTGAGACCGTGTTCGTTCATGCATTGTTGTAAACACTGGCGCACGTAGAGGGGGGACTGATGGGGCTCAATGAAAAACGGGAAAACCCCAGAGTGGTAAGTGCAAGTCACCCTTGATTGCCATTTTTAGAAAGTTCTACATCTACGAATTATCTTATTGTGTATACAGCCTCCCTAGAAAGCAGTTATGTACTATCCACCGTTAAAATTCCAGCCCCTCCCGAAAAGAAAATCCTGCACACGCCAGTGATGTAGACTTAATGTAAATTCCGCACATACATAGGCTATGCTCTGTTCTGTCATATATTCTACCTTCCCGATGGCGCAGTGGTAGCGCCGTCGCCTTGCAATCAAGGGGTCCCGGGTTCGATATCCGGTGGAGGCACATAATGGTTAGGATCCCAGTTTAAACTATAGGTCCAGTCCCGATTAGCCTTACTTTGCATAAAGTGGACTTAATTGATTGATTGAATTGCTTTATTTTACTTCGCTTTTTGTGCCACTTTGGCTAATTTGCGAAGATAGGGATGTGTGATGATGTGATGAAATTGATGAATTGAATGGACACTCACAAATATCCATGCCCAGGCCAGGATTCGAACCCGGAACCCCTGACGTCGAAGCGCATAAAGTGGACTTAAAACACCAAATCAATCAGTCTATGTATCCCATTCTCTACATCAAGGGTCCCGGGTTCGAATCCCGCTCGGGCTTGGTTGTTTGTGAATGTCCATTCATCAATTTCACAAAACGCGAAGTAAAATAAACTAAATCAATCAATCAACCATGCTCTACATCGCTGGTAAATTTACATAGTTGATTTGTAAGTTTCTACTGTAGCTACCAGGAAACCTGCGAAAAAATGACGCAAGGAAAATGCTGCAGAAACAATAAGAAAGTGAAAAGGTGAGAGGATTTTGAAAGCAAAGTCTGTCAGTCAGTTCAACAAGGCGTGTGCATGTTGAGAGCAAGTGCAAAGTTTTGTGTGTTTGCCAGTCTACGATGCACACATTTTCTGTTTATTAAAAACCGAACAGTTTTCTACTGGAGTCCTTTCGTTCAATTAACAACAAGGTGTGAGAAACCGGTTTCCTACTCTTTTCATGAAGGCTTACTTATTCCTTGTTGCCTTTTTGAGTCGATTGTAGCATTATCGGTCCTCTTTTATAACCTTCCTTGTTTCAGACTATTTTACGTAAGGATTACAAAGTAATCTACATGTAACATGCATGATAAACACATTACACAACTCATCATTAGAAAGCTGAATGCTTTGCCTCCAATTATCTCATTACCAGACGTCGGATTTCAGGTTTTTAACCTATTTTTTCCTTTGCAGGTAAATAAGAAATAACAAGTTATATCAGAGTTTCATTAAAAAAACGAAACAACTGACGAAGTTTTATAGAGCCTAAAATAACCTACTTTGCTTGTTAGAACCTATTTTAGGTCTAAATTAAACCATTTTTTTTAGGTTTTTATATTATTTTTTTTGAGGTTTTACAGGATTTTTATGTGTCACAGAGGTATTTACTAGGTTTGGTGGCGAAATAATTCAATGACTGGCGTGTTTGAAACATGTTTTCTCACAATTGATTTTCCTCCCTCTAAGTATCTGATGTTTATGAAAGCCCTAAACAAAACAAAATGTCTGACGCCACCGTTACCTGCATACAGTGGCGTTGATTAAAGGGGACTTTTACACATGCACTATAGATTTTTAATGCTAAGCCTGATACGCCTTGTTTATTTTGGCCATATGTAATATTTTATTTATTTTCTATTAATTTCACAGAAATCTGTTTGATTTATTTGTTAGTTTCAATACTGTTGTTTGTGTTGATTTAAATTTGTAAATTTGGCTGTACATTTGTTACACGCAATATCGGAAGAGGAAGTCATTTCCGGTTTATAAACATTTGTAGAACTGTCTAATCTTTTATTGATTCCGTTGCCGGGACAACAGTGCCTGAAAAGGTAAAAATTAAGTTGAGTTGCGTGAGATGATGTTAATTTTGTGAAAAACACTGTTATAAAGGAAAAGCCGCAGCTTAATTGAAATGTGTTTGTATTTGTGAATATCTTTGTGTTATTATGCAGTGATTGTTTAAAGGTAAATTGTGTTATTAAACTTGTAAAATGGCAAGAAGCTATTTCTTTCCCTAATCGTACGTCCTGAAAATGCTCAGTGTAGCATAACATTAAGGAGAGTCTCATAACTCCGCCGCACAGGGAGATTGGGCTGCTACCGTGACGTAGTGATCCAGTGGCGAACACCAGAAAGGAACGTCACAGGCCTTGCCTACTAAGACAAAGTAAACTGCCCTTGCCCCACCCCTCTCCCCATTCTCAGTTGCGTTTTGTTTGATTAAAAAAAGGTTCCTGGACCGAATTTAAATTGGTCTGGAAAAAAAGGTTCCTGGACCGTATTTAAATTGATCCGTGAAGAACGGTTTCTGGATCGTATTTAAATTGATCCGGAAAATATGTTCGGGGATCGTATTTAAATTCTTCCGGAAAAGAGGATCCTGGACCGTATTTAAATTAGTTTGGTAAAAAGGTTCCTGAACCGAATTGAAATTGATCCGTAAAAAAAGGGTCCTGGACCGAATTTAAATTCTTCCGGCAAAGAGGTTCCGCATTTATATTCTTCCGGAAAAAAGATCCTGGACCGTATTTAAATTGGTTTGGTAAATAGGTTCCTGGATCGAATTGAAATTCTTCCGGAAAAAGATTCCTGGACCGAATTTAAATTGTTCCGGAAAAGGATTCCTGGACCGAATTTAAATTCTTCCGGAAAAAGATTACTGGACCGAATTTAAATTCTTCCGGAAAAATATTCCTGGACCGAATTTAAATTCTTCCGGAAAAAGATTCCTGGACCGAATTTAAAGTCTTCGGAAAAAAATTCCTGGACCGAATTTAAATTCTTCCCGAAAAAGATTCCTGGACCGAATTTAAATTATTCCCGAAAAAGATTCCTGGACCGAATTTAAATTCTTCCCGAAAAAGATTCCTGGACCGTATTTAAATTCTTCCGGAAAAAAATTCCTGGACCGAATTTAAATTCTTCCGGAAAAGGATTCCTGGACCGAATTTAAATTGATCCGTGAAAAAATGTTCCTGGACCGAATTTATATTCATCTGGAAAAAGGGTTCCTGGACCGAATTGAAATACTTTAGAGATAAAACGTTCTTTACGGTCCAGAATCTATTTACGCTTGCCGATTTTCTCTCCTGGACCGGAATTGAATTAATTAAAATTCCTGGACCTTTAACAACCCTGGCTGTGGTTTGCTCTCCTTCTACAAATGGACTATTTTCGAACAGAGACATCTAGTGGCCAAGTGGCGAACTATGATGAATGAAATTCGGCTGAAGCGGCCGTATCTTTCGCCGTCGATAATACATGACATTTTTAAACAATCATTTTGGGCTGTGCAAGTGACTTTTGAAAGAAAAGCCCTCCCTAGCTTAGTCATAAAAGGATTGACCATTACGTTAGTATGCATCATAATGGCCATTTTCGTTGGTGCTACCCACAAATCCTATAACCATTCTGTGCTTATTTACGTATTTCCTTATGGGAAATTGAAAAAAAATAATTTAATTTGTGCACATTTAACGAACTGAAATTGCATAAATGTGTCATGTACTCAAAGTTTCATAAACTAACTTCACATCCACTGCGTGTTTTCCGGCAAATTTTTGTCCTAAAACGTTATATTCAACAAAATGCAAAAAAGCCCATGTTAAATTTAAGCGCTTTCCACGGCGACCTTCACCAAACTCCACCTCCCTCTTAAATGGAAAATGTTAGGTGGGGGATGTTTTGTCGAACTTCTTGCTCCTATGGTTTATCATGGCGGCAATGAGACAGCTGGGGGTATGCTATGCAAAAATATTGCTTGCTGGGGGGATATCCCCCCCCCCCCCGGGATTCCTATAATTCAAAAGTGACAATGACTAGACATATTCCATAAATGTGGTGTTCACAATACTAGGCATTCACTTCTTGTCTCTCTATCTGGAAATGAAGGAAGTGGACGGGAACATGACTGGTTATACGTAATTTGGCTGAGGAATTGTGTTGAGTTGGGATGACGTAATGTGTCATGACACGCGAATCAACGTTAGATATGTTATTTTCTTTCACCTTGATGCTTATATTTGCGATGTGCAGTCTTTTTAGTTTTATTTTTGAGGAAGACTCAAATTCTATTTCGGTACCCGAAAAAAGGAGCCTTGAATTAGGTTTCATAATGATTGCTGCGGAAACTAAGTTCGATCTTTTACCTTGTCTGTGTATGAGTGAAATGCGTCACAAGGAGGTAGTTCTAGAGTTACACCGAACGGGTTTTTCGTTCTACCTGCCCCGTACGATTTGCGTAACTATTTTTGCTAGATACTTGGCAACGTCGCATCTTCTAGAACATGCTGTCTACAGTCAAGAAAAAGTAAATAAATCAACAAATAGATCAAGAAGTCAATAAAAGGTTAAGAAATTATACTTGTGGTCAAGAATTTTTGCTATCACAATTACTGATTGATTCATTTAAACGCAGGGCCAAGAAATTAGGCGGGTGGCAGAAGTGTGCGCTGTTGCCACGTCGGAGCACAACATCGTGTGTTTGGAGCTTTAAGAGAATGAAAGACCTCGTTGTAGAGTTGCTCTTTGTAATCCTTGTGATACAAACTGACAGTATTTGCTCGAAAGGTCAGGGAGAGAAGTCGGCCTCACGCTCGAACTAGGCAACGTTGCCACACAGCGCGCGGCAACCAGCGACTTTTGTCCCGCTCTCGCTTTGCTTTTCCCAGATGTGGCACCAGCGCAATTCTGCCCAGACGCCTATTTTCATGGCCGTGCGTTTAGTTTATTTTACTTCACTTTTCTGCACCTTTGGGTAATCGCGAAGATAAGGATGAATGGTGGTAAGATAAGATGGATGAAGGGACAATCACAAATATATAGCTAGCTAGGATATCTGCGAAGCCTGAAGTCTAGAGAATAAAATACAGGAGAAAAATCGATCAGAAATTGTAAATAGAATTATTCATATCAATGAAATGATGATGGTGATTCTGGATTTGGCAACCTGATTTCTTATGAGTTGGCAACCTGATTTCTTATGAGTTGGCAACCTGATTTCTTATGAGTTGGCAACCCGATTTCTTATGAGTTGGCAACCCGATTTCTTATGAGTTGGCAACCCGATTTCTTATGAGTTGGCAACCCGATTTCTTATGAGTTGGCAACCCGATTTCTTATGAGTTGGCAACCCGATTTCTTATGAGTTTGCAACCTGATTTCTTATGAGTTTGCAACCTGATTTCTTATGAGTTTGCAACCTGATTTCTTATGTGGGGCGTTACCCCCACACCCCCTATACGCCTTCATGGCGTGGTGCTATGCACAGGGGAACACTTTACCTTTACCTTTTTTATTTCTTATGAGTTTGCAACCTAATTTCTTATGAGTTGGCAACCTGATTTCTTATGAGTTGGCAACCTGATTTCTATTCATAGCCTAGGACCACGTGACATAGTGAGATAGCCCAGATCTTTTGACTCAGTATACGCCACTGATAGGAACGACAACACGAGCCTCATATAAGATTATACTGGCCATGAGCCCTGACGCCAGAGCCTCACTAGCCTGCCAAATGTAATCCAAAATGCATTAATACTATAGGTTGATAAAGGAAGTGTAATTCTCTTGTTAAATACAGCTTCAGTTTTTACCATACTGGCCTTTTCGTAGGGTGTTTTTCATTAAATAAATATTTATTTTCTTAATTGCTAATTTCCAACTTTACTTAAGTAGAGGTCATACAAATAAAGGTTAAGAAATACTAAAAAAAGGTCAAGAAAAAGTCAAGAATTTTGGATTTATTTTGGTAGACACTCTGTCGAAGTGGGATCCGGTTTAGTAATACACTTCCTTTCATTCTTTATTTATTACTAGAGGAAAAGGTCTAAATATGGGCCCCCCTTTTTACGTTGTCATTTTCGGAGGAAAAATTAATATATCAAGCACCTGCCTTTAAAATTCATATCTATGAAATATATACTTAAATGTAATAGCATGCTAAAGTATAGAAGGTCTCCATTTTTTTTAACAAAAAAAGCAATTTCCAAAATATGGTAAAATTATGTATTTCAAAAGTGTGGTCTAAATATGGGCTACTAATGACAATATCACAAAAAGCAATTAAAATGTAAAAAAAACGGTCATTTATCGCTAAAACATTATAAAATTCATATTTATGAATAATCTGTTGCTTTGAAAATCACGCGGAATGGGAAAAATCCAAATTAAGAAAAACATCCAAATATTTGTTGAAAATGTCATCTCAGCATTAGACCTCATGTCATAGCCCATATTTAGACCATCACGCTATTTTTCTTCTTCAATTTATTTTCGTTCTCTGTGGTACATATTTCACAAACAAGTCATGGAATTATAAAAGCCCACATTTGTCTTATGTACCGCTAATATCATAAGCTATACAAAGCAGATGAGAATTCAGAAAACGCCGAGTTAAAACGTACCTGCAAAAAGTTTTCGGAGGTCGCAATTCTATAACAGCGTCCAAGGCCGAAACTAACCACCACTTTCTCTTGCGAATTGGCGCCGCAACCTTTGTCCTTGACAGATAACCAGTTCCAATAGCCTCTGCCAGGCTGCAGCACCCAGGAGCGCTGATAACTCCAAAACCCATATTTAAACCTTCGCCCATATTTAGACCTTCTCCTCTACATGTATTGACATGAAAAATAGGGGACTGAAGGGGTGAAAATCTGAGAAGAAGGGGTACTGAAGCAGCCCTCGAACCTTCCTGGTACCGCATGTGGTATTTGGCATTGCTGATCGTCAGGGGCGGCGCTAGGTAGATGCGAAGGAGTGTTTGCGCACCCCTTAATATTCTTCCGCACCCCTTTTTGGAGACGTATTTCAACCGAAAACACTTAACTTTTACAACTAATATTCGTTAAAGAATGTGCATAAATACGTATAATGATGATGGACTTCCTTTTTTCATCAGCTGAACGTAATTCAGTAATTAATCCATTAATTTCTATGATAGAAGAGTAGTTGTATTTACAATATTATAAACTCAAGAAAGTATGAACCCCCCTCAAGCAGATTTGCCTACACTTAAAACTTGCTCAACATGCCCATATGAGCTTTTTGCTCAAGTGTGGAACTCTGTCTAATCCAAAATTTTTGTAAAAAAGCCCTCATGGATTCCATGAGAAAGTATGACCCCCCTCAGATTGATGTGCCTACACTTATAAAAGGCACTTCTGTGAGATTGTTGTCCATAATTCTGTCAAAATATGCCCCTCTTGATATTTTTTTGGCCACACTTAAAACTATGCCAAGACACACCCACCTACACACATATATACACCCACCCACACCCACACCCATACACACCCACACACACACACACACACACACATATTGACCTTGACCCTGACGTTGACGCTGACGTTGACGTTGACGTTGACCCCGACGTTGACGTTGATGTCGACATCGACGTTGACGTTGATGTTGACCTTGACCTTGACCACACCCACCCACATACACACCCACACCCACCCAGATGTTTTCAATGCGGTCCGTGCTTAGGGTATATAAAGAGATTTTGCATTGCATATCAGCCAGTATTGTAAGAGCTGTTGAAGAGTAAGGTTGTATTGTTCCAGTGCTGCTTATATTTTTTAAACACAAAAATATTGCAGATTTGTATAAATTGAATTACAAATCACACTGCTGAACCCAACTGATATTTTTTATCCAGCATAGAGTTTTGATTTGAACCCCAAGAAATTTTATATAAATACCAAAGCCAAAAATATTAACACACATACACACACACACACAAAGCACAGTGCTGAACCCAACTGATTAAGCATAGAATTTTGATTTGAATCCCAAGAAATTGTATATAATAAACAACAACAAAAATGCCAAGTCAAAAATATTGTAATCAATGCAAAAAAAATATATCCAGCCCCAATTGGGCCAAGCACCAAAAGATTTGTGACCCAGACAAATACAGAACTCCCACAAAAATATGCCCCAAATGCCATAGAGAATATAACATGCAATACTTCACATATACACATAAAAATACTTGTTCTGCACAGTCATCAACATTGCCCTCACAACCATCTACATCAGGTCTGAAAAGGAAGCATGAAGCACCTGTTAATGCCAGAGCAGCAAAGCAGCCACGCTATGAACCTATCCATAGCAGTTTTAATTGCCAATTAAGAGATTATCGGTTTGTATCAGAGCCAAGATGTGGTATTAATAATTTTTTGAACAGTGTAAATCCTGATGTCCAGGCAATTCTAAATGCACAAAATGGCTCTTATAAGCTCTCCCTCAAATTGTTTGCACAATATAAGAAACCAAACGGCACAAAATTTACACAGCCCCACATAACAGAAACTGTACCTGTATATTCAAATGCAAATTCAGACACAATAATAAGCAGTTTGATGGATCAATTGAATATTAAACACTCTGAATTTGCAGCAAAAGAGTCTGGATGGAGCCTATGCGGTTCTCCACACAAGTTATATGTTAATATTTCTGAATTCAGCCCATTGCAAGGATCTACATATCTGCCATTACCTGCCAATATTAAAAACAAAAGAGCCGTGGTTAATATAGAAAATACCGACCAGAAATGCTTTTTGTGGTGTATATTAGCTGCTTTGTTTCCAGTTTCAAGAAATCCTCAGAGAATAAATTATTACAAACAACATGAACATGATTTTGATGAGGCAATGGAGGGTTTAGAATATCCAATATCTGTTCAGAATATTGATAAATTTGAAAAAAAGGCCCGGGATATTAATGGCAAACAATTATCTATTAATGTATTTATTTGTTCCACTGGCCGTGGCAATTGCTTGATAGAACCTCTCAGAATCAGTACATTTGATGATGATTCTGCTGTTCCAATTGATTTGCTCTTAATTGAAGGGGATGGCATATATCATTACACTCTGATACATAATCTTGAAGCTTTAGTGAGAACACAACTAGACAAATCCAATACAATATTCAAGTTGTGTAGAAGATGTTTAAGTGTATTTGATGGTCAAAAAATGGTGAAAGGGGTTCGGGAAGTGAATGCAGAAATTGCTAAAAACAAGTTAATTGAGCATCTGAAATACTGTGGCAACTATAAACCTGTTCATATGGTGATGCCCAATCCAAGTGAAAAAGCAAAATTCAAAAAGTTTGAAGCCTTGTTGGAACACCCAGCATATATTGTCTGTGATTTTGAATCAAACCTCAAACCTCTTGCATTCTGCAATCCAGATCCTGAAGAATCTTCAATTACACCATACCAGCTACATGAAACTTCCAGCTTTTATTATGTGGTTGTACAGGATGGTGTTGTTAGTAAAAAAGATTCATACATGGGACCAGATGCCATCAAAATATTTGCACATAGAATAGAAAATGAGTGCCATGACATAGCATCTAATATCTTATTAAAATCAAAACCCATGCTGCCTTTAACAGAGAAACAGATTGAAGATTTCAACAATGCAGAAAAATGCCCGGTATGTGATTGTGAATTTTCAGATACAAATATCAAGGTGAAACACCATTCTCATACAGATGGTAAATTCAAAATGGCCCTGTGTAATAGCTGTAATATTAAGATCAAGAGACCAAGATTTGTCCCCATATTTTGCCATGGAGCATCCAATTATGATTTTCATCATTTGATCAGATATGAGGGGTTTGACAAGCAGAATTTAAATATTTTAGCTGAAAATGATGAGAAATATATATCTATTAGCAAAATAATTAAAGTTAATGGTGTTCCTATTCACATAAGATTTCTTGATTCTTACAGAATTTTATCTGCTAGCCTGGCTACACTGGCCACTCAATTATCTGATGATCAATTCAAAATCACATGTGCCTTGTTTCCAAATCAGGATCTGAAATTAATTAGGCGGAAGGGGGTATATCCATATGATTATGTTACAGATTTTTCTAAATTTGATGAGTGTGCTCTGCCACCACAAGAAGAGTTTTACAGCAAAATCAGAGGATCTGGAATCACTGATGATGATTATCACCATGCCCAATTGATGTGGAACAATTTAAAATGCCAGACATTTGGTGATTATCACATGGCATATTTAAAACTTGATGTGACCCTCTTAGCTGATATATTGCAGGCATTCAGAAAATCTTCCATGAAAAATTATGAACTGGATCCAATATATTTTTACAGTGCCCCGGGCCTAGCATGGTCTGCAATGTTTTTAAACACCAAAAAGCAATTGGATCTGATCCAAGATCAAGATATGTATCTGTTTATGGAGCAATGTATAAGAGGGGGGATGGTGCAATGTTCTCAGAGATATGCCAGAGCAAATAACAAATATATTCGTGATTATGATCCAGCACGGCCATCAAATTATATACTGTATGTAGATGCCAACAGCCTCTATGGTTATGCCATGATGCAAAAACTGCCATATGCAGGGCTTGAATGGGTCGAAGATTTCAATATTGAGGATCTTCAGGACTTTGATGACAGTAATTATGGCCTATTCTTAGAGGTTGATCTGACAATTCCTGAAAATTTACACAACAAATTTTCTGATCTGCCCCCAATTCCTGAGGTTCAGTGCTCACCTGGCTCTAAACAGAAGAAATTGATGATGACACTGGAGCCAAAACAGGGTTATATCATATATTACAAAAACCTCCAGTTCCTGATGAATCATGGTGTTCAAGTGACCAAAATTGGCAAAGTTTTGAGGTTCAGGCACTCAGAATGGTTGAAATCATATATTAATACAAATACCGAGCTTCGAACATCTGCAAAGAGCCAATTTGATAAGGCATTGTATAAATTGATGGTCAATTCTGTATATGGCAAAACAATTGAAAATGTCAGAAAACATACCGATGTTAAAATAATTACTGACCCCAGCCTGAGCAAAAAATTGGTTGCAAAGCCTAATTTCAATTATAGAAGAATTTATGATGAAAATATGGCACTTTTCAACATGAAAAAAACAATGATTAAGTTTGATAAACCTATTTATGTAGGGGCTGTGATATTGGAATTGGCCAAATCACATATGTTAACATTGTATTATGATGTGCTGAAACCTTTTTATGGTGATTGTGTAAAATTGATGTACATGGACACGGATAGTTTTGTTCTTGATATTCAAACAGAAGATGTTTATAAAGATATGTCACAGCCTGAATTGCTTGAATATTTTGATACCAGTGAACATACATGGATTCAACACCACAACAAAAAGGTGCCTGGCAAGTTAAAAGATGAGACACTTGGTGATGTTATTGTGGCATTTGCTGGGTTAAGTGCCAAGATGTACAGTATTAAAACATGTGGTGGTGCTGTTGCCAAAAAAGCCAAGGGCATTGGCAAAGTAACTGTGGAAAAAGAGCTTGAATTTGAAGATTATAAAAATTGCCTCAAATCCCAGAGTTTAATCAGAACATCAGAATCCAGAATTCAGAGTGTGGATCACTTATTGACTTCAAATATTGTAAGAAAAGTGGCTCTGGACCCACATGATGATAAGAGATGCATTTTATCATGTGGCATACATACATTACCATGGGGTCATTGTGATTTGAAAAATGGCGAACAATGCACAAGCACAGAGCATGATTTGAAATAAATAAACATGCCTATGAACTTATTTGGGTTCAAAAAACAGGCTATTATGGAGCTGCCAACACCACAACCCTCTTCTGATATGATATCTAAACTGAGTGGCTTGTTAATTATTCATCTGAACAGCATACTTACAGATATTGATGATGAAACAGGCAAAATATTGTACATATTTAACAATAATTTAAATCATTACCAATTACTTGTTGGTGGGCAATTGCAATTTATTACAACTCCTGAGGGTGATGTTAAAATTTCAATAGGGAGAAATATTTACAGAATTAAGCACTCAAACATGATTTCCGGCACTGTTTATACTGTTTCTGCTGGTGACTGCTTATATATTGAGATCCCTGGATCTTATGACAAGCTTATACCCTTTTTTATAGAATTAAGAATCAGATACTCTATAATAAATAACCACTAAACAAAATGCCTAATGATATTTTTGGCCATACAAGACATGAAGATCACAGTGATGAGATTTTGATGCTTGATGTCAGAGTCAAGAAATTAAGAAGTGATTTACAAGCTTTACAAACTACACTCAATGGCAGCCTTCAATTAGAAATTACAAATTTGCAATCACAATGCATGGACCCTCTTCTTATTGATTCTGAACTCAAATTGTTGCTTCAGAAATATACTGACCTGGCCACATTGGATAATTTTCAAAGTTTGGAAGAAGCTGTAGCAGCTCTTCAAGCCAAATTTAAGACCCAGGCTATTAACTCTGAGCAATTGAAACAACAATTGGAAGAGCAAATAAATAATGTCCAGACACAACTCCAAACAATTGTCAAAAGCATAAAATCACAAGAAGATTTTGATCTAGTGATTTCCACTCTAAAGGAACAGATTCAGTCACTCCAAATACCTAATCTGGATCCTCTGAACAATGCCATAGCCGAGGTTAAAGAAAAAATTGAGACACTTGAAAATTTTATGAACAATTTGCCATCTTCTGATGCTTTAAGTGCAATAACTCGGAGTGTAGCAAATATTAAGCTGCAACTTGAAACATATGAAGATTTTGGAAAAATTCAAAGTTCCATAACCCATCTTGAAGGTACAATAGCAGCAGTGCAAAGTGATTTGGCAAATGTACTAGAATCCCGATTGCCCGGGATTGTAGATACACTTGTCAGTGTCCAGCAACAAATCACCTCAACACTGAATCTGAACTATCTCATTTTCATCACTTGATAGATGATATCCAAACAAAACTTGAAATTTTACAACAATCCACACCCTCTCAGGCAGATATAGCCCTGCTCCAAAATGCTATGCAAAATGTGGCTGATGCTTCTGAATTAAACAATGTGAAATTGGCACTTGAATTTTTACAAAATACAGTGTCAAATCTGCCTACATCACAGGAACTTAAAAATATTAAGAGAGCAGTGAATCGCATATTGAAATCAGAAGATATCAAGAATATCCAGGCAGAGATCAAACATCTCACACAGACAGTGGCCACTCTACCAACAAATCAACATATTAATGAATTGCATGCCCTGTTTGAGGATATCAGAAGACAGGTCCATGATCTTACTGCTCAAAATTCAAAATTGGCAGTTGTTGAAAATTTGCAACAAATTGTAGCTAATATCAAGCAACAGCTAGGGACCATGGAATCCAATCAAGCAAATGCTCTGTCTGTTTTTGCCACCCAGCTCCAAGAAATTGTGCAACAATACAAGAAACTTGTTGTGGACATAAAAATCAAGCCGGGCCATGATGATGTTGTTAGGACCATCAATGAGCATCTTGAATCTGTAACAAGCAGATTGCTCACAGCAGAAAAGGAAATAACAGGCATAATCGAGAATCCAAAACATTCAGTAATTCTTGAATTGTACAGCATCCCCAACAAAGAATATGATTCACCATTTACACCAGGTGGCAAAATATATATGCTGTCCCCTGCACAATTTTATTACCAATTTTTTGTTGGGGGCACATTGAGACCAATCAAGATCAAATATTGGCTTCAACCACAGGCACACCACTACCCCACCTTATCAATAACAAATGCTGATAACAAAGTGAAAATCACCAGTGTAGAATTGGAGGATTTTACAGATCCCAATACATTGGAAACAGCCTATACTGAAGATGATGGCTCTTTGGAATTTAAAATACAAATAGGGGATAAATTATATTTAGAAAATCCTGCAGTATCAGCTGCTGAACACCCCATAGTTGCAATATTCTTGTTTACATATTATGTCTAGAGAAATTATTGTTGATGAATTACACAGACAAGCCCGACATAATTTTAAGAGACTCCCAGTAGTCACAAAGGGCATAGATGATTTATGGCAAAGCGACTTGATTCAAATGGCAAGTGGGCAGTTGAAAAACTTAGACAAAATCAACAAGGGCTACAAGTATCTACTTACTGTTATAGACACATTTTCAAAATTTGCCTGGGCTGTGCCACTCAAATCCAAGACTGGAACATGTGTTACAGAAGCCATCAGAACAATCATCAATCAGAGTGGAAGATCCCCGCGCTATTTGCAAACAGATAATGGCAAAGAATTTTATAATTCAGTGTTTCAACAATTTATTAAAAGCCAGGCAATAAAACATTATTCGAGTTACAGTGATCTCAAAGCCTCAATTGTAGAGAGATTCAACAGAACCTTAAAAAATCTTATGTATAAACAATTTACACTTCAAGGTAATTATAAATGGATTAATATTCTTCCAGAACTTCTACATAAATATAACAACTCGGTCCATTCCACAATCAACATGAAACCCTCTGAAGTAACTTCATCTGATGAGCAAAAATTGATCAGCACTGTTTATTATCCTAGATATCAGCCAACAATAAGAAAGGCCAAATACAGGGTGGGGGATCAAGTAAGAATCAGCAAATATAAGCACTTATTCAAAAGAGGCTTTACAAGAAACTGGAGCACTGAATTATTTACAGTGGTTCAAATTAAACCTGGGACCCTTAACACATATATAATAAAGGATCACCGAGGAGAAATTCTCAAAGGCAGGTTCTATGAACAAGAGCTCAGCAAAACTAAACAGCCTGACACATATCTCATAGAAAAAATTATCCGCAGAAAAGGCAACAAGTTACTTGTCAAATGGCTAGGACTTCCAGAACACAGCTGGATCGATGCAAACAAAATAATAATATGAGCACCTGGGATGTTATAAAAAGGCTGCCAGAACCTGAACAACAAAATAAGAGAAATGGAAAATTGCTGCCTGAAAATATTAGGTGTCTTATTGTTGGGCCATCTGCTTGTGGTAAAACTACACTAATGGTTGATAATTTTTTATTGGCACCCAACTGGTTAGACTGGAAAAACAGGCACTTGTATGTCTTTTCTAAGAGCTTGGAACAATTAAAATATCAGCAGCTGATGAAGCTATATGATGGATTGGATATAGCCACTTTTGAACCAGATGTTAAGCCACTTCATGAATGTCTCGATAATTCTGTTGTTGTGTTTGATGACATTATACTGGATAATCAAAACAAGGTTAGGAATTTCTTTACACAGGGCCGGCACAAAAACATTGATTGCTTCTACCTGGCACAGACTTTTTCAAAAATACCCAAGCAACTGATCCGAGACAACAGCAATTTTATATGTGTGTTTCATCAAGACCATACCAACCTCAAACACATACATGATGAATATGTAGGTGGGGACCTGAGCTACAATGATTTTTCCAAGATTTGCAGCAAGTGCTGGAACCAGGACAGTTATGGGTTTGTCACAATTGATATGACAAGAACACCCAATAGTGGCAAATACAGAAATAAAATCAACAATTTTCTAGACATTGAAACATAAATAAATAACCATGAAAAGGCCAATAATTGATGATCTTAAATTAAGAGATTATCTTGTAAAAAGATTTAAGGGATGGAAATCAGAGAACCGAGGAATTTATGAAAAACACAAACAAACAGAACAGCCTGTAATTGATGCTATTAGTGAATTAGGTAAAAATATCAAAACTGTTACAGAGCAAAATCAAAACTTGATCACAGAGCTTGTACCTGTAGCTGCAAGGAACATATTAGATTATCCAATCACCCCACTTTCCAGTATTCATACACCTAGTCCTATTGCTCCTCGAAGAATTGAGGCTAGTCAGGATCCTATTGAATTGGGTCTTCTTGCTCAAAAATATTTAACCACACCTAAAGACAATAAAGATGAGGTGTTTGGCTTATATGCTGACACAGAGCTTGATGGCAGCATCATACATAGAATTGGCAATTTCAGAGTAACATTTATGGGGGATGATCTTATTGTATATTCAGAATCTCATCTTGGAGAAAAAAGTGCTTTTGTTAAGTACCCCGGAACACCTGGATTGTGGGAACTGATGACTAGGAAGAGACCTGGCAGCTATACAGATCAAGATTATGAATATTACAAAGAAATATTAATAAAATCAGATGCTCTATACCAGAACAATGATCCCACACAAAAAAGAGTCAAGTCGAGCAGTGGGGCAAAATACAACAATTTAATCAAGCCCATATGGTCACAAATCAAGACTGGCAGTGGAATCAAACAATACAACACCCTGCCCAAAGAATTTGTGTGGGTTGATGATGTCAGGAAACTTGTAGATAGGTTATTGGTGATAGCTGGGGAGGAAAATGCTGGGAACCACAATTTTTACAATGAAAAAGTTGGAATTATGGACATGATAAGCACAAAATTGTCTAATTTTATAGTGAATGACACTAAGGGGATTGGATATCTTATAAAAATTATTAATACTCTACCACCTAAATTTTGGAATATTTCTGAGGGTCGGGGCCTTGTTAATGACATTATAAACAAGCTGCCATTTGAACTACACATTCCAGGCTATCAGTATTGTGGTCCCGGTACAAAATTGGATCATAGATTAAACAGAGGGGATCCTGGTGTTAATCCTTTAGATGCTGCTTGTAGAGACCATGATATTGCATACAACACACATTCTGATCTTGACAAGAGACATGTTGCAGACAAGAAATTAGAAGAGGCTGCATTTGGCAGATTTGTAAGCAAAGATGCTTCTTTGAGTGAAAAAATAGCAGCATTGGGAACCACCATAGCTATGAGCACCAAACAAAAATTGGGGTGGGGGTTGTGAATATGTATATAATAAACCTACAATGAAGGCCAAGGGTGTTATGTATCAAATACCTTATGCAGGTCTCAAATCTCTTAAAACTATTGACAGTCTTTTAACCAAAAAGCAGCGCAAGAAAAAAAATTCTTGTATTGCAAAGGGTCATGGTATGAAATTGTTACTTAGTACCCCCCAATTAAAAAAATTACAGCAATCAAAAAAAAAATCACATGTGGGGAGTTCATATTTACCATCCCTGCCATCTTAGCTGCTCTCGGGGCTGTGGGGAGCTTGGCTGGGGGATCAGCTGCCATAGCAAAAACAGTAATAGATGCCAAGAAAAATAAGGCAGAATTAGATGAGCAGAAGCGCCATAACCTGGCCATTGAGAAACAGGGCAAAGGTGTTAAGAGAGCCATGAATAAGTTTAAAAAAACAAGAGCCGCTTACAAACCAAGATATTGAAGCTTTAATCAAGCCACTGGGCATCAAACATTTTAGAGGTGTGTACATGTCTGATTCTTTGCCAGAACAACCACTCAACAAAGAGTGTGGCATTGTTAATTTGGATGAGTACAAAAATCAGGGCACTCACTGGATTTGCTATCTTAAATATTTAAAAAATGAGGCATTTGTGTTTGATTCATTTGGAGGTATTCCACCTGAAAATTTAATAAAATATCTAAATTCAGCTAATCTTTATTACAATAATGCCCGTGTTCAAAACTTCAAAGATGTTAATTGTGGACATTTGTGTTTATCAGTTCTTAGATATATGTCTCAAATAAATAAACCATCAATTGAAGATTTTCAAAAAGCCTTGTGGTATTTAAAACATCATGGGGGTATTTCATCTCACCAGCCAAAATTCAATATTGAAACTCAAATTGCATGATGACATAGTATATCCCAAAACAATAGCTCTCAGGGCATTTTATGGCATGTACCTAATCCCCAATATTACACACCACAACAACACAATTGCAGTAGGGGATGAAAAAATTGTCATCACTCCAGGGCAATATAATCTCTCCACTCTAAATGCTCAATTACCCAGAGGTGTAGTGTTAAGTCAAAATTCTGTCACTCACAGAGTAGAAATTGTATCTGCCACAGAAACAGTGGATCTGGGTACTATAGGAGAGCTGTTAGGCTTTGAGAACAACACAAAACTTGAACCAGGCATCAAACACACTGCTATGAATATACCTAAATTCTTGGCCATAGAAACTCTGAATATTCACTGTAATGTAGCTGAGGGTATGATCACCAAATCAAATGGCATAGGCACTCACAAACAAACCGGCATTATTGCAACATTCAAACCTAATTCTGAATTCATGGAGCCTATTATCTACAATCCATCCCCAACATTATATTTTCCTGTGTGTCATAATAGAATAGATAATATTGAATTGATGGTCACTAATGAAAAAGAAGAATTAGTTGATTTTGCTGGAGCCACAACAACTGCAATCATAGAGATTAATATTTAAATAAAAATACATACAAGAAAAAAATGGAAAATATTGAGAGTTATGAGCTACAATCATTCCCCCCAAACAGGAGGACATTTGCAAATTTAAATCAACCCAACACAGAGATTGAGGTTGATCTTGATGTAGGGGATGGCTTTATACACCCCCACAGAGCAGATCTATACATCAAATTTGATGTTGTAAAGCTCGATGGTACCGATTATCCGGCAAATTCAAATATAAGATTGGTAGATAATTTTGTGCCGCATCTATTCTCTGAAATTGAGATCAGAAAGCATGGTGTTGTTATGAACAGAATAGATTATCCCGGCATTACCTCCACAGCTTTGGCCACATTAAAATTATCCAAAACCGAGGCTTCTTACTACAAAATAGGTGGATTTGAGGCTGGTGATAAGATATTATCTAAGAACCACACAGTGCTGTTCCCGATGCGCCTATTGCCAGGATTCTTCTCAGATTACAAAGAAATTATGTGGAAGGGTGGTTTAAGAATCACATTTAGAAGAGCTGCAAATGATAACAATGCTTTGATGAGGTACAGTGCAATAAACCCTACAGGGGAAGCTCTGCCTAATACCCTACCAGATGCAGGCAAATGCATTATTCAGACTATGGAGTTAAGAATCCCTGTTGTTGAATATGAGGCCAGTTATGCTCTTAAATACAAAGCAGATATAATAAAAAATCCACAGATTCCTCTGCAATTTTATACATATCAATGTGTACAGAAGCCCGCAACTGGTGCATATTATGAGTTTGATGCTACAAATTCATTCTCCAGCATTCAATACGACATGCCTGATTTTGTGGTAGTACTGTTTCAGACTGGGAGACACAATAATCAGGAAAAAAATTCAAGTAAATTTGATAACTGCAACATCAAGAACATATATCTTAAAAATGGCAGAAATGAGGTCTTTCCTAGAGAAAATTACAATTTAGACATGTCCAAGGATGACTTCCTCAAATTATATGAAGCTTTTTCGGCTTTCAAGAGGGTTACTACAGGCAATACTGACATGTACTACACACCAGATGAATTCAAGGTACAGAGACCCATGTTTGTAATTAACACTTCAAAAAGGAAACAAGTTGTGGTGAATGACAGGACAAACATTAAAATTATCTGTGAATTCCATGAGGCATTACCTGATGACACCATATGTAGTGTTATTCTCATAGGTGAAAAATCATATGTTTATGATGTAAGAAATGAGAGGGTCACAGAGTAATTCTAGAAGAATTACATTATCTTAATACTAAATATGCAAGTTGAGCCTGGTGCCAATTGAACTTAAACCGGAAGTAAATATAGGTGTGTGTGTGTGTGTGGGTGTGTATGGGTGTGGGTGTGTGGGTGGGTGTATATATGTGTGTAGGTGGGTGTGTCTTGGCATAGTTTTAAGTGTGGCCAAAAAAAATATCAAGAGGGGCATATTTTGACAGAATTATGGACAACAATCTCACAGAAGTGCCTTTTATAAGTGTAGGCACATCAATCTGAGGGGGGTCATACTTTCTCATGGAATCCATGAGGGCTTTTTTACAAAAATTTTGGATTAGACAGAGTTCCACACTTGAGCAAAAAGCTCATATGGGCATGTTGAGCAAGTTTTAAGTGTAGGCAAATCTGCTTGAGGGGGGTTCATACTTTCTTGAGTTTATAATATTGTAAATACAACTACTTAGAAGATATGTATTTATGCAAAGTTTTGTGATCTTAACTTAAATCGAGCTAAGTAATATATTCTGTTACATTTATATTCTTCTTATTATTATTATTAATTGGTCCACTTTTAATAACAGTATTGTTAAGACATATTGATCTTATTAACTCATTAATTATAAACTTTATTATAATTATTATCATTACATGCGTACCTGATGATTGCTTTCTTTATTTTCAACATCGCACCCTTTAAATTTCATTCAGCATTCTCTTAGCACCCCTAGATGATTAATCCTGGCTCCGCCGCTGCTGATCTTTCACATAAATATTAAAAAAAATATGCTAGGTTAACAGTGGAGACGGTTGGGTTCCAATTTTATTTAGGGGGGAAGGTGCTAAAACGGGGAGGGGGCAAGGACAGTTCACTTTTTCTTGGCAGCTAAGGTTTAGCATAGTGCGAACGAAAAAGTGGGTTAACTGTAAAACTCTCCAACTAATATCGTACCCTAACGGCGAAAGAAACAGTAGACGAATTGTCCACCACCATTTTCATTCGTTCTGTATTACACAATGTGATTACAATGAATTGAAATAATGACGTCAATAAGCAGAGGGCAATGCCTGCTTCGAACCAACTTAGTTTCATTCCCTAAAACAACACAGGATGGAGAATAAAAAAAATAATGAAAAAGTGGTGGACAATTTGCCTATCATTCTTTGCCGTTGACTGTACAGTGGGATCCATGAGTATTATCGTGCAAATTGTCCATCACCATGTTTGTGTACTTTATTTGACCCAATAAGCTTCAAGAATTAAAAGAAAACTCAAAACAAGCTTTTGACAACTTCTGCACCAGCATACATAAAAATCCATCGCTTAAAAACACATGGGATGTAAGAGGAAAATTAATGAAAATAGTCATGGACAATTTGCACGGTAATACTCATGGATCCCACTGTACAAGGGATAGGATTGAATCTCGAAGGAAAGGGAAAAAAAACAAACGTTAGATTTGCTTTGTGCTGTACACAACTGAAAGTGTGCACACTTCTAGACCTTGATATTACAAAAGTTGATTCAAAAGTTGATTCAAAAGTGTTGCAAAGGGTCCCGGGTTCGAATCCCGGTCGGGCTTGGTTGTTTGTGAATGTCCATTCATCAATTTCATCATTTCATCACTCATCCCCATCTTCGCAAATTAGCCAAGAGGCACAAAACGCGAAGTAAAATAAACTAAATCAAATCAAATCAAATCAAAAAGTGTTGCATCTAAACATCAAAACTAGTAATATAAATTTACAAGGCAATAACATTAAGAGCACTCAAGGATCAAGTATTAATATCATAAACATTTAATTTTTACTTTGATATAAAAGTAAATCATTCTTCAATAAAAATGTAATATATATGAGTTTTGTTACCCTCAGAACTTGATGTGTCACATCGCAAGACCTTGTCACATGGACATTGCTCACTCCGTAAACTTCATCCAGTCACAATATTCCATGGTCAGAATAAAGTCTGTATGACAAGATCTAGAATGTCTTGTCATGTTTTCGACACATAAATCAAACATTTCCTACCGCTCTACTGTATATATTAAACCAAGGTTATCCATAGATTCTTAGAATTTTAGTTGTGGTGTAAACAATACATGCATTGAGAACTTGAAAAGGTCACATTGTCATGTGAAAAAAACAACGAAGCATCGATTATGTTATCTGCTTGAATGATAACAGACAGGTTCGGAACTGGCATATCCGTTTCTGTAACACTGACTAAGCAGTTAGTAGTCTGTTGGCAGTCTCTTTACAAGGAAGAAGCTGTTATACCTCATTTCGTTGTAAGTAGATTACAATATCTATGGGTTAATGATAAGCAGGAGACGGATTTATATGTAGTAAAAATGTGCTAAATATGTAAATACATATTAAGTTATTTTCACCAAAATATGGAGTGAAATATGTACTAAGATTGTAAAAATTTACCTTTTTAATGATACTACACGACCTACTTAAAATACAGTAGGCTTACATTGACATTAATTGTAAAACAACACAAAATGTGTTTTGATTTTCTGTTTCCAAAACAATGAATAACAAAATTTTATTGTAAGCGTTCGAAAGTGAATTTCCTTCTTTTCTCTCTTAAGATGGATTTATATTGACTAAACCTGCGTTCAATATCGCAAAAGTAATGGGAGTGGATTTCAAATTTGTCAGCGGATTCCCCTGTATAGTGGGATCACCATGGATGAAAAACTTCTCTCCGAGCTGATTGCGTACTCCCTTCAAGTAGTTCATGTACCCCTCGGGGTACGCGTACCACAATAGAACCACTGATGTAGGGCATTACACACACACAGGCCAAAATATTGATTTTTAATGAGCCTACGCCCGAGGGAAATATCCGCCCGACCCCTCTGCGTTCGATTGATTAATTGATTTGGTGTTTTAAGTCCGCTTTATGCACAATATGGCTAATCGGGACTAGACCTACAGTTGAAGGTGGGATCAGAACCACTATGTGCCTCCACCGGGTATCGAATTACAAGGCAACGTCGTTACCACTACGCCATCGGGAAGGCCCCGTCGCCTCTACGAATATTATACAGTGGGATCCATGAGTATTAACGTGCAAATTGTCCATCACTATTTTCATTAATTTTTCTCTTATATCCTATGTGTTTTTAAGCGATGGATTTTTATGTATGCTGGTGCAGAAGTTGTCAATAGCTTGTTTTGAGTTTTCTTTTAATTCTTGAAGCTCTTATTGGGTCAAATAAAGTACACAAACATGGTGATGGACAATTTGCACGGTAATACTCATGGATCCCACTGTACACTCGCCTGACTTAGTACTCCGGGAGGCGCTTTTTATTTTTTCCAGTCAACTTGTGAATGCTGGTTCATTTTTTGCTCTCTGATTGGCTGTTGGAAAGTTACGGTGCTTTGATTGTGAGAATATCTTATTTGCGCTGTACGTTGCGTTAGGTTAGGTTAGGTTAGATTAGAAAGCAGCAAATTTGCGCTGAAAATAGGAAATAAGAGATTCTCACAATCACAGCACCGTAACTTTCCAACAGCCAATCAGAGAGCAAGAAATGAACCCGCATTCACATGTTGACTGGAAAAAAAATCGCCTCCGGGGGTTCATTTCTTCATACAGCGTATTTGTAAAACATTGATTCATTGAATTAGGTCATTTTACGTCGCTTTGGGCTAATCGCAACGATGAAAATAAGTGATGATATGATGAAATTGATGAAGGAACACTCACAAAATTCCATCGACCCCTGGCGCCGTGTCGTATGCTAACCACTCCCTCACGAAGGTCGGCAATGGTACTAATGAAAGTAGGTTACAGCAGAGGGGAAGGAGAAATTCTGAAGTAGGAAACAGTGCAGTGTGGGCTGAGTGAGTACTGTTCTTTTTATTATTTTCTTCATTTCGCTTGTTTTTGTCGTTTGGTTGGCATAACGTAAAGACATTTCGGGGATGCCGGCTGGCTTTTCAGAACATCATCTCACGCAATAAAAGACAGAGAGAGAAGAACGTAAAGGAGTTTAAGTGTCTTCGAAAGTTAAGCGCTACGGCGAGCGAAGAGACTTTCTCCGTGGGTTGCCTGAAGGGACTATGCAATGAAAGTGGAAATAATTGTCTTCTTCCTGCGAAGTCGGCAAGTCCTTCCTTCCTTATGCTCATCAGATACATATGTACAGGCCCGTAGTCAGAATTTATCTCCAGGGGGGGCTCACGGGTTATCAGGCGGGGGGGGTTGTAAATCAAGTCCATTTTCAAAAGTTTAACAGTGTTAAATGAAGGTAGATTATGTGTGTGGTGGGGGAGGGAAGTCATTAAGTTACATGAAGTTTAGAAATGTCACACAAATACTACGTTTTTCTATATCTTTTAAAATATCGCTTGAAGTGTTAATTGGCTGATACTGAAATCAATCTTTACTACACACTCCATACTACGTTTGATGATACAGACATTTATATTACACAAGAAAAGATGGACAATATTCAATCATAGGGCATACATTCCACTCCCCGGCCGAAACAATAGAACTCCCCTTCGTTCCCAAAACTTGGGAGCTGTTAACCTTTGAAGCAGATGTGGAGGGAATTTGCATAATGACATCAAAGTCACAGATTTCTGTATAAATGGGAGGTCGCAACAGGGGCAACGAAGGTACAGATAAAGAAGCTCCCCTGTGAGGAAACTTTCTGAAGTATAGAGCAGAAAAATCTCCTTAATACTTGCTGCTACTTAAGACTTCTTCTTATAAATAAGATGAAAGAATGTAAAAGCTGCTGTTTATGCTCCCTGACTTTATCCTTCACCAAAGTTGGGCGCAAAATAATATCTCCTGCTACATTTTCACTGCAAACAAATTACACAGAATAGTTTCACCAAATGTCAAGGGGCTGACCTCAGTGCCAGGGGGGGGGGGGGCTGACGGAAGTTCCAGGTGGGCTCAGCCCCCCCTGGTCCCTGCCTGGCTACGGGCCTGCATACGTATCTGACGGCCAAGATTACAACGAAATCATGCATGCTTCGTTCAGTACTCGAAGTGGAGATTTTTATGTGGGGGATGTTTGCTTTAGCCTCGGGACTAGCTGGTGGGGGAGTGTTTAGTTCGTTGCACTTTTTGACACTAGGTGTAGTGCAGGTGTATCCCGGTGTCAGGCTGGCGCAAGGAAATCACGTTCAACCAAGTAGACAAATAGCGGTGTTCAAGTCCAGAAGATTCAACAAATGTCTGTCTGCTGCTTTAATCGTTCATTTGATTAGTTAGCACGCATCACGTGGCCATACATCACACATTGCACCGCTCCAGAACGTAGTACAATCGGTGCAGACACCAAATAATAGGCTTACCATACGTCCAGGATTAGTCCGGACAGTCCTGTTTTTTTTAGTGCTGTCCGGGATTGCAAAATATCCGGGGATTTGAGAATCTGAGCATGAAAATAGCTACCGGTATTGAATATTGACGACCAGAATTTATGACCGGCAAGGATCGAACGATTATAAGGATCGATTCTTTTCTTTCTTCGAGAAATCGACTTCGAACGTTTCCGTACTTCCGTGAGCGTCTTGGTTGTCTTGCAAGCGTGTGAAGTAACTCGTCTACACGTTTTTGATAATTATAACTATTTACAAGGGCCTTCCATTTGGCAATGGGCAAATTAAGGTGTGTATTTAACGTTAACCTGCAGCAGGAATACAAATTCTTGAAACTGTGTAACGACAGTGACAGTAAAAGTTTGCAATGTACACTCTGTAATGGAGTATTTTCTCTTGAACATAGAGGAAAAGGTGATATTGAAGAACACGTGAAAACAGTTAAACATAGGGGTGCTATTAATGCTACAGCTTCAACAAACCTAAGAGATTTTAAAAAATAATAATATTTTTTTCTTGTACAATTTATAGTTTAATGTTCCAATAAAATATTAAGGCTTTTAAGTAATTTCAATTTATTTTTGTAAAAAAAAAAAAAACTAAAATTCAACAGTAACGAGTTGATCGCGAATATGTCCTGGGTTGGACCCAAAAAAATATGGTAATCCTACAGATAGTAAGAAAGCGTTGCCATCTGCCATGACTAAAATTTCTGGATCCAAGTTCACTTCCTTTCGACGATTTGATTTGTTGTTTTAAGTCCACTTTATGCTCAGTAAGGCTAATCGGGACTGGACCTACAGTTTAAAGTGGAATCCGAACCACTTGTGCCTCCACCGGGTATCGAACCCGGGACCCTCTCTCGACGATTTGACTGAGTCTGCACTCCCTGCGCTACACTCCGCTATCTGTCTATGCAATGTAGTTTTAAAAGTTGTAAACTGAGGTATCGTAGTCACCAATTCCACCGCTGCCACCGGTTAGTAAAGGTGTGACTCATCATCAGCCAGGCTCGGACGAAACTCAACTCATTAAACCGTTGCGGACGAACTGTATCATTTTTCTACGAATTTCGCTTTCGGACGAACTGCAACTCGGACGAAACGCTACTGAACCCACCGCCCCACTTCGCAACCACTGTTCGAGAGTACCTCAATACCAACTTTCCCAACAGTTTGATAGGAAGAGGATCTCTTCGTATGTGGGCATCCCGTTCACCTGACCTTACCCCTCTGAATTCTTTGCTTGGGGTTTTATCAAAGAGAAGGTCTACAAAACTAATGTTGCCAATCTCACAGTGCTGAAAGAACGCATACGAAATGCATGCGAGATTGTCACTCCGGCTATATTGGAGAAGGTTTGTAATGCTGTCTTGTCCCGTTGGGACACTTGTTTTGAAATTGATGGACTTCATGTGGAAAAATGTTAATTTTGAGGAGGTCATGCGGAAAAGTGTTACTTTTGTTTTGAAATTGTTGGAGGTGATGTGGAAAACTGTTACTTTTGTGAAGGTCATGTGGAAAAGCGTTAATTTTGAGTTTTGGTGTCTCTTCTGTACTGTAGTATCATTTATTTTGTTATCAGTCGCCGATTTCCCAAAAATGTCATGGGACTTTATAATCACCCTGTATTATTAATTGGTTCAGGCACATGTCGGAGGGGACCAAGTCCAACAGCTCCGCCTTAAATACGCCTCTGTGCTTGGCCCTCGGTCAGTCCCGTAGCCAGAATTTTATTTCGGAGGGGGCTGACCACTTATCAGCAGCTGCCATCTCGAGGCAAAAAGTTGAAGGTGGAAGCCCTGAAGATGAATTTCGTAGTCGCAGTATATTGCAATTTCACATACAATATGTTTAATCCTGCTAAAGAAGTAAAATTAATTACCACTATACACTATTTAAATTAGATATTTGTAGGATTTCTTGGGGAAAGGGCTTCAGCCCTCTGCGCCCTCCCCCTGGCTACGCGCCTGCCCTCGGATTTTCCAACAAAACGTGCCCAAATCTTACCGTGGGGAAAGAATTCTTCTGAATGTAAAAGTGTTGTCTCTGTGGATTCAGTCTTGTCTAGATAATGCTTATTCTCATTTGTGATATATAGGTCTTGATTCTACAACACATTTCTCCAAGTGTCATCAAATCTGTTGTACGCCTAGAAATCCAGAACACCACTTTCAGAATGTGAAAGATCAGGCTTCACTCATTACGTTGTAGGTATTGTGGGACTCGTCGTAAGACACATTATTATGCAAACGCGAGACACGATCCAGTTATGTCGCAGAACGTAACACAGAGACAAGTGCATCGAAAGAAAGATAGTACTTGTTTTCTCGATCCGAAATGCTATTGGCTATCACAAAATGGCGGCAATCTCTGCCGTTTTCTCTTTCACGGCAGTTGTATGAAAACAATTCCACAATTTTAATCTCTTCTAAACTGAGAAGCAAAATTGAACATTGCACAGCATTTATAATACGCCAAACTTGATTAAAGAAAGTGTTTCGAAATTACTTGAGTACATGCTGTATGTTCAGTCGAGAGAAACAATCATGTACGTACGGTTTAAATAACGTGGCCAGCTGCTTCTTGATGAGAAAGTGATATTACGTAATGTTGAAAAAGAAAGAAGGCCAACGACTTCAGTTCAAGTCTTAGGTCAGTTTAGTGTTCCAAGAGTTTGTCAGTGTGCAGTGTCTTAAGTCTTCCCCAACGCACTTCTTTGTGGAATTTTGATAGCTGTGAAGCAGGTATTGGCCACATTGTAAGTAAAAGTCTCAATCTGGACTAATTCTATTCAGTACTTTTTTCTTTCTTTTAGCAGTTGTTTGTTCATGCTTAAATTGTATTGCAGTTTTTACTTTTTTGGCGTGGGAATTATTACCTTCCTCTTTTTGGTCCGTATTGCCTTTTATTTTTTGAAAGAACGACAGATGCACGAAGAGAAAATAATACCCTACCACAGAAATTTGTAAGCAGATTGTTTGGTGGTTTGTGTAAGTTCAAGCTCTCATTGCATAAAACAAAGGGAGTAAACGTGGAGATGGACAATTTGCTTGGTAATACTTATGGATCCCACTGTACTACTAAACAACGATTCATAATCGTTAACTTGTTACGTATCTATTTGGAAAATCGTGGACACTCCACTAATCCTGGGCCTCCGGTATGGCGTAGTGATAGCCCTGTTGTAATCGAGGAGTCCCAGGTTAAATCCCCGGTGGAGGCACATTGTACAGTGGGATCCGTGAGTATTAGCGTGCAAATTGTCCACCATGTTCGTGCACTTTATTTGATCCAATAAGAGCTTCAAGAATGATAAGAAAACTCAAAACAAGCCGTTGATAACTTCTGCACCAGCATACATAAAAATCCAACGCTTAAAAATACACAGGATGCAAGAGAATAAATAATGAAAATAGTCATGGACAATTTGCACGGTAATACTAATGGATCCCACTGAACAGGAGTTCGGATCCCAACCTAAACTGTAGGTTCAGTCCCGATTAGGTTATCTGAGCACAAAGCGGACTTAAACTTTTTTGCCATCAATCTTCTCGTTGTACAGTCACGGACACTTCTAGATTGTAATAGCAACATTGAATGCCAATGTAATTATTACAACTCGTAAGTGTCCGTGATCGTACCCTCGTTGCCATGGCTACTTAGTAAGTTCTTATGCTCGATCATTTAAGTTGGAATAGAGACGGGTTTGGTAGTCTCCCGTTGAGTTTTTTTCCCTAGTTAAGTCCACTTTATGTACAGATAGACTAATAGGGACTGGACCTACAGTTTAAAGTGGGATCCGAACCACTGTACAATGCCCCTCCACCGTGCATCGCACCGGGACCCCTTGACTAAAAGGCGGCGACGTTATCACTATGCAATCGGGGAGGCACCCTATGAATAAAAAAGTATCGAGTTTCGAACTGTATATCATATACGACATATACTGTGTGTCACCAGACAAACTTGAACAGCGTGTAGATGTTATTAAGGTTCCGGGTTCGATTCCCAGTGAAGGCACATACTGGTTCGGATCTCACTTTAAATTGTAGGTCCAGTCCCGATTAGCCTATCTGTGCAAGAATAAATATTTAAAGACTCAAGCTTGACAACTCGCTTCGGCACTACGGACCATCGATATAAGAAATTTTATCCCAAGTGTATGCAACCACCGTGCACAGGTTCGCAATTTCCACCAGTGGTTTAACATCGCAATTGCGAGAATCAAAATGTATGACCTAATCGGCCACCTCACTGGGGTGTCCGAGCATTACCTTCTCTATCTGAAAGCCTGATGGCTTACTCTGGTCACGTGACTAACCGTCAGCAACTGGAGGCGAGATAGTCGCCATGTTTGATTTGCTTCTTGGAAATCAATGTTGAACCTTTTTAGTGAATATGCAATTGTAATGAAAATTTATGAACTGTATTCGAGTTTTCATGACGTATAAATATGCTTAAATCTACAAAAGGTATGATGTATAAGTGTTGTGTGCTCAATTGTAGAGGCAATTATGATGAACATTCACATTTCTTCAATATGTTGCTGAAAATGAGAAATGTGTAGGGCAATTCCATGCGATTCGATCCCTACGAAAAAATACAAGTTAAGCAACAAAGGTTTTATACTCATAAATAAATAACAGAAATAGTTCATGATGTAAAGATTTCATGTGTCCGGAATAGGCATCTAATATACTCTTAGATTTGGTCAAGTTGTATCTCTTGTCAACAATTTTTTCAGAAATATCAAATAATTACAACGTTAAGATGCGTTGTTGCTTATGATTGCAAAATAATTTGTTTTAAGATTTAGTCAACGTTTTATATATTACGGTCATGTCTACCAAAGCAGTTTGTCGGAGGCTAATGGAAGATATGTTAGGAGTTCAAATATAAGGGTACGACGCGTAACAAGGACTTCGATGAAATATTCGTGTGTAAAATTATCCAAGAATATATTAGTTATGTTTCAAACACAAATGTTTTACACAGGAAGTATTTTATTACCTAGCTATGTGTAATAAATTTTATAAAATTGTTTCATGTGAACCGATATTCTATTTTTTGTCATTGTGAAGCTTCGATGTTCGTAATTTTGATAATTATATCAGTGATAATGTTTCAAAATTCACTAACATTCTTCACGATTTTATTAACAAAGTGTAAAAACAGTGTAAAGAAATATTCCAAATGTTTATTTTCCAAATGAACGCTAAGATCGAAATATTAATCTGTTCTTTTTGCTTTTTCAATGAAAATGTTGAAACTCGGTCACACAGATCTTACTAACTACAATGAGAAGATAAATTTGTTTATTATATTCATTCAATAAAGTCAAAATGGTCGAAATTACAATGTTACAAGTTATTTAGGTTTAGTCTTTATTCTTTATTCCCAGAAATGTAACATTGCCCTTCTACCAATTTCTTTCGCATTTGCTGAGAGGTTATTTCTATTAAGTTTTTGTATTGAGATTGTATATGGCTACACAGAATATCTGCATTATCTGGTAAAGATAAAGAAAATTTAATTGATTAGGTATCTTGGCAAGTTTACGGTCAACCTAACATACGGGGTTTTGATTTAATCCATTATTTTTACATACAAAAGCTGTAACGAGTTTTACAATATTCCCGTTAATATTTTTGAAAGAAATACAATGTTTATTTTTTTCCGCCAGGAAGTTTCTAACGGCTTTCAACTCTTTCTTTGTGCTATGGTAGGTAATTTTGTGATGGCTATAGTGACTTTCTGAATGAAAATTTTAGTAATTCAATATTCTACTATTTTCTTTCAACTACAGTATATTCGTCGGGAGGGTAAATGTCAACATTTAAGATCATAAAATAAATATATATACCTTAATTCTCTACGATAAAAATGCGGCAATGGGTTTACACAACCGTTAAGACGATCGCCTCCAGATGATGACGTATTGACTGAGCGCTGCGGCCTGAACCTCAAGATGGTCTTGGTCCGAGTGTGCTGCACAATCAAACATTTTTGGTTTGTGTGAACGACGTGAGTGTCGGACAAGGGAGACACATCTGGCTACACTGTTTCTGCGCATTCAAACGTAACACTTGCTTACCTTACTTCAATCTTTTTACATTTCCTGCACACAGGAAGCTTGTGTCTCTTTTTTCCCATTAATTAAACCTTATCGCAGTAACAATGCAGAAAACGACGTTTCTTGTTGCTCGAAACTAGGTACTTCAGTGTTGTTTTTCTCATGCCCAAGGTCAAACATGTAAAATAAGGTATTTCTTTGGCGAACATTTTTGTGGCTCCACAAGTAGGTATTTTCTTCCTACAGTTTTATTTTATTGCGCATCGTGTTTTCAGATTTATATTTGTGTGAATAACAGTGTTGCCAACGTCGCTAAAATGTTACCCATTATATGGAGACACACAATCACTAGAATCCGTACCATACATAGTTTGATTTCGCCCATTTCTTAATAAAGACTCAATAACAACGTTGCAATTTAAGCGGAAGCGAAAACTCAGGAGAAATCAGCTCTGGCTCACTTGATAGAGCAATTGCACGGTATGCGACAGTCCCAAGTTCTAGTTCTGGTCGGCCTGCTTTTTTCCCTTCAATTTATGTATAATGTGTTAGCCACATTTCGCTGAAATTTGTACGTATTCAAACAATAAAAGGCGACGAAGAAGTTCCCACACAATGTTTGGTAACGAAATCTATAGACTGGCAACATTGTAATAAAAAAAAACACCATCAACTCACTTGGAAAGGCTACGTAGAGGTCATACGCGTATTTGTCTTTTTTTAAATTTTCAGTGAAATAACTTTCATATAATCACAACGATGAGAATGAATTAGGTGTATTCATAAATTAAGTGATGGATCCAGCAAAAATCCATACTTTTATCTGAAATTGAATTTACTCATGTAGAGTAAATTTGGCATTGAAGATTATTTTTGGTGGTAAATTGTACTCGCTGTACAGTGGGATCCACTAGTATTGCTCGGCAAATTGTCCACGACTATTTTCATTAATTTTTCTCTTACATCCTGTGTGTTTTTAAGCGATGGATTTTTATGTATTATGGTGCAGAAGTTGTCAACAGCTTGTTTTGAGTTTTCTTTTAATTCTTGAAGCTCTTATTGTGTCAAATAAATTGCACGAAAATGGTAATGGACAATTTGCACGATAATACTCGTGGATCCCGCTGTAATATGAAAAGTGATGATACGTGTTATACCATCCCTAATAAGTATATCTTTGTCGCAGAAAGTCAATTAGCATGTATGGGATGTAGATAACATCAAAGTAAAACACAAGCGTAAAAGTAGAACAAAACTACATTGCACTCTTTTTTTCTTTATTACGTGTGTCTAACAGTGGCGCAACCACACCTTTGACGGAAATGAGTTCTGGGGGGGGGGGGGACATTGACGGCCAAGTGTATTTGCAGGAAGCAATTACCGCCCACAACTTCAAATTTTATACAAATAAAAATACTTTTCGCAAAATTTTCTTGGTCGCTTTGCTCGAAATTATCTGCTTTTCTTGGTCTTATCAAGTTCAGGACCGTAGCTAGGGACGGCCCTGGGAGCCAAACGATCTAAATGAAAATAGGATTTAAAATTGATTGATTGATTTGTGGTTTTAAGTCCGCTTTACGCACAGAAAGGCTAATCGGGACTGGACCTACAGTTTAATGTGGGATCCGAACCACTGTGCCTCCACCGGGTATCGAACCCGGGACCCCTTGATCACAAGGCGAAGATGTTACCACTGCACCATCGGGGAAGCACAAAACTTGTAAAAGAGAGAATGCATTGGCGTCCCGTGAAATTATTTGCGCCCTATAAAATCAATATTGATTTCGGCCTGCAAAAAAAATTGGATCCAAAATTTGTCTTGCTCGCTTGTAATGCATTGTAAATCACCAGACAGAGAAATAAGACTTGTATTAATTGATTTTGTTTTATGTGCATTGACGATTGTTTTGAGAAAAGCGAGGGTGCACATTTGAGATACAATTTATGTAATTTGTGCTGTTGGTTTATTGTGAGATGGATGATTGGTCGTGTAATGTATTTAAATAATATATGTTGTATATTATCTACTACTAAAGAAACTTTGAATACGTACACAATTTATTGTCCACTTCGCTCCATGTTGCATATATATGAAACATATATCGTGCATGAAAGTTATATATGGTAATGTAAAAGATAATTATATTTAGAATGCATTTGTCAAGCATTTTCTTTCTTTAAAAAATAGTTTGTGTGCTTGTTTTCCATTATTAATGTCAAATTGAACGTGTTGAAAAAAATATTCAAATCTTTTGTTCAAACACAAATGCTTTAGCACCAACTTCTACCCCATTTATGCATAATTTTCGAGGGTAGTAACATCTTTGATACTACCACCACTACTACTACTACTACTACTACTAATAATAATAATATTGGTCCCGGGTTCGAATCCCGGCTTGGGGATGGATGTTTGTGAGTGTCCATTCATGCACGTCCGCAGGGTTTTTTCCAGGGAGGGGCAAGTAAGGTAATTTTTTTTCCAGGGGGGGCAAAGGACACATATTTTCCTCCAAAATAGTGATGCCCTCTCAAATTACACTATTTCAGTCTGAAATTATCATGTTTCTTCAACGAATTTATAATAATTAACATAAATTACTTTGATTGAAATGAAATTGTGTGAAATATATAATTTTTAGGTACACATTCATTTTCCAGGGTGGAGCCATGACCCCCCTTGCCCCCCCCTTCCGGACGCCCATGTGTCCATTCATCAATTTCATCATATCATTACTCGTCCCCATCTTCGCAAATTAGCCAAAAGTGGCACAAGAAGCTAAGTAAAATAAAGCAAATCAATAATAACAATAATAATGTTATAATAATATTATTATTATTGGTACGTTTATTCTGGTACTTGCCTCCCCCCCAGACAAAAATTCGTGGTTGCGCCTCTGGTCTCTAGATACGTATAAGTTACGCGTTGTTAAGAGTTAAATATCCTACTCACTACAAATTACTTGTTAATTATACATTTCTTGCAAGGAGTCATTGAACTCTGCTAACCTGCTTACTTTACTGTATATTTATGTAAGCAATCGTTCTAGCTGTGGCATAATTAATGAACGATTACGCTCTGATCTTAGCATTCACTTCTCGTCGAATTTGAATTCAATGAACAGAACTTATGCAACGACTCAAAGGTTAGAGAATTGACTGTTACCTGTTCTTCTTCTTCTTTTTCTGACCCTGTCAGACAAAACACTGTCGACTTTGGCCAACGTTCATGTATTTGTAGTATGGGACAGTATTAATCTGTGGTATGGGTTTTCAGTTGCACAACTTTTCCAGTTCCCGTGTCATACGAATACGATACACGACAGAGACACTAATAAATCTTCATTTTTACACTTTTACATTCAATGTTCTGTTTATATTTCGATTTGACATTTTCGTGCGTATATAAAATCCAAATAATTGGTATTGATAAATCAGATGAAAAAGAAAGTAAAGATATAGGAAATTGAATTTTTAATCGTATCAGATTTTTATATAATATATTTCGTTGGTGAGAGAATTGATCGCATTCCAAAAATAAATGTTGGGCATCTGGATTATCTTTACCACATGTATAATTTTGTTGATGTATAATACTGTTACCTGGACGTAAGTTTGCAGTAATCTTTCTCTTCTTTTTCTTCATATCCTGTTTGTTATATTTTCAGTTTTCGAACATTTACAGTGTTAGATATTAATTCACAGAGTAAATAAAAATTGTCGTAAATGGGATTATCTATGTTATTTTTGTGACCCATCAGACAGTTTTCTTTCAAAAAAATTATTATGAATTTCGCTGCTTGAATACTATAAAACCGTAGATGTAGCCAGAATGTTTTACAAGGGGAGAGGGAATCAGGTCAGGCCGATTATAAAACTTGAACAGTAGAGAAAATAATTATTATAAATTAATGAAAATAAACCAATTTTATTCAAAATTTATTATTATTATTACTCGATTCACCAGATGAGTGAATATTCAGAACAACCTTTTTTCCATTATTTTCTTTACATTCCATTTATCGTTACTTTATTTTAACTTTTACTCACATTGTTAAAAAAAACCTAAAAGTTAGTTGAAAATTTTAGCAATAAAATTTATGCTGTCTGAAATCTCACATGAAAATCTCATTTTTGGAATTTTAAAAACTGTGAAACCATTTATTATTTGTATTGTTAATACATTTCAAACCTGGTTCCTGCATTTTACACTATTTCTTTTCGATCTGATGCGTTTCTTACTTGGTTATTCTGTTCGAATACTAACTGAAGATGTGATTAACTATAACTTTTCGTAACTTGTAATGAACGATGCCAATTTACAGGGGGGACTGTATATGTGTATTTACGTCCCCCAAAAGTCATATGAAGTCCACGCCACTGATCAGAACGTAATGTTTCTTGAGGACCAAACCATACGAAGTTATATTATGACGATCTCTTATTCGAAAAGTTCTTAGTTCAATATTACAATTTAAGAAAACAAATCTTGCCACAATTAATGAGCAGTATTCATTCTCATGAATGTATGCAGATGGCGTCATGTTCGCAATGAAGAGAACAATGACAGAAATGTCAGCATTTGCTTTCGTCAACCAGCAACCTCTCTAACGTGGTTGTATTTTTTATTTATTTACTTTTATTTAGGATTACCGCTTTAAGAACGTGGTTGTAGTCTGAAAAGTGTTATGTCTGCTACTATGTTTTTTCTAAACACTACATCCAAGGTGTTGTTCTTTTCTTGTTACTCTAATGCTCAATGCGAAAGGTTTTGCACGTGTAAACATAAAGTGATGAGCAATTGCACGAGCATGCGATTTTCAAAAGTAGCAAAGACCGACTTAATTAGTCGAAATTCACCTCTCACAGTTGCCACAAGAATTCTATCTTTCCTTAGGACCTGTAGAATTTTCTATTACAACCTTAACAATAACTTCTTATTCGAAAACATTAAGCTTTCTTCTGTCTCGTTATTATTTATTGTTTCTACCAACTGTTATAATATTTACTAGTCTTAAAGTCGCCTGACCTACTGAACCATTTTCATGTTCCCATCCTTGTAGGAAGGATAACATTTTGTTCGTTCTGTTTTCTTGCCCTGCCACTTGGACTGTCAATGTCGTACGTCTAGTGTTGCCAGATGTGAGAATTTTATAATTCAGTAACATTCGGAAATAACCCATTTGCTTTACTATTCAACTTGATGCTGTGGTGAGTTTAATAATGGTTTAATGTTTTCTTTTGAGAGATATACTGTGCAAATGAATAGCAATAACACGATTTA
Source organism: Lepisma saccharinum (assembly GCF_977018435.1). Taxonomy (NCBI): domain Eukaryota; kingdom Metazoa; phylum Arthropoda; class Insecta; order Zygentoma; family Lepismatidae; genus Lepisma; species Lepisma saccharinum. The sequence goes on from NC_139258.1 coordinate 3,889,972, forward strand.
TCACAAATGACTTTATTTTTTTCAACATTTAAACGTTAGTATTGTCGAAAACTGGGACCAAAAGAAGAGCTTACTTAACCTCTTTGTCTTTCGTGGAAGTAGCCTGGAATGTTAATTTTGTTTTGGTTACTAGGCTAAGAGACAAGAAAAGTGGTTAGTGATCATTGCTTTATGCATTTAGTTTGGGAACAAGACTATGGAGACAGGACCAGACTGATTCACAGGCACACGGAGAGGGGGAGGATATTACACTCTACACGGTGATTCAAAAGTTCCTTAACACCCCCCTGTAAAATGTAAGGGAGTTAGGCTGGGTACAATTGGTCATTATAGAAACAGGTTAGTGCCAGCAATAAATTTAAAATTTCTTGTGGACAACCTATCTATACTTCAGTTTGATCAGTGGCGTCGCGTGCGGATCGCATACGAGTGTTCACAATAATGTTTTTGTACTTAATGCAGATTTACTCCTCTCCCTTGTAACTTCATCTTCAATTGAAAAAAGTGAGAATAACAGTTCAATCTATTTTCAACAATTTTCCTCCAAAATCACCCTATATTTAAAGTAATACAAGGAGGACTTAGGAGAAATTGTCCCTCTCCCCCTTAAAATCCGCCAGGTTAGCGAATTCTCGCTAACGTTTGCAACTATGTAGACCTTTTCGAGCCCCTCCCCTGACATGCCTTGTACATATGCTGCACTCTGGTGCCGAATGTAAGAAGTATTGCCGCTTGCATCAGTGTTCGCACAGCGAAGTGAACGTCTTCGGGGTATAGAGGCCAACAGCCCCTTAGCTGTCAGCTCTATGCAACACGCACAGTAATTGCTTAACGCCCTTTGTGGAACACCGTGGGAGTCAGTGTTACCAACTATCTAGAAAAGTTATCAGACGTGAAAGAAGTCGTGTCAGAGTAAATTGTGTGTATATACGCGTACATCAAACATAGTATTTTTTCGAATAAATATATGTATATGTGTGTGTGTGTGTGTGCATTTAATACGTACGTAATTTAAGACACATGCCTGAGTGTTCAGTTCATGTGCTCGTGCGAACATTATCACGTGACGCGCCTGAGTTTGATATGCTGAATATTACTGGCATTGGGGTAGAAATTACACAGCTACTAAATACACTTGTGTAGAAATCTAAGACAATAAGTGGTTATGTACATATCGCTTGCTTGTTTTAATTTTTTGAGGGTGTTTAGTCCTATACTTATATGGCATTAAATTGTACTATAATGATGTGTTACTTCAGGGACGGCGACAGGGGTGGGCACGGGTGGGCAAGCGCCCACCCAAAAAATCCTGTGCCCACGCGATTGCCCACCCAATCAAATTCACTAAGTACATACACTTGGGGATATGTGAATGTTTCAATAAATAAGTGTGTTTTGGTGTTCATTACATGCATATTTTACTCATGAATATTATCTATACTAGAAATGTTCACATATCATCATTCCATAAACAGCTGTCTTAACTTTGTCATTAGAAAGCAAACATAATTAGATCTTGAAACAAAATAAACTGTCATCAATTGAATACTTCTATAATTAGAAGCAGCTAGTAGACTTAGGAGGTGCAAAATTATGCAGGGTATGGTCAAGATGAGATCAGGATTTAGGGTGAACTTGAGGGCTGCAGCTCTGGGCCTTCACTGGGTAAAACTGCTTGGAAAGTACTACATAAAGAAAAAATGAGGTACTTCGGATGTGATGAAAAAATGTAGAAATACGTATAACTAACCACCTCATGTAGCTTAGTGAAAAGTTATAACTGAAACTGTGGAGGGGATTGGGGTGGGATCTTGGTGTTGTAAGCTCCGGGCCTTCACCTATATAAATCCCGGCCTGCGTATGATTAAAATAATCTCTAAATGAACAAATAAAAACCCCATCTTAGCGTTGCTTCCTCCAGCAACACAATAAATTATTTCGACTTTTTAATTAGGTCTACATTGAAACTCCAGAAGTATCTCTTTCTTCACTTCATTACAATTTTTACATACATGTCATCTTCAAATATCTACGTGGTATACAAACAACAACTTTGTATTCGTTCTACTAATAAATACTAATAAGAAGTAGTCACAATAATCACTACAATACCGAGGTGTATACATTTTGATGTAACAGTTACTGTATGTGGGTTTGGAAAAAGCTACAGAATTATTGAATTGATAATAGCCTATCAGTTACGTAATGATGCGATTTTTCTTGTGATTAACTTACTTAGAATTAAAGGAAGAAAGTGGTTGGCAGGAAAGCTTTGTTTTGAGGGCGGCAGAGAACTAATCAATCACTATGAGAATGGTTTAAACTTTAGAAGCATCAGAGGTTCAGCCGAAAAGGTCGACAGAATCCGTAGATGCAGATGAAGTAAAGAAAAAAGGTGTCACGAAGTATCCATAAGAAAATTCTTGTTTGTTTCTTTTTAAATCCACTTTTATGCTCAGATAGGCTAATCGGGACTAAACCTACAGTTTAAAGTGGAGTCCGAACCAGTGTGCATTGTGCTTCTACCAGGGGAGGGGGTAGTAGAAGCCAGAACCTCTTCATTATAAGGCGACAACGTTATGCCATTCGAGGAAAAAATATATAGAAAGAACTCACAGGAAACGTGTCATTTTATCACCACAGAAGATGCGTTCATTTAAGAGGGTGTATTGCCAGAGACAAATATTTGAGCCGTTTGGAAAACAACGTTATTGTTCACTGAGTTAGCTGCCTTGATCCAAGAATGAAACAATATGAAATTGAAACTACCACCTCAACTTTCTAAGAGGTATGAGCTAATGAAACTCCACTTTTGGAATAGTAAGTTGTTGCTGATTCGACTGATTTGTTCTATGTGAAGTCACTTTTCTGATAATTTAGCTAATGGTGACGATGAGGTTCAATGGCGAAAACAAATACACGCAGACACTGAAAATACAACCCCCACAAATTATTATTTTGACTGAGGTTCCAGGCGCCAGGGATTCGTTCACCTGCAAGATTAAAGTTTCCAGGGTATGCTGGGCAGGATAGAGGTTGACATTTGAGAGCTTTCGAAAAGGTCGCGCCATACAACCCAAGTCATCTGTGAAAAGAGATGAATTACCGGGTATGGTGATCAATTTCGATGAATTCCTTGTGTCCAAAATCACATTCTACAAAATATAAACTATTTGTTACCTCAGTGCATGTTTTTATCTAACCACACGTGCATCACTTCTCCCGCATGAGTAACGAAGACTAACTTCAGAAAACGAATAGCAAGTTAGCAAATAATCTCTTCCATTCTTAACAGATTTTTCAATGTTACTTGATTATTACTTTTGGGCGAAGTCTTGTCAAAATATTCTTTCACAAGCCTTGGGATACTTTATGCAGATTGAAGAAAGAATTGTTTTTTTTCGCTTGTGTGTGTGTACATTCCCAATAAGACATTAATTTTAATCAAAATATCCAGTGCCGGCGATTAGGAGGAACAAGGAGGGAAAGTTCCCACCGTCACATTTTGCCACTTCTTGCATCCGCACTATGGCTTCTTAATGCAAAGACTTTTCTACCAAAAAAGTAAACTGTCCTTGCCCCCAGGTTTTGGCACCCGATCGCCGTTACTGCAAACATACATTCAGATACATTTGTCAGTTGCAATAACCTTGTAAGCCAAGAAAAATGATCATTAACCCCCAAGTTTCAGTCAAAAACCCATATGATGAAAATAAAATGATCAGGAACATGCATTACGAGAAAGTAATTTAATTCTTCACTATTGTCTACCATCACACTTTCTATCACTGTCGCCGGATAGCTATATAAAATTGAGTATGTGCCTTGTACTTTTGCACTTGAAGGACAAAATGTGATGCAACCGATTCACATTTATTTCACTACATTGACATGAATGAGAGAATGTGATTAGAACATATGGCTGCGCACACACAAAAACTTCCTTGAAATAATTGTGTCCATCGGAGACAAAGAAGTGGAACAAGATGGGAGAATAGATTAGAAAAGAAAGAGGGAAAGACACCAAACACACACACACATACATGTGATGTGTGTGTGCATGGCATGGCAGTTAAGAGAAACATTTGAAGAATGAAACGAGATAAAGTGAAAGGGAGAAAGAGGTAACAAGCTGAGAAAGCTATAAAAGAGTAAAAAAGAAAAGATGAAAAGTAAAGGGAAAAGAAGTGTAGGGAGATCGGGAGTGTAAGAGAGGAGGGGATACATATACATATATACATACGTATATGTCATACATATATGTACCAGGTATCCAAAAAAGTTCATGCCGTATATTGCAGTGAGAAATAAAGACACTGTAATTTCTGGCAAATGTGTTTTATTCAGCAAAATAAGCTCCTTCAGCTTCAATTGCATGTTCCCAACGAGATACAAGCTTATAAATCCCGCGTTTGTAAAAGTTCTGGTCCCTAGAAGCAAAAAATTGTCCTATGACCTGCGTGACATCATCTCGGTTTCGGAACTGTTGCTCACGCAAATGGTTATCCATGGCCAAAAACAAGTGAAAGTCGGATGGGGCAATGTCCTGGGAGTAAGGAGGATGAGGTAAAATTTCCCAACCAAGTGTGTTGATTACCTCCTTGGTCGCTTTCGCCGTATGAGGTCTAGCGTTGTCTTGAAGAAGGATCACTCCTTTCCTGTTGACTAGTGCTGGCTGCTTCGGACGCAGTGCAGCTGCAACCCTTTGCAATTGGGACGAGTATACCTCGGATGTGATGGTTTTGCCATGCTCTAGGAATTTAAAGTGCACAACACCAGCGCTGGTCCACCAAACACAGAGCAGAACCTTCTGTTGATGAATGTTTTCTTTGGGGGCCAATGCAACAGAACCAGGGGACGACCAATGATGTTTTCTTTTGCGGTTACTGTATAACACCCATTTCTCGTCACATGTCAATATCTGGTCCAGGAATGGGGCTTTCTTGTGGCGTGACAGCAATGACGCACAAATGGTGAGCCGCTGGCGTTTGTTTTCCTCGGACAAAACGTGAGGAACCCACTTACTGAGCTTCCAAGTCTTCCCGAGGTTGTGCAGATGCAATCGAATGGTTTCCTCCGACACTCCAAACCCTTGTGCAAGTTCTTTGCACGTTTGCTGTGGATCACGCTCGATGGTCTCCTTCAGCAGGGCTTCGTCGATAGTGGCGGGGCGTCCAGCTCGAGGCTTGTCCTGGAGGCTCTCATCGCCCGATGCAAATCGACTGAACCACTTTCGCGCTGTGCGCTCACTCACTGATGCCTCTCCAAACGCGGAGCATATCTTTCGAGCAGCGGCTGCAGCATTGCTGCCCAATTTGAACTCATACAGAAAACACGACCGTAAAACGTCCTTTGACACTGACATGTTCCCTTCAGGATTGTAGTTGCTACAGACCTGCTGTCTATGCGACCGACACGCCTCCCAACTCTGCACTGACTGACGGTTGCCGGGAATGTAAACTTTTGACGCCATCCAGACAGGGTTGCCGACACATGCCGTTTGACTTGCACTTTTCGTTCCAGCGGCACGAACTTTTTTGGATACCTGGTATATGGCCCTACATTTATACCTGCTCACCCTAATCTATTAATATACAGCTTCTGCCCACCCGGTGAAAAAGTTCTGGCGCCGCCCCTGTGTTACTTGCAAAAGAGGAATTTTTCGTTTACAATTAGTCAAAATATGTCAAGGATTACATAGGATCACACCTCACATACTTATTTCCTTTCTCCTATCCAACATTGATCAGTGAATATTCTATAACTAGGCTAAAATATAGGGACTGTACAGTCACCAGCAATACATGGGACGCCTAGATCCTGAAATACTGACTTCCCTGCAATGCAAGTTCTGCTATAGAGTTAGGCAACACACAACGCGCTGCAAGGAAGCCAATATTTCAGGATCTACGCGTCCCATTTTTATTGCAGGTGGCTACACTAATGCCCCAATGATTTGGTCTGGAAATATTTTGGGGTCTGGAAAAGTCAGGGAATCTTGTTTTTATGAAATTTTGATCAAGTGAAAAGACTTCCTGTTTTGGATATAAAATAAATCTATCCCGAAGCTTGCAAATTATACTTAAAAATCCCTAACCATGGGAATGTGTGGCAACACTATAGCTTCCTCTAACATTTGAACCCAGCGTCCATTGTTCAGAGCACACAATACCAAGCGAAAGACAATGAAGATGTGCATTCATCCTTGAACTTCTCACTTAATTCCCACTTTGTTTTGTTTTTCTTGTTATTTCCCTGCATTTAATTGTGTACTTGACAAGGCCTACAGCACTTACGTAATATGCGTCTGGTAAACATATGAAACTTTTTTATGGTGAGAATCGTATACCACGTTCTCCTAACATCCTGTCCCTTATCTCTACAGGCAAGGGCGTAACTTGGAGGGGGGGGGGCAAGTACGAACTTGAGGCTTAACTTTTGGGGGGACAGAGTCGAAAAGTTTTTCATCGCATAAAAATAGTGTCCAGGATTATTTGCTAAATAACTGTCACATTTGCAAAATCACTAATATTATTATTTTTTTACTTAGCTCCTCAGGCCTCAGGATGTTAACAAAAGTATCTTTAACTTTTAAATTTTAACAAACCTGAGAATTTCGGGGGCAAGCCCCCCCCCTTGCCCCCACCAAGATACGCCTATGTCTACAGGGATTCTCTTTTAAGATGTTTTAACAGGTTTCTAATGCCGCGGTAGCTCAGTCGTTAGGGCGTCTACCATGCGAGAGACCCGGGTTCGATTCCCGGCGGGTGAGAACCGGAATTTTTCCCAGCTGTTCAAGCGGCTCCGGCGCCCACCCAGCGTCGTATAAAGTGGGTACCTAGAGGAAACTCCGGGAGGTAAAGGCGACCAGGAGCGTGGTGCTGATCACATCACATCACCACCACCTTCGGCCGTGATCAAGAAAGTGTGGTCCTAACTCCACACCTCCTGACACGTTTTTTGGTGAAAAGAACATGATTTAACTACCAGAGCAAATAATAAGTTCACATGAAAGACTCGAAAGCATACACGTGATGCCTCTCAGGGTATGGGGTAATATATCTCTTCCTTGTTCAAACAAAATAAAAATCAAAGTTAAGTTTGCACTAAGAAAAAGGAAGTCTATTTTACTTCCTTGCAAACTAAATACTTATATGCCTAACATATAATCCATGTCACTCAAAGAAATTAAACTTCTTATAATTCAACTTGATCATTCTATTAAAAAAAACCGAACCCGAACTCTAAAAACAAGACAAAACACAATCGTAATTTCCATGGTAACAGCTCTTAACAAGATAAGTACATACAGGTCAGTCACTATCCTGACATTATCAGTGATAGGTAAATTACAGAAAGTAAGATTAAAGAACAATAAACATTTGTACAAGAGAAAAGATAATTATTAACAATAAATATTAGTGGAATGGGAAAGGACGTATCACCCCTATACGCCTCAATGGCTTGGTGTAAAAGCACAGGGGAGCACTTTACCTTTCTTTTTAACAGGTTTCTTTTTAATAGGAATAAAACTTGCGGCAGGGAGGTGCGAAGTGGTGATTCCGCACCCCTTGAATTTCTTCCGATTACCTTTTTCAAACCCTATTTTCAACTAGCGTTATATTACGTTATGACTTTAAACCATGTCATATTGAGCATGGAATGTTAGGTACTGAGAACCGCGGTAGCTCAGTCGTTATGGCGTCTGAATACCATGCGGGGGAGAACCGGGATTTTTTTCCACCTGTTCAAGCGGCTCTAGTGCCAATCCGGCGTCATATAAAGTGGGTACTTGTATAGGGCGACCAGACACATCATTCAAGAAAGAGGACAGAGCACGGCCATCATTCAAGAAAAAGGACAGAGCACGGCGAAAAAGGAGGACAAAGTCATAAAAAAGAGGACACCGCAAAAAATTGCAACACATTTGCTATTACTCATACTTTAAGCAATATAAATGGGTGTTCTTTGTGAGTATCCCTTCATCAAAATCATCAGATCATACCATCTTCGCGATTAGCCAAAAGTGGCAGAAAAGCGAAGTAAAATAAAGCAAATCAATCAATCGAAGAGGAACTGCACATACTACATCCGTTCCAGCAGGCTCAGAGGGCGAAGCAACGAGTTAGAATAACACTATTGACTAGGGTGTGGAATTTTGCCTTTTTGCCTATTTAATTTCTTTGTAGTAAAACATAGGCTTTAATGTTTAAAGTTCGTTTCATGGTATTTCTAGTTGAAAAACGCATTTTTATACTGTCTATAAATGCCTATTTTGCTTAATCGTGCCAAAAATGGCTATTCTGCAATTTTGTAATACTTCCGCTTTTTTTTACGTGCATTTAGCTTTCTCTACATTGAAGAAGGCTTTCTTGATTGTTTTACTGACTGATATCTGGTATTCGCCTTGGAACATTGTTTAAAATATATTCCTTTTTGTTACAATGGTGCAGATTGTTTTTTCATGATTTGTTCAAATTCGCACAGTCGTTAGCACAAGCTCTTTTTGTGAGAATTAATTAACTGACGATTCCCAACAAATATGAATTTCTATCTAAAGAGTATAAATAGTTTGTTAATCGTTTTCGCACTTTTTAATACAGTATAACTGTGCATTGTAAGAAGAAAATTGAAATAAGTTCACATTCATTGCCTATTTTAATGTCTTCTTTAAAATTTTAGGGTGCCTTTTTAAGTGCCTATTTTCATCATTTTGGTGCCTATTTCAGCCGGGAAAGTGATCGTGTTCAGCTCCCAGATGCTACGTGAGCATTGTTAGAATACTTTACGTGCCCTAAGTGATATAATGATCGTTATATGTGTGGAAGCATTCTCTATGCAGCACATTTGCTATGGTCAATGCTATACTCTTTCCAAAAAAAGGAGGACATTTGCCGATTTCTAAATGATCCGCCCGGACACCGGACAGACACCTAAAAAGGAGGACATGTCCGGATAAAAGAGGACGTCTGGTCACCCTATACTTGGAGGAAACTCGGGGGGGGGGGGGGATAAAGGTGGCCAGGGACGTGGTGCTGATCACATCACCCTCACCTTCAGCCGAGATCAAGAAAGTGTGAGGCCATTAGTTTAGTGACGGTAAACGCGATAACATGGAGAATACGCCACTGTTGCAAACGCCCTAAGTTCAGGGTCAGGAAACGCCACTGTTCCAGTCTGTTGATCTAGCGTCTGTTTACATTTGCTCGTCTGAGTGTGTGGCGGGAAGGCTACAGCTGTCCTCTCGTGAATCCCCTTCCTGCTGCAGCTAACTGGCGAAAGGTTTTCCTGGGTGCGTGAATTGAAGGTCGCCCAATCAACGCTCAGCTGTTGGCAAAGCGCTCGCCTGTTCCGCAGCACGGCGCGATACCATCAGAACACTTTCGATAGAGCGATCGTGTTTTCCCGGCATCTGCGTGGCTTCCAGCGCAACGATGAACCAGAGAAACGGTGAGTTTTAACCAATGGTTTTAACAAGTGTTTTGTTCTGTGCTTCAAGAGACTTTCACAAAACTCTTCTCCCAACCCAAGTGCCTGCTTTCACTCACTGCCGAGATGTTTCCTCGTTTTCGTTCTGTTTGAATATCTCAACCAGGCCCGTAGCTAGAATTGATCTCCAAGGGGGGCTTTTAAAACATCTCTCGAAGTGTTAATTGACTGATACTGAAATTATCCCTTACACACCCCATACTATTTTAGATGATACAGATATGTATATTACACACAAGAAACGCACACTATTTAATCACGCTGCCTACAGTATATTCCACCCCCGGCCGAAGCAATTAAACTCCCCTTCCTTCCCAAAACTTTGGAGTTGTTGTTGACCTTTGACGCAGATGCGGAGGGAACTTGCATGATGACATCAAAGTCACAGATTTCTGTCTACACGGGAGGTTGCAACAGGGACAGTGAAGGTACAGATAAAGAAGCTCCTCTATGAAAGAACTTTCTGAAGTCTAGAGAATATTCTAAATACTTGCAGCTACTTCTGCTCATAAACAACATGAGCGAATGTAATAGATACTGTTCATATTCTGTGGATTTATCCTTAATGTTGAGAGTTGTCTACATTTGCAATCTTCACTGCAAACAAATTATGCAAAATAGTTTACCTAATGTAAAGGGGGGGCTGATGGCAGTTCCAGGGGGGGCTGACGGTAGTTCCGGGGGGGGGGGGGGGCTGGCTACGGGCCTGATCCCAACTCTCTTTTGTTTTCAGACAAGCTCTACAAGTGAAATAAATGCCTAACAATTGGATATAAGATCTGCATAGGCGCAGCAAGGCGTGTAGCCTGGCGATGTAGGGGCTTCCCCTCCCATGGGGCTTATTTAAAAAAATGTAATAAATAGAACTGAGAAAATACAGTGCTTTTCTTTCCCCTTTGGGCGTCCCCGCAAGAATTTGTAATCGCATACGAATCGTACATAAAATAAAAACTCTTTGTTGTAATGTGTACGTATGTGTCATTTTTTTGGACTGGATTGATTTGGTGTTTTAAGTCCACTTGATGCACAGTAAGGCTAACCCGGACTGGACCTACAGTTTAAAGTGGGATCCGAACCATGTGCCTCCACTGGGAATCGAACCCGGGACACCTTCATTACAAGGCGACGACGGAATCACTGCACCATCGGGGAGGCCATTTGTGCCATTATTAAAACTATAGCAAAACGGAAATAACATTTAACAAACATTTTACAAAGCAATAGAAAATCGCAGGAACACTTGTAACACGTAACCACTTTAAAAATACGACTGAACTGAGATCGCAAAGTTACTGAAATGAAATGGGGTTAAGAAAGAAATTTACAAGTTATGTTTCAGTTGCCACTCTTGCACCGCGAGCTGTTAAGAAACCTAAGTTCCCTTTTAGCGTGTCTTGTTACCAAAGCTACGAGAAATTTCCTAAAAATATGCCAAAAAGGTGTGGATGCACGAGGACAATATTTCCAAAATCCCCTGTGACAAGGTACGTGCTTTTTTTGATTGTAGTTGTAACTGTAATTCTGAGAACTTGAAGTCATTTCGAAGCTAGCGGTATCCATAGCGGAGAAATCGCACGCGATTTGACGGGAGTTGGCGTTCGGGCGGCCGCCGAGCGTGCCTGCGTCAGGCACACAAAGCGGAAAGAAAAGCACTGAAGATGGAAAAGGCTAATTTTTATGGACGACAAAACTACAATATTCTGTTTTTGTCCAGCTTTAAATTCTAGTTAAACGTTACGATTTGAATAAATACGTCACATATTTAATATTTTAAATAAGCCCGACATTCGCTACGAAACTCGGCGGTAAGCGGCCAGGCGTCAGCGCTCGTCTTTCCCGGTGAACGGGGTCCGCGACAGTCGCACGCTTCAGTCTGTTTTTTTCGCTCTCTTTCCCTTTCTGTTGACGTTGCAGACTGACGCCAGTATAATCCTCCCTCGGAAGTTGTGACGTGTTGTGTCCGTGTGTTGAAGATTGTGGCTTAATATGGCACCACGAAAGCTTACAACAAAGGATTTATCTTGTCGAGTGTTACTTCGGAAAGAGGAATTGTGGAGAAGTGCGACGACGTTTTGCAACGAAATTTCCTGGTGTTCCCGTTCCACATAGGACCACTTTATTAAACCTCGTAAAAAAGTTTAGAGTAACGGGGTCAGTTCTGAATAAAAGTGGAAAAAAAATGGGGAAGTAAAGTATTCCAAGACAATCCGCACACCATCCGTGAGTTAAAAGAGTGTTGTACGAGAATTACAGTAGACGAATTTGCACGTGTAAATGCCAATTTCTTTGGGATATGCCAGGAATGTGTTGCAGCAGAGGGACATCATTTTCAACACCTTCTGTAGTCAAGGTTAGTACACAATATGAAAACTGTAATTTGAATAGCCGACTCTACCGACGGTCGCTGACCCAGTTCACCGGGAAAGACAAGCGCTGATGTCGGGCCGCTTGCCGCCGAGTCTCGTAGCGAATGTCAGGGAATGCTCTGTAAAAGTTATCAGCAATGCAGGATGGAGATAGCGATGTGGAAAGAAAATTTGAATTCGGATTATCTAAAAGAGGGGCTGAAATAGCAAAGCAGAATGAAAGTTGAGGTGGGTCACTGGTGGAATGTCTGGAAACTTATATAAGGAAAAGTGTTGCAACTGACGTTCATGTACTGTGCCTCATTGCCAAATACACATAGGACAGTAATTATTATTATTATTATTATTATTATTATTTAAATTTGATAATGTATTGCTGATTATGTCCGAAGACTTTTTATCGATTCACGTTGAAACAAACTTCAGAAATTAGAACATCGTGCTACGACGCCAGGGGTCCCGAGTTCGAATCTCTGCCTGGGCATGGCTGTTATTTTCGATTGTCCTTTGTCCGCAGGATTTTTTTTTCCAGGGAGGGGCAAGCAACGTAATTGTTTTCCATGGGGGCAAAGGACATATATATTTTTGTCCAAAACAGTGATGAACCCTCAAAAAACACTATTTCAGTCTGAAATTATCATGTTTCTTCAACGAATTTATAATAATTTACATAAATTACTGTGATTGAAATGAAATTGTGTGTGAAATATATAATTTTTAGGTACACATCAATTCCAGGGGGGCCACGCCGGACGCCCATGAGCATACATCATTCATCCTCACCTTAGCTTTCTGCCACTATTGACTAATTGCAAAGTAAAGTAATGCATACCAATAAATCAAATTTCAAGAGTTGACATAGGCGTAACTTGGCGGGGGCGAGGTGGGCTCTTGCCCCCCCCCCCAAAAAAAATCAGGTTTGTTAAAATTTGCAAGTTAAGGATACTTGTGTTAACATCCTGAGACCTGAGGAGCTAAGTTATAAATAATAATATTTATGATTTCGCAAATGTAACAGTTCAATTATTTAACAAATAATCCTGGACACTATTTTTATGGGATGAAAAAACCGCCCAAAAGTTACGCCCATGCTTCGCGATGTGTTGCTATGTGCCACTGTATTTCTGCCGTCCATCTAGGGAATGAATGAGCATGAATATGGGCGTTGGAATGGACGTCGAACTGGTACGTCAACCCCCCCCCCCCCCCAGAAATGAGCGTCGTTCATATGTTACGAAAAGTCATAAAACTTGTTCTTTTTTTGTTAAGAACAGAAATAAATTTCCGTTATTTCTATAGTCGTTTTTCCTTACTTCTTCACAGCGTGTATAAAAGGTTTTTTTTTTTTATTATTATTAAATTATTGGAGTCGGGCATCACCAAATTATTGGTGTTGTCCTAATTGCGAACACTTCCTACCTGAACAGGAATACACTCGAAGGGGTGCGTCCTAATTGCGAACACATTTTTCTGCCTTGTGACCTACAACTTTCTCTCAATTTCCCGAGTCCCTTTAACTATATTTTAAAAGAGACTCAGTGCCAGACTTGAGACTGGTCAGTGGCCTGTGGGTCACTGGTGTAAACGTTGCACCTCAAATTGAAACATGTCAGTTGTAACATAAAATCCGACATGATTAAAGCCTTCGTCGAAGTACGTACATTATACATATTGTATAAAAAGAGCTTATCTAATTAATAATACAATTAATGACTTTGTCAATTAATAATGCGGTGAACATTACGTAGTCAAATTTCAAAACATATGATATTGTTCTTTAAATAATAGGGATATAACCAATCTCCTTGTATTTGTCTGTGTTTCTTGATATCCTCTCGTCCAACAAAACATATATTTTCTTCCGCTTGACACCTTCCAAGTTCACTTCCATTCTCATAATTATATCATTTGACTTTTCTGCCTCAGCCTCTGAGCATTTAATGAGCTCTGCCACTCTTGGATGTGGCCTACCAATAGATTGATTTTATGATTCCATCCCTCCACTGCATTATTTGTCCGGTGCCTTCTGTTGAAACAGTTCCACATATCTTTTGGCAGTAAGGGATTTTCGAGCCACCGGTCCACAATAAAGAACTTCACAAGGTTTTCATTACGAGGAGCTTGCTCGTAAATACGAAGCCATCCTTCTTCAAGATCTTCTAGGTTTAGAAAAGCTAAATACGCTCACATACGGATGCTCCTCTATTTCTTCATCTTTATTGTAAGCTGTCATGCGAATTTCTTGAACTTTGCTTCAAAGACTTTGTGTAAAGTGGAAACAACAACCGTGAATCTCGGTTAAAACCTCTTTTAAAGCCTTGAAGTCAATATTCACCGTTTCAGGGTTCCACTCTACTATTTTCCTCAAGATTTCAACCGTTTTTATTTTGTGGTTGATTACTTACTTTCTAATTTTACTAATGCTTTAATTGTAGTAACCTGATTCGGGTTGCAAGCTCTGGGTTTATGGTACCAGACCGACCAGTCACTCGCAAGTCTTAAGTTAGCTAATTAGCGAACTGTAAATAAGATTAACACAAAAGGAAATAAACTACTAATAATATCTAATTTTACCTTGTATTTGAAAATAAACCTTCAAATCCAATATTCACTACATTTTACACTATAAACAGTGGTATTTCCATAATCAATATCAACTTTTCTTCTTATGCCAGAGAATGTGGTGTGGGATTATAATAGTAACAATTTGTTTCAATAACAACTCTTCAGAAGCTTAACTTTACTAACGATTTAAACTACCGTCTAATGCGTTTAAAAGTATTTTCTCGACCCTTGGAACTCGCAACGCGACGTCTGAAGGCACAACTGCCAACCGAGGAAATCTTTGCTCACCGAGAGAGTTGATGTTAAGCCTTTTCTGTTCCCAACTGCATCGTTCTCGTCCTTTTTGCATCACTCACCCCATTGCAACTCTAGGCTGTGATTGGTCTTAGCATAATCACACCATGCAATGTTAACCAATAGGATTCAAGCTTTTACCCGCCTAGCTACAGCAAATCCAACACTCTTCCTATGCACTATTCCTGTTCCTCGTAATCACCCTTTCATCCTACGTGTGCGTTATTTTACGTGACCCAAAGTAATCGGTCACAAGATTAATCGATACAATCGTAAATAAAATGTCTTTCTTCTTGTCTGGTGAAAACGCAAAGACTAGAGGTACAACATTTGCTTCTAAATTCGTACTTCCCAAGTCTGCATGTATGGTGTATATCTAAGAAAACTGGCCATCACAGCTTTTGAACGATTCATCCATAAAATAATGTGTTTGGGTCTTCAAAGTCTCTCTTCTTTCTATGCTGGCAAAGACCAGAATTCTCGTGCCCTTACCTGTTTTTAAAAACAGGTTTTCAGCTCTATGTGTTCGCAATTTGGACGATTCAGACACTGTTCGCAATTAGGACGCAACCAAAATAATTTACTGGGCCTTGGTTCTGTACATCAACGACACGAGCTTTCTTACAAACCCATTTCCACACTTTCCACTTCCAGTTGACCTTGGCACTTGGGCACTGAGCTACGTCATTGTAAAATAACTCAAAGCTACAACCTGTGTACAGTTCAACTGTCGGCCTTGGCAGCAAACCTCTATTTACACGAGTTCCCTGGAACTGGCAATAAAATTACCTTGTTATGGTTGTCTTTTGTAGCAGAGAGGAACTACACTAGTCATTAACTTGAGAGCATTTTTCCCCACTTATACGGTCAAGATCTCGTAAACTATTAGAGCCATAGATTAAATTTAGCGAGGTGATAGTCCCGTACCTCAGTGCAGCATAAATTATCCCAGTCTGCACTTTTTGACACGTACAGGCAGGCTGGTGCAAGGAAACTGCGTTGAACCAAGCTGTACGCAAGAAACCGGTATTGGGTTCCGCTGCAGGACCGGAACCTTTTCTCTCGCATAATTTAAATTCGGTCCAAGTTGCGTATTGCTACATTGAAAAAGGTTCCTGGACCGCATTATAAT
The DNA here is from genome assembly GCF_977018435.1 of Lepisma saccharinum. NCBI lineage: Eukaryota > Metazoa > Arthropoda > Insecta > Zygentoma > Lepismatidae > Lepisma > Lepisma saccharinum. The sequence continues at coordinate 3,905,818 of NC_139258.1, forward strand.
TGTTCCTGAAAAAAGTTCCTATCCCGCATTTAAATTGATGTGGGAAAAAGGTTCCTGGATCGAATTGAAATTCATCCGGAAAAATGTTCCCAGACCGTATTTAAATTGATCCGAAAAAACGTTCCTGGACCTAATTAAAATGCTTTAAAAATGAGAAGGTTATACACTGTCTAGAACTCATTTACGTTTGCTGATTTTCTCTCCCAGTCCGGGATTGAATTTATTTACAATTCCTGGACCAGGGTTGACCGATCAAAAGTTGCCTTCTAAAAATGTCCGCGAGTACGTTTTACATTGGAATGTCACGCTGCTGTTGTAGAAAGCGTAGCACAGGGAATAAATAATAACGTGTGCCAGGTTAAAAAACACCCTTGTCGAAGAGTTAGGGACAATTCGCACCGAAGAAACACGCGACACGAGACACGTGTCGCTTGGAAGCCAACACTCAGTAATCAATGCAACCTTTCGAACCGATGCACGTGTCGCGTGTCGCTTACGTGCCTCTCGGACTGTGCCGTTTTCTCTAGGGATGGCCAAACGGATCCGGATCCGAAAAATCCGGATCCGTTCGGATCCGGATCCGGATCCAAAAGTTACGGATCTGGATCCGGATCCAAAAGTTACGGATCTGGATCCGGATCCGAAAATTCCGGATCTGGATCCGGATCCGAAAATTCCGGATCCGGATCCGGGTCTGAAAGTTTCGGATCTGGATCTGGATCCGAAAGTTCCGGATCCGAAAATTTCGGATCCGGGTCCGAAAGATTCGGATCTGGATCCGGATCCGAAAATCCGGATCCGGATCCGAGAGTTTCGTATCTCAATCCCATTATAATATTACCACAACTTAAAAGGTATTATGATCTTCTATTACAAAGAAATTTTTCGTTAGTCCAACAAGAATTTTTTTCAAGTGTTGTTCCTAAAATACTTTGCTACCCATCGGCTAACACACTCGTGCACACATGTCAGAGGTGATTTTGTAAATGCCATTGAAACGAATATGTATTCATTCGAATGTATTGGAAATGAAAACACACACAAATGTGAGACATTCCATTCCAGGATGAAACCTTTAACACATATAACAAGATAGAAATGTTATACAAAAATTATACAATTGTTCTACAGTTACAGTTCTACAAATTAAAATAAAACATTATAATATATGCAGTGTTAAATAATTACAAGGGAGGTTATCTAAGTATCCCCCTCCGATTTCCATGAAACTTGGCAGGTGTATAGTGGGGCCCAAAGGCAGAATTACGTGTTTTTTTGTTTCAGCTAAAAAACTGTTTTAAGGGGCAAAACCCCCTCAAATGTCAATATGAGGACAAATTTAAGTGGGCATTTGACTTATGTGTCCCCCTCCGATTTCCATGAAACTTGGCAGGTGTATAGTGGGGCCCAAAGGAAGAAATACGTGTTTTTTTCATAAAGTCTGTAAGAAGTTTGGTACTGGCCCAAATAATATCGGATCCGGATCCGAAAAATTTTAGGATCCGGATCCTTAGGATCCGGAACCAACCGGATCCGGATTTCGGATCCGCTAGGATCCGGATCTGGCCATCCTTCTCAATACCGTGCATCGTGTTTCTTCAGTTTGTTGTTCGCGCATGCGCAGCGAATGCTTCATTCCAACGAGCTGTATTTAGAATCTAGAAGAGAACCCAACCAGCATTACGTTTGATCCTCTAATTTGTTGATATAATAAAGTATCGATATGTACAATGTTTTTAGATTTAAGCACAACGTTCATTTCGCTTTATCAAGTTTTTTGATGCAGTTATCTATCGGCTGTAATTTTCAGTGACGTGCGGTGACGTCGACACTTGGGGTAGCAGTCAGTGGCGTGCTCAAGGGGGGGGGGTTGGTGTGAGTCACACCCCTCCTCTCTTTAGGGCCAGTATTCCTTCAAAAAAGAAGAATGTCAATAACAGGAAAAGATTGCAAAATTATGAATGAGTACTAGAAAAAAGTACACGTAACCCCCACCCACATTCGAAAATAAAAAAAACTATTTGATTTGACTCTAAGCCAGAGATCCTGGGTTCGAATCTCGGATTGGCCATTTGTGTGTGTTCCTTCATCTATTTTGTTGTACCAAAGGTGGCGGAAAAGCGAAGTAAAATAAACCAATTTGAGCAATCAAGCAATGATTTGATTTCATTTTTGTTACTTAGCGTCGCTTTTTTGTCACATTTGGTTAATTGTGAAGATGATACGATGAAACTGATGAAGGGACGAGCATAGGGAACGCCCATGCCCGGGTCGGGGTTCGAACCCGGAACGCCTGGTGTCGTAGCGCGCTGTGATAACCACTCCCCCGCGCTTGGTTGATTTGGTGACAGGAAACAAAACATAACACACTTTTTTGTAGTTTCTTCAATGATATTTATTTGACTTTTTGAGTTCTGAGATACATTTTTCATTCCAAATTATTTCATTATTCACTGCAACACATAGGACAAGAATGCGCACTCATCACGGGTTCGAATCCTGGCCTGGATTGTTCATATGAGGTCCCTTCACCAATTTCATCATATCATCACTCAATCCTCATTTTCGCGATAACCAAATGTGGCAGAAAAGCGAAGTAAAATAAATCAAACCAACAACAATATGAACACGCGTTCTCTTGCCCAAATAAATACATCCGTATTTATGACTGTTACAGGCCAATATATTAGTATATTTAAATAAAACACTACTAAAACGAGAGTCAGAGAGAGTCTGAGCACATATTTGTAATTTAATCATTATATATTCCATATTTGAAAAAGAAAAAAAGAAAGAAAGCATAACATTATTGTCTGCACATAACACGTTCCCATTTTATAAATTATAAAACTACATCCCATATTATACATACGCACATATTGTACAACGTGTAAAAGGTTGAGTAAATACAGAGAACATAAGTACTTCAGAAAATTTTACCCTGTGTTCTTTAGAGGATTTACAAAAAAATATGAGAAACCAATCCCCTATCTGTCCTATAGGAGATAGACTGGGTGACCTGAAAGCCTGGGCTTTCAACCATTGCAGCGGGAGGCAAGGGAATTAGAGGTCGAAATCTTCCTTTTCCTTGGGCCGACCGTTTCTACCTGGAAACTGGTTTGGCTGAAGAAGAGCGAGCTAGGGTATCCAGCCTGCTTTGCCCGCGGAGAACACCGATGGACGAGAAGTGCGTGGAAAAGAAGGTGTTGCATATGAGCTGTGGTGGCTTTAACAAGACAATAAATATTGTGATTTGAATATAATTCGAGATGTGAGATTGATTGATCTATCTCTGCTAGACTAGCTACTCCTCAGTGCACGTCACTGGTAATTTTCCTTCAACATCGTGTAAAGAGGCCGTGTTTTGGCCAGTTACCTGATTGCTTTTATTTGAAAAAGTCAGTTTATGGAGGCACTTTAGTCCAAAATATATTAGTCCACATGGTAAAGTACTCTAGTGCATTGTTTTTCAACCACCGGGCCGCGACTCGATACCGTGCCCCTGTATCAACTATACTGAGCACCGAAATGTTCAGCTGAAACTGGTTGACAACTATCATGATCCCAATATCATATTTGAGTTGTGAGTTTTCGTTTTTTAAGTCCATTCTATGCACAAATAGACTGGATCTGCCCGGTGCCTCCCCGGTTATCGAACCCGGGATCTCTTAATTACGTTACCACTTTGTCTTCCATATGTTTATATTTGTCAACAATACTACACACGTAATCAAACTATTATTACTCTTATGATTATGCTAGAATTTATTTATCAATATTTAATTTCATAGGTACATGTTAATGGATATTTCCACTACCTTTTTTAAAGATCATTTTTAAAATCTACACCATGGACAAATAACACCTGCAATTTCTAGGGTTACCAGATCGCTATGAGGGAAATGTAGGACACTATGTTCCAAAATGTAGGACATTGAGTCAAAATGTAGGACACAAAACATTCACAATAAATAATACATATTTCTATAGAACACGTTAGAGAATAATTTAAAATTGACACTTTTCAGTAAAAAAAAAAAAAAATATTTCTTAATGAATTCTTTAATTCAAAATTTCCAAACTTGTAATTATACTAAACAATGCACTTGTTTTGACGGTACTTCTCAGAAGAGCCAATATTTCCCAAAATTTCAGTCAAAATATATTTATGAGAGACTGAACAGTCAAACTCTTTGATATTATTTGGGCCAGTACCAAACTTCTTACAGACTTTATGAAAAAAAATCTCTCGTGAGTCCGTTGTGCTGATGGTAATAAAAGTAGTCTCTCAACCTTTGCATTATGACCTGTAATGGCAAACAAATATTCAGCAATTACCATAGAAATGGTTCCAGAAGTTTCATCTTGGGTACTTTTTAGTTGAATAACAGGGTGCCTACCAAAATATCAAATCCAAAATTCATTTATTTTTCGTTTTTGTTTACCTAAGTAGGGGTCGAATAAATAAAGGTTAAGTTTGAAATTAGAAATTTGAAATGGAAAGAAATATAAAATACAAATACAAAAGAAATATAAAACAAACTTCAAGTTGAAGAAAGAAAAAAAAATGAAAGTTTTATATTGTGAGTTTGTTCAGTTCGTGCACGTTAAAAATTCAACTTAATAAATTATTTCTAATATGAATGCAGATGCAATCTAAAATTTGATTGCTCCCCTGTACTTAGCACTAAAATGTAGTAGTAGTTGTGCGTTTATGTTTTTTCTTGTGTAGAGGTTGTTTTGTGTTTGGGTGTATTGTGCAGTAGATGTGCTGTGTAGTGTGTTTGGGTTTGTCTTGTGTAGTAGTTGTGGTGTCTAGTGTGTTTGTGTTTATCTTGTGTAGTAGTTATGCTGTCTAATGTGTTTCTATTTGTCTTGTGTAGTATTGGTGGTGTGTATGTATGTGTCTTGTGTTGTAGTTGTGCTGTCTAGTATGTTTGTGTAGTAGTTGTGCAGTCTAGTATGTTTGTTTTGCATAGTAGTTATGCTGTCTAATTTGTTTGTGTTTGTCTTGTGTAGTAGTTGTGGTGTGTTTGTGTTTATATTGTGTTATAGTTGTGATGTGTTTGTGGGTGTCTTGTGTAGTAGTTGTGCTGTCTAATGTGTTTGTGTCTGTCTTCTGTAGTAGTTCCTCCATTCATATTGGGGGTTAGGCGTAGAGCTGACAACTCTGCACTGTAAAAAGCCATGTCAAGAATCAGCAATATAAGGCCATGGATGTTCCCAAGGTAAAATATTCCGGAGGTAAAATAGTCCCCCGTTCGGATCTCCGGGTGGGGACTACTTTGGGAGGTCCCTGGACTAAGGAAAACGTTAGGAATAAGGATATTAAATTAGGCACCTGGAATGTTCTGAGCCTTTACCGACCTGGGGCATTTCAGTGTACAGTTAATGAGATAGTCAAGTATAAATTAGATGTAGTAGCTGTTCAGGAAGTTAGGTGGCCAGGAGAAGGGAATTGTAAAACTAAAAATTATACTTTTTTCTATGGTGGTACTGAAAATCATAATTTTGGAACAGGCTTTTTCATAAATAATAGAATTATCTCAGCTCTTAAAACAGTAGAATTTATTAATGATAGGATATCATATGCAGTTTTACAGGGTAGGTGGTGTAAAATTATTTTAATAAACATACATGCACCAACGGAAGATAAAGATGATAATACTAAAGATGATTTTTATACAGAGTTAGAACAGGTCTTTGATAAATTTTCTCAGTATGATATGAAAATTCTGTTAGGTGACTGTAATGCACAGATTGGCAAAGAAGAGACATTTAAACCCACAATTGGTAAAGAAAGTCTTCATGAATTAAGTAATGATAATGGTATAAGATTGATTACTTTTGCAACCTCAAAGAATTTAATTGTGAAAAGTACCACTTTTAAACATAAAGATATCCATAAATATACCTGGTCTTCTCCAGATGGTAAAACTCATAATCAGATAGATCATATTCTCATTGATAAGAGAAGGCATACTAGTATAATTGACGTTCGTACACATAGAGGTGCTGACTGTGCCAGTGACCATTATTTAGTAATTGCTAAATTAAGAGAAAGACTCTCAGTGATAAATCATAAGCAACAAAATCTAAAAGTTCTAAAATTTGATACAGGAAAGTTTACTGATGAAAGAATTAAGAAAGATTACCAAATTAAACTGTCAAATAGATTTGATGTTTTGCAGGATTTAAATGATGATGAAAATATAAATGAAACAGACGTAAATAAGAATTGGGAGCACATACGTAATGCAATAGAATCAGCAGCTAAAGAAAGTATAGGATACCATAAACCGAGAAAAAGTAAGCCATGGTTTGATAATGAATGTCATAACCTAATAGAAATAAGAAATCAGGCTAGACTTAGGTGGTTAAATAACTCTGATTATACAAATCTAAACAATTATAATAGAATAAAGCGAGAAGTTAACCGCACGTTTAGAAGTAAAAAAAGAGATTACTTGAAAAGCAAAATTAACGAAATTGAAACAAACAGCAAAAATAAAAATATCAGAGATTTATATAAAGGTGTAAATGAGTTTAGAAAGGGGTGGCAACCTAAAATAAACTTGATAAAAGATAAAGACGGTGATTTTCTAGCTGACCCAAGCGATATTCTAAATAGATGGAAGAACTACTTTAATGACCTTTTAAATGTCCATGTAGGAGATAAATCAGAAGTGAATGAAGTACACACAGCAGAACCTTTAGTTCCAGAACCTAACTTGACTGAAGTTAAAGATGCTATTAAAAGGCTAAAGAATAACAAAGCACCTGGCATTGATTTAATACCAGCTGAGTTAATTAAATATGGTGGAAATTCATTAATATGTCAAATTCATAAATTAATTTGTTTAATATGGAATAAAGAAGAAATCCCTCAACAGTGGAAAGAATCCATAATTGTTCCTGTGTTTAAGAAAGGTGATAAAATGAACTGCAATAATTACAGTGGAATTTCTCTACTCTCAACAACATATAAAATATTATCTAACATTCTTTTAACAAGACTAACCCCATATGCTAATGAAATTATAGGTGATTATCAATGTGGATTTAAACGCAACAGATCAACTACAGATCAAATTTTTCACATCAGACAGACACTTGAAAAAAAGTGGGAATATAATCAAAATGTCCATCAGCTATTCATTGATTTCAAAAAAGCATATGATTCGGTCAAAAGAGAGAAATTATATAATATATTAGTAGAGTTTGGAATACCTAAGAAGCTTGTTAGTATGATAAAAATATGCACCAGTGAAACAGAAAGTAAAATTCGTGTGGGTATTAATATGTCTGACAAATTTACAATTCATGATGGGTTAAAACAAGGAGATGCATTATCTCCATTGCTCTTTAATTTTGCCTTAGAATATGCTGTTAGGAAGGTAAACGAAACTAAAGAAGGACTAAAATTAAATGGTGTGACTCAGTTGTTAGCATATGCAGATGATGTAGATTTACTGGGGGATGATGTGAATACAATTAAGAATAATGCTAAAATATTTTTCAAAACTGCTAAAGAGATAGGTTTGGAAGTTAACAAAGAGAAAACTAAATATATGCTTACAGGCCGAAACCAAGTGTTAGGTAATAATCAAAATCTAATTATTGATAACAACTCGTTTGAACCAGTTTCCAAATTCAAATACTTAGGAGTAATATTAACAAATTAAAATTATATTAAAGAGGAAATAAAAAGTAGGCTTAATTCAGGAAATGCATGTTACTTCTCTCTTCATAAACTTTTGTCTTCTCGTTTAATATCTAAGAAACTAAAAGTTAAAATATACAAAACCGTAATTTTGCCTGTAGTATTATATGGGTGCGAAACTTGGTCCCTTACATTGAAAGAGGAACATAAATTGAGAGTATTTGAAAATAAGATCCTTAGGAAAATCTTTGGACCTAAAAGGGATGAGGAGACAGGTGAGTGGAGAAGGTTACATAATTTAGAACTACATCATTTGTATTCATGTCCAGATATTATTAGAATAATTAAATCAAGAAGACTTAGGTGGGCAGGCCATGTGGCACGAATGGGAGAGGAAAGAGGAGTTTACAGGATTCTTGTTGGGAAACCTGATGGTAAGAGACCAGTAGGAAGGCCAAGACGAAGATGGAGGGACAACGTCGAGATGGACCTAAGGGAAATTGGTAGGGATGGAAAGGAGTATATTGATCTTGCTCGAGATAGGGACAGATGGAAGGCCTGTGTTGCTGCAGCCATGAACCTTCGGGTTTAAGAAGGCTAGAGAGTTAGTTAGTTAGTTGAAATTAGCAATTAAGAAAATAATATTTAATAAGAAAATCCTGCCAAAAGGCTGGTTAAAATGTAAACTGCAGCAGTATACAACAAGAGATATAGATCTATATCTATTAATGCATGCTGGACTGCATTTTGCAGACTAGCGAGGCTCTGGCGTTTGGATTCACAGCCAGTATAATCTTATGGGGGGCTCGTGTTCTCGTCCCTATATGTTTGTGATTGTCTCTTCATGCATCTTATCTTTGGCCATTCATCCTCATCTTCGCGACTAGCCAAAGGGGCAGAAAAGTTAAGTAAAATAAACTAAATCCACTGATCAGTCATTGGGATAGCAAAAATTCTTGACCACAAGTATAATTTCTTGACTTTTTATTGACTTCTTGACCTACTTTCTTTATTTTTTCTTGATTTTCACGACTTTCTTGACTAGTAGACACCCTAAATAACTTCGTTCTCTAAACCCCTGTTTTACAATCAAGATAATGAATAAGAATGGAAAAAAACCTTGTTTCATCAGTATAAACCCCAAGGCAAGAAATTAACCTCAGGCATTGAACGGTCGCATCATCAGAATGTGGCCCCAAAACTTTTGTTCATTAATTGCTTCCGTTTTTCCGTTTGTCCTCTAGCAGGACAATTTTTTTTTTTTTTTTCAGCAATAACTGAATCAAAATAAATGCCACTATTGAGTTTGAGTGTGCAGTCCATAGACATGTAACTTGCATGATTTCTCTTTGTTAAACTGAAACACGTATTTCCCTAATTTTATTACGTGACGCTCAAAATGTAGGACATTTATGACATTTTTCAAATTCCTCCCGGACGCCGGACACAAGGCTAAAATGTAGGACATGTCCGGGAAAATCCGGACGTCTGGTAACCCTAGCAATTTCCCACGTTCATGTGCGTTCGTTTTTAGTTAAAAAATAGTTTCTAATTTCCGAGCCGAGTGTTGCTCGCAAAACACACCTGCGCCATGTTGTGACGTCGTCGTTCGGTTCGTGCTGTCGTCTGCACTTCGCGTTGGCTGCATTTGGTGTTAGGACTTGTCTGTGTTTGCTATGAGATAATGGATTGGAAAGATACGTAACTACTAGAACAGGAAATGGTCGTTACCACTAAGCAAGCACTAAATCAGTGCTTTACCACAGTTTTCTCTGCTGAGTTAACATTACAAATAAGATTTTTTGTTGCCTTGTGCCGAAACAAGTTTCCATCTCGTGATTAAGCCCGCATCACACGGAACTGGATTCCCAGTTGGTATGCCCTAGTTGGCGCTGGACTTGTTATCAATTTGCTAGTTTTCGCCTCACACGATACTTATCAGCGTACTTGTCGATAGACTTTTGTTCCCATACGAGGGAAGTTGTAATGGCGGCCGCGTGAGAAGTAAACAATGCATCACTTCACATTTTTAAAAGCCGATAACTATTCAACCGAGAGGAATAACGTTTCGTATAAAACGTTATTAGGTACAAAACAATGGCGCTGCTTAAATACATACTTTACAACGTTTACTGTACACGTATAGAAGAGTATTTTAGTTGTTTCAAATGTAAACACCGTGCACTCGGCATAGATGGTGTAACTCAACGCGCCTTTCATGCTGTATACGTTATACATTGCTAGTGTAACACTCGGAAACCACAGACAAAAAAGCTGCTTTGCACACTCATAGTACAGCGCCTTGAATAACGTAGTGTGGAAAACGACCCAAGAAACTGGTTCCCCGAGACGATGACAAGTAGATGGCAGTGCGATCGACACAGCAGCTAATTTTGTTATGAAAGTAATGCGGCTTAGTTAGTTTTTGGAATATATTGTGTAGATTTGTTTCTCTAGAAAGGAGGTAAGTGAATTGATGGAAACAGTTATGTTTGTGGAGTGATTTGCAGTCACGAAATGGCATTAATTTACACAGAAAAGTAACATAAATGCGTTTTATGTGCAACGCAACACGAGCATCAACATATCGCATGTGAGGCTGGACGTCAAACGTTGGATTGTGTACACAAGTTTATTTTTGTATACTAATAAAATTGAAATAGTGTCATGAAGGAGAAAAAATGTTTCGTGGCGTACATATTATGAAGTCATTCTCCCGAAATGCAGATATTCGAAAGAATTTAATTTCATATTCCATGGAGTTGAAATAGCCGATTACGATGTACCTTGTCATCTCTATCAACAAATTGCTTTACATTCGTGTCGATTGGTAAGTAGAACTTTGGTGTTAAGGACTGTGCATTTTTACTCGTGACTTGGCTGTAAAATGTCTACCTTGTACTTGATGAAAATAAACAGCAAATTAATTAAATTAATTAATTAAAATAAACGAGTATTGTCTGTGTGAATTTCCATAAAAATAATATTTGTGACAATGACAATATTAATGAACCTTTCAGGATAATGCATACACAATACTAATTCTCGCAGCAATTGTCATGTTACGTGTTACAATCCATACCTGTGTTTTCTTCCGTATTGTTAATAAAAAACTCAAGGACAGGTCATGATAGACGGTTCATAATATTCTTTAATATTTTCGCGACTACTGTACCAAATATCATAAAAATTTTCTGATGCAAAGAAATGTTACAAGGAAAAGAATCAGACGTTGCAGCAAAAACCCCATTTACTTCCATTATAAGCAGTCGAGCGCTGTACCCCGGTGTCAACACCAGCGCCTCTAGCGGATTTCATTTTCGAGTGGAACCAGCGAGAGAGAGCAAAACCATGCCGTTTTCCACACTACGTTATTCTAGGCGCTGTACTCATAGATTATCTTCACATGGCGAAACTTTGCTCTGATTGGCTGTTCCACAGAATCCAGTCGAAGAAAGCAAGTAGCAATTAGAACATGTCCTATTCCTCCAAACCAGTCAAGCAGTCAGCCAGGCGGCCATCATTGCTACCTAGAAAGTTAGTTCAGCGCCAACAAGGGCATTCCAACTAGAAATCCAGTTCCGTGTGATAGGGGTATTAGAAGAGCAGAGCAGTCCGAATTTTATAGCTGGTCAGTGTTTTGGATATCACAGTGGAAAATAAGATTTCACCATTATGCACAAATACGAGTACCAGATGCTACAATATGATATTTCTCAAAGTACCCACGAATTTCAAAAAAAGTACAGACGACTTGTTTGTGTGTGATTTACATGGCGAGGCCACATGAATGATAAGCTACAAGAACAATGAAATTGGTCTGTGAAAGCTATGTAAAAGTGCAAGTTACTAAAATACTGTTCTATTTGATTACATTGTAGTGCATTACCATGGGCTTAGCCAGAAATTATTTCAAATGTAATATACAAGTCAGCCCTGTGAGGATGTACAAAACTGTCACCCACGTACACGTCAAATTCAATTTCACGATTGGGTTCATTGAGATTAGTTCAAGGGGGGACGCCCCGGCCAGTCGCCCTAGTCGCTCGGCCCTTAAGCTGTCCCTGCATATTCAGGCAGAAATTCGAACCCAGGAACTTTGGTTCGGCCACCGAGTCGGCTGCTTGATAATAGTTTGTAGATATATGAATAACAGTACGCAACAAATTTTGCGAGACTTTGTTTATCTGATTTTTTTGGTATTTTTAATCGATTTTGTGATTCTAAATAACCAACCATCATATTGTCGAGGGGGGGCTCTTAGTTGCGAAAACATGCACACACCTTCATACACACACACACACATGCACATAATAGCCTACTTCACGTAAAGCTGAACTATTATTTCCGTAAATTGCATAACAATATATCAGTTGCGGCGATTAGGGGCGGGGTAGTGCATTTGCCCCCCCCCCATACTTTTTGCCACCGCACGTGCTATCCTTAACCTTATCTAATAAGGTAGGGGTGTGCGGGACGGATTTTTTTTGCTCGATACGGGATCGGGACAATTTTTTTTTTAAAATCCCGATTTTCGGGACGGGGAAAAAAATTCAGTTTCCCGACCAAGTCGGGAAATTTTCGGGTCGGAAATGTTCGAAATTTCCCGATGCTCTCGAATTCTACACGTCATTTTCACCGAAAGTGATTGTTTTTACATTTCTGGAAGAAAAACTAACAATTTCCGAGAAGTTCGAGAGACGTATAGCAGAAACATCGAGAATTAATCACCTTTTTAAATTTACCATTTTCAATTTCACGAAAATTCGGGAAGTCACTTCTGAAAGTCGGGATCGGGACGGGAATTTCTTTTCCCGATCCCGACTTTTCGGGATCTCGCACACTCCTATTAAATAAGGAAATGTAAACTGTCCAGCTTTGTCACCTTGCCCCCCCTAGTTTTAGAACCTAATCGCCGCCACTGGAAGATATAAATGAATGGATTATAAGATTAGATATATGTGCAGCATTGAGAGGAAAAAAGAACATTTTTCATACAAAATTAAATATTTTGACAAATGTACACATTGGGCAGAAACTGCTCTATTCATTAGCGTGCCGAGGAATTTCGAAGAAAGGGGGGGGGGGGTTACGTATACTTTCTCAGTAGTCAGCGGTCAGCCCTCATTTTGCTATCTTATCCTACCTTTGACGTTCTTTCATTTCAGAAATTCTGAGCCAAAGGGCGGATTATGACCTCCACCAACCCCCCTTGGGCACGTCACTCACCCGTATATAAAATAAAGGATTACATCGAAAATTACATTTCATACTCAGTGTTGTGTAAATATTGCATGAAAAATTAGCCATTTATTGAAATGTTGATTTTGAAAATGACAGCACAAGGACCTATAAAAATTACACATTTTGAAAATTCAAGTGGGCATATCCCCCCCTTGCCCCACCCTGAGAACGGCCACGCTAATGACGTATATAATATGGATGTTGCCATAATGTCTAAATTTCCCATGTAAGGAAATTTTCTCGAAATAATGAACTGTGAAATAACCTGTGAATAAATTGACTGTTTTTGATCAATATCGTTGTAATATAACACTGTGCATTATTGTAATAGTAATGCAAATCTTCTCTTCTTTCAGGTCTCCACATGAATGGGAAATCGCCCAAAATGATTTCTTACTCAGATGTATGTACAGCTTTATTTATTTCATTCAATACTATATTTCTCATACGTGGTCTTGGTGTGTTCTGCCATAAATTCAATTGGCAAGAAACCATTTTTACTGTATTTTAGAAGGTTTATTTATGTAATAATTGCACAATAATAAATACATTTATTGAAACAGCCACTTGGGCTGTTTTACAACTATAACACTTGTCATTACAAGTGGGGGTAAAAGGTGATACATAAATAATGATGCATGACAATACTAATATGAACAATAGATAAATCAAGTACACAGAGAATAAAAATTGCATAAAATACTAATAATATCAATGTTATTTTATAGTAGCACAAAGAAAGTGCTATGTGAATGAATAGGTGAGGTATTAAGCATATGTAATAACTGCTTTGTTAATATTAATGAAAAAGGGGAATAATTAGGGCTGAACAGATTCCCACCGATACCGATAATTGAAATACTAAAAAAGTGTTCAAAATATTGGTCAATATTGGTGTGTAAATATTCTTCTGCAATTGCATGCATGAAATTACCAAGAAATTTGCTTTAGAAGTTGAAAATAGATGTTATGTCATTACAAAATATAATTTTTCGTGCAAAATAAAAATAAAGTTTGAATTTTGTATAATTTCCAGGATAATTACACTCTGCGAAACTGTCGCGTGGCATTTTTGTGGACTCCGTTAGAGACCATAATGCCGAAAAAGTATCGGCTGGTATCGGTAGATGAATTCCAACCGATACTTTACGATACCAATACCACTGGCATCGGCCAATACCGATACATTGGTATCGGCTCAGCCCTAGAAATAATAAAAAGTTACTAAGAAGTTCTTTGATCTGCAAATGTTCTAGTAATGACATTGAGAAAGAAATAGTGTTTTGACTAGGTTTCATCCTGTTTGTTCCAAAATTTGTAGCTTATGACTAGAGCCAAGCTTTATAAGCACTAAAAACTGACCAAATAGGCAGGAGAAATGCAGTAGGTATAGTCATGGGACACCTAGATCCTGAAATTCACACATCCCTGTAAAGTAGAATATAGACTTTTTTGTACACTCCTGTTCACATAAAGTGGCACTCTTGTTAGGTTTGAGTTTCAAGTTCAGTTTGTGCACAGGCAGACTATAATCGGGACTAGACCTATAGTTTAAAATGGGATCCGAACCACTGTGTTTCCACTGGGTATTGACCCCTTGATTACAAGGGGACGGCACTACCACTTCGCGTCATCGGAAATGTCCCTCTTTTTATGGTTGAACAGTTGAAATATATGCCACTTGACCTGAACAGGAGTGCACTACTTACGTGTGTGAAGTATACTCTGTACTTGATAAACACAATACTCTTTTTAGCCAGTAACAGCAGATACTTTTGTTAATAATTGAGATAATGTGTGGGTGTTAATGTTGTATTGTAATCTAAATTGTCTTCTTCTTAAATGGCAGATGATGCAAAGGGCCCGAGATGCCTTCCAGAGCGGGAAGACGAGAGACGTTCACTTCCGAATCAAGCAGTTGAAGCAGCTGATGAAGATGTACGAAGAGAACACAACAGAAATGATTTCCGTATTGGCTAAGGATCTTCGTAAGGTAAGACGTGCCATTTGTGTAACAATTATGTACTGTGTATGTCTTATCTTATGCTTATGTCATATAATAATGAAAAGATTCTCTGGGGCTATTGACCAGGCGAGTTGTGGAAAGTATTCCAAGCTTTCCATCATAGAATAAGTTCTAATTTGTGCTTGAAGACAAGTCTCATCACTTTGCTAATAAAAAGTTCACTGAACCAATGGATTTTTGCCTGTCTGATGTGCAATGTTCTTTCAGAACAATGATTCTTGAATGCAAATAACGCAAATGCATAGCTGCACCATGGAAAATCAGGTTGAAGTAAAATTGTGGTATTGATATTGACAAGACTGTGATTGTAATCTTTGGACTCTGCTATTGCTTACAGTCACTGGTGCAGCCAGGCATGAGTTTACCAGTCACAGCCCCCCGCCCCCCCCATCAAGGTTCCCAAACCTTTTCATTTCACGGTGCTTTAGCGTTTCAAGATTTTTCCGTGGTGCTTAAGTTAGAATGTAGGCCTATGTATTACTTTTGACATTCAGTTAGTGTGGTTAGGTTCATGGACGTCCAAAAGGGGAGGGGGGCAAGTGGGGGCAGCGGCCCCCATCTGGAAAATGAGTGTACACCTGAAACTTATATATTTCACACATAATTTCATTTCAGCCACAGTAATTTGTTGTTATAAATACGTTAAAAGAACATGATAATTTCAGACCGACCTGGTGGCTTATTTTGAGGGGGCGTCCCTATTATGGACAAAAATATCACTCCTTTGCCCCTTCCTGGAAAATGTCCTGTGGACAGTTAAAAAAAACACATACTTCAAATTCAGAAACATTTTATGTGTAAAAAGTACTAAATAAGCACATATTTGGTATAAGTGTCGTTTCAGTGAAAATATTTGAACATTTCGCAGTGGCCTTGTAAGCCAGCCTCTGTGCACACTTTGGGAACAACTGCTCTAGAAGAAATAGATCGATGCAATGAAGGCACATCCCGAAGACTTGTGACACATACATGATATTAGGCTACCGCAACAAGTAACCTCAAAAAGTTAGAACAATTAAAACTCCTCCTCCCTACATTGAATAATTCCAAAATACAAAAATTAGAAACAGTACGCAACCTCGGCATAATATTGGATGAGAATCTACATTGGGGTTCTCATGTCACACACATAATTAAAAACTCGATATCCAAACTGAAATAACTTTTTCCATTCAAACATATGATAAGCAAAGAAACAAAAACTCACCTAGTCAACACACTTGTAATGCCAAAAATTGATTATGCTTCCCCCGTATTTATAAACATCAACAGTACCCTAAATTACAAGCTACAAAAACTTCAAAACAGTTGCATAAGATTTATACTGAATGTCGAAAGAAGAGAACATATTTCCCCATACTTACAGGAACTTAATTGGTTAAACGTTAAGAATAGGAGAACATTTTTGGCATTGTCGTTATTGTACAGGATCCTGAACAATAAGGAACCAAAATATTATATGATCAAATTGCTCCGTACAGGAAGAAAGGAAAACAAATTAACCTTAGTCAAAAAACACAATTCACGATTCCTGTACACAGAACAACATTCTATGGAAATTCTTTCATAGTCACCGCAATAAAAGAATGGAATGACCTCCCCCCACCACTGACCTCATGGGAGCTCCACCCTGCAACACACAAAATAAACCTAAAGAATCATCTACTGTCCAAACAATAGTGTCTGGATTTGTCTTTTCTCTAATGAATGGGAATGAGGTATTGGCTTTAGTTGTATCTCTGTAATAATTGTATTGTAATTGTGGTTTTAGATTTAACTCTGTACCTTCAGTACATTAATTGTTTACATTATAAGTATGAATGTTTTATTTTAATTTTTTTTTATTCTTTCTACTGCAACAATGATTTTCAAGAAGTGTAAAGTGTCAATTGTAATATGTTTTTTTTTTAAGGGTTTGTTGTAAGAGCTGGCCCACGAGGCCGAAACATGCCCTCTCAATAAAGACTATATTATTATTATTTCATTTCATATTACTTACTTACTTACTTACTTACTTACATACTTACTTACTCGCTTGCTTGCTTGCTTGCTTGCTTACTTACTTGCTTACTTCTTCCCCTTCATGTTGTTAGGCGTCGTGGTTCTTCAATCAACCATCTGCTAAAACTCTTCCAATCTTGTGCCATTCTCTCGACTTCCTTTAGTGTCTTCCCTCTTTTAGTAACCATCTCTAACAGGTATTGCTCCCATTCTATTCTAGGTCTTCCTCTTCTTCCTTCTGGTCTCGCTTCCATTACTTGTTTCTGTTTTCTTTCTTCTCCCATATTCTTGACATGGCCATACCAGCCCAGTGTTCTTCTCTCTATTATCTCTTCAATTGATTCTACTTGTAGCTGTTCCCCTCATTTTCGTGTTCCTGATTCTATCTCGTCTGGTTTTTCCTATGACTCTTCTGAGGTATTTCATTTCTGTTGCTCTTAATCTAATTTTATGCTTATTTTGGAGCATTAAGCTTTCTATGCCATAGAGCATTGTTGGTGTAATTATGGTTTTATAAATCCTTAATTTAGTATTTTCTTGTACCTCCTTTTCCTACTATTGTATTACTTATTTGGTAATAGTGTATATTATATTTGCTTTTAGAACTCTCGTTATTTATTTCTTCTCCTACTTTTCCATCGGCTGTTATTATTGTTCCCAAATATTCATATCTATTCACTTGTTCTAGCTGTTCTCCTTGCCATTTTATTTCCAATCTCTCTTCATTTCCATGCTTTGATATATGTATTACCATAGGCATAGCTACGGGGTGTGCTGGGTGTGCCTAGGCACACCCTAATGGGCTGCTTTATCAAAGAGAATTAAAGACAGATATTTCAATAAGAGAGAAAATAAGCGGCAGTTTGTAAGAAGTTGAAAATGTCATTACTTGGTACAAACGTGTGGATTATCGCTGATGAAACGAGTGTCTATAGTTTTTCGATATTTTGATGTCATTGGAGAAAGAAGATATTTATTGCATTCTACTCTGTACTGCAGCGCTTTTCTTCTATACCTGTCACAAGCTGCACGTGTGAGAGAGCTTTCTCCAAGCTTACCCAAGTTAAAACTAAATTAAGAGCAACTCAGAAGCAGGATAGATTGGAAGCCCTGCTCTTGCTATTTGTGGAACAGGAAAAAGCTTAGTCTATTGATGTAAATGAAGTTATTGATGAGTTTAAGAACATTGTACCTTTTGACAGACGTCTCTTGTTATAGATGACGTGTATTTTGATGTATTTGTTTGTAACATTTATGAACATTTTGTGTGTGTGTAATTTCTATGCAATTTGATTTTTTCTACTACATGTATTCAGAAATTTTCAACACTGTCATTTAGTGAATTTATATTCCTTTACAAACATTAGTGCAGTTAAAGAGCCAAGTGATTGTTTTGCAAAATATGCTATTAAAAAGGTACAAGACCTCATTTTTTTCTTTGTGCACACCCAAATATAAAGTTCTAGCTACGCCTATGTGCATTACATTACTCTTATTTGGGTTCACTATCATTTCTCTATCTTGTATTGAGATGGCCCATTCTATTACTGTATGTTGTTCCTGTTTAGTTGATGTTATTGATGCTAATGTCATCAGCATACAGAAGTGATTGTACATAAACTGGTTTCAGTTTCCTATTCCCAACCTTATATTTTCGAGTTGTTCTTAATTTCATATTACACATGTCAATATAAGCACTTCCGTATCTAGTTTGTAGAAAAAGTATTCACTGGGCATAAGAAGAGATTTTTTTTAATATATACAAATTTTAAAATGTCTAATTTTTATTTCCAATCAGAAGCACAACTACAATTTTAATGTTTGGGCAAAAATTTGGTTTCAGATTCACCAGTCATATTCAAAATCATCTCTGCAGATACTCGTATTAATTGAATAACCCATAGAATATTTCATTTGCAAACCCACCTAACTCTTTTCCTTGGGTTAGGTGAGACAACAGCCACATGCTGAACCTTGCCCTTCAATAAAGAAAATTTGAAACTCTGTAATATGATATATGTGAACCTCTGTAATATTTGTACATAGTCAGGACTACTACAAAAGAAATACACTTTCAATGTCTTATAAAACAAAAACTATTAGTAATATCGACATGGATTTTGTATTGTTAGGTTGAGGAACTGTGTAAGTTTGGATAGGACACATTGTTGGTGTTTGTTGTTGTCGCTGGTTGTTGCAACAATTGCTAAGATGGCTGAAAACTCTGTTGAAAAATCATATTGTGTTCTTGAACTAGCGAAAACAAACTCCATTACTGTCGTACAACATTTTCGAACACGTTTCGGAAAACCAGCACCTACTAGACAGTCGATCTACGATTGGTACAGAAAATTTGAAACAACAGGGTGTTTATGTAAAGTCCACGAAGACCCACCATGTCAGAAGAAAAAGTGGATCGTGTCCATGCTGTTTCCAGCGAAATCCACAAAAATCCACGGGAAGAGCGAGTTTGTAACTACAAATGCCACAACAAATTATTTTGTGTGCTCAACATTCAGAAAACGTTCCAAAAGTGTAGACGCAGGTATCTTACACCAGGTTTGGGTTGAATTTGATTATCGTCTTGATTTGTGCCATGTGACACAAGGAGCACATAGTGAACATCTGTAACTTGCCGAAACAAAACTTAAAGAATTACTGTATAAAACAGCGAAAAGTGTTCCCTGATATCATAAATAATTTTGAATTTATAAAGCATTAAAAGTGTCTATTTCTTTTGTAGTAACCCTGTATTTCAAATATTTGAATAATTTTCAGGCACTTAAACCTAGGTCTAACCTGTAATTATATATCTGAGTGTCTGTATAATTACAGTATTTGTATTTTCTGTTTCCAGAGCAAACAGGAATCTATAATCACAGAAGTTGAGTATTTGAAGAATGACCTTCGGGGAACTCTTGCACATATCAAGGAGTGGACGAAAACTGAATCTGTGAGTCAAAAAATTACATTATCTTATAAGGTGTTCATTCACTAATATATTTTAATTAGTATCCTGCTTTAATTAGCAAAGTTTATTTAACACTTTATGCATCAACTTAATTTTTACTGTATGAAAATCATATGGTTCAAAACTGGTCCTTGTAATCTGACCCTTAGTATAGTGTGCTATGAAACAGAGAGAATAATTTTATGTAAAAAGACATAGACAAAAAGAGGGTATTTTGAATGCTTCATACACATAATATATTTCAAAATAATTTTGTTTTTACTCATTCTAATGTTATATATGTTCATATAAAGATATAGAATGAATTAATAATAAATTATAATCACATTAAAATATGATAATGTCCAGAAACTTGGCTTGCGAAACAAAGGATGGATAACTCTAATTTGTATCTTAGGTATTTGTATATTGTCTCTTTATGTTGAACCATACAAGCATCCTCACATTTATACTTGAATAAGCATCCCCCTGCTAGGAATTTCCATTTCAAGCACTGGTGGTAATGTCCTTGTTAAGAATTATGGTACGAGGGGGTGCTGAAAAGTTCGTAGCCCAACCCAGAAGGAGTGCACATGGAATGATGAAATTTTAGTTATTCTACATACTCCCCCCGAAGTTCAATACACTTCCTTGCACGGTGCTCCAACTTTGCAGACCAGTGAAAAAAAATTCTGAAGGTTGTTCCACACACCACTGTTCCGTAGCACTAATCACCTCCTTATCAGATCCAAAATGGCGTCCTTTTAAGTCTTGTTTGAGTTTGGGGAATAGGAAATAGTCTGACAGAGCTAGATCTGGGGAATAAGGAGGATGATCTAGACATTGAAACCCTAGATCATGCAATGTCAGTTGTGTTCGCAGTGCTCGATGGACAGGAGCATTGTCCTGCAGGAACAGAATTCCTTTTTTCATTTTTCCGCGGCGTTGCACTTTCAATTTGTCTTTCAATTTTGTGAGTAATGCAGAGTAATACTCTGCATTCAATTCTGACCCTTGGGCAGGTAGTCTATGAGTACGACTCCATCCTTATCCCAGAAGAATGTTGCAAACACTTTCCCAGCAGACTCTGCCTCTTGAACTTCTTGGGGCGAGGGGAGCCTGAGTGCCGCCACTCCATTGACTGTTCTTTCGTTTCAGGATCGTAGTGGTACAACCATGTTTCATCCATGGTTAATATTCGTGACAGAAATTGGTCGGCATTGCGTTCAAAATGGGCAATGACTTCCCTTGAGGTCCTCACTCTTTCACGCCTTTGATCTGCTGACAGATTTTTGGGAACCCATTTTGCCGAGAGCTTGCGCATGTCCAAGTCATTATGAATTATGGTACCAACGTGTTCCCGAGAAATGCCCATAATCTTTGCCACACGTTTTGCTGAGATTCTGCGATTTTCAAGAATTTCATCTACGATTTTGGGGACAGTCACTCTTTTTGGTCTTCCTGCACGTGGAGCATCATCTGTTGAAAAATCGCCATGTTTAAACTGTGCCACCTACTTCTTCACCACTGCATATGATGGAGGAGAGTCCCGTAGTGTTCCACTGATTTCCTCATGAATTTGCTTCAGCGAATTTCCTTGGTGGAAGAAAAATTTGATGACAGCTCTGATCTCGATGTTTGTGAAATTTGCTGGCTGGGCACACATGATCACTTCAGGGGCCTGAAAAGCACAATAACAATTCCGTTATTAATATGAAAATTTGCATGCGTACATACCAAGATATGTTCTTTAAAACTGTAAAGTTTCATCATTCCACGTGCACTCCTTCTGGGTTGGGCTACGAACTTTTCAGAACCCCCTCGTATTATTCAAACCTGAATAATGTTCATTTTTTATTGTGGAAATGATGTGCAGACTGCTAACTATATAGAAATTTTCAGCGAAAAATACAGGCTCGACCAGGACTCGAACCCTGGTCTCTGGCATACCGTGCCATTGCTCTAACCACTGTGCTACCGAGCCGGCCTGGCCTCGCCTGATTTTTCGCTGTTTTACCTGTGTGGAATCATCTCTGCCCAGTGCTACAGCCTTTGAAACACAATAGACCCGGTTTCGAGTCGTGGTCGAGCCTGCATTTTTTGCTGAAAATTTATACGTAGTACATCTCCTGTGTGTGTCTAATCTTCAATTGCTAACTATATATTTATTACAGAAGACTGAAACAAGAAGTGTGAAAAAGTGAGTCACACTAAGACTAAATTTTACATGTATGAAAAAGTTCCTTGTACACATTCAGGCATATTTAAGGATGAGAATTTACTGAACCAAATATATATAGCAGTCATCGCCTTGTAATCAAGGAGTCTCAGGTTCAATACCTGGTGATAACAGTGGTTCAGATTCCACTTTAAACTGTAGGTCCAGTCCCAATGGAACTTAAAACCTCAAACTCAACTAGTAAGAGAGAACTAAATCAAGAGGGAATACACAAAGCAAGACAATTTTACAGAACGTGATTCTCAGATTTTTTTTTCAATATCTCTTAAACAATTTTCTCCTGCAATAAGTTAACAGAATTTATTATTATTATTTTTTTACAGTTGCCACGGGAACTTGTGACATTTTTTGATGATATCCGTGTGTACAATGATCCATATGGCGTGGTTCTGGTCATTGGAGCGTGGAACTACCCTCTGCAGCTGACCCTTGTGCCATTTGCTGGTGCCATTGCCGCTGGAAACTGTGTTGTGTTAAAGCCTTCGGAAGTCTCCCCGGCTTCTTCTAAACTCATAGCTGAACTTCTTCCCAAGTACTTGGATCAGGTAAGAATCGAATCGGAAGTCGGAGCACGTGGTTGAACCTTCTGCCCTGCAATTGGACAAAAGAGCATTATTGCCAAAGTGATGTTCACAAGATTCAATTATCTGTTTAATAGGCTTTAACAAATCCAAACCCCTCCCATTGGTTTAATTAATATTTTGCATTAATTACATAATCAAATCAACAATTAATCATTTCATTATAGTACTTAGAAAAAAATACTTATGGTTTATTTTTAATAGATGGTTGCATATTCATCAATTACAATAATGTTCTTCTCTTCATAACCTAAGCATGTTTCAGAATTTGTTATGGAAAAAATACACTGTAACTGCCAATAATTAATTCTATATAGGCTCAAAACTAAAAAATTCAGACATATGTTGATTGTTTTCCTTGACAAGAAATATGAATACAGTCCTGCAATAAACATAATTAATACTAACAACCTCTGGCGGTCCCTCCATGTGTAACGCTTGATTAGGGCGGTGCTAACTAACCCAGATTAGTTTTATAATACGTAATGGAAGCGCGTGCTAAGGTTACCCATGTCGGCACCTACACCTGAACAAGCGATACAAAACACAAAAATAACACGACGTTCCTGCTATGTGTCAGTTTCAAACACTTCTCAGTTAACAGGGAGGTCGCGTTAGGTTCCAATCGTTAATGGAAGCCCGAAGAACGGGACTAATCCTGAGGATTCCGTTCTTTTTCTTTACCCGAACAAGGGGGAGGCAGTATAAGATATTTTATATGGACGTCAGTAACGTTATAACTCGAATACTTATCTTACCACACCAAAACCACAATTACAAATACGTAAATAAATGTATACATATATATGTGGGTGTATAGAGTACACCAACTGTTACACACCAATCTCCTTATGAAGTCGCAAAAGATGCATTAGGGCTAATCACGACGATTCGGAAATTACCATTTAGTTAATTGGCACAATTCAACCAAAGGCAAATCAAATAGTAACAAAACCGATTTTCATAATTTTTAACAATTCTCTGTTTGTTTTATTTCCTTATGGCATTTAACACACGTCCACTTGGACTCAATATTAACAATTATGACCCTCAAGGGGATGACTTCAAAACAAGGGTAGCACTATATGCCACATTAATTACATTGAATCAACATTTCATAAACAATTTTTAATTTCTTACAATAACGTATTGAACAATCTAAAATGTTCGATTAAATTTAATTCGTGACGTTTTAACCTCTTGTGCACGGGTATTGATGCTACTGTTTAGGTATTGAGTTTTTAAGGTCGCCTTTTTCTATTTTGGATCATATTGGGTAGTGCAAAGGTTCCAACGTTCGAATCGTAAAGGGCAGTGCTATAGCCAAAAATGGATAAACTCCTCAATTGCTCACACGCAAGCAATCCAAAAATAAAGGGGTTAGTGGGAGTACAATCAGACACGAGTCAAACATAGCCACGCTTAAGTATCACATTTAACTGTCATTTTTGCATGTGCGTAATAATTTTAAGTCCGGCACTTTATGCGGCATTGGCTCAAGTCAATTTCACTAGGCGCAATAAGGTTTGGGTAATGATTGGCCAATTAACACACGACGCTCACCAATCCCAAAGAACAAATGTTTAAGGCGAGTTCGTAGATAATAAGTTCTGTCACAAGCAAACAACAGGATTTAATATTGTAGTCTCTGGTTTACCTTTTGTGTTCCTCGGTGCCTCCTGCTTAACAATTCTCTCTCAACCGTACGGGTACCCACTTCTACAGTCGATAAGATCCACATGGATACGGAACAGTCCCTGGTAGGTAAAGTCTTCCGTCTCCGTTGACCTGGAAGGCACACAAAGGAACTGGCGTGCTGTGAATGGCTTCCTGTGTTGCTGCTTGGGAGTCTCGTGCCAAACTGCCGATTGCTCCGATCGAAGTCATCGGGAAAAAAAGGGGGGAGGGGGAGAGAAGGAAGTAAGTTTCAATTACCACCGCTTGACGGCGACAAGGTCCAGGCACACTAGTGCTACCGTCTATGCAGATTTGAGAGCTTTTTTGAAACAAATAAGGTCTGTTTCCGTACAATGACGTACGTGTAATATTCACAAGGGATAAATAGGGACTGTGAATATTACACATGTAACGGAGGGAACAGCCTGTTCCCTCCTACTTATCACCCTATTGAGCTATTTAAATTATCTATATTAACATAATAAGAACACTTCTTTCTTGCAAAATCAATGTTTCCAAATGTAACTCTGAAGAAAATATTTCATCGCAGCTGGACGTTTGTTTACTTCACCTACCCTCGTCACATAGACAGCCTCATCTATCCACCCTGATGCCAAGTATTTACGACCACGCGTTAAGGTAAACGATCCCCACGGTCCCACGGAAGCTGAACTCCTTAGCTGTACCCTCAGAGACTTATAGTGGATTCGCTCTTCTTTGAGTTTTTGCTATATGCTAAAGTTTAATTGCATCATGGTGGTACTTTTGAGTGTAGTAAGTCCACAATTTCCAAATCTCATTACAAACTTGCGTCTGACATTCATAACGAACTGGAAAAATCTTCTACAGTCTAAGCGTCTGCTAAATGCCTTAAGTTACCTTGGCTAAATGCTGCGAAATAAGCTTCCGAGGAACAGCTCCCATCCACCTGTTCCACCAGCCCCAAGACTCCAATAAGAAGCTATGAACAATGGAGGTTAGCAATCATGTACAGTTTTTTGAACAGTTCGATGTGGAACGTGGCAATATTCAAACATACATTGAAAGGTTTGACCAATTCTGTTTGGCAAATAATATTGCAGCAGATAAAAGAGTTTGTACATTAATTTCCGTAGCTGGCGGAAGAGTGTACGATATACTAAGTGATTTAGTAGCACCAGCAAAAGTGCCACACAAGACATATAAAGAATTATGTACTTTGTTACTAACTCATTTTAAACCTAAAAGAAATGTCATAGCTGAAAGGTATAAGTTTCATTTGTTGAGACAAGAGGAAGGGCAGACGTCTGAGTTTGTAATATGTTTGAAGCATCAAGCAGCTAATTGTTCATTTGGTACGTTTCTTAATGAAATGATAAGAGACCAATTAGTTTTTGGCATACGTAGCGAAGTAACAAGAAAGAAATTATTAGCTGAACCAGAGCTTGATTTTGTAAAAGCAGTATCTTTATCATCAACCATGGAAATGGTAGAGCAAGATGTGAGGTTGTTTTATCAAAAAGATAAGACTGTATTCAGTAATGTACATCATGTACAAAAAGATAGAACAGTTAGTCAGCAAAGTAAGAAAGCTGCTTTTAAATGTTCAAGGTATAATAATGTACACGAAAAGTACAAATGTCCAGCGTGGAATGTGCATTGTTTTGAATGTGGATTAAAAGGTCATTTTCAGCAGTGCTGTAAGAATAAAAATAGCAATGTTATTAGGAAGGAAGCTTCAACTAAGGTGAGACATGATGTTGATACATCTATGAAGCCTTTGTTGTTAAACGGGGTACATGTGGAAGTTAAACAACCAGTGTACGGTAATAAGAAAAGTAGATTAGACATTGTGAAGTTTAATAATAATTCAAGTGAACCTTCACATGAGTATAATGTACTTAAGAATCAATTATATGTACAAAAATCGGATGTTGAAATGAGTAGCTCTAGAAGTGAAGCTGATAATTGTTTGGTTAGGTTGATGTGCAATGTCAAAGAGGTCCAATTCAAAGTGGATACAGGTGCAGCAGTATCTGTTTGGGATGAAGAATTCCATACAACGAATTTTAGGAACATTCCAGTTATAAAGAGTGTTCTCACTTTACGGAATGCAGATGGGAGACCACTACAAATAGTAGGGAGAGTATATGTGTAACTTAATGACCCCTCCCCACACACACACACATAATTTACCTTCATTTAACACTGCTAAAGTTTTGAAAAATGGACTTGATTTACAAAGCTCCCCCTGATAACCCGTGAGCCCCCCCTGGAGATCAATTCTGGCTACGGGTCTGACGCTTCCCATTATTTTTCTACATATATGGCCATGGATGTAACGTTATTACTATTGATGTGATCTTACACAATTGTCTTGCATTGAAATCCACACTTACAATATCTAGCATTTACGCTACGACACCAGGGGTCTCTGGTTCGAATCCCAGCCTGGGCATGGATATTTGTGAGTGTCCATTCATCAATTTCATCATATCATCACTCATCCTCATCTTTGCTATTAGCTAAAAGAGGCACAAAAGATAAGTAAAATTAAGTAAAACAATCAAGTATCTAGAATTCTTATGTTCGTTCCAGGAATGCTTCCATGTTGTAGAAGGCGGAGTACCAGAAACCACAGAGCTGCTGAAGGAAAGGTTTGACTACATCTTCTACACTGGGTCAACCAACGTAGGGAAGATAGTTAGGGCTGCTGCTAATGAGCATCTAACACCTGTAACATTGGAACTGGGAGGAAAAAGGTATTTCTAAACATCTCTTTGATTTTTCTCATGAATAGGGAGCGGAAGTTGATGAAATGTCATCTTTTTTCTGACATCTCGGACAGGATGCCCATTAAATATACACAATCTTACACTTCGTCTAGAACCCAAGAAAGGTAATTTTAAAGTGCATTTGTTTTCATTTTTTGCCAATTTTAAGATTTTAGGTCATTTTTTCCCGATTTTCGACATTTTTCAGTCATTTTTTGCAATATTCGGTGTATTGTTTCATCACATTTTGTCACTTCTTTCATTTTGGTAATATTCTTGAGTCTTTTCACCAAGGTGAACGTAGGTCTATATATATCTCGCAGGATTGCAATTTACGAGCAAAAGAAATGCTGAACTGGTGACAGTCTTTGTTTTGTAGGGGGGAACCACCAGGTGCCCGTCTGGGGGCAAACTCAGATTTAAGACCAGATAAGGGGAGGCTGGAAGTACCCTGACATTAATATATTTTACACCAATTCATTCAATGTATACGACTTTTTAATTAAATTGTTTTAAAATTATTCGGTTGTTTCCACTGGAAATCCTCGTTGCATATTTTAATTGAATGTGCATGTGGTATCATTCGGTGCCTTTTTTTTAAGGCAAGATTGCATTTTGTTTAATTTCCTTTTCATTTCAATTTTTATCCTGAAACTAACAAATTTAATGGTCATTTTTTGCATTTTTTACATAATTTTTTTCCATTTTTTAGGACATTCTATAGGTCATATACCTATATTTTTTAGGTCATCAACTTCCGCTCCCTACTCATGAAGCTTGGATATTTTAGTAATAAGTAAGGACCATATTTTTATGTAGTCAAATTATGCACATATCTAAATACGGGCCATTACATTGTCATGGGTGGGACATGCGGACTACATTTTGATATTAAAGTAACTATTCTACTGATAGTTAAGCAACATTTTTCTTACAGTTTCTGTGCAATGAAATATGAAACTAAACACTGTTGTTTACACAAAACTACCCTTAAAATACTTTCGTAAGTGAACAATTTTGTGTTGTGGATGGGACTGAGGAAACACTGTCTCTTCACTTGAGAAATTTATTTTAATTCCTGTGAATTTCCAAATGATGAAAAATAAATTATTCACGACAAAGAGGGAAGGTAATTGACCTTTGAATATTCTTGTGAAGTTGAGGGGGAAATGTAACAATTAAAGGAGAAATTAATTGTTTTTTGGTGGCGTGGGTAGGACACAATAGAATACAAACGTAAATCAAAAAGTTAAAATAAACTAACAATACCTTCTACCTTCATTACGTATATTATTGATTATGGAACAACCAGCATAACACTTGAACGCCTGGAGCAATTTCAACCAAACTTGATACACATATGACTTACAACCTGGAAATAAATATTGTATGGGTAAGACACCTCTGGCACCCCTAGGTTGTGGGTGGGAAGGGGGTGACATGTAAAAATAATCTAAAACGACCGATATTAGTGTGGAATAGTTTTTGGGGTTGCTAAGATGAATAGTGACACTCCCAATGCCGTTCAACTGCAAGTTCATCACCTATCGGCATGGCGGGTGAGAGGGGGTAAAAAATAAAATGTCAAAAATGACCTACATTAGTGTCGAATCCATAGTTTTTGGAGTCTCTAAGCTAATTGGTGACATTCATGATGACATTTGAGAGAGAGAGAGACAGACACACACACATGCATGCATGCTTCCTCCCTTACTTACATACATACATACATTACTCACTCACTCGCCGGACCCCGTGGCTGAGTGGTTAGCACATCGCACTGTGACGCCAGGGGTCCCAGGTTTGAATTCCGCTCGGGCATGATTGTTTGTAAAATGTCCATTCATCAATTTCATCACTCATCCCCATCTTCGCAAATTAGCCAAGAGGCACAAACCGCGAAGTAAAATACAACAAATCAATCAATCAATCTACTCACTCACTCACTCACTCACTCACTTGATCAACAAGTGACAGGGGCAGTCTATTAAGTACTGCGGAGTGGATTTAAGATCGCCATTTTTCTCCCACGGACAACTTTAATAGAAGATTTGTATAAATAAATACCAGGGCAATGCCAGGCTATCAGCTAGTTATGTATAATTCTTGAATTCTTTATGCAAATGACAATTTTAGATTGTTCACTCACAAGATAGGATAAAATTACAGCATTGCATTTAATTTTAAAAATTGAGGTTCAGAGGCACTTTGACATGGAATGACCCAGATGTAACATATTTTTCATAGTCTGTGGTAATTTTCTTCATTACCCATTCTACTTTTTTAGATTTCTGACAGTGAAACAAGTATTAATTTATACTAATTTCTCATTTGTTCTTTTTTAAGAAGTTTTTCAAATCACGACTGCTGACCCTTCAGTAACTATTTCTAGAATCAGCAGAGATTTGTTGCAAATTATGATACTTTTAAACGTTGAATCTTGATTTTTTCACTGTAATTTTAAGGATTTTAAAAATTTAGACATAACAGATAGTAACGTGATGGGCCTGCTATAACAAGATAAACATTACCGAATTTTTGGAGTAATCTTATATTGAATGTTTTTGCAACAAATAAATCGGCATTGTCATTTAAGAGAACTAGATAAGTGGTTAAAAATATTCTATTTTATGCAATAAATATGTACTCTAAATGGGAAATATGTAATATACCTAATAATATGTGAAAATATGTAACATGAAATTCATATCATTACTAACATCCTGACTTGGTTACATACTAAGGTAAACATATGTATTTACCAGAGGCGTGGTTTGCATGTAACCGGTGTTACTGCAGGTAACAGCAAAATGTGAAGAATTAAAAAGTTTTTTCAATAAAATAACAAAAAACATTGTTAAATACGTTAACCAATAGCGTTGCCGTCAAGTAGATATTGCAGAGGACATTTTTTCTGCAGCCGACAGAAGCAAAGAGAGGTCGTTCTGCTACTCTGAAGAGGAAACAAGGGAAGAGGGCACCAATGCAAGGGGAAGAGCGTGGAATGACTTTGGGACAGCATGCTATGGTGTTATTCATATGCCTGTTTAGGGGTCCAGTTACCGGTCAGGCCTACCGGCACAGGCCAGTGTTGTCCTATTGGATTGGCAGAAAAGAGCTAAATCCGGCTTAAAAATGGGGATACTATTTGTCTGAAATTACTAGATTACAAAGCCAAGGCTGGATTGAACTACAACTGAGATCGGTTAGGTAATAGACGATAAGATAGTTCCTTGGTGTGATTCGTAATTTGGACAAACCTTGCTCCAAAATACTAAGTTGGCAACAGTAGTTCGTACAGCTGGAGTTCTCTTCCACAATTTGACTGGCTGGAGGAGCGGAATTCTGTCGTCTGCTTACCGCACAAACGTCAAACTGGCCCGAGAAATGTCATTCTTCTTCTTCCCTTTTCCACCTCATTTGCAAAGAAACAAATGAAGAATTGACCAGGCTCGACTCGACCACTATTCATTGAATTTTTGTGGTAACTGCCTCATGAGTCGTAGTTCTTGCTAGGAGTGTTTGTGGCTAAATCACTGAATGGATTGGAAAAAAAGACCGAAATGAACAAAAATCTAGATCGAAGGCATGCTTTCTTTGGGGGGGGGGGGGGCGTGAAGATGATAATGTCTAGCAGAATAATTGTCGTATTGATGGCCGCCAAGCCATGTCACTGGTATTTACATAAAAAATCTTGGTCCTAATAATAACTTGAATTTCAATGTAGATGATGCATAAACAGGAAAACATTAGTAAGAATTGACATAAGTAAAAGTAAAATAAGTTATCTATGAAAGGCCAGCATAAATGACGAGATATATAGAATTGTATTTTTTACAAGGATCGACTAATGAACATGCTAATGAATTGATTGTATTTCTTGCAGCCCAGTGTTTATTGACAACACCGCAGACTTGGAGACGTCAGCAAAGCGCCTCCTGTGGGGAAAGTGCATCAACGCCGGACAGACTTGCATTGCTCCTGACTATGTTTTGTGCTCCAAAGAAGTCCAGCAAACGATTGTTTCAAAACTCAAGACATTGTTGAAAGAGTGGTATGGGGATAACGTGAAGGAATCTCCAGATCTTGCTCGGATTGTGACTGATAAGCATTACCAGTAAGTTTTCATTGCAGCATGTATATTTTGTCATGTTTTGTTGATTCACAGGAATTTCATTATCTTATGAACAAATCAAAGATCTAATTCATATGTAATGTTCGGTGTTTTTCCATTGCAAATTTGGATGTTTTCAGATTAGGCTCGACTGGACCCTTGGCAGCCAAATGGGCGATTTTTTCAAATTTTCCTCTCCACTCAAAAAACCTTTTCGATATTCCAAAATATGAAAAATTACATACACTTAGAATTTCTTCTAGAACATTGGCATGCATTTTCAAGTAGTTTGCTTTTGCCGTTATCTAGATATTCTCAAAAGTTTCACGATTACATAAGTCTATTAAACTATTAATAATATCTACAGAGCATTCCCTGACATTCGCTACGAGACTCGGCGGCTTCCAAAAAGGGAGGGTTTTTCCCGGTATGGGTATGTGTGTTCTTTGTGAGTGCCCCTCCATCAATTTCATTATATCATCACTCATCCTCATTGTCGTTATTACCGAAAAGTAGCAGGAAGCGACGGTAAATAACAAAAATGAAGCAAGAGTCCGTCATTTTTCAGTTACCGATATTTTCTTTCCTCATTGGAAATTGCATTATTTATTGCTCTACTCTTAGGTCATAAGTTAATAAGATTATGGAATACAGAATGATTTTTTTCAACGGTTGGTAATTTTCTATCTTCTGTTAACTTCATTGCTTCTGGCAACTCTTCATTGTTCACCGTTCTAAGGAGAGAGGTTCAGTTTCGCCTAAGGGGTGGGTTTCGGACAACAAACCCTCCGTCCTCCCATGAACAGATCCCGCGCGTGCTATTCCCCCAGTTCCTTCACCTCTTACCCCTCGCGGCCGCGCCTGAGAATGCTCTATGTCTCGTAATATGGGAGGACGGCGCCCCGCCAGATTTCTCTCGAAGTTGCATATTCCTCCGCACAGTGGCGTGCAAACTTTGCAATTGTCGTGGAAAACAGAATACAGAACCCACTAACCAACGATCTATAAGCAACGGAATATTTGCAATTCAGACAATGTAAAAGCTAATATATAAATGTTAATGTAATGTTTGTTCACTTGTGGTTACACATGGCAGTGCATCGTCCGTATCGTCCTTATGAGCGGCCGCCCCTGCCCGAGTCCATTTCGTGAAGTCTTGGCCTTCAGCAGACAAGCTGTCAGCGTAATCACTATTTCTCCCACGCAAGATCGATTGATTTAAGTTGTGATTTAAATGAAGATTTAAAACATTTTTTTTAAATCTCTGATTTAAATCACTTAAGGATTTTGTAGATATCAGACTTTTGATGAAAGTACACCTGCTGCAAAATGACTTCGAACCTCATAAGAAAAGCACAAAAAATTACATCTTTATCACAGGCCAGAGGCTAAGTCCTCAATCATTGACTTTTTGATAAAAGCAAGAGACTTAGTAGGATTAAGTGTTCTATCATTAAATATATTTTCAGTTGAGTAGCCAATCGATATCTGCACTCTGACGGCCGCCATCTTGAAAACAATCCGCCATATTCAATATTTTTTGATTTTATATATCTCGGGAACGGTGTCTCCTATCAACGTCCGGTTTTTTCAGAAATGTTCCAAATAGTGTAAATTTTCTTATAAAATCAATAAATCTATTTTTGAAAAATAAGAAATAGAAATTTTTCAGAAAAACTACAAAACATTTTATGAGAGTAACTGTGAGTTGAAAGTCTTAACAATGATTCTTTTTTCAAAAATTATGTTGACTTGTTTGTAAATTGTATTTCTCTTAAAATGTAAAGGTATATTTATAAATCAAGAAAAAAATAGGAGCTCAGTTCGTCTAAAGACTTCTAACAAACACTAAGTAATCTTACAAAATAGAAAATGCCATTGTTTGGTTCGAGAAATTAAGACTTTCTGAAAAACTTCTATTTCTTATTTTTCAAAAATAGATTTATTGATTTATTATGAAAGTTTACACTATTTGGAACATTTCTGAAAACACCGGACGTTGATAAGAGACATTGTTCCCGAGATATATCAAATCAAAAAATATCAAATATGGCGGATTGTTTTCAAGATGGCAGCCATCGGAGTGCAGATATGGATTGGCTACTCGACTGAAAATATATTTAATGATAGAACAATTAATGCTACCAAGTCTCTTGCTTTTATCAACAAGTCAGTGATTCGGGACTTAGCCTCCACCCTGTGATAAAGATGTAATTTTTTGTGCTTTTGTTGTGAGGTCCGAAGTCATTTTGCGGCGGATGTACATTAATCTTGTGATCATGCAGTGATGTTTATTTGGCTCTAAGGAAAAATCAAGGGGAGAAATATATGTTCTGATGGATTGAAGCTCGCATGGAAGAAAATTTAATATGTGAACTGCAAAAGCATTTTAATTTCTCTTGATTTAAAATTCAATAATTTTGATTAGACAAGAGTAGCAAAAAAATTTTTGAAGGATAATATACAAAATACTAATCATGTTGAACCATATACTGTCATTATCATTAAGCGGTAAATAAACATGGCAGCTGATATTTTGCAAACTGTCATTAAAAATAATCGCCACGATTCTGCTACAAAGACTATAAATAATATTTTAAGTTACAATTATAGAGTGCATGCAGAATGTTTTAGCCAAGGGTCCCAGGTTCGAATTCCGCTCGGGCTTGGTTGTTCGTGAATGTCCATTCATCAATTTCATCATTTCATCACTCATCCCCATCTTCACAGATTAGCCAAGAGGCACAAAACGTGAAGTAAAATAAACTAAATCAATCAATCAATCAATCAGAATGTTTTATTTTCACTCGAAGAAAGTTACTGAAATATTGTAGTTTCATTAACACACTCAACATGCTTTTCCAAAGAAGGTTCATAGACACAGTATCAGAAACAGAAGAATGTAAATGCTTTAATTAAACTGTTCAAAAGTTTTACACGGCCATTTACCAGAAAAAGCCACTCTATATGCAGGCCCGTAGCTAGAATTGATCTCCAGAGGGGGGGGGGGGGGGGGGCTCATGGGTTATCAGGGGGTTATCAGGGTAAACCAAGTCCATTTTTAAAAAAATATATTAAATGAAGGTAAATTATGTGTGTGTGTGGGGGGGGGGGGGGCTCATTCATTTATAAATATCATATACTACACAAATACTACATTTTTCTACATCTTTTAAAACATCTCTTGAAGTGTTAATTGACTGATACTGAAATTATCCCTTCCACACCCCATTCTATTTTAGATGATACAGATATGTATATCACACACAAAAAAAACACAATATTTAATCACAGTAATAATAATAATAATCCGTTGCGCAACAGCCCATGAAGGGCCTAGGCATACCTACCGACTGCCGGTCTCCCTCCCACACTTTCTTTCGTCACCTCTAAGCGTGGAGATCTTCAACCAGTATTGGAATAGTCGGGGGGTCAGCCCGACGTATCCCCAGCCATTATAGTAGGTCTTCTCGACCGGATTACGCTCACTCACTCGGAGCTCCCCAATTTCCTCACGATGGTGGGTTGCCACCGGCCCTATACGTAGGCCGAATAAATTCCGACCAGAGCCGGATTCGAACCTACGCCGTCCCGCAGCGAACGATCTCAAGACGAGTGAACGCCTTAACCCGCTCGGCTACGGAGGAGGACATTTAATCACAGTGCCTACAGTATATTTCAGCCCCGGCCGAAGCAATTAAACTCCCCTTCCTTCCCAAAACTTGGGAGCTGTTGTTGACCTTTGACGCAGATGGGGAGGGAACTTTCATGATGACATCAAAGTCACAGATTTCTGTCTAAACGGGAGGTTGCAACAGGGACAGTGAAGGTACAGATAAAGAAGCTCCCCTATGAAAGAACTTTCTGAAGTCTAGAGAATATTCTAATTACTTGCAGCTACTTCTGCTCATAAACAAAATGAGCGAATGTAATAGATACTGTTCATATTCTGTGGATTTATCCTTAAAGTTGTGAGTTGTCTACATTTGCACTCTTCACTGCAAACAAATTATGCAAAATAATATGCCATGGCCCCTGCCGAAAACCATACAAGCAGTTTCAAGTGTGTTTTTTTTTTAAAAAAAATTTAAAAAATCAATTTAAATAAAAAAATAATAAAAGGGAAGGGTGGAGTAAGAGTGAAACTCTGGCTGTCTCCGCAGGCGCTTGGTGTCCCTCATGAAGGATGCAAAGGTGGCCATTGGTGGAGAGTGTGACCCTTCGGAGCGATTCATCTCACCCACCGTGTTGGTGGACGTGAAGCCTTCAGATCCCATCATGCAGGAGGAAATATTTGGACCAATTCTGCCCATCATTACGGTGGAGAATGCATACGAGGCGATCAAGTTCATAAACAGCCGGTAAGTGGGAGTTTTTCAAAATGAGATTGTTGTAGAACAGCTGCATGAGCTGTAGCTTATATATAGGTTTTTATAAAATAAGTTTGTAATCAATTTCACTTTTGCAGTAAATAAATGTTGAAGAGATTTTTCATGTAGCAACAGTTTTTGTCCTTTTTATAAATGTAGTGATTTGTTCTCAATTTTGCATTGGTTTATAAATAGGGTGTGACATTACTGGTATAGATATTGGCCAGTACATAAGAAATCGGTTTGTTGGTAAAAATTTCTGACATAATATTCCATATAGCCTTAACTTTCCAGATGTTTTATCTTGTGAATGTGCTTCCGAGTTATAGTAGAACAATATTTACTATCACATTTCTTTTAGTAGATAATAAAGGGTGCGGCAACATAACTTCCTTATTTCAGAACGCAATAAAACCCATGTGATGAGTTAGAATTGTTTAATGTTTTTTTACACTGTAGGTACATATCTAAAGTTATGTTTCACACAGTTTTGAAAATCATATCAGGGAGGTGATGCCCCCCATTGTCCATGCACTGAGGAAGCCGATTTCTGGCGTTCTTCCTAACCCGAACCAGCATATCAGCGGGAATGTTGGCAATTTCTTGACGGATGTTGGCCTTCAGGTCTTGAAGAGTCCTTGGACGGGTAACATAAACGTGGGAAACCCCACAAAAAAATTGCAAGGTGTCAAATCGGGTAAGGAGGCTGGCCACTCCAAATCGCGCAGAACGCCGTGGTGATCGCAAGATTGAAGGTCTCACTGCCTCAATGTTCTCACGTGATCGGATGGGCCGAGGGACTCCTGTTCTTCATCTTGTCACACTTGCGGTTTGTCTGAACATATTGACCCAGGTAACAATTGATTTCTGGTCCGGGACAGGGCCCAACGGGGCTACATGAAAGCGCTTTCGGAAGGCACGCTGGGTTGCGATAACAGAACATCCGTTGGTAAAGTTGGCCTCGACGGCAATCGCATGCTTCTCACTGTTCCAACGCATGATAACGACTGACCGGAACGCAAACGAAACTTTAGACACGCGCCTGTCGAATGAAACCACTCCCGCCCCGCTACGACCTCTACAGGCTGCGTGGCGCGCATTTCAAAAAAGGAAGTTACGTTGCCGCACCCTGTATGATATAGCTTGTAAAATAAGTGTTTAACTATTGAAAGCATTAATTATTGCTGGCAAGACTTAAAGACTTACTTTCAGTAAAAATTACCTAGATGAAAATATTTACTTTTTATTTTTTTGTTGCAGTTTTACACAGCAGTTCAAAGATGGTTCTAGAATTAAAATATAAATTCTTTGCAGTTTTAGTTTCTAATAATTTTGATTAATTAACTTAGTTTATTAAAACTATTTTTCTATTGAAATAATACTAGTAATAGTTGTGGCTTTCCAAACATTAATGACAGTTATTCTTTAAGGTGCTCATGGCATCGAAAGAGTGACCAAGAAATTTATGAAAATTTGTTCAACTTTATGATCTCTACATGATCTGAAAGTGTGTTGACAATTCTAGGCCAACACCCTGTGTGTATGTGCAATTACTTCCACAATCTAGTTTTGTCACAAATGCTAATTCTCTTACAGATTTCTATTAGGAAAAAAATAATGTAAGTAGAGTTAGATGTTACGCATGTGTAACTGAATACAGAAGCATAGTGAAGAGTAGTGTGTAAAACAGAAGAGCCTATTATGAGTACTGTGTATTTTTGAGTTTTGAGCCTTACAAAAGTTAATTTCAGTGGATTAATAATATTGTGTGTATGCATTGTCTCTTCTACCCCCCAGCGAAAGCCCCCTGACACTTTACGTGTTCTCAAGTGATAAGGCTATTCAAGACTTAGCCTTATCTCAGACGAGGAGTGGCACGGTTTGCATCAATGACACCATTGTTCACTTGTCTGGTGAGTCTCACGTGTCATCAATCATCCCATCTTCTTCCCCTAATCTGTGGTTGTAGGGATCAAATGTCATCGCAGTGCATACCACTTATGTTTTCTTGATGCTGAGTTGATAATGTTTGAAATTTAAGATTAAACCAGCGTGACACATGGGTAAATATTGCCAACATGCAAACTTGATTCTTAAATTGAATTATGTCTGTTTTGAAGCATGTAAATTACAATGCATTCCTTGATAAAATTAATTTTATTAAATTTGAACATTATTGTATTATGCAATTGATAAGGATAATCCCTCGACCATGATGCAAGGAGACATGCTGGGTAAATATTGCCCAGAAGGAAAAGTATTTAAGTCCGTATTCTAATTGTAGCCGCGGTAGCTCAGTCGTTAGGGCAGCTGACTACCATGCGAGAGACCCAGGTTCGATCCCCAGCAGGGATTTTCTCCACCTGTTCAAGCGACTCCAGCATCCACCCAGCGTCGTATAAAGTGGGTACCTGGAGGAAACTCTGAGGGGTAAAGGTGGCCAGGGGCATGGTGCTGATCACATCACCTCCACCTTCGGCCGTGATCAAGAAAGTGTGGGGCCCTAACCCCATGCCCCCATACGCCTTCATGGCATGGTGCATAGCACAGGGGAGCACTTTGTCTTTTTTTACCTTTTTTATTCTAATGGTTTTAAATCCCGTGAATAAGAATATTAATTAAACTAGTTTTAGTAAGATTGAATATTGTTATTGTACAAGGGTTGGATAAAAAATAATGGCAACACTGGTATAATTGGTACTTGATTGTATTGGCAGAGGAGCATGTGTTACATTCCTTCAAAGTAATCGCCCCTCATCTCTACGACCTTCTGTCACACGTATGGAAGGCGTCGTACACCGTCAGCGTGTCCATCTCTGTCGATGTCCCGCAGTGACCGCCCTATAGCACGTATGATGGCTTCGCGCATATCGTAGTGCTTCACGCCTAATGGTTCCTTCATTTTGGCAAAACGGTCGTAATCACACGGTCTCATACTGGTGAATATGGCGGATGTTCCGGTACCTCCCACTACCAGTTATGCAGGAGCGCCGTCACATTGTTCGCAGTGTGACACCTTGCATTGTCGAGCAGGATGATGGGACACCGTGCCGTCGCTTCCTTCTTAATGCGAGACGAAGGTGGTGTTGCAAGAAGGTGCAGAAGTAGGCTGCGTTGACCGTCTGCCTGAGAGACATTGTTCTTCTTGCCTAAACATATTGTTAGGGCGCTTGCACTCTCGTCCTCTGCTTCAGAGCAGTGCTGTTTTTGACTGAATAACATACAATCGCTCCCACTCACTATACTTCCTCGTCTGACATTCCTTTATCAGCCACGAAACGCTTGTGGCGCTGTGACTCACCCCTTTCACGGGACAGCAGTGTTGCCATTACTTTCTATCCAACCCTTGTATTATGCAATTGACAAAAACTATAAAAGAACATGTTGAAATACCAAACTGAAATGAGCGCATGTATGGGTGATGCTTACCCGGCAGTGTTTCAATGGCCTTGTAAGTGAAACTAAAGAAGTCTCACATTGGATTCAAGATCCTGACAGTCGGAAGAGTTCCTGGAAAGCTACAGAGAAGGGTGGCTTCAGGTCAGAGTTGAAGGTCCACGAATTTTAATAAATTCAGCAAGTGTACATGGGTTCTGGGCTGTAAAGAACCTTTTTATCTGTAAAGTACAGTGTCCATAAATATACTGTCATACTTTAAAGTGGTATTACGTCGCTTTGGATAATCGTATTTAAATGAAATTGGTGACATTTGAAAGAAAAACTCAAATATTTTATTTTACAACTCATAGACATTGAATGTGGCCCCCACGAGTGGCCCTGCAGACATCAAGGTGATATTCCCATTCATGCCACAC
The DNA here is from genome assembly GCF_977018435.1 of Lepisma saccharinum. Classification (NCBI taxonomy): domain Eukaryota; kingdom Metazoa; phylum Arthropoda; class Insecta; order Zygentoma; family Lepismatidae; genus Lepisma; species Lepisma saccharinum. The sequence continues at coordinate 3,945,251 of NC_139258.1, forward strand.
ACGCTCCAACATATCCACAAGGATGGACTGGATTGCAGAAGTGATGCGAATTTGCAGGTTTTGAGGCAATGGGGGTACATAGACACAATCTTTTATGTAACCAACTACGTTCTTGTGTGGTCGCCATAACCACTTCAATCCGCACGCTGAACCTTCACCAAACTCTGCTTGGAATTATAAAACACACCAACACATTCACCAAACTCTGCGTGGAATGATATTCTAAAACACACCAACTACGTTCTTAAATCTTCTGTAATAACAACACAATTTTAAAGGAAAACATTCACATGTAACCTGCCTGCCTGCTAAATATCCAACAATGAACCCGCACTCCATTGTTGTCAGGAGTGAATTTATTTCAGTTTCTATGTTTGATCTCGTTCATTGTTGTCCATTGCTGATATTGGTGTCCATTGTTGACATGCACAAAAATATTTGAGTTTTTCTTTCAAATGTCACCAATTTCATATAAGTACGATTATCCAAAGCGACGTAATACCACTTTAAAGTGTGACAGTATATTTATGGACATGGTGTACTTCAATTTGATCCAGGAATGTTTATTCTGGATCAATTTAAATACGGTCCAGGAACATTTTGTCCGGATCAGTTCAAATAGGGTCCAAGTACTGTATTGAAATGAAACAATATGCAACTTGGACCGAATTTAAATTGTGAGAAAAAAGGGTTCCGGCCCTGTTGCGGAACCCAATAGAACCCATTAGAATTTTTGGGTTCCTGAACTTTCAACAACCCCACTCATTGGAAATGATCAAAAAATATATTTCAAAATCAAAATCACTTTGCTAATTTTTACCAATACATGCTTGTTATGGGTTAAATTTTAGTGACTTAAGATGTATAAATTTACCGTACAGGATATTGAAAGCAAAATAATCATCATAAAGTTTACTGTCCATTTGTAAACTGGAATTCCTTTAAATTATACATTTGTGTGATATATGCACTGCCATGACATCTGTTCCATTTCATTGTCAGTTTGTAAAGTCATCACATATGCATTCCTTTCTTTTTTCACTTAAGGGACAGGCACATTTGAATAATATAGTTTTCAGACACTAATCATATTTTGTATTATTTAACATTCTTGTACATAGCATTACCTCACACTAACCCAACTAAATTTCGCCAAACATTTTTCCATTTTCGAGATAACCACATTCATCATAAAAGTTAATTGATAAATAGCTACTCATGTTCATAAAATAGACCTTTGTCGGTAAAAAATATCATCGAAAGTTCAAAGATGAAGTTGCACAAGTAAAAGAACATTTAATGTCGATAATGGGGTGTTCATGGTATGGTTCAATTGTATGAAATTAACTTGTGCATAGTCTCACATTTGAAGTAACATCATTTCAGAAACTACAGGATGTCTGCAGAATTTTCCCCTAAACCAGAATAGTCCATTGCACAGCAGGAAAAAAGAATCTGCCACTGCACTCAATGATTCAAGCTTCTCAAGAATTCAATTGAATTGATGTTTTAAGTCCACTTTATGCACAGATAGGCTAATTCGGACTGGACCTACAGTTTACAGTGGGATCCGAACCACTGTGCCATGTGCCCTTGATTACAATGCAATGCCGTTGCCACTATGCCATCCGGGAGGCCCTGAAGGTTTTCAACCAAGATAACATTCTTTTTGCAGTTAAAGTGTGAGCTTGTACCTATGAACAACACATAAGTAGTCCTTCTGTATCATCTGAAAATTGAGTTGGCCAGGCATGAGTGCTTGTTTCTGATTGTCCCTTCATCCATTTCATAATCATCATTCATCCTCATCATCACAAAGTTACAAAATTGAGTTGAACAATCATTTAGTTCCAAACACTTTATCAGTTATCTTCAGGATTGCCAGGTGTCAAGATGAAAATACAGAACAGAATTGCAGTCACAAGTAGTTGAAAAGGACAAAATTGCAAAGACAGACTGCCAAGGACAGTCTCTTCTGGACTATTGCTACAATTTTAATAGTAGGGTGCACTAGAAGTGTATTTTCCTTATGTAGCACCAAAATATACTGTATATTGTAAATATTGTAGTTACACTTTTGGAATGTTCTGCTGTTTTCTTTTCAGGTTGGGTGCACAAGTTTTCTCCTAACATTAATGTAGTTTTAACTTTTGTCTGGCTTAAGGCTCGGCTTGGCCTTTGGCAGATGCCAGGGCAGCTGCTTTTAGATGTTATTCTCCTTACAAAAAAACACTATGATATTCCAAAATCTGAAAATTACATCTGCTTAAAATTCCTTCTGGAGCATGCACACGAATCTTCAAGTCCAGGGTGGCACAAAAGTCATCATCCTATTTGGACTGACCTTTATTTTGACATCTTGTTGTTTATATCAGTAGTGTTTTGTCAGTTAAATAGAAGATACTCACGAAATTTATTGTGTGCGAAAATGAATAAGTATACCCCACAGGATGTGGAAAAATTGTGACACTTTTTCCGGGCAGAGTAATATCACGTTTTGGTGATTTGCCATGGCCAGCCAGGTCACCCGATTTGCCTGCTCCACATTTTTTCCTTTGGGGATATTTGAAGTCATTGGTTTATGTGAAGAAGCCAGAGATGTTACAGCAACTAAAGAACAATATTCAGCCTGAAATTGAAAATGTTTCCCCGCAAATTTCCAACACCATGGGAAACGCAATAAAAAGAGCCCAAATTTGCATCAATTCGAATGGTGGTCATTTATTGGATGTTATCTTTAAAAATTGAGGACATAAAACTTACAAGTAGCAATAAAAGTTTAACACAAAAAAACTCCTACTTTGTTCAATTTAAAAAAAAAAATGCTGTAGGCTAAGAAAATCAGGTGATGACTTTTGCACCACCTTGTAGTTTGCTTTCGCTGTCTAGACATTATTAATAGACTTCTGTAGACATGAAACTATTATGAGTATCTAGTCAACAGCAAAAGCTAACCACATGAAGATTCACCGAAATGCTCTAGAATGAATTAATTCTAAGCACACATAATTTTTCAGATTTTGAAATGTCATAGCAGTTTTTTCAGTCCCGCACCATGCAGTCTAAGGCGTCATGCTTTGGGCTCCGGCTATGGCATGCGTGCAGCTTTGAGTCTCCTGGGGGAAACGTTACAACTTTTCTCCTGAGATTTCAGCCTGTGTATGGGACTGGTGGTCACCCATTATCGTGAGGAAATTGGGGAGCTACAAATGAATAGCGTAACCCGGTTACGGAAACCTACAACACCGACTGAGAGTTCATCGTGCTGACCACATGTCACCACATAACTAGTTGGATGATCTCCCACCAGGTGGGAGTGAGGTCAGTAGTTTGACCCTGACCCTCACAGACTGTCGTGCTATGGGTTATTATTACAGGGTGAGTCATAAGTCTCCATACAAATGGTGAAAACGGTGACTAATGTTTATTTTTCCTTTTCAGGCAGGTGAAGAGATGCCACTAACGAAGGAAGAATGGATTGACATCATTCTGTTGGCTGGGAGTGGTACCACCCGTCATGTAGCACGTACATTCAATGCAACCCACAGAATGCAGTTAACCCATGACACCATGGCCAAACTTATCAAGAAATTCAGAAGGACAGGTTCCGTCGCCGACGAAAGCAAGCCTAGAAGATTTTTTTGATAAGTTTGGCCATGGTGTCATGGGTTAACTGCGTTCTGTGGGTTGCATTGAATGTACGTGCTACATGACGGGTGGTACCACTCACAGCCAACAGAATGATGTCAATCCATTCTTCCTTCGTTAGTGGCAACTCTTTTTCATTGGTTCACCTGCCTGAAAAGAAAAAAAAAACATTAGTCACCGTTTTCACCATTTGTGTGTTGACTTACGACTCACCCTGTATATATTATAGCAGTTTTTTGAAAGAGGTAAATTCAGAAATAGCTGCCCTGGCATTGGCCAAAGGTTCAGCCGAGCCTTGAGTTCTTTTCCATGCAAATTTGCTCTAGCATAGGCTGTTTTTCTTCCAGTCAGCACCACACAAGGTTTAGTGCTAATGGAAGACATGTCCCCCTTTCTAAAAAGCTGATTATGTGCTAATGCTTTGTCCGTGCAATGTAACAGTACACAAGTAGCCCTAGTCATTGCTGATGGAAGAGAGGATTGAATTAACCTTTTTACCTCGCAACCTGTATAGTATTTTACAGGGTTATTCAAAAAGAGATCAATAGTATAGCAGAAAAGTAATGAATTATAGCTTATTTATAAAAAATAGTGTATTTCCTTAAAAAATGTGTGATTCCAGTTCCAGCCATCAGATGGCTACTGGGTACGACACAGCTTACAGAGTTCAGTTCCTGCATGACATCGTGAAACAGAAACTAGTGCCAAAATATTGGGGTGTGTGCGATGGGAAATTTTTAAAACCCTTACTTTCGGGGCAGAAATAATTTCCCATTTCCTCACTAAGTTGGGAAATTTTAAGCATGGGAAATGTCCCAAATTTCCCGCCACTTTGAAAATCTCGAATTCTACACACTATTCTTACCTTCAAGTGATTATTTTTGCATTACTGGATTAAAAATGGGCATTTCCAAGAAAACACTTATAGCTCTACATTAAGCATTTTTAAATTTGATGATTTGGAATTTCCTGATGGGCAGAATCCTGAAAAGTCAGGAAATTGTTTCCTCTGATCCGGGCACCATCTTTTCAGGATCCCACACACCCCTTTCAAAATGCAATGATAGTTTCAAAGTTTCACTGCGAGAACCAATCTTCACATGTTTAAAAACTATTTCAACGAGCACACACTATATAAAATTACAATTCCTGCTAGTGTCATGGGCATAACTTGCGATTTTAACTGTGGAGGAGTGGGGGAGGAGGCAGGTTCAAACTTGGGGCTTAGCTTTGGGGCAGCAGAGTCGAAATGTTTTTCATTCCATAAAAATAGCATCAAGGATTATTTGCTGAATAACTGTTACTTTTGTGAATTCGCAAATATTATTATTTATTGCTTAGCTCCTCAGGTCTCGGGAGGTTTAACACAAGTATCAGTGCCCAGGATTTTCGAAAGGAGGGGTTATGCGTACATTTTTAAGTAGTCTGTCCTCATTTTGCCATATCTTCCTGCCTTTGACGTTCTTTTTTTTTTAAAATACTGGACCAAAAGGGAAGGGGGGTTATAACCCCTTGGGCAAGCCACTGACAAGTATCCTTAACTTGTAAATTATAACAAGCCTGAAAACTTTTGGGAGGCAAGTGCCCCCCTTACCCTCGCCAAGTTATGCCTATGCTAAGTGGTATAAATAGTTTGCTGATAATGGGTGCATTTGTAAATATAAAAAGCATAACTCGATCGAGAGATGGAGAAAGTGTGGGATGAATTTGACATCTTGTTGTGTTACTATGGAACACCACGGCAAGAACGTGTAATTTTCATTGTAAGTACGCTCTCTGATTTGTAAGCCTTCATTTAATACCTCACTTCACTTAAATAATTATAAGCTTCTATTAAGCCCGCATCACACGGAACTGGATTTCCAGTAGGTTTGCCCTAGTTGGTGCTGGACTGGCTACCAATTTGCTAGTTTTCGCCTCGCACGATACTTATCAGCGTACTTGTCGATAGACTTTTGTTCCCATACGAGGGAAGTTGTAATGGCGACCGCGTGAGATGTAAACAATGTATCACTTCACATTTTTAAAAGCCGATAACTGTTCAACCGAGAGGAATAACATTTCGTATGAAACATTATTAGGTACAAAACAATGGCGCTGCTTAAATATATACTTTACAACGTTTACTGTACACGTATGGAAGAATATTTTAGTTGTTTCAAATGTAAACACCGTGCACTCAGCATAGATGGTGTAACTCAACGCGCCTTTAATGCTGTATACGTTATACATTGCTGGAGTAACACTCGGAAACCACAGACAAAGATGCTCCTTTGCACACTCACAGATTATCTTCACATGGCGAAACTTTGCTCTGATTGGCTGTTCCACAGAATCCAGTCGAGGAAAGCAAGTAGCAATTAGAACATGTCCTATTCCTCCAAACCAGTCAAGCAGTCAGCCAGGCGACCATGATTGCTAGCTAGAAAGTTAGTTCAACGCCAACTAGGGCATTCCAACTAGAAATCCAGTTCCGTGTGATAGGGGCTTTACAGTAAATATTTATAGTGTTGGACTTAATTTTGAATAACCCTGTTTTTTTAATTTACTTTTTTTGTTATATTAACTGGTTTGGACTCATCTGTAACAATGTTTTCTTGTACATACATACTATATCCATGTTTTACTTGGTGCAGGGATCATCCCTTAGCTTTCTACATCTTCTCAAAGAGCAAGAAGAACATAGACTTACTGGCGACTAGCGTTCCCTGTGGTGGGATCACAGTAAACGATACTATAATGCACATTGGAGGTAATTGTAATTGTTTATTAATTATGAATAGTGTACTTTATCATTTTATAATTTTAACTGGTGATAGCTCATGTTCTTCCATGTACTTTGCACTTTTATCACATGAGGATGAATTAATGAATCGATGATACACAATAATGAATCTGTACCTTGACCAGGGTTCAAACCTGGGACTTCTAGCTGTGTGCTTGACCACTCAGTCACAGTGGCCTCCATTTATAACTGTTATGTGCCGGAAACATCGATAAAATGAAGCAAGACTTTTGATACATTTTAAAATAAAATATTACGCTCGGTCAATAAATTACGAGCCAGAGAAAATTTCACAGTACTTAAGTAACAAACCTCAAAAGTATTGTCCCATTGTGACACCAGTCGCAAAATGGCATGCTCGTAGAACTCCTTTGGCTGCTGTTGGAACTAATTGAGCTCTTACTCCTTGACGTCGTCATCTGATTGAAACTGTTGTCCCCGCAGTGCTTTTTTGAGCTCACCGAAGATGTGGAAGTCACATGGGGACAGATCTGGACTATAGGGGGGGGGGGGTGGCTCAGGACTTCACACTTAAATTTTTTCAGACATTCCTTTGTTCCGTTGGCTGTGTGTGGTTTAGCATTGTCGTGCAATAGGATGACACCACGAGAAAGGTGACTGGGACGTTTCGATGTGATTGCCTTCCTGAGCTTCGTTAACGTTTCACAATACCACTGGTCATTGACCGTAGCTCCATGCTCCAGGAAGTCGATGAGGAGCGGTCCCTTGTGATCAAAGAAGAACAAAAGCATGACCTTGCCAGCACTAGTGTGGAGGGTCTTGAACTTTTTTGGTGGAGGAAAATCTGCGTGCTTTCACTGACAACTTTGCCATTTCGACTCTGGCTGAAAGTGGTGGAACCAACTTTCGTCGCCGGATATATCCTTTCCATTCGTCAATGGATTTCATGACCCCCTACACCTTCCACTGTCAAGAAGCACCCAACACCCAGATGCTCCTCTTTGGATGCCTCCATTACGCGTCAGTCAAACACTGAATGACTGGACACGACCGCTGCTCGGTTAGCAGCCTTTGCCCATACCTTGCCAGACACGTAACTCCATCTAGCAGGAAAATGTGCATGAATCAGTTTAATCACACCTGCACCTCCATTTCGGGTCCGTCGACCCATTTCTAACTACCACAGTTTTGGTGTAATATCCTCTGCCTCGTTATTTATTGACTGATCCTAATATGATTGTTAGGATCAAAACTATACAATTTCAAATATTATAATTCTTAAAGCTTTCCTGGCGATGATTGATGAAGATGTTTTCTCAGGATATCAACCAGAGGATTTTCAGATAGGCTTCCAAGCTTTTGAGAGCTAACGTCACTCTCATCTTCAGGGATTCAGACTTCAAGAGAGTGGCGTTAGCTTTCGAACGCTCGGAAGCCTATCTGAAGATCATCTGGTTGATATCCCGAGAAAACAGCTTCTTCAAATACATAATGCATAAATAATGAACACTGCAGGTGAAATTATAAATCCATCCTTATATTTTTCACACATGTTCTGATGCTACCCAGTCAACAAGGTAATGTTGCCACAACGTTGTGGCAACGTTAGCCCCTAACATACCTAACGTTGTTGCAACGTTGAATGTATGTTGATACAACGTTGTGAAAACGTTGTGTCAACGTTTCAGGGTCATTTTTTTCAACGTTGCTGCAACGTTGGTTGACAACGTTGTCACAACATATACTGAACATTATGTAGCAACGTTAGGTATGTCATGGGTTAACGTTGCCACAACTTTTTTACAACATTACCTTGCTGCCTGTGTAATTTATGAATATAACAATGCATATTTAAAATATGGTTATTTCGCATGGTAAGTTATTAGCAATCTTGCCAAGCCATTTTTGTATATAATACATATGCGTAAAAGGAAAAACTCATGTTTGGAACGTCACAGTTTCTCTTTACATATTATAAAAACTTTTCCTGCTCCACCAGAATAGGCAATTGTTAGTCTGGAGATTGCGATGAATTGACCAACCTCTAACTACACCTGGTAATCAGTTTCTTCTTGTAGTACTTACCTCCTGATTATATAGTCTGGAATAAAAATATTTATCATGGGAGTTTCACTTGTATTCAACACATTTCATTTTCTAATCTTCCTTACAACTTCAATATTCACACATCTTTCGAAGGATAATAAAACACATTTTTTCACTAATTACAATCGAAAGTATCCTTATTTGTGTTACTAAAACTTATGTTTGTTTTGCATTTGAGTCGCACTGCCATCTAGTGCATGCTGTAGGAAATATAAGGTTTGGTGGTCAGTGCGCACACAAATTCAGATTAAACAAAACACTCCGATCTGACGCTTGTGGCGCTCATGGTGGTGATCATCCAAACTAAAGCGTATTCAGTGGAATGTTTTTTTGCAACGTTGATGCAACGTTATTACAACGTTGTTCCCCTACATACAACATTCATCATACATACAACATTCATACAACGTTGTGGCAACGTTAGTGTGTTGACTGTATTCCTGCTTTTGTTGAAGAAATGCATAATCAGTTTATCATGCTGAAATGGTGTCTACTGCTTTCAGCAGATCAATAGATGCTTTGAAACATCTACTGTGCTAGTTTTCAAATAGATAAAAGTAAATCTTTATCAGGAGGAATGAAATCGGTAGCGTATACTGGGTTCTCATCATATTATATATAGTAGAATGCTGCATCAAGGCCTTTTTGCTTGATAATGTAATTTGCACAGATGATGCTAGATGGTTTATGGAATAGACAGTTTATTTGCTTGAGCGAATAACGCTCGAACATTCAAACGATCGGTATACAAACATGTGTAACTGTAATTCTTTTGTAGTAGAGTCCCTCCAAATATGGATCATTAAGTGATAGATGCAGTGAAATTGAAACTGAAGTGAATGCAGTCATCATCTCCATGTTAAAATATAGTTTAGTGTATCTTACCAAAACATATCAATATATGAAAGTGAATAGATGATTATGGGCTGAAACTACAAGCACAAATTTTTACACATATATTTATACGATTATTGTCCCATTGAAATGATATTTGATATTCTATATATACGAGCGTCCATGGGAGATTCGATCAAGTATTTTTGAGCGAAAGTGGTCCAATGCAGTACTCTAATATATAGTATTCGAATGCACAAATATTTGGGCAGGGGTGCTCTTTTTCGATCATTTTTGGGATTTTGAAGTGATGTGACAGTGTGATTATAAATAAACCAAGTAAGGAATTTAATGTATTTCAAGCTTATTTATGAAAAATAGGGGCCATATTGTGAAATATGTATGTAGGTCTACATTCGAGAATAATATATAATAAACTTCTTACCCTTAAAGCTTTGTTTTCTCTTCTTCTGGGTAAATTTGAATGTCACGCTTTCATAACATGTTTCTATAGATCGTTAATTATGTCGCTCATTTTAGTTCAGAAGACAGCACATATGCTATTCACAAAAATATCAATAATTCACATACTAACTCACCAAAATACACACACACACCACAATACACGGACGATCCAACTTAAAAGAAAAAAAAACGTGCACCAAGGAAACAAACTTTCTTCAACATTCCTGGATGCGATTTCCCCTCGAACTACCCTACTTGGTTATCTTTAGGTGCAGTCACAAGCCATTTCCGGTAGGCTAACAAATCTCCAGAACTTCTCGTCATTGTCTCTGGTTGTTTCAGAGGTCAAAAACGGCTTCTTGTCGTACATGTTCTTGGCCCAGGGTAATTTCTCTGTCATAAAAGCAACCCTTTTCCCCTGCCCTCTAATAGTTTCGCTAAAAAATTTCCCATTGCTGGGAAGATGCCACGCTGGTAATAATGAGTTAGCAACACTAACGGCATCACAAAAGAAAGACTGCCAAGCTGAACTCGCGCAACCCCCTGCAGATTTCTAAGAAACCACGCAAGATTGCCAACTCCTGAAATGCCACCATCTTCTAATTGAAATGAACAATTTTATGCACAATCTCAGATTTTTTTTCTCTTCTGAGCCTGGACTTCGCATAGATAGCCTGGAATATTCGCCTGAATGAAATGTTATATTTACAGTCACCATGTTCAGCTAAACACATCCAACATCATAGCAGTAACTCTACGGGGGCAGGGGGCACTTCCTACAAAGTTTTCAGGGTTTATTAGCATTCACAACTTAACTTCCTGTGGCCTGGGGAGCAAATTAATTCTTCTTCTCTTCCTTTCCCTTATGCCATTAACTGTCAGGCATAGGCGCCGACTCCATGGGGCTTGGGGGGGCTCGAGCCCCCCAATATTAATGATGCGGGGGCAGAGCCCACCAAATAATTTTGCTTAAGAGGATCTGATGTATTATTTTGCTTCTCTTATAAAGTTTACTCTGAATTGTGCCACATGAAATTAACTTTAAGAACACATTTAAAATTTTCTAGACCATCAACTTTGGGGGGCTGAGACCGCTAAACCATCAACTTTGGAGCAGCTATGACCAGAGACAGCAAAACACATGACTTATTACTATATACTGAGTATGTAATTATGAGTATTGTTAAAATGTTTACTAAGAAGAGTTTCAAAAGACGATGTGCATGAACATGAACTAGGGTAAAGGATGGGACATTCAGGCTACAAATGGTTCTAACATGACATTCAGAACGAGATCATTGATATATTAGGGAGATCTGTTTTGCTCTCCGTGCTAGCAGATATTAAAAGTCGGGAATATTTTTCTATTATGGTTGACGAAACTTGTGACATATCCATCCGTGGACAATTAATATTCTACATTCGAACTGTGAATATAAAATTTGATATTTTTGAGGAATTCATGGGCTTTTATTAGGGGTGTATGGGACGGGAAAAATTTTCAATTTCCTGACTAAGTCGGGAAATTTTCGAGACGGGAAATATTCGAAATTTCCCGAAGCTCTGAAAATCTCGAATTCTACACGTCATTTCCACTTTAAGTGATTTCTGGATTAAAAACTAACAATTTACGATAAGTTCCAGAAATTGACAATGCAGAAAACGTCGAGAAATAACAACATTTTAATATGAGCATTCAATATTTCCCGAAAAGTCGGGAAATCATTTCCCGAAGTCCAAATCGGGATGGATTTTTTTTTCCCCAATCCCGGTCCCGACTTTTCGGGATCCCGCACACCCCTGTCTTTTATGATATTCCGAACACTGAGGCCAAAACTTAAAAGGGAGAGAGTGAGTCATTTATTAATTTAATTTCAGTGATCAGAGCCCCCCCCCCCCAATAATTTTGACAAGTCGGCGCTCCTGGCGTCGGGTACCTCGTTCTGTCCATCTCATCACTCCATCCGGTCTCGACTCATTCTTCCCATTTCGTTCTTAGTTTTTCCATATTTTAATCCTATCTTTTCTATTCTATCGTCCAATGTATTTCTTGGCCTGCCTCTTCCTACTCTACCCTCAACCCTCATCTCCATCACTTGCTTGGCTTTCCTATCTTCATTCATTCTATTTACATGTCCATACCACTTCAGCTGGCGTTCCTCTATTACTTCAGTCATTGTCTTCTTTTGTTTTACCTCTTCTCTTATTCTTTCATTTCTTATTCTGTCTTTTCGAGTTTTCCCCACTGTTCTTCTGAGATATTTCATCTCTGTTGCTTGACATTTACTTCATGTTTATCTTGGAGTGCTAAGCTCTCTGTGCCATAGCCCATGATGGGAACTACAATTGAGTTGTAGAGTTGCATTTTTGTTTTTGGACTGATCTCTCTTTTTCCCACTAAAGTATTACTCATTTGATAATATGCTGATGCTGCCTTCTTTGTCCTATTCATTATCTCTTGATCAATTTTCCCACTGCTACTTATGATGGTTCCTAAGTATTCATATGTTTCTACTTTCTCTAGTTGTTTCCCTTCACATATTATATTCAGGGCTTCATTTTCCTTCTCCTCTTTAGTCACCCGCATGATCTTATTCTTTTCTATATTAAGCAAAGTAATTAGGAGCAATAGGGGTGTAAGGTGTACCTTCCACGTAGGGGCCTAAAAGTCAACCGTCACTTCCACGTAGTACACCCTGGACTGTACACTAACGAGGCTCTGGCGACTGGCACTATGGCCAGTATAATTTTGTGTGTGTTGTCCTGTTTTTTGTCCTTGTGTGTGCTGAGTGCCCGTTTAGAGCCTCAGCTTTTAACAGAAGTCAGAAGATTTTAAGATTTTTAGTTATGCAATGTTAGAGTTGTCATTTGTAATGGTAAGGGGCTGGCCCCCGTATAATGTGACGGGTGCAAGATAGCCTAAGTGCTGACGCACCCAAAATTTTACATTCAAATAAGGAGCAATATTTGTGATTTTGCAGATGCAACAGTTATTTAGCAAATAATTCTGAAAGGAACAAATTGTTATGGGATGAAAAACTTTCAAGTCTCTGCACCCTCCTCTCCCCCAAAAATGAAGCCCTAAGTTCATTTCTGCCCCTCAAAATTACACCCCAAGTTACCCCATGCCCCATATCATATTAAACATAATACTGAATAGATATTTTCACTTGTAGTTCCTTTACTGTTCATTAGACCTACTAAAAATGTTCAGTAGAAAACCATTGGAGCCTCCCCGGTAAAGTATTCGCCTTGTAATCAAGGGTTCCTGGGTTTGATACCAGGTGGAGGCACATTGGTTCGGATCCAACTTAAAACTTTAGGTCCAGTCCTGATTAGCCTTACTGTGCATGAAGTGGACTTAAAACACAAACTTAATCAAAACCATTTGGTTTTGGTAGCTTTTCAAGAAAACAGTAGATTTTTGTCTACTTTAAGCAGTAGAAATTTCCAATTGAAAGAGCAAAAACATTTCTTTCCTCAAAATAACTCCACATTTATTGCAGAATTTCTTTTAGAGATTAGATTAGAGCCGCGGTATTCTTAGTTGGTAGGACATCTGACTATCACATGGGAGATCTAAACTTTGTACCAGCTAACTGTAGACCAGATGAACAGGAATAAGTCTCTGCGCAAGTAGTGATGCGAGACGGCTCCACCAATGAACAGTGAGAGGAACGGGATTGTGTAATGAGCGACGGGAGTTACCGGATTTCCTCCTTACTGTAAGTGTTGCAAACTTTTGAAAACAATAATACCAAACACACATTGCAAATGGACCATTGTCTCTAGGTCCATATGCTTGATTTCAGAATTTCTTAGGGATAAAACAGAAAGTGCAAATTTTGATAAGCCGTACATTTAGCGTATGGACTAAGGTCTGGACCGTACGGTTGGCAACACTGTGCTTTCACCACTCGATTTCCTTCCTCCTCCTCTGCCAGTAGGCGTGGTCCTGCTCTACAGTTAGCTGGGACAGGTTATAAGGTCGGAAAATTTTTAGCCTTGTTCTAGCCCAAGCATGATGCTGATCACATCACCTCCAAAATGGCAAAGATCAAGAATGTGTGGGGCCCTACCCCCACATCCCCTAAATATGACTTCATGGCATGGTGCTGTATCACGGGGTACTTTACCTTACTAGAGATTGTGTTTCTCTTCTCTTTCCTTCTCTCTCTCTCTCTCTCTCTCTCTCTCTCTCTCTCTCTCTCTCTCTCTCTCTCTCTCTTTCACTCACTCACTCACTCTATCTCTCTCACTCACTCACTCTCACTCTATCTCTCTCTCTTTCTCTCTCGCTCACTATCTCACTCTCTCTTTCTCTCACTCTCTCTCTCACTCTCTCATTCTATCTCTCTCTCACACTCTCACTATCTCACTCTCTCTCACTCACTCTATCTCTCACTCTCTCTCTCTCTCTCACACACTCACACTCTCTCTCTCTCACACTCTCTCTCGCTCTCACTATCTCTCTTTCTCTCTCACTCACTCACTCACTCACTCTCTCACTCTCTCTCTCTCTCACTATCTCTCTTTCTCTCTCTCACTCTCTCTCTCTCTCTCACACACTATCTCTCTTTCTCTCACTCTCTCTCACTCACTCTCTCACACACACTCTCTCTCTCGCACACACACTCTCTCTCTCACACACACACTCTCTCTCTCACTCTCACTCACTCTCTCTCTTTCTCACACTCACTCACTCACTCACTCTCTCTCACACTCTCTCTCACACACACTCTCTCTCTCTCACTATCTCTCTTTCTCTCACTCTCTCTCACACTCACTCACTCTATCTATCACTCACTCTCTCTCTTTCTCTCTCTCTCTCTCACACACACTCACTCACTCACTCACTCTCTCTCTCACACACTTTCTCTCACACTCACTCATTCACTCTATCTCTCACTCACTCTCTCTCTCTCACACACACTTTCTCTCACACTCACTCATTCACTCTATCTCTCACTCTCTCTCTCTCTCACACTCACTCTCTCTCTCACACTCACTCATTCACTCTCACTCACTCACTCTCTCTCACTCACTCTCTCTCTCTCACACACTCACTCTCTCTCTCTCACACTCACTCACTCATTCACACTCACTCACTCACTTTCTCTCTCACACACTCACTCACTCACTTTCTCTCTCACACACTCACTCACTCACTTTCTCTCACACACTCACTCTCACTCACTCTTCCTTTCTCTTCTTCCCAGGTCCTTCACCTTTCACCCTGCCTTTTGCCCCTTTGTTTCTATGCACAACTCAATTAGCCACCATCATTATTGAGGATCAAAACGAAATCATTTATCCTACACAATTGAGCCGGCCCCCTTGGCGGAATGGTTACATATTGTGCTATGATGCCAGAGGTCCTGGGTTCGAATCCCAGCCTGGTCATGGATGTTTGCGATTGTCCATTCATCATTTCATCACTCATCCTCATCTTCACAAATTTTTATTTATTTACTCAGAGTTTCAGATAGTCTTATTTGGCCATTTTACACTGAAACAACATAAAGTAGAAACAAAAATAACAAAAGATAAAAACAAGAAGGGATAGATTTACATGTTCTTGGTCAGTAATACATAAAAATTACATTCTGGAAGGAAAATATCTACATCCAGGGGAAGTTTGTTGTAGATTTCTGGCAGCCTGTAAAACAAGGAGCATTGTAGAAGGGATAGCCTAGTGGTCGGGTTGTGGAAGAGTTGCAGGTTGCATGTTTGCTTTTGGGGTACCCTAAATTAGTCAAGAGTGGCACAACAAGAGAAGTAAAATAAAGCAAATCAATCCTACACATTGCTAATGTTAGGCTTAGCACCACTCTTGTAATATTCAAGCATGTTGTATACAGTGGAACCTTGATAATTCGAACCTCAACAGCCGGCCCCCATGGTGGAGTGGTTAGCACATCCTGGGTTCAAATCCTGGCCTGGACATGGATGTTTGTGAGTGTCAATTCATCAATTTCATCATATCATCACTCATCCCCATCTTCGCAAATTAGCCAAATTGGCACAAAAAGGGAAGTACAGTAGACTCGCGATTAACAGTCTCGATTAACCGAGGCTCCGGGTTAACCGAGGGAGTGGTTGGAAGACATCGCACTTCATAACGTACCCCCGGTTTGTTTATGGAGTCAAGTCACCGTCCGCGCTGCACGTGTGCGTTACGTTGTCGGTGTATCCGATTGTTACCGTAGTGTTTAAGTCTGTGTAGCCCTATTCTAAGCGGAAAAAGTAATCTTCTCATTTATGTTGTACTAGTAATAAATAATTACTATACAGTTTTAAGTGATGTTTCGTCATTTACGACCTATTATCCGTATTATCAGAGTTTTTCCGTATCCGAGGTAATCTCGGTCCCAATTAGCTCGGATAATTGCGAGTCTACTGAAAAATAAAACAAATAAAAAAAATCGCACCACAACATCTCAAATTCCTTGATAAGTCTAATTTTTTGTAATCCCCTGAATTGTCCATAACACTCAATACTAATTTTACCTCAACAACTGTAATAAAACCTTGATTAGATGAATTTTTGTACAGTTTATGGGATGCCGTTCGAGCTCAATAACTCGAAGGTAGACTATGAAAAACCTCTATGAGTTGAAGTTAAATTCTAATCACCTCTATAACTCAAAGTTTTAGTCGCACAGACCTCAATAAATCGAAGTGTAGAATGCGTACGTACAATGTCAATGATGCTACCATGGGCGTCTGAAAGGGAGGGGCAAGGGGGCCATGCCCCCCTGGAAAGTGAAAGTCAACCATAAAAATATGTATTTCACACATATAATTTCATTTTAGCCACAATACTGTGTGTTAATTATTGCATGAACACAATAATTTCAAATTTAAGCAATGTTTTTTAGTGAACAACACTCTTTTTGGGGAAAATTTGCCTTCGTTTGCCCCCCTGGAAAAAATCCTGTGGACGTCCATGGATGCTACATACGTTATAGGTATATGTAGTGCTGACGTTCAGATGCCTGTGATTTTGGACCTCAATAACTCGAACCTTGGCAAGTCAAAATCCTCGATACCTCAAATTCTTTACTTTTTCCCCTCAAATTCGAGTAATCAAGGTTCCACTGTATTTATACCAGTAAATAGGCATTCAAACATGTATATTTATACCAGTAAATAGGCGTTCCACAAGCTAATCAATTTGTATATATACTAAATATTACAATTCATAACCATTTTCAATTAATATGGGTCGGAGGAATATACTAATGTAGGAATACAATAACCATCTTTGCTTTTATCAATTTTCAGTTGACGGTCTCCCGTTTGGAGGCGTAGGCCACAGTGGAATGGGCGCCTACCATGGCGTTCACAGCTTTAATACATTCACACACAAAAAAGGTGTTCTTGTCAGGAATTTTAACCCTATAGGAGAGAAGCTTGGAGCGTAAGTGTACATCATTATATTGTTATAGTTAATAATCAGAAGCTATGGAACAAAAATATTTGATAGGTATTTACTAGGGCTAAGCCGATGTATCGGTATTGGAAAGTATCGGTTGGAATTCATCAACCGATATGAGCCGATGCTTTTCCGGCATTTTGGAATTTCACGGGGTCCACAAAAAACTGCTCGGCACTTTTGCAGGGTGTAATTGTCCTGTAAATTATGCAAGATTCAAACTTTCTTTTCATTTTGCAACAATTTGCACAGGAACTATATTTTGTGATTACACAACATCTATTTTAATATTCTGATGTAATTGTTGAATATTCAAAAGCAAATTTCTTGGTAAATGGATGCATACAATTGGAGAAGAATAATTACTCACTAATATTGATCAACATTTTGAAAAAAAATAATAATAATTACCAGGGCTCGGAAGTTGAAGACCTATAAATTGCCAAAAAAAGGACATATAAATGTGATCCAAATTAATTAATAACTTCAGTTTTAATTACATATTTAATGAATAAAAGAAAATACAAAATTCTGGTGGTATGGAACACACAGTGCGAAAAAACTGAAGGCTTCAAAACAAGAGAAAGTTGCCACTTACAGCACGACCTTCCAGACAAGTTACGGTTAAAAGACCTTGTACGGTACCTGCTTCAGTTGTCCAAAAATGCTTTTCTCTCGTTTCAGGGATGGTTCTAATATATTTCTTTACTACAGAAAGGATGTTTAAGAGGTGATGAACTGATGATGATTCGAATTGAGAATGGGCAGTTAAAACGTAGTCGAAAGAAGGTGAAGTTGGAAAAAAAGCCGTCAAGACCTAAAAAAGGCTAAAAAAGGACCAATAAGCCAAAAACGCCGAAAACGCAAAAAAGGACAAATAAAACCCACCTTTTTCTGGCCTACAATAACCCAAAATGAACATATATTATGTTGGGCCTCGTCTTCGGACACTTGGAAAAAAAGGATTTTTCCTCAACTTCCGACCCCTAATAATTACAGTAAAACCTCATTAATCCGTACCCCGATAAGCCGGACTTCGCTTAATCTGGACAAGCAAAAGGCAAAAAAAAGCAGAATGCAAGGTTTTAAATGTGGCTGGAAGTCAACAAGAGAACTTCCCAAAGAAAAGGCAGTCAACCACTGATTAAATTCAGTTTCCCACAGACTTTGTACTGTACTGTATAGTGTATTTAGGCCTATGCCCTTTAAATACACCATAATAATATTTCAGTTAATCCGGACTTTCGTTAAAGCGGTCAACTTATCCCCGCCATTAGTCCGGATTAATGAGGTTTTACTGTATTGCAATTTTCAGGAATTGGTATTGGTGGGAATCGATAAGAGTATCGGCACAGCCCTAGTATTTACAGTAATTACCTCATTGTTATTTTTGCATTTTATTAGTATTACCTTTGGTAAAGTTTTGTGGCACATGAGCGAATGTGTGTTTACTGACTGAAGGAGCACATGTTGCTTAGGTGAGAAACCTTGCCTATCTCATATCAATTGATTGGTCTGAAAGTTCAGACAGTCAATTTCTGTAAAATGAACTTGCTAATTTTGAGGGAATACACTATTCCAACAGCACAAAAGATGATGATAGAAGTGGATTACAAAATTTTCTGAAAAAGGCAAATATCTTTCCTGGAATGCACATAAATGCAGATCATCTCCTTGAGTAGTGAAGAGTCTTGGAATTATAATTATATGTAAAGAATGTCAGAGTGTGTACATATGAGAAATGAGAAAGAGGCTGAAAGACAGGTTGAAACAACATAGGGATGATGTACGACTTAAGAGAGAGAGAGAGAAATGCGATATTTAAACACACGAGAGAAACAGGACATGACAGAGTGGGATGAGGCTAAGCAGATAGGAAGGGAGAAGAGAATGCTAGTGAGAAAATGGAAGGAGGCCAAGGAAATAGAGAAGAAAGGTGAAGAAGGCACAATGAACTGGAATGGGGGACTGAAGTTAAACAAAGAATGGAAGAAGGTGTTAGAAAGATTTGGAAGGACAAGAGAGAAAGAGGAGAGAAGAAGGAAGGAAAAAGAGTGTGAGATAAAGAGTCCAACCACATTCTCTTTCAGTTGACAAGGGAAAGCCACCTGCTAGAATCTTCTTGAACAACTTTCTAATAGTCTGGAGGGGAGTAATGTTTGTGTATATATTTCATCCTGTTTTGTACCTTGTTACATTTGTACTTGGTGCAGAGTCTGCAGAAGACCTTGCTAGAAGGTTGAAACGTTACGTTTAGTTTGTTTTATAATAAAATAAATTTCTGCCTTGGTCAGCATATTGAGTTTTACAGTCTTGGAATATTTCCCAGATGAGTTCTGGATAGCTACCAAGAGTCAATGTCACTTCTATCTACAGAGAACGAAGTACAGAGATACAAGTCAACCCATTCTATACATGAAATAATTCTTGGAGCTTTACTGGTGGCAAAAGATAGATATTTTCTCGGGATATCAACCAGGTGATTTCCGGATAGGCTTCTGAGCTTTCGAGAGCAGGGATTGAAATGAATCCCTGAAGATGAGAGTGGTATTAGCTCGGAAGCCTATCCAGAAATTACCTGGTTGATAGCCCCGAGAAAAACTCTTCATCATGTTATACATGTTTGCACGAGAGAATCCCTGTGTCGATGTTTTCACGCAGAATCCTCAATTAATTTATGGAATTTTCATCACATAAATAATATGTTCCAAAATGTTAAAATTTATACATTGGGCCCTCTGGCCACCCACGTTTTGGCACCCCTGAACACCACACTTAACACATTCGGGTCTGGCATCATAATACAGCATTTTTGCCTCTGGTCTGCGGTTTTTGGTTGTTATTCAAAAAATCATAGAAAAAACATTTTTAATTTGTTTTTATTTACCACATATTTCTTAAATCTACAAAACTTCCTCTTTTCAATGAACAAAAATTTGTTAAATTTTCTTTTCATTTTCAGACATTTTTTAATATTTTTTCAGCAATGTTTTGTGAAGAAGAAAAAAGTACAACATTGTAACAAATGTTAATTTAGAAATATTTTAATTTCGTAATCTGGAAATTTCAATAATTAACTACATAAACTATCAATACATCTTTTGAATCTCGCATAAGAATACTTATGTGCACATAACAAAAAATAATTACAAATTACAAATAATTATCTTTTGTATGAAAAAGTGGCTGCAGGACAGGACCAGACGATGTATCAGTTGGTTCTGCGTCATCTGTAAAAATTAAACAAATAAATAAATGAAATAAATTTTCATTTGACATATACTATACAAAATTATAAATGGAAAACTAAAAATACATCAGTGCATGTAGGAGAATCAAGCAAGAGGCAAGATCAATAGACCCAAAAAAATTACCTCTTCTCACTTCATTCATAAAATATTAGAGTTTGCAACACTGTTTATATTGTCGACAATAATTATTACGAATGTAACCTACCTTCCAAATCTTCAAAATCGTCGCTAACTTCAAACTCTGAGGTGGAATCCTCATGCAGAATTTCCACTATGCAGTCTGGATCTAACGACGCCATTCTAAACAATACACAGTACATCAACTCGACAACAAACAGTCGCAGGTGCGAGATAAAAAATAGCACATGAGTCACCTAGCGATCGGAATTTCAACAGAGGGGCTTGAATGAACACGCGCATGAGACGAAGTACGAGCATAGCCCGTCGTTCAATCGGCAAAGCGATTGCATACCGCAGGATGGGCTATGCCCGTCGTTCGTCCACTTTGACTTTAAGTGAACTGCGGGCTATGCCCGTCGTGAGACCCCAATGTGTTAAAATCCCATTTCTACTATAAAAAGTAATACGTCCGAAACAACGTTATTTAAAAGCCATGAAACCAATGTTTGTATTAATAATTGCAAATTATGCATAGCTTTTCCTTTAATTTCACACATGATAAGTCATACTTTAAATAAAAAAGAAATTATCCTTGTTTGCCCACTTTCACATGGAATGGCTCTTGCTTAGATTCTGCATAGAGAAAAATCGCTATTTTAAATCATATCAACACTGTTATTAGTATCTTCATAAACCACTGATACAACTGTAACAATAAGTAATGCAATGCAGATTGAATATTCAATTGGTGCTTATTTTACAACTTTTCTTTTCAGTTTTCGATATCCACCTTACTCCGAGAAGAAGATAAATTTACTCAATGCTCTCTTGAAGAAACGGACTTGCCCCGTCAGCTTGAAATATGTTCCTCATGTTGCGATGTTTGTGCTGGGAATATGCTCTGTTTATGGATTCAGGGCTGTGTCAAAGGTAAGTGTTCTAGATGTAGTCGGTCCCCTTTTCCTGTCAGTGTAACAATCCCTTACCTTAGGATATCTACTGAGTGGAAATTTCTTCAATTCAAGGCACTCAATCTTCACATTTTTTCAATATAGCCACATTAATCTTACAAGCCATATTATTAATATAGAGGCGTGCATATTTCTTTTTTGAATAAAAAACATGAAATGTGAAGTAACACATTGTAATGTTCATTTTTCATGTTTCTGAAAGGTGTGACATGCATTTTCCTACCCTGTTTTGTCACGAAATATTGCAAAATGAACTGCAAAATTCAAAATAGACTCCTAAACATGAAATTTAAAGTTTATTTACTGACGTGACACTTTCTGAAGTTTGAATTATCCTGCAAGTTATGAAATTCATGAAAAATTGATTAATTCTGCTGTAATTATTTGAGAAGCAAAAATGGACCCCTTTATACAGGAACAAACTTAATACTCTGGTATCTACATAAATATGCTATTAGAAGGAATATGAAATCAAATTTAGGATTATATTCACAATTTTAAAACCAAAATTTTATTTTATTTACTGCTTTCAACCCGAAATTGACTCTTTGTTTTTATACTAAAATTTTGCTTTTTAATTTACCAAAATTATGTGCCTCTATCAGTGGCGGCGAGAGGGGGCAGTTGCCCCCCCCCCCAGTTTTCGCCACTTTCAGCCCCACAGTATGCTAAATCTTATCTACGAAGGGATATGTTCTGTCTTTCCCCCCTCCAGTTTTGGCACCTTGCCCCCCCCCCCCCCGTTTTTGGGACCCAATCGCCTCCACTGGCCTCTATTAATATGCATTATGTCTTTAGTGACTGAATCTATTGCTCAAAGTTTCAATGTTCTACACATGGTATCTATCCAGAGGTTGTTTTGGTACATGATAGCTCAGTGGTAAAGTATTAGCACAGAATTCTAAGGACTCTGGTTAGATCCCTGTCAAGTTTTCAGTAAGCTGAGACTGTTTTGTTTGCTGCAGAAGTAAAAGGTATGTCTCAAGAATAAGCATGCCTTTGTGAATTCTTTCAAATAATTACCAATTTAAGGCTTGGTACAGTTAATTCTTCATGTTTATAATAAGCAGAGTCCTCGTTTAATTTCTGGCATCAATGAATTCTTAATTCCTAAATGTAATATTGGTAAAAAGTGTTGTGTAATTTAAAGAATGTTCGGCCACTTAACACTTTAAGTGTGCATGACAAATACACGTTATCTGCAGTCAATTTCATGGATATATTCATCCTCGACATTATTAAGGCTAATATCTACCGCATATGATGACATAATTCTTTCACTATTGAGTTATTTCACATTTCCGCCATGAGATGTCACTCTTTGTAAGCTTCAGAGTATTTAACTTGGCATAATCTTCACGAGATGGAGACACAAGGTGCTTTCCAATTCAAAAGCCATGTGAGCATTTATAAGGGTCGTTCAAATGAAACATAGACTGGGGTGTAAAAGCTAAAGCTGTTTATATGCAAGAAAATACACAATATCACAAAGATAGTGTAGTGGTATTACTTCGACAGAGGCTACAGATAAGCATCCCCACCGTTCATGCAACGGTCCCAATGATGAACAAGTTTCTGGATACGTCCGCAAAGAAGGATGCTGGTTGCGTGTTCAACCACTCTTCCACAGCATTTTAAACTGCTTGATCGGGGACGAAACGCTTATCCTTCAGAGCCTTCTTCAGTGGACTAAAGATGTGAAAGTTACAAGGAGAAAGATCTGGGATGTATGATGGGTGCTCCATAACATCCCATTGAAAATGGCACAGAGTGTCCAGTTACCCAGCAATTGTCTTTCACCATCGTGTCTACAGCGGCAATCTTGTTCTCAGTGATTACTGTCACTTTTCCTGGTCGTGGGAGATCCCCCATCAATATCCATCCACCTCAAAACTCTGCACATCACTTAAACACATGCTTCTTTTGAAACATGCATCCTCATACACGGCTTGCATTTGCCGAAAGATTTTGCACATGAATTGAATTGTGTACGTACTTGCAGGTATCTATTGCACACCCCTTATGCTTTCACTCCCTTCTCTACTCAGCAGATGCATGCAACAGACAGCGCACATTATGTTCTGTTACTACAAACCACCAAGCCCTACAGTGTTGCCACCATCTAGCTTCCCTGTCAAATACTAGCAGTGTTACCAGCTCTGTCTATGTTTCACTTGAACGACCCTTATATCTTGATTGATATTTATGTTGCTTTTCCGGCACTTTTGCCTAATCACGACAATGAGGGTGAGTGATTAAATTCATTACAGACATCCATGTCCAATAGTTTTTCTTGTATGTATGCATTGCTTGCATTGTAGAATTATTTTCCTGTAGTTACATTGTTGTAAAATTTAATGTAACAGAAAACATCAAGAGACTTTGTGAAAACAATGATGAATTTGACTTACCTGATGATATTTGGGATTCATAATTTTAAATATAAAAAAATAATGTGATCAAAAATATTTTTTTATCTGAAATAAAAATAAAACAGACTGCTTCTTTTCACAGTTAAGTTGCTATATTACAACAATGTAACATTGACAACATCCATTATATAACGGATTCTTTTTGTTTAAAAAATTACTAACCATTGTTATAACTGTATCTTTAGTCAAAATGAATATAAATGTCTGATGAAAGGAGCGTGTGTTCTCCTGAAACGTCACAAAGAAAATCTGTTTTCTTATCCTTGTAATAACCGTAAACTACAGGAAAATAAGTCATCCATGCCCAGGCTGAGATTCGAACCTGGGACACCTGCCTTCTTGCAACTTCAAGTCTTGCATTTGTTCATGATTACTCTAAGCAGCGAAGTTCTCCTCCGCAGGACGGCATCGGTTCGAGTTCTTCTGGGTTCAGTTTTTTGGTTCTGGGCCTGTATATAGGACCGGTGGCAGCTCACCATCGTGAGGAAATTGGGGAGCTAAGAGTGAGTAGCGTAACCCGGTTTCGGAAATCTCCTTGGGGGTTCGACATGCTGACCCCACGTCACCCCATTACCAGTTGAAGATCTCCACACCTCTAGGTAGGAATGTGGAAGGGAGATCTGCCTAGGCCCTTCAAGGGCTGTCAACCACAGGTTATCTAAGCAGGGAAAGGAGTCCTCTATTTTCTTCGAGTATAGAGGATGCATTTTTGGAGAGTGATGACTGATGAGGATGTGTAATTTATAAAATTACCCACAAAAATGCTCCCCTGTGCTTTGCACCATGCCATAAAGACTTAAGGGGGTGTGTGTTAGGGCCCCCACACTTTCTTCATGGCCAAAGGTGGGGGTGATGTGATCAGCACCAAGCCGCTGGCTGCCTTTACACCCCAGAGTTTCCTCCAGGTACCAACTTTATATGATGTTGGGTGGGTGCCGGAGCCGCTTGAACAGGTTGAAAAATCCCGGTTCTCCCCTGCCGGGGATCAAACCTGGGGCTCTCTCATGGTAATCAGACGCCCAATGACTGAGCTGCCACAAAAAATTACCCACTATGGGAAAAATTTGATATGTGCAAATTACCCATCTAAGGGGTTAATAATATTATTTCTAGGAATTATTTGTAGCCTTGAATTTTTTTTAAAATTTGCCTTGAAAACATGGGATTATACTTGAACAGTTTTTTGTCTTGCACTCACGACCGGATCAAGAAAGTGTGGGGCGTTACCCCCACACCCCCTATATGCCTTCATGGCGTGGTGCTATGCACAGGGGAGCACTTTACCTTTTACCTTTACAGCTTTTTGTAGGTCTGGAAGTGATCTGATCCCTGCATAACGTGGTTTAGCCCAGGAAAGCTAATGTGTCCCATGCCAAACGTTAAAGCTAACCATTCGTCTGCTGGACTGATTTCTTCAGAATTAAAACACAGTATAAATTTTGCAAAACATATTTTATTTACTACAAAAGTTATTATTTGCTTTGAAGAGATATGAATAGCATTCAGGAATGCAAAATTACATTTTTGCAAGTCTTGTGTGTACTGAAAACAATACTTTGACTGGTGTTCACCATAATTAGCTTTGGAGGCACGGCAGCAGAAGAATCTGGCCATCCTCATCTTGCTGAGGAACAGACTGCACAAATTTTCCTTCCTTGTTGTTGTTGAGCAACTGCATTAGTTGTTGGTATTTCCACGTTCAGGATGTTAGCAAAATCTGGCGAAGTTGTTGTGGAAGTTTTGGTGTAGGTAGAGACTAATGTTTTGTCCTCCAGGCGACGCACAATTAAGGGGGAGAGGGACAATTTCCCTTAGGTCCTTCTCTCTTCGGCAGCTGCCAATCACTGTTGCCAGCTTTGCTCTTTTGGAGACAGATCTGGCTCTTTCATGCACTCGTTTGGCTGTGAACTATGGCACCCGCCCCCTGCCCCACTACGATGCTTCGGCTTACATAGACAACTTCTGTCATAAGTATACATTTTGCACGTGATGTGATATTGTTATATTGGCTGCATCGCCCCACCCCCTCTTACATCCCCAGCTACTTTTCCTTATAGTGCCTTGGCTGACGTGAAGAGGACGTAATATTGTTATCCGGGAATACTTTTTCTTTTTCACACGACCATCGGTGGATTATTGAGATGGGTGATGTCGCCGGATCTAGACTGTGAAAACTAAGAACAAATTGCCATCACTTTAAAGCTAACGGTAATAACAGCACCCCCTCACCCACACCCCCACTCATTTGACACCTAAAAGTATCCCAGGAGGCACTTTATTCAATTTCGTACATCTATCTCCTTGAAAGTTTTTACTCTGTTTACGGTGAAATTTGTCTCTTTTATGTGCATCAGGTTTGGCAACACTGCCAGGATGGCCGTAGGACGCAAGGAGAAATACATTGCTCTGATGGAAGTATTGTTTTATTTGTTCTCTTGGGAATATCAAACTTCCGATGGCATAGAAAAATATATCAACGGAAAAAGGACAGACTGAAGTAGTAATTGACAGACGGAAAAGTGTCGAAACTTCCATTTGATTAGCCGTAATTTTAAGTTGAAGTTGATTCCCCATAAGGAATACATAGGTTTCTGAAAATTCTTATTCATCATATTTTTCAAACATTGTATCTAGCTTAATAATCAACTTTAAAAAAACACTTTCACTTGCAACATGTAGAGAAATTCATACTCTATTGAACACCAGCTTTTTCCCTCAGTAGCATTGCCCATTCGGACGATATTGAAATAAATGCACAACTGGTGCAAAATTGTCCCTCATCCCCTTAAGAACACACTGAAGGAACGCTTGTATAAGAACACCAATACTTCCCTGACCGTCTCTCTCACCCAAGTGAAGGTAGATGGGGTGGGGAGCGAAAGGGGGTGAGACATGAAAACAGCACCCCATGCGTAGTCTGCCAGACTACGCGTTAGCTTTCTAACATTAATATCATACATAATGACTGTTTGCAATCTAGTTTTTCTCTTCCAGGCTGCCGGTTTTGAAGAAGACCTTCCAGGTTTCCTACGCTGAGTACCTGTGAAAGCAGAGAGAAGCATACAGTGGTGCTTAAAGACATTGGAAAGTGGGCCTGTGAAAGTGTAACATATGTGTATATATCTGGAGGGATTGACTTCAGGGTTTAATGGGATATGTATAATGAACTTGCCAGAAGGAATGATGAGTAATAGTATTACGTCAGATTTTTGCTTGTTTCCCAAAGGAAAAGAAAAAAATAGCTCAAATTTTATTAAAAACACAGTAATGTCGGGAAATGTGATACTATTAAATGGTGATATTTCAATGCCCAGTGATATTTTCGTGTAGCATGCTACATGTAAAAATATAAGTCTGTTAATGGTGAGTGCATATTTCTCGTAAAAATATTGCTCCATTTGATAATATTTTCCAGTTACTTATACATTTGGAGATACGTTTTTCCAGTTTCATCAAATCACAGATTATGAAAATTTTCCAATATTTTCTGCCCTTTTGAAAATCTTGAGTGAGGTTTATTTTCATTAAAGATTAACACTGTACTTTGATTTTTCTGTTTTGTCATCTTAACTGTATGGGTTTAGCCAAAAATATATTTTTTAGACAAAAATTAAGTTGTTCTTCAGACATCTCAATGACAGTTTTAGATTCTGTTACTGGGGTAGAAACAATCTTAACTTCTTATGCCCCATGCACCTAAATCTTCTACACACACACATTAACATCTGGCCAAAATGGATTATTAGATATTTTATTAGTACTCATGTCATTTTACTTTTTTTAAAAAAAAATACAAAATCCATTATGAATGCTCATTAACTTTTTATATTGCATTGTTAATATTTATTAATTTGACCATAAATTAGTATACATGTAGTAGTGTATATATTTTAGAGAGATATTCATGAAATACAGACTGAAAATTTTCCATCACAAATTCTACTCATTTATTTTTGTGATTATTTTTACAGCCATTTTTTTTTTTTTTTTACGAGCAGATGTATTCAGATTATTTACTGTTCGTATTTCAGTCTTAATAAACGTGTGTAAGTTTGTTACTACTTTAGTTTATGTAATATTCAGAAGTTTCTTGTCCATCATTTTCATGAAAACAAATGTGGTATCAGCGCAGACTCAATTTTATTTTTTGAGTATAGTAGAGGTGAGATGTTTATTTGCCTTATTCTGTACATATGTATTTACAACTTGCTACATGTGTAAATGTGGAAAGTTTATCATTGTTTGTTAATTCATGAATTAACAAAAGCGTTGACTTTGACATGCTCATTGTGAAAGTTTGTGCCAGTTTATCAGCGGGAAGACCATTTCAGAGGAATATATTCATAATTGTTTCATGTATGAGAGAATATTTTTTCATAAACAGTGGTTGAGAACAAATATTATAAGGATAATAAAAATAAAATTTTATGTGTTGAATAAGTGCATTCTTTATTTTTGCCCGAGAGTATTTGTTGCAAGAGAAATACGATATATGCTTCATATACACTATATGGCCAAAAGTCTCCAGACACCCAGTGCTGTTCATTCCAAAGACACCAGCCAGGTAACTAATAAGATGTCTGACCTTCCTTCGCTATTGTAACAGCATTTACTTTTCGGGGCAGGCTTGCACTAAATTCTGGTATATTGCTGCTGGAATTTTTATCCATTCGTCCTGTAGCCTTGTGAATAGTTAATAGGTGGTTTTCGGTCGAGTGGCATGCAACTGACGCTCCAGTTCATCCCAAATATGTTGTATAGGGTTCCAGTCAGGGTTTTGTGAGGCCCAACTAAGCACATCCAGCTGATTGTCCTCAAACCACGATGCAGTGGACCCTGCTTTATGGACAGGGGCATTATTGTGTTGATAGAGAAAAGGGTCCATTCCAAACTGTTGCCACAGTGTGGGCAGCATACTGTTGTCTAAAATGTCCTCATAAACACCACTGTTCATGTTGCCATTGGCCAAAATTAATGCCAAAGCCCAAACCAGGATGTTCACTTGGGTGTCCAGAGACTTTTGGCTATATAGTGTACATGCTGGCTGGAAACAAGCTCCCTATTGGTAAGCATCATGTTTGAATGAAACAAAATGTATTGTGATCCTTGCAGTGGTAAAATTTAATTGTTAATTTCTTCTTTCTCCTCAAAATGACAAGAGAAGCCCATAATCACCTGATATATGACACTGCTAGTGTGTGTCCAGGTGGCATCCCGTTACGAAGTGTGGCAGTCGGTAGTAGCGGTACAGAGATGGTGGCAAGAACCCAAGTAACCTGTGTGGTATTTAAGAAATTTCCAGTGGGGGGGTGGATTCTACTGACAGTGTAGAGACAGCTGAGATTATGACTTTATGCCATAACATTTCCCCCATGGATAAAATTTATCAAGCAGAGGAGACACAAGTACCCAGAGGGGGGAAATCCCCCCCATCCCCCCTACAAATACCAACCACCAAGTAACCAAAAGTGTTTGGCCCAACCATACTGAAAATGGTTGGCCAAATGTAACAACATACCATTGGGGAAAGGTAATTTTGGCTGTTGTTCCAATGTTGGCCCAATGTATGGTATTTACGTTGGGCCAATGTACTGAAAACTGAAGTATAGATAGGTTTGTCTTCTGCTAATTTATTGTGAGGCCAAATATAAACTACAGTACAAATTATTTATGTAAATTTTAAAAAAATACGCAGCACTTTCTCGGTCATATGGTATCATTGTTTTCAAGGTAACTTCAAGTGGTAGCACAAAAATATTTCTTGGTTTACTTAGTTTTCCACCTTTCATGGAATTCCCACATATCTTTCATCCACAGCGGCTGACAAAGGACTGGTGAGTAACTAGACGTTAAGAATAGCATCTACTTTCATTTAAAAATATATTCTATTTCCAGTACGTGCTGTGACTGAAATATTGAAAAAGAAATACTGTTACGTGTCACTTAATTTATTTACAGCATACTCTTGAAAGTTGACTTATCCCGAGAAAGTAGTTTTTAAAACTGATTTTGACTCACTTTTCCATGGTTGGTCAAGCATTGGCAACAACCATTGGCCCAATGTAAGACCAACTTGGATTTGCCAACCAACGTACACCCAACCTTTTCCATGTAAAAACTGGATTTGGTCCAACAGTTGTGGTTACTTGGAAATGCGGCTTCCAAGGATGTCATTGTAACTCCTACAAAACAATCTGTATTGTGTGGCAGGTTAGGCTTGGCATGTTAACTTCTGGAGACTGAACTGTAACGACCGCCATTTACACATAGCATCATTCCCCACTCCTAAAATAAACAGCCAATAGGAAATCGTTATATTATTGAAAGCAAGGGAGAATTGCTGTGCTTTAATGTTACAATATTAAACCATATAAAAATAACAAAACTGATTTTATAAAATAATTCATATTTCAATATCAATATGTTTATTCATCATTAAGCATTACAATAATGCAATAGATGTCGTCATTGGTACAAATATAAAACATAATACAAGAATAGTATAAACATACAAATATAAAACATAATACAAGAATAGTATAAACATACAAATATAAGACATAATACAAGAATAGTATAAACATACAAATATTAGACATACCTAATACAAGAATAGTATAAACATACAAATATAAGACATAATACAAGAATAGTATAAACATACAAATATAAAACATCATACAAGAATAGTATAAACATACAAATATAAGAGATAATACAAGAATAGCATATATATATCTAAATATAAAACTCAATACAAGAATATCATAAACAAGGTTACATATATATATATGTATAATAAATACATAGGGTGAGCATGGAGAGAATAGTATTGCACATATTAAAAGTTCTACAAATTTAAATCATCTTTCGAGTGCAGAATAAATTTTGTCCTTGCACATAAAATGATTAAATAAAGATTTAGTTTATGAATTTTTAACGAAGACTAAATTACTTCAATCTTGTCCATTGTTAAGAAATAGCGATATTTGAAGAAATATATGTAATATGTGTTCAAACAACTTTTTGCATGCAAGATAGAGATAATCCTAGCCATCTTGGATTTGAAAAATAATGAAAACGTTGCATAAACTATTTAGGATAATTATTAGTTTATAAAATTTGAATTAGATGTTGCAAAACTATGTGTATAATATTAGGTGCATCCAGAAAGTAAGTTTCCCTGGGGTCGTGCACAAAAAGGAAACATTATTTCATTCAATGATTTATTGCTACAGATACAGCACTTGTCCAGTTACTTGTCAACATAATTCCCGCCGGAATTCAGGCACTTGTCATAGCGTAGGACCAACTTCTGTATACCTGCATCGTAGAAGTCCGCCGCCTGGGCGCCGAACCACTGTGTGACAGCCGTCTGAACATCTTCGTCACTTGTGAAAATGTTGACCGGACAGAACTTTTTCAGGTGCAAGAACAGGTGGTTCACTGGGAGCGAGATCCGGGCTGTACGATGGATGATCGAACACCTCCCAACCGAACCTGTCCAGAAGGGCTGCAGTGCACCTAGCCATATGCACTGAGCTTACTGCGTCGCTTATTCTGAATGGCTCATCGCAATGTCCCCAGTGTTTCACAGTAATGGTTAGCATTCACAGTCTCACCTTTGGGTAGAAACTCGATGAGCAGAATGCCTTGTCTGTCCCAGAACACCGTGCACATCACTTTTCGCGCTGACACAGTCTGTTTGAACTTCGTTCTGCATGGAGATCCACTGTGACACCAATGCATGGACTGCTGCTTGCTTTCTGGGGTGCTGTATGCAACCCACGTTTCATCCCCTGTGATGATCCGGTTGAGAAAATCGTCATCATGGTAATGCTGCAGAAATGTTAGCGCCGTGCCCATGCATTTTCCTTTGTGTTCGGCCGTCAGTTGTTTCGGCACCCACCGGGCATAATTTCCAGAACAAGAGGCGTTTGGTAACTATGTCTGGCAACAATGAACGAGAAATCTGCGTAAAATGGCTGCTGAGTTCCGTGATCGTGACGCGACGATCCTCCAATATGCTCTGCTGCACCTGCTCCACAAGCTCGTCCATAATGGCCGATGGGCGCCCACTGTGCTCGTCATGCACATTTTGCCGGCCTTCAGTAAATGTCCTGCACAAACGATGCACCATCTGCTTGCTCATGACATCTGGCACAGCTGACGATTAATTTTGATAGGCTGTATGTTTTGTGCATTCAAGAACTTGATCACCAAACGAACCTCGCACGCGGTGGGAGATGGAATACAGATAAGAGCCACCATGTTTCATCACTGCCGCGATGCTATTGAGGACTTTCGGGAGGCATCTTCTAGGCCATTCAGTAGCCAGGGCATGTGCCTCTCACGCATGTGCAAAACCGGTTTCAATACACATGGCCTGCCACCTGTGGGCAATTGGGAAATTTACTTTCTGGATGCACCTAATATAATAACATAAGATAAAACATAAATATATACATGAATTATGAAAAGCAATTAAGTATAAATAATTTAATCCAAGGTATTGACTCGAAAGCAAACGAAAAAGATATATTCTAATATATGGATGAAATTTGACAAGCATGGTGGTCATTACAGAACGAACATATCCTGCACCACATTCACATTTTCCTCCAATCTGGATGTTGAGGCACGACTGCTTCTACAAGTATCTCCCACAGATCAACTTGGAATGGCAGTTTCTGATCTTGGCATCCACTGAAGCACGAGATCCGTGAACAACACCTCTGCACTGCACCTATACATGGTCTGCCGCACTTTGTAAGGGGATGCCAGTTGGCACGATCATGAAGTGCCAGACATTGTGCCAATTGGCTGCTCTTGTTATTTTGAGCTGAAAGAAGAAATTAGAAATTAAATTCTACCACTTCAGGGATCAAATATATTTTGCTTCATGAAAATGCAGTGCTATTTACAATTGAATTGTTGTTTAAGTCCATTTTGTGCACAGAAAGGCTAATTGGGACTGGGCCTACAGTTTATAGTGGATCCGAACCACTATGTGCTTCCACCAGGTATCGAACTGGGACCCCTTGATTGCAAGGCGACGACGCTACCACTACACTATCGGGAAGGCAGTGCTATTTACAAAAGTTATAAGTAGGGGCGTGCAGGATCCCGAAAAGTCGAACTGTTTTTCATCCCTGGTGTCATTATGGCATATTATTTCTATTAGAAACTTAATACAATTATTTGATATGTTTTCTAACTTAATTCACCTTAAAGCACATGATGCTTTGTGAGTAAGCATTTCTGAAAAAACAGACTAAAAGTAACGGAGAAAAAGTGGCTAAATTCGGACCCCTCCTTTAACAAGTTCCAAAAATTGGAAAAAACGCAAAGAAATGTAAATATATGATATGTAGTAAATGAATTGGTATAATTTAACAATACAGGGAATTTCTCCAATTTGTTTGAATTTTCGGTTACTTACTAATTTGGGTCTCCTAATCACGAATCTGCACTTAAAATTTGGCGCTCACGTATAAATTTGGCGCTTATTTGGGGGCAGGTGAATCCGGCCACTTTCTAACATGCCCTTAACAGGGAGTCTATAGATATAGGCGGGGCCGCGATAGCGGTTGGGGGCGGTAGGTCGATTACCCCAGGGGCGGAGCCCGGAACCGGCGGGAAATTCGGAAATCGAGGGTGTGGAAATAAGAACTTAATTTCGATTATTTTGCTATTTCCACGTGTGAGCGCCAAATTTTGACTGCAGATTCGTGATTAGGGGGCCAAAATTAGTGAGTATGCCGAATTTCAAACAAAATGGAGAAATTCCCTGTATTGTAAAATCGCTCCAATGAATTACATTTATTGAGCTTGCATAAAGAATATAGATGTACAAAAGTAATATAATATAGACTACCAATATCCTAACTGCGTCAATCGCCCTTTCCATTTTTTGGACATCCCACGTACATTGCCTTTTCCCTTGAACATCTGAAACAATATGTAAAAGGACTTTACTAACGAGGAACGACCCTTTGCTTCAATTACAATGGCATTTATTGAGGGGTCCTACTTAGGGCATTTCAGTCATGGAGTCTTATTGTTTATACAATAAAACCACACGTATCTTCAAACAAACAATTACCATAATTTCAAAATACAATACTTACTAGTGTCTAAATTGTAACAAGATTTATACTTATCTCTCTCTTAATTAGCAAAATTACCACTGTTGCGCACCGATGTACAAACTTTCATTCACACAAAAACAAGTCGTGGCGGACTACAGCACCTGATACTTTCCCTACACAATCTTTTCGTTATTCTTGACGTGTTTCGCCCGTTGCCACCACACGGCAGCACCTACTGACGGAAACAGGAAGTAGGTCCAGCTTAGGGAGTGGGTTCCGGGTTTAGTTATTTTCCTCTATTGATAAATACTTTACACAGTTGGAATGAAGGTTTAACACACATAGTGTCAATTAAGAAACATAAGTGCGGCATAAATGGTGACGAAGAGGGCGCTCCACTGTCAGAGGTGGGATCAAAGGGACCGACGAAAGTTAACATTGAAGAAAGATAGGGGCGACGAAAGATAGGACGCTGCGAATAATAAGGGGGCGAAAAACAAGATTGAAGAAAGATAGGATCGACGAATGATAAGGGGGCGAACAAAGATAAGAATGGCAAAGATTGTGGCGACATAAGAGCCCGTATCAGCGTCACTCGAAAAAGCACCGGACAGATGTCAAATTTTCTTCCTAGTCTTGCCAATATTGATTCCATTTCCCCCTTCGAACGCAAATCCATTGCATGGGAGAAATATTGAGACTTTTCTGGTGGGAGGGTTGCTCTGTCGAAAGAAACAGAAGACAAGGTTCTCTGCCCGCTACTCACCCCCCACCCCCACCCGCCTGGAAGGTCAGACTCTGACCATAACAGACCTTTCTTTTGAGCCCGCACGTTTATAACTCCGAGAGGGTTTCTGTGACAAGACAACACTTTTTCCGAGTGTCTGAAAGAAGAAAAAAACACATTGACGAACATCGCAATACAACTTACATGTAATAGAGCCAAGGACTATTTAGGGGAGGCGGGGTGTCCAGGGAGTCCGAATCTTCCACGAGAGACTTACGAAGTACTAACATTAAATAATGTAAATATGCTTGTTTTGTTTAGCATCTGTCGTATAATCGAGAGAGGTGTATTTCCGTCAAACTTATTGTAAGGGAAGGATTACATTGGGGTCATACAACTTTGGATGACTGTATCAAAGAAGATTTATGCAAACCACTACCTAAGTAATATGCTTAAATATTAAATTAAGAGCTTTACTTTTCGTCAAATGGATCTAACATCCTTTTTTGTTATTCAATAAATATTCAATTCCTTATCTGTTTCACAATCACCTTGCCAGGTCAGTTGTTTTTATACAAATTGAAGCGATCTGAACTATTCATGAGCTAGATAATGAATACGTGCTGTTATATTCCTATTCTTATGCCGTCTTTTCCCAGTCATGTGATAACAATATTAATTAATATTTTAATATTATTAATTTAATATTACTGTTATTTTAACTTGTTTTTATTATTAGAAGAAGGTACCAACATCATAGGCGTGCGCAGACCCTCTGAAAAGGGGGGGGCAAAAACCTTGAAAATTAAGTCAGATCGGGAAAGAAATGACTCATTTTATCTCACTGTTTTAGTTTTTTGCATTTCTGTGATTATATATATATATATATGTGTGTGTGTGTGTGTGTGTGTGTGTGTGTATTCGTGCGCGCGTGTGTATATTATATATACAGTATATATATACCTAGGTATTAACATATTATTTAAATACATTACGTAATCTATTCATCCGCCCCTTAACAAACAAACAGCAAAAATTATATAAATTGTCTCTGAAATGTGAGCGCTCGTTTTCCTCCAAACCAAACTGTTATAGCAGCAACTGCCAAACTGCGAGCGAAGCGAGCAAGAAAAAAAATTTCGATCCAAATTTTTGAAAGTTGAAAACAGTATTGATTTAATAGGGCACAAAACATTTCATGGGACGCCATGGTATCCTCTTTTACAATTTTTCTCAATCAGATTGTTCGGCTCCAAGGACCAACTGCCGCTACTTCCTAGCTACGGTTCGGAAGTTGACAAGACTGCAAGAAAAGCAGGTACCGCGAGCAAAGCGAGAAAGAAAATTTTACGAAATGTATTTTTATTTGTATAAAATTTAAAGTCGAAGGGACAATTGCCCCTCTGTGCCCCCTGCAGGTGATCCTGGCCGTCTGTAAGAAATAATGCAAGATGGACGTGAAAACAAATTCCTCCTTGAGTATCCTTTTGTCCTGTTACTAGTAGATTCTGCTAGTCTTGCTTTCTTTTACTTCAATGTATGCCCCCCCCATAATTGATTTCCGTCCAAGGTTGGAAAGAGGCAAAAAGGGCAATGCCCCCTGTCTCCTTGTGGTTCCGCCATTTCCTTTTAGAGTATAATATTGTTTTATTGTACAGTAGACGCATTTCGATAAAACTTTCATAAAAGGTCATTACAATGCTCAAGTACATTTTCTACTTCAGGAAGATGTTACCTTATTACGATGTGTTCTAAAATCTTGAAAGGGCAGGGCAACTGCTTATCTGACCACTGATCATTTGATACTAAGAAATTGTTAAATCATGAGTCGCCAAACTTGTCACGAAATTGACATGATATTCTGCTGCCTACCTGGTAGGTGGATTTATTCAGTGGCTGTGAGATTGTTATTTGGTTCTATAGGTTATATATAGAGTTAAATGTGTACAATCATTATCCTCTACAAATGGTGTTTCCAATTTCCGGAATAGGTGTGAAAAATGAATTTTTGAAAGTTGGAGGACGTTCAACATCTCAAGAACCGTCAAGTTTATTTTCCGGTTTGTAGCGATTGATTGATTAATTTACTTTACATTGCTTTTCTGCTTTTCTGTCACTTTTGGCTAATTGCGAAGATGGGGGATGAGTGATGATGTGATGAAATTGATGAAGGGACACCCAACCCAAGCTGGGATTTGAACCCAGGACGTCTGGCGTCGTAGCGCGATGTGCTAACCACTCCGCCACGGGGGCAGCTTTTCTGATTGTAGTTTCTCATTCGAGTATTTGCAATGAACATAATTGTCAGCGATGTTTTCTCAATCCTTTCATCGTTACATCGTTATTGAAAACATCCGAGAGGCAAGAATACGACATTAAGGAATTAAAAGACTACAGAAACTACCTAACTCTTAAATGTTAAGAATTAGAAAGATTATAAGTGAACCTCCCCGCCTCGGTTAGCGGTAATAATGATGCTTTGTAATCGACGGGTCACGAGTTCGATCCACGGTTAGGCACATTTAATTAAGTGGCTCGAATTCCACTATAGGCTGTAGGTTTTGTCCCGATTAGCCTTTGTGCAACTAAACATTGCAATTCAGTGCAAAAATCAGCAAGCTTGGGCAGTTTTATTCCTTGAAAGCCTAGGTCTACATGTTAATAAATTATTATTTATGACGTTGGAAAATAATTTATGCCGAGTGGCCAATTACTATTGCATGGAGAAGAATCAGATGTGAAACACATATAAAACTATTGGTTGTTATTTTCACTACTAATCACTTCTGCCCAGTGCGAGAGCTGCAACTGTATCCATTGATTTATGTCAATGATATTGATAGTCAATGTTTTTGTCTCATAGTGTAGGTGAATTTGCACTGAAAATATGTTTGTTCTCTCAGTGTTACCTTCGCAATAGAATTGGTAACATCCTCCAACTTATAAAAAATATTTTTTCACACTCGTTCCAAAAATAGTGACAAGATTTACATAGGATAATAATTGTTAACATTTAGCTTCGTAGGCATCGTATTATCATCATCGTTTGACCCTCCAACAACCAAACAGCAATCCCACAGCCACTGAACACATCCACTTACCAGATAGGCAGCAGAGTATCTGCAATTTTTTTTGGCAAGTTTGGAGACTTGTGATTTAACAATCACTTAGTACGTATTAAATAATCAATGTCCGTTGTTGATCCATGCAGATCTGCAGCTGCTACCTCCAACCACGATTTTACGTACAACACGTTGTAATAATCTTGCGACCTTATAAAAGCAGGAAATGTACTTGAACATTGCAATGGCCTTGCCCTAAGGGAAGTTTTATAATGGAAAATATTACGTAAGATGGCTTCTAGTTCTTTTATTTTCGATCGAAAGGAGTCTAACGTACTATAAAAATCTGGCGGCTATAGGGAGCTTAGATCTGTTGTGGGTGTTTCATCCCCCTCTAACCTCTTTGTAGCGCCGTCCCTGGCTCTATGTATTTTGTCCAATGAATACAAGCTAGCAAAATTGTGATTTTCAACAAGTTTGTAGATAATTCTGCAGATGTTCATAAAAACAGACGTATTTCATTAGTTTCTTGCTGTGGTTCATTTTCCATTTTCAGCAAAAAATATTCACACTCTTTGCATACGCTGCGTAAATAAGGGGGTGAGGGAGAAGTTGCTTAATAGTCTCACTTAGAAATGTAGTGCAGAGGAATCTTATAACCCTTCTTAAACAACATTATGCTTTTATAGAAATAAAAGTAAATACTATTTTCAAACAGACGAAAGTTCCAAGTAACTACGTAGGGGAAGGGTAGTGTATTACTTCCTATGTAATTGGACTCTCCCACCAGCAAATTTCTTATTAACACCTCCACATATGTTATTCTTTAGTTGTATTATCTGTATGTATCTGCAGAATAAATTGTCCATATATTGCACATGAATAAATTATGTGTAGTTGTTTTGAATTTGCGGTACTAAACCACGTTTATACGTAAATTAGTCTTTGAACGACAGATGGAAAATAAAGCGCCAGCAGAGAACAATGGTGCCACTGAAGTTGAAATTCATCTAATAAAGTGATTTTAGGTCTGACTGTAATATACATATGTAATTGGTGAAAAAATAACGCAGTAAAGTATTAAGTAAATATATTTTATCCCCCTAGTTACAAATCATGAAAGGAGTCAAATCGAAATTAAATTGAACGGACGTTCAAAATGTTTAAAAATAGCACTATTTCCATAACAGGTCAAGTATTTTTTTACCATTGACCCTGAGAAATATTTCAAACTGACAATGAACGTTCATTGAACTTATTTATGATCGACAGCTAAAAAGTCATTCATTTGCGTGAGTGGTTGATAATCCACCACCAGATAGAATTTTCACAATATTTACCTAAAAACTTTGGGTACAGTCACCTTCCCCCTAAAAAAAATCCCTTAATAATGGACTATCGTGTTCTCACAAAAAAAAAAGTTATAATTTGGCACAATTTTTCTTTCGCGGACAAACCTTTTGTAAAGGTGTACTTCAGTCTGTGCAATCAGCTCTTCCCATTTGTGAACAATATACTGGGGAAATCCACCGTCCTTCACTGTTGTCATTGCACTACAAACCCATCGTGATTTAATATTAGGATATCGCGTAGTGAAGAACTGTTTACAAGCATCGCCCAAACCATTGATTCTCCCCCAAAACCTTTCCCTGCCTTCTTTTTTCTTTTCCTAGCTCTCAGCATGCGGTTTTCTTGCCACTTGAGGAAGACTGGCCGATTGTGAAAGAAAAAAGGAACGGGAGAGGAGGGGGGTTCATGAGGGGCGCGAGCGGTACAGAGGGGGAAACGGCTAGCGCGACCAGCTTAGAAAAGTCGAAGTTAAAATTTACATACATTGCTCTGTACGTCGACAAACTACAGACATTCTAAAGAAAATTATGTAAGATCAGTTTCATTTCTTTGCTGTAGAAGAACAGTTGAAGCTTTCTTGTGCTTTAAAATGTTGATTTAAGTTATTACATACAATTGGCGAGCAAGTGAATTTTACGAAATTGAGATAAGGAAAACTACGTAATAAATAATGTATTTAAAAAAAGGCTTCGCGACATAACAAATTTCATATTTGATCTTTAACTCAGTAAAATTTAAATGCGACACACTTGACTGTTCGAGCACAGAACGTTGACGCAAGATCCTATTTTATAGGTATCATCACCAGCGGTGATACGGGCTCTTAAGATGAAGGGCTAGTATAATATGTATTACTAGGGTGGATCAAAGGAGTCATGAGGTGACCACCCCTTCACAGAGGATCGAGAAAATAGTGTCGCCACCTTTGCTTCCTCACTCATTTTTTTCATGCGCAGTCACGGTAGAAACGTCGTAGCCAGAAAGAGAGAGAGAGAGTTGACATGTAGAGGAGAAGGTCTAAATATGGGCGAAGGTTTAAATATGGGTTTTGGAGTTATCAGCGCTCCCGGGTGCTGTAGCCTGGCAGAGGCTAAGGGAACTGGTTATCTGTCAAGCACAAAGGTTGCGGTGGCAATTCGCAAGAGAAAGTGGTGGTTAGTTTCGGCCTTGGACGCTGTTATAGAATTGCAACCTCCGAAAACTTTTTGCAGGTATGTTTTAACTCAGCGTTTTCTGATTTCTCATTTGCTTTGTATAGGTTATGATATTAGCGGTACATAAAACAAATGTGGGCTTTTATAATGCCATGATTTGTTTGTGAAATATGTACCACAGAGCGAAAATAAATTGAAGTAGAAAAATAGCGTGATGGTCTAAATATGGGCTATGACATGAGGTCTGATGTTGAGATAACATTTTCAACAAATATTTGGAAGTTTTTCTTAATTTCATTTTTTCCGTTATTTTTCTTACTTTCCGGTGTATTTATAGATTGATTTGCTTTATTTTACTTCGCTTCTTGTACCACTTGCGAAGATGGGGATGAGTGATGAAATTGATGACGAGTGGACACTTACAAATATCCATACCCAGGCCAGGATTCGAACCCAGGACCCCTGGCGTTGTAGCGCGATGTGCTAACCACTCCGCCACGGCGGCCGGCTACTTTTCGGTGTATAATTCGAGTTTATACTTTAGTACACTTTAATGTCAAATATAGCTACCCAAAACTATACCTTCGTTCTGCTTTTAATACAGTATTTTTAATTGTTCGCCATTGTTTCATACACTGGAAAGGGAAACTACTTTTTTGGAAGTTATTTCTCCCGCGATATATACCGATGGGTTCTGTGTGATACTACTGCGCACTCAATCTCCAAGAAAATCGCGCCACTTCCCTCCGTAATGCAAAACCTCAGCGTCGCGATTAGCCAAATAACAAAAATCACATAATATCAAATCTTCAGTTTCATTGGCATATTCTTATAGTCAGATGCCTACTGAAAGTTGACTGGTACTTGATGTAGTGGTTAAAACATGCTACCATATTTATTTCGTGTTTTCTTTCTGTTCAACATCGCACCCCCTAAATTTCATTCCGCACTTCCTCAGCACCCCTAGATGATTAATCCTTGCACCGACGCTGGTAGTTGCAAGGGCACAATCCCCTTTTCGAGGGCTCGTAGCGTCGAAACGAGACGCCAAAACGTTATCATCTGAAAGTCCTTTCATGACAGTGTAATTCACAAGGGACTTATGTTTATAAACGTTTCAGAAGCTGTCCCCTCCCCCCTTGACCCATACACACACAGTTTACTCAATTCGAACATGTCTTGCTTCTCAGAATTTGCCACTGTAAAGCAATCAAGCAGAACTGTTTTTCTTCCGCTTGCTAACATGCATTTTTCTTGGCTCGCGCAAACATTTTCCTCGATGCATGAAGGTCGTCCAGCTGCAATCTCCAATCAGCATTCAGCTGACAGAAAAACAAAACCGAAAGGTTAAAGTCAGTCAGACCTTGGCCCGAATCATCGTCGTACTTTTCGTTGTGCGATTGTGTTGTGTCTTTCTGCGCTGGGTCGCAAGGTAACGATGAATCAACAAAACGGTGAGTTACTTCTTTCATTTTTTGTTTCATGTCACTTTTCGCTGATATTTACTTAGAGACAACAATGAGATAAACTTACTGTCACTATTTTTGTCGGGCTACTTATGAGTCTAGATTGCCTCGACCGGCATTATCTTCTGTTGTGCTTACGTAATGAGCCAGGAAAAAGTGCTCGCATGTACTGAGTTATTTTACATCATTTTTGTAACTGTTAAGGATATGCAAAATGAGGAAGAGAGCTTAATTGATGAAATGAAGAAAGAATAACCACCAAGAATATACCAGGGGGGTCGTGCCCGCCGAAAGACTTACAAAGTCCGTAATTAAACAAGCAAAATACTTATTTACTATAATGTAAAGTTGGTTTATTTCCGCATGACTTAACATAAAGGCAAGGAGTAGATTGCACTTATACAACTTTATGTTGACAGTGCGATAATTCAGGCGTGCAATTATACTAGTAATGATTAGACCTCAGATTTTTACGTTACCTTAAATTAGGCTCGAAAAATCCTGAAATAGGTTGCAAAAAGATTTAATTTGGTTCAAAATTCCTGGAAAATACTGATTAGATACAATCGTTAAAAACAAAATTTCCCAAGAAACGTAATAATCAAATATTAATTTTCTAAACAAATTTTCATTTCTTTATATCATTTTCAAAATTATCTACAAATTGTTATAATACTGCACTTGTGCTGTTAGAAAAAGTTACTTGTTGATATGAAAAATGAATTACGTATGTATAATTTCTGCACAATAGCAGGGTTGCTATTCACTTGGAATTCCTTGAATTCCGGGAATTACACGTGAATTATTGGCTCCGCAAATTATACGTGAATTATTGGCTCTGAAAATTATTTATGAATTTTGGCAAAACATGACAAAAGGTACAACCGGATGTTTTCTCTATTCGAATTTCTTGTCCGTAGACGTGAAAAATTTGCAACTTTTATTAATCCAAATCCTATGAAATTTGTACAAGTTTATAAATGCCCTGAGGCAAGTTTCTCTCAGTTTAGATTTTTTTAGGAAGAAAAAGAAAGCTACATGGAAAATAAAACAAAATTTTCTCAATCTGTTAACTTTGTTAGTGTCTTTTGCAGACAATCTGTCTGACAAGACGGAAGATTATTGCAAAATAATATATCTTGAAGTTGATTAGGTAAATTTTTTGGTACATTGGAATCATACAAACCCTTTAAATTGTTAATATTTTTGTGTGTGGAAGGGAGGGTGAGAGTTTGTAATATGTAAGGTTGGAATAGAGAAAACATCTGCTTGTATCCTTGAATTTTTGGGAAGTTCGCCTTGAAAACGTCTGTTTGTATCCTTGAATTTTTGGGAAGTTCGCCTTGAAAATATGGAATTATACTTGAATTTTATCATGGTCATAGTGACCACCATTAATATTTTTGCGTTATCCACACTCAAACTCCACCTTTGTCTGTGAGGATCATTTCGCGAGCTAAAAATTATCTTTCAACAGAAATACAGTCAGTAGAGAAATTGTAATCAAGGGGTTCCGGGTTCGAGGCACATAGTGGTTCGGATCCCACTTTAAACTGTAGGTACAGTCCCGATTAGCCTTACTGTGCATAAAGTCGACTTAAAACACCAAATCAATCAATCAAAGCAAATTTGAATGCTGAAACATTACCTCGCAAGGCGTGAATGCCAAAAAGGACCAAACTGACACGAGAGTGAGCAAGGCTCAGAAGTTTTCACTTGGGACTGTGCAGGCAGTAGAGATGATTGTGTGCCTGAGAATGGGTAGGAAAGGGGGGCAAGGACAGTTTACTTTATCTTAGTAGGCAAGGCTTAGCATTAAAAGTCTATAGAGCAGGGCTAAGAAGTAAGGGGGAACTGTCTCCGTTCGGCGCCACTATCTGCAGGTAAACGTTCTTTTGTTTAAAGCTTTGATAAACATCATATAGTTGGAGGGAGGGAAATCGGCAGAAAACATGTTTCAAACACGCTACTCATTGAATTATTTCGCCACCAAACCTAGTAAATACCTCTGTGAGATATAAAAATCCTGTAAAACCTAAAAAATGTTTAATTTAGGCACATAAACCTAAAATAGGTTCTAATAAGCAAAATAGGTTATTTTAGACACTATAAAACTTCGTCAGTTGTTTCGTTTTTTTAATGAAACGCTGATATAACTTGTTCTTATTTACCTGCAAAGGAAAAAAATAGGTTAAAAACTTAAAATCCGATGTCTAGTGATGATATTGCTCATAATCTGACCTAACAACCATTTTGGTGTTCATTTTTAAAAATGGACAATTTACAGTTAACAGTTAGAGTCGAATTACTTTCGGAACAGCTCCAGCGGACATAGCGAGCCTAGTGGGCGCGTACAGCCTGAGCAGGGGGCATAGCGATAGGTTCTGGGTTGAGATGATGTCAGCGGCTCGCTTCGTTGATTGGCTGCTTCGAGAGTTGTGACTCGTTCCGAAGCTTCAAATGCATAACAGCCAAAGATGTTGCGGAAATAATCTCCCTCTAGTGATCTTAACAAGAGACAGGATTGTTAAAAATCCAGGAATTTTAAATAAATTCAATTCCGGTCCAGGAGAGAAATCCAGTTCTGGGTTCTGGACAATACAGAACCTTTTTATCTGTTAAGTATTTCAATTAGGTCCAGGAACCTCTTATTCCGGATCAATCTAAATACGGTCCAGTAACCTTTTTTCCGAATGAATTTAAATACGGTCCAGGAACTTTTTTTTTCGGATCAATTGAAATCCGGTCTAGGAACCATTTCTCAATGAAACAATACGCAACTTGGACCGAATTTAAATTATGCGAGAGAAAAGGTTCCGGTCCTGTTGCGCAACCCAATAGGACCTATTAGGAATTTTCGGGTTCCTGGACCTTTAACAACCCTGACTAGAAATATGCTAGATAATGAATGCATGTTGTTATATATCTATTCTTGTATCAACTTTTTACCTGTTAATGTAATAATAATTATTATTATTATTTATTGGCCTATATTATTATTATACAATAATCTTATTAATTGTA
Source organism: Lepisma saccharinum (assembly GCF_977018435.1). Classification (NCBI taxonomy): domain Eukaryota; kingdom Metazoa; phylum Arthropoda; class Insecta; order Zygentoma; family Lepismatidae; genus Lepisma; species Lepisma saccharinum. The sequence goes on from NC_139258.1 coordinate 3,990,136, forward strand.
AACTTTATTATTATTATTATTACGTGAGACGCCTCGTTCGGACCCCTTCTGAAATGTACGTGCTTGATAACCACGAAAAAATCTAATGGTCCAGAGTTCCAATTTTGGTGGACAATAATTGAATTCTTCAAGTCCCACTTGAAACAGTACATGTATATACAATCTCGACTAGCCTATCTGTGCATAAGATGGACTTCATTTCATAAATTCTGTTCATTTTATAATTTTTCGCAAGTTGTACAGTCGCGAACATTTCTGGGTTGTAATGATCCTATTGAAATTCAATGGGGCTGTTACAACTCAGAAGTGTCCGTGACTGTACAATGAGCTTGTTTCTTTTTACTTCGTAGTTCTATGTGGTTTTCTTGAATGGAAATGTACGTATGGGGGGGGAGCTAACGGAACCTAACCTCGTAGGCATTCCTCGTCTGACGTCAGTACACAAGGTAGCAAAACTGTTGTGCGGAGAAGACCCATTTTACTAGTGTGGCTTGGCAACACTGATGTTCGACTCTTCTATAATCGTTGTTCATTTGTTTGTATCACAGAACATGTATTGTGCAATACTCTAAATGATAGTGTGAAAATCATTAAATTACTTGATTGTGGTTCATGACGGTGTGTGAAACTAGTTTATTTAATTCTAGTAAGGTCTTGCAAGATAAACAGGTGATTGACTTTTGCGGAGTACATTTAAAACTGTGGCAGAAACATTTCTTCAAAGGAGGTTCCATCAAATCGAACTTGTTATCTTAGCCAAAGTAAGTAATATAGATAGATTTATTTCCTGTAAGAACCATACATGGAACACTAATTACAAGATTGGTATAGGAAACGTCATATAACATTACAATGTATTATGTACGTATTATACATTACTAATACAAAATGTAGATAACAATTGATAATTAATCAAATTTGATTTGAAAAAATTCCACAACCGAATAAAAACAATGATATATAAGCATACTTTAAGTTGATTTTTAAATACGTATACAATGCACTAGGTTTAGGCCGACTGTGGTTTTTGAAAAATATGGTATACCATCACATATCACTAGATTAGAAAGGTTCTTTATTAAATGTTCGATTAAAAGTTTAGTATCCCCGAAACGTCTGAAATTCCTTTATTTTCTTCTTTTTCGCATTTTTACTTACGTATTCTGCATTCTTAAGTATTCTTGAAGGTGACAATTTCGTTTTTTTTTTTTCACGCAAATAATCTCAATTTTCGACATACCGAGTAATTCTTGTTTGTTCGTTTTCGCTTGCGTTACACGCAATATGACGGAGAAATCTTGACTAGAGTTGTCGACGATCAGTGGTTATGCAGTGTTGCAACCTTCGGTAACATTATAGTATAAGGGAAACTGATTTTTTCAAATTTACACGAGAAAGTACTTATGGAAATCATTTTCTGTAGCGTTGTGGAAGTTCGTGAATCTAGTTTTGATCCATTTTAATGCAAAAACATGTCTTTTTCTGCGAAAATCTCTGTCCGACACGCTGTTTCTGCTGCTGCCATTAGCTTTCTGTACGAGAGTACAATGTTCCGTGTGTTAAGATGACGCAACCCCATAGTAAGTGTTTCAGCCTCGCCGTGTTTTCACTAGAACATGACGTATAGAGTATTTTTAATTTTTTAAATTTTTTTTAACTATGCTGGCCTAACTTAACCTAACCTAACCTTACGGAAAATGGTTTTTGGGGCTAACATGAATTGTTTTTGGGGCTAACGTCAATGGTTTGTGGGGCTAACGTCAATGGTTTGCGACATATTAGCATAATTTCAAATCCTGGCACGAAAGTAGGTATTTTCCGGTGAAGGAGGTTGCAACACTGCATAAATTGACAAAACACTCGCACAATGCGCCCTGAACCAGTACGCTATCGCCCGCCATAATGTATTACAGAATCGAAATAACAAGTAACAGTAAGTACTCATAAATGTAAGAAACAGACATTATCTTAGTTAGAAATGCATTATTTCACTTTAGGAAATGTTCCGCATTCCAAAATAGTATGTTAGCAATGTAAAAAAGTGCGAAATATATGATTTATAGGTGTTTCCCTCATACTATAATAGTATCCAACCTTCTTCATCGAAAAATACCTACTTTCGTGTTACTGATTTTTTATTTTGGTACTATTATAGTATGGGGGAGACACCTATAAATCATATATTTAGCACTCTTTTACATTGATAACGTATTATTTTGGAATGTGGAACATTTCCTAAGGTGAAATAATGCATTTCTAACTAAGATAATGTCTATTTCTTACATTTACGAGTACTTACTGTTACTTGTTATTTCAATTCTGTAACACATTATGGCAAGCGATAGCGTACTGGTTCAGGGTGCGTAGTGCAAGTGCTTTGTCGATTTATGCAACGTTGCAAACTCGTTCACCGGAAAATACCTACTTTCGTGCCTGGATTTGAAATTATGCTAATACTTCACAAACCATTCACGTTAGCCCGAAAAACCATTCACATTAGCCCCAAAATCCATTTTCCGTAAGGTTAGGTTAAGTTAGGTTAGGCAAGCATAGTTAAAATGAAATTAAAAAAATTAAAAATACTAGACACGTCATGTTCTAATGAAAACACGGCGAGTTTGAAACACTGACTATGGGGTTACGTCATCTTAACACATGGAACATTGTGCTCTCATGCAGAAAGCAAATGGCGGCAGCAGAAACAGCATGTCGGATAGAGATTTTCGCAGAAAACAACATGTATTTGCATTAAAATGGATGAGAACTACATTCACGAACTTCCACAACGCTACAGAAAATGATTTCCGTAAGTAATTTCTCCTGTAAAATTGAAGAAATACGTTTCGGGCATACTAAAATTTTACCAAATGTTCGATCTAGCACAAACACATTTTTCATTTTTACAGAAGAAACTACTTAAAGGTAAAGTGTTCCCCTGTGCTCAGCACCACGCCATGAAGGCGTATAGGGGGTGTGGGGGTAATGCCACACACTTTCTTGATCCGGTCGTGAGTAGGGGTGATGTGATCAGCACCATGCCCCTGACCGCCTTTACCCCCCAGGGTTTCCCCCGGGTACCCATGTTATTCGACGCTGGGTGGAAGTGCCCAGATTTGAACCGGCCGGGGATCGAACCTGGGACCTTGAGCATGGTAGTCAGACGCGTTACCGACTGAGCCACCGAAGTACCAAAGAAACTACTTACGGAAATTAATTTCTATAGCATTGCGGGACATTGTGGAAGTGTGTAACGGTTTAGTTTTTCTGTTTAGGGTATGTAGCCACACTGACCATTCACGATAGCCCCACAAACCATCCACATAGGTTAGGCAAACATAGTAAAAAAAAATTGTTGTTTCTTCTTTATTTAAGTATACATCTTTCAGTGTTTGTAACATTCAAGATAGCCACAATGACTTGTGGGTACTCTTTTGAACCTTAACTTTCCACGACCCTGGACTCTCTTCCTGCACACACAAATCCACTTTCCATTCGTTGGAATGTGTAGCTTACATCCACTGCCACATTTTGGACATTCCATTTCCTTCTTCACGATTCCATGTTCAACTAAAAAGTCGACTGGTTTTTCCACACCCAGCATCAAGTTCACCACGTATCCTGGACATGTCATGTTCATGCAAAACAACGGCGTGGTTAGAATACTTCATGAAATGCAGCAACATCTGCTTCATGTACAGGATAAAAAAAATATTTTCCGTATGTAGTTTCTTCTGTAAAAATGAAGAAATGTGTTTGTCCTAGATCGAACATTTACCGGTTCTTTTTCTTATAATATAACGTTGTACTTAATGCCATTTTCTTAAAATAAAAATCTGTATGCTGTTGTACCACGGATTTTATGGAGTGTATTTATGATCATGTCTTTGTAATTTTACGTCCAGCCCTTGCTCGGATCGTTCATCATGCCAAGTGGAATCAATAATGATTATAAATAGGGCGGAACCGATACTTTTTGTAAATATACTAACACCTATGTTACTAATCTTACCAATTAACACTGAAACTATAAGAAACAATGTGTAGGAGATTAAGGATAGCCAAATACAGGGTGTAACTAAATTCTCATACAGAATGTCCCAGGAGAACAGGAATACGTTTAGTGAAAGTGAGCATAAAAGCACAATAATAATAAAGAGTTCTTTTTAATTGGCATCTTTTATATTCCATAGAAGGTGTGTGTGTGTGTGTGTGTGTGCATAATTTAAATGAGAAAATAAGGAGAAAGTAAGAAATAAATGTTGATTACATCTGGAGCTGTACCATATCAATCAAACATAGTTTATCTTTAAAATATTCATAATTTCACATGAGATAATTAGTCACAAAATCAATTTCTCCTCACAATGTTGATACGAAAATAATGAAAATTTGCATAATTTCCAGGAAATTTGAAAGTGTCGCAGGGTATTTTTGCAGACTCTACGAGACACTCTTACACACTTTGAAGTTTAGGCCAGCCCTAATTACAATATAAGTTGAATAGCAGTTTTTTTTTTTTTCAATAATTAGTGCAACAAAGGTACATAAAAAGGCTTAATTGAAGATGACGGGAGTGTTCCCCAATTTGTTTGAAATTTTGTATACTTTCTACATGAGGCCTCCTCAACACGAATCTGACATTACAATTTCCCGGTCACGTATGTAACTTGAAAATTTCACTTAATGTTAGGTTAGGTTTGGTTTGGCAAACATTCTTCACACACTCTACATGTTCCTCTCCTTCCTGGTTGTCGCTGTCACTGTTGTTCTGCTCATCGCGTTCTTTATCAGCTGAAGTCAATTTTGCTCCACACTCCAGCAATGCAGTTGCACAACCTTTACAATCTTCACACTCTGCTGTCTGTCATTCTCAACTGGTCCTTCCTCTTCAAGTGACAAACACACTGTGTGGCAACACTGTAGACAGAGCAATGCAGTGGCTACATTCCACAAAACATGGCTTCCTCACTTCTTTCCGGAGAAATATCGCCATTATGAACAGCAATATATTACACCTTACGCACGTAATATCCAAATTTCAAACAGTGACCGGTACATTAGAACCTCTGATACTTCATCCGAAAAACTTATTTGGTTACTACTTTCTCTAGTAAATAAATTGGAGAACACCTCCGTCACCTTCAATTGCTTGCATAAAAACTGTAGAACCACAGATTATAAAATGTTTTTTAAAACATTTCAAGCAAAACACAGGCATTTGTTGAATTTTCTAAACTTGAACACAACTATGTCTAGTAGGTCGAAGAGCCTTGCACCAACCTGACACCAGGATACACCTGCACTACACTGAGTGTCAACAAGTGCAGTGAACTAGATGGGGCTAACGTAACTTGGGTTCTACACCAAAGAGTTAAATATAGTAGGAATGCCGCCGGTGCAAGGGGCCTGGTACAATTGTCAGATTTCAAATTTGAATTGTCGGTCAACCATTCATCATCTCGGTCCATTGCCACACTACCATCCTTCTATTCTGTCTATCATGTCTTCCTTGTAGTCCTTTTACCTCATGATAACAATTCCATATCTTCCATCTTTCCAAAAGTTATTTGTTATTTGTTAAGTTAAGCAATTTTGTGCTTGGGGTTTCTGTGCGATTCATTTAAATTAAATTTAGAGAAGCAGTGCATGGTTAAATCTTTGCATGAACATAGATTTCATAGTGAAAATATTTATTCTGTTTTTCAGGTTTCCACGTGAATGGAAAGACAGCCATGATGAATTCTTACTCAGATGTATGTACTGTTTCATTTTTTTACCGTTAATCTAATGGGGATGGGGATATTGTAAATCAGAATTGCTACGCATCCGGAAAACAGGGAATTTTGCAGATTATCTGAACTTTACGTTCATTCTGGAGTCTGTGTAATTTCTGTTTATTTCCACTTGCGGATTTAGTTCTTTTGATTCCACTCCACGGTAACAGTTCGTTATATCAGAGACACATTAAAATCGGATATTTTGTGTTTTGTATGGTTCGTACTGACCAATTGTGTATTGCGAAACATAGTTCAAGGTGCCGTTATGCTTTTTACATGAAAAAACAACACAATTTTTCACAAACAGAGCGATTTTTTTGATTCCTTTCTTTGCTTCTGTAACACACAATATGGTGGGCACATTTTGACTCTCATTGTGGTTATGCAGTGTTTCAAACCTTCTTCACCGAAAAATACCTACCATCATGTTCGTCACGTGAAAATTTTACATTATGCACAGGTAGCTGATGGTTAGCACCACGAACCATTTCCGATAATGTTAGGTTTGGTTACGTTAGGCAAGCATAGTGAAAAGGGGTTGGAAACACTGACAGGGGCTTACGTCATCAAACGTACGCAGCATGCAGTTCACATAGTGAAAGCAGTGGCAATTGTTCATCGGTGAGATATTTCTCTTGAAAAATACATGATTTCCCAGTCAAATATATTCCACGATGAAAGAAAATACCTCGATGAACGTTGGAAAGCTTGGGGAAACTCATTTCCATAAGTAGTTTCTTCAGTAAAAATGAAGAAATGTGTCTCCGATATAATGAACTGTTACCCACTCCACAAAATGATTCAGTTCTGTTACTTGTTCCTTTTGTTCTTATGATTGTCAGTGTGGTACAAAATTTGTCTCCTTTGAATTTTGGTTCTACATAAACTCGTAGGTAACATATTTAATTTTCACTTTATTATACCAGGTTTTAGAAAGAATATCAACATAAAAGTTATAATCCAACTGTACTGATTGGCAACTAAAGTAGGTTGACAATATGATCATAGGTGAAGAAGAGGTTATCTATTATTTTATAGATCTTTGTCTTGTCATTTACATTTTTGTGTAGCAAGAAAGGAAATTTTGTTGGCAAGATTATGACAGTAATAGAATTTTATGTACTAAACATTAGCCTGTTATTTGTTTATTTTGCATAATACTAGTAAGTATACATAAAAAGTGCAGAAAACATATATAGTGTAGAAATGCTGCTTTTTTTGTTTCTTTATTAGCACACAGTATATGGAGAAATTTTTGTTTCTGTAAATTGTGTAGTAAATCTGTTGGAATGTGAAAAATTTGCATGGTGTCCGAAGATTATGTTGTTTATGAATGTTATGGTGAAATTATGTACCTCTGTTACCTTAGATGCAAGTGACTATAGCACCCGATACATTTGATACCAATTCAAATTTTTTAGTGTTATCTTCATGTAGATTGAAATTTGCAGAAAAGTGATGAAAGTGAATATTCATAATGATTAACGATCCTGTATATTTAATTGAAGAACACAAGGTATTAATACACAAATGATACCTTTGACCCTCTGTACCCCCTTGAGAAAGTAAAATGTTTGCATTGTTTATGAAGATTGTGTTGTTTATGAACGTTTTCAGTTATTTTTAGCTCGCGGAAATGTGTTATTGTGAAATAAAGTATGTCTGTTACCGTAGTGTGTTACTTTACTGTGAAGCAGAACAGCCCGAAAGCTTCGCAGAAGTGAATATAGCCCCCAAAATGACATTCCACAACAACAGCTATAATTCTACGTAGTTGCCGGCCTCTGTGGCTGAGTGTGGCACATCATGCTACGACGCTAGGGTTCTTGGGTTTGAATCCTAGCCTGGGCATGGATGTTTCTGAGTGTCCATTCATCAATTTCATCATATCATCACCATCTTCGCAAATCATCCAAAAGTGGCACAAAAAGCGAAGTAAAATAAAGCAAATCAAATCAATTTATGTATTTAGGTTCGGTACTGATAGGTATTTTCGACGTCTTCTTTCGCTATTTTAATGTCCATACAAACAGTTTTTACTAACAGAAAGCAGCAGAGGTACTCCGAAATTGCAGGTGTTTACTTACGTTGGATCATATATCTCCATATTTGTGCTTTCCTAATGCTGGAACCACTTTTGAAATTAGTTGATTAAAAAATAATCTACTTAATTCTCGATATGGGTACAGTGAATCAATGGCCCCACAAAAATTATGATGTTTGTTTTTTTTGTACTTGAGAGCTTGAAAATGTGAGGGAATTTCATAGTCAAAAAATCATAGCAACCCTGTGAATGTACGAGGTGCATCCAGAAAGTAAGTTTCCCTATTTTTTCCCGTGAAATTAAACATAATGAGCCGTGTAAATTGCGCATGCGCAGCAGAGCTAAGATGTATCAATCATATGCCAGGCGGACAGATCCCGCCAGTAGCGAGGCAGCAGTGGTCCGAAATGGAAGCTTGTATTCCTTCTCCCGCCGCATGCGAGGTTCGGTCGGTGATAAAGTTCCTGAATGCACAAAGCATTGCGCCAATTGGCATTCTTCGTCAGCTCTGTGAGGTCTATGGGCCGAACATTATGAGTAAGCAGATGGTGCGTCGCTGGTGTCGGCAGTTTTTGGAAGGTCGTCAAAGTGTCCATGATGAAGAGCGCAGTGGGCGTCCATCCCTCATCACTGATGATCTGGTTGAGCTGGTGCGCAGTGCATCGTAGAGAACCGTCGCTTCACGATTACGGAGTTGAGTAGCCAGATATCGCGATCCGTGTTGCATGAGATTGTCACGCAGCGCCTGCTGTTCAAAAAATTGTGTGCCAGGTGGGTGCCGAAAAACCTGACACCCGAACACAAAATGAAACATTCAGGAGCAGCACTGACATTCCTGCAACGGTACCATGATGACGGCGATGATTTCCTCGACAGGATCGTCACGGGCGATGAGATGTGGATTTCGCACTTCACCCCGGAAACCAAGCAGCAGTCAATGCATTGGCAGCATAGTGGATCTCCGGTCAAGATGAAATTCAAACAGACGCTGTCCATTCACAGGCAGCATAGTTCTACGACAGTGGGATCCAAAAGTTGATACCACGATACGACAAGTGTCTCAAATTCTGGTGGTTGCTGTGTTGAAAAATAGCTGAACCTTTGCTGTACCTGTTGCCAATAAATGGTTTCCTGAAACTGTGTTGGTTTTTTTTAAAAAAAATAGGGAAACTTACTTTCTGGATGCGCCTCGTAATTTCCATTCGCGAACATGTTTCTTGTAGGTGTTGTGTATAGTTTTAGAAAGTAAAAAGTAGAAAATGTATGTGAAACACTATTGGTAGTAACCTGCATTTAATTAGTGTTGACGATATATTGCGATATTGAAAAAAATATCGTCCAGGCGATATGAAGAAGACTATATATCGTCATGATATTTGGCAACATATATTGTTAAGATGATATTTTGCCGATATCATGATATGGAAATAAAATATCGTATCATCTGTGACAATATATCATGATATCCAATTTCCGATATCGTCCATCCCTACATACAGGGTGTCCCAGAAATAGGTGGCAAAACTTCAGGAGTGTGTTCCTTACATCAATAAAAAATGTTTATATGAACATAGGTCCGGAAATGTTTGGTTTCCGAGTTATAGGATGGAATTTGTCTATTTTCCTAGGGTGGTTTCCTGTAACACAACCAGCTATTTGATGAGTGGTACATGCTGAGTGGGCCTTGTTGAGACCATGTACACCAATCAGGAACGAGCAGATATGAACTTCATGTATGGTTTGGCAGATGGCAATGCTGTAGATGCCAGTCGTTTGTACCACGAAAGGTACCCACACCGAAGATGCCTAGGAAAGTTAGGAGTTGTAGCACATTGCTGCGTGAATTACCAAATTCAGACAGGTGGCGATGAATACTCACAAATGTTTTCTATTTGGGCATCTTCGGTGTGGGTTACAAATGACCGGCCTCTACAACATTGCCATTTGCCAAACCATACATGAAGTGCATATCTGATCATTCCTGATTGGTGTACATGGTCTCAACAATACAATATTTATTGACCTTTAGAATGTATACATTCATAACTTTATCATACATTTCATTGGATCACTAAATTTTCACTACATCTCATTACAAAGCTTTTCCTTCTGAATTTAATTGATATACAAGATACACTAGTTCATGGAATGAATCATGATACAATACGTAATTAGAACATGAAGCAGACAATAGTGCAGAACATATTGAGTGAGTATAAAAGAATACTTTTTGAGACACACATACATATCTAAAGGGGGGAAACCTCCCGAAGTAGCCCGCCTCCACCCGCATACTTTCGAGGGTATGCTCTTAATGTCCTCGTACCTTTAAATAAACCAGGACGTCAGTTTCCTGAATTTAAACGATTCCCCCGCCTTTTTATCCTACTTCTTCTCGTCTTTATTTTCATACATAAAATACAATTACAAAAAAAGAAAATATAATACATGGAGATTCTATACATAGCTACATTTAATAATTTTTAGTTTGTATTATTTTAATAGACCATTCTGGTGACCGGAACAAGTCTTAAAATTTATTGTAAATTTACTGTGCATTTGTATGATTGGTAGTTAATTAAACTTGTTAATAGTAGTTATGGATTAGTTTATGTTAGTTTATTGGTTAGTTTTAGTTATCGTATAGATAGTACGATAGGAAATGCTATGTACAGGAGGGACAACCATTCTGGTATCCAGAACTGTTTTAAGCTTGAGGGGAGAGTATGATGGGGTGAGAGTTTAGATTGGGGTGAATGATTGCTTGGATTAGTCTGCACGGACGCAAGTTCCCTGTCTGGTTTCCAGATCAGGCTTTATTGTAGTGTGTGGGGAGAATTTGCTATTTGGAAGGAAGTTAAATGCACTGAAATACTGGGCTAGTTCATTAATTTAGTGGATGTCAATTCCTAATATACACTTACTGTAAGAGGTTTTGTAGTTTCTTATTTATTTTCTTTGTGTTGAGGACACACGCCCGATAAGATACCGGCGTCAGCACCACTCCGTGTCAACTTACATGGTCTCAACAGGGCCCACTCAGCAAATAGCTTGTTGTGTTACAGGAAACCACCCTTGGAAGATGAGACAAATTCCAGTGAGCACATGTTATGACAGCCTATAACTCTGAAACCAAACATTTCCGGACCTATGTTCATATAAACTTTTTCATTGTTTACATGTAAGGAACACGCTCGTGAAGTTATACCACCTATTTCTGGGACACCCTGTATAATTAAAGTAGGATGCTGCCATGGTGGTCAAGCATGTCAAGTTGTAGACTTTCGAACTTTCCGTTGAATTTTAAAGCATTATAAGGTATTTTTCATCTTCTTCGATGACAGATGATGCAAAGGGCCAGAGATGCCTTCCAAAGCGGGAAGACCAGAGACTTGAACTTCCGAATCAAGCAGCTGAAGCAGCTGATGAAGATGTACGAAGAGAACACAACGGAAATGATTTCTGTACTGGCTAAAGATCTTCGCAAGGTAAGACAAAAAAAATTGCAAAGCAGACATGATAGATGTCTTCTGTGTCATCGATGGACTCCATTGCTGTAAGAAGTCATGCGAGTCAAAAAATAAACTTGTGGTCGAGAATTTTTGCTATCACAATGATTGGTTGATTTGTTTACTATCGGATTAAAAATTATAGATACTTGAGTTTGGACTCCAATTAAAAATCTACCAGTAGACCTACATTAAAAAGAGTTACATCATAATTTAGCTCATTCAATTCTTACCAATTTTGGTAAGAATGAATAATACAGAGAATGTCTCCAATTTTGTTAATAATTGGTATACTAACTGATTTTGGCCTTCTAATCACGAATCTGTTGTTAAAATGCGGGAGTCATGCGTAGAAATTGTACATTATGCATGGGTAGCCCCACAAACCATTCACGGATAGCCCCACGAACCATTTCTGGTAAGGTTAGGCAAGCTTAGTAAAAATTTTGTTCGTAAAACAATGCGATACAAAAATCCACTTTATCTGCTTTTTCCCTCGATTTCTACATGTGACCCCCGCATTTCAACAACAGATTCGTGATTAGAAGGTGAAATTTAGTTAGTATACGAAATATTAACGAAATTGGTGACATTCTCTATATTGAGCAATAACTCCCCAATATTTTTCAACTATGCCTTCAATTTTTTAATGTTTAATGTTTTTTTTTAGTTTTTCAAACGATCGCTATCTTTGAAATTCTGTAAATCAAAAATGGGTTATGCGATCGTTATGAAATTTTAGTAGGATTCTGGCAGAAAGGTTTTAAACACAATTATTAATTTTCAGGTTTTCAAAATACGTATCTCGAAAAAACTTTTTTAGCGATTTTGCGAAACGTTTTCTTTGTGATGCATTATCATTGTGAATTCACATTACGAAACCGATTTTATACAGATTTTTATTAAGTGGAGTAAAGCTCTTCGCGGAACGTGGCAACACTGCAAGCATTGACTCGGAGTGCCCACCGGCAGTTTCAACGGTTCAACGGATATCGCTTTGCGCCATGTTGCCACTTTCCGTGAACAGCTTTATTCCGCTTTACACGTATGTGGATGACACAACATGAGGATTATACTTTCAATGAGCCCAGATGCCACAGCCTTGCTACTCTGCAAAATGATAATTTAAGCAGTGGACGGAGTGAAGCCATGCTTAATTATTCAGGTCTACACCTATCCTATCATATGCAAGCTTTCTCTGCCAGTTATTTATGAACATTTGGACATCTAAAATTGTATTGGTTAGGATTGGTTCAGCTTTCATTCTTGAGAATTACATTCCTGTGTGTGAAGTTTTTTAAAAGTATTAAATAATGTGGCAACTTCCCATCCAGGATGAAGTCTGAATCATAAATTTTCACAGTATAAAAAGTATAAAAAACTTACCGTGAGTGAGTATAAAATCGTAACAATCCTTGTAAACTGTTTCACGAAGGTTTTTCTTATCAGTAAATAAAATACTTCGTCATATATAAAAATAAATCCAGGATTAGGTGAAAAAGGTTATTGGGATATAAATGTAAAATTACATGTCGTTAAAAGTGCCATATAGGCTAGGAGATAATTCTAAAAGAACGGTGTACCCATACTACCATACAGAATGAATGACTACTCAACTGTAGCGTACGAGTGCTACATCCCTTCCAATGTGAACTCCACAGGTTCCAAAGCAGCGCGAGCCACTTTAACAGACTCTTCACTGTTTTTTCCCAATCGTTTAAACATTTTGATCCATGCTTCATTCAAGTTGCCGTGATCCCTATTTAGTTTTTTCCCCCTATCAACACAAATATTTGCAGCTCCGTGAACGTTCCTATCGCGAAACGTCGTTTACAAGGATTGTTACGATTTTATACTCTCACGTAAGTTTTTTATACTTTTTATGCTGAAAATTTATGATTCAGACTTCATCCTGGATGGGAAGTTGCCATTATTTAATATTTTTAAAAAACTTCACACACAGGATTGTACTTCTCAAGAAAGAAAGGTGAACCAATCTTAACCAATACAATTTTAGATGTCCAAATGTTCATAAATAACTGGCAGAGAAAGCTTGCATATGATAGGATAGATGTAGACCTGAATAATTAAGCATACTTTTTATACTGTGAATATATTTAGTGAGTAAACACACAAATTTCAGAATGTACATCATAATTTTTTACATGCATTAACAGCTAAAGCAAGTCTGAATTCTCTCGTTAAAGAACAGCTTCAGATGTAATCTTAAGGTGAGGAGGGACAATTTCGAACCAGGCATGCATTTATTTAAATATTGTTGGAATTGGCACTGCTACTAAAGAAAATCCATGCATTTGAGAGTATGAATTTCTTCCCATGTTGCAAGTGGAAGCGGTTTTTAAAGTTGATTATTAAGCTTGATAGCATGTTTGAAAAATGTGATGAATACGTACTTACAGAATCCCATGTATTCCTTATGGAGAGGCAACTTCAAATTCAAGTTAAGGCTAAACAAATGGGAGTTTCGACTATTTCTAGCGCAAATATCATCTTCAATGGATCCTTTACCCAATCATATATTTTTTTCCGCCATCGGAAGTTTGATATCTCCAAGAAAACTAGTAAAATAATTCTCCTATAAGCGTAATGTATTTCTCCTTGCCTCCTACAGCCATCCTGGCAGTGTTGCCAAACCTGATGTGCATAAAAGAGCTACATTTCACCAAGAGCTAAAGATGACTTTCAAGGATGTAGATTAACGAAGGCTGCATAAAGTGTCTCCTAGGGTAATTTAGGTGTCAGAGGGGTGGGGGCGCTACTATTACCGTTAGCTTTAAAGTGATGGAAATGTATTCTTAGTTTTCACCACCTAGATTTGGCGGCATTACCCATCTCAATAATTTTATGATGTTCATATGAAATCGAAAATAAAGGATTCCCGGATAATAATATTGACATCTTCACCTTAAGCCACAGCTCTATATATAACAATACCTGGGGAGGAAAGAGGGGTGTGGGTGACGCAGCCTTCATATGAATATCACGTCACGTGCAAAATGTACACTCATGGCAAAGGTTGGTCCTTATGGGCCGGAGCCAGTGGGGGCATCATGGTGGGGTAGAGGCCGGGTGCCGCAGTTCACAGTAACGAGTGCACGAAAGAACCAGATCTGGATCCAAAATAGCGAAATTGGCAACAGTGATCGACAGCTGTCCCAGCGAGAAAGACCTAGGGGAAATTGTCCCTCCTCGCCTTAACTGAACTTTTGACAGGGGTTCTTCATTAAATAAAAAATATTTTCTTGTTTGCTAATTTCTAACTTATTTAAATAGGGGTCGCATTGCTTAAATAAAGATCAAGAAGGAGTGAAGATTTTTGTAAACACCCTGAATAACACTGATGAAGGCCGTTTACACACAGGTAAAATGGCAGAAGCAAAGTATTGAACGAACCCAGGGCTGGCTCAGTAATGGCACGGTATGACAGACCTAGGTTCAAGTCCTGGTTGTCTGTTTTTTCACGATCACCGTATTTTTTCAGTACACATCACTTATGAAGTTTGTCTGATACAGTACCGTAACATAATATACTGAACGCAACTGCAACTGGCAATTGGGAAACAACGATCAGTTGAATTTTCTTAAGCTGAGATTGGAACTGAGCTTGTTGACACCTGTCGGACCACACGCCCCTGAAAATGATTGGGGTACAGGATGTGCCAGAAATAGCCATCAAGATCAACCGCCAGTTGGAGTTGCGATCAGTATAATCGGAACGTAGTTAGTTTTTCGTGCCGTACATTTTACCTAAGTAGTTCATTGCATCTGTGGCCCTCCCCGTTGGCGCAGTGGTAGCGTCGTCGCCTTGTAATCAAGGGGTCCTGGGTTCGATACCCGGTGGAGGCACATAGTGGTTCAGATTCCACTCTAAACTGTAGGTCCAGTCCCGATTAGCCTTACTGTGCATAAAGTGGACTTAAAACACTAAATCAACCAACCATTGCAACTGTTTTTATATTTTCAGAGCAAGCAAGAAGGTATGGTCACTGAAATAGAATTGCTCAAGAATGACATCATATCAACTCTGGCAAATATCAAGGAGTGGGCAAAAATAGAAACGGTGAGTATCAGAGCTAATATGCAGGTCAATGCAGTTTACAATGTGGTATGTTCATTAAATAAAAAGAAGGAAAATAATTTTTGAAGAAGTTTTCTTGAGCCAGGTGATTTCCTGAAAGGCTTCAGAGCTTTCGAGAGCTAACGTCACTCTCATCTTCAGGGAATTGTGGTGAGTCGGGACTAAACTCATCCTGTTTCGCCACATGTCTCGCTTCACTTGCATTTGTAAAAGGAATTAAGTCCGTTTGCCGTAATATTGCGTCTGCTCCCAGAAGCTCGTTCAGGTTTGTTGATGCTGCCACCTAGCGGGTTTTTCGGGGCAGACCTTTTCCTCGTTCCGTGAGACTGCTAGTCGACTTCCTGCTTTCGCCTGATACGGTTGCTGGCGTGCAATTGCCTTTTCCTTGACGAGATAGACGCCCGAAGGAATGGGGCGAGACTTGAGTAACCTCCCCGATCACCTGGGATTCGTCAGGAACACACTCCGTGTTTGCAGTAACATATAATCAAAGGTGGGCATGGTAAATGTAAGTAGTTCAAGATTTGAATTGCTCGGCTTAGAAATATTTGTTAAATAACCGTGGGGGAATTACCCTCCAAATGAACTGATCGCTAATACGTAACAATAATGATGGAATGGTTCTTGATTCCTTATAACATTAGAGAAACATTTGAGTTAGAATATAGTGTGTAGTAATTATTACGCCAGGTATTTGTGATATTTATTGGACTTTAATAGCGTGTAAAGAAATCAATTGATGTTGATCGTCGTCAGATTGTTAATGTTTGCCTGGTTATCATATATGCTGTTCGTCCTATCTAATATGGGATTAGTTTCAAAGTACACGTTTGTCCACCTGGACTTACGGAGCATTTTGCCTGTCCTTGATCCTTTTTTCGTTACATGTGTGTAGTTAGGTTGTGACAGGGTCAATTTTAAGGGGGGGGCTTGTTCTTTAGTTTTAGGTGGATGTTTCCAGTCAATGCACGTCCCCCCCCCCAATAATCCTTGACGAATTATTGAAGGGTGTGACGTATTCCTACTGACCATCATAAAGTAGCGAACATGGGCCGTTACAACTACTGGCAACAGAATACAACTAGTGGAAGCGTCACAGAATGAAGTGCAGAGATAAGTCAGGGTTACGTTATATGCATTTGGTGTAAATCATCAAATTACTGGGACCGTCTCATCAAAGAAGCAATAGCCATGCACGGGGAGAAGGAAAACCTCAACAGGGACACGGGACTCAAACTGGACCCAGCCTGGTTAGCGATAGTCGACTGGGAGCGTGGACGTCGGAGAAAGCCACCTACGCCGGACCCCTCCCACACCAAATACATATAATGTCACCCTGACTTATCTCTGCACTTCATTCCCTGAAGATGAGACTGGCGTTAGCTCTCGAAAGCTCGGAAGCCTTTCCGGATATCACCTGGCTGATTGACCGAGAAAACCTCTTCAAGAAGAAAAAAGTTTGTCGTATTTGAATTTTGCTCACACGAATTTTTCATTATGGAGAGTTATTGTAAAGTTGCATAAACTTAACTCAAAGTACACTGGTCAAAACAATTAGGGGAGCAAGCAAGAAATCCCAAAACCAAAGTTGGAAAGCCAAAAGTAGCAATGTATGTTGATTAAGTGAGTGTGTCCTCAACCAGTACAATTCATCTGTGATGAATCATCAGCATGAAGAGCTCTCTAGTGACACCATAAGGCACGTGGCAAAATTTGTGATATGAGGAGCAATCACGAGGTCACTTGGGAACACCGGTTGTTTGGTGCTGGCAGACCGTAAGTGCAAGTGGGATTCAGTTGAGTAGTGTTGAATAGGAACGATGGCAGAACAACACGATTTAGGGGAATCTAGCGCATGGAGAGCCATTGGGAGGATGGAAGCAGGGCAAACGCAACGTGAGGTGGCTGCAGCCCTTGGTGTGTCACGCAGTGTCATTTCCAGGTTGTGGACATGATTTCAACAGACAGGTACAATACGAAGGAGGCCTGGGTAACGTCGCCCACGGTCAACAACAGTTAGGGAAGACCGGTACTTAGCATTGTCGGCTCGCAGGAATAGGCAGCAAACTGCAACTGACTTGCAACGCAGCCTTGTTTTGGCAACAGGACGAAGAGTCTCGGGCCAAACTGTACGAAATCGCCTGCGGGAAAGGGGTCTTTGTGCAAGAAGACCAATGGTGTGTGTCCCTCTGAATGCCCAACACCGTAGGGCCCGCAGACAGTGGGTTGTGGAACATCGTGAGTGGGGACATGGAGAGTGGAGTTCAGTTCTCTTCTCGGATGAGTCGCGTTTGTCTCCAGTCAGATAATCGACGCATTCTCATCTGGAGGGAACGTGGGACTCGCAATTATCCCGCACATGTGCGCGAAGTGTCTCAGTATGGTGGCGGTGGCTTAATGGTATGAGCAGGGATCAGTGTTGGTTGACGTAGCCCCCTGCACATTATCCGGAACGGTACTTTGACAGCCTTACGGTACCGGGATGAGATCCTCAGGCCTCATGTTGTCCCAATGGCTGCAGATATCAGTGATCTTTTCATTTTTGTGGACGATAATGCCCGACCTCACCGAGCACATCTGGTTGACGCCATGCTACGGGATGAGGGTATCGAACGAATGGTATGGCCAGCGTCCTCCCCAGACTTGAATCCCATTGAACATGTGTCGGACACACTCGGAAGATGCATTGCTGCTCGGCCAGCGCCGCCTACAACTCTGCAACAGTTGGAAATGGCTCTTCTGGAGGAATGGGTGAATATCCTGCAGGCTGTCGTTGATAACCTTATTGGTTCCATGCAAAACAGATGTGCACCTGTCATAGCAGTTCATGGCGACCACACGCCTTATTAGAGGTATGGATCTGTTGCGTATCTGTCCATTTCTGTTGTCTTATCACCGTGCTGTTCTCCTGATTTTGTGCAGTACCTTGCAGAAATCACCCCTAGAACTCTGTTGTGGTAATGACTCAATAGACATGTATTGTACTGGTTGAGGACACACTCACCTAATCAAAATACATTGCTACTTTTGACTTACCAACTTTGGTTTTGGGATTTCTTGCTTGCTCCCCTAATTTTTTTGACAGTGTATTAATTACCAGCTATGTTTACATTATAAAGCCTTGTTCTGTGATATTTAAAATACCTAACTACCTGTTACGTAGATTGGAATGTCCGGAAATTTGTTAATAGAATGGGACAAAGTATACTATTATCACAAAAGGTTCAAAAATAGTGTTTTTTAAGGGCAGGATGATTTTATTTTGTATTTCACTACATAGTTCAATAAGACTGCAACGTGTATCTGAATGTTTACACTGTATGGCCACTTTCTTGGAGTAGAAGACTTAATACATATCATCATGGACATCCAGGTGGAGGGCAAGGGAGGGGGGACAGCATTCCTGGAAAACGAATGTAAATCTAAATTATATATTTCACACATATATTTTAATTTCAGTCAGTAATTTATGTTAATCAGTGGCAGCGATTAGGGATGGAGTTGCACCCTGCTTTTTACTATTTTTGCCCCCGCACTATGCTAGACCTTATCTACCAAGGGAAAGCAAACTGTCCTTGACCCCCCCTCTCTGTTTTAGCCCCTTGCTCCCCTAGTTTTGAAAGGTTGCATGCTTGCACCCCTAGATGAATAATCCTGGCGCCGCCGCTGAACACATTCAACAAACATTTCTATAGTAGGTTCATATATGCAGTGTTAGAAACAGATAAATGTATATTTACATATAATTTTTAATTTGCGTTAATGATACTGTTCAAATATTATAAAGGGGCTTTTACTAGAAAAAGCCTTTCTATAAAAAACATATATCTATATGTATGGTGCTAAAAATCATATTAGCAATTTTAAGCATTTTTTTTTTTATAATTTTTATCCACCTGGCTAGAAATGAGGAAAAGTAGATTGTTTTTCATTGTGATGTTATTCCAAGTCTGTAGCTGGTATCACATACTTGGTGAATGTGACAGTAGTGATTGTATATGTGTAATACGAGATTTTTGAAATTTGTGTAGGAAGAAATTCAAGCTAGCATGGGTTGAAATTTGCCCACAGGTGTGAGCAAGGTATATATATGTATTAGGGGTGGGACCGATTAATCGGTACTCTATCGGTATCGCCCGATATAGGCATATTGGTGTATCGGTAAAATTACCGATTATTTTACCGATCCGATATATCGATAAATATCTGATAATTTAGTTGAAAATTCTGCCATTTTGTTGTAACTTTTATGGATAATCTCCATGCCCTAATTTCTAAAAAAGTAAATGTCTAAATATTCAACTTCTTTTGCACTGCAGTCACCTTACTCCTGTCCCTGTAATAGAGTCCCGTAAAAATTTTAGTTATGATTTGTCTAACCAATGGAACCTAGTAGAATACATGTAGGAGAGTCAGAAAAACTTGGGTAGACATCACCATATTCTGGACCGGGTGTTTTAGACGCCATTTTCCAAAATGGCCGACAGCGACAATATTTTGCTTTTATTTCCGCTCCTGAAACCGTTAAAGTCATAACTTTGGTGTCTAAATATATGTTTTGAAGGGTGAGGAATCGAATAAAGTGGTTCCTGAAGTTGTCTGATTGTTATTTATTTCAGAAAATCTGTTTTTTCATCTATAAAGGATAATTCGAACAAATACTGACTACAATTGTTTGGAAAGTTACATTTACACAACATAAAGGATTTTTAAAAAATATAATAAAATAAAGCACACATTAAAAAATTATATTCCAATAAAGAACACATGGTAAATATGAAAACTCTGAACTTAAATGTTTTTTACAAGTTATTGCAACAATCTGCATAATAATAATTTCTTATTTTTCTCCCACACTATCTTTTACATTCTTCGCCGCATTTGCAATACTCATAGCATGGTAAATATTTCATACGACATTTACATCTACTAGTAGCACATACTTTACAATTACACTGTATTAGTAGCTCAGAAGGCACTTCATGAAGGCACGCCATTTGCATCTTTGCACCATCCATAATCGGTTGGTTGCAGGGTTCCATCAGGAAAGTAGCTTCGTGAAAATTTTAAGCATTCCTGCAGAACAAAAAAAAAACATCTTCTCAAATGTCCATTTCTTATTGAGAAAGATGAGGGTGGTAGCTCAGATATGTGCTTCTGTTTGTGTAATGAATAATAAGGCTCATCAAATGTCTTATACTTTGAGGACGGATGTAAAACTTGAACAAGATATTCCTCTGCTTTATCAAATGATTCTTCGGACAGAGTATTTTCTTCTGCAAATCCAATTAGTAATCTTTCTGGTGATGCTTTCAGTAAAGATGGCTTTGTTCCTGTCTTGCTTGTAACATCACTACCTGTAACGATGTGTGCCTTAATTAAAGTGCTGCAAAGCGTAGCTCCCAGTTTTCTCCCCAGTGTGTGTAGAGGCACATAACGCACTTTGTCACCCACTCCTACTTTAATCCACATTTCTTCCAATCCTTTCGTGAATAGTTCAAATAGATATCGAAGGACGAGAACAACTACATCAGTGTCATTAGATAATACTATGAGGCATGATATGCCTGACTGAACAGCATGGAATATATTCTGCTTCTTCTACAAAGGTCTGAAGGTCAGAGCAAGTTTGAAGTTCTTTGTTCATAACTATGAAGACATCTCTGGTATCATTGTCTCCTATGATGGGGGTGTAAGGGGTGATTTTCCACGTAGTACACCCAACTGTCAACCTCACTTCCACGTTAGTACACCCTGGACTGCGTTTGCAGACGAACGAGGCTCTGGCGACTGGCACTCTGGCCAGTATAATTTTGTGTGTGTTGTCCTGTTTTTTGTCCTTGTGTGTGCTGAGTGCCCCTTTACAGCCTCAGCTTTTAACGAAAGTCAGAACCTTTTAATTTTTTATGATTTTACTTATGCAACGTTAGAGTTGTTCTTTGTAAAGATAAGGGGCTGGACCCCGTATAATGTGACGGGTGCAAAATAGCACCCAAAATTTTAAAATCCAATCCAATCCAAGTCTCCTGTGATGGTTCCACTTATCACTGTAGTGAAGTTAGTCGTTTTTGCATGTTCAATAAAACCGGTAGCAGCGGACAATTCAAGCAGCTGTTTCTTTTTACTTCAAGACCAGAATCTGTCCATCTGTGTAGGAATTAGAGTGTCCCATTCTATTGTAATCATTTCAATTGGATCAGCAGGTCTCCGTCTATCTCTTTCACCTTCTTTTAGTGACTGCTCAATGTAGCTGTCAAATACGAAATCTCTCATTTAGTTCCGTGGTATTGAGTTGCATTAGTCCAGACTGTATCAAATATGCTTTGAAAAGTTCCCATACACTTAGTTCTGAGTTGGCGAATTTGTGACATAAAATGAACTACGACAGCAGTATTCATGACTTTACGTTCTGGAAAACAGTAATCAGTTGGATCTGTTGTTTTTTTCTCCAGTTCAGACAATAGTAGATACTTTACAGGTTTGGTTGTGTAACGATTATCATCTAATAACATATTAGTTGGCAGCAGATCATATTTCAAAATATCTTTCATTGTTTCTCCTCGTTCTTTAGCTATGTGTATACTTCTATCAGCTGCAGCAATATTATTATTTAGGGAAGCAAGTGTTGTCTTCGATTTCGGAGTAGGCACTACTGTTTCACCCATCATTATTAGGAGTTTTACCTTCGTGATGACACCAGTAGTTTCTTAACGAAACGAAATGTTCACTTGTGAATAGTTCATAACTCTCCTTTCCATGCTCTCTCACTTTCATCAGGCGGATAGCATCCTCTCTAGGTACACAATGTTTACTGACAAAATTATGAAGTTGGGTCTGGCTGGATGTTTCATATGGATTGCCTCTACTGGTCATAAATTCAAATACTCCATTCACAAAGATTCTTGTAACTCAAGTTTCCTGATAATTCACGCACTGTAACTGGTATCATCAGCACCAAGTATTTCTCGGAAACAGTTGCGTATTTCTAGTACCTCGTTATATACCAACTCCCATTCAGTGACATACATTTGTTGCTTTGCTTGTCCAATTATTCCTTTAGAGCTCTTTAGAGATTGTTGGATAATTTGCTCTAATTTCGTGACCGGTGACACAGCACTAAATGATAGATTAATTTGCCTCACTACAAAATTGCCTGTTCGAAATTTCTGATAACTTCCTCTAACCATCGCATTTTTTCCAGATACTATAATGCATATCTTAAATAGTTAATATTGTCAAATTCACAGAATATAGGTAGAAGGTTCTGAATAGCTTGAAGGTGGCTATTCCAATCGCCATCTCTGTCAGACGCTATGAGAGATTTCTACAAGTTTACCAGGTAAAGGAATGTATCCTAGTATCGGCACATTTCGGCCATAGTGGCACAATCATTGGAAAATTTCTGGAAGTCAATGTACAAAACTGCTAAGGTTGCTAAAAGTTCATTATTCATTAAACTCTGTTGGGCTTCTTTTCACATTCTTACTTGAAATACTTATTTTCAATTTCTGGGCTTGTTGAATGGTAATAGCATATTTGTCTTTGGGGTTCCATTTCCAAAATCCTGACCATTTCATCTTCAATATAGCTTCTTCAAGAATCAGTAAGCCCTTGAGCGATCTGAGATAATGACTTCCATTCATTACTTATTCTGCAGTTTTAACACCAAACAATTTGCACTCAACAAGTGCATCCTTTGCACCAGTGCCACACAGATATTTTCCAATAATGTGCTTGACGACCTTTGCGCAATGGAAGTTTCCGATCATTCGGCTACTATTTTATCAAGATATTTTTTTTAAAAGTATACGTTTTATAGGTTTGGTTTGTCCCATGATACACAAACACTTCTTCAGCCGCCACATTTTTCAGTCCTTTCGCCACTATGTCATCTTTTATGTCGGCTGCTTCATGAATTATTTTTCTACCATTAACTGTGGTAACTGTCTTGTTACTGTCCACAGTCTGACAAATAATGCACTTCTGAACATCAAACAATATATTTTGTTCTTCCTGTTGAACATCTTCCAGTTTAGTTCCTACCGGTATCTGTCTTTGCTCATCCATTTTTAATTAGTGGTAGTTAACCTGTAAAAACAAACTATTAAAAGAATTTTGAATTATATAATTAAGTTCTGACAGCTTTATCACCCTAAACATACAGTTAAGTAGTCCTCTTGATTAATTGTGTAATAAATGAAACCAAAATTATACTCTTGTCCCTGTAATAGAGTCCAGTGGACATTTTTCAAAAAAACAACAACAAAAAACAGATTTTCTGAAATAAATAACAATCAGACAACTTCAGGAACCATTTTATTCGATTCCTCACCCTTCAAAACATATATGTAGACACCAAAATTATGACTTTAACGGTTTCAGGAGCGGAAATAAAAGCAAAATATTGTCGCTGTCGGCCATTTTGGAAAATGGCGTCTAAAACACCCGGTCCAGAATATGGTGATGTCTACCCAAGTTTTTCTGACTCTCCTACATGTATTCTACTAGGTTCCATTGGTTAGACAAATCATAACTAAAATTTTTACGGGACTCTATTACAGGGACTGGATTACCTTGAAACACACATTTATTAAGGAGGTCAATGAACCTTTCAGGTTCTTTTAAGGACAATTTCTAATTTTATATTGGATCGGTAGAATATCGGTTATCGGTATTGGTAAATTTTATATCGGCCAAAATTTCATATTGGCCCATCAGTAATATGTATTGACCATACTCAGATAAAATATTGTAAATAATTGAAGAATAAAATACATTTAACTATAATACTTCATGCAATTGGCTGCCCTGGGGGTGTAGTGCTTACGTCATACCATAGTAATAAAGGGTTTCCGGGTTAGATACTGGGATGGGACCCACTTGAAACTATAGGTCCAGTCCCGATTAGCCTATCTATGCATAAAGTGAACTTAAAAACAACCACTCAACTCAAAACATCCTGTATTTATGATGCTGACAACCCATGGCATGAAGTTGAAACATTGTAATGAATTGTCTTTCTATTGTATTCATTTTTTATTTTTGTGAATCCTAACAGAAAATTGTGATTACAGATTCCACCAAACCTCTTGACGTTTTTTGATGATGTCCGAGTGTACAACGATCCGTATGGAGTGGTGCTCATCATTGGAGCGTGGAACTACCCTCTGCAGCTGACCCTCTTGCCTCTTGCTGGTGCCATTGCGGCTGGAAATTGTGCAGTTATAAAACCTTCCGAAATCGCCCCAGCTACTTCGAAACTTATTGCGGAACTTATACCTAAATACTTGGATCAGGTGAGCTGTTTAAGAGTAATAATATTTTAATATGATAAAAGTATGCACCAGTGAAACATAAAGTAAAATTCATGTGGGTATTAATGTGTCTAACAAATTTACAATTCATGATGGGTTAAAACAAGGAGATGCATTATCTCCATTGCTCTTTAATTTTGGCTTAGAATATGCTGTTAGGAAGGTAAAAGAAACTAACGAAGGACTAAAATTAAACGGTGTGACTCAGTTGTTAGCATATGCAGATGATGTAGACTTATTAGGGGATGATACACTATGTGGAAGAAAGTCATTGGACACCACATGTCAGTGGATACCATCAGTTTTCTTGCAATCAATAGGAGGTCGGTCCGTCTTTGACAGCGATAACAGCAGCTACACATCGTGGTAAACTGGCCACAAGGTTGTGTAGTACACCGAGTGGGATATTCCGCCATTCCTCCTGCAGTACAGTCACTAACCCTGGAAGTGTAGAAGGGCGTGGCGATCGCGACCTCAATTGGTGCTCCAGTTCGTCCCATAGATGTTTGATAGGGTTGAGGTCAGGGCTCTGAGCAGGCCAATCCAGTGGGGTGACATTATTTTCTGCATACCACTCTGTGGTAGCCCTGGAAACATGACAAGTCAAATTATCGTCCTGGAACACACATTCTTCATTTACATGGAAACGCCACAACATGGGGAGCATGGAGTTGTCGAGAATATCTTGGTAGGATGCAGACGTCATGTGGCCATAAACCAGTACCAGTGGACTCACGCCATGCCTGCTGAAACAACCCCAGAACATGATGCCGCTACCACCATATTTCACTGTGGGCACTACACACTCGGGTAACAGATGTTCTCCGGGTAATTGCCATACCCACACTCTCCCATCTGATCAAAACAGTGTGAAGCGTGATTCATCGCTCCATAGGACCTTCCGTCATTGCTCCACCATCCAGTATCTCCGCTCTTTACACCAGGGTAGTCTGCCGTTTATTGTTTTTTGTTATCAGGGGTTTGTAGGCAGCGACTCGACCATGATAACCGAGCGCATGGGCCTCCTTGTGAAGTGTCTTGGTCGAAACAGTCAAATTGGTTGCACTTTGAAACTCTTCTGCAAGCGAATGCATCGGACGGGTCCTGTTTCTCTGAATCTCCCTCTTCAGCACTCTCCTGTCCCGGTCGTCCAATTTCGTGGGTCTTCCACTTCGTGGTGTATTGCTGCAGTGTCCCTTTTCCTTCCACTTTTTGATGACAAAGGCAACAGTTGATTTAGGGACCAGTTGGGCATCAGCTATGCTATGTATACTCATGCCTCATATGGAGCAGCCTACTATGATCCCTCTTTCAAACATGCTGAGCTCTTTCCTGTCCGTCATTTTATCAGCGAATGACTGAGAAGCCTCCTCCTGCCGTATATATACCCGTCTGTACTCTCTTTTCCATGAGGAGTTTGTTTCAGAGTTGAAACCGGGGTGTCCAATGACTTTCTTCCACATAGTGTATAAATACAATTAAGAATAATGCTAAAATATTTTTCAAAACAGCTAAAGAGATAGGTTTGGAAGTTAGCAAAGAGAAAACTAAATATATGCTTACAGGCCGAAACCAAGTGTTAGGTAATAATCAAAATCTAATTATTGATAACAACTCATTTGAACCAGTTTCCAAATTCAAATACTTAGGAGTAATATTAACAAGTGAAAATTATATTAAAGAGGAAATAAAAAGTAGGCTTAATTCAGGAAATGCATGTTACTTCTCTCTTCATAAACTTTTGTCTTCTCGTTTAATATCTAAGAAACTAAAAGTTAAAATATACAAAACAGTAATTTTGTCTGTAGTATTATATGGGTGTGAAACTTGGTCTCTTACATTGAAAGAGGAACATAAATTGAGAGTATTTGAAAACAAGATCCTTAGGAAAATATTTGAGCCTAAAACGGATGAGGAGACAGGTGAGTGGGGAAGGTTACATAATTTAGAAGTACATAATTTGTATTCATGTTCAGATATTATTAGAATGATTAAATCAAGAAGACTTAGGTGGGCAGGCCATGTGGCACGAATGGGAGAGGAAAGAGGAGTTTACAGGATTCTCTTTGCTAACTTCCAAACCTATCTCTTTAGCAGTTTTGAAAAATATTTTAGCATTATTCTTAATTGTATTCACATCATCCCCCAGTAAGTCTACATCATCTGCATATGCTAACAACTGAGTCACACCATTTAATTTTAGTCCTTCGTTACTTTCTTTTACCATCCTAACAGCATATTCTAAGGAAAAATTAAAGAGCAATGGAGATAATGCATCTCCTTGTTTTAATCCATCATGAACTATGCATAATAATAGGAAATTTATTAATTGTGCTGCAAATAGTTGAGAAGTAGAAATGGACTTCTTTACACACTAACTTAATATTCTGATAACTGCATAAAAGGTGCTGTTAGAAATGAAATGTTTGTTTTGTGATATAAGTATGTAACGAGTGCACTCACGTTCCCCGAAATGACGTGCCATTCATACCCCGGCACGGGGCCAAACGTTGTTATGTGTACGGGAGACCGGACGTGACTCTTACGGTCCAGGTTTTCAAGTTCGGTACTGAGACTGTCGTTTGTTGTCGTACTATTGCGAGGCGGAGATAAATACCTTGAAATGTTACACTGTTTTGTTTACCTTTGATATGTAGATTCGAACAATCATAACACACTAATAGCATAATATCCGGTACCTGAAAAACGTCAAATAACAACACTGACGAACAGTAAAAAGTGAATATATATTGTAACAACAAAAAAATATTGCAATCAACAACTCTTTACAAAGCCTCCTCAATCGCTCTCTCACTCTCTCTCTCATTCACACATCTGAGGTATTTTTACATGTGAAGTATAGATACAAATCCTGGATCTCATTAACATGTCATTCCTTTTTACTTTTAAACCTTTATGTGAATTTAGGTCATTTGTCTGCCAGAAGCTGTTATCTAAAACAATTGGGTCGGCATGGTTAAATCTTTCGTTCGAATGAATGTACGCATCCAGTCGTAAGTACGACATTTAACAAGTTTCTCGGACGGGGGTAATACACATAAGCCTCTCTCGTCCAATGAGTACAACTACACCATTACATAGTGATGCAAAACTTAATCAGCTCCAGCTGCCGTAATACACAGATCAATCGGCGGCGCGAGCAAAAATTGCTTCAAAAACCACTATGCAATAAATAATACTACTTCACGCGCATGACCTTGCAATATAAATTACACTTTCCACAATTAAAAAGGACTCATCAGTCAACTATTGACAAATTAAATGGCGCAACGGGGTGGTCGGTTACACAAAAATGGAGCACACTTTGACAATTTACACTAAAAATTAATGGAATGGAATGGAGCTTCTAACTCTGAATGCAGACAATTAAATTAGAACATCTGAACATGAAATTGCCCTTTTTTATAACAATACGAAAAATTATCAGACACGGAAGTTAGGTTCGGGGTTCCTGAGTCACTTTGCAAATAAGTGAGACTTCAGCGTTAACAGTACGGTGTTGATACTAACAATGCATGTTTACATGGACATAGAATATCTGAAGAAAACTCTACCGGACTCTGCTACGTTGCTTGGTCATTCATCTCTCCCGGACGCGGGACTTGCACATGGTTCCTTTGTGGCGAAATTGTTCCCCAAGGTCAATCGCGACGAAGGATGATTGTGACGATATGGTGCACTTCCACCTCCGTAGAACTTTGGGTGTTTCTCTCGTCACTAGCGTCGGGTGTACGTGGTCACGTGCCGGTCCGGAATATCTCTAGTGTCGGGCATCAATCAAGTGTCGTCCTGGAATCATCTCTCTCTCTGGTAATGGGCTTCGATTGGATGTCGAACTGGAAACGTCCTTCGGGCTTTGGGCAGTGGTTGGCTTTGGTGTCATCTTTGGCGCTGGCTGGCTGGCTTCATCGGATGATGGCGATGCATCATTGCAGGCATCAGGGAAGGCGGCGGCCTCCCTTCTCAATCTCCTTTAGCCCTCCATTATTATGTAGTCCACGCTTGGCAAAAACAAATCACCGCGTAATGCTTCACCAAATACGGCACACACTGGTAACTCTCTATCTGCAATTCGCTCACGGTACGTAAGAAAACAAAGTCCACAGAGACAAAACAATAGTCACACAAGAGTGTAGTGCGGAGATGCTCTCTCTATGAAATCCGGGTAATAACTGTGTCTGGACTCATAGTAGTCTCCATTTATACCACTTTCAAATTTGTCCGTTGAAAAGCACGCTAAAGTGGCTTGGCTTGGGTTTCCGAGGAGATGAAAATGACCTCTGCCCATTGTCTTGAAACGCGGTCGCCAGGCGCATCCTCGATTCTTGCAGGCTTGGGCTCCAGCTGATTTTCCTGGTCATCCGTGAAAAATGGGTTCGCCCACCCGCTGCGACTCCTAGCCCGGTCCCGACGAAAATAAGTCTTCCTTTTTCTCCGTGACGTCCCGTGTTGGTGCAAATATGTCATGTTCCAGGCCACAATGACAGTTCAGCTGTCACTCAGGAAAAATGAGTCTCCCAACTCCCGACGTCTGGCTCGGATACAAATTTATCCACAACATAAATCAAACCTCACACTTTTATATTTGAACATAAAATGAATCAATAAACAAAAATAATTTATATTGAACTGCGTTTCACATGTCACTGGATAACGTGACAAGTAGTTGTAAATCAAATTTAGGATTATGTTCACAATTTTTAAACTGAGTTGCCATTTTATATACAGTACTGCTTTTGATCCCAAAAGGTGCCCGGTTTTTTTTACTGATCTTTTATTCACCATAATTATGTTGCCCTAGTAATTGCTGATGTTAGTTTTAAGTGTCCTTCAATGTTTTGATTTGTAAATAGGATATGTGTGTAGTGTAGTGTGATGCAGGTTATGAGTACAGGAATGAAGTCACACTGGGGCCGGTTCAGGAATAAAATGTATGTAACCATAAAAAAATATTAATTTTCTAACCAAATTTTCATTTCTATGCATCATTTTCAAATGATCCAGTCGCTCCCCGTGGCGGAGTGGTTAGCACATCGTGCTACGATGCCAGGGGTTCCGGGTTTGAATCCTGGCCTCGATATGGATATTTGTAAGTGTCCATTCATGAATTTCATCATATCGTCACTCATTCCCATCTTCGCAAATTAGCCATAAGTGGCACAAAAAGTAAAATCAATCAAATCAATATGATCCACTAAAATTATTGTAGTATTAATACTTGTACTGTTAGCAAAAGTTACTTATCGATATGATAAATGAATTATGTATAATTTCCTGCATAACAATATTTTTCACATTATCCTCAGACAAAACCCCGCCCTTTATCTGTGAGGATCATCTTATATGCTGAAAATTATCTTTAAACAGATGCTTAGTCAATGGTGCAAATTTGAATGCTAGAAAGCACCAAAAGTAAGCGGATCAGTTTGCACTTTGGTCTGTGCAGGCAACAGTGGCACCAGACATTTTGTTTTGTTTGATTTAGGCACATAATCCTAAAATAGGTTCTAACAAGTAAAATAGGTTATTTTACGCACTATAAAAGTTTGTCAGTTGTTGCATTTTTAATTAAATAATAGGAAATATTAATTTTATTTAATAATATTAATTAAAAACCTAAAATCAAAGGTCAAGCGATTATGTATCCCTAAGGAGACAAATTTATGGTAAATAAAAACTGAGGAGATCGGTAAATAAAATATTAGATCAGCGGTATATAACAGTGGTGGAAATAAATTGGCACACACTTTTTCATTATGAGAGGAAACAACATACAAAAGAGCTATAAATTGATAAACTACTTCATTTTTATATACTGTACACATACACAAGTACTTAGCTGTCCAACCAAAAAGAAAACATCAACACAAAAATCACTTCATTTCTAAATTGCATATCTCAAGTGATTTATTCATTGTATGTATTTAAAGGATATCCTTGCTGTCCAACAAATAAAATAATCACCACTGCACATACACAAACACATGTTGAAAATCACATGATAAACAAAATTCATTCATGACTGAACACAAATGACACCATTGTTTCCCTTGATGTGTGGGAACAGACAAATCTTATCACTGCTACAGCTAGCAAGTTCAATGAAACTGGAAGCTGAGTAGACATTCGGGGGAAGAAAGGGATGCAGCTTGACAGGGAGCGAGATTATGTTCATGGGAAATCACAAGTTGCAGCATCTTCCTGATGTGATCGAAGATAAAACATTCTTCAGCTGCAAGTGGTAGGAAACTATAGGCAAACATTTCGTTACAACCTCGATTGCCGGTTTTTGCATGTTTTCTACTTAATTTGATGATATTTCACGGTTATTTCGCGAAAAAGCGTTCATTTCGTGGAAAAGGACATATTTCGCATTACTTCGCGAATAAAACTCATGCATATTTCATCATTGGGGGTGTAGTTACGTGCAGGATGTTCAAAATTGCATCTTTTTTTCACATTTCACGATTTCGCGCATCGCGAAAATTCAATGTCCCTATGTATCCCCAACTGGGGTTCTTTGTATCCTGATCATCTAGTGGCATGACTCTCGACTTCTTGCTGTGGTGAGTGAGTGACTGGATCCACAGACTCATAGTGGGCTGACATCTTGTAGTAGTGCTCCCTGCACGAGCTGAGTCTATAGAACCAGGGGAAACTTCTTATCCTCTCAGCTTCCCATTATTGCAATCATTCTTGTAAGCTTGCTCCCAATTCCTTCGTCAACATAGACAAGAACTGATCTGGTACCAGTACCAATAATTGCACCGATTGGGCCTCCCCGATGGCACGGGGGGAGCGTCATTGCCTTGTAATCAATGTTTCCCAGGTTCAATACCTGGAGGCACATAGTGGTTCAGATCCCACTTTAAACTGTAGCTCCAGTCCCGATTAGCCTTACTGTGCATAAAGTGGACTTAAAAACTACCAAGTCAATCAATCAACTTGCACCAATTCCCAATACTTGGAAATTGAAACAAGTAGTTCAAAATATGTATAATTTTGTTTAATTGTAACTACAGTGACAGTAGGTCTTGTAATTTTTCAGTTTGTCAAAATAGTTTGATCTAACTTCATGTATACATGTTGCACTTGTTTCAGGAATGTTTTCATGTTGTGGAAGGTGGAGTAGCTGAAACTACAGAACTTCTGAAGGAAAGATTTGACTATATATTTTACACAGGATCAACTCATATTGGGAAAATCGTCAGAGCGGCTGCCAATGAACATCTTACACCTGTAACATTGGAACTTGGAGGAAAGAGGTATAGTTCAATGTAGTAGAGTTGGCATCACTTTTAACATATACTGATACCAATTCTGTAACCATTGAAAGTTTATCACAATAGGGGCCTCCCCCATGGTGCAGGGGTTGCATCATCGTCTTGTAATCAAGGGGTCCCATGTTCGATACCCGGTGGAGGTACATAGTGGTTCGGATCCCACTTTAAACTGTAAGTTCAGTCCCGATTAGCTCAGGACTGTTGTGCATCCTTCACCGCTGAGATTATGATAAAAAACACTCGCGTACGTGGCTTTATCTTCTAATATATAAAAATGGATGTTTGTGTGTGTGTGTTTGTTCCGGCATAACTCTCGGACGCTTGGATCGATTTTAACCAAACTTGGTACGCGTATCAGTTGCAACGTTGAAAGAAATGCTGTGGGGGTAAGACACCCCTGAGGTTGGGGGTGACATGTAAAAATAATCTAAAACAACCGATATTAGTGTGGAATCCATAGTTTTCGGGGTCGCTAAGATGAATAGTGACACTTCCAATGCTGTTCAACTCCAAGACACTCATGGCACCTCTGGGGGGAGGGGGTGACATGTAAAATAATTGAAAACAACCGATATTAGTGCGGAATACATAGTTTTCGGGGTCGTTAGGATGAATAGTGACACTACCAATGCCGTTCAACTCCCAAGTTCATTTTACACTATAGTTAGGATTCATTATATTTCTGTCTAATGGAAGATTGGGATAAATAAATACCTGGGCAAAGCCAAGCAATCGTCTAGTTGTATATAAAGCATGAGCGGACTGTAAATAATACAAGAAAGTACACAGCGTTGTGAACAGCGAATCCTTTCATGTGCAGGTGTCTGTCTGTCTCTGCTATACGCTTGACGTTGTTCCATTGTTTTTGTTAATACTCAATGCCAAGAGACTGCACTGGTTGGCTTTTTACACACTAGTTTAGCGATGACGGAACATGCCGCCCACCTTGAAGGCATTGCCTTCAACCTAATTAAGTTACACTACACGGGAAGGGGGCATAGCCTTCTGACTGTTCTCTTCGTCTGGTCGTGTATTGTTTTTGTACACCACCCGAACAAGTCAGTTACCTCCAGGACGTAGCTCAGTGATTCTTCCTAACGTCCAGCTCAAGGGAGGGAGGGAATAAGACCAGGTCTCCAACTCGTAGGTTCGTGTTCTTCCTTTTCCACTGGGATCGTTGTTGAAGATTTGCGAGATATTCACGTGACCACTGGTTCCAAAAATGTTGATACAACTGTTACATATGCTGCCACCTGGTTAGTCTATTCACTGGAATAAAGTTCAAATCAGGTTCTGAAATGGTAGTGTGTGACTCACCAACTAGAAAATGCCTATGGGTTAAAGAGTTGAGGTTGTTCGGGTCATTAGATAAACGAGTCAGGGGTCTAGAATTCAAGTAAGCTTCGATGAGTGTTAGATATGTGCAAGTCACTTTGTCAGTGAATGAGGCATTTCCTATTATCCTATTCAAATGATGCTTAAAGCTCCAACTCTATCAATTTATCACAATAGTTATAAACCATACTATGTCAATTTACCAGAGTTTTGCTTTAAAATAGTAATTATTTCACAGATGAGCTAATTTGAATATTTATTCATAATTGGGAAAAGAGACACGCGGTAGTACATACGGAGAAACTAGTACTCACTTTTATCCGCGAAGCTGTTTTTTCTTTTTTGATTAATTTCAGTGTACAGCAAGTTCCAACGAGGATGGTGGCAGTGGCCACTGCAATTAATCGAAAAAGAAAAAACAGCTTCGCAGATAAAAGTTAGTACTAGTTTCTCCGTATTTGAATATTTAATTCATATTTTGGGAAACGAGAGATTCGACAGTAAATAAATACAGAGAAACTTTGTACTCTTTTTATTTGTTCTATTAACCCTTTCGTCACGTATGGATATAATTGAAGACACAGGGGGGAAAACGATGAATGTCGATTTTTTTGCCCATTTTGAGATTGCAGCGCCATCTGATAGCTCAGAAGCTGTACTATAAGAATGTGAACAGCCTTTGTTGGGAAAACGGTGAGAAGTGCCTGAAAAATGCATTCAAACATACGAGACAAGGGGGAAAAACGATGAAAGTCCGAGCGTCTGGTGAAGAACGATGAGTGTTTTCTGTCAAATAATGTGCGCCTCACTGAAACGGGTTAGAGCTACAGGAATGTTATTCCAGTCGTTCATTGTGCGCGTGTTGAATTGTGCAGTGTTGTGATCAGTTCTATTGTGTACTATTTGTGACTATCCTGAATGTTTGCTTAATATTTTTTGAGATATTAAGATTTTTAAATGTTTGTTATTTCAAATTATGTGCAAGATGTCACAGACAACTTTAATTAGATTGGTACAGTTGTGGTTTGGAACTTGTATATATGTTTAGAAATATGTCATAATCTGTTCGCATTGACGTCACGTTCCCATCTCAACAGAGGAAGTGACTCGTACAAGTCGCAAAAAGCTGTGTTTGAAGCTGGCATCAATGACTCGGAAAAATTAAAAAGAGAAAGAGAACTCTCAAGACTGGAAACAGAACACAAACTTCATTTACTGAAAGCTCAGATGTTTTATTCCCTCAAGAAGTTATACAAAAAGAAGAGTAGAAAGGATGACACCATAGCTGCAGTTACCATGCATTTTCAGAAGAATTTACCGACCCCCAACATTAGCACTAATGATGTGTATTATAAACGTCAGTTGAGCTTCTACAGCTTCAATATTCACATCCTTTCCTCTGGTGATTCAGTTTTCTTCACGTAGGACGAGACCGTTGCTCATAAAGCGTCAGATGATGTGTGCTCTATGGTCGACAGTTTTGTGCACAACGTTTTGCCGGAAAAAGTTCGTCGCTTGGTTATCTTTTGTGATTCTTGTGCCGGCCAGAACAAGAACTATACTGTCATTCGATACCTCCACCATCTCGTGACAGAAAAACGTCGTTTCGATGGCATCAACATGTTTTTTTCCAATCAGGGGCCACTTCTACTTAGAGTGCGATAAAAACATGAGCTACATAAATCAACAATCCTATGTTGAGTTGCCGGACGAATGAAGAGATGTAATAAGGAGCAGCAGACACAAACCAACGCCATTTGCTGTGGTAAACTGCACGAAGGAGCTCTTCAAGATGTGGACTGAGTTCTTGAAGCCAATTTACCTGCCACAATGTCCATTTCCTACCAGGCAAGTGCGTTGAATGGAGATACGAGCTGTATCTCCATACAAAATTTTCTACCGCAATACCTATTTTGGCACTTACTTGTGCGCTGATGTCATGTGGCAACCACCGAAGCGAGGAAAGAACAAAGGGACCCACCTATACTACAACTAGAACCATTTTGAGAAACCTGTACGATGGACCGCTGCCCTTTCCTTTGCCCAAGTACAAGGATCTCCAGGATTTGAAGCAATTTTTCACCAACCCAGAGGCTCAACAGTTTTACGAGACCATGCTAACCACCAACGCTATGGTAGAAAATGATGAGGATCTCTGTGGACTACTTAGTTGATGATCGGGAATAGTTTGTGAGTTACCCCCAAGACTGATCCAACTTTTTTCATTTTGACGATAGTTTGATAAATAACAAACATCACTCTTTTTAATGTTGTAGTGTTACTCTCATTTTGTGTTTGTTCATTAGAGCTCACCTGCAATGTACAAGTGTCGTTCAAGGTTGACTGGGATTTTCGAACATGGCGGCAAGCAGTGTGTCTGTGACTGTGGAGCAGCGGTGTGTAATCAAATTTCTCGTGAAGGAGAAAGTGAAACCAGCTGAGATTTTCAGACGTTTGCAAGCACAGTATGGTGAACAAACGATGTCGCGGACAAGAGTGTACGAATGGTGTGAGCAGTTTCGCGATGGATGGGATCTGGTGACAAATGAAACGCATGGACACATTCGCCCGACTGCAGTTACACCAGTGCATATCGCACGTGTTGAGCAAATGATTCTTGAGAACCGGCGAGTAACAGTGCGGGATATTGCTGCCGAGGTGAATATCAGTGTCGGGAGTGTTGAGACAATCATTCACGACCATTTACGCTTCCGCAAAATCTGTGCAAGGGTGGGTTCCCCGCCAGCTGAAATTCGATCAGAAGTGGACACGCAGGATGGTCTGTGAACAGCTTCTGAATCGGTTTCGAGCAGAAGGTGATGAATTGTTGCAATCCATCATTACGTGTGATGAAACATGGTTGCACAATTCAACCCCAGAGACCAAAAGACGCAGCATGGAGTGGCGGCATAAAGGTTCCCCGCCCCCCCAAGAAAAGCAAAACGCAGCCGTCCGCTGGAAAGATCATGGCAAGTGTCTTCTGGGACATGAAGGGCGTTATCCATGTAGATTTTCTGGACAAAGGGAGCACGATTAATGCCCAGTATTACTCCACATTGTTGAGTGGTGCTGTACGAAAGTCCATTCGCAAGAAAAGACCTGGGATGTTGTCTGGAAATGTCATTCTTCTCCATGACAATGCCCGCCCTCACACGGCCAATGTGACAACAACAACTCTGGCCGACATGCGCTGGGAAGTTCTGCCCCATCCCCCCTACAGTCCGGATTTAGCCCCCAGTGATTATCATTTGTTTGTACCCCTTAAAGACCATCTGGGAGGGAATAAATTCACGACAGACGAAGCACTGCGGAGCGATGTCCTCCAGTGGCTACGACAACAACCAAGTTCTTTCTATGCCAAAGGAATTCGGGAGCTGCCAGAACGATGGCAACGGTGCCTCGGCGCGCACGGAGAATACTTTGAAAAACTGACATAGTTTGGTGTTTCTTCTGCTACCTATTTCCTCTGCAGAAATAAAAGTCCCGGTCAACCTTGAACAACCCTTGTTGAATTAAAACCACGTTTTTCGGCATAATTTTGCTTATTACTCTTTTTTGGTTTCCTCTGAATGTGCAGGAACATTTTCCTATGGCTATCTACATTTGTGGAAGTAAAAATATACTTACAAATAATTATTTTGGCATATAATGGCGTATTTATGAATAGAAATACTTGTTTTTCATTTCCTGGCAAATCGTCTCTAATGAACATTCATCGTTTTTCCCCCCTACCCCTTCAATTGGAAAGTTCACAGCCAACATATGATTTTTTACCCTTTTGTGAAAATTAATTACTCTCTTGCTATTTGCTATATAGACATGAAATTTTGCACATTGATTCAAAATACTAAGGGATAGAAGTTACCGTACAGAAACGTTATGTATATTTCATCAAATGTCAGTGCTGCCATCCCAAAAAATATTTCAAAATTTAAAAAAAAAAAAAAATGTTTACTTTACTTTTCCAAGTATTCAGTGGATTATGGATATTCATTACAGTAAGGTAAATTTTACTACAGGGAAGTTATTTCAGTCGTTCACCGCCAGCGTGTCGGCCGTTCGGCGGACTCTTCATGCAACAGGTCCCGGCAAATTGCGTTCAGGAAGTCCGCAACAGAAACCGCTTGTTTTGTAATGTTTCCACTTTTCACAATTACAGTTACAATTACAATTGAAATAAGCACGTACCTTGTCGCAAGGATGCTGGAAAGGTGTCCTCCCACATACAAATATTTCTGGCACCTTATTTCTGACATCTAATCTTAGATTAGTCATCGCTACTTTATCGTCAGTTGTCAGAAAGGGAAGACAGCATCCCGGCGCATAAAGCAAACCGAAAGCGTAAAATGATATTTAAAAGTAATAATAATGATGATCACTAACCTCCTGTGTTATAAGAGATGTTGAAAATGACCTCCTTCAACAGCAATACAACGCGTTTCTTAGGTTCAAGAGATCCTGTCTCTCGTAATTCCCTGACCACTTTTTCTTTGCAAGAATTCGTTTTCACGTAATTATCGTACATAAAAACTCTCTGTTCAAGACTATATTTGTTTAACGACATAAGTTATGAATGAATAACAATTAACACACAATAAAGCACTGGCCATGAGTAGTACATTACAATAACACAGTATAAGCAACAAGCGTACTGATAAACGCAAACAGAAGTGAACATGAACGTACACTTGACGTCTGGTAGCCGACAGTGGCTCTAACCATTTTTCGGCAATGTCCCTACAGACGTAGTCAAAATGTCCCTACAACTGACCAAATGTCCCTACGCCAAGTAAAAACAACACCTCATGAGCATGCAAAACAGAAGATAAAATATACACATTTACTTACCAAATCTTTCTGCTCGGTGCTTCCACAATTAATGAAGGAGCGAATTTCCAATACATGACCCCTCCCCGATTTTTGTAATATTTTGCATACTCACTAATTGAGGCCTCCTAATCACGAATTTGAAGTTAAAATTTGGGGGGTCACGTGTAGAAATTGCAAAATAAGTGAAATTGAGTGGTCCGCGATCGGCACGATTGCTCATTATTTACCGGAAGATTTTGTGTTTCCAATACTTAAAAAACGAAATATACATTCCTGATATTACTACGACCCCAAATTTTAACTATGTTTGCCTATCCTATCCTAACCTAACCTAACCTAACCGTACCTGAATGGTTCGTGGGGCTATCCGTCAATGGTTTGTGGGGCTACCCGTGCATGTTTTTTTCGAGCCCAAATTTTAACTATGTTTGCCTTGCCTAACCTAACCTTACCGGGAATGGTCAGTGGGGCTATTCCTGAATGGTTTTGTGGTAATTGTGATTACGAACCGATAAAAACTATTATTTTCGTAGCACTTTAACGGCAAACGTTCATCATCGAAGATGCCATTTTCGTATCCTGCAATTTTATGATTGATGTACTGTTGCCAAATTTACCTGTAATCAAATCAGTTCTTCTACATCGTGATTGTCGCTGTCACATGTAAGCACGTTCTTTGGGCAATATACTGAAATCCATAAGTTTATTAATTAGCCCACAGCCATCCTCCTGCACACTCCACCTAACAATCTGTACAACGTTAACAACTTTTTTACTGTTCTCTTCCGCCATTCTTACACGATCCATGCTCTCCAAGTATGAAATCAACAGTGTGGCAACGCTGTAGACAGCGTAACTAATTTTAATTTGTTCATATCAACAAATATGGCTACCATACTTGTATACGGAGAATCATTGCGAGAATTGAAAAGCTTATTTTACAACTTCTACACGTTAATGAACATTTTTTCCCCCTCACCCCAACATGTTAACTTGAGATAAATAATCACGAATAATTATTTCGTGAGTATAAGACGTAGCATAGAAATTACAGAAGGGTCCGGTATTGTAAATTCTTGCCTTAATGAATAATAGGGGTGTGCTGGACAGAATTTTTTGGGTCGGGACGGTAATTTTTTTAAATCCCGACATTCAGGACTGAAAAATTTGCAATTTCCCGACCAAGTCGGAAAATTTTCTGGACGGGAAATGTTCGAAATTTCCCGAAGCACTGGAAATCTCGAATTTTACAAGTCATTTTCACTTTAAGTGATTGTTTTTGCATTTCTAGAATAAAAACTTACAACTTTCGATAAGTTCCAGAAACTTACAAGGCAGAAAACGTCGATAATTAACGACTTTTTAAAGTAAAGAATCCAGCACACCCCTAATGAATAACGTTGAGTCGTTTACTGTTGATTATGTTATTTGAAGTCATACATGCTGCTGCTGTGAAGAGATAGATGTTGGTTGGTGATGCTGTATTTCCTGCAGTCTTTAACAATTTTGGTCCCATTTTATTTCCCTTTTTTGTTTTTGTATCACTTAACATTGAAAATATTCTTTCCGTTTCCGCGTTAGAATGCGGCAATGTTAGCACTATTTTCGCGAGAGTGGAAATGTTTTCAAAAAGGAACTTGCCTTGAAAGTTTTTGGTAACCGATAACATGTTCCAAAATTGTGATGGAGATTTGTTAGTTAGTTCTTTTTTCTCCTCCTCGCTAAAGTATCCAGATAAACTAATTCATAAAATGTAATTTACCAAGATTGAAAAAAGTACCTACGTTTTCCCTCATTTGGCAAAATCTGTCCCTACGTTCCTACGCGGGCGAAATTTAGTGAAAAGTCCCTATGCGGAGGGACATGTCCCTACGGTTGGCATCACTGCCGACACGTGCAGTATGAAGCGCCCTCTCGCGGCTGACAACTCACCCAACCCCCGATAAGCTGCAGGCGCTGTCGCGACAACTGAGGATAAAGCAGCGATGACTAATCTAAGATTAGATGTCAGAAATAAGGTGCCAGAAATATTTGTAATTGCGAGGGCACCTTTTTCTGCAATCCTTGCGACAAGTTAAGTGCTTATTTCAATTGTAATTGTAACTGTAATTGTGAAAAGTGGAAACATTAGAAAACAAGCGGTTTCTGTTACGGACTTCCTGTAATGCAATTTGCCGGGACCTGTTGCATGAAGAGTCCGCCGAACGGCCGACACGCTGGCGGTGAACGACTGAAATAACCTCCCTGTATTTATTATTAAGTACGAATACATTGACATCGGACACGTAAAGTGGTTTCAACATCACAAGAAATAGTAAATTTACCATTCATCTGGGAAAAGAAAGATGACATGAAGCATACAAGAAATAAAGTTGACATTGGCATACAAACATATCTACAGACCCTCAATTTTGTGTTTGAATAAAAAATACTAAAGTTTATAAAATAATTTACAAAAGTTTTATGAAATTTTTTTGAAGCATCAGTGTTACCATCTCATAATAATAAACATTTGTGAAAATTTTCATTATCATTTATTTTTTAAAAAAAAATTTCGCAGAATGGCCATGCAAGAGAATCCCCCAACCCAAAGACAGATGGAAAATCATCTAAATATGTCTTTGGAAACTGTTAACTGCACCTTGCACCTGCATACTGGTGGTGGCTTGTGTTCATGGGAGTGTTCTCGTCCCCTTTGTTGGAGAACCGAATGCTGGGGCCATGCAATCCTTATACTTGCCAATCACATTCTTGAATAAAGTCAAACGAACGTCACAATCCTTGCTCTTACACTACTTCCTGATCATTGACACACTGAACTTTGCGTCATAAAGGGCTACAACATAACTTTCCCAAAAGAGACTCAGTTTTGGCAGCATTTTCGGGCAAGTGAGAAAACACAAACACTTGAAAAGTTATACAACGTACTCCTCCCAAAAGTGGCTCAGTTTGGGCGGGATTTTTGGCCCAGTGAGAAAACACAACCACTCTTTTACAGCTCACACACTACACTGACAAACTTGCCCGACCAAGGTTGGGTGAGTTCATTCTGAGCAGGGGGGGGGAAGGAATCATGTTTGGTCAAATATATGCTGAACAGCCTTTGTATAACACTGTTGTTATTTATTCCATGATCCATGTTGAAAAATAAAAAAATGGAATTCCCTTTAAAATCTAGTCTCTAAACATAACCAATTTGAAACTACTAAAAACACTGAAAATTATATCGTGACAAATTTGGGTCCTTTGTATTCTGTATTGAAGTTTTTTTAGGTAGCCTGTTACTACAGGCTAGCTGGATCAATACCAGGTTAAATAAAAGGGTGTTATATTTTTTCATCATGTAAGTTGATGTACTTGACACACATTTTTTGTTGACTCTCGATTGTATTCCTTGCAGCCCAGTGTTCATCGATAGCACTGCAGACATGGAGAAGTCGGTAAAGCGCCTGCTGTGGGGAAAGTGCATCAACGCTGGACAGACATGCATTGCCCCTGACTATGTCCTGTGCTCGAAAGAAGTCCAGCAAAATCTCATCTTTCACATGAAGATTTTATTGCAAGAGTGGTACGGAAACAGCATTAAGGAATCTCCCGATCTCGGCCGTATTGTGTCGGATAGGCATTATCAGTAAGTAGTAAATCAAAAAATGTCTTCTCGTCATGTAAGTGTATCTGATCATTTGTATAATGAAGCTGTAGTTTATATACGAGGGTTACAGGAAAAGTCGTGGCAACAATTGAACCAAGACAGCTTCACTTTTTGGTCAAAATTGTTTTTTTGCTGTAATCTATCATGAAAAAATGCTCTTATCTGCTGGTGCAAGAATCGGACAGCTCCACAGATTGGTTGCGTAGTGGGAATGGAAAGGAGTTATCTGGCGTGTTTCTGCCGGTGCATGATTGCAGACAGCTCCTGGAGCAGTCTGGTTCTTGCAGCGGCTATAGTTCAGTGTTCGGCCACTCGGCGGTGTGCAGCAGTTGCTATCGAGACCGCACACTTCAATATGTATGTTACCGTTGTTTCTAGCTATTGCACGTTAATACCCCTGGATGGGTACTTCTTCGACATTTCATTATTTTATTTAGTTTTTCGTGTCTCGTGAAAACTTTTGGAGCTGTCTGGTTCTTGGACTGGTGTCTTCAATTTTTTTCCACGATAATGCGGGCCAGGCAAGAAATTGTAAAATATACGAGGGACATTCCGAAAGTAAGTTTAATAATTTTTTTCAGAGGGAAGCTGTATTACAAAGTGAGAAAACACATTGCCATAACGAAAGACAATCTTTCCTGAATTGACGATTGAAGGAGCGATGACGCATGCGCAGAGTGCCGAAGAATAGAGATAAGCAGCAGACCGACGTGCCCGAGTGCAAACTAGTATGGCAGAAAGACGTGTGCTGGAAACGTCACAAATGGAAGTGTGTGCTGTCGTGTGCTATGAATGGGCGCACGGGACTAGTGTTTAAAATATTCATCGATGCCTACAGAGTGTCTATGGAGACGACGTTGAGTGGTTTTGTTCGTGGACGACAATGCAAGACACCACACAGCAAGGGTCACTGCAGAATCGTCGTCTGGGATGGGAGAGATTGAATCACCCTGCCTACAGCACCGATCTTGCTTCATCAGACTTCCACCTTTTTCTGCGTTGACGTCAGCACTATCAGGACGTCACTTCAGAAGCAACGAAGAGGTGCAACAGGCTGTGAAGAACTTCCTTAAATCGCTGAGCACCGTACCAGGAGGGTTTCTTCAAATTGATTTCACGGTACGACAAATATATCCGTGTCTGTGGCGACTATGTGGAAAAATAGCCAAAAGAATGTGTTTTGGTATGGCATTGTA
Source organism: Lepisma saccharinum (assembly GCF_977018435.1). Classification (NCBI taxonomy): domain Eukaryota; kingdom Metazoa; phylum Arthropoda; class Insecta; order Zygentoma; family Lepismatidae; genus Lepisma; species Lepisma saccharinum. Next base: position 4,033,196 of record NC_139258.1, read on the forward strand.
TTCTTCTGTTTGTAATAAAGCTTCCCTGTGAAAAAAAATGACGAAACTTACTTTCGGAACGTCCCTCGTACAATTGGAAGGTCATGATATATGTTAACGTTTCATGTATGAATTTTGAACAACATAGAGATCTGTATCAGGATATGTGCAGTCACAGGTCATCCTGAATGTTGCATGTCGGCAGTTGCATCTTTCCATGCCCGAATGCTGCTGCCCACCTCGCAACAATTCAGTATGGTAGAGCGTCATTTCTAAAGCTTCCACAAGCTCGGTGTGACATTCTCTCGCATTCCTTCCTCGGAGAACTGCTATTTTCACATAAGAACACTGTTCACGCCAGGTCACATTCATCCTGCATGACTGTTAAACACGCGCGGACTTCCCACTTCCCTCAGTTCAATATCTTTGCAGCCACAGCCATCTAGTGGTGTCCAATGTATATTTTAAAATTTCTTGCCTGACCTGTAATATCGTGGAAAAAAATGGTTACCATAACTTTTGCTGTAACCCTCGTACATTATGCATTGCAGTTCTTTGTGGTTTGAACAAAATCACGGTTCTGCAACATTTGAAAGAGATCATGGAAAGGTTGGAGTATGAGTGATACTCTGGCTGTCTCCGCAGGCGTTTGGTGTCCCTCATGAAGGATGCAAAGGTTGCCATTGGTGGAGAGTGTGACCCTTCGGAGCGCTTCATCTCACCCACCGTGTTGGTGGACGTGAAGCCTTCAGATCCCATCATGCAGGAGGAAATATTTGGACCAATTCTGCCCATGATTACGGTGGAGAATGCGTACGAAGCCATCAAGTTCATTAACAGCCGGTAAGTCATACTTTAGAGCATGCTTATAATAGTAAGGAGCCTTGTAATCAAGAGGTCCCGGGTTCGATATCAGGCTGAGGCATATAGTGGTTCAGATCCCACTTTAAACTGTAGGTCCAGCCCCAATTAGGCTATCTGTGTATAAAGTGGACTCAAAACAAGAAGTCAATCTCTTTGTAAAGAATGAGATGTCTCAAAGCTCTATTGGCAAGCATACATATTTAATAGAATCTTTGCCTTCTCTCTCTCTCTCTCTCACTCTCTCTCTCTCTCTCTCTCTCTCTCTCTCTCTCTCTCTCTCTCCTTTTTTCTTTCCCTTCTTCTTTTTTCTTTTTTACAGAGAGAGAGAGACAGATTGATTTTTTAAATTTATATTAGAGGGGAACACTGATTAAGTTCCCAGATTTTACATTTTCCTGTATTTTATTTATTTATTATTACTTTATTGGACAGTGTGTTAAAATATTATAAACGAGCTTATCATTCCGTGTATTATTTTTAGAATCTTATTTCTTAATCTTGCTTATTTTTTCAGATTTATTTCATTATTTTGGTAACAACAAGTTTTAAAACTTTCTTCCACTTTAACACTTTACATTCCAGACAATATTGTATACCCTGTACCAGGTAACTGTAGAGCAGGTGAACGAGAATAAGTCTCTGCGCAAGTAGTGACTTGAGATGGCTCCACCAATGAACAGTGAGAGGAACGGGACTGCATAATGGACGACTGGAGTTACCCGGCTTTCACCACTTGATTTCCGTCCTCTTTCTCTGCTGCTATGTGCGGCCCTGCTCCACAGTTAGCTGGGACTGTGTATTTCTGTTTTAATCATTCTACTTAATATCTTTCTTAAACTGTTGGTATTTCATTTACAGTGATTCACTTTGTAAATTCTGTGTGAATTTTAACTTTAGTGCTTTCGAACTTTGGCACCTTCAAGATCGTTATTTTCCCTTTCGTAATGTTTGTTATATTAACCATGTGTCTGACAATTGCTACAGATTCTAAAGGTGTTTCATAAGTCCCCGTACCCCTACTTGCACGCATCATGTTGCAACTGTGTTGAAATTTGACCAGTATTTGGTTTCTTGGAAATTGTTTTCGTGGTTGGCATCCGTGCTCTGAAGGTCGCATGAAACCATAGCTAGAGGCATGCAAATTTCGTTTTTGACGGAAACACAAAATATGAAATAACATGCTGTAATGTTAATTTTTCATGTTTCTGAAAGGTGTGAGGTTCATTTTCCTACCCTGTTTTGTCACGAAATAATGTGAAATGAACTGCAAAATGCGAAATATACTCTTAAACACGAAATTTATCGTTTATATACCGATCTGACACTTTGTGAAGTATTCTGCGAGTTAATCAATTCACGGAAAATTGGTTAATTCTGCTATAAAGATTTGAGAAGCAAAAATGGACCCCTTTACACAGGAATAAACTTAATACTCTGGTAACTACATAACTGTGCTATTAGAAGGGGTAAGTTTATTTTGTGTAATAAGTGCAGTTTTTAAATCAAATTTAGGATTATATTCACAATTTCAAAGCCAAAATGTCATTTTATATACCACTTTTGATGTGATTATTCACCGCTATAGCACCGAAATTTTATTTTATTTACCGCTTTTGAAACCGAAATAGACTCTCTTTTTGTACAGAAGTTTTGCTTTTTAATGTACCAAAAATATGTGCCTCTAACCATAGCTGATGTGAGTGGATGAAGTTACAGTGCTGAGAAATGGTTACTGACGTGTGTGTAGGTGTACACGGTAATGCAAGTTCCTAAGTATGATGTAATTTAAATAAATAGATACATATGTTATAACAAATAGGGGTATGGGTATTTCTTGGATACTCTGTATAATCTTTCATGTCTTATTTTCTTTGACGATGCACAATTCTTTACGTTTTTATTGTTTCTAAAATTTTGCAGTTTAAGTGTTTATCACCCTCTATAGGCACTGCAACAGCTAAAATTATATGTGATATACAGAATACTAATTTTGGGATGCTAATGTACATCATATATGTAAATTGTTTTTCTGCATGAATAAGTCTGTGTTGGCTGGATCTTTGTCAGAGGCATTTACAAAGATATCCTTTGTTTCGAAAGGTGTTGGTTATTTTCTACATTCTCAACATGTTGATCAGTTTTAGAATGTTTACAGAATGTTCACGAAAATATTCATATGGAATGTATTTACAGTATTTGCCATATTATTGGACTCATTAGTTGATAAAATGAAACTCACTTTATGTTTAGCAATGTGACAGATTTAATGTTCTGTGATACTCATTGCATTGTTATACACACTGCAAGTACTGTCAGTACTTCGTATGACAACCTTTGACTCTTTTCGAGCCCATTTTAATCACTGTTTCTGTACAATTCCTTTATCACTCTTATTTCATCACTCTTATTTCTAAACTTCAAACCACGTGGTTTATGAAATTACATGTTGCTATGGAGATACAAATAAAGAACACCCTTACAACAACCAGAAATAATGTATTTTCTTTGTTATAACCAAACAAATAGCATAAATACGAGGGTCATCCAGAAAATAAAGACCGTTTGGTTATACAAAATGAAAACACAATATTTATTAAAAAAAACAATTCTGTTACATACCTGAAGCTTCCTTCACTTCTCTACATAATCACCTCCTACATTTAAACATTTGTCGTATCTGGGCACGAGCTTCAGAATTCCCGTGTTATACTCTTCATTAAGCCAGGTGGTCACTGCATTCTCCAACTCTTCATCACTTCCAAAACGTTTACAGTCCAGAAACTCTTTCAGCTTAAGGAAAAGGTGGAAATCGCTAGGAGCAAGGTCTGGGCTATAGGGTGGATGATCAAAAATTACGCCTGTCTTGCAAGATTCTGTTGTTCACTGCAGTCTTCAGGTATTCTGTGATGAGTGATGGGCATCCAGGTCGAGTTTCATCATGCACATTTGTTCGTCCATTGTTGAACATTTCACACCATTTTCTCACATTTCTTTCGTTCATTACATTATCACCATACACTGCTTTCAGTTGCCGGTAAATTTCTGCCGGTTTCACCTTTTGAGCGTTCAGAAATTGAATAACACTCCTTACCTCACAGTCGGCAGGATTTTCCATCACGCAGTTCATTTTGACCACCCCAACTGCGCAAGGACGACTTCTTGCAACCTCCACTCACAGCGTTATGAGCACAGCTGTTACGGAAGCCAGTTGACCCTGAAAAGTGAAAAAGGAGTGAGCTGCGTGGCAGAAATGCGCGAACGGTCTTTTGTTTGAATGCAGTGACCACCTGGCTTAATGAACTGGAGGCAGAAGAGTATAACATTGGAATTCTGAAGCTCGTGCGCTGATACGACAAATGTTTAAATGTAGGAAGTGATTATGTAGAGAAGTGAAGGAAGCTTCAGGTATGTAACAGAATTGTTTTTTCCAATAAATATTGTGTTTTTCATTTTGTATAACCAAACTGTCTTTATTTTCTGGATGCCTCTCGTAATATGGTAAACAATGTACGTATTGTTCCAGACATTTTTGCAAATATGCAAAGAACCGTGCTGCCATCTGCTTTTGGGACACAATAAAAGAAAGGATTGTGGGAAACGATTATATCGAAGCAGACAAACAGTTTAATCCCATAAAAAGTTATAACAATTGTCAAATATATTTAGTTAACACTTTCAAAACAAGGAAATGTACTTCTTTTTTACAATGAGTCCAATAAGTTGGCCAATACTGTACTATAGAAAAAAACACCTTTTTTAAAAAAGTATTTCACATATGTAAACATCCCTTTACAAAACCATTCCACATAATAAAATAGGAAAAATAGAAATTCATGATTCTTGCAAGAACAGATTTATTTTAAAACAAGTTGTTTCTGGTGCAGGTCTGTAGCCCGTTAGCCTTGAAGACTAACTGAAAAGTCTATAGATAACCTTAATTTGTTTTCACAAAGCTCACTTTTTATAATTTAATATTCCCTGTTGAAATACATATATTTTAGACCCTTTGCCATGTATTTTAAGGTTAAGAATGATCAGTTACGGTGTTAATACTTCAGCAACATAATAATGTTATGATAATTGGTAAATTTGCCCATTAAGGTAAATAACTACACAAACCTAATTTAAAATTTAACTGAAATGGAATACACAGTGCGACAATTTGAAATCGAGACTGGTGCTATAAAAAATAAACATGTGCGGACAATACCCTCCTGCATCCACACATTGTTGCGCTCTGCCTTACAGTGCATGGAAGGATTTCTGGAATTCGTTTTGTGTAATGCTGTTTGAAATCATTGTCGTGGCCTTCTTGATTGTTGGTGCATCATCAAAATAGGAACATTTCAGTGGAGCTCTCAGTTTAGGAAATAGAAAATAATTACACAGAGCCAGATCTGGCAAATAGGCTAGGTGTGACAACACACAGATTGCTTTTCGAGTCAAAAAGTCCTTCACAATCGGAGCCTTGTGACTTTGAGAATTGTCATGAAGCAGATGCCAGCTACCATCAACCCAGTACTTGAACCTCACACGTGTTATTCTTTGTACAAACGTTTCAGTATCTCAAGATGAAATCCAGCAGTAACAGTCTGTCTGTTATTTCGATCTTCAGTAATTATTGTCCTCACTTTCTCGACAAGTTGCGGTGTTCTCACTGTCCTTGCTGCACCTGGATGTTCGTCGTCTTTTAATTGACTTCCGCCCTCCAATGAAATGCCTGTGCCATTCGAATACATGCCTATGGGATAAACAATTGTCCCCATACACTTGGTGAAACATGTGAAATGTTTCCTTAGCAGTCTTACCCAGCTGTGCACAAAACATGTTTGGGTTTTGTTCCATGTTGAAATCACAATGCACTTTCACGACATGTGCCCACACGCAACAATGTTGCTCAAGATCCACGATCTCTGCACGGTGGCGCCACCTACAGAGGATAAAGAAAATAGTCTCGATTTCAAATTGCCGCACTGTGTATGTTTGTTTTTCACAAAGTTGCCTTTAATCGTATTAAGTATGCTCAGATTATTTTTTCTTATGTTGGTATCCCTGACCACAATAGCTGTTCAAAGAATACAAAATTGTTTTATGTATGTGAGCTGCTTGAGCAGAAATTCTCTTTGTCTCTATAACTTATTCCTTCTGTTGAAACAATTGCTGGACCAATTCCAACAAATAGGATGGTTAGTTCTGGTTTGCTGATAATAACTGGAGAATTCAAATTAATCAGTCAGCCAAATAAAAGTTATAGCTGTCTCCATTGTGTAACTTGAAGATGCCACAAGGGTGATCAGAACAGAAGGTTAGCACTGTGTGATGATGCAGGGTATAGGTTCAAATCCTGGGCTGGGCATCAGTGTTGTATGCGAGTGCCCCTTCATCAATTTCATCATTCATTCTACTTACTGTGATTACGAGGGCTAGGATTTTTATGACTTGGCATATTTTTTTTGTAAGGGTGATGTGTTCCCTAAATACGAGGGGCGTATCATAAAGAATTACACTTTATTGTATTCGATACATACTGACATAGATACATTTAATCGGCTATATGCACTTTCTCAACATAGTCCCCCTGGAGCTGTAGACACTTACGCCAGCGGTGTGGAAGTCGTTCGAGACCATTTTGAAACCAGTTCTTTGGAGTTGTGTTCACCCATCGCCTCATGGAGTTCCTCACAATTGTTGAAATGGTGACCACGCAGGGGCTTCTTCATGGCGCCAAACAAGTGAAAATCGGACGGTGCCAAATCGGGAGAGTGTGCTGGATGTGGTAACACTTGAAACCCAGTCGGTCAATAGCAGCTGTTGTTTCACGACTGGTGTGCGGCCGGGCATTGTCATGTTGGAGAAGCACACCTTTGCCCCATTTGCCTTGCCTCTTCTTTTGAATTGCACGACGCAACCGCGTCAGTGTTGCCACGTAGACTGCACTGTTAACGGTGTTTCCCCTCGGTAGCCAATCAATGAGGATGATGCCATCACTATCCCGAAACACAGTGGCCATTTTTTTCCCAGCCGTGGGCGCTGTTTTGAATTTCTTGGGTGGGGGGCTACCCTTATGTTTCCACTGCATGGATTGGGATTTGGTTTTCGGTTCGTGGTAATGCAGCCACACTTCATCACCTGTCACAAGCTTCCCCATGAAATCAGCTGGATTCTGGTCGTAAAGTTCCAAAAGCTCCCTGGAAATGTCTACGCGTTGTTGTTTGTGGCATGCGTTAAGATATTTCGGTACCCACCGAGCTGACACTTTACCCATTTTCAAGTCACTGTGCACAATGCATTGCAGGGTTCGTCTGCTTAATCCCGTAATCCTCTCCAGTTCCGTAAACGTCACACGCCTGTTCTCCAGTATGACATTTTCCACACGCGCGATGTTTGTGTCTGTTTTCACACTCACATGTCGCCCTGGACTCTTTCCCTTCTCCGTCGACGTTTGACCGTTTTTCCAGCCAGTTACCCAATTATACACAGTTTTCCGTGACACTGCATACTCGCCACACACAGCCACTAACCGTCTATGGATACGTGCCGTTGTTTCCCCTTCCTTGCACAAAAAACAACTCGTCCATCGTTGACCACGTTCATCTTGTTCCATGTTGTCCGCAACAGCACACGTGACGTTGTGCTTCGACGGCTGCACAGGCCACAGACTGCACACTGTCACACGGTGCTGCCACCTGGCGGTAGACAAGGTACCTATGTGCCCATCCTGCGCAGTGCGTGGAATTACGCCATTTCATTTTGCATTAAAAGAATAAAGTGTAATTCTTTATGATACGCCCCTCGTATATAGAAATTCATATTTTGAAGGTGGGTCTTAAGGGCATATTTGGCCATATTTGGTCATTTCTGCATGATAGAGCATATTTTGATGGATTTTCGGTCATATTCAGCATATTTTTGCATTTTCAAGAAATATGCAGTCATTTTCGAAGTGGATTCATTCTTACTCCCATGTTTACTCGAGAGTTGTTTTTTTCTTTCGACTGCAGCAACATCTTTTTCATTTTCATTTCAAAATTTAGAGAAAGTATTCATTGTGCATTGCAACTCGGGCCCATAAAGTGAACTAAACATAGTACGTATGTGGAAATATCTCAACATTTAGATATTGATGTTTGAAACAGTCCAGTTATAAGGGTATATTTTTCAAACTATAGTGCATATTTTGTAAAATTTTAGGCCATAAGAGCATATTTTATTTTGCATATTTTGGTGATTTTTAGGTCATAAAAGTCCTAGCCCTAGTGAATACCCAAAAGTGGCAGAAAAGTGACCCTAAATATCAAATCAAATCAATCGGATCCAAAAGGTTAGCTCATTGGCTATTGACTCCTTACTATAAAAAGGAGATTAATTTATTACCTACGCGAAGTTTCGTGTTTCCGCCTTGGATAGTTTTTTTCTTTGATTCATTTCAAAGGCTCGATGCCTTCATTCACTAAGGGTACAGCAATTGGGAGCAGAAAGCACAGCAGATGATGCAAGCCAGGAAACGCACCCCAGTGCCACCAAGTGAGAGAAAATGCAACTACCACCTCCCAGGAACTAACAAAGAAGTGAGACCCTACCATCTCCGTTCCAGAATGAAGCGAGCCTTTGAAATTAATTTATCTAATTGTGCAACATTGAAACACAAAACTTCACGCAGGTAATAAGGTTGTTAGCTCTCAAGAGCTTGGAAGCATATCCGGAACTGACTAGCTGATATCCCCAGAGAGACACTCTTTACTCAGTATATTTTTTATCAGCCAATCAGAGGTTGATTTTTGTCTGCTGAAGTCTGCATCAACCAGGAAGGCAAGGCCATGTGAAAACACATACAAAAGAAGCAAACGACAGTGAACCCCAGTTGGCAATTCTTCACCTCCATTTCTATAAGGAAGGGAAATTTGTAACGATGACACTCCTATCACATTCTTTGCTTGTTTAACTCTTTCGCTGCGGTCGTCGCTTTTATGCACAGCATGCCAGGTGCCTTGCTCCGCGGAAGTCGCATTATTGCGAGTTCATACTTCCACTCGCTGCGGGTGTCGCATTTCTGAAGTATGTCGCTTTTAGTAGCATTCTGACATCTGTTGATAGTATTTTGAAATATTTGAACTTGTAGTTTTGTTTTTATCTATGATGTCGCTAATTACGCCTCCGTTTAGAATTGTTTGACATACGAGCATTGAGTGCTCTGACATGTCAGTTTCAAATGCATGTTTGAATGTAAACAACATGGCTGCGTCAAGTCGTCAACACTTGTCTGATAATGATGTTACTCAACTGTTATTTGCCAACTCAGAATCAGAAGGTGAATTGAGTTGTGACAATAATAGCGACAGTTTTTATGAGACTTCAAGTGGTGACAGTGATTGTGTAGTGTCTGATGAAGAATTTGTACCGCCGTCCGTAACATCATGGAGCAGAGTGCAAAACAGCATTGATCTAGGTGCGGGAATTTCAAAATTTTTCAAAATATCATACCACCAGGGACTACAGAATGGTTTGCCAGTGCAAGGAATGACTTTTGTAAGTTCTCTCTCATATATAATGCAATGTAATTGTGAAAACTATTTTGTTATAAAAGAATATATTTTCAAATTTAATTACGCAGCCAAGGGATATTATGTGCCAGAGAATTCCGCAGCGAAAGAGTTAAAGCTTAGCGATTGTGCCCCCTAAGCTAATCTAAAAGTTTAGTGTTTTGCAAAATCCTGAGATATTAAAATTGCAACTACAGAAACAATCGGTAAAGTTTGAAACTCCTCACAGTCTTCAAAGTTGTTTTTAAGAGGAACTAATAATTCATAATTGGGAAAAGAGAGATGCGGTAGTATATAAATACGGAGAAACAGTACTCACTTTTATCCGCGAAGCTGTTTTTTCTTCTTTTTCGATTAATTTCAGTGGCCACCATCATCGTTGGAACTTGCTGTGCTGTTGCTTGGCATGCATCTTTTGTTTGTAGTTCTCTGGCTGCCGCTAGGTGCGCTGTTGTTAACTGTGCATCCCCCCCTTGATAACCCAGGTGTATACGATGCAGTGAATGCAAGGCTCATTACATCGGCAGGTCCATCAGATCTGTCAGTGAAAGAATCCAACAGCACCTAGCAGATGCGAAAAAAGCCCAACCCACCACTGGTCTTGCTAAACATATCAAATACAATAGCCATAAAATTAAAAAGATTCAAGTCAAACACACTGCCCTCATGCTCGTAGACACCAAAATCAAGGAAACTCACGCCATAATGCACTTCCCACACGAGCTAAACATCGATAGCAGGCAAGCGCACCACACTTGGATTCCCCTGCTGCAACAGTTATCGCCCGAAAATAGCAGACGCACAGTTAACAACAGCGCACCTAGCGGCAGCCAGAGAACTACAAACAAAAGATGCACGCCAAGCAACAGTACAGCAAGTTCCAACGAGGATGGTGGCAGTGGCCACTGAAATTAATAAAAAAAGAAGAAAAACAGCTTTGCGGATAAAAGTGAGTACTAGTTTCTCCGTATTTAGGAACTAATAAGTTATGGAAACAAACGAATTTCAACCAGTTGCTTGCAAATTCCACAATTTTTTACTTCATCTAAGACCAAGCATTTCCTTACACATGAGATCAGCATGGAAGAAAATACTCTGAGCAGTGAGATATTTTATGTTTTCAGTCTTGATGAAATTGTGTTTCAGTGTGAATAATGTTGTATGACGCATTGTCTCTTTTACCCCCCAGCGAAAGCCCCCTGACACTTTACGTGTTCTCAAGTGATAAGGCCATCCAAGACTTAGCGTTATCACATACGAGGAGTGGTACGGTTTGCATCAATGACACCATTGTACACTTGTCTGGTGAGTCTCACAAGCCATCAGCCAATTCCTTCTTCCCTGTATCTACCCCAAGGCTATAGGGAACAGATGTCACTCATTACAGCGCGTACCACTTTTTTCAATGTTGAATGGTTGGTTTTGAAACAACAGTTTGAGCTAACACAAGCACCAATCCTGTTAACAAATTTCAGACGTTTCAGGAGAACACACGCTCCCTTCATCACACATTTATTTTCATTTAGACTAAACATTCAGTTATAACAATGGTTAGCAATTTTTTAAACAAAAATAATCCCTTATATAATGGATGTTGTCAATGTTACATTGTTGTAATATAGCAACTTAACTGTGAAAGGAAGCAGTGGCCACGGTGGCTCAGTCGATAACGCGTCTGACTACCATGCTAAAGGTCCCGGGTTCGATCCCCGGCCGGTTCAAATCCGGGAACTTTTCTAACAATGGAAGCGGCCCCGGTGCCCACCCAGCGTCGAATAACATGGGTACCTGGGGGAAACCCTGGGGGGTAAAGGTGGTCAGGGGCATGATGCTGATCACATCACCCCCACTCACGACCGGATCAAGAAAGTGTGGGGCGTTACCCCCACACCCCCTATACGCCTTCATGGCGTGGTGCTATGCACAGGGGAGCACTTTACTTTTACTTTTACTGTTTTATTTTTATTTCAGATAAAAAAAATTTGATCACATTATTTTTATTTAAAATTATGAATTTCTGTTACATTTAACAGAAAACATAGAGAGACTTTGTGAAAACAAAGACGACTTTGAATTACCTGATGAAATTTAGGATTCATAATTTAAAATAAAAATAATGTGATCAAAATTTTTTTTATCTGAAATGAAAATAAAACAGACTGCTTCTTTTCACAGTTAAGTTGCTATATTACAACAATGTAACATTGACAACATTCATTATATAACTGATTCTTTTTGTTTAAAAAATTGCTAACCATTGTTATAGCTGTATCTTTAGTCAAAATGAAAAGAAATGTCTGATGAAGGGAGCGTGTGTTCTCCTGAAATGTCACAACGAAGAACTGTTTTCTTATGCTTGTAATAACCATAAACTACAGGAAAATAACTTTGGATTGTTATAAGAAAAAAAATGTTTCACTGTTCGTTCAGTTGTTAGGCTCCAGAAATAAAATGATAGGCATTAAAAAAACTTCTTATCTCTTTGCCGATATTTTATTCTCTCTCTGCATACTCTTAATTTTTCAGCCTCCCCAATGGCACAGTGGTAGCGTCGTCACCTAGTAATCAATGGGTCCCTGGTTCGATTAACCGGTGGAGCCATATAGTGTTTCGGATCCCACTTTAAACTGTAGATCCAGTCCTGATTAGCCTTACTGTGCATAAAGTGGACTTTAAAGTAACATATCATTAATTTATTCCAATGTTTGTGCGGCGAATGTAATTGTGTAAGACTGGAGTGACATCTGTTCCGTTTCTGAGACAATTGGTGAAGGTGAATGTCTTCTTTGCTCGGATACACTTCTATCACTTGCACTGCATGTACACAGAACGAGCACCTTTTTTCATTATTATTAATTTAAACCTCACACGAAGTAAATTGTTACATTGAGACTCGTTGTCAATGTTATCTTACATTTTCTTGACTTAAACTGCTTTTTTCTGTAGATTTGTATTTGTATTCATGATACTAGTCACACCAAGGACTGTTTGAACCAAATGTCAACGTTAGCCAATTGATGTGCATCAGCGGACATTAACAGTACACTTTTTTTTCAGAATTTTTTCTTTAATTTTTCTCATATCTTTTGTAGATTAAGCTCTATTCCATGCAAATAGACTCTAGTATTGGCTACAAGTATGCATGCAATTTTTTTCAAGCTAGATTTTCTGATACGAATCACAGTTAGGGCCTCCCCAATGCACAGTGGTAGTGTCATCACCTTGTAATGAAGGGGTTTGATACCCGGTGGAGGCACGTAGTTGTTCAGATCCCACTTTAAACTATAGGTCCAGTCCCGATTAGCCTTACTGTGCATAAAATTGACTTAAAACACCAAATCAACCAACAAATCACAGTTAAGATAGAGGCGTGAGTTTATTTGCATTTAGTTACAGAGCACCAAAGTGTGGGTTCAAACTGTTTTTGCTTTCTAAGCTAACCACTGAATGAAGTGTATACAAGGTCTCTTCACCAAGGAATAAGCAACTCTAGGATATGGAAATACAAAGTTTTAGAATATTACATGTAAAAAAAAAAAATTAAAAAAATTCTGAACATTTATACACTATATAGCCAAAAGTCACTGGACACCAAAGTGAATGTGGGCTCGGGCCATTAGTTTTGGTCAATGGCAACATGAACAGTGGTGTTTATGAGGACATTTTAGACAATAGCATCCTGCCCACACTGCGACAACAGTTTGGAATTACCCTTTTCTGTATCAACATGATAATGCCTCTGCCCATAAAGCAGGATCCATTGCATCATGGTTTGAGGACAATCTGGTGGATGTGCTTAGCGGGTCTGCTCAAAGCTCCGACTGGAACCCCATACAACATATTTGGGATGAACTGGAGTGTCGGTTGCGTGCCAGACCCACTGGACCGAAAACCATCCATGAACTATTCACGAGGCTACAGGATGAATGGAAACAAATTCCACTAGCAATATACCAGAACTTAGTAGAAAGCCTGCCTGAAGAGTAAATGCTGTAATGATAGCGAAAGGAGGTCCGTCATCTTTTTAGTTACCTGGCTGGTGTCTTTGGAATGAGCAGCACTGGGTGTCTGGAGACTTTTGGGTATATAGTGTACTTTATAAAGGAGTAAATGTTTCTTGCAGCGAACATAAACTTTAGTGTCCAGATGGTCGATTTTGGAACCTCTTCAGCTTCCATGACACCAACTAGCCTCTTGCATAGTCATTTTCTATCGTGGTCTACAATTTAGCTAGTGTGGGTGCACTTGCTGAACCTCTCACACTTGCCCCACCCTCCCCTATTATTAACAAGTGCCATTTGAAAAGATTTCCCTTTTGTTACTATTGGATAAATTGAAGATAAAGGACTGTAACTCCTCAACCACTGCATCTTTTTGAGAAATTTAAAATGTACATGTAAGAGTGGTCGTGGTGGCTCAGTCGGTAACGCATCTGACTACCATGCTCAAGGTCCCGGTTATGATCCCCGGCCGGTTCAAATCCGGAAACTTTTCTAACGTTGCCCACCCAGCGTTGAATAACATGGGTACCTTGGGGGAAACCCTGGAGGGTAAAGGCAATCAGGGGCGTGGTGCTGATCACATCACCCTCACTCACGACCGGATCAAGAAAGTGTGGGGTGTTACCCCCACACTCCCTATATGCCTTCATGGCGTGGTGCTAAGCACAGGGGAGCACTTTACCTTTTACCTTTTACATGTAAGAATGAGTAAAAAGCAACATTTTAAGCAATATACGACAATTAAGGGTCCAGGGGGTATGCCATTTTTTTAAAAAATATCTAAATTTTCTTCTTGAACACTAATTATTGGGAAGCAGAATGTACAAATTTTACCTTAGCTAAAAACACTATCTAAGAAAGAAAACAAAACCGATTTCATTTCTGTACGACAATTATTTCTCAAGCTAAGATTTTTTTTGCAATTTGCCGCAAGTTTGAAAAACGCCAGCTTAGAAAGGTGCCGGTTTCAACGGGAATACACTCACGTGAGGCTCTCTCCACTAAAGGGTCATAGGCATAGGAAAATGTATATTTGAATGTTTTTTTCCTAAATGAAATTGATTTAACAAAGCTAAGCAGGCTGTAGTCATTGCTAGAGAAAATTTGCATGAGTTGTATAAATCCCACCTTGCATGCAATACCCGTAGCGTATCCTTATAATTATTTTTATTATTTTAACTCTTCTTCCTTATATATTTTCTGTACATGTAAATACTATATCCTACTTTTCACTTGGTGCAGGGAAAATCCTTTAGCTTTCTACGTCTTCTCACAGAATATGGAGAGCATAGATTTGCTAGCCAGTAGTGTTCCTTGTGGAGGGATTACGGTTAATGATACTATTATGCATGGTTCAGGTAACTAATACAGTTTTACTTTCTAATGGATAAGAGTAATGATTATATACGTGTAAGTGTTACAAATAGTATTATTTATAGAGCTGAGCCAATACCAGTGATATTGGTATCTGTCAGTAGCGGCTCGTGCCTAAAATAACAGGTGAAGAAGTACAGGGTGGCCAGAAAGTCCCTTTACACCTGAACTAATTGCGTGTAAGATTGTAAGTTATTTAAGATTTTTGCCTCCCATCCTGATCATTGATATGGCAACAGTGCTCCTCACGTGAATTGCCACGTGACTGTCCGCGGAGGGAGAATAAAGTCTGTGCGTTGACCAATTCATTGTTGCGCCTTCCGTGTTGGGTGATCAACAATGGCAAATACCAGTGATTTCGCTTAGTGACAAGTGTGTGGGTCCATGAACGGAAGCACAACGGAATGTAGAGATGAAATAAGTGGAGGTGTAAAGGGACTTTCTGGCCACCCTGTACATTTATAGGCAATGGAAAACAAATAGTAAGTGTCAGTGGGCCCCCCACAATTTAAAACATCTTTTTTTCTTCATCCGTCCATCTGGGAAATGGTGTCTGCAACAAATTACACACTATAGTGCAGAAGGCCTTAGAAAGAGCATTTCGCGGACTAACAGCAGACGTCGCTCGCACACCATTGCCGATACTCTCGTGTCGTCTGCTCCTCAGCCGAACAAACAGGCCGAGGTAGCAAGACGCAGAGGTCACTCACCCTTCCAAAAGGGTGCAGCGAGTTAGCTGTGGCAACCGGGCTCGCTCATTCGCGGACCTGATTGGTTCTCGCAGACACACCCCCATATTGTTGTCTGCTGTAAGCCCGCGAAGCGATCTTTCTAAGGCCTTCTGCACTATAAGTGATTTACTGGGTTCATTGTACAAACCACAGCTCAACACATGAATACAACACACGATAGGAAACGCGAAACACACACGCGGAACAAGATCTCGCGAGAACGGAACAATTTTGCCACAACCACTGGATGCAAGGTTTTCTGTCAACGAAAGAACTGCTGCACCTAGATGGCGACACCCGTTCAATTCCAACGCTAGGTGACGTCACCGTTGCCATGACAACCGGCTAAAGTCTTCCGCAACCTGGCAGCGTCTGCTCTTGGTTTGTTTATGCTACGACGAACTCTTCACGTGCATAGCGCCGAGCGGCATATTATTTGAGTATTATCGTGTGCGTTCTGCTGGGAAATAGTTTAATTTAACAAGCAAATGGAAGAACGTCAATATTAATTTGAAAATTAGGTGAAAACATCTGCACTTGTTGCACTTGGCCAGCCGCCACTGGTATCGGTCAGTATCAGTTGAACTTTCTTCGCCGATACTATCCAATACCAAGAATTTTGAGTGACTAGAGCGGCCAAGAGAAACAACTCTTTGCCAAGATTTGTCCTTGTCAAAGGTTCATTCACCCTTCTGTTAGGGGTCCCGCACAGGAACTGAAATGCAACACCCTCCTGGGAAGCAGATGACAAGGTGAAAGTGCTGCACCCAAACGTGACATTGAAGGCACGTAAACGACTGGTGGTCAACACTATGTGGAAATAGAAAACATTCATAGCCAATTCTTGCTCGCAAACTTGTGGGGTAAGAACATGGACGTTTTCAAAACCAGCATTATCGTCATACTAGGCTCATTCCGGACTTCTTGGGAAAGGGATGAATGCCACTGTGCTCTGCCCTTCTGTGTGATTGTTGGCAGATACCGAGACTGCAGCGAGTTGTTTTTATTGCAAATGACAGAGAATAATGGACAGCAGGACATGTACAGAGTCGGCCAAATGAGCATTAATAAATATATAGGGTGTTTCAAAAAAGAATCATCCGATTTCAAAAGGCTATATCTTTTTTATATAACACACCAGGAACTTGGAATTGCTTTCAAAATACACGGCTATACATAAATTCTTACATAAAAAATGTTTATAAGTGCTCAATGTGACCCCCTTCGGATGCTCGGCATATGTCCATACGGTAGGAGAATTCATCCCATACAGATGCGAGCATGTCTGGAGTCACTCCTGCTGTGATCAGATTTCGCAGTTCATCCACAGTAGTCATTGGAATCAAGCTGTAACTGGGGGAAGAGGCAGTTCTCGCCATACTGTCGTCGAAATTCACGCTGCGCTGTTGTAAAAGGTTCACACACTTGAAAGCGCAGTACACAGAAAGCTTTTTGTTGCGACATCGCCATCTTGCTTGAATCTGATGCGAGCGCGGGAGGGAGCATGCTAGTGCTACCTGTCGGCAATCGTGTGAAACTCGCGAATATCCACTTCCTAACAGTACATTGTTCGTTGTGTTCTAGCGAACGGTTACTGAGTTAAATGACTTCAAAATTGGATGATGCTTTTTGAAGCACTGTTTCTGCATTTGCATATATTTTTGTCATTTTCCTTTCTCTCCAGGTTAATCCAAATGACAAGAATGATGTTTACATGAAACTGGGGATGATGAAATGAAGCAGGGACACCAAAGATTTTTCGGTGTAACTGCAACACTTTAAAAAGGCTTGCAACATTTCAAAAACTTTGTCTTCTTTATGCATCTCTGAGGGTAGAAAGAAATTCACATGAACTGTCGCAAGACATTTTAAAGTGCTATAAATCTACATGAGAATAATTTGGGAGTTATTTAATGTCATAAAAGGATGTGATGTGATGAGTTTTATGACTCAGTAACTAGCATTCGTTTTTTTAAACTGGAATTATACACTTGTTCGAATCACATCGCCAGGAAAACTACAATTCCTATTTTGGAATTATACAAGTAACGGCCTCGGTATCAGTTAGTTGGAATCTGTCAGGGTATCGGCAAGTAGTGGTATCGGCCCAGCCGATACAGAACTTGTATTATACACATTAGAAAAGTAGAACATTACATTACTTTTCGACATAATGACCATTCAAATTGAGGCACTTGTCATAACATTTTACAAGGTTTGAAATTCCTTCTGCAAAAAAATATCCCGCCTGGGAATGAATCCACCCTCTAACAGCATTGTGAAGCACATTGTCATTGTTGAAGCTGTGCGATTGAAGCCACTGTTTCATGTGCCTGAAGAGGTGGTAGCCGCTCGGTGCCAAATCTGGGCTATAGGGTGGATGATCAAAAACATCCCAACAGAACTACTTCAAAAGTTCTTGAGTATATCCAGTGGTGGTCTCATCGCCAGTCACAATTCTGTTAAGAAATTGTTCTCCTTCCTCGGCATAACGCGAGAGAAAGCCCAAAGCAGACCCCATTCAGTGTTTTTTGTGCTCAGAAAGGAGTTTTGGAACCCAACGAGCACAGACCTTGTGGTATCCCAACGTTTCTGTCACCACCTCATACAAAACAGTCAGAGAAATTTGGGGAAAGCGAACAGAAAGTTCAGATATCATGAACAGACGGACTTCACGGACCGTTTTGTCAATTTCCTGCACGAGTTCATTGCTGACTACAGATGGGCGCCCACTTCTTTCTGCATCGTGCACGTCAGTTCGTCCATCTATAAACGTGCGACACCATTCACGTACGACACCTTCACTCATCACGTTTGGTCCGTAAACATTACACAGTTCACGATGAATCGCAGCTGCCAAAAGTTTTTTTTGCACAGAGAAATCATATTACTGCATGCACTTCACATTTGGCGGGATTTTCTTTTGGAGCGTTCATTTTCAATTGTTATAGCGGACGAATCAACTCCAACACAACCTTCTCCTTCCACTGCTCACTGCTTACTGAACTATTGCACACAGCGCCACAGGACTGATGTCTCCATCCCCGGCTATTTCTCACACATGCGAAAAACGGAGGGTTTTTTTCCGAATTGCCCTTATATTAATGTTCCATTTGTGTACTCAAGAAATATTTGGTCTAGGAATTAATTCGTACACCTGGACAAGAGATGGCGTAACGAGCATATCGTCCCACAGTTCCGTGTAGCCACACATGTGTTGAAAACTCCTGTCAGCGCGCATCGTTCATAGTATAGGGCAGTTGATTGACGCGTCAACAACAGCATTTTGTAGTCAACTGAACATGGTGCAGTTCGTGCCAGATAAAGTGTTTTTCCAGGGTGTTCTGCTTCATCACTTTAACATGCAGAAAAGTGCTACCGAAAGTCATCGTATTTTGGTGGAAGTGTATGGTGACCATGCGCTAGCTGAGCGAACATGTCAGAAGTGGTTTGCACGGTTTAGAAGTGGTGATTTTGGCCTGGAAGACCAAGAGCGACCTGGATAGCCAAAAAAATTTGAAGACTAAGAATTGAGAGCATTGCTCGATCAGGATTCGTGTCAAACACAGGAAGAACTTGCAGAAGCATTAGGCGTTTATCAAACAACAGTTTCCAAACGCCTCAAAGCCATGGGAATGATTCAAAAGATGTCACATTGGGTTCCACATGAATTGAAAGACAGAGACGTTGAAAGACGAAAAATGATTTGCGAATTGCTGCTTCAAAGACAGAAAAGAAAGGGGTTTTTGCATCGCATTGTTACTGGCGATGAGAAGTGTATCCATTACGAGAACCCGAAACGAAAAAAGGCCTGGGTGAAGCCAGGTGAACCAGGTCCATCACAACCGAAATGAGATATTCACTGTGCAAAGGTTATGCTGTGCATATGGTGGGATATGAAAGGTGTGGTGTACTATGAGCTGCTGCAACCGGGTGAAACTATTAATGGAGAATGTTATCGACGACAATTAATGCGTTTGAAGCAAGCTCTGGCCAGGAAACTACCAAAATGGGAGAACAGACATATGATAAACTTATTTTTCAACATGATAATGCTCGCCCGCATGTCGCAAAACCGGTCAAAACCTATTTAGAAAATGTCGGATGGGAAGTTTTACCCCACCCGCCGTATTCACCAGACGTTGCTCCTTCGGACTACTACTTGTTCGATTGCATGAATAACGATTTGATTGGTCAGCGGTTCACTTCTTCAGAAGATATCGAAAAATGGGTCTCTGACTGGATCGCTTCAAAGGATGAGGACTTCTTTCGCCATGGAATCCGTAACTTGCCTGACAGATGGGCGAAAGTGGTGGCTCGCGATGGACAATATTTTTCTTAAGGTATTTATGTATTTTGTGTTTGAACTACAGCTTCAATGTGTGCGTAACAACCGCACGAATTAATTCCTAGACCAAATACTTGGGTGTTAATTCTTCTGTTTTGTTTACATACACTTTCCACATCACACTATCATTCTAGTACACCCCTCACAAATCGAGGATAATCTTCCCGATGGTGTAGTGGTGACGTCGTTGCCTTGCAATCAAGATGTCCTGGGTTTGATGCCTGGTAGAGGCGCATAGTGGTTTGGATCCCACTTTAAGCTGTAGGTCCAGTCCCAATTAGCCTATCTGCGTAAAGTAGACTACAGACTCAAAACAAATTGACATAACTCTCAACAAAAAAATATATCAAAACATGAAGTTTGTATTGCATGTGATAGCCAGAAATTAGATTAGTAAGGCACTTAAAAAAATGGCCACTATAATGTTAGCAGTGGCTATATTTTCTCCTCTAATTCCCATTTATCCCTGTAGGAGAAACTGGAAATAATTTTGTAAATCGTAAAAATAAGAATAATCCCACCTATAATATTCCTAAACAGTTTTGTATGTCTACATCAATGCTATGGATGGATTTCAGAAATTCCTGAACTCTGGAGAGAGTAAATAAAATTTTGAACAGAATCAATATTAAACTATAAAGTACACTACAGTCCCGTTTAACCGAATCCTGATTAACCGAATTGCTAAGAAAAAGCTGTTGTTAGTGCACGACAGTGTTCTTCAGTTAAATGAATACGTATTATTGTAAGCTTTTTGTTTATGCCCACACACTGAAGTACATATGTATATCAAAATACTGTACGTAATAAAATGTACGTACTGTATATGTATATAAAAAAAACTTTATTCCGGTTTAACCGAATTTTCATTCAACCGAACCACTATCAGTCCCATCAGATTTGATTAAACGGAACTGTAGTGTATAATGATATTATTATTGATTTATTCATACATTTCTTGTAACAATTCTTAAATTTTCAACTTAACTGCTTTAAAGGTTACGAATATTGCCTTCTGACCAAGTTCTGTTTCTACAAAAAAAAATAATTATGAGCTGATGTAAAAATGGAAAACTAATTGAGTTAAGGTTTGCATTTTCTTTCTTAAACTGTGCAATTTTTCATACTAATATTGTGTGTATATATACAGGGTGTACACAAATGAATATCGGAGTTTTAAACTTGTATAATTTCTATGCTATGCACATTACAAATATGAACAATATATGAAATGAAAGAGCAACTCACCAAATTTCGATTCTACACATGCGCAAAATTTGTTTCCCAACTCTGCCGCTTGGCGGACTCATTCTTAAAGATGGCGACTCCCGAGCATAAGTCTTTTTATGTGTTGGAACTCGCGAGGTCTAATTCAGTTCAATTGGCATACCTGCAAAGATTTGGAAGTGACTGACATCATCATTCGTAGGTGGTATAACCAGTTTAAGATAACAGGATGCCTGTGTAAATGTAAGAGTTCCGGACGGCCGCGTGTATCAGACGAGAAGGTGGAAAGCTTCAGAATGGCTTTCACTCGCAGTCCTAGAAAATCTGTGTGGTGGGCGAGTCAAGAACTAGCTGTGCCAACAATGACAGTGTGGAAAGTGTTAAGGAAAAGACTCCAAAAGAGACCGTACAGTCTGCAGCTGTTACAGGCCCTAAAGCCTGCAGATCATTTGGCTCGTAGGAACTTCTGCACACAAATTCTTCATCAAGAAGATGACTATTTTCTTAGTCGTGTGATTTTCAGCGATGAATCCACATTTCATCTAAGTGGAAAAGTGAACACACATAATGTTCGTATCTGGGGGTCACAGAATGCACAGGAAACTCTGCAGCACGTACGGGATTCACACAAAGTTAATGTCCTTTGTGCAGTATCTAAACAACAAGTTTATGGGCCGTTCTTTTTTATGGAAGAAACTTACTGGAATTTCATATCTAGACATGCTACAAAATTGGCTCTTTCCACAACTGGGGGATAAACAGCACATCATTTGGCAACAAGACTGCGCTGCTCCTCACTTTCATAACGTAGTGCGGGAATCGTAAATGAAGTTTTCCCCCATCGTTGGATCGATCATCATGGTGCAGACGACTTGCATCTTTTTCAGTGGCATCCAAGGTCCCCTGACCTCACCCCCTGTGACTTTTTCCTGTGGGGCTATGTAAAAGATCGTGTTTATGTACCACCGCTACCTGAGTTGAGATGCAGGATTGTTGCAACGGTAAAGTCGATTACACCAGACTTGCTAAGTTTAATGTGGCAAGAAATAGACTACCGGCTGGATGTGTGCCGTATCACGAATGGTGCCCACATTGAACACTTGTAATGTAGGTTATGAAAACTTGGCGAGTTACTCTTTCATTTCATATATGGTTCATATTTGTAATGTGTATAGCATAGAAAATGTACAAGTTTAAAACTCCGATATTCATTTGTGTACATCCTGTATATATAATATAGGATAAATTGTGTGTTGTAGACATAAAGAATAGATTTTTATGTACGTATAATCTTAATATGAGTGTTAGTGTAAAGCTGTGTGTTCACTCTCATTTTCAAAAGCCTTTGAGGACATTTCACTCAGGAGCTTGCAATTCATAGTTAGAGGCCTAGATTAGACAGGGGAGGTGTGTGCCACCCAATCAAACAATCCCATCCAACTGTTCCTCAGCAAGCAAGAAAACTTAATAAATAAGTTATTTTAAGCCAAATATACATTATTTGTATGGTATTTAGTGTGTACTAAATGCGACTCCCCACACAAAATATTCTCCTCTACCCCTTCATTTTACAAGCCTAGATGTAACTTGTTTTTCATTATTTTTGTAGGCAACACTTGAGAGAACATGAATAATTTATAGTTACCATCAATGTTAAAATTTGTCGTCTCTTGCACTTAAATCGGTAAGAATAATGCATTAATGTATGAATTTTATAATCAATAATCCTTATCAATTTCCAGTTGAAAATCTCCCGTTCGGAGGCGTTGGGCACAGTGGCATAGGTGCCTACCATGGCATTCATAGCTTCAACACGTTTACACATAAAAAGGGCGTTCTTGTCAGGAACTTCAACTCTGTAGGAGAAAAGCTCGGAGCGTAAGTATACGAGTGTTCTTACAGAATTTGTTACTAGCGCACATTCATTTTGAATTATCTAAACAGTTGTAAATGTTGATACACAAGCTTGAAAATTGATCTGTTTCACAGAGTTTGAAGTGAACTCCACGTATATAGTTTCAGTGTTTTTCCCAAAATTTTAGCACACTTTTCTGTCAATATACTTCAAGCTATACCTTCCAGTGACGTGCACTGAGGAGTAGCTAGTATAGCAGAGATAGATCAATCAATCTCACATTTCGAATTATATTCAAATCACAATATTTATTGTCTTGTTAAAGCCACAGTTCATATGCAACACTTTCTTTTCCACGCGCTTCTCGTCCATCGGTGTGATCCGCGGGCAAAGCTGGCTGGATACCCTAGCTCACTCTTCCTCCGCCTGACCAGTTTCCAGGTAGAAACGGCCGCGCTAAAGAAAAGGAAGATTTCTGCCTCTACCTCCCTTGCCTCCTCGCCCCCCGCTGCAATGGTTGAAAGCCCAGGCTTTCAGGTCCCCCAGTCTATCTCCTATAGGACAGATAGGGGATTGGTTTCATGTTAAATTGCTCCGGGTCACAGGAGAATTAAGTGGGGTTGCAGTGAACTCGAGATAGCCATTTTTTCAACAGACAAAATTACTTTCTGACTAAAACGTGACAGACTTTCATTATGTGTTATTCCAGTTAAATGATTAGAGATTATATTTAATGAAATGAAAGAATGGGGAGAAATTATTTTGTTATTATTATTGATTGAGTAAAATGAGGTTGTGTTTTGTTATTTAAGTATGCAATAGGTCATGGTTGTTAAATCTTTTGGTACGAGGGTTGTTCAAGGAATAAGTTTCCCTTTTTTTTTTTTAGAAAGTACGACCCCGATAAATGAAATGAAACTAGCAATGTGTTCTTTCGTCTTTCCTCTACATTTACACACAATGCAATGTTCGTGCACGGCACGTGATTAGCGTGAGTCATGCAGTGAGAAACGTGCCCTGGCCATAAGGAGTAGCGAGTCACGGCGGAACAACGTGTTTTGGCGGTGTGGAGTAAAGAAGAGATTCCTTCTGTGATCCTGTATGAGTGGGCAAATGATCTTGCTCCTATCGACATCCACAGCTGGTTGTTGTTTATGGAAAGTCTGTAATGTCAGTCAGGTTTTATCGCGTTTGGTCCCATGTCAACTCACTGCAGAGCATCTCACGACACCTATGCCATGTTGCCTGGATTCTCTGACCCGGTACCACAATGAAGGGAACAACTTTCTCTGCCGTATTGTGACTTAGGATGAGGGCTTCGTTCATCACTACACTCCAGAATTCAAACGGACGTCGATGGAATGGAAACAGCCGTGAAAAGTGTTCTTCGTTCCCTGGACCCCGAATTTTTTGCAGATGGCTTTCAAAAACTTGTGCAATGATGGGACAAATGCTTGTGCCACCTTGGAAATTATGTTGAGAAGTGACAAAGGACCGTGCTACTTGGTGCAACTTGATTTTTGTCTGTAACTTAAGAAATACATTTTTTGCAATATAGGGAAACTTTTTCCTTGAACGACCCTCGTATTTACAGTTAAACAAAGATTTGTTAATAAACTTTGAGAGTGTATAATATGTTTTTAAATTGATCAGCGTGACTATCTAAAATAGCACATTACAATACTTTCCACTGTGTAAACATATAAACTGCACTGTGCACACAGGACTTCAACTATGCCATAAGTGAAAGATCTTGAAAACAACGTGGAATTTAAAATATCAGTACTTCGATTTATCTGCCCCAAAATATTTGTTCTAGGAATTAATTCGTGCGGTTGTTACGCACACATTGAAGCTGTAGTTCAAACACAAAATACATAAATACCTTAAGAAAAATATTGTCCATCGCGAGCCACCACTTTCGCCCATCTGTCAGGCAAGTTACAGATTCCGTGGCGAAAGAAGTCCTCATCCTTTGAAGCGATCCAGTCAGAGACCCATTTTTCGATATCTTCTGAAGAAGTGAACCGCTGTCCAATCAAATCGTTATTCATGCAATCGAACAAGTAGTAGTCCGAAGGAGCAACGTCTGGTGAATACGGCGGGTGGGGTAAAACTTCCCATCCGACATTTTCTAAATAGGTTTTCACCGGTTTTGCGACATGTGGGCGAGCGTTATCATGTTGAAAAATAAGTTTATCATGTCTGTTCTCCCATTCTGGTCGTTTCCTGGCCAGAGCTTGCTTCAAACGCATTAATTGTCGTCGATAACATTCTCCATTAATAGTTTCACCCGGTTGCAGCAGCTCATAGTACACCACACCTTTCATATCCCACCATATGCACAGCATAACCTTTGCACAGTGAATATCTCATTTCGGTTGTGATGGACCTGGTTCACCTGGCTTCACCCAGGCCTTTTTTCGTTTCGGGTTCTCGTAATTGATACACTTCTCATCGCCAGTAACAATGCGATGCAAAAACCCCTTTCTTTTCTGTCTTTGAAGCAGCAATTCGCAAATGGTTTTTCGTCTTTCAACGTCTCTGTCTTTCAATTCATGTGGAACCCTATGTGACATCTTTTGAATCATTCCCATGGCTTTGAGGCGTTTGGAAACTGTTGTTTGATCAACGCCTAATGCTTCTGCAAGTTCTTCCTGCGTTTGACACGAATCCTGATCGAGCAATGCTCTCAATTCTTCGTCTTCAAATTTTTTTGGCTGTCCAAGTCGCTCTTGGTCTTCCAGGCCGAAATCACCACTTCTAAACCGTGCAAACCACTTCTGACACGTTCGCTCAGCTAGCGCATGGTCACCATACACTTCCACCAAAATGCGATGACTTTCGGTAGCACTTTTCTGCATGTTAAAGTAATGAAGCAGAACACCCCGCAAAAACACTTTATCTGGCACGAGCTGCGCCATGTTCAGTTGACTACAAAATGCTGTTGTTGACGCGTCAATCAACTGCCCTATACTACGAACGATGCACGCTGACAGGAGTTTCAACGCATGTGTGGATACACGGAACTGTGGGACGATAAGCTCGTTACGCCATCTCTTGTCCAGGTGTACGAATTAATTCCTAGACCAAATACATTAAACATCTTACATTATTAGCTGGAGAATCCAAACAATTTTGATTAAAAGGTAATTTTTATTACCTATTATCATATTAATGATGTTTTCCTGCATATCTTTACACTAATGTTAACATCCAATGTACATTTGCTAAGTGAACCGAACTGTTTGCTGTGACTTGTCTAATGACTCGTCATGTTTCTGTCACAACAGTACATGTTTATGGATTATGTACAGTCCAATAAAATTCTTAAAAAACAAATTTTGAGTGTATATAATAAGACATAATTAGGAGTATGCCTTTTCCTTGGGCATCCTAATGATCATATGTTTGTCTTGTTAAATTAAGAATGGTTAATTCATATGTAAAACTCATGGATATGTGCACATTTAAGAATTCTATTCACCTTTTCTTTCAGTTTCCGATACCCTCCGTACTCGGAGAAGAAGATGAACATGCTGAATGCTCTCTTGAAGAAAAGAACTTTCCCCATAAGCTTTAAATATGTCCCTCATATCGTCATGTTTGTCCTGGGCTTAGTTGGTGCGTACGCTATCAAAGCAGTATCCAAGGTAAAGTATGCCAAATCTATAATTTTAGAAGTATTTGAACTACAGGTCATATCCAAAAGGAGAACATTAGGTAGACTTGTTTTTCAGAATGAGTAAATCCCAAATTAATCCACCATAGGTTCCAGACTGGTACCTTACCGTAACCCGTAGATGGTCAAGTCTCGTGCATGTGGTCGCTTCCCTGATGGCGCAGTGGTAGAGCCTTTGCCTTGTAATCAAGGGGTCCTGGGTTCGATACCCAGGGAGGCACATAGTAGTTCGGATCCCACTTTAAACTATAGGTCCAGTCCCGATTAGCCTTACTGTGCATAAAGTGGACTTAAAACACCAACTGAACATCAACATCTTGTGCACGTGGATAACTTCTCCGGCCAGGACTTTCCAAGCATGTGCTTTTCAAACTTGCCACGATGTACAAAAAAACAAGAACTAATTGCAGAGGTGAAACAGGTTTTCTTTTCTTTCAAAGTCTTTTAGCAGCGGTGAAATTTATACAGGGTGGGCCAAAAGTCACGAAGGGGTTATAACTGGGAATAACTTTTTTATTGATCATTAGTTTCCAATGAGATTTCACAGACTTGAACACCAGGAATGGGAGATTGTTTACACTTATGTGTGGAATATAATCTCAGGTAGGTGTCCGCCATTATGGGCCTCACAGATACATGATGCATGACAGGGATCAACACTTCTGGTCCGAGTGCCCGTATTTCTGCACGAATATTGTACTTGAGCTGTTGTAATGTTTGTGGTTTGTTCAGATACACTTTGTCCTTCAGAAAGCCCCAAAGATAATAATGAAGCAGAGTGAAGTCAGGCGAACGGGAGGGCCAGTTGATGTCAGTGTTTCTCGAGATGATGCGATGGCCGAAAATGGTCTTCAGAGGCCCAATTGAGGCACGTGCCGTGTGTGCTGTGGTCCCATCTTGTTGAAACCACATCTCAGGCATGTTCTCTACTGCAGGATGCACAATAGTGTCAATCATGTTTCGATATCGATGGTAAAACCTACTTGAGATTATATTCCACACATAAGTGTAAACAATCTCCCATCCTTGGTGTTCAAGTCTGTGAAATCTCATTGGAAACTAATGATCAATAAAAAAGTTATTCACAGTTATAACCCCTTCGTGACTTTTGACCCACCCTGTATATTACATCTCCCAATAATGAATGTTAAAGGAAGAAGAAAATCATTAAAGAAGAATGCAGAAATTGGTATTCACCAGACACCTGTAGCAGTGGTAGATTCTGCTGTGTTCTGTTATTCTGAAAAACCTAAAGGCCTTGTTTGACTTGAACAACCCTCGTATATAAGTTTCGTAAAATGTCATGTATGAGTAAGTTTGATATTAGTATCAGCAAAACTACGCATTGGCTCATTCGTAGTTATCTTATTTCTACTTTCGCTGTAGATGCATAGCCACTGAAAAAGTTACTTGTTGCACTATGATAACAACATTTACTTTGCGTTATTAGTTTTGTATTTATTTGCCTTCTTTTCTTTTCCAGGCGGCAGGTTTTGTGGAAAACCTTCCAGAGTTCTTGCGTTGATTGCCAGGTGAAGTTTTGGTTGTGCTCTGAAGAGACACCTAGGAACGTGGGCCTTATAATCCTGAGTGTATTATATATGTGAATACAAGGTATTGTCTTGGTTTTAATTGGGGCATTATAATGTGGGCTTAATGTATATTTTGTTGTATGAAATAAGTCTTGAGACTTAATTATTTGTGAGTATGTGTACTACTTTCTTAATTGCTGATTCATTTCAGTAACCAGTGATGGTATCTTACCTTGACTAGTAAAAGAAAGCATTCAGTACCTTTTAAATTTGGTAAGAAAAACTGTGACATATGGGGCATTCCTTTGTCACGGGCAGGACATGTGGACTACAATTTTGATATTAAAGTAACTATTCTACTGATAGTTAAGCAAAATTTTTCTTACAGTTTCTGTCCAATGAAATATGAAACTTAACGCTGTTGATTAAACATAACTACCCTTAAAATACTTTCCCAGATTTGTAGCTAGAAGTGAACAATTTTGTGTCGCAGGTGGGACAGATGAAACGCAGCCTGTTTCATAACATGAAATTTATTTTAATTTCTGTTAATTGTCAAATGATGAAAACTATAAATTATTTAAGATAAAGAGAGAAGGTAATTGGCCTTTGAATAACAGTTAAAGGAGAAATTAATTGGTTTTTGGTGTTACAGTGGGACAAAATAGAAAACACAAGTAAATCAAAAAGTTAAAATAAACGAACAATATGTAAAATACAGTTTGGAGCTGAGAAGACTGCGAGTGCGGGGTGAGGTTCAGGGTGAATGGGGAGGAAGTGTGGGGAGGGAAGCTTCGACTTGGTGTTCAATTTTTCAGTGTTGCCAGACATGCAGAAGTCCCTGTAGGAAAGGGGGAGAATCTGATAATGGAATCTGGACTTACAGTGTGAGGAGCAGTCTGGCATTCGGAACCATTCATGAACCTCCAGCCACGGGACATCTCAAAGACTAGCAACGGCATAGGAATTCACACTTCTTCCGTGTTTTTGGAAATAAATTTGTTTTAAAAATCGAATGAATGTTCTGGCGTGTGTGTATAAGTAAACGTATATGTAACAGTTGGGCTGAAAAGTTCGTAGGCTGACTCATAGATGGCGTTACTAGAATTAAATCCATGTGATTTTTACATAGTACTAACCTTCAAAAGATACGTGTATAAATTTCACAGCTGCCGGATAATTAGTTCGTGAGATATGGCATTGTGAGTGAAGCAACTTTTGTTATTGTGAAAAAATGGATAAAAAAAGAATTTCGTGTGTTAACAAAGCATTGCTTTTTGGCGAAAAAAATACTGTTGAAGCCAAGGCTTGGCTTGATAAACATTATTCGGACTCTGCACCAGGAAAATCAACCGTTGAGAAGTGGTTTGCTAAATTTAAACGAGGCGAAATGAGCATCGAAGACGATGCACGCAGTGGACGCCCCAAAGAGGCTGTTACCAACGAAAACATCAAAAAAGTCCACAAAATAATTTTAAATGATCGTAAAGTGAAGTTGATCGAGATAGCTGAGACTTTAAAAATATCAAAGGAACGTGTTGGACATATTGTGCATGAATATTTGAACATGCGAAAGCTGTGTGCAAAATGGGTGCCGCGCGTGCTCACAATCGACAATGCACCGTGTCACAAATCAATGAAAACGATGGCAAAATTATATGAATTAGACTACGAATTGCTTCCCCATCCACCATATTCTCCAGATCTGGCCCCCAGTGACTTTTTCCTGTTTGCAGACCTTAAAAGAATGCTCGCTGGAAAGAAATTTAGCACTGATGAAGAGGTAATCGCCGAAACTGAGGCCTATTTTGAGGCTAAAGAGAAATCGTACTATAAAAATGGCATCGAAAAAATGTATGACCGCTATAATCGTTGTATTGCCCTCGAAGGCAACTATATTGAATAATAAAATCGAATTTTGTCAAAAAAATATTTTTTACTATGTTAGCCTACGAACTTTTCAGCCCAACTGTTATAGAGCAGACTATATCTAGTAAACTGGGTCGCTGAAGGTTAACTATGAATAGAATTAACATGCAACGAAAAGCGGGAAAGCCAGCTCGGGGGTTGAGCAAAGGTTTATTCAGAATTTTTTTATTTGAGGGATGTAAGTTTGTGTTTATGGGTGTGAAAAGGTATACTTACAACCAAAATGACCATAAATTTGTCCTTTTATAAAAATTGTGTGGGGTCTTAGGGCATAGTTGGTGGATAAATCACTGGGGCCGAGACATTACAACTTCATGTTCCTTAATCCGAAAGTTGCAGAAAAGCGATGCTACATACCAAAATGTAAATACAAACGAGAGAGAAAATGCCCTACCCTGCATAAGTTAAAATTAATTGATCCATGTCCAGGAAAGAAGCATTAACAAGGTGCTAGGAAATACACAAAAAGCATGCACACACCCTTACTTTCTTAGTCACGTTGGAAGCAGATTGCTTTGATTTGTGAAGTTTCATTCCATTATTAGTATTGCTTTCACTTGTTACTATGTAATATGTTCCATTCATTTGCAATGCGTTTTCGTACCATGCCTTTTTTATTTATGCCGCTGCCACCCTGAAAGGAAGACGAGCTGGCTGTACACGGGGACAACAGGCAGGTCAGCTTTGCATTCCTCAGGCTCGCAGTCTTCTCAGCTCCCAACTGTACCTTCTTCTTTCTAATTTAATTATACGAGGGGAGAGTGAAAAGTTTTGAGCCGCATAGGGAAGGGGTGTTTGAGCTACAGTTTCTCATGATTTCTCTTCATAATCTCTATAATCACCCCCCAGATCAATGCGCTTATGCATTCTGTGCTGCAATTTGTTTACAGTCATCTGGTAGAATGATTTGTCCTGAGTCTCGCACCTCTGAAACCACCTGCCGTCCTTGAAGTGAATTTTTCATAGCAGGGAAAAGATGAAACTCTGACGGGGCAGGTGTGGTGAAGCCTCACTCGACCAAAGCAGCCTGTGCAGCCTTCCCGACAGATGTACCGAATCACTGCCCTGTCGGCCACGTGACACTTCATTCATTTTTAATCTAAGAAAAAAATAGAAGAAAACGTGTGAATTTCATAAAAGTTCGCACAGCGTCTCCTAAATTTCAAACCTTACATCCTCCTAAATTCTAACTACCTAGCATTCCTTCCATGTGAGGCTCAAAACTTTTCACTCACCCCTCGTACATAATACTTGAATTTTTATGCAAATGATAATTTTAGATCCTTTACTCAGAAGATAGGATGAAGTTACAGCACTGCATTTAGTTTTAAAAATTGAGGTTCAGGGTCACTTTACATGGAATGCCCCAGATGCTTTACTTGTAACTCAAATTACGGGATGAACATGTGTGTTCATGGTTGGTGACTGTGAACTTTTCCAGTAACCATCTTTTTTTTTGTTTCCCAAAGACTACTTAAAAAAATATCCAATACAGTCAGTCGTATTGTTGCTAACAATGAGCACCCTGTTGTGTTGGGAGAGGAGAACCACAGGAAAACTTTCTCACCTTATTGTTAGAATCTGTATGTTGTCAAAGATATATAACAATCTCACGTTACGCCATTGGTGTTCGATGAAGTCGCCTTTGCGTTTTGTCAGCATATGCCAACAGTATCAAACTTCTTGTACAAAACAATACATTTCTCTGCATTGGATTCGAATTATTTCATTAAAGATTTTTCTTTAAAATATTTGATTGATGTGCAATACTGCAACTATATCAGCAGCTGTCACTACAGTGAAACTTCAATTTTACATTTTTCAGAGGCCAACCTAAAAAAACTTAAATTGCAGGAAAATGTAAAATCTAGGAATATTTTATAACATATTTCCTATGAAGGTTGAATGTACAGGGTGACAATTAATGAACTATATGAAATAAAACTGAAATTAGTGACAAACCACGTAGTACACAAACTGTATTGCACATGTAAACGGCACTACAGACATTCGGATTTAGGTTATGACATGTTCAATATGTCTGCCATCTCTGGCGATGATGTGGGGCAGACGAACAGCAAAATTCTGCATGACCCGCCAAGTGTCGAAACATCGATGACCTCCTGAATGGCAGTTTTCAGCTCGGCAATGGTTTTGGGGTTATTTCTGTACACCTTGTCCTTAACATAGCCCCACAAAAATGAGTCACATGTGTTCAGATCCGGGGATATGGTGGCCAAGCGAGTCCCCTTCCAGTGGCCTCTGGGTATCCCAGAGCCAGAATGCTGTCCCCAAAATACTCCTCCAGGACGTCAAACACTCTCATGGTCCGATGAGCTCCGTCTTGCATGAACCACATCTTGTCGAAATCAGGGTCACTTTGGATAATGGGTATGAAATCATTTTCCAAAACAGTCACGTATCGTGCAGTAGTCACCGTGCCGTCAAGGAATATCGCACCGATTATTCCATGACTGGACATTGCACACCACACCGTCACCCGTTGAGGGTGGAGAGACTTCTCGATTGCGAAATGCGGATTCTAAGTCCCCCATTTTCACTTGCAAATGGGCGACATCAACACGTTGCATGCACATGCGCATACAAATTCCCATCATGCCCTGTGGCCAGCCACGCAGTTTGGACATCATCACGCGAACCCTTCAGAAATTATGACGGTTTTATTTCATATAGTTCATTAATTGTCACCCTGTATAATGTGGGAA
This sequence comes from Lepisma saccharinum, assembly GCF_977018435.1. Classification (NCBI taxonomy): domain Eukaryota; kingdom Metazoa; phylum Arthropoda; class Insecta; order Zygentoma; family Lepismatidae; genus Lepisma; species Lepisma saccharinum. Next base: position 4,065,984 of record NC_139258.1, read on the forward strand.
AATATAAAATTCGGGAATGTTAAATCAGACTTCCACTGTAATTACTTGCTTTCACCTAAAAATAGAAGTAAACAGCTTCTTGTGAAGCATATTTGGACATATATATTTAAAATTACAAAGGTAAAGGTAAAGTGTTCCCCTGTGCATAGCACCACGCCATGAAGGCGTATAGGGGGTGTGGGGGTAAAATTACATGTACATCTAATTGTTAATATAACAAGTAGACATGGTAAATGTGAAGTACGTCTTGAAGCTTTCCTGGCGACGAATGCTGAATAGATTCTCTCGGGCTATCGACCAGGTGAGTTGTGGAATCGATAGCCCGAGAGAATCTTTTCATCATGATAAATGCGATTGCTCTTTACTTAAGTTAAACACTGTGTTGTATTTATAATGTTCTAAATGCAGAGCCATGAAATTATGCAGGTGGCAGAAGTTCGTCTGTTGCCACGTCGGAGCAGAACCCCGTGTGTTCGGAGAATTAAGAGAATGAAAGATCTCGTTGTAGAGTTGCTCTTTGTAATCCACGTGATCCAAACTGACAGTATTTGCTTGAAAGTGCCCCGGAGAGGGTTGGTCTGATGCTTGAATTAGGCAATGCAGTCTGACGGACGTTTCCGCACAGTGCAGCAACTTCTGTCCCTCTCACACTTTGCTTTTCCCATATGTGGCACCAGTGCCTATTCTCATGGCCATGCGTTTAGTAGTTTTTGTAACTTATATGTTTCAATGTGCAATCTTTTCATTAATATTTTTCACTTTTTGATAGCTATGAGAATTTTTAAGTCTTTGGTAACATTTTAAATAAGATGTAATTTACTTTGAGGTAACATGTGTGGGAATTTAATCGAAAGCAAGCCTTTCATTACTTCATTGAGATGGGAATTGTGCAATAAGAAAGTGGGCCCGGTAACAATTTAGTGATTTTTCAGCTATTGTGCACGTTCAGTATGGCCGAGGTCAAGAATATGTGAAGCCCTACCCCCTCTTCCCCCAGACCCCCAGTGCACACTTTATCATTTTTATGTAAACGAGAAATACTGATTTGTACAGAGTGAAGGAAGTCCATTTTAATATGGATCTGACATTCCTTGTCCAATCCATATTAAAACTATAGAACTGCAGTTTATGCTTTCTAAAATCTTGTCAAGCTAATTTGTAGCCAGAAAATTTCTCACCTAGCAGAGTAAGTATGGCATTAGCAATGTCAAGTATGCAAATTCTTGGGCTTTTCGTAAACTTCGGATTAAAAAGAAAAGGTTCTGTTGCCAAATCTGGCAAGTATGGAGACTGTACTAAAGTTGTCGTAGATTATGTCAAGAAAACAAGTGCCTTGTAACGTCTTAGAACCCACCAAGATTTCAAAAGATTGTTGCCAGGATATTTACACGTAAGATTTGAAATAACTTTTGTTTTTTTATACTAAAAGTTATCCAAATTATATATTTTGTTTACATGTTCAAAATATTGAGAGCCTAAAGTTTTATCCATGATTAAACTCCATTGATATATTATATTACCTATGATAATGTGAAATTACAGAATTCATGAATTTTTGGAATCAATTGTGGAATAGTTTAATGTTCGTTCAAGTCCACTCTAGATTACACTGTAATACAGCAGACCAGATTATTTTTTTCTTATGCAGTGATTTGGCAGGCTAATTTATATTGCAGTCTCATCCCAATTTGAATTGTGGTTCTTGAAATCGTAACAACAAGACTTAAAAAACTTGATGCCTAGAAAATATCATCTTGCGTATCATTTTGAAATGTTAAAATATATTATTTTTGTTTTATATATATATATATATATATATTGCTTCTAAATACATGAACATACCTGAAACTCATTGTGAATGCTCACATTATATATGTAACATTTTATACATAGTGTAATTTGAATATAGACTGAATATTTTTCCATCACAAATGAACTGAATTATTTTTAAGATCTTTTATGATAGTGTTTTTAACAGTAAGAAACCATTGTTTATTTACTTTTTTCAGTTTTATTGAACTACTAAAGGTTTGCTCTAATTTAGTGTATTTTGTTTATTATACCTTTGGACTCGTAGTGCACATTATTATTATTTTTTTTACTTTTACTGTGTATATATGTATTTACATGAGGCTGCATTTTGCAAATTAACTGAAATGCATTGTTGGAACAAAATGCTAAAATGTTATATTTTTATTTGTTGAACAGTATAAAAGGCTGCCTGGTATAAAATACCTATTATTTGATTAAAGATTATTTTCTTCATCACCAGTGGTTGATAATTCATGTTATAAGGAAAATAAAAGTTTGTTTATTGGATAAATGTGTTTTTAATATAAAGAAATTTATACAGTGAAACCTTGATTATACGTTCCCTAGGAGCCTGTGTCTAAAGAAACATAAATTGTGAGAAAATGTAAAATATGAGGAACAATACAATGTTTGTCTGAATAGCAACAAGAAAGGTCAAATGTAAGCGCAGTGAAGTGAAGCCAGGCAATATAAAAATTGATTAAAATTAAAAATACATAATAAATTTATTTTCATAGCCCTAGAAAGGTAACATAGGCATACACCCTTGTGCAAATTAATTGAAACAAAGCATGTTTTCTACAGTACTCGCAATCATGTACTCAAAACAAACACGAAAAGTCAGTTAGATCATTTATTTTGTTGGCTGATGCAATCATTACGTCAGGTTACTGTATTGCATCACATTTGAGAATGCTGTGCGATCGCCGTAGTGTTCATTGACTGATGCAATCGTGACGTAAGCAGCTGCAGTATTGCATCAGATTTTAGAAACATCACCAGATGTGATTCGACCGCAGGGCGAGATGGATGTGACACCTAGGAAACGCACGAAGATCGTAACTTTGCACGAACATGCAGCTAAAACGTATAGAGATATCGCGTCAGTGCTTGGTGTGAGTTTGGCAACTGTCAGTCGTGTCATCAAGTTGCAGGAGGAAATCGGATTGGTTTCTCCTAAACGTAAAGAAAAGTGTGGACGTAAGAAGAAAACAACTCCTAGAGATGATGCTTACTTGCTTCGACAAAGCAAAAAGGATCCCTGCAAAACGAGTGAAGCACTGAAAACGGATTTGCAGGAGAAAGGAATCAAAATTAGTTCCTCTACAGTTCGCAGGCACCTTATTCCGGTCCAACGAAAAGCCAGAAGACCTGTCAAGAAACAGCTTTTAATGACAACAATGAAACGAAATCGGTATAAATGGGCAAAAAAGTGTCAGGAATGGACGAAAGACCAGTGGCAAAAAGTCCTATTCACCGACGAAAGCCATTTCTTTGTACAGGGTCAGCAAAGTCAGCATGTTCGAAGGTCACGAGGAGAGAATCTTCGTGATTGCCACATCGATCAGTCAGTCAAGCACCCACAAGATAAGATGTTTTGGGGATGTTTCAGTTATTATGGTGTCGGAAGCCTGCATCCAATAGAAGGAACGTGCGCTCGCAACAAAATATTGAGGTTCTACGAAAGTGTGCTATTCCAGAGCTGAAAACGAGGTATCCTGACGGTACTGGGATATTGCAGCAGGACCTCGCCCCCTGTTACACATCGAAAGTGGTGAAGAAATTCATGACAGAGCAGCAAATACAGGTACTTGATTGGCCAGGGAATTCTACGGACGTAAATCCCATTGAGAATTTGTGGGCTATATGCAAAAGTCGCCTCCGTGCTGTGGACTGTACGACTATGGAGAAGCTCATTTAGGAGCTCATTCAAGCAGGCACGTATCCAGAGGGGGGGCTTAGGGGGCTCGAGCCCCCCCCCCAAAAGTTTTAGGTTTACACTAGATAAAATGAGGTTTTTGGTTCCTTGTGGTGTGAATTAAAATAATGTGACAATAATTTAAGGAGAGAAATAATTATCGAGGCAAGACGCGAATATTCCGTAACCCTGTTATTGATAATAGCACGTATCCAAGATGGGGCACAGGGGCTCGACCCTCTTCCCAGGAAATTTTTCAGTTTACGTTAGATAAAATTAGGTTTTTGGCTTCTTGAATAATCTGAAAATAATTTAAGGAGAGAAATAATTATCGAGACAAGACTGAGAATATTTTATACCCCTGTTATTGTTAATAGCACGTATCCAAGGTGGGGATGAGGTGGCTCGAGCCCCCCCTCAGGAAATTTTTCAATTTACACTAGATAAAATTAGATTTTTGGCATCTTGAATAATGTGAAGATAATAAATTTATAAATCTGAGAGAAATAATTATCGAGACAAGACGAAGAGTGTTCTATAACCCTATTATTGTCAATAGCACGTATCCAAGGTGGGAATCAGGAGGCTCGAGCCCCCCTTCAGGAAATGTTTCTGTTTACACTAGATAAAATTAGGATTTTGGCTTCTTGAATAATGTGATGATAATTTGGGAGAAATAATTATCGAGACAAGACAGAGAATGTTCTATAACCCTGTTATTGTTAATAGCACGTGTCCAAGGTGGGGTTGAGGTGGCTCGAGCCCCCTCCAGGATTTATTTTTATTTTTCACTAGATAAAATTAGGTTTTTGGCTTTTTGAATAATGTGACGATGATTTAAGGAGATAGACAATTATCGAGGTAAGACGGAGAATGTTCTATAACCCTGTTGTTGATAATATTGCACGTAAACTTTTCTTGCTCTTTCGGTGTTGTCGCAGCGCACTTGAGCATTATGTAGAGACTTGTCAGCATTTGGAAGCTGCACAACAAAGGTAGCGCCACACGTAGGGCGATTCGTTGTAATTTCTAATCTCTGGAAGGCGGGAGAGGGTACGTTCTTGAATGAGAGGAGTCAACTACGGGCAATATTAACGAATCGTTTTATCTGTGGAACGGTCTAGAATATAATGAGGATATAAATACGCGGATTCAATTTTTCGGTTCATCTCTACAAAGAATCGGTTAATGAGATTTCAGAGGTAAGTGTGACAATTCATACAGTCGATTAGTGATCAGTCAGTTTTCTCTGGTTGCTTTATAAGATATAGTGATTCGAAAATGAAGACATTGACGACAGTAGAACTTCCGGGGCCTCAATGTAGTGCTAGTTCAGGTCGAGGGCCGAAGAGATCAAGGCCTCTCTCTCTCTCTCTCTCTAAAGTGAATATTTCAGCAGTACTGGATTTTGGAGTGGTTTATTAAAACAGAAATAAGCTGCATAGATCAACTGAAAATCAAGGTTTTGAGTGATGATTTAGTTTTGCCAGAACTAAATTTCGTATATGCAGTCCGAAAATTTCATGCTATAAAAAATACTTTTGTTTAAGCCTACTGGGTTCAAAATACATTCAAACACTTAACTACCATAAAGAGACAGCCGAAAATTTTATGAATGTCGAGAAGAGAAAGCAAGAAGATGTTGCATATGTAGACATTTTAAGCGGAAATCGCAGGCTCTACCAGGACCCGAATCAGGGCTCTATTAACTGAGCCACCTAGCCATCCTTGACTTCAACTGATTTTTCGTTAAAATGTCTACATAGTACATGTCCTGTATATCAAATCGTAAGGTGTTGCCTGTATAGTGAACAAGCACAGAAAATATAGGAGAGAGAAGAAAACTGAGGAACATTCCCACCGGTTGAGGAGAATTTTTTTCTTCTGTGGTCAACAAGAGCTACTAATTCGAGGTGACAATGACAGTAGCCTAACAAGGGAGATTTCACACCGTGTCGCCTGAGGATTTCACAAGTCGAAATTAGGTTTGTGCGGCCTTTTGTGTCGCTACGGTATGAATCGTTGCTGTTGATTGGCCCATTCCAATCGACATGTATCGCGTGCCCCTTCGGTCTGAAAACTTCCTAAGTCTTGAAAATCCAAGTCACAAGGATGGAAAATTAGGGCCTTGTTAAGGTTAGGTGTGAAGGCAGGCAAACGACAGCACCCTAAAGGATCCAAACCTACAGGAAGAAAACATCTTACTTCAATCTCCAATACGGAATGATAAAAACTTCTGGTGAGTTGATTTTAAAAAATGTGTCCGAGAGTGGCGTGCCCAGGATTTTCGGAAGGGAGAGGGGTTACGCATACTATTTTTGGTGGTCAGTCCAGATTTTGCCATTTTTATCCTTTCTTTGACGTTCTTTTTTTTTAAAAAAGAATACTGGGTCAAATGGGGTTATGACCTCACCAACCCTCCCTTGGGCACGTCACTGGAGATAAATGAATAAGCATTTGATCATACTGAGAGACGAAACATTAGATGTGTTGGGAACGGAAGGGTTTTCATTGTGCATTAATTGTTTCGTGATCCAGCTGTATTCGAGAAGACTTCCTTTGTTTCGTGCCGATATATGACAAGACAGCGGAAGCTCCGCTGTGACAGGTATTTTTGAACACTTGTGAGTGCTAAGGCCTGAATCTGAACAACTTGGTGGATTTCGGCTTTTATAAGAGCTGCAAACATGGGAGGACAAGACACGTTAGTGGTGTTCAGGCTCGAATCAGATACATATTCGAGAGCTGTCTGCGTCCAGTTTGCAGCCCACAATTTAAATCTCGCGTTGTCGAGTGGATTGTCCATCCCATGCATGTGTAACAGCTTCGTAAAAACACTCAAAGACACCATAGATGTTTTTATGCCTGATGAGAAGAAATGGACAAACACACATACTGAGATGGTTCCGGCACACAATGTTAATGCATGGAAACAGAGGAGTCGAGTGGTAAAAAAATGTTCCGATTTCACGTTCTCATTAAAATGACAGCCTTACAGTGGCGACGATTAAAGGGATAGTTGCTTCCCCTTTTTTTTGCCTTAACATTATGGCCTCTTAATGTTAAGCCTTGTCTACCAAGAGAAAGTAAACTTTCCTTGCACCGTCCTCCCCCCCCCCCCCTGTTTTGGAACCCAATTGCCACCACTGGTCTTAAACATGCAATTATGAGGTTCTAACTATACCCCTTAAAAAAATGGTGTTGAGCCCCCCCCGAAAGGAATTCCTGGATACGTGCCTGCATTCAAGTGTGGTACAGGGATCCGAAAATCAACAGTGACTGTTCGAAACTAGTAGACTCCATGCCAAACAGTGTTCAAATGCTGCTTAAAAATAGAAGAGATTGTATCAATTACTAATGTAAGTGTAGGCGAGTTTTGTACAATAAACTACTACATTCATGCTTTGTTTCAATTAATTTGCACAAGGGTCTACTATACCCCAGCACCCCCCTGCTCCTACACACACACACAAACAATTCCACAAGGGCATAGCCTCACACCTACTTTTTGGGGGGAGGAGGGGGGGGCAGAATCCAACTTTGAACTTAACTTTGGGTGGTAGAAGCAAAAAGCTTTCAAGCCCATGTAAATTTCATCCAGGCACGTATCTAGAAATATGTTTTTTTTTTTTTTTTTGGGGGGGGGGTCCGAACCAATTGTCTCGGGAATAATAATAATAATAATGTTTAAATTAAAATAATTATATTAAATTAATACTAATTACAATACATAAATTAATATTATTATTACACAAATAGGTAATAAGACTGTATAACCGCGCATATTCATTATGTATCTTACCTGTAGTTAAGATCAGAATAATTTTCATAAAAATAAGTGCCCTGGCAATGAAATTAATGTGAAATAGATTAATAATTGACTATTTTTGGATTATTGAATATTTATCAAATAACAAAAATGATGTTACATGTAGTTGGAGATAAGTAAGTTTCTGATTAATATTTTATGCATATCATTTTGAGTGGTAGTGTACCTAAATCTTCAAAGCTGTATGATCCCAATATAATCCTTGTCTTCCAATAAGTTGAAATTATTCAACAAAGGCTAAAGAATATATTTTTCATTATTTAATTTTAGTACTTGATAAGTTTTTTGGGGGGCCGGACCCCCTGGACCCCACCTAAATACGTTCTTGCATCCAGGACTATATTGATAAATAACTGTTACATTTGGAAAATCATAAAAATTACTCGTTCCTCAGCTCCTCAGGTTGGAGAAGGTTAACATACTATTGACTTGTAAATTTTTATAAACCTGAACATTTTTGGAGGCAATTCCCCCCCCCTCCCAAAGTTACGTCTATGCGTAAAGGTAATACTAGAAATGGTGGTTGCTTCTTTTAGTACCAGTTTCTTTCAGCTGGTGTTTTTTTTTTTTTTTTATCTGAGGAGATGTTCAGTCACTGGGTATCATTTTTCACCCTAACATATCACCCTTTGTTTTCTGGAAACTGTAAAATTGGGATGGGAAGTACGAGGGTCACTATTTATATTTTGAGCCTAACAATGAAAAAATAGGAATTTGGCATTGGAAACTGCTTTATTGTTTTTCGAAGTATTCTACTTTATGGTCAATACACTTTTGAATTCGTTCGAACCATTTGTCAAAGCAGTTTTTCGAATCTTCTTGAGACACCTCCATAATATGGTTTTTGAACGCATCAACGGCGTCTTCCGCCGACGAAAATCGTCGTCCACGCAATTTATTCTTGACATTCGGGAACAAGAAGAAGTCATTGGGTGCCAAATCAGGACTGTACGGCGGATGACCCATCAATTCGATTTTTTGACTGTTCATAAAGTCGGTTGTTAGACGAGATGTGTGACAGCTGGCATTGTCTTGATGAAGAATGATCCGACGGCGTTTGTTTGTTTTCCGTATTTGACCGAAGACCTCTGGCAAACAAATTGTTGTGTACCATTCAGAGTTGACCATTCTACGTTCCTGTAAAGGCACAGTTGCCACGTGACCAGTTTTCCCGAAAAAGCAGGTGACCATTTGTTTCGATGTGCTTCGAACTTTTGTTGGAAACACCCATACAGTCGACTGCTGTTTATGTTCCGGCTCATATGCATATATCCATGATTCGTCACCTGTTACAATCTTATATACGTCTTTTGAATAACCACGATTGTATTTATTGAGCATTTGTTTGCACCAATTGACGCGAGCGTCTTTTTCAGTTTCTGTCAAATTGTGTGGGATCCAACGAGAACATACCTTTCTCACAGCTAAATGATCACGTAATATTTTATATATTCTGGTGGAACTAATGCCTATGGTTGCCTCAATCTCACAGTATGTCACATGACGATCTCGCAGTATTAGGTTTTGCACAGCATCAATGTTTTCTTGAACAACAACTGATTTTGGACGACCTTCGCGAATCTCGTCGGTGAGCGAATGGCGGTCACGATTAAATTCGTTATACCAGCGTTTCACAGTGGCAAAGGATGGGGCTTCATCGCCAAATGTGGAAGTAAGTTGATCGATGCACTCTTGTCTTGATAATCCACGTCGAAAATCGTAAAAAATCATCACACGAAAATGTTCACGAGTTAATTCCATTTTATTGTTGTCGCGCAATCTCCAAGGCAACATAAACAACACAAATGAAGCTATTGACAAAACATTTGAAGTACGTTATGGTCAATAATGCCAGACGATTCCGTGCAAACGTCAAATCGCGCCTAACTTCAATCAGTGTTGCCAAGGCTCAAAATATAAATAGTGGCCCTCGTATCTCAACTGCATCAAGTGTACTTTCCAGTTTTTAGATTTTGTAGATTTGATTGTAGAGTGGAGTCCGTGAAGCCCTGAATTCATCGTTTTCATTCATTCAGTGCCTAGGTGCTTGTGTAGTGGAGTGGAATATGACAAGTGCATCTAGTGGATTGTTATAATGAGTGTGACTGCATACTTGAAGATATTCTTGCTAGGCAATTTAGTTGTAGAGATTTTGCACAAAAACATGCTAAAAAAATATACCAGCAGACCAACCCATGTGACATAGCTGATATAGTCGTGTGCAAATGCATGACTCAGGAATACACGAGGCACATAATGAGAAGCATAAGTGGCCAACAGGGTCTCCTAATTTAAATCAACTTTTCTGTAGGCTGTCTCTCCTCTCCAGCAAGGAAAGAAATGTATGGTGCAAGGAAGCTTACTACCCTGCCACATTATCTGAGCCGACGCGAAATAAACAGTCAAGCATCTTCATCTTATGCCTTTTCTTTCTGCAAATTTGGTTGAGACTCGCATTGATCTATAACTGAATGCTCAGAAATCCATTCAACACTCAAAATGAAATGGTGAAAAAATCAAACTTCTTCACAAAGAAAGCAAGAAGAGTGCAATTTGTCTCCAATCAGATTTGTGGCACGAAACAAGATGTGAGTGGAAGATTGTAGAAATATGGTAAGTTATAGAAAATGTGATAATTGGCCTGTAATAATAATTATATTGCTTTTCAGTGTAAGGTCTGTTACATACCCAATAGGCCTAATACTTGTATATAGTTGCTAAAGTGAAACAGAGATGGCAGCACTAGGCATTTAAAGAGGAAGAAGGTTGTATTATAGACAAATGATAGTGTATTTAGGCATAAATGTAAATTACAATAATTTACAAATTATATAAAGACTACCAAATTAATAAAGATAATGGCAATATTAGCAAAGTGCTCATATGCAAATACAGTAGAGCGTCGATTTTCCGAAGTAATTGGGGGACATGGGTGTTCGGAAAACTGGTTTGTTCGGATAATCGAACTGTACATGTTTATTTGCCAAAAAGAAGTACTGTACAGTAAATTTATTCATAAAAACAGGCATCTCTTTAAGTATTACAAAGTAACGTACAAAGGCAACTTTACTAGGAATATATAGTATGTGGTACAGTTTATTAAACAAAAATATGTACATATTACATACGCATTTTGCATGAACAATACATACACCGACAGAAGTGTGCTGATTGTTGAAACACAGCGACTGGCGGCTTGGCCGGTCAGCAGCGCCTTATGAAGGCCCCATTAGAAGCAATGTTCCGCCAGCGGTGGCTCAGTGCGGCGACTACTGTGGGAAACTTGGTTTGGGAGTGAAGGGGATGATGGACGGTAGGGTGGGAGAGTAACAGGTGCGAGCGAGTACACAGTTCGGTTAAGCGGTCGTTCGGTTGACCGACGTTCGGATAATCGACGCTCTACTGTATATGCAAAATATAAAGAAGTGAAAAGGCTGATAGAAATTTGTGTCTCGTAACAGATCTCTGATCTGTAGGCTTACTACGAACGATCCCCTTTGTGGAATTTTTGATTACACCAGTGGCAGTACGTTCCGACTTGGGAGCACTTTGTCAACCGCAGCACCAAGTTTACACTTGTGGTCGAGAACAGTATAGTTGGTGGCACATTGTAATCGACGCCCCAAGGTGGGTTACTAGATTGGACTTGATATCAGTATTGGGAAAATAAAAGGCAGCACTTTCTGGGATTTAGTCGACTCGAATAGGGCAATTAATAAAGCAAAAGATTTGTGATAGAAGAAGATAAGCCTGAGAAGGAAGTGCAAGCCTGAATCCAGAAGGATGTCCAAACCTGGATCCAGAAGGAAGTCAGATTCTAGAAGGAAGTCCCAGTTCCTATCCAGAAGGAAGCCCCCATCAAGATCCAGATCTCGTAGGAAGCCCACACAAGTGAATGTGAAAGTGACGACAAACAAATAAGAAATATAGCAATTGAAATTTCTGTAAAAAGTCCGATTACTTTGTGAAAGGTTCGGCCCTCCTTTCACCTCACCCTGGGTGCAAAGCGAGCAGATTATATTTGCGCCGGAATTACAAAAGGGGGGGTTTCACACAATAATTTATATTTTTATGTCCCTGGTTCGTGTACACATGTACAGAAAGTGAATATACAACTGGTTAAATGGACAGTACCGTAGTTCTTTGAATCATTACATTCTAGTAGGATATATTGGTTTATTATACGTAGTTATATATATATACATATTTTACATAGCGTTTCCATGTGTGTCTGCATAGACCAAATTACCAAATCTCTAAATGAATATAATTGCGCACCTATGGCATAACCATCGGCACTTCCTTTAACGCAGAGTTAGCATAACTATCTCTGTGGGCCTATCCTCAGCTTAAATGATATTCCGTTCGTTACAAATGTGTTTCCTTACGCCTTCACTCCTTCTTTTGGGCATCAATTAATCAATACGGAAATATCCACATATTCAAAGGTTTTTCTAACAGGGGACTTGGGACAGCAACAGGGGCTGGCTTAACCAGATGCTACATTATTATATCCAGTTTAGCCACCATAAGTGGACTAAACTTGAGGAGACGTTCCTCTTTCGTCGATCAATGGGGAAACACTGTTTTTCTGCTAAAGCCCACTGGCCTTTTTTATAGTCGGGGTAAACGTCCGTGGACGTGGACCCCGTAGCGTTGGAAAATTCCACTGCAACGGTCTTTTGAAAGACAGCTAGCTCCCCCAACCGGGGAGGTAAAAAACAGGGGAATCTAACATCCAGCAAAGCACAATCCAATAAGTATATACACTTACATGCAATAATAACATAAAAGTACACTCGTGGAAACATATTACTTAACCCTACACCTTGTAGCTGGCCTGCAATTAATTAACATATTACCAAAACCAGTAATGGTCAATCCGACCATTACAACTTATATATGAGTATATTCTCATGTTCTCAACTATAATCTTCATGTACAAAGAAAGATATAATATAATCGATTAACTGTGACACGTTCTTTAGTCAAAAGAACTTGATTTAACTAAAAGAAGTTCACATGAAAGACTCGAAAGTATTCACGTGATGCCTCTCAGGGTATGGGGTAATATCTCTCTGTTAGTTCGTCAAATAAAAATCAAAGTTAAGTTTGCATTAAGAAAAAGGAAGTCGATTTTACTTCTTTGCAAACTAAATACTTATATGCCTAACATATAATCCATGTCACTCAAAGAAATTAAACTTCTTATAATTCAACTTGATGACTCTATTCAAAAACAGAGCCCGAACTCCAAAGGCAAGACAAAACACACTCGTAATTGCCATGGTAACAGCCCTTACAAGATAAGTATATGCAGGTTAGTCACTATCCTGATAGTATCAGTGATAGGCAAATTACAGAAATTAAGATTTTAAAAAAATAAACATTTGTACAAGAGAAAAGATAATAACAATAAATATTAGTGCAATGGGAAAGGACATGTTGACTCCATTAGTAGGCTTACTGTCTGATTTCTTTTCTAACAAGAACCCTACCCTGTAGATATTAGCCGTGGCATAAATATAAAAAATTGCACCCAAGGGAGCTGGCATTATTAAGTGGCGCCGAACCTTGCAGCTAAAGAATTAGGAATCGGACAACGAAGCGAGAAAAAGTAATTGAAAATTGAGGAAAAGACTGAAGTTGAGAATGAAAATGCAGAAGCTGAAATGAAGGACATCTGAAAAGAGAATAAAATATTCAGTTGTTGTGGAAAAGAAGGAAACAAGGAAGAAGTTATTTTCTGTACCACATATAAGAAAATGAAACATTGGATGTGAGAAGGAATAAGAAAGGAGAAATACATATCAATAAGTGAAAGGGAACAAGACTACACACGTAAGGACTGTAAGAAGGAAAAGCAGAAGAAATAAACTTTAAAATAGAATTGTTTCAAAAAATGTCAATGCAACTGGAAGCCATCGCTCAGAGAATGGAAGAAAATAGCAGAAGATTAGAAGAGAAATTTGAAGAAAAGTTTGATGAAAATACAGAGCATTCCCTGACATTCGCTATGAGACTCGGCGGCAAGCGGTCCGGCGTCAGCGCTTGTCTTTCCCGGTGAACGGGTCCGCGACAGTCGCGCGCTACAGTCTGTTTCTTTCGCTCTCCCTGCCTTCGCTCTCTTTCCCTTTCTGTTGACGTTGCAGACTGACGCCAGTATAATCCTCCCTCGGAAGTTGTGTTGTGTTGTGTCCGTGTGTTGAAGATTGTGGCTTAATATGGCACCACAAAAGTTTACATTACAACAAAGGATTTATCTTGTCGAGTGTTACTTCGGAAAGAGGAATTGTGGAGAAGTGCGACGACGTTTTACAACGAAATTTCCTAGTGTTCCCGTTCCACATAGGACCACTATATTAAACCTCGTAAAAGGTTTAGAGTAACAGGGTCAGTTCTGAACAAAAGTGGAAAGAAAAATGGGGAAATAAAGTATACAAAGACAATCCGCACACCATCCGTGAGTTAAAAGAGAGTATTGTACGAGAAATCGGGAGAATTACAGTAGACGAACTTGCACGTGTAAATGCCAATTTCCTTCGGAGATGCCAGGAATGACACTTTCTGTAGTCAAGGTTAGTACACAATAAAAAACTGTAATTTTAATAGCAGGCTGGAGTGACCCCATTCACCGGGAAAGACAAGCGCTGATGCGGGCCGTAGAGAATGTCAGGAAATGCTCTGTAATAGAAAGGTCGATGAAAATAGCAGAAAATTGGCTAGTTGCTCTAGCTAGGCATTATGGACCGTGTGGGAAGGTATTGCGCCCCCTGGTTGTGTGTGGGCCACAAGCTAAGAACTACAATTATATCTGAAACTCCTGCTGAGGAAATAGTGTGAGAAAAGTAGCACTTTTTTTTAACTGCACATCGTCGGCGGCGCTTGAAGTTTGGTTTGCGTCAAGTCGAATTTACGCTCAGATGAACTAAACCCGTGCCATGAAATCAGGCGGGTGGCAGAAGTTGGCGCTGTTCTCACGTCGTAGCACAACCCTGTGTGTTTAAGAGAATGAAAGATCTCGTTGTAGAGTTGGTCCTTGTAATCCATGTGATACAAACTGACAGTATTTGCTCGAAAGGTCAGGGATGGCACAAAAGTTGTTTTGCAATCCGCTCAGTGATTTAGCCACAAACACTCCTAGAAAGAACTACCACTCATAAGACAATTATCACGAAAATCCAATGAATAGTGGTCGACCCTTGTCAATTCTTCATCTGTCTCTGTTTCTTTGCAATGAGGTGCGAAGGGGAAGAAGAAGATACACACTTTTCTCTGGTCAGTTTGACGCTTGTGTGGTGAGTACTGAGCAGACGACAGTACTCCGCCAGTGTTGCCACAATATGAGGACACAATTTCCCTTTCCAAAGGGTAAAATTTCCCTTTTCGGACCAATTTTTCCCTTCACCTAAGCAAATCATACAATGATAATAATAAGTATTAGTAGTGGAAGTAGCAGTAGTAGTAGTATTTCCGTTGGTCCATGTCCGTGTGAATGAAAAATGTTAAATTTTTCACATGTCACTTTCATCGCTTCCTGACTAGATGTCTCAGGTTTGGATCCTGGTCAGGAATCCATTTAATCGTTAATCCTCATCGTTACTATTATCCGAAGGTGCAGAAAAGCGATATACTTAATAGAAATAGAAATATATACAAGCTATATTCAAGGGAGCAGAAAAAAGAACAGAGAAAATGAAAAATTAAATATGAAAGTGGAACTTAACATAAACAGTAATAATATAGTCAGATGTCTTAAAATTTCCCTGAAATTGTGGTATTCTTAATGGAAATTCCCTTTCCCTTTTGGCTAAAATTTCGGTTGGAATTTCCCTGCAAAAGGGAAATTTCCCTTCGTGTGGCAACACTGAACTCCGCTCCTTTGTGGAAGGGAAGCCCAGCTGTACGTACTACTGTTGCCAACTTAGTATTTTGGAGCAAGGTTTGTCCAAATTACGAATCACACCAAGGAACTATATTCTCGTCTATTACCTAACTGGTCTCAGTTGTAGTTCAATCCAGCCTTGGCTCTGCAGTCTACCTCTTGTTGCTTCACAGAAATGGTATTCCTATTTAGGCGGGATTTAGCTCTTTTCTGCCAATCCGATGTGACAACACTGGCTGCTCCGGTTCTCCCTTGTTGCCTCTTCAGGGCAGCGGAACGGCCTCCCTTTTCGCTTCTGTCGGCTGCAGAAAAAATGTCCTAGGCAATATCTACTCGACAGCAACGGTGTTCATTAACGTATTTAACAATGTTGTCATTTTATTGAAACAACTTTTTAATTCTTTACATTTTGCTGTTACCTGCGGTAACACCGGCTACATGCACGCCACGCCTCTGAGGGTTAGCCTAAAGGAAATAGACAATTTAAACTCTTTATAAATTTAAATTTGTTGCATCAGAAAGCATTTAGTACTGTTGCATAGATAAAGTCTTTGTTTACCACCGCCGCTTTTCGTTTGTCTTCGTGACGTCAGCATCACGTGAGCACCTTTGACGTAAGTCGAGCAGTATGGCCAGGTGGAGAAGGCTTTCTGCGTGATTGAAGTTGCAAAAACAAATTCTGTTACTATCGTGTTGCTTCGTTTTAGAACGCGGTATGGTAAACAACCACCCACAATGGAGTCAATCTACGATCGGAGCAAGGCATTTGAGGAAACTAGTTGCCTGTGCAAGAGGAAAAGTCTTGGGAGATGAGAACTGGACTGTCACATTGATATCTGTCGTTACAAAAGGGTCACACATATAACACTTGTTGCAACTTACCAATGTAAACCAGGCAGGTACTCGTCAGCCCCCCGGACACTGCCGCCAGCCCCCTTGACACGTGAAAATGTAGACAGAATATATTATTTTGTTCCCAACTTCGTTCGTTCATCAGCAGAAATCTAAGCAGCGGCAAGTGTTTAGAAGATTCTCTAGACTTTAGAAAGTTCCTTCATAGGGAGCCTTTTTATCTGCACCTTCCCTGCCCCTGTTGCAGACTCTCGTTAGACAGAAATCTGTGACTTTGACGTCGTCATCCAAATTCTTTCCACATCTGTGCCAAATGTCAACAGCTCCCAAGTCTTGGGAACGAATGGGAGTTTTATTGCTTCGGCCGGGGGTGGAATGTACGATAAGCACTATGAATGAAGTGAATATCATACATTTTGACATGTATGATATAAATATCTGTGTCAAAAATAGTATGGAGTGGGTACTAAGGGAATGTGTCAGTAGCAGTCGTTAACACTTCAAGAGATATTTTAGAAGATATAGAAAAAAAACTGTAGTATTTGTATGATATTTCTACGTTTTATATCTTAAATTAACTTAATGACCCCCGACACACATAATTTACCTTCATTTAACACTGTTAAACTTTTGAAAAATGGACATGGTTTACAAAGCCCCCCCTGATAACCAGTGAGCCCCCCCCCCCCCCGAGATCGGTTCTAGCTATGGGCCTGATGTATACTTCAGGACGTACTCTTCAAACCATGTAAGTATTTCAGCCCTATTATTAAAACTCTTCTGTCTGTAAAATTTTGAAAGTGTCTATTTCTTTTAGGCTAACCCTGTATAATCGATGGGTATTTATTTCCACAGATCTTTCTGGAAGGCAAATAATTGAGATCATATGGCTTTGAAGGACAATTCCAAAGATTTATGCATACTGCTGCTTATGACAATATACATAAAATATTAATCAAGAACTTTACTTTCCATCAAATTGCATCCAACTCCTCCTTTTGTTATTCAATAAATATTCTATTCATCTATTTGACAGTAATTTGCTTGCAAGGGTAGTTTTTTCAGACAAATTTTGGCGATCTTAATTACATATAAGCTAGATAATGAATACATAATGTTATATCTCTTTTCTTATCTATTCATGTAGTAATAACAATACAATATTAATTAATTTGCATATTAATATTTTAATTTGGTTCAATATAATTATTCTCATTAATTTTATTATTATTATTGAGACCCTTGGTCAGACCACCTCGAAATGAATTTCTAGATATGTGCCTGCCGATATCGGATGCAATGGATAATTCGGATATCAGATTAAGACTGATATTTATGATATCAGAGTATTCAGATTGCTATTTAGTTTTTCAAGTTCAGTAAGTTATTCTGGTAGGAATGCTGTCTGTAATTAAGGAAATAATTACCGAATAAAGGATCGGGACACCAAACTCAGAATGTTATATTCTAAACTGTATTTATCTCTTTACGTTTTCTTGTTACGGCGGAAAGATTTATGCATTTATACTGGACTTAGTAATGCAGAGATCAGTTTTAGGAAAAAGTTATATAAGTTTAAAATATTCGGAGAATCAGTGAAACATACAAACGATGAAACTGTACGGATAATGCACACATTCGTGTATTTCGGATAATCCAGATAGAAAATTATCTCATATCCGGATCTGACCATCCCTATTTTTTTTATGGTCTGGACCTGCTTCGCAACTTTTCACTACGTCACACGTGATCAGCTCGTCAAGTCCCATCGGCGTTGTTTTCTGCTACTGCCTTGCACACGCAAATTAATATAAATCTGCGTCTATGATGCTATCAGGTTCGGTACATGATGAGAACACATTTCACTGAGTCGGAAAATCAACTTTAAACTGTAGGCCGAGTTCCGAGTAGCATATAGGATTTTTCCAGGGAGGGACAGGCAAGGTAATTTTTCCAAGGGTGCAAAGGGAGCATATTTCACCCCCACAATAGTGATGCTCCCTCAAAAAGCACTGTTTTAGTCTGAAATTATCAAGTTTCTTCAACGCAGTTATAATAATTAACATACTGTAACTGAAATAACATTTTGTGCGAATTATATACTTTTTAGGTGGACATATATTTTTCAGGGCGGGAGGCCACGTTCCTGTTTTTGTCCCTGTGCAGTGGGATTCATGAGTATTACCGTGCAAATTGTCCATCACCATGTTCGTGCACTTTATTTGACCCAGTAAGAGCTTCAAGAATTAAAAGAAAACTCAAAACAAGCTGTTGACAACTTCTGCACCAACGTACATAAAAATCAATCGCTTAAAAACTCATAGGATGTACGAAAAAACTATTGAAAATAGTCAAGGACAATTTGCACGGTAATACTCATGGATTCCACTGTACAGCCAACGGTGACGATAACAGGGGACAAATTGTCAATTGCTAACGTTATTCTTTGTTTTATTCTACATCCTGGGCCTTCCCTATGGCGTAGGGGTGACGTCGCTGTCTTGTAATCAAGGGGTCCAGCATTCAATACCCGGTGAAGGCACATAGTGGTTGGGATTTCACCTTAAACTTCGATTGATTGATTGAATTGGGTTATTTCATATCGCTTTTCTTCCACTTTTCACTAATCACGACGATGGGAATGAATGCTAAGATGGATAAAGATTATCCTGGCTGTAGGACCAGACGCATAAGAAAAATACTATGGATTCAAAAATATCCATATCAACCGTTGTGGTTCAGCCGCTTTTCTTCTATTAAATATTTCGTTGATGTTTAATGAAGTAAAAGAGGAGAATCACAACTCTTCCAAAATTCTTATGTCATTTCTCACGTTCCTACCTGTAATAGACTAAAGCCCGCATCACACAGAAGAGGAATCCAGTAGGTATGCCCTAGTTGGCGCTGGACTGGCTACCAATTTGCTGGTTTTCGCCTCACACGATACTTATCAGCGTACTTGTCGATAGACTTTTGTTTCCATACGAGGGAAGTTGTAATGGCGGCCGTGTGAGATGTAAACAATGTATCATTTCACATTTTTATAAGCCGATAACTATTCAACCGAGAGGAATAACGTTTCATGTAAAACGTTATTAAGTACAAAACAATGGCGCTGCTTAAATACATACTTTACAACATTTACTGTACACGTATGGAAGAATATTTTAGTTGTTTCAAATGTAAACACCGTGCCCTCAGCATAGATGGTGTAACTAACGCGCCTTTCATGCTGTATACGTTATACGTTGCTGGAGTAACACTCGGAAACCACATATAAAGCGCTCCTTTGCACACTCACAGATTATCTTCACATGGCCAGACTTTGCTCTGATTGGCTGTTCCACAGAATCCAGTCGAGGAAAGCAAGTAGCAATTAGAACATGTCCTATTCCTCCAAACCAGTCAAGCAGTCAGCCAGGCGGCCATGATTGCTACCTAGAAAGTTAGTTCAGCGCCAACTAGGGCATTCCAACTAGAAATCAGTTCCGTGTGATAGGGGCTTTAAATAATAATAATAATAATCGTCATCATTAAACGAGGCGTTTCGATATCTCGGGTCGCTTTTACAATCATATATATATATATATATATATATATATATATATATATATATAGTATGTGTGTGTGTGTGTGTGTCTGCCTGTGTGTGTGAGAGAGAGAGAGAGAGACAAGGTTTCTACGAGGTACGAGGGGTTGTAGCAATAAAACTATGTTCAATTGGGTTTTACAGGTTGTGGATAGCCCTACTTGACTCGGTGATGAGGTAAGGGAGGCGGACGAGCAAAGGACACTCACCCAATCAGCCAGCGATCCCTCTGACGTCTCGGACTATGGTGACGACCCCGGCATGAGCGAGACAGGTCCCCGAGTTGCAGCCGTAGGTTGCCACAGTGTTGCCAAATGAAGGGAAACTCGGACCGAAATTTTAGCCAAAAGGGAATTTCGATTAAAAATACCACAATTCAGGGAAATTTTAAGGTCATCTGACCGCATTATTACAGTTTATGTTAATTTCGAATTTCATAAAAGGTAAAGTGCTCCCCTGTGCATAGCACCATGCCATGAAGGCGTATAGGGGGTGTGGGGGTAACGCCCCACACTTTCTTGATCCGGTCGTGAGTGGGGGTGATGTGATCAGCATCACGCCCCTGACCGCCTTTACCCCCCAGGGTTTCCCCCAGGTACCCATGTTATTCGACGCTGGGTGGGCGCCGGGGCCGCTTCCATCGTTAGAAAAGTTCCCGGATTTGAACCGGCCGGGGATCGAACCCGGGACCTTTAGCATGGTAGTCAGACACGTTACCGACATATGCACATTTTATGTTACTTATTTATTTTGCTCTTAATACTTGTTTCTGCTCCTTTAAGTGTATTGTACGCATGGACGTCCGCAGGTTTTTTTTCCAGGGAGGGGCAAGGAAGGTATTTTTTTCCAGGGGGGGGGAAACGAAGGCAAATTTTCCCCAAAAATAGTGTTGTTCCCTAAAAAACATTGCTTAAATTTGAATTTGTGGTGTTCATGCAATAATTAACACATATTATTGTGGCTAAAATGAAATTATATGTGTGAAATACATATTTTTCGGTTGACTTTCATTTTCCAGGAGGGGGGGCCACGGCCCCTCCTTGCCCCCCCTTCCGGACGCCCATGATTGTACGTTGCTTTTATGCATCTTTGGATAAAACGATTAAATGGATTCCTGACCAGGATTCAAACCTGGAACATCTGGTCAGGAAGTGATGAAACTGAAATGTGAAAGAAATTTAAAATATTTTTTATGCAAACGAATAACGAATTCAACGGAATACTTAACTACGTACTACTACTGCTTCCAACACCACCACTAATAATACTGGTGCTACTAATACTACTACTAATTATTATTATAATTTATTTAGGTGACGGGAAAAATTGGTGCTAAAGGGAAATTTTGCCCCTTGGAAAGGGAAATTGTGGCAACACTGGGTTGTCATTGCCTGAACGGGTGGCGCGCATCGACCACGATAACGTTTGAACAATCCTGATGTTTCCCAAAAGCCCGGCATACTTATCCGACTCGCCACGTGCCGTGTTTCTGCTGAGCTTGCAAGACACTCCTTCCCTCTTGCGACCAGGAAGAGCGATCCGGTAGTTGCAAGCTGGATTCTGTCTAGCCAGAGGAATTTTGTCATTGTCGGCGCTTTGATCGGGTCAGTGTGCTCGAGATCACTTGGTTTTTGCTTTAAGCTGTTGATGCTTGTTCGTCTTCCCTTGGAGAAAAAAACAAACTTTTCCTTGCTTTCTCTCTCTCTCTCTCTCTCTCTCTCTCTCTCTCTCTCTCTCTCAGAGGGAAGGAAGGAAAGAAGGAAGAGAAACGGAGTCACATATAAAATAATATTTTTATGTGGTAAACATAATTGATAATATTAAAGAGGAATCAAATAACAGAAATAAAATAACAATACATGAAAAATACAGAACTAATAAAAAGTGACACAATATAAACACGATGCAAGTTAGCACATCGCGTCCCATCGCCGCTGTTTTCTGGCTTTCGTGACCGGAGCCGCTACTCCTTCTTTTCAAGTATCTACCCAATTGTCCTCACGACGCTGGGTCAACGCCGAAATTTTGGAGGCTCCCACCGGGAATCGAACCCGGGACCGCTCACACCAAAGGTGAGAGCGCTAACCACCTGGCTAAGCGGAAGCCCCATATAATACTAATAGTGACATTATTGATTGATTGATTGATTTGGTGTTTTAAGTCCACTTTATGCATAGTAAGGCTAATCGGGACTGGGCCTACAGTTTAAAGTGAGATCCGAACCACTTGTGCCTCCACCGGGTATCGAACCCAGGACCCCTTGATTACAAGGCGACGTCGTTACCACTGCGCCATCGGGGAGGCATAGTGACATTATTTTATGGTAAAAATAATAATATTAATATTAAATAGAAAAATAACCAAGAGAAGTAAAACATTTCCTATGTCGTCCCTTGACTAGTTTTGCTTGAGGTATTCCTTGAGATTTCTTTTAAACTTGTACTTTTACTAAATTGAATAAAATGATCATGAGACAACTGCTTCTTTCCCTGTTACAGGCAGAGTTACGATATTATAGCGAACAAACTCCCCTATACGATCACACACACGCACGTCCCTCCACAAGGGTGCCATACGAGTTCCATTGCAACAAAGTAGATCATGCATCCACTGTTGTTTTTAACCGTGACAATAGCTCCCTAACCGAGGGAAGGGAAGGAACCTGCTACCGATGCAATTCCTTTGTTTGACACTGTTTTTTAAAATTCCAAAACCGGGTCATGTCTTGCATTTGGACACAGGTGTTACTAGCTCCCCTCTACGCAGCGAAGGAAAAAACAGGCTGAATCGTAAATCCAGGTGGTAGGTAGGTTGGTAACACTCGGACGGAGGTAATGCAAATCCATGTAGCGAGACTTGACCAACAACTTTGTAAGTTTCTGTGAAGCTCACGAGTTGGAAAATGCCCTTGAACATATCAGGAAAGGTTTTATCCTTTGCTTCAACCGAAAGCAAGTGATATGTCCGCAAGAACAGTCGACGAATTTTTAACCGCGAACTAAAAAATCTACTTTTCTAATCTCACGATTCAATGGCTTCTAGACTACCAAACAGAAAAACTGTACACTTATTCACCACCGATCGTTAATCCATGGACGTCGCTAGAAATTGTTATAATCCCGTTGATAAAACTTGAATGATGGAAGTAATAACAATAATAATTAGTATCAATCGAGCACGGATTTGTATGTAGTGGAATCGATGAGTATTAACCTGCAAATTGTCCATCACCATGTTCATGCACTTAATATGACCCAATAAGAGCTTCAATAATTAAAAAAAACTCAAAACAAGCTGTTGACAACTTCTGCACAAGCATACATAAAAATTTATCGCTTAAAAACACATAGGATGTAACAGAAAAATTAATGAACATAGTCATGGACAATTTGCACGGTAATACTCATGGATCCCACTGTACATATATTCCTTACATCTACCTTGAACAGGAAAATGTCAACGAAACATATAACTGACATGATTTTGAAAAAGATTTGTGTTACATTTTTGCCAGCAACATATTTCGGTAATTTTTTCCTATCTTGATCCTTTTCCCAAATTTCGAACTCTGAAACATGATGAAGGACATTTGTATCTCATGTGATATATTATTTTCTAATCAATGAGATGCTTAGTGCTTATGGCCAACTAAAATTGACTGCCAAGTCGAAGGACAGGCTGAAGGGGGGAAAAAATAGAAGAACGGGAACTGTTATTTATCGAAAGATGCTGGAGTTTCCCCCCTCCCATTCTGGTTACATATTTTCGTTTCGTCTCTAGGCAGAGCACCTAGAGACTTTACATCGGTGGACAAGAAAGCTACTTGCCTGTACGTAGCGACTTACGCAATATGTTTCCTTGTACAAAAAGTACAACCCGGTCAGGAGTTGCTGATCTCCAACCGGGCGCCTCCCCAGGTGGCGGATAGGGGAATGCTATATAGATATATATAGTACTGGCATAGCCAGGGCGGACCAAAATCAGCACTGCTGCCTTGCAGGAGCCAGGGGACTGGCAAAGGCTAGGGGAAGAACACCCCAACAGAAAATTACCTGGTCCTCCAGGTTGGGGGTTGGGCGCAGGGCTAACAACCCGGCCCCATAAAAGAAAAAATGGTTCAGAAACCAAACACTATGCCTCGGAAAGGAAGATATAAAGGAAACAAACCTGGCAAACTTCTAAAGGACTACGAGATAAGGATTGGAACATGGAATACCCAAACTATGCTACAAGCAGGAAAAATGATGGAAATGGCACAAGAAATGATGAAATATAAGATAGATGTAATGGCATTACAGGAGATAAGGTGGCAGGGAAGTGGAATTATAAGAAGACCAGAGTTTAGTGGTTATAGTGGAACCAGAGAAAGAACTGGATTATTTGGAACTGGCTTTATGATTCAGAATGAAACCAGCAAGAAAATATTGGAGATAGAAACAATAAATGAGAGAATCTGTAGATTGAGAATAAAAGGAAAGTTTAGAAATCTAACGTTGCTGTCAATACATGCACCAACTGAAGAAAAAGAAGATAGAGAAAAAGAGACATTTTATGAATTATTAGAAAGTACATATGAGAAAATATCTAAAAATGACCATATATTAATTATTGGTGATTTTAATGCTAAAATTGGGAAGGAGGAAGCCACATATAAGGCTAGCGGAGAACATACTCTCCACAACATAAGTAATGAAAACGGAGCATATCTAATACAATTTGCTTTAAGAAACAATTTGATAATAAGTAGTACCACTTTCCCTCATAAAAACATTCATTTAGGAACCTGGAAGATTCCAGGAACCCAAGAAGTAAACCAAATAGATCATGTTCTCACCAATAAAAGATATAGGTCATCGATAATGGATGTCAGGAGCCTGAGGGGACCTAACATCGATTCGGATCACTACATGGTGCGAGCAAAAATAAGATTAAAAATTGTTAAAGTAGACAGAAGAAAACAAAGAATGTTAGGAAAAAGATGGGACACAGAGAAATTTAAAGATAGAGAGGTGTGTGAAACCTTTAAAGCCACCATTAATGAAAAAATTACTGAGCAGACAGAAGAGATAGAAGAGAGGAATAGTAAAGAAGAATGGAAAATTATAAAATCAATAATATTAAAAACAGCTGAAGAGAAAATAGGAGAAAAGAAAAGAGAATATGGAAAACCATGGTTTGATGAAGAATGCGAAGAGGCCATCCAGAAGAAGAATGAAGCAAGAAAAAAGAAGTTACAGAGAGAAACTAGAAGCAATTGTGCAAGGTACACAGAATCAAGAAGAGCTGCTAAAAGAATATGTACCCAAAAGAAAAGACAATATTTAAAACAAAGATTAGTGGAAGTAGAGGAATTAGATAAAAAAAATGAGAGAAGAAAATTCTATCAAGCCATGTTCAGTCTTACAAAAGAATATAAACCAGAAATTGAAGGATGTAAAGATAAAAATGGAGAAATGCTGTATGAAGAAAGACAGATCAGAAAACGGTGGGCAGAAAATTTCAAAGAAAAACTGTCAAGAAGAGAAAATGGAATAGAAGCCGGAAATACAGAACGGGAAACAGAAGAAGAGGAAGAAGAAACAATAGAACCACCAACGTTAGATGAAGTAACAAAAGCAATCAGGAGATTAAAAAATAATAAAGCACCAGGAAGTGATAATATGGTAGCCGAAATGATTAAACATGGAGGCGCACAACTATACCAGAAAATACACGAGCTGATTAGTAAAATATGGAGAAAGGAGGAACTACCGGACGAATGGAGACAAGGGATTATATGTGCCATTTATAAGAAAGGAGACAAATACAACTGTAGCAACTATAGAGGAATAACATTGTTAAATGTTGGATATAAAATATTCTCGAGCATATTAAATAAAAGGATACAAGAAATAATTGAACCCATCCTTGGAGAGTATCAAGCAGGATTCCGGGAAAATAAGAGCACTATAGACCAAATATTTGTAATTAGACAAATATTAGAGAAACATTATGAACATGGGAGCGAACTACATGTGCTGTTTGTAGATTTTAAACAGGCCTTTGATAGTGTACGAAGAGAAGAACTAATTAAAGCAATGGAAAGAGTTGGTATACCCAAAAAACTAAGACAACTTGTACAGATGACTCTGATGGATACCTCAGCAAGAGTAAAAGTAAAAGGACAACTCAGCGAGGAGTTTACATTTGACAGGGGACGGATTGTAGACTACACTATTTAATATAGCATTGAATGATGCTATAAAACAGACTGACCAAAGAGGTACCATCTTTAATAAAATCTCACAAATCTGCGCTTATGCAGATGATATAGCAATCATTGCAAGATCTATGAATAAGTTAATACAAGTATTTAACGACATGGAGAATTATACTAAGGAAATGGGCCTAGAAGTAAACATAAATAAAACAAAATATATGAAAATAGCACGAAAACCAGAAAGAAGAAAAGAAATAGAGATAGGTAATAAGAAGTTCGAGGTAGTACATGAATTCAAATACCTGGGAAATCAAATAAATGAAATAAATAACATAGGAAGATGCGTGGAAGGAAGGATCAGAGCAGGAAATAGAGCATATTATGCAAATAGAAATCTGCTGAAAAGTAAGATAATAACAAGAACAACAAAAATGAAAATATACAATACATTAATCAGGCCAGTAGTAACATATGGAGCCGAAACGTGGACGTTGACCAAAGATACAGAAAGAAGGCTAATGGTATTTGAAAGAGCAATATTAAGAAAAATATTTGGACCAACTAGAGAAGAAATAGGATGGAGAATAAAATACAACCACGAACTAGAGGAACTAATAAAACATAAAAATATAGTACGCTTTATTAAAGCCAAGAGAATCAGCTGGATAGGACATGTATACCGTCTACCAAAAGATGCATGCCGAGAAGAATAATAGAGAGTAAGCTATATTCAACTAAAAGGAAAGGAAGACCTAGAAGCAGATGGAAGGAAGAAGTATGCACGGACCTAAACAAGATAGGAGTAACAAGATGGAAACAGAAATGCCAGGACAGACAGAAATGGAGAGACATAGTGGAGGAGGCCATGGCCCGACAGGAGCTGTAGCGCCGGATGGTAAGGTAACAAAAAGTACAAAAGTAGCTATGTTCTTTCTGTAGATGCTTTAAAAAAACATTCGTTTCAAAAGTTACATATTTACATAACCCGTGACTCGACAACCCTTGAAGGGCCTAGGCCGATCTCCCGACTGCAAGTCTCCCTCCCACATTCGAGACATTCAACCGATAATGGGTGACGTGGGGTCAGCACGTCGAACCCCCAGTCATATATACATAGTCTACAATAATTTACGATGTAAAAAGTAATTAACAGTTGACAAAATTGGTTTCTTAAATATGTACACGTTGCTGTGTTTTTTGAGTTTATAAATTTGATACAAATTTTAATTTGAACAACTTATGTCCTTAAAATTATGTTGAATGCTAAAATAAAATAAATATCTAGCAGAATTCTTGAAATTGCTTGGATGCTCGATTGTTATTAATATTACTGTACATATTCTTTGATACTAAAAAAATTAATTACATATCCTTTTGATAATACGTATTTTGTACTTTGATATTACATAAAAATTCAGGGTCTAATTTATCAAAAAATAAAATAAAACTGTTTCTCATTCCAATTTTATTACTACACTAGTATTATATCCTCGGGAAGGTTTTTCTACTCGATCCTGCCTGAATCCAACACAATTGTTTCGTTATTTCTTGTTAACAAATGACTCGCGTTGACAGCGACGTTAGCGCTCCATGCGGTAATAATAGACAGTTGTCACTTACAAGTAAAGTCTTTTATATTCGTCTGGGTGTCGCTATTCTGGAAAATCTAAAGTCCCGGCTTGACTTGAACGATCCTCGTAGCTTGACAATCTACGTATTTTCATTGAAATATCACGACTCTGTATAACAGATCGTTACATTTCTTCAAGTCTGCAGTATATTCCTCTTTGTGAGGGTGTGCATTTTTGATGTTATTACCAGAAATGGGGTAAGATGATTTTAACCGGTTGACACTCTCAAAAATTTATGATCATCTGCGAAAAGGAGGAAGTTAGTGTGGTCACCCATGAGAGGTGATGAACAGAGGCAGTTGTTCTAATCAGTCTGTCAAATCCGAGATGAATATTTGAGACAACTAACTGGAACAGAACATTTGCACACTAAAATTGACCAGTATTTTGAACAACTTTTAATTGAAGAGCTCGGGTGTATAACATGGTAAGTGACATTTTGAGTTGCAAAGTAAAATGTACCATTCTTCAATTTTAGAGTGAAATTGACATGACATACAATTTGCATTGGACTCAGTGAAGCCTTCTGAAATTCATAAACAAAACACGAAAAGAATTTATGTACAGCATTTCTTCTAATAACCTTTTTTCTTAATAGCGGCTCAGCCCAAATACGTTGTTAATAAATCTATAATTTATTATTTGTTGGTTTACAGTAATAATTACTTAATTGTTATTATTATACAGTAAAACCTGCATATCCCGGAACCTCTATAAGAAGGAAACCTGTAAGTACGGAAAAAAAAGTCCCCAGAACGGACCGATTTTATGCCTGAAAACGACCTGCTTAAGCGCGGGGAAACGGAACACCATTTAAAGACCAACGAGATGTTTTTATTCTCAGTAAGACGGAAATTTCTTCCTTTATTTTTTTTTTTTTTGCTCGCAAAGAAACAATGCAATACTGTTAAGTGGAACACGCCTCTGTTGCCACTCGCTTATCGGTAACATTGTCGATATGAAAGAATGCGCTACAATACTCATAGCTGTTACGATTCCGTTTCTTTCTTTCATCTCTTACCCTCTTTCTCCACCTTTCTTTGTCTATTTCTCCTCTGTTCTTTCGTCATCTTTCTATTTTTCTTGTTATCTCTCTTTGTTTATTTTTTTCTTCACTTTTATCTCAATCTTTCTTCACCTCTCTTATTCCATCTTTCAATCTTTCTCTTTCCCTCTATGCACATCGCACTACGACGCCAGGGGTCCCGGGTTCGAAATAGTGTTGCCCACAGGACGAGACGGGACAGGCCTATAAAAATTCGAGACGAGACGAGATTGATCATGTGTCCCGAGACAAACGAATATTTTTTAGACGAGACAGCATTTCACAGCATTTCCACGAGACGAGACAGACCAAAGTCTCGTCTCGTGGGCAACACTACTTCGAAAAGATACATAAGTACAACTGTACGTTCTTACAATACTGTAAAAAGTGTACCAACATGTTGTGTAGTTACATAATTGTAATCTCTGCTATGCTTATTGCGACTGTATCGCATTTTTATTCATGTACGTACATGCATTAGTACTCTACATTATAAGTAATGCGAAATGTAAATCTGTCTTTCCATTATTTCCTGCAGCGCTCTATACTGTATTTAAAGTCAACCCTGTATAAGAAGGAAAACTGTTAAGACGGAAAATTTTGCTCGGAACCATCATGTTCCGGGATAGACAGGTTTTACTGTATCTGGCTATATGAACAACTTACTCAACACCTTGCAATTGTGGCGACGCCCATGTTAATAAGAAATTAGAATTAATATTGGATCTAAAGAGGCCTGACTTCTACGTAGTGTCTGTTATCGTTACAAATCCTCGATGTATCCACTACTTGTTCAACCCTCGCCGCTGGAACGAAGGTCGCTCAAAAGGTGAATGCCTGGGACAGATGCGGGCTCCTTCGGCCACACCTGGCGTGGCGTAATGTGATTCGTGGAAGGGGCGGCAATAAATTTCCGCTTTACAGAAGGCAGGGGACTTCCAGTGGAAAGATAAAGGGGGGGAGGAATTGCTTTTCTTAATCTTGTCTAATTGCAAAGAACATTTCTCTCGTCCCTTAAAAGTGCAGGTGGATGTGTTTGTTGCACTTTCTTTGCAGTCTTGAGCCGTGTCCAGAAATTGCAAGGGAGCAGTGGCGTCAGGCACGTATCCAGGAATTCCTTTCGGGGGGGGGGGGCTCAACACCATTTT
The DNA here is from genome assembly GCF_977018435.1 of Lepisma saccharinum. Lineage (NCBI taxonomy): Eukaryota > Metazoa > Arthropoda > Insecta > Zygentoma > Lepismatidae > Lepisma > Lepisma saccharinum. The sequence continues at coordinate 4,095,892 of NC_139258.1, forward strand.
TTTAAGGGGTATAGTAAGAACCTCACAATTGTATGTTTAAGACCAGTGGTGGCAATTTGGATCCAAAACAGGTTGGGGGGGGGGGGGGCGCAAGGAAAGTTTACTTTCTCTTGGTAGACAAGGCTTAACATTAAGAGGCCATAATGTTGAGGCAAAAAAATGGGGAGCAACTATCCCTTAAATTGTCGCCACTGTAAGGTTGTCATTTTAATCAGAACGTGAAATCGGAACATTTTTTACCACTCGACTCCTCTGTTTCCATGCATTAACATTGTGTGCCGGAACCATCTCAGTATGTGTGTTTATCCATTTCTTCTCATCAGGCATAAAAACATCTATGGTGTATTTGAGTGTTTTTACGAAGCTGTTACACATGCACGGGATGGACAATCCACTCGACAACGCGAGATTCAAATTGTGGGCTGCGAACTGGACGCAGACAGCTCTCGAATATGTATATCTGATTCGAGCCTGAACACCACTAACGTGTCTTGTCCTCCCATGTTTGCAGCTCTTATAAAAGCCGAAACCCACCAAATTGTTCAGATTCGGGCCTTAGCACTCACAAGTGTTCAAAAATGCCTGTCACAGCTTCCGGAGTCTTGTCATATATCGGCACGAAACAAAGGAAGTCTTCTCGAATATGGCTGGATCACGAAACAATTAATACACAATGAAACCCCTTCCGTTCCCAACACATCTAATGTTTCTTCTCCCAGTATGATCAAATGCTTATTCATTTATCTCCAGTGACGTGCCCAAGGGAGGGTTGGTGAGTGCATAACCCCATTTGACCCAGTATTCCTTTTCTTTTAAAAAAAGAAGAACGTCAAAGACAGGATAAAAATGGCAAAATCAGGACTGACAACCAAAAATAGTATGCTTAACCCCTCTCCCTTCCGAAAATCCTGGGCACGCTTCTTCTCTTTATCTCGGACACATTTTTTAAAATCAACTCACCAGAAGTTTTATCATTCCGTATTGGAGATTAAAGTAAGATGAGTTCTTCCTGCAGGTTTGGATATGATCCTTTAGGGTGTTGTCGTCTGCCTGCCTTCACACCTAACCTTAACAAGTCCTTAATTTTCCATCCTTGTGACTTGGATTTTCAAGACTTAGGAAGGTTTCAGACCGAAGGGACACGCGATACATGTCGATTGGAATGGGCCAATCAACAGCAACGTTTCACACCGTAGCGACACAAAAGGCCGCACAAACCTAATTTCGACTTGTGAAATCCTCAGGCGACACGGTGTGAAATCTCCCTTATTAGGCCACTGTCATTGTCCCTTCGAAGTAGTAGCTCTTGTTGACCAAAGAAGAAAAAATGTCTCCTCAACCGGTGGGAATGCTCCTCAGTTTTCTTCTCTCTCCTATATTTTCTGTGCTTGTTCACTATACAGGCAACACCTTACGATTTGATATACGCAGGACATGTACTATGTAGACATTTTAACGAAAAATCGGTCAAGGATGGCTAGGTGCCTCAGTTGGTAGAGCCCTGATTCGGGTCCTGGTAGAGCCTGCAATTTCCGCCTAAAATGTCTACATATGCAACATCTTCTTGCTTTCTCTTCTCGACATTCATAAAATTTTCGGCTGCCTCTTTATGGTAGTTAAGTGTTTGAATGTGTTTCGAACCCAGTAGGCTTGAACAAAAGTTGTTTTTCTTTACCATGAAATTCTCGGACTGCATATACGAAATTTAGTTTCTGGCAAAACTAAATCATCACTCAAAACTTTGATTTTCAGTTGACCTATGCAGCTTATTTCTGTTTTAATAAACCACTCCAATATCCGGTACTGCTGAAATATTCACTTTAGAGAGAGAGAGAGAGAGAGAGAGAGAGAGAGAGAGAGAGAGAGAGAGAGAGAGAGAGAGAGAGAGAGAGAGGCCTTGATGTCTTCGGCCCTCGAACCGAACTAACACTACACTGAGGCTCCGGAAGTTCTGCTGTCGTCAATGTCTTCATTTTCGAATCACTATATCTTATAAAGCAACCAGAGGACGCTGAATGATCACTAATCGACTGTATGAATTGTCACTTACCTCTGAAATCTCATTAACCGATTCTTTGTAGAGATGAACCAAAAAATTAAATCCACGTATTTATATCCTCATTATATTCTAGAACTTTCCGCAGATAAAACGATTCGTTAATATTGCCAGTAGTTGACTCCTTCTCTCATTCAAGAACGTACCCTCTCCCGACTTCCAGAGATTAGAAATTACAACGAATCGCCCTACGTGTGGGCGCTACCTTTGTTGTGCAGCTTCCAAATGCTGACAAGTCTCTACATAGTGCTCAAGTGCGCTGCGACAACAACGAAAGCGTAAGAAAAGTTTACGTGCAATATTATCAACAACAACAGGGTTATAGAACATTCTCCGTCTTGCCTCGATAATTGTCTATCTCCTTAAATCATCGTCACATTATTGAAAAAGCCAAAATCCTAATTTTATCTAGTGAAAAATTAAAAAAATCCTGGGGGGGGGGCCTCGAGCCTCCTGATTCCCACCTTGGATACGAGCTATTGACAATAATAGGGTTATAGAACACTCCGTCTTGTCTCGATAATTATTTCTCTCCTTAAATTATTTTCACATTATTCAAGAAGGCAAATACCTAATTTTATCTAACGTAAACTGAAAAATTTCCTGGGGAGAGGGTCGAGCCCCCTGTGCCCCATCTTGGATACGTGCTATTATCAATAACAGGGTTACGGAACATTCTCCGTCTTGCCTCGATAATTATTTATCTCCTTAAATTATTGTCACATTATTTTATTTCACACCACAAGAAACCAAAAACCTCATTTTATCTAGTGTAAACCTAAAACTTTCGGGGGGGGCTCGAGCCCCCTAAGCGCCCCCTCTGGATACGTGCCTGAGTGGCGTGCTCAGGATTTTTGAAAGGGCATACGTAAACTTTTTTTTTTTAGAAGTCCGTCCTCATTTAGCCATCTTTTCCTGCATTTGACGATCTTTTTCTTTTAGGAATACTGGGCCACAAGGGATTATGACTGGACATTTGATATAGCGATATATCGTCAAGAAAATAACGTCACAGACGATATTTTTTCGTATCATGATACCGGCGATATATCGCCGACACGATATATATCGCCAAATATCGTGATGATATATCGACAAATATCGTGACGATATATCGCCAAAATATCATGATGATATATCGCCAAAATATAATGACGATATATCGTCTAGTTGATATCGCCTGGAAGATATTTTTTCAATATTGCAATATCCCCCCCTTCCTTAGGCACGCCACTGCAAGGGAGGCTATTTTATCCAAGAATGGTTGATTGATTGATTGATTTGTTGTTTTAAGTCCACTTCATGCACAGTAAGGCTAATCGGGACTGGACCTACAGTTTAAAGTGGGGTCCGAACCACTTGTGCCTCCACCGGGTATCGAACCCGGGACCCCTTGATTACAAGGCGACGACGCTACCAATTCATCCAAGAATGGATGATGACTTCTTTTTGTAGTAGTCATGTGATATACTACGTATATATGCATGTATGAATATGTATATCATGTATGAGTATGTGTGGTAAAAGTAAGCCATCTTGTACATGTTTTTTTAAATTGTTACTTAGCGTCGCTTTTATGTCACTTTTGGCTAATCGCGACGACGATGATGATGAAAAGAGACACTCACAAAAGAGGTATTACTGGAGAAGTTCCCAACACACACACGTAACCGTCTTGTCAATATGACATGTGCAATTTGTGCGAAGAAGAAATGGTTATAATCCCCATGGACCCCTCTTGGCCACGCCATTGTCGGTAAGCTGAAATAATAATTTAATTTATTCCATTTGATCATGAAATATTAGCTATCGCTAAGACTTTCACAAAACAATAAATGCCTATGTAACCGTATCATCATCATGAGTATAGCTAGAATGTTTGTTAGTCAGGCCGTTTAAATAAAATGGAATAGTAGATAAAACAAAATCAAAAAAGTAATTAATAATGCAAATTAATTATTAATATTATAAGCTAACAATTATAAATTATAGTTTCATTCACTGCTCTACCTAAATGGGAATTTTCACGAAACGAAACACTTTATTTTATTAACATGGTGTTTCATCAGTGGCGGCAATTGAGTTCCAAACTGGGGGGCAGAAAAGTTTACTTTCCCTTAGTACATAAGGTATAGCATAGTGCGGTTGCAAAAGTTACAAAAAGTGGGGGGCAGTCGCCCCCACGTCCCTCTAACCGCCACTGTGTTGCCTTATTTTGATTCTGATTATTACAACGACGAGGTTAACGTCTAGGGAAATGATATGCTGCATTACAAATAAAAAAAAAGTAAAGTGCTCTTCTGTGCTTAGCACCACGCCATGAAGGCGTATAGTGGGGGTAACGCACCACACTTTCTTGATCCGGTCGTGAGTGGGGGTGATGTGATCAGCATCACGCCCCTGACCGCCTTTACCCCCCAGGGTTTCCCCCAGGTACCCATGTCATTCGACGCTGGGTGGTGGCCGGGGCGCGAATTTTCTTTTTCCAGTCAACTTGTGAATGCGGTTTCATTTCTTGCTCTTTGATTGGCTGTTGGAAAGTTACGGTGCTGTGATTGTGAGAATGTCTTATTTCCTAATTTTAGCGCAAATTTGCTGCTTTCTAATCTAATCTAACCTTACCTAACCTAGCCTAACCTAACGTACAGCGCAAACAAGATATTCTCACAATCACAGCACCGTAACTTTCCAACATCCAATCAGAGAGCAAGAAATGAAACCGCATTCACAAGTTGACTGGAAAAAGAAAATGTGCGGCCGGGGCCGCTTCCAACGTTAGAAAAGTTCCCGGATTTTGAACCGGCCGGGGATGTTGCATTACAATTAATGATAATTAATATTAAAATATTACCTGAGCCATACGAGTAGACGCAATCATACCTTGTTAACCCCCTCCCCCTCACAGCAACATCGCGTCTCTGAGTAGATTAGTTTAGTTTAGTTTATTTGCGTCCAAGGACTACCAGTGTGTACAAATTACAGTACATGGTAATAATATGTCAATACTTACATTACAATACAATACTACATTAACAGATTTTACAAATACAAAATATATAGCCAAAAATTGTAAAAAAAATTGGTCGTACTCTGGTATTATATCAAAATCACCCCCTGCTATCGAGGTTTGAGTTAAACTGACGTGTTGCATTCGGTAGTCAGAAATAGAGCTGCTTTGTTCTTTGACATGTTGATCGCGAAAGGTGGTGATGATAGGAATTGCCGAATCGCACAAGACGCAATAGTAAGTACGAATATCCGCTGTTTTTGTCGTTGTTATGGACACAAGTGGGATTTTAAGAAAATGTGAAACTTTGAAGAACATTTAACACATGAGGAACACCGAATCATTGCTGGCTCTGAGTTATGCGATGAACTGAAGGTACTTTCCCACTTAATAGAAGATGATTCGCCTCCATTTGAAGTGGACAATTGTTTCGCTCCAAATGTAGCCGTAGCTTTGAGAATACTGCTTACTCTGCCGTAACAGTTGCAAGTGGTGAATGTAGTTTTTCGAAACTGAAGCTTATTGAAACTTATTTACGTTTCACAATGGGCGAATTGTGGTTAGAAGGACTTGCCATGATCTCAATTGAACATGAAATTGGTCAAAAATTAGACTATGGTTCTGTTATTCGCGACTTTGCAAATAGTAAAGCTAGACAAGTTCATTTGTAAGCTTTCCAACTTAAAGGGGGGAAGGTACAAAGTGAATATGTACATGGTTTATTGTAAATAGTGATGAATTGAAGATATGTTACTTCATGTACAATGTTCTGGAAAATGTACATAATTATGTACAGTATAAATAGTCATGAGGAAATAGTGAATGCTTCAATTTACTAATCCAGTTTAACTATTGAAATTCATTGAGATTATATAGAGGTATATCTGTTAAATTCTGTCTAATTGCTTTCAGTTTCTTGTGAGTTTCCGTAATTTGTTTGATGTGTGTGGGAAGTTTGTTATGGTATTTTATTCCTGCAACATGAGGTGATTTGTCTGAAAGAGCAAGCCTGTGTGCTTGCATGTGGAAGTTCTCTTTTTGACGTGTGTTGTGCTGATGGACGGTCGAATTTTTATCTAATTTACGGTGTTTTAGTACATATTCAATTACTTCATAAATATATAGGGAATATATGGTCATAATTTTATTTTCTCTAAATAATTCTCTACATGAGTTTCTAATTGGTATTTTGAACATATACCGTATTGCTTTTTTCTGTAGAGTTAGCAGTATGGATGTACAAGTCCATAGTATATATGTGTGTTCTTTTCAGACACATGATATTGTGTTAGGAGTTTTAGGAGATATAAGTTTTTCCCTACTTTTTTGCATACTTGGTCAATATGATATGCCCATCTTAATTTGTCATCAATAACTAAACCTAAAAATTTAACTGGATTTTCATAATTGATTTGATTATCATCTATTTGTAAGTTTATATGTGTAGGCCCACACATTCTCGATCTCTGCCATTTTGAAGGTGATGTGATATTCTATATTATTTTGTGTGGAAAAACTGGGAAGGGATGTAAATATATGCCCTATGAAAGCTAAATGTGACTGGGAATAAAGCATACTACAGAAGAGGTTCCACCAGAGATAGTTGAAAATATGCGGAGTTTAATAGTGATTAATAGGGTTAGGATTTTCATGTCTTAGCATTTTTTTTTTTGTTAAGGGTGATGTGTTCCTCAAACATATAGAGATTCATATTATGAAGAAACTAATTAAGTTAAGGCCCTTTCTAAGGGCATATTTGTCCAATCTAGCGTGATATAGTATATTTTCATGGATTTTCGGCCATATTCGGCATATGTTTGCATTTTCAAGAAATATACAGTCATTTTCGAAGTGGATTTGTTCTTATCTCATGTTTACTCGAGAGCTTTTTTTTTTTTTGACTGTAGCAAAATCTTTTAATTTTTATTTGAAAATGTAGAGAATAGTGCTTTGCAACTCAGGGTACATAGAGTGAACAAAATAGTACATATGTAAAAATATCTCAGCATATTGATATTGATGTTTGAAACAGTCCAGCTACATAGGTTGCTATATATGTATCCGGAACTGGCAACACTAATGTTGCTAGGTAATATCTAATATATCCATCCAGGGGGTGCTCGTTGCTATGTGAAGTACGTATGCATTACGTCATCTGGGAGGATCGGGTTTGACGGTGCTCGTTGCTATGTGCAGTAAGTTTGGTGCGGGTTACATTTAGCTACTAACACGTCGCAAAAATCGGAACAAGCAGGTTATTGATTTTGTAGCGTTCGATATATATTTTTATTGTATTATTTCTCTTCAAATGAGATTGTCTTGTTCATTCCACCTATAATCATGCCTAATTGTGCAGTAACAAGCTGTGAGAATTATAACCAAAAAACTAAAGGAAGTGATATAAAATATTATAGATTTCCAGCTGATAATCGTGTAAGTAAACAGTGGATTCGTGCTTGTGATCGAGAACATAATATTAATATTAAAAATGCGAGAGTGTGTAGTGCCCATTTTTGTAAAGAAGACTATGTGCGAGATCTAAGAGCAGAACTTCTGTGTTTGCCAACAAAGAAAGTACTGAAGCCAACTGCAGTGCCATCACTAAAATTACACCATATTACTTCAGTGCAAAATAATAGAGAATGTGGTGTAGCAAATTCTCCTGAACCTTCCTCTTCTGAACATGAATCATTTTTAGGATGTGCTGATAAAGACTGTGGAGGTGTACGCTACGAAAGGTGTGAAATAAGGAAACGTTCCTTAAATAAGCTAAATACTATGTCGCCGAAAAAAAGAAAAATAGACGTAGGTACAGAAACTTCTTGCACTGTTTCGTTGTTGGAAAACACTATTCATCGCTTACAGAAGAACAACACACGTTTACATAAAGAAATTAATAAGTTAAAGATTAATAACAAGCTCTTGCAACTTGCTTTAACCAAAAAAACTAAACAAGTTCAAAATCTTCAACATAACCTAACCGACAATGTAACAAGAAAACTCACGAATATCTTGGGGAAAGTGTTCAGTGACAGTCAATACAATACTTAGTACACGGTAAAACGAAATCCCTATGGACTAAAGATGATATAAGCAAAGCGTTGACTCTTCGAGCCGTTTCGATACAGTTGGTATCCCTTTACCTGGACTTTCTACGTTAAGAAGATGGGTGTCGAATTCATTTCGTTGCCGGCCAGGTATATTAGGTGATGTTTTGCAATTGATGAAATATGTGTGAACTCTCTCTAATTGTAAATCACATTACACTAATAATTTGTTTAAAAAGTTTGTTTTATTTAATTTCGTATTACTTATGTTCGGGTCTCTGAGTTCCATATTTTCGGAAATTTTACGTACAGGAGGATGTGGAAGTAGAGTGTAAGATTGGCATTTCGTGCTACAAAATTTGTGTTGTAAATATAACCCCAAACCTTGAAAACGCAAGTCCAGTTTGTAATTTCCATAAAATGTTAATTTTCGATATCAAAGTGAGGTTGTATAAGTTACCGTGCTGATAAGTTACAGTTGTGTGAAATCCTTTTGCGTATTAAAAGCTATAATACGTGTACGTACAAGCGAAGAGCGAAAGTGTACAAATATGAATGCAACACCCTTAACTAGCCGAACCTACTCGAAACTGGATGCTAAGAACACCAAACCTAATTCACCTAACCTACTAATTCAAGCGTACAGAAAGGGATTTACGAACACACAGAAAATTTAGCTCATTGATAATATTAAGCAAAGCCAAAGCGAGATGCAAATGACAACACGGTAAGCTCACGTATAGTCAGGAGAATGTTGCCACTATTACTGCATTTTTTTGTTTTCAATTCTATATAATTTATATTCCTTTGCGGTGGACAAGCCATAAAAGCCATAAAAATCAAACAGTAATAATGCCTTTGAGGATAGGGCGTGAGATGTAGAAATTTCATGAACTCCCTAACATGACAACAGCAATCTACTTCTGGCATACATACAGTCATATAGTACACATGTACCGAAATCTTGTCATGCGATTTTGTGTGTAATGAAGAGATTATGACCCTGCAATCTAAACTTGGGCCAAATTACGAATTCAAAGGACATAATTAATTCTTCAGAGAATAGTTTTTCTATTAACTCTGTCCATTTAATTGATAATCATTAATTAGATTTAACTTGGTGTTCACTGACATTAGGTTAATAACGTTGATAATTATATTTCTCCCTTGTACATGTGACATTTAGAACAGGTTAAGATAATATATATGAAGCATAAATGAAAATATATTATAGCAAATAAGTTACAAGAAATCACAATGAAGGACTGTACAAGGGTATGAATCGTTAAATAGTAAAATTTCATTTTTGGACTTTGTCTTGGATTTTCCTATTACATTTCCAAATACATTTTAGTCGTCTATAACCAGGAAAAACTATTCTATATGCCGAGCTCGTGGCACACGTATATAGTTCGTCAACTACACCACAAAGAGCTTACTGTTTTAAAGAACATTTTCCACGAAAGGAGAGTATGACATCCATTGTTTACACTGAGTAGAAAGGTACAAAATCATCCACATTATATTTGTGAAATATTAAATTGAACGAAGTAGTAAAACTTCATTAATGGGCATTATATTTATTTCATACAATGCTCAATATCGTGTACATAATGTTTTAAAACCGGAATATACATTTTATTCAAGACGTGTAATTTCCTTTACTGTCGTTAGAAGGCAATTACGTGACATTTTACTATCTTGTCTTCGCGATTAGCCCAAAGTGGCAGAAAAGCGGAGTGAAACAAATAAACAAAATAAATCTATGAAACGATCATTTCCTTTTTAACTCTTTCATTCATGCAATTCTTCTTTGGCATGTTAAAATTATAGTATACTATGATTATAGAATGAAGACATGGTAAATGAGAACATGCGCAACTATCTTTGTAACACATCGATCAGAAAGTTTGAAAAGTATGGATTTTCACAATACGTTTGCGAGTTTTCAATTATGTTACTACTAGTGCCTCCCCGATGGCGCAATGGTAGCGTCGTTGCCTTGTAATCAAGGAATCCCGGGTTCCATACCCGGTGGAGGGACATGGTAGTTCGGATCCCACTTTAAACTGTAGATCCAGTCCCGATTAGCCTTTCTGTGCATAAAGTGGACTTGTTGAAACACCAACTCAATCAATTAGTCATGTTACTAATCATTAAAGGAATGCCTCAATACCATCCCGAAGTTTCGATAATTAATAATTCCCTCTCCTCAAAGAAATAAAACACTTTGCCTCTCTGAACCTCGCATAGAAATGATAGCGGCCGTATGCTTCGGCCGGGCCCCGAACGAACATAACCGAAGGGGCACCGAGCATAACCGATCCTCCCACATGACGTCACGCGCTGGTGCATGATCGGCAATTTTCGGATGGCGCTACCTTATATATTAAGTTACCTTGATATCCATCGTAAAGTTGGACATTTCTAAGGTATATGTACCCAGAACGTTGTGATTACTGATGCTATTTTTGTTTGTTACAGGGACTTGAAAATTTCATCGGAGGCAACAATGGAATTAACTCGAGAACATTTACGAGCAATGATTTTCTACAACTTTCGACGTGGATTATCTCAACAACAGTGCATCGATCAACTCCCTTCGACTTTTGGCGATGAAGCACCATCTAAAAGCACTGTATATCACTGGTTTAGTGAATTCAATCATGGCCGTCGTTCGCTCACAGACGAATCTAAAGTAGGCCGTCCAAAATCTGTTGTTGTGCCAGAAAACATTGATTCTGTGCGAGAACTGATAATGCAAGATCGTCATGTGAGATATCGTGAGATTGAGGCATCCCAGCATACATAAGATATTGCATGAACATTTAGCCGTGAAGAAGATTTGTTCGCGTTGGATCCCGCATAATTTGACAATCGCTCAAAAAAAGGCTCGCGTCGATTGGTGTAAACAAATACTAACTAAATACAATCGTGGTGCTTCAAAATCCGTGTATAACATCTACACAGGTGACGAATCTTGGATCTATACATATGAGCCCGAAAGCAAACCGCAGTCGACGGTGTGGGTGTTCCAAGATGAGCCAAACCCAACAAAAGTTGTTCGTGCAAGAAGCACTTCGAAGCAAATGGTCGCCTGTTTCTTTGGGAAAAATGGACATGTGGCTACAGTGCCACTAGAGAATCGTAGAACAGTCAATTCTGAATGGTACACAACCATTTGTTTGCAAGAAATCTTTGGGAAAATTAGAAAAAACAACCAGAGACGCAGGATCATTCTTCACCATGACAATGCGAGTTGTCACACATCGGTCCAAAGAACTCAGTATTTGACCGGTGAAAACATTGAATTGATGGGTCATCCGCCGTATAGCCCTGATTTAGCACCCAATGATTTATTTTTGTTCCCGTACGTGAAGAATAAGTTACGTGGTCAACGATTTTCGATGCCAGAAGAAGCGATTGATGCGTTCAAAATGCATGTTTTCGAGATACCTCAATCGGAATGGACAAAGTGCTATGAGAATTAGTTCAAACGTATGCAAAAGTGCATCGATCACCATGGAGAATATTTTAAAAAACAATAAAACCATTTTCAATTATGCATATTTTTTTTGTTTGTTATTCCCGATACATAAATAGCAACCTTCGTATAAGGGCATATTTTTCAAATTATAGTGCATATTTTGTAAATTTTTAGGTCATAAAAATCCTAGCCGTACTAATTAATATCATTTTTTAGATCGTTATCATGGCACTTTAACGACGACCGAATCTTGAGTTCATATCTTTTCATCAATTTACGCGTATAGAGTGCGCGTCAAATCTCCTGCATATGGCCTTGAAGGGCTGAACAGCACCAGCGAATCACAGACGTGCGGCGTTGCCTAGTTCCGTGACAAGGCGTTTCGCTCAAACACGCTGTCTCTTATCCGTGTGAGATTTCGACATGGCACCACTGCAGTGCGCTGCTATTGGCTACCGCCATATGCAGGAGATTTGACGCGCACTTTAGTATTAAAAACTATATATATGCTCAGCATTTCCATGCGTGAAAGAACACCACAGTGATACTCGCATAACTGTTCGTTACGAAAATCTATCTATAGATCCGGTTTCATTGAGCCCCTCTGTATAATGTGGACTTCAAATCATTCTTCCAACAGAACCATACCCGATATTTGCATATATTCTTTCGTTTTTCTTTAATAATACATTCAATTTCATCGGAACTTCTAATTTTATCTAAACAACTAAATTTATGACAGTTGTGGTCTTCAGACACTTTGTGATGAAAATAATTGATTGATTTTGTTCGTTTTACTTCGCTTTTCTGCCACTTTTGGCTAATCGCGAAGATGAGAATGAGTGATAACATGATGAAATTGATGAAAGGACATACACAAATAACACCCATACCCAAGCCGGGATTCGAACCCGGGACCGCTGGTTTTGAAGCGCACTGCGATAACCACTCCGACACGGAGGTCGGCATGACGAGAACTCCTCCTCCCTACCCATGAGGAGGCATGATCAACTTGGAAACTTTCGTGACACAGTTATAGCACCTGCGGAAGGAGAGATTTATTTATCATCCCCTCATCTCCCTAGGGCCTCCCCGATGGCGCAGTGGTAGCGTCGTCGCCTTGTAATCAAGGGGTCCCGGGTTCGATACCTGGTAGAGGCACATAGTGGTTCGGATTCCACTTTAAACTGTAGGTCCAGTCCCGATTAGTCTTACTGTGCATAAAGTGAACTTAAAACACTAAATCAACCCTCATCTCCTCCTTTTAGCTAAAAGTAAATCAACAGAGCATCGAATAGTGGGTTAATATATTTATTGCGGTTTGTCAGAAATGCACATCTAACGAATGATAATAACTATTTGATATATATCTGCAAGAAGGCTGCGGTGGCTCAGTCAGTAACACGTCTTACTACCATGCTAAAGGTACCGGGTTCGATCCCCGGCCAGTTCAAATCCGGGAACTTTTCTAACGTTGGAAGCGACCCCGGCGCCCCCCCCCCTATACGCCTTCATGGCGTGGTGCTAAGCACAGGGGAGCACTTTACTTTTACTTTACCTTTTATATATCTGCATATAGATGGTGAAAGAGCACATATGTGTACGTACATAAACATATGTATATAATTATGTAATAATGTAAATATGTAATACACATTTTTATATACATATACATACACATATAGTGTTTGTGTGTGTGTAACTATAGGACAAAAAGTACACGCATAAAATAGAAATGCTGCAGTCTAAATTCGTAAGGTACGCCACTTATAAAGAAACAGGCATATATCCCCGATATGAATCATACACTTCCCTCTGTAAACACCACAACCTGCCTTCTCTCAGCAAAAGAAGGAAGATGCAATTGCTCTGTTTCTTATACAAAATCATGAACAATAATATTCAAGTGCAACATCTTCTAGAACTAATAGTACACATACGTGTTCCTATCTCCAAGACACGATCCAAAGGGGGCCTCTTTTACTGTAGTAACAGAAGATCGAACATTATAAATAAATCACCTATCAGGAGAATGTGTGAACTGTACAACAGATGTTTCGAAAGGGAACCAAAATTAGACATATTTCACATGCCTATTGGGACATTCAAAAATGTTATTCAAGGAATGGAAGAATAAATGTCAACAATGTAAACATAAACGCAATATTTGTAAATATATATTTCTTTCGTAGTTTATACTCAATTACATATATGTACGTACTTTCTAGTGTGTCAATTATTTACAGGTCATTTATTACACACATAATTAATATATTTCTTTAATGTAAATAACTTCTATCCTTGATTTATCCTTGTTTATTTTATTTCCATATTTTATGTAATTTATAATATATTATATCTGTATCTTATATATATTGTACATGGTGGTAAAGATCTGATATACTGAGTGTAAAGATAAATAAGAAATGTAGAACACTGTAATTGGGCATTCGCCTGTTGTGTTTAGTAATAAATAAATAAATAAATAAATAAATAAATATATGGAGCAAAAGAGATTGTAAAAATCAGTTGGTTAATTGGAAAACCTGCCCCCCCACTCTTGAATAAGTGCCGACGTCCCTGGACGAGACGGAACGGAGCCATCTCGAGCTCTGATCCTGAAGATGCCTTCATTCGATACACCGTAAGAGTGCATATCTGCTCAACTTCACTTTATCTAACTAACTCGTTTTTTTCCCCTTCGGCTAATTCTGCAGAAATACTAATTTAATTAACTTTACTTCTGTTATCTATAATCAAAACAATATTTTTTCCTTCTTTAACTGAAGTGTTTGACGCCCGTGCAGCCATAACATGCATAACATTATTCAGAAGTTGCATGAGGTTACTTTTTGAATGAGGATGGTCGTTTACCCTTTGGTCCGCTTTTCAACCATTTGTACTTCCTCCATCTGTTCAGTATTGGCATATCTGTATTCCGTTAAGCCGTATAATTTATTCCACACGTGACTCTCTCGATCCATGTTACAACATACTTATATGATCTTAAAAATATAAATTCACGTGTGTATGTGTGTGCAAATACCACATAAATCTTTCTTCCAATCTCTTCCTCATGGGTGTACCGTATCGTAACCCTTCACAAAAGGCGGATTAAGGGGGGACGAAGGGGCGCAAGCCTCACCAAGATACGTTTATTTTGTATTTTTTTTTTTACAAGTAGTACACTCCCTCTCTGAATCTGTGGAGCATGGCCGCGCATAACGGATGAGAAGGGGAGACAGCGAGTGGGTGGTAGCTGCAGGTGCATTCCCCCTCCATGCAGTCGTTTCCCCTCTCAGGCGTTCTACTTGCACAAAGGCGTAATTTGGCGGGGCAAGGGAGGCGCATGTCCCACCAAGAGTTTCAGGTTTATGAAAATGTACAAGTTCATGGTACTTTTGTTAACTTCCTGGAATTTGAGCAGGAAAATTACGATTGATTTTGCAAATGTAACAGTTATTTATCAAAATAGTACTGTAGTGACATTTGTATTGGCTTCGAAACTTTTTGATTCTGCCCTTGCCCCAAACATAAACCCAAAGTTCGAATTTGTAAATGAACTTTCAGGCCGAATTGACAAGCGACATGTTTCACTTGAAAACGAACTTTATAAATGCAACCTTTCATACCGAAGTGACACAAGCTGTACGTGTCGGTTGACGCTTACATGTTCAGAATGGGCTGCTTTCCCGTACTCTGCCTGTCGCTTGTTGTGTAGTAAGTGCTTTTTTACAGACTGGATGGCGCTTGTCACTTCAATGCGAAACTCCGTGGTACGTGTCGTTTCCTAAATCTCGTTGGGCCATACTTGCCACTTAGGGAGATTTCACACCGAAGCGAAGCTACACATGCCGCTTGGGAACAAGCCAATCAGAATCATTCATTCTCATCGTCGCGATCAGCGAAAGGTGTCAAAATAGGTGAAGAAGAACAAGCAAGTATCTTCGAAATTTCGGAAGGGGTATGCTATTGAAACATAAAAGGACGTTAGGTTAAGGTGATGAAAAAGAAAGTTCCTTGCTAATAATTTATGCATATTATTATAATTTCTATAATTTCATAATCACAATTTTCAGGACATTCCCGAAGGCGCAGTGATAGCGTCGTCGCCTTGTAATCAAGGGGTCCCGGGTTCGATACCCGGTGGAGGCTCTTAGTGGTTCAGATCCCACTCTAAACTGTAGGTCCATTCCCGATTAGCCTCACTGTGCGTAAAGTGGACTTAAAACACCAACTCAATCAATCAATCCCAATTGTGAGAGAGGAAGGAATAGCTTATGAGTTTTTAGAGGGACAGGCACAAAGTTTTCGATTCTTCTCGTTCTTTTGCAACTCCATAAAAGATAAAATTATGCTAATCTCTTTGGTGCGTATTTTCACACAAGGAATGCCACCTCTCCACGCTCTTGTGCCTTCAGTGCTTTGGGAGCGCGATCATATGTTCTTCAAAACAACCCACAGACAGATGTAACTTTTCAGACCAATGGCATTGCATCTCTCCCCCTCGCCGACATATTTGTCCAATAGCATCTTCCCTTTCTTAGGGATGCCCAGATCTGGCGCGCAAATACAATCGCCATCTTGGAAGTGTAGCAAGCTGTACGAGAGGTGCTCTTGGTAGACTTTCTTTAATAAACATTAGTTTTTTTATGGTGTTTAGCCACGTTAAGTACTTACAAGTGAACATTTTCTGCTTGAAGTTCATTCTACCATTCACACAAGATGATGGTCTAAGTGAAAATAATGTACAAACATGGAAGTGTAAGGTAAGTCGAATTGCACGTAATTATACATGCAGATAATATTGTAAGTGAAAATATTGATATTACAATCGTGCTGCAGAAATAACATTTGATAGCTGATTAAGTACTACTTCTGGTGGTATCGATGCTTTAGTTTTGTGGATGTTTGTGTCATACATGATGACAGAGAAGTATTTAAAATGTTGGGTGTGAATCAGGAAATGAGTTGCTATTGTTTTATTGAAGCATGCTACAAGTTTCTTATGAGTGTTTCCTTATTCCAATTAACCCCATACCTCACCACATGCTTCGGTATTCAAGTATTGTCCCTTGCACGCACATTTAACTGTGTGCTTTGGAATCCGGCGGTTTTTTCTCTCAAGTTCCCCACCCTTATTTTTTCACTTTTTAATGGGTGATACCTCTAAGGAAATTTTTGATTAATGTTCTATCTATATTTTTAATGCACTATTTTGAATTTTGACATTGGGATCAGCTTCTATGTTTTGTCTGTTGTAACTCGCCTGTAGGAGGCGCGTGTTTGCCTCGCGATCGGAATACTTAAAATGAAATTAACCACTTTACTTTGAAAGGCTGAACAAAATATTAATTTTCGAGTTAAGTATACACATTGTTATTGACAATGAAGTTTGAAGTCGCAGGTGATATGTATTCGGTACAAGGGACAAATTCTGGTTCTCTTAATATTGATCATATTTACATGCATTAGTTCATATGTGGTGGTAGATCTATGTAGAAAAAACAGGCAAGGTCTCATCATTCGCTAATTTAATTGTACTTGTTAATTTTAAGCACAATGTTGTTACACCTTTTTTAGAACAGTGTTCGTTTGCAGTGTGTGGTGTGTTCGTCTTTCTTTCTATATGTGTAGTTGTGAGAAGTAGAACTCGGTAAATGTCTGTTATATGGGAGACGCTTTTCTTGAAATTTACAGGAGAAACTACTGACGGAAATGAGTTTCTGTTGCATTCATCAAACTTCGTGGAGGTATTTTGTCACTATGGAATGCTGCACAACAGAAAATAAGTACTTTTGATGTAATAAAGTAGCCTTTTGTGCGAAACGACAACATTGTGCCATTGTTTCCATTATGAACCTGCAGATGGCGCAAATGTCGAAAGTCACGCGGTCTCGCGAGAGGAAGAAGTGTGGAACGAGTTTACAATACCGGACCACTCTCCAATTTCTATGAAATTTTGTCTACTCACTAATTGTGAACTCCTAATCACGAATCTGCATGTAATAATTGGCGGTCAAGTATGGAAATCGAGAGAAAAAAAAAAAAAGAAATAAACTATGTTTTCTTAACGTAACGTAACCCTACCATAAGAATGATAGATCCACGGAAGACTCCATTTTCTCAACATGAAGAAATTAACAGGCAAGACAAGGTATAGTTCTCTTAGCTAAAATATTAACTTTTCTTTGTATTTATGCTAATGGAACCTAACCTAACAGGCCTAACCTAACCTCGTAGGCATACCTCGTCTGACGTCAGCAAGATTGTTTGCATAAAGGAAGACCGTTAACGAATTGCGAAAGAAAGATGGTTCCGAATTGCTGTGTATGGACAATCACCGTGGTAAATCGCAAGGTTATTTTACAAGTTCTACATGTAAATGTACAATTTTAACAAGTGACCGCCAAATAAACTACAGATACGTCATCAGGACACCGAAATTAGTAAGTAGGCGAAATTTTATAGAAATTGGAAAGTGGTCCAGTATTGTCAACTCATGCCAGAAGTGTTTCCAAACGTGTCTTTTTTTTTACCAGAATTTTTTAATTTTTTTAACTATGCTAACCTAACCTTGCCGGAAATGGTTTTTGGGGCTATCGTGAATGGTTTTTGGGGCTATCAGTCAATGGTTTTTGAAGCAATCCGTCAATGGTTTGTGATGACATAATGAACACGAAAGTAGGTATTTTTTGGTTAAGAAGGTTGCAACACTGCATGCCCACTCCAAATCGACAAAACACAAGCAAGACGTGTGATGATCCACAGCTATGCGCGAAATATTCTATATTCTGTAAAGGAAGAAAGAACCCAAGAGAATTACTCGTAATGTGAAAAATCGAAGTTATTTTCGTGTAAAAAGCATAATGGCACCTTGAAATAGGTTCTGCAATACACAATTGGTAAGTACGAACCATTTGAAACTGAAAATATGCGTTAGAAATGTGTCTCCGATATAACAGACATTTACCGTAGAAGTAGAACTCTTGGAGTGTCCACTTCCTATCACCTGTTAAGATTAATAATTGATTGGTAAAACTTCGGTATGGTCCCAACATCTCTCACTCGTTTCTTTCTTCATTTTTAACATTCATACTTACCTATTCTGCATTACGAAAGATTCTTCAAGGTGGTATTTTGCTTTTTTCACAAAAATAATTTCAATTTGTGACATGAGTAATTATTATTGTTCCTTATTTCGCTCCCATAAGACACAATATGGCAAGACAGCTGGACTAGCGTGGTACATCATCATTGGATATGCAGTGTTTCCAACCGAAAAATCCCCACCATTCACGGATAGCCCCAATTCATGAATAGCCCCACACACCATGCACGACAAGGTTAGGTTCGGTTACGTTAGGCAAACATAGTTAAAATTATCATCTTCTTGCAACAACGGTGTGGTTGGAAACACTGACAGGGAGTTACGTCATCAAAAATTCACAACATTTGGTTCACGTAGTGCAAGGAAATGAAAGGAACGAAAATTGTGCATCGGAGAGATATTTCTGTTCAATAATACATGATTTCCCTGTGAAATAAGATTCCACGATGAAAGAAAATACATCCACGAACTTCTAAATGCTACAGAAACTCATTTCCGTAAGTAGTTTCTTGTGTAAAAATGAAGAAATCCCTTGGGACCATATCGAAGTTTTACCGATATTCCTAATGTGGAACATTTGTAACAAAGTTGGGCCCAAGTTCCGATTGCTTAATTCTGAAATAATCATGGGACAGGCATTTTTTTGCTTGGTTACATTTATATTTGTTAACACATACTTCGGAGGCTTAGTGATTACTTACTGTGTGTTTTTTGTAGAACGATTTCCTAATCCACTATATGATTATTTGTTTGCAAGACACACTTTTACTGCCAATTCTGATACAGACCACTGCTGCCATCTACTTAATGTACTGGGCCCGGAAGGGGATTACGTCCATAAATGCTTTTGATTTTAGGTTAGGTGTAGGTCTCTTAGCGTTAATAAACAAACATCCCTACTTGCTTCCAACACCTGATCACACAATATGTAGTCTCAAGAATGACACCCCATTCGAGCCTCGAATAAAATATGGTATCCGAGGCAACAGGAAAGTAAGAACTGCTCCAAAGTACGCATGTTCACATGAGGTTTTAGGATCATAATTTCTCTGTAAATAATACTGGTTTAACCAAGCATCGAACTTACATTTACTTCTTAATACGGCACATGTTCCTTTTGTTTTATTGCAATTTTAGCATGATTCTATTTTGATTCACTTCTGTTAACACATACTGCTGAGTTTTAGCGATTACTTAAGATTTTGTTCAGTAGGCTATATGCTTTCATAGTTAGGTTAGGCAGGCCAGGTTTGCTTCTCTTAGCATTAAGTCCCTAAATGCATTCTACTAAGGTTCCGGTTTACTTTTTACATTAATTCCCACTAGTTTACAATACTTACAGTCACTTGTCATCAGAAAATACAGTCCATGGAAAGCACACATGCTTGGTAAAGGTAATTTTTAAGTTGTTTTTTTCAACATAAATAACTTTGGAGCGATTTTACAATACCGGGAATTTCTCAATTTTGTTTGAAATTTGGCATACTCACCAAATTAGGGCTCCTAATCACGAATCTGAAGTTAAAATTTGGCGCTCACGTGTCAAACTTGCAAAATAAGAGGGTCAGTCATCGCAACCGACAATGCACAATTGCTCATTATTTATCGCAAGATTTTTCCATTTCGAATACTTAAAGAACGAAATATATATATTCCTGATATTACTATGACCCTAAAATTTTTTAACTATGTTTCCTAACCTAACCACACGCCAATGGTTCGTGGGGCTAGCCATAATTCAGGAATTTCTATACGTGAGCGCCAAATTTTAAGTGCAGATTCGTGATTAGGAGACCCAAATTAGTAAGTATCCGAAATTTCAAACAAATTGGAGAAATTCCCTGTATTGTTAAATTATACCATGACTTTTTTTCGAAATCCAGACAGTGCTCATTACTTTAAGGAAGGTTCAAATTTTGTGTGACAATGATTGTCAAATTCCACGATAATTAGTCTTCCTGTTAGAAGAATTTTAAAAAAAAATCATAAAGAGATGTGATCTGTTACCTTTAGTACCCTCCATATATCGTACAGATCATCATTAAACATTCAGAATTCTTACCCAAAGTTGACATGCACAAACATAAATGGCTCCATAGGTGTGTTATACAACCATTTTCCAGCTTTGCTAATGGGGGCCCTTGGAAACATAGAATAGCATTGCAATTATGATGTTTTTTACAATAATTTTAAAATTGCATCATAAGAAAATTATGCTCATACACTTTCTCAGGTTTTTGTGCATTGATTTATAGTCAAAGGCAAGGTTTACAAGTTTGTGAGTATGGTGGTGCACTGAAAACAATCTGCTGTCGTGATACACTACTGGACAGTTGCTGGTATGTCGTCTGTTCTTTGAGTGTTTACTGTGGTGAGAACATGTGTTATAGTCTATACAGATTTAAAGTAGTGAAATATTGCAAGGAGGCTTGGTACCCTTAACCCTCTGTACCCCCTTGAGATAGTGATATATAGAGCATTCACTACGAGACTGCGGCAAGCTGCCTGGCGTCAGCGCTTGTTTTTCCCAGTGAACGGGTCTGCGACAGGCGCTAGAGTTGGCTATTAAAATTACAGTTTTCACATTGTGTACTAACCTTGACTACAGAAGGTGTTGAAAATGATGTCCCTCTGCTGCAACACATTCCTGGCATCTCCGAAGGAAATTGACTGGATTACAATACTGTACCTCAAACTAACAACTGTTGGAGAGAGATAGAGAGTATTAGTGTGTCTATTTTTTAAAAACAAAGTTCATTATTTTAATGCATCATTGTTAACAAAAGCCACCACCTTCGGATGATGTTAAGAATACTGCTTAAGGAAATTTCAAGAGAATTGATTCTATAATGAAGAACTATATCTATTATCACTTCATACCATACATGTGCACGTGTTGAAGTTTTTTTTAAAATTGCCCTTTCATATCTTGTATGCAGCTCTGCTCTGCTGGTTCCAGCTTCATAACTATGACAGGGAGCCCAAGAATAGTTTTGAATCACTTAGTATTTTTTTCCTTGGCATTTTTGTACGTAAGTTTTAAATAATATGACTACAGTAAAATACTGGTAATATCTTTAAATTATTTAAGCTTTTGTATCAGTGATGAAGTAAAGGCGAATATGATGATTGAGCTCCTTACACTGTAAGTTGAGCTTATCACATGAACTTTCTTTTGTTCTGAGATGCACATTTAAGGACATCCATAAGTTTGTGGGATTTTTATGTTCCTTGCAATGTGTTGTTTTTTTTTAAATGGGGATTAAATGGTTGTATTTTTGTCATTTTACATGGCTTTTCAATTAAATTGATGAAGGAGCACTCATGCCAGGGCTGAAACCTGACAACTTTGGTGGTAAAAACGAAAGTTGCACTCTCGATCACCAAACTGGCAAGGAATACATGTTCATCACCCGAAGTTACAAGGATGGATGTAAGCATATGATGTATAAGAGAATCGTTTTTGTCTAGTGTAATGTTGTTATATATAAAAAGAAAAACAGCTCTGTGGCGTGGCTGCATGCCGGAGCAGCTTTCCATTGGGTGACGCATGGTCATTGCATCAGATTCCGTCGCTTCTGTTTTCTTGCAATTTATTCTTTTCAAGTATGTTCCCAATTGTCCTCATGATGCTGGGAAAATGACAAAAAATTTTGAGGAACTGCTCGCACCTAAGGCAAGAGCACCAACCGCTTGGCTATGTGGGAACCCATAATATTTTTATGTTGCTTTAAAAGTAAACTCTATGGTGCTAGAACCTGCCAAGTGTGGCTTTCTATATTTTGCATTTATGATATTTTAAATTTTAAAAATTTAGTTGTCACAGTATGACCCAAAAACCATGTATTCCTCAATTTTATTATTAATAACATGGAAACTACTTGATATTCACATTATTTCATTTATCATTGTAAAGCCTTGACACTATTTGCAAATTATTCAAGCATATATGTAAGTGTAAGTCCCTGCTGCTTAAGGGAAGGACGTACAGTTAAGCACCAATTGTGCATTTATTTCAATATCGCCCGCATGGGCACTGCTACTAAATGAAGACCATGGGTGTATCAAGAGTATGAATTTCTCTCCATGTTGGAAGTTGCAGCATTTTATTATCTTGATTGTTAAGCTGGACACGATATTTGAAAAATAAGAATTTTCGAAATCCCATATATTCCTTATGGGGAATCAACTTCAACATCAAGTTACGGCTAATCAAATGGGAATTTCGACTTTTCTGTTTGACAATCACTTCTTCAAACTGCCCTCTTCCCGTTGATATAATTTTCTATTCCATCGGAAGTTGAATATTCCCAAGGTAACAAATCAAGTAATACTCCCATATGCCCAATGCATTTCTCCTTGCCTCCTGGCAGTGTTGCCAAACTTGGTGCACATAAAGGAGCTAAATTTCACCTTAAATGGAGTTAAAACTAAATTTCAAGCAGCTAGATTTACGAAGTACTTCCTAGAGTAATATTAGTTGTTAAAGGGATGGGGCGCTGCTATTACTGTTAACTCTAAATTGATGACAATTTATTCTTAGTTTTCATTATCTAGATCCGGCGGCATCACCCATCTCATGGTCGCATGAAATCGAAAATAAAGGATTGCCTGATAACAATATTATGCCAATTTCGCGTCAACACATCACTATAAAAAAAGTAGTTGGGGATATAAGAGGGGGTGGGGCAATGCAGCCAATATAACAATATCTCGTCATGTACAAAAGGTATCATAGTGAGGCACGGGCCTTCCAGTTCACAGCCAAATGAGTGCATGAAAGAGCCAGATCTGGCTCCAAGAGAGCTGAGTTGGCAACACTGACTCGGAGGGAAAAGCCGGGCGGAGACTGTCCCGCATGCCCTTAAGTACACGACTATGTATCATCAAATTACAAGTTTGATAGGTTTGCATTTATTGATTTGGTATAATTTGTTATTTCATAGTTGGTGCCACATGGTATTGTGGTTTCTAGCCATCAGAGCTGATGTGTGGGAGCAGTGGTAGAAAACAAAACAAAACAATTCAGGTGCCAGCTCCTTTTTCTCAGGAGCCAGCCTTTTTTGTAAATACTGACTAAGAAAGCCATCCAACTAAGATAAGCATGTATAACTACGTGGGTTGGAGATTTAATAGTGCCAACCATTTATTTAAAAATGATACAAAAGATTTACCTCTGTGAAACTTGTACAGCCCTTCGATGTAGTCACCAACATTGTGTACAACCATTGCCAACAATGTGGGAGTCGTAGTATACCTGTATCAGTGCTTGTTCTGTTGATGGTTCAAATGGAGTGGATTATTGCCTGAGGAACCTCTGGAACAGTTCAGAAGCGATCTTAGGGATCAAATGAAAGTCACAGGGGCTTAAGTCTGGGAAGTATGGTATGGTAGAGCACTTGCCACCCCCATCAAGCTAACAAATCAGCCACAGGTTGCGCTACATGCACCCGAGCATTGCCCTGCAAATTGATGGGAGGGTTCAGCTGAAAGTGGTGACACTTCTGTCGCAATGCAAGTTGCAGGCAACGCAGATTCATCGTATGCCTCACGAAGACCTTGATGACACTCTCAGGCTGTACGGCCGTGGGCACATTCAGTCTTTATCCAACTCCACTGTTCCTGCCTCGAAAACATTGTTGCGACTACAGAACTTTATGCTGCCAAATCCAGCAATGCTCTATTCCTCTCGTCACTGCGCAAGTGCCCAGTGTTGAAGGGAAGAGTCCATTTACTGGGAGGTAGGTTAAGTGTTAAAACTAACATGTGGTGTAAGCGAGAAGCACCAGTCCCATTTCATGGCATATATACAGCAGTGTTGCCACTATTAAATCTCCAACCCACGTATGTAATATATTGCAGACTTTACCATATCACTGCTAGCAATGGTGCAAAAAATTTAAAATTATATGTTATGCAGAAAACTCAAACATTAAAAATAAAACATACTGTACTTCTTACTTAAAAAAATGTAATGGGGAATTTCCTTAAGTGAACTCGAAATTTATATAAAAAAAAGTATTTTTTTAGGACAGAATTTGAAAATTCAAATGCCAGGTGTAAATTTTCAGGGACCATGGTGACTGCACACCCTGTATTTTTCTACATGTATAATTTTGCTGGGAAATAATGGATAAAAGAGATTGGAACTCAAAACTGAGGGTGATTGATTGAAGTAAAACTATTGCATGCATTGAAAGCAAATCACCTTGGTATCTTCTTACCAGCATGCAGAGTGTCAAAAGTCTGTGCATTAATTGTGTCTTATGCTCCCACGTAACTACATCAGATCTCTAATGCACCACGTAGTAGTCAGATGTGAATGTTACTATGTAATAGTTCATAGGAATGGTAGAGAAGGTGTATTGCTGCAGTAATTCTATGTCGATTAGTCATTGTCACAAAAAAGGAACCGTCTCACCAGGTCACCTCACCTTACACTAATGATTCCACATACATGACTGTCAAGTGGGTGATCTGAGTCCAATTTCGGGGAAAGATAATCTCTTGTTGCTTCATACACACATACTGGTGTGGTCCTTCATGAGTATCTGCTGTGTAAAGGCTGCCAAAGCATGATGTTGATTACATAACTTCTACTTGTAGTGTGTAATGGGGGAGGCATTTCCAAAGTTCCTTCATGACATGGTCGATGCACAGGATGAATTTTGTGTTGCATAGAAATATACAGGGTATAATAATTTCCAACTAAAGCAGTGTTTTTTGAGGGGTCATCACCATTATGGGCCCTCCTCCATGGCCATGCGGTCAGACATGAAAACCAACCCACCCCATCTTGTCGGACATTCTCAAACTATTATTTCTTTTACATTCGCCCATTCCACTACTTTCCCCATCTGGCAACTTCACCCCTCCCACCGTATCTGTACGTGTTGTCATGTTATTAATAGTCAAAGGCTTCTGTATCAATTATATCTACATAAGGAAGGAATAATATAATTTGAGGTGGTTTGAAATCTGACACCATATTACAAAAAAAAAAATCCTGTGTGCAAGCATACCCTAATGGTTAATTCTCTCACTTTTGATGCAAGTGGTCATAAGTGGATCCATAACTTTTTCTAGGGGACACAAAATAGCCTGCAAATAAATGGTAGGGTGCAACATTGGAAATATAATGTGTACATTTTTACGTGGCACAATTAAGAGGCCCCGACATCAACCCAATTTTTCATTTACTATCGTCTCTGATCGTTTACTTGTGAAAATAAGAAAAATTTTCAACGTTTGCTTTCGGTCTGAAATAAGCTAACCAGAGCTTCAATTTCAAGCGATGTTCAAATCACTATGTATTCTTCTTCTTCTTCTTTTTTCTTACCTTAAGCTTGATAATGAAACTTTCAATTTAAATCCTTAGTAGTTTTTGAGAATTGAATTATTGTTACTATTGTTTTACTGAAATATGACTGGCTCCTTGTGAAAAGTATAATCTCATGAAGAAGGAATAATATAATTTGAGCTTTAAAATCAAACACCATGAAGCAGAGGTATAAAATGCCAAACTTAATTCTTTCAAATTAATTTTAATACAAGTTTTCTAATAAATCTCATAAATTTAGGAAGAAAAACCTAAATAATACCACCTTTGATGTAGTTTGGTTCCACTTTGTGAAATTTAATCTTTTTGACACAGACACAAAAGCAATATGGATGAAAAGGATGCGTCAGGTGGCAAATCCAATAAGTTTATGGATCCTCTAATTGGTGAACCTGCCGAAATGACCATATGGCACACCTAGTTTGAAATATTCATCATGGCCAGCATGCAGTACATTCAAATAGATCCCACTTTAAACTGGAGATCCGGTTCCGAGTAGGGTAAGGGAACTTAAAGCTCAAATATTTAATAATAGACACAATTACTTAGCTAGGAACAAGTGGCTGGGTCAGCTTTCTGGAACAAGAAGAATACAAAGACAAGCATTCAGTAGTGATATATAATGATCACAAGGGCCTGGGACTTTGTGCTATAAAACTGTAAAATAGGTATGTAATTATGTCATATAAATTGGAAAATATGTCAGAAAAAAGCAGAATTATTCCCAGTAAAGTCAAAAATATGCACAACAGTACTCTCGAATTTCTGGCATACCTGATAGAGTAGAGTAGAGGCTGCAATGTATTTTTACTTTTGACTGATTTTTGTGAAAAGCAAAAATGACAAAGAAATGAGAACGAAACTTCTTTACTTCCAGTGCAACAAGGAGAGATAACATTTTGCCTCAATAATGTTTGCATGGCTATCAATTTTTGGCGGGATAAAAAAAGTGGGGTATTATATTGTTCTGTACTAAGAAAAGATGGCATCCTGCCATCGACAATATGAACTGTCCGTTGTGCTAAAGCTGCAAAGAAAAACTTATGAAATAACCAATTATGTACGAGAGAATTACAAAATGATACAGAAATATGTCTTATTTCAACAAAATTGAAGAAATATAATGTAAAAACACGAAATTCGTGAAATATGTCAAAATATGCTCTTGTCAAATTTGTCTCTTTCGGCTGATTTTCATCAGATATGTAAAGATCTCACCCCAATAATAGATCCGAAGCCAATTGAAAAATATGTTTTAACATAACATTTTCCCCAAAAGTAAAAATCGAAGACCTTCTCCAAATTATTTTTATATATAATTCTTTAGGTGGTAAAAGAATTGATGTAATAATTTTTGCATAATTGAATAAAGTCAGGATCCTGCATTGCTAAAGCAGGAATTGTTTAAACAAGCTTTGCTATGCAAAGAGCTGATATATTATTTAATAAAAATTATATCATACGTGAATAGTACATCATTAAGGATTGAATCAAGCTAACCAATGATATTTATAATGTTTTGCCTCTTTTGGAATTTAAAACATTTCCTAAAGAATTCCATTTCATTAGTTTTATTCATTTTTTGCCGTTGTTTTGCTTTTTTCAGTTATTTAGTTGGTACATTAAAGTTAAGATTAACTGAATCATAATAGAAATTAAAATCCTTAATAGGTTATGGTAAGAAAGAACTATGTTACTTCATTAGAATAAATTTTAAAAAGTAAAATAGCCACCTTTTCAGTCTTTTTTTCATGTTTTACTTTCCTGGACCATTGCCTGAAAAGCTGTGTTTTCAGTATTGTATCGCTGCATCATTTATGTCAGTTCACATTAATGTTTGCATGCTCTTAACGAGTTCGTTGTCTGTTGTGTGGACTTAGGTGTTTCTAACCTCTCATGGTTACAATCAATACGGTTGAGAGTAGTTCATAAAATTATTTTTCAAAGAATTTAAAAACACACTTTAGGTTGTGAATAAGTATAGTTAGATACCAATCCTCGCCGGACATGCACATATTAGGAACTCATTTCACAGTTTTTTTGCAATTGTTGTTCCAGCTTTCCAAAAGAGTAAAATTCTTTGTGTAATAAATATCTCAGGTAATAGATATTGCTTATAAGATTTGTAAATGTGGTGTGATTTTAAAAAAATGGTATGTTTAGGTTCATGCATGATGGTTCTGTGAAATCAGTAATATGCAGTAAAGACATGCATATATGCTTTGCAATATTATCTTAACTACAATGCCATTTGTCAAACACAATTAGCATGACTATACAGGGTGTCTATTATAATCATGAAAGTCAAGAAAAAGTAAAGAAATCAACAAGTGGATCAAAAGTCACTTCACTTTTCTGCCCCTTTGTCTAATCACGAAGACTAGGATGAATGCTGTTAAAATTAGATGGGACAACATAAGATTATACAGGCTGTGAGTCCAGGATGCATTAATAGATATAGCTAGTTTAATTCTCTTGTTAAAGTACTGTTTCAGTTGTCATCTAAATTGGCCTTTTGGTAGGGGTTTTTCATTAAATAAATATTTATTTTCTTAATTGGTAATTTCCAACTTTACCTAAGTAGGGCTCTAATAAATAAAAGTTTAAGAAAAACTGTAAAAGGTTGAGGTATTTTGGATTTGATATTTTTGGTAGACACCCTGATGTAGAAAATTCATACTTAATTTTAGGTAACGGGATATTTCCCCGTATACATTGAAGGGTGCAAAATGGCCTACAGTGCTGATGCACCCAAAAAAATTTAATTAAATCACTCATTAATGGAAAAAAATATTTTCTTGTGTGAAACACTTATCTGCAAAGTGCTTATAACCCCTTATGTTTTGCATTTCTTTCAATTGCAAATTCTAAGTTTTAGGTTGTGTATGGAATAACATTATTTAGACATTTGATGTAATTGCCAACTTGTGATTTTACGTAGGTGTATCTACAAAGCTGATAGCTAAGGGAGAAGAAAGTTTGTTACATAATTCAGTGATAGACATGAAACAAGAACCGAATAAGATCGTGGTGAGATGTGACTTGTTCGAAAGGTAGGACGTGCATAAGATATGATGGGAATTCTCTTTGATTGCTGTAACTGGAAATAGTTTTTTGTCCTTTCGTATACATATTGGGATGACTTGTAACGCAGTGTTCTGCTATAAGTATCGTAATTATTGGGAGTTGCTGATGAGTGCATGTTAGGTTTGTTGCAGGTGTGTATTCCTTTTCCTTATGTCTGTTTTTTTCGGAAGCAGTGAAATGTTGGCATGATTATTTTACTTAATTGTAACGTTGGAACGTTGACTTATCTCGTAGGTTAACCAACAGTTTGTACTTATGTAGCACTAATTTTCATGGAATGATAGATTCTGGCTCATATTGACAATTTGTGGATGTGCATAGCCATATATATTCTTGTTGCATGGTATTTATGGGGTTATTTTTAATTCATGTTTGAATGTTGATGGTAAATATTACAAAATGTATAAGACTTCAAGCAGTTCCTTTATAATGTAAAAATAATATAATTACCTGTGGCGCAACAGCCTGTTAGGGTCAAGGCCTCCAACGACTGCCGGCCTCACTTCCATCTGCCAAGGTGGGAGATCATGCAACCAGTTACGGGGTGACGTGTGGTCAGCACGACGAATTCCTGACTCGTTGTTGTAGGTTTCCATGACCACGTTATGCTAGTCACTTGTAGCTCCCCAGTTTCCTCACGTGGTGGGTGCCCACCGGTCCTATCAGTGACGTATACTGAGTCCAAGATATGGGCTATCACACAATGTCACGTGGTACTAGGCTATGAATAGAAATACATTTACCAATTCCTAAGAAATCAGATTGCGAACTCATAGGAAATCAGGTTGCCAACTCATAGAAAATCAGGTTGCCAACTCATAGGAAATCAGGTAGTGGTTCGGATCAGTATATGTTCAGCCCTGATTATCCTCTTTGTGCATAAATTGACGGTAAAACATTTATAACTAATACGTGTAAAACGTGGTAAGTGATATTTTGGTCATTTCCGAGTTCATTCATCAATGTCATCACTCATCCCCATCTTCGCAAATTAGACAAAAGTGCCACAAAAGGCGAAGTAAATAAATTAAATCAATCAACCGTCGCGATTAGTCGAGATCGGAAGAAAAGCGACGCCTAGTAACAAAAGTTAAATTGAATCAAACCCGTTTGTCCTCACTTAACGATGCTTGTACAGCTTCACCCCCCACCCCACCCCAAAGGCAGGAGTTTGTACTCTTTCGCACACAGTGGACAAGTCCATCACATTGCATCATCCACGTTTTTTGAGTTTGAGAGGTACGGACCCCCCTCCCCCCAACACACACACACACACAAGCGAAAAGACAAGAGAGTGCCCTGCAATTGATCAAGAGCCACAAATTCGAGAGGGGGATTTCAAATCCACAAGCCGCAAGACCAACGGGCGTTCGAATTTCAAGGTCAGTTGTATGGTTACGTAATGCCTGTAATGCGAGTCATCATCCCCCAACATCGTAGAAGTGGGCGGGTCTGCATTCGATTTATGTCGGTTTGGTTGCCGACTTTCGATCTCGCCAGGGAAGTTCCTGGTTCGAGTCAGTCTTCTATGATTATGCCGGACGGATCAAACAAAACATTACGTGTGGAAGGCAAGTTTGACGTCTCTCCTGAACTGAATTGGGTTTGACGACCGCCAGAGAGACGGAAGACAAGTCGTTGCATGTAGACGCGGATCCGTCTAATCCATAGGTCTCCAAACTCGCAGAGCCATTGAGCTACTTCCTACATTTCAAAATACATGACGAACTGCCAAGTGTAGATTGCATTTTTACGATGATTATTTGTTGCTTTATAAAAACTTAAATTATACAGAGCATTCCCTGACATTCGCTACGAGACTCGGCAGCAAACGCACCTGCGTCAGCGCTTGTATTTTCCGGTGAACGAGGTCCGCGATAGTCGCTAGAGTCTGCTATTAAAATTACAGATTTCATATTGTGTACTAACCTTGACTACAGAAGGTGTTGTAAATGATGTCCCTCTGCTGCAACACATTCCTGGCATCTCCGATGGAAATTGGCACTTACACGTGCAAGTTCGTCTACTGTAATTCTCGTACAATACTCTCTTTTAACTCACGGATGGTGTGCGGATTGTCTTTGTATACTTTATTTTTTAGGTTTCCCATTTTTCTTTCGAGGTTTAATATAGTGGTCCTATGTGGAACGGGAACACCAGGAAATTTCGTTGCAAAACGTCGTCGCACTTCTCCACAATTCCTCTTTCCGAAGTAACACTCTACAAGATAAATCCTTTGTTGTAATGTAAACGTTTGTGGTACCGACACGACACGACACAACACAACTTCCGAGGGAGGATTATACTGGCGTCAGCCTGCAACGTCAACAGAAGGGGAAAGAGAGCGAAGACAGGGAGAGAGAGAGAAAAAAAAAGACTGTAGCGTGCGACTGTCGCGGACCCGTTCACCGGAAGAGACCAACGCTGATGCCGGACCGCTTGCCGCCGAGTCTCGTAACGAATGTCAGGGAATGCTCTGTATAATCATATTTTACAGCACTAAGACACCAGGGGCCTCGAGTTCGAAACTTAGCATGAGCATGTGTTTTCTTTGTAAGTGTCCCTTCATCAATTTCATCAGTCATCATTATCGTCGCCATTAGCCAAAAGTGGCAGAAAGGCGACGCTAAATCATAAGAATTGAAACAAACCACATCAAATTATTATTTTTAATTTTTCTGCAAAATTCAGAGGCTGTCATTTCTTAAGGAGAGTTCAAATCTTGTAAATAATTTTCTTAGAGTAATATTTAATAACTTACCCCTAAAAATTAATATATTGTCATATTAAGATTAGAAAAGGTTAAGCTAAGTTCAGAGTTCCACATTCTTACCATGTTAATGAGATCGACGGCAGCCATTTTCATCCACAATATGTGTTAGGGTTGGTGAATAGGTTGTCAGATATTGGATAGATGTCCATCCATCGGCAAAAGCAGATCATTCTGCCAAAGTTTCACTCATATATTGCCGCTCTTATGTGCAGTCAATTCTAGCCAATCCCCTCTCGACCACTGGAAATGTACCGCGAGATCGACGGTTTGGCGATTCCTGGTCTAATCGGTCCAACTTTCCTCAATTTTGTGGCGGGTCTTGTTGATTTTGGACGAGTAATATGTTGTTTTCCATTTTCTGGGTTTACTAGCGTTAATAACTTGCAGTAGGTGTCTATATCCATATGTAAATAATTATGCTGCCAAGGGTGAGGGGTCATAACTCCATAACCCCCTTTTTTTGGACCAGTGTTCCTAAAGAAAAAACGTCAAAGGCAGGAAAAGATGTCAAAATGAGGGCTGACTACTAAAAAAAAAGTATACGACCCCCCCCCCCCTTTCGAAAATCCTGGGCACGCCACTGCCAATCATGTTTCTGCCGTAATTCACGGACCAAATTGAAGTATGAGCATTGAACCCCTTAATAACCACTTTCGAGATCAGATAGCGATGTGATTTTTTTTTCTTCAATCTCACCCCATACACTGAAATTATATTTGTCAATAGTGCTTCCTTCATCCATGGTGTCTTTTAAACTACTGGAGACAAGACTTGACAGAAAGTATGAATGGTGTAGCCGCGTGTTTTCAGTCAGTCTTATCTGTCAACCTTACCTTATATGCAAGATTTTCCAAAACATTACGCGTGGCCAACGCTGTACTCAAACATCATCCTCACTGTTAGCTAAAGCGCTTGAACGTGGACACCGTAGTGACGATTGCGATCCCGTTATGAAGGACGTGTTGCGCTGTGCGGTATCGAAAGTTGTGGGTTCGAAGTCCCGATGCTTCGAGAGTATTCAGTTGTGTTGTAATTCAACCATTCATTATCATCGTCGCGATTAACCTAAAATGAGGTGTTCGTAAGCAGCAACCAAAATGTATGGCGTTGATAACGTATCTGCATATCTTCCGCATTTGTGTTTCCAAAACGTTACCACGTCATGCATGATGTGAATAACGATGTAGCTGGATTCTAGTGCAATTTTGCTGCAATGGATCGGAGGATCACATTGTGCCTTGAAGGCACATAGGTGTAGAGGTGATGTGATTAGCACCACGCTCTGGACGTATCCATTGCTTAGAGCAAATTTACCGTGGCCCGGTAAATTTGTTTTTCAAAAGTCAGTGGCGCGGTCCTAACATTTTTACTTGCAAGTACATTTTTTTAAACTTTAATTAATATGTATCCTTGAAACATAATATTAATAAACAAATTATGGCATAATCGTATAGTATCTAGGCTTGTTGACATAAAATTTGGTTTAAATTAATTGGCAAATGCTGATTTTCATCGGCTTGTTCCACTCGATCTTGGCCATTTTAGGGGTGATGTGATCAGCACCACCACGCTCCGACCGCCTTTACCCCCCAGTTACACCATTGACTTGAGGCTGGGTGAGCCCCAGAGCCACTTTATGCGGGGACAAGGCTGGAAAATTCCGACATCGAACCCGGGTCTCACGCGTGGCAGCCAGACGCCCTCCGACTACCAACTTTATCAACAATAATTATACAAACAGTAACGGTCAATTATGAAAATTTTGCACATCTAAAAGGGAATTGTACTTTCTGGTTGTGGCAACACTGCGGTAAGAGCGGTCCTGTTTAGCCTTTGTGCATAAACTGAAATTGGGTCAACCTCGAAAGCAAAATGTGATTCTCACCGCGCGAATTTACAGTGAGAAAAACGATTTAGCTTAGGAGCACCAAATCTCTTTGCATTGTCAGTGCGTTTTCTAAAATAATGGCTTGCCATGGGAATATTCACACTCGCGAAACTCTTGGCGTACTGTGATCTTCACTTCCGATCAGGAACGCTGTGTAGGAACAAATGGGGAACAGAACAGCCCCCTGCGCTGTGTGGAGGGATGGAAAGCGTCGGGAGTGACCAAACAGGCTGTTCGCGTACAGCACGAGAGGTTGCACAAGGTTTTGTGTGCCGGCACGCATACATGGTAATAATAAGGAAAGCTTGGGATCCACACACCTGGCCACTCGGGTGATTCAGCCGGCTGTAACGGCAGGGTTGCCATCCCCTAAGTTGAAGAGTGTGTAGCATCGCCATACATGATTCACACGGCAGTGCGGTGTGTATGAGTTTTAATCTGGTCGCGTGATACCTAGGACCCCCTTTCAGCTAAATTATTACAAATTTTGGAGCATGATTACGTTTTTATTATTTAGAAGTGGGCCTCCTACTTTTTTCGCCTTATAATTAAGATATACCGCGTTCGATCTCCATTGGAGGAACATTGCTCAGCGATTCGAATCCCACTGAAGGTCCAACCCAGATTTCCTAAGTAATTGTATTGTGCTCAAATGATCCTAGATTCGAGTCTCAAGGCATATTTGTAAGTCAAATAGACTGTGCATAAAATGCGTGAAAACAAGGCACCAGAGGGTCATTGGCACTTATATTCAGATGACTCGTATGTACGAAATATAGTAGCGGCTTCCTCGATGACGTAGTGATAATGACATCGCTTTGTAATCAAGGGGTCCCGGTGGAGGCGCACAGTGATTTGGGTCCCCACTTTAAACTGTAGGTCCAATCCCGATTAGTATATTTGTGCATAAAATGGACTTAAAACAATAACTTAAACTAGGCAACACGATAGTAAATCCATTATCTGTCGTAATGGTAATCAAGCGGTCACGGGTTCGATCCCCGGTGGAGGCATATTGTGGTTCGGATCTTACTTTAACCTCTACAGACCCAGCCCTTATTGTTGTATCTGTACATACGCGGATTTGAAACAACAATTCAAGTAATGTATCTGCTAAACCATCGCTTCTTCCCCTTCGCCGGTCTTTGTGTTGGTGTGGTCAGCACCAAGCGCTAAGAAGCCTGAGGTCCTAGTTCGAAACTTGGTCAAAGCATGGCGTATCATTGTGTTTGTTTCATTAACGTTCAAGCGAAGAGGATGGAAGGTAGTACAATAGAAATAAACAGTGAAATAAATTCAACCTTATGCTGGTGGTAGTTTTAACTGGTTTTAGAATATATATTGAGTTTTAAGTCCACTTATATACACAGACTAATCGGGACTGGACCTACAGTTTAAAGAAGGATCCGAACCACTATGTGCCACCGCTGAGTATCGAACTCTGGAACTGGTTCTAGATTCCATTCCTACAGATATCTTTTCCTCGTGTTTACGGTAAGCGAAGAGTGAAGGTTTGCGCTCTCGTTGACAAACCTGTCAGGAGTGTAGTGGTGGAAGTTTCTTTCTTGTTCAGAACTTCTCTTCACAGGGGTAGCTGTCTTTATTCCACCTTCTATAATTGGCGGATTTCCTGATACCGCTTCCTTACCCCGAGTGGAACTGTGTCGTGCTTTCGCGAAAGTGGTGGGAGGCAGAGGAAGTGATATTTTGTCAGGGTTGGCAACATTGCGAGAACGGTCTCCATGGCAACCTCGCTTCCCCTGCGCACAGCGCGACTCGGCACGGCTCGGTGACTCAGTTCACATCGTCTTCCCGGCAGGCGGGTTGTTCAAACGCTCCCCCCGTCCAGCAAGCACAGAATGCAGACCGTGGGAATATGGCAGATGCACAGCGAGGCGTAAGTAGATTTCGATTAGTGGAAAAAAGTGTTTAGTTTTCCAGTGATGGATCCTTACGCCATCTAACGTGTGATTTTTTCCTTGGAGAAAGTAGTGTCGAAATCTGAAGTGTGTGTGGTGGTTTAATGCAGGTGTTCTGATCCACGGTTCACGTAACACGTGTTCCCGACAAGGTGGGACATGCTAGAGAGGAGGAAGCCAGTTCAATTTCCAGGATATGACTGACTGCGACCGGAAATGGCCTACGATGTAAGGGTAATGTATGTAGCGGGCTCGATTCGATTTCATTTTCGAAATTGCTTCTGTGTGTGGGAGGGGATTGGGCCAAGCATAGATTGATTGCTGTGCTCCCGAACTGCACCACCTGGTACACGATGCCTTTATCAATTTCTGTCGCATGCTTCTAGTGGCAGTGTAAATCATTGATTTTGCGTCGGAAGTGTCTTAGGTGATTACCAGGATATGCGGTTGGAGCATCCTATACATAGATACGACACCCATGACCCTCTGTTTAAAAAAAGGTGATAAAATGAATTGAATTGCAATAATTACCGTGGAATTTCTCTACTCTCAACAACATATAAAATATTATCTAACATTCTTTTAACAAGACTAACCCCATATGCTAATGAAATTATAGGTGATTATCAATTTGGATTTAAACGTAACAGATCAAATTTTTGACATCAGACACACACTTGAAAAAAAGTGGGAATATAACCAAAATGTCCATCAGCTATTCATTGATTTCAAAAAGCATATGATTCGGTCAAAAGAGATAAATTATATAATATATTAGTCGAGTTTGGAATACCTAAGAAGGTTGTTAGTATGATAAAAGTATGCACCAGTGAAACAGAAAGAGAAATTCGTGTGGGTATTAATGTGTCTGACAAATTTACAATTCATGATGGGTTAAAACAAGGAGATGCATTATCTCCATAATTTTATTTTAAAAGCACAGATTAAAGCTATAACAGAGGCTAGCAAGAGATGCATCATCTCCATTGCTCTTTAATTTTGCCTTAGAATATGCTGTTAGGAAGGTAAAAGAACTAACGAAGGACTAGAATTAAATGGTGTGACTCAGTTGTTAGCATATGCAGATGATGCAGACTTATTAGGGGATGATATAAATACAATTGAGAATAATGCTAAAATATTTTTCAAAACTGCTAAAGAGATAGGTTGTTTTAACCCATCATGTAAATTTGTCAGACACATTAATATCCACACGAATTTTACTTTCTGTTTCACTGGTATATAGATCTTGCTCAAGATAGGGACGGATGGAAGGCCTGTGTTGCTGCAGTCATGAACCTTCGGGTTTAAGAAGGCTAGAGTGTTAGTTAGTGACCCTCTGGAGAATGTGAAATATTTTGCATGGTTTATGAAGGTTTTGTTGTTCATGAACGTTTTAAGTTGATTTTAACTCTCGGAAATGTGTTATTGTGAAGTAAAATAAGTCTGTTACCTTAACGTGTTACTTTACTGTGTAGCTCAAAGGCTTCGCGCAAGTTAATGTAGCACCCAAAACTACTTTCCAAAACAGCAGCTACAATTTGACGTAGTTAGGTTAGGTACAGGTAGTTATTTTCGACGTGTTCTTTCGCTATTTTAGCGAAAAGAAACCTTTCGAACAGTTTTTACTAACAGAAAGCGGCTAAAATACTCTGAAATTGCAGGTTTTAACTTAACGTGGGCCATTTCTTTGGCATCAAATATCTCTGTTATTGCTTTCCTAAAGCTGGAACCACTTTTACATTACGTAAAACATTGAAATCTGTCTTAAAAGAACGTAAAACATTGAACGAAGGGGTGCAGTGGGTAAACGGCCCCGAATCTTGCGCGAAATAAAGCGAAATTATTTGAAAACTATCTGCCTATAAACTAAAAGGAACCTACTTGCCAATGGTCGTTTCAAATTTCGCATTACTTTGCTTACTGCAGGCGTGAGCAACAATATATATTTTCAGATTCTTCATTTAAAGTGCTCGACTATCTTCGCGATAGTCTCAATTTATGCTTAGATTAGGTGATCGGCACTGGTCCTCCAGTTGAATGTTGGATTGGAGTTACTGTAATGTGCCTTTGTCAGGAATCGAACCCTAAACCCTTTGATTACATGGCGACAGCTTTAACCTGCATTGATGTAGTGTAAAGATACACAAATATTCAAACAACTACTTTCTTGTTAAAGAAAATTGAGTGCGTTTGTGATATTTTAGAAGCTACTAAATTGTATAACAGTAATGGAACAAAAATTATTAATAAAGGAGCAAAATGTTGAGTTTCATTCTCAAAGAGGATCATAAACACGTGGTCTCGACCATTACTTCGGTGTATTCAAATTTTAGATATACGAGTGCAGGATGTCAAATCAAACCAAAGTGTAGAGTGGGGGCGTGATGCTAATCACATATGTATATGAATATGTGTGCACAGGCACAGCTGTACCTCTACCTTACCCATAAGTGTGGGAATCGGTTATTTATAATGGTGCATTTTGTTTTCTGCAAAATATTTTTCTTTCATTCGCGTATTAATAACGTTGACGTAGCTGGAAATAACACTTATTGTTTATGAGCTGTATCTTTGCGGTTAACTGCGCAGTAACAAGGGAAGGAGCTACAAGCTGCCTTAGCCACTGACATGGGCGGAGTTTGAGTTTTTGTTTTGGGCGGGCCAGATTCTGGGAGTAGCATATGATGTACCTGAGGGTTATTGAATATCCCCTAGTTTATAAGGGGTTGGGAGGCCTTAAAAAACAACAACTTAAAAACTCTTAGTTTTAGGCCTTTTTTTGAAAATGTTAAATTTCCTCTCTTAAGTAAACAAATATTAATGAGTATGTTGGTTGTCAGTTTTAAAAGAAGCAAAACAGTACGATTATTGCATTTTGCATTTCATTAATTTTTTATTGATACAATACTCGTATTACTTTAAAAATGTTACGGTACAATAGTAAGCTTCAGAAATTATAGAAAAATTAAATTGAAAAGTTCGTTTGATGTCTCAGCTGTAACTGTTGACTCAACAGTCATTTTACGTTTTTCTTTCTTCAAACTGTACACATCAATCAAATCGTCTAAGACCCGCTATTGCGGCGCAATTACCGCACATGCCAACATGCCAAACGTAAAGATTTGCAGTATGGGTTCATAACAAAAATGTAGTAACTGAACTTAATCATGTGTTATTTATTTAGTTTTTTATAAGTTGGGGGCCAGTCCTCCCCCTGGCCCCTCCAGAACTCCGCCTATGGCCACTGAGCGTCATTATCCTTGCTGTCGACCACCCTAGGCTTTCCAACTCAAAAGAATGAAATTCTGGGGGTTTGTTTACATCCGGTATGACTTAAGACGACCGGACCCCTCTCCGATTTTCTTCATATTTGACGTACAAATTGAGGCCTGCTAATGACGAATCTGAGGTTAAAATTTGTCGGAAACGTCTAGAAATTGCAAAGTAATTGCGAACCATTGACGTGTGGTTAGGTTAGTTTCGGTTAGGTTACACTGTAAAAAATTACCGTAACTTTACATTGATTACTCCGTAAAACATACAGGTTATTCACCGTACAGTCATTCTACAGAATTTTCCCCGTAAACAAGAGAAAGTTCAAGGCAGTGAATCCAACTTCTCTTTTACAAATACTGTATGCAATAAGAAATAAATGTATAAACACATTACTTAAATGTTATAAAACACTTATCTGTGCCGTGAATAGTTATGATTGATCCTAAAACGTATAAACGGGTTAATAAATACGCTCTTAAAAGTTGCTTCTCAAACTACAGTGGGTTGGTGCTACTGCTTTGAAAGAAACAAATGCAACGCAAATGTACGCCGAGAAGACGCCAGTCGAGGCAAGGCATGGCGGCCATACTGTTTTAGAAGACAACAACGGCGAGTGTGTTCTGTGTTAGACAGTGAAATTATAAAAGTAAGTATTGAAGCCAAGGAGTGTAGTGTATAGAAGTGAATGTATTCAAAACCTTCGCAATTCGAACGTAAGATATACATATATTTTACAAGGAGGGAAGTGAAAATTGCATGTGAAACTGAAAGTAATTCCTAATGCAGGAACACGAATCGTGAAATAGAACGTCCCAACAGCAGTTTAAATATTATCTCCATACAACAGAGCATATTTATTTTAGGTCATAATTTTAATATTTTTCGTGTTCATGATAAGGGGCTACTTGTTTTTGTAAGCAATGTTTTTTTTTTTAATTGTCCGGAATTGTCAGTATTTTATTGCAAAAGCAGTGTTCTAACCAGTTTTGCAACCTGTTCACATTCAAAATTTGCATTACCCTTGTATTTTGTATGTTGGGAAGCAAAATATAAAGGGAGTGACTATTTTCACCAGGTGGGGAAGCTAGCTTTTG
The DNA here is from genome assembly GCF_977018435.1 of Lepisma saccharinum. Classification (NCBI taxonomy): domain Eukaryota; kingdom Metazoa; phylum Arthropoda; class Insecta; order Zygentoma; family Lepismatidae; genus Lepisma; species Lepisma saccharinum. Next base: position 4,135,979 of record NC_139258.1, read on the forward strand.
TGCTATTTTCAACAGATTTTAAGCTGCATGTCCGAGTGTCTACCAAAATAGCAAATCCAAAATTCTTGACCTTTTTTTTCCTTTTTGTTAACATGTATTTAATCACCCTCTACTTAAGGTATGGTTGGAAATTAAGAAAAATAGTTTTTACAAACCTTTACGCTGTATACTTAACAAACAAATCGAAAAAAAATTAACTACAACTCAAGGCAATTTTATCATAAATACCAGTAGAGGTATATAACAATGTAAATTCACTGTAGTGTAAAAAATAGCAAAAAATCTTGACCACATGCATAATTTCTTGACTTTTTCTTGGTAGGCCTACTGTTGATTTCTTGACTGGTATACATTATGCATGTGCATCATCTACAATCTGGCCTGGCCTGCTAAATGGATGTGTATATTCTTTAATTGCTGATGTGTATGAAGCTTACATTGGTGGTCATTTCTTTCATTGTTAGGTTAGGCAGGTCAGGTTTAGGGCTATTAGCATTAAAGTTACTTCTGTAAATACTTACCAACACTTGATCATGTAATTTCTGGTCTTGCTATTTGCTATTTATGCTATTCTCTCTACCTGGTGACGTACCCATTTTTAATTTAAAATAACTTCTTAGGAGTAAGTTCATCAACACTGCCAATGAATGCAATAAAATAAGATAAAATACAATGTCATGGTATTATTCAGGTAATTACTTTTGCTGGTGCAAATAGACACACATGCTGTTCCTCAGCACCAAATATAAATGGTGTTCACGTTGTTGTTTTAGTACTGAATGTACCATATATTATCGGTAGGCAATGGAATATTAATACAATATTCATATTTTATCCTGCAAGGAAAAATGTACATGTTAAGTGTAAAATTAGTTTTCATCCATGCTAGTACAGGATTCCGGTACTGATTATTATTGGTAGCCGATGAATGTCAAGTCTTCCTCATACATGCCTACTCTAACTTTTCAATTTTATGATGAACCAAATGTAACTTATTAGCACTTTTAGCACTTCATTATGTTAGGTCACATTAAATAACATTTTTAAATCTTTATTTCAGTGAATATCAAAAGCGGTCAGATCAAGAGGAAAGTACATAGTTAGACACCCAGTTGCAGATGTTGCTCAAATGTAAGTAGAAATATTCTGTCTAGTCAATACAGTAACAATTATGTGATTTTTTAAGAAGTTTGCTGTCCATTTCATTTTAATCTTTTTTCTGGCTGCCACATAAGTGAGTTTGGTAGCTTTTTCGAAGTGACTATTTTCACCAGGTGGTGAGGCTAGCTTTTGAGCTACTTTTACCAGATTTTAAACTGCATGTGTATGTTCTGCAACCTGACCTGGCCTGCTACACGGATGTGTGTATTCTTTAGTAGTTGATGTGTGTGAAGCTTACATTGCTGTGCATTTATTTTCGTGCAGGAGACAAGTACTTCTTTTTTGCACATCACGGAGTTCAAAAAGCACCGCAAGGTGTTCTGATGTAGACTGGTACTACTAATATGTCACATAAGTACGAAGGGGGTATTACCTTCCTAAATGCTTTCTTTTGTTAGGTTAGGCAGGTCAGGTTTAGGGTTTTTAACATTAAAATTAGTTCTGTTCGGTAAATACTTTCCAACACCTGATCATGTAATTTCCGGTCTTCAGCATTTTCTGCTATTCTCACTACCTGGTGACTAGTAGTCACACCCATTTTTAATTTAATATAACTTCTTAGCAGTACGTTCAGCAATACTGCCAATGTATATAATAAAATAAGATAAAAGACAATGTTAAGATTCAGGTAATTATTTTGCTAGCAAAAATAGCCCTACGTGCATGGACGTCCGCATGTTTTTTTTCCAGGGGGGGCCAAAAAGGCACATTTTCCTCAAAAATAGTGTTGTTCCCTAAAGAAACATTGCTTCAATTTGAATTTATGGTGTTCATGCAATAATTAACACATATTATTGTGGCTAAAATGAAATTATATGTGTGAAATACATAATTTTTGGTTGACTTTCATGTTCCAGGGGGGGGCACGGCCCCCCCTTTTGCCCCCCTTCCGGACGCCCATGCCTACGTGCTGTTCTCAGGACCTGGTGAAAATAGCCTTACATGCTATTCTTACCACCCGGTGAAAGTAGCCCTACATGCTATTCTCACCACCTGGTGAAAATAGCTGCAGCCATAATTTTTTGTTATGATTTTCCAGTTCAAATGAGTTGAATGGTCATCCATCCATCTGTTGTTGAGTGCATGGAAACATTTGTACAATTTTCTATACTATAATGACATAGAATAGAAGCGGGATATTAGAAAACAGTTGATGCACATTTAGAATGTTTTGTATATGTGGAATACTTGAAATTAAATTTTTGGAAGTTAACCTAATATTTGTGACAATGTTTTGTTTCAGCTAGATAATTGCTTACATAATTGAAATAATTTCACTTAATTGTATGTTGGGTCTCCCCGATGGTGTAATGCTAATGCTCTGTCACTTTGTAATGGAGGGTTCCTGGGCTCAATCCATGGTGGAGGCACATTACACAGTGGTTGGAATACCATTTGTAACTGTGGGTCCAGTTCCAATTGGTCTATCTGAGTGTATGTTGTATCAAATGTATGTGAAGTGTATGTATAAGATTCGCCCTTCCATTTTGACATCACCTCTTTCCCCTTGTGTCCTCTTAACTCCATTCTCTTAGGGGTGAGGGGATAGCTTTAACTAATGTGCATTACAGGCTTTAAAAATAATAAAGGTATCAATTGTAAAATTTATGGTTTCTGAATCCCATGTTAATCTGCAACTCCTATTTTGCAATTGCTTATGCAAGTGAACAATAAGTGATGTGCATGTGTGCTACTTTATTTTGGAGGGATATGTGCTTTATTTTCTTGTCCCCTTCCTTGTACTCCACAACTTCATCACAGTTTTACCTGAAACTTGTTGGTATGTAAGAAAAACCGTGCATTACTATGAAAAAATCTAATTACTACAGTAGCAGTGTAATGGGGTGACCTTTTTAAAATGCATTAACCACATACCATACGTTGGAAGTGTATGTGGGACATTTCATGAAAAGTGGTCTCACGCCATGTAAATAACGAAATGAATTAATCAGAAAAATATTAGTGTTTTCAATAGCATTAAAGTTTAAATGTTTGTGAATGCATATAATATCCATATTTCACAAAAATTATTAGCATGTGTTTAGCCTATATGCTTCACCAACAAATGAAGTCACATCACACATGCCACATTTTTGATAATGCTTTTAATTCATTCAGGCTATGTCATCATACTCAATTTTTTTCATTTGTTAAGACACACCACAAAGTAATTCTTAATTGTATGAAATCAGTTAATTATAAAAATTTTAATCCAATTGCATGTCTATAATCTTACTTTTTGTGTGAAACGTCACACACATAATGCTGGAATGCACCATGTATGCAGGCTGTGCCTGCTTTTGTAATAGGTATGGGGATTTCAGGTCTCATGTGTGTGTGTTAGTTCATGGATATCTGAATGACCTTTTTCAGAGTGGCAAGCAAAACATATTTTCAACAAAAACATATCTGCTTCTCAAAAAGCCACTGCTTCAGTTTGAATTTCTTGTCTTCCTGCGATGACCATGTACCAGCCTTACATGTATGATTGTAATAATTAACACTGTGACTGAATTGAAATTATACTGTGAAGTATAGTGGTGATTTAGGATAGTATTCATTTTTCAGGTTGGTAATGCTGTCCTCTTACCTTCCCTCACCCCTTTCCATATGTCCATTGGCCTCATTATTGGTTTTAATGAATTAATTAATTGTAAGTACTTTATTTAATTTAGCAAAATATCTCTGTTCCCTTTAGTGAAGGGCTTGCCCTCTTAGTTATGACAGGTGAAAATAGCCATTGTTCTGACATTTGTATAGTTACGTTATGATTTCATTGAAGCAGGAATACGTAAACTTTTCAAATGAACTCTTATGTATAAAAATTATACATGTATCTAATTTATGAGAAGAAAAAAATATAACTGATTTTGTGCAGACAATTTAGGTAGGGGGATGCCGGAGAGGTAATTCTTACCTTCTCAGCAATTGATCTCCAAAGTGGCATAATGTACAAATGCTTTAAGCTAAAGAATATACCCCACACAGAATGTACCCCCTCCCCCCACGATTTCCTGCACACTGGAATTTTATTACATCTTAATTATGTTCCTGTGCAATGCTCTTGCACACTTCTGACAGAAATGCATGCAATTACCATGCTCTTTCAAAATCAAATCCTTTATTTGCCTGCGAGATGAGAGATAATGTGTTGCAACCCAGAATAGTCTGCAACTACATTTGTAACACTATACAAGAATTATTAGTACTGCACATCCACTATTAAATGTTATGGTAGTTTTTTTTTGTTGTTTTTTTTTAATTTTTGCTGTCCCTCCTCTCAAATCTATGTTCAAATATAAAGTAATTATTTCACTTTGCAAGGGTAATGCACTGAGTTTCATATTTCAAATTTTCTTCCCCATCACACACTAGATTTGTGTCTGCATTTTCCAATTTCTTCAGTTTAAATGAAATGGGAGCAATTTGCATGTAATGTTTACATTTTGTTGTTTGCTTTGTCCTCATAAGCTAAATGTAGGGAATTTAGGAATTTACTGCACTTTTTGAAAAAAAAATATACTTCTTGTGTGCATCTTTGTTTATTTTATGATATTTTTATAATTTCAGGTGGTAACTGAGGCAAAGAACCTATCACTCCACAAAGAACAACTTTCCAGGCTAATATGAAGGATGCATATAACAATGAAATTTGTCAATATTGTTTGAAATAAAGATTGCTTATTCTAAATGATCCATTATTTTTAATTAAAATCTATCCCAACAATAAATATCACCATTTAGATATCCAGCAAACCTAGCGAAGTGAGAACAGTTAACCATCAAGCCACACAATAGCCTAATTTTTACCAGCTTCTAATCTGGCTTAATGATAACCTGCTCTAACTTCAGGAGGTCCAGTTTGCTGGGTTTTTAATTGCTGATTACACTTGATTAATAAAATAAATTTGCTACATTAACACTGGATGTTATTCTAAACCAGCAATATTATGGAATAAGTGTGTGTGTATTTTTTTCTTTTCACATGTCCAGTCCTATTTTTCACTGCTATGTAAACACCGGTAAGCATGAATTTTACACTCCTATGTTTCAAACAATAATGAAACTTATACCCTGTAGTAGCAGCTATGTGCTTGGTGGAAGCATGATATCATGCTATTCATTTTAAAACACGAGATGAATACTAAAGTAGTGGTATGTTATTCGAGTATAAATGCTTTCATTTCTTTGCTTGTGTTTTAAAACTGAATATTATGCATTATGTTTTCAGGAAGCATGTATCTGCTGTTTTGATGTGTGACCTCCCGAAAGCTTATGTAGTGTCAGTGCTGAAAAATTTATCTACAGTGTTCACATTTTCTTAATAGTTCAACTGCATGGTTAATCTGTGTAGATTTAAGGGTGTTCTGAAGTGAGAATCATTCAAACAGGCTCTGATTTACACTTACTACTAGAAAAGTAAAATCCCCACTACCCGCAGGTTTCAATATTTCCTACCATGGATACTAGTGAATATACATTGCAGGTTTACAAGTAAGTATTATATATTGTGATTTTTTATATATTTTTGCAAACTACTGTATGATACAAAAACTATTTCAATGGCTTAAATTTATAATGTCAAAGTGATTTTAGTCACAATGAACATGTAACCTTTACAAATGCAATAGACTACATTGTGGAAAATGCCACAGCATATAGTTTTAAGCCATTAAAAGTATGTTGCTGTTAATATTGTTACAATGAAAAAAGAAGAAAAGCAAAATATTGACTGTTGCTATCACAGGAAATTTTCTGTAAAATTACGGTGAAATAATAGCATTCTTCACTGTTGCTATCACAGAAAATTTTCTGTATAATTACGGTGAAATGACAGTATCACTTACAGTACTTGTACCGTAACTTGAACGATCAAATTTCTGTAATATTACGGTGCAATGTCGTTCATAATTACGGTGAAACCACTGTAATTTTACGGTGACGCCACTGGCGCCCGAGCTGCCGGTGAGGTCACCGTAAAATTACGGCTTTTTTTTTTACAGTGTAGGCAAACATAGTTAAAATTTGGTATCGTGGTAGTTTTTGGTGTCGTGGTAGTATCAGGAAATTTCGCGAAAATCGACTGTTTCTAGACGTTTCCGACAACTTTTAACTTCAGATTCGTGATTAGGAGGCCTCAATTAGTGAGTATGCCAAATATGAAGAAAATCGGAGAGGGGTGCGGTCATCTTAAGTCGTTCCTTACATCCTTCAAACTCTTCAGATTAAAATGTTCTGGAAGATTAATTCCCTGAATATCAGCTGTTATCTGTTTGTGGTCTTGCTACTGTGTGAGTCAACTTGACCTGGCTACCACAGTTTGCAAAACAGTTTCAGAATATAGAGATACACAGACTGCCGTAATATGACGAAATTCCTCAAAATGAAATACCATGAGTGTCTTCTACTGTGAAGCAGTGTTGCCACATGAAGGGAAATTTCCCTTTTTGAAGGGAAATTTGGAGCTAATTTTAAGGGAAAAGGGAAATTCGATGAAAAATAGCGAATATTCAGGGAAATTTTAAGACAGACTCAATATTAATTATATTAAACATTATAAGAGATTTCAGTTTTGAAAATGAGAATTTTTTTAAAAAAAAATTGTCGTATACTTTGTTCTGAGAGGAAGGGTGGAATTTGGGTTGGTCCACATCTGGCTACCGTTTGGGGTTGGAGGTTAATGAGCATTCACCCTTATATGTCCCGACTTTGAGAGTGGGTGGCTAATTGCAAAGATGGGGATGAGTGATGATATGATCAAATTTATGAATGGACACTCACAAACATTCATCCCAGGCTGGGATTCGAACCCGGGACCACTGGCGTCGTAGCATTTCAAAGTTTAATTGTTTAACATTTTATACATACATATATACGAACATGGATCAACGATAATATTTATTATTATTATTATTATTATTATTATTAATAATTCCTTAGGTGAAGGGAAAAAATGGGTAAAAAAGGGAAATTTTACCCCTTGCAAAGGGAAATTGTGCTTACAGATTGTGGCAACACTGCTGTGAAGTTTAATTGTGTGGTTGTCAGTAGAGTGGAATTACTTTGGGAACATCTCCAGCGGACTGCGCGAGTCTGTCTAGCGAGCCTAGTGGGCGTGTAGAACCTGAGTAACGGGCCTAGCGATAGGTTCTGGGTGGAGATGACGTCAGCGGATCGCTTCGTTGATTGGCTGCTTCGAGAGTTGTGACTCGTTCCGAAGCTTCAAATGAATAACAGCCAATGATGTTACGGAAATAATCTCCCTCTAACAATTTTCTTCGCTCTGCAAATGCATGCCGAAAGAAAATAAAAATACAATAATTGTACTAATTCACGTCATTCCGGGATGGTTGGCAGGTCTACTAAGGGCGAATAGGTGGAAACTAAAGAAGTGTGTCTACGCGGGGTAGCCAAGGCCACTGCAGGGAGACTACTCACCTGGAATTCTTTGAATTCCGGGAATTATGCATGAATTTTGCAACTTTTATTAATCCAAATCCCATTGAATGTATACATATTTATTAATGCCCTGAAGCAAGTTAAAGTACCTTGAAGTTGACTAGGTAAATTTGGAATTATTATACAATTAACAATTTTCGTAGATTAGAATATCCCGTAACATTTGTCACTTATGTTTGCAGATGTATTTCTAGTCTAAGTATGTGAAATGGCAAATTTCTCGTATCAGACAAACGGATTTCTTCAAATATACAGGAGAAATTACTTACCAAACGCAGTTTCTTTATGCTTGTGGAAGTTGGGGGAAGTGTTTTCTCGCATCGTTCAGTGAATTTTGCCGGTAAATCATCTATTTTTCGATATAAATGTGTGACCGATGCACGAAAGCTTTCATCCAGGTGGATGTAGCCTGTGTGTGATGACGTAATCCCGGTCGGTGTTTCCAAAAACGTGTTTTTGTAACTGAAGAAGGTACGTTTCCGCAAATGGTTCGTGGGGCTATGCGAGAATGGTGTGTGGGGCTACGCATATCTTTTTCGAAACCAATTTTTAACTATTGTAACCTATACGTGACCCTACCTAACATAACCTTACCGGAAATTGTTCGTGGGGCTATGTATGAATGGTTCGTGGGGCTACGTAGGTATTTTTGGGTGCAGTGGGATGGAAACACTGCATGCCGAGTACGGTAGTGAAACTGTGACCGCCATTTTGCGTGTTACCGAAGGCAAAAAGAAACTAAGAAAACTTACTCGATATGTCGCAAATAGAGCTTATTTCTGTGAAATAAGCGAAATGCCACCTTCAGCAATGTTTCTCAATGCAGAATACGTAAGTACGAATATTCAAATTAAATGAACTAGCAAATTTCAGCCGTTTGTCCGATATGAGAAATTGCCATATATTTGTGTGTGCGGGGGGGCTTGTGATAAGCTTGAATAAGAGAAAAGATCTGCTTGTACAGTCACGGACACTGCCGGCTTGTAACGATTCCATTGAAAGTCAATGTAGTAATTACAAGCTGGCAGTGTCCGTGACTGTACCTTGAATTTTTTGAAAGTTCGTCTTGAAAAGCGGGAATTATACTTGAATTTTATCATGATTCTACAATGGCCACCCTGTCACTGGCAATGAGCTTGCCTCTATTCACTTCACGCAGGTCTAAACGTTCAAGAAATGGAAATGACATTTCGCGAAACCTAGGGTACATTATTGTCAAGTTTGAACGTGGTGTGATCACGGAGTTTGTGTTCCGTCCTTTATGGTCACACTATTGTATATCAACGACCTGATCCCCTACAAGAATTTTTAGTGTCGCCCATGGTCTGTGATGGGGCAGTCTTTTTCTCAAATCCGTCACCAGATGACGCCAGCGTCCACGTCAAGTTTATTCCAGCTTTGTTTCGAGAATTTCTCAGCATAAATACCACTAATTTCTATGTCTTGTTTCCGATTACCTGTTGCACCTTTAATTCTATGCCCCATAAAGAAAAATCGAAATGAATATGAATGAGGAGTGCACGAACTCGAGAAGATTTCGAAAGCTCGGTTTTTGTTTCGCTTTCAAGCAGATGTGTGGTGCTCTTGTGAAACACCTGGCGGGCTGCTGGTTGGGTTGCATATGTACAGGCGGCGATTGGCTGAACTGTCACGGTAGGCACGAAACTCCTCAACATGAGCGTTCTTGTATGCCTATTCGCGATTAAAATTATCCGATATGCCACCTGGTGAGATTTTCAGGAACTACTGCATGTAGCATACTATGCTGTGCTTGTTCAACGCCTGGGGAATGTGCGACAGAGGAACGTTTACTGTTCAGTCTTTCGCTCTAAATCGTTTTATGGGTCAGAACAAAAACCAACAAAAATGAAATTTGTAAAGGAATCGGAAAGAACAGAATTGACATGGCATGGCGGATAACACTGATATGCGGCAAGGGTATTACGAAGAATGCACTAGTCTGCTCATTTTATTTTTGGAAAGATTATATATTACCATGAAGGAAAAGTTTTAATGTGTACTTTTTTACTTTTTAATAAAACTTTTTTTTTTCGAAAAGTCATGAAGCGTCTGGCCCAATGCATCCATGTAGGGGAAGCGGGGGCTAGTTGCAACAGGGGTAGGTTGCATAATATCTTCTTAACGTGAATAATTACGAGAACTAACTTGCCCTTCGCGCATGCGCATTTTGTGGAGGAAGAAACGTTCTAATTGTTGGTGCACGCCAGCTGATAACAGTTACAGGAAATAAGAATTGTTGTTTTCAGACTAGGTGAGTAAAATTTGAATAATTTATTTTGAAGTGACTGGCGACTAGGACAAGTAACTTTAGTTGACTATGTTGTTATTAATGATACACATGTACTTTCACCTGTAAAAGAATAACAGCCATGGTTACAATGAGATTCATGTTGAAGACATTTTCGTCCTTTTGTTAAGTAAAGTGGGTGAGGGGTAAGTTGCAACAGTCATATGAAGATGATGGAAGGGAGTGGGTACAGTGTATAGAGTGTGACGGCTGGGACATTTCAAGAAGTGTGCGAAAGAAGATGCGTTTTATATCTGAGAAAGTGTTTCTTTTGTTGTATACTCCTTTATCTAGAGTACATTTATAAACCACAAATATGCCAAATTTAGGTCTAGGCCTACTTGAAGTTTAAAATATTGTTACAATGTCAGCATATGTTGAACAATTTCTAACATAATATTCATATCGTTTTTTATATCATTTGTTAAATAAATTAAGATTTCGTTCTTACTTTCATTGATGTTTCCAAGTGTTGCAATATGCCCCATCCACTGTTGCAACTTGCCCCTGGACAAGTTGGAACAAAAGTTAGGTGTTTGGAAATTTTAAATTTCCAATAAAAGTACATGAGTGTCGAGGTTCTCAAATTTTCTGTGCAAGTGGAATGTATCCCGCCTTTCAACTACAAAGTTTCGTGAACGTATGTTGAAAAGCAAAATTTATACAATTTTTTGAAGTTGAAAATTTTAAAAGTGTTGCAACTAGCCCCCGCTTCCCCTACTATGTATGGAATTTGTAACAGGTGGATGTCGACTAAGTGAATGTCTAAGTGAATTAGTCTGAAATGTAACCGAAAAAAGAAAATGGAAGAAAGAAGACTTTACCACAGAGAAGGCAAATAGAGGCGGCATGACATCAGAAGAAGAACATGACACATTTTCTTTTACGTAGAAATTTTCAGCGAAAAATGTAGGCTCGACGTAGTACATACATCTCCTGCGTGTGCCTAATCTACAACATTTTCTTTTGTATATAATCGCGATACGAAAGTCCACATGTTAAAAATATGCCAATAGCTGACGTATGCTGTGTTCAGCAGAACAGTGGTATTTAAGTATCAAACATTTAGATTCGTTAATTTTACCACTTTGTGACAAATAACCTGTATTATACTCAGGGTTGCTACGCGTCTGGAAAACGGGAAAATCAGGAAATTTTGCAGATCGTCTGAAATTTACGTGCATTGGAGTCTGCAAGAGAAAAAGTTGCAAAATGAACAAGCAGTTCGCTTCCACTACTCGATTCGGTTCGTTCTTGTGATTTCACTCCCACAAAAGATTCAGTTTAGAAACTTGTTTTTTTATTCTTATGATTCTGTCTTATTATAACACCATTAAGCCTTGTTTCCATTGTATGAAAACCTCAATATGCTGACCAAGGCAGAAATTTATTTTATTATAAAACATAAACTAAACGTAACGTTTCAACCTTCTAGCAAGGTCTTCTTCAGGCTCTGCACCAAGTACAAATGTAACAAGGTACAAAAGCAGGACGATATATATAGACAAACATTACTCCCCTGCAGACTACTAGAAAGTTGTTCTGGAACATTCTAACATTCAACAGTTGAGAAGGGAAAGCCACCTGCTAGAATGTTCCAGAACAACTTTCTAATAGTCTGGAGGGGAGTAATGTTTGTGTATATATATCGTCCTGTTTTGTACCTTGTTATATTTGTACCTTGTTATATTTGTACTTTGTTATATTTGTACTTGGTGCAGAGTCTAAAGAAGACCTTGCTAGAAGGTTGAAACGTTACGTGTAGTGTATGTTTCATAATAAAATAAATTTCTGTCTTGGTCAGCATATTTAGTTTTTCTGTCTTGTACAATTATGGTTCCTTCGAATTTCTTTAATAAATTTTCACTTTTATAATACTAGTTATTAGAAAGAATATCAAAGCAAAACTTGCAATTCAGATATCTGATAGATAACTAAAGTACATTGACAATTTGATCATAATTATCGGAAAAATGTTGTGGATGAGGTTATCATCTATTGTTAAGCTAATTATGTTATAGAAAAGGGTCCCGCTGAAGCATTGGAAAAGACCTTCCTAAAAGCAAATCACGCCAGCGATCTTCAGTGGAGTTGCAAAACTCCGCTGACATTGCACTAGGCCAGAAGACTATATGCAACAACAATTTCTCCAGCTGCTGTGTACTTATAAATGTAAGCAAAAAAGCAGCATTTTCTATGACACTATAGATCCACCAGAAAATGAAAAATTGTGTATGGTTTATTAACTACTTCTGTTGTTTTTATATTGTATCTTCACCTTCACTTTCGCCTTCTAATTATATTTCCGGTAAGTGCCACATCGGCAGACACAGTTTGGTGTGTTTTATACAGAGCATTCGCTACGGGACTCTGCACCAAGCGGCCCGGTGTCAGCGCTTGTCTTTCCCGGTGAACGGGGTCCGCGACAGTCGCTAGAGTCGGCTATTAAAATTACAGTTTTCATATTGTGTACTAACCTTGTCTACAGAAGGTGTTGAAAATGATGTCCCTCTGCTGCAACACATTCCTGGCATCTCCGAAGGACATTGGCATTTACACGTGCAAGTTCGTCTACTGTAATTCTCCCGATTTCTCGTGCAATACTCTCTTTAAACCCAGTTACAAAAATTCACACGACTCGCATTATCTCTACGCTGTAATTCATGCACTATTGTCACTCTGTAGTGCTTAAATTTAAGAATTTTAGCGGCTCTAAATGCTGTGGTTTTTGAAACACCAGTTTCTTGTGAGAGGCGGCGGATAAATTTCCGAGGAGACTGTTCTAACCGTTGTCCTATCTCATAGAGTTTTTCCTCAGTATGTAAACGTGGGTTTTTCTTTCCACTTTTATTCAGAACTGACCCTGTTACTCTAAACTTTTTTACGAGGTTTAATATAGTGGTCCTATGTGGAACGGGAACACCAGGAAATTTCGTTGCAAAACGTCGTCGCACTTCTCCACAATTCCTCTTTCCGTAGTAACACTCGACAAGATAAGTCCTTTGTTGTAATGTAAACTTTTGTGGTGCCACATTAAGCAATAATCTTCAACACACGGACACGACACAACACAACTTCCGAGGGAGGATTATACTGGCGTCAGTCTGCAACGTCAACAGAAAGGGAAAGCGCAAAAAAACAGACTGTAGCGTGCGACTGTCGCGGACCCCGTTCACCGGGAAAGACAAGCCCTGACGCCGGGCCGCTTGCCGCCTAGTCTCGTAGCGAATGTCAGGGAATGCTGTATAGGTATTCCCTAACAATCATGCTATGGATGACCCCGAGGGTGGAAGGGTACTCTTAAGAGAACCCCAAACCCAAGGGGGACGCTTACAAGACGAGGCGTTGCCGCAGACCTGTGCTGGGCCCCACTCATCCCGGCGGGCTGTTTCTGATTTCTGATATTGTGGAGATCTGTTATGGTGAAATAATGTGCCTCTACCTTAGCCTGAAGGCTAGATGTACGTGATTGTAGCACCCAATACATTGATGCCGATTGTAATTTTGCATTTTACTCTTTAGACTTTTCATGTGTTCTTGTGTGTGTAGAATGAAATTTGCTAAAAAGAAAAGTTGTGAAAGTGAATATTCATAATAATTAATTATATATTTAATTGTAAAACACAAGGTTCAAAGCAAAAATCATGTTCATAAATATGTCTTGAAAAATTTCATTTTTGTACTGGAAATGTCAGGGAATTTTATAATCAAAAGATCGTAGCAACCCTGATCCTGTATCTTGTTCCTCAAAATGGATACAATTACAGTATTTTAATAATTGATATGACATGGTATCTAAAATGAAACTGATTTGTAGTCAATTCTCAGTTATGCGCATTATTTTCTCTTCACCTTGACATACGTACGTGGGTCGTTCAATATATAAGTTTCGTATGCTGTAAAAAATGTTATTTTTAAGATAGAAAACTATACATACATGTGTAGGAGGATCCTTCCTCACTTCTCCACATAATCCCCATAGAGATTCAGGCATTCGTCTCACCGTTGCACCAATTTGTCCATACCCTTTGCAAGAAAATCAGGACTCTGGCTATTGAGCACTATTTGTCACATTCCGCTTCACTTCTTCATCTGTTTCGAAACGGTAACCTTGCAATTCAGACTTTAACACCGGAAAGATGAAAATCACTCGGCGCTATTTCGGAGCTGTATGGAGGGTGGGGCAGCCGTTCCCGCCCCAATTCTTCAATTTTGTGTTGTGTTTGCACTGCTGAGTGGTGGCGAGCGTTATCGTCAAGAAGAATGACACCAGATGACAGGAGACCTGGTCGCTTATGTCGAATTGCATTTTTCAGTTTATCCAATGTTTGACAATAACGGTCAGCATTAATTGTTCTTCCTCGTTCCAAAAAGTCCATAAGCAGAGCGCCCTTAGCATCCATGCTTCTAAACTCCTTATGACGCGAGCCCGCGTTTTCCGAACAAGCATTTACTTTTCGCTCTTGAGCGCATGCGCCTTCACGTCTGATAACGAATCGATTGTTGTTCCTTGTAGACGAAGGATGGCGCTTGTCAACCATGTGCTTCTTTTTAATGGCATTGCTTTACACAATATTTTATAGCACAGGGAAACTTATATATTGAACGTCCCTAGTATAACTCAGGTTCAACCGTATTACATAAAAGCTCACCCTTGACTCAACGGTCGATTGTTGTTTAGTTTTCCTTCTCGTTGTTGCTTTTATTATAATTTACTGGGTTCCTAAGTGTGGTGTGTATCTAAAATACAGTGCCCTTATTGTACAAATGTATAAATACAGGAATTGCCCCTAATAACTCGGTCAGCAAAAGTCAAGAAATTGTAGAGACACTGTTATTATGTTGCTTAAATTTGACCCGATTACGTAAGATGATACATGTGCGGACCTCAGTAATTTTCCAGTAAGACCCATTCAGCCGCGTGTCCCTGTTAGTGGCATCTGAAGCGTGTTATTCTACAATTCGATTTCATTTCCGTTTCTTCCTCAGTGCACGTGGAGTTCTAAGAACTCTTGATTGGAAAGCAAGCTGTCACCTAGGAAGAAGCGGAAAGAGCCCACAATTATGGTTCAGAGTGCAAGTTGTTGAAAACCTGTTTGGAATTCCATAAAGTCTTCGCCTTAGATGCTAACAAAGGGTGGATGGACTGCCTCCAGCCGGATTGTGGAGCAGAATGGATTGCGTAACACGCATCTGCCAGGGAACCTATATTCAGATTCAAGCTACTGCGTAGATACATCATTCTGATTTTCGCTTCATTTATTGCAATACGGCCTAAACTATGAATCGCGCACTTGCCGCTTTTTTCTTCTTTTTTTAAGTTGTGTGTACGGGCTCTAATATGGTACAAATATTCAGAACAGTATTGTCTATTTTTTTAAATAATAAACTGGGTAAGTAAAAACCGTTTCAAGATAGTTAAGCCCTTATCACACGGAACTGGATTTCTAGTTCGCGCTGAACTAACTTTCTAGGTAGCAATCATGGCTGACTGCTTGACTGGTTTGGAGGAATAGAACATGTTCTAATTGCTACTTGCTTTCCTCGACTGGATTCTGTGGAACAGCCGATCAGACCAAAGTTTCGCCATGTGAAGATAATCTGCGAGTGTTTAAAGAACGCTTTTGTCTGTGGTTGCCGAGTGTTACTCCAGTAATGTATAACGTATACAGCATGAGAGGCGCATTGAGTTGCACCATCTATGCTGAGTGCACGGTGTTTACATTTGAAACAACTAAAATATTCTTCCATACGTGTACAGTAAACGTTGTAAAGTATGTATTTAAGCAGCGCCATTGTTTTGTACCTAATAACGTTTTATGCGGAACGTTATTCCTCTCGGTTGAATAGTTATCGGCTTTTAAAAATGTGAAGTGATACATTGATTACATCTCACGCGGCCGCCATTACAACTTCCCTAGTATGGGAACAAAAGTCTATCGACAAGTACGCTGTTAAGTATCGTGTGAGGCGAAAACTATCAAATTGGTAGTCAGTCCAGCGCCAACTAGGGCATACCTACTGGAAATCCAGTTCCGTGTGATGCGTTTCAATATAGTTAGATGTTTTGTGTAAACTGATTCAATAGCGACACTAAATTGGAAAAGCAATATTTACATCTTTTTGTCATTTTCACATTTTTAAAGTAAATTGAAAAATAATTGTTTTCCGTCACACCCCTCAAATTCCCACCTTGCCTCGGTAATAAATTCTGTCGCTCATATTTTGAAATATGAAAAAAAGTCTAGTACAACTCAATTCCCGTAGGTTTCGGGGTGAAAATAAACTTTTTTTTTAAAGTTCCCTAGCAACGACCGTTTCCATGGACAACAAACATTGAAAGCTCTAAAGAATTGTTTATCATACCTCTAAACATTTAGTTAAAACAAGCACGATGTAGATATTATCGCATTGAACATACTTGTGGCTGGTGCCTTCTTGTGTCTTTACCTCCAGAGATTCTCCTATGAACTTACATGACTCATAGCGTGGGAACAATTGCTCTCTGAACCCCTTAATTCTCAGTACGTCTGCATAAATCATACATAAAGCAATTTTTATTTAAATGTTCATGCAATGTACCTCTTACCAAGGGCACCCACAGAACTTTTTCTGGGGGGGGGGGGAGCAAAGTAAGATTTCACACCTTGCCCATCAGTCTTAGAAACTTAATATTTTACCGTTTGTTGTTATTATTATTTTAAAAATAATAAAATTTAAATGGAATTGAAAATACTTTGGCATTGTAGACAAGTTCAAACTTGAGTCCACTATTTAAAGAGAAACTCGATTAGCTTTGCTTCCTTTTCATAAACATCTATAGATTTATTTTCTTGTAGTTTACTGTTATTACAAGCATAAGAAAACAGTTTTTCGTTGTGACGTTTCAGGAGAACACACGCTCCCTTCATCAGACATTTATTTTTATTGACTAAAGATACAGTTAGCAATGGTTAGCAATTTTTTAAACAAAAAGAAACCGTTATATAATGGATGTTGTCAATGTTGTATTGTTGTAATATAGCAACCTAACTGTGAAAAGAAGCAGTCTGTTTTATTTTTATTTCGGATAAAAACTTTTGGTCACATTATTTCTTATTTAAAATTAGGAATCCCAAATATCATCCGAAAGTCGTCATTGTTTTCACAAAGTTTCTTCATGTTTTCTGTTACATTAAATTTTGAAGATGGTGGCTTACTATAATCTATAGATTATTTATGAAGAGTTGTTTTCTTTGTACTATTTCACGATGCACAGATATAAAACAGAGACCACTTAATCTGCTCTCGTATACGCACCTAGGAAAAAAGGTAATTGAAAATGGAGGCGATGAATTGTCATGTCAGACTCTGACTTCGGTAAATGATTTCCCGACTTTTCAGGATTCCGAACAGTAGAGAAATTCCCCAAAATTTTCTGTCCTGAAAATTATGATTTCCCTTCCCAATCCTGTCCTGCACACCCTTGGTATGGCAGTTAATATGATTGTAGTGTCTGGTGAAAACGTTCTCTTGTTTTGTTGGAACTTTTTCCTGGTGTCTGAGGGGGCAAGTGCCCCTTCCGGTTGCCCTTGCCTCTTACATTGTAGGATCAAATTTCTAATCTGTTTTTCTCATCAGAAGTATTAAATTCTTCGCAACTTTCTCAAATTCTTTATATACTAAAAGTATATAGTTTTTATCGTGTATTTCGCTTTCTGTTTGGTTAAAAAGTTATACGTCTCCAAAATGGACGGAAGCAACTCGCTGCCGGCACTGAATGTGATACATCATCACACGTGTTGCCAATTGGAAACTAGTATTAGGTTCCACCCTGTGATGGTATATTGACCATGTGCATCCGAATTTTCTGCCCAGTGTGTCCTCCCGTTGTCGTGAGTCCGCAGTTTCTTTATAGGTACTAAATGAGGTTGCGTGGCGGAATTATCGAGCACGCGCCGATCGCCAATTGTGAAAAGTGGCCCTCAACAGCTGCCACAGCCCCGTGCGACATACGAGTGCCGCGTCGGTGTGCTCTACTAGCGAAGCATATCGAACAACAGGGGGTGGGGGAATCGGCAAACCATCATCTGCCAGGGTGTGTGGGGGTGAAGTACTTGGGATGTGTTCTGGAGTCCTCATTGATATGTTAGCGTGCAAATATGCCATTGTTTCATTATTGGAACGATTGCAGATCTTATGGATCATTGCAGCAATAGTTCAGAGATATTGGGTGATTGGTTATCGGTTTGTCCCACCCCCAGGGTCGGTGGCACAAGGGCCCCCAGATGGCCAACGCCTTATCTGTCACGCAAGTGCTCCCATGCATCACATCCTTAAGAACTCAAGACATCTTGAAACCTGGCCAAGACGCCGGCACACGCCGCTTCGACGGTTGAAGACGCGTGCCCGCCATTTGCCGCAGATTCGGTCAACCGTGTGCGAATCCCAAGGGGGAGGTGATGTAACGATTTCTTACATTGTATATGGCCATTACCAAATTGGTCCGTTACGGCAGATGGGGTGTTAGGAATATTGTGCGGCTGTTGTAGGCGCCAAAATTTGGAATATGTTGCCTCCAACTTGAGGATTAAGCAAGCGTGTCCAACAAATGTCTTAAGAAGCCAGGAGGGTTGCTTCGGCTCGCGCCCAATGTGTGCTTATGCATGGAACAGTTGTCCTGTGTTGCTTCGTAAGACGCATATGTGCTAGCAGAAGGGGACGTATGCACGAATATTAACTGCCGTTCAAAAGGTGGTTCGTGCAGCGGTGCGTCGCTGAGAGTTTTGTGTGGACGTGCAGGGGGATCATTTGGAGTAAGGCTCGGTGCAACCTTTGATAGATTGAGTTACTCTGAGCTTGGGTTTACATTATCTGTAGAAGTTTTGATAGGTTAGGCTCGAAAGATCTTTATCAGAGCTAGGCGCCAGCTCTGAAATTCAGGCGCCAGGAAACCACCTACTGGCAAGAGTGCATACTATAAGAAGTTGAGCATCGCCGTATTAAAAACATTGCTAAATCATGTGAGAAAGCAGAAAATTAGGGGTTGGGGGACAAAGAGTAAGGAATAGTTACTGATTCTATGAAATGTTCACAACGTTGATAAAAAAAATCATAACACCATTAAGCCTTGTTTCCATGATATGAAAAACTCAATATGCTGGCCAAGGCAGAAATTTATTTCATTTTAAAACATAAACGTAACGTTTCAACCTTCTAGCAAGGTCTTTTATACGTGGTACAGAGTCTGAAGAAGACCTTGCTAAAAGGTTGAAACGTTACGTTTAGTTTGTTTTAAAATGAAATAAATTTCTTCCTTGGTCATCATATTGAGTTTTTCAAGAAAATCATTTGCTAACTTACGCTGTACAAGAACAGCAATATTACAGCAAAAGATCAGTTGTCAGGCTGAAATTTTTAGTCGCCATGGCGACCTGGTGACTGGGATTTTTTCGAGCCCTGATAATCACCCTGTATATTCTCCTGTAACTGTTGTTTATGTGATAGCATCCCACTTCGAATGGGGTTGTAAGTCTTTGTTGAAGGCATTCGGTTGCCAATTTCTCTTCCACTGGACCGTGATATTGGTCTGTGATTGTCCTTTTCATCCATTTTATCTCATCACCATTCATTCTCATCTTCGCGATTAGCCAAACGTGGCAGAAACGCGAAGTAAATTAATGAAACCAACCAATCAAGCATCAGGATAGGTGTGTCTTCGACGCTTGTAAACAATGCACAACCCGCTTCTACATATATTCAGAAGAATCTATTTCTGTTTATATTTAGTTGAAATGCTTCAAAATGGAAGCGCTAAACTTTGTTTCTCCATCCACGTTATGCTCAGACTGATCGGGACTGGGCTTACAGTTCATAGTGGGATCCGGTCTCATCTTCATCACGAGAGCGGGGCTACTGCCAGACTCAGTGCAGTAAAAAACGTTTTTTCGCATCACCCCTTTGCGGGTAGAGGCTTGCCACGCCGCTCTTCCTTCGAAAACGTCTGCTACCATTGCACTTTTTTTTACCAAGCTTCGTAGACCCCAATCGCTTCTTTTAACTCAGCCGGCTCCCCAAATCTTGTCACGGCGACTTGGGAAGAAAATATTACGTTTGGGTAATATAATCCAGCGGATCTCCAAGTGTGCCCTGCCACGTTTTGAGTGATCCTGGTATGATGATTCCTGTTCTTTGTGAGTGTCCCTTCATCATATCACTAGAGAGCCTATTTTTAGGTAAAAACATTTTTTTCCCGTTTCTTCGAAGTCTGCCATACTATATACAGTAGAGCGTCGATTATCCGAAGTAATTGGGGGACATGGGTGT
The DNA here is from genome assembly GCF_977018435.1 of Lepisma saccharinum. Taxonomy (NCBI): domain Eukaryota; kingdom Metazoa; phylum Arthropoda; class Insecta; order Zygentoma; family Lepismatidae; genus Lepisma; species Lepisma saccharinum. The sequence continues at coordinate 4,156,212 of NC_139258.1, forward strand.
TCGGAAAACTGGTTTGTTCGGATAATCGAACTGTACATGTTTATTTGCCAAAAAGAAGTACTGTACAGTAAATTTATTCATAAAAACAGGCATCTCTTTAAGTATTACAAAGTAACGTACAAAGGCAACTTTAGTAGGAATATATAGTATGTGGTACAGTTTATTAAACAAAAATATGTACATATTACATACGCATTTTGCATGAACAATACACACAGTACACAAAATTAACGTTTAAAAAAATCCTTTATTTTGGTCAGCAGCGCCTTATGAAGGCCCCATTAGAAGCAATGTTCCGCCAGCGGTGGCTCAGTGCGGCGACTACTGTGGGAAACTTGGTTTGGGAGTGAGGGGGATGATGGACGGTAGGGTGGGAGAGTAACAGGTGCGAGCGAGTACACAGTTCGGTTAAGCGGTCGTTCGGTTGACCGACGTTCGGATAATCGACGCTCTACTGTATTTGCAATGTAATCTGTCAAAACGGCATGGGTTCGAGTCCGCCTGGGTTCAGTCTCTGGGTTTTCGGCCTGTGTATAGGACCGGTGGGCACAACCATCGTGAGGAAAATGGGGAGTTACGAGTGGGTAGCGTAACCCGGTTTCGGAAATCTCCTATAACGGCTGAGGGTTCGACGTGCTGACCCCACGTCACCCCATTACCGGTTGAAGATCTCCACGCCTCTAGGTAGGATTGTGGGAGGGAGACTGGCAGTCAGGAGATAGGCCAAGGCCCTTCGAGGGCTGTCGAGCCAAGGGTTATTGCCTTTAGCGCATATTCCTATGGAAATAACATAAAATGTACACGTTTTAGATATTCCAGATAAATTAAAGTTCCCGAATTCATTGTGCAAAACGCATATTTTGGAGTTAATGCTTGTGCAAAACGCATATTTTGGAGTTAATGGTTGCTAGAGACGCATATTTTGGAGTTAATGGTTGCTAGAGACGCATATTTTGGAGTTAATGGTTGCGCGAGACGAGCATATTTTGGAGTTAATGGTTGCGCGAGACGAGCATATTTTGGAGTTAATGGTTGCGCGAGACGAGCATATTTTGGAGTTAATGGTTGCGCGAGACGAGCATATTTTGGAGTTAATGGTTGCGCGAGACGCGCATATTTTGGAGTTAATGGTTGCGCGAGACGCGCATATTTTGGAGTTAATGCTTGCTCGAGACACGCATATTTTGGAGTTAATGCATAAAATTTGACGATTCTGGATTCCACAAGAGATTTGAAGCTTTGCGTGCGTTGTGAATGAGTTCATTGCGATACTTCAAGATTTATTGAAAGCTGGATGTTTACAAAAGGATTTGGGGTTTGTGTTTGCAAATCTAAGCTTTTTGTGTGGCGTTATAAGGTGTGTATACCGAACCGTTTGCGAGCCGCTTGTGAACCGTTCGCTGAAATTATTCTTACCAGCGAACTTCCAACGATCCATGGGAAACCGCGAACCACAAGCAATCATTTGTTCAGTGTTCATTTTGTCATCGCGTGAGGAAAAGTATGCGATTTTGGTGATGAGTGATGCGGCTTTACTGATGGCTAGTTTGTGCAAGAAGAAACAACGACGTTGGTGGCACACCAACCTGTATAAGAAACGCACTGGTACGGAGCTTATGATGGATTTGAAGTCACATTTGTCCGCACAAATATTCATCTCGGCACCTATTTCCCTCCAGGCATCTTCGTTTTTTGTTTTTTATTTTTTTTAAATGGTCCTTATGTTTAGGATCCCAGAGTAACGATACAACGCGCTGAAGAAGAAAACACAAGATCAATCTTGTTTAACTTTTTTCCATAACATTCACAGTCGTACTGAGTAATGTAAGTACAACATTAATAATAGTACTCATTTTTCACATAATGTATTTTTTTGTTTTTTCCTTCGCCTCTTCCGATTTTCTCTCGGCTATTTCGTATAGTCGAATTTTTTGTAATTCGAGATACACTCTGTCCCGTCCACCTGGAATTACGTATCATAGACTTCGGTGGCGGAGTGGTTAGCACATCGCTCCTCGACGCCAGGGATCCCGCGGGTTTGTGTCCCGGTGTGGATTAATTTTGTTGGGTGTCTCGGAACATAAGGCCATTTGGCACCTTTCAATGCATGCGGGGAAATAGCCTTTTGTTTAAAATTCTTACCTAAAATGTCCAAACAAGAGGTGTAAAAGGCCCTCGAGAAAGGTTAAGGTTGTAAAGGGTCCTGCATGGGACAAACACAATACATTAAAAAGGTAAGAATGAGTGATGTGCGTCTACGTGTAGACAATATAGACCAGGGGTTTCCAACTGGCGGCCCGCGGGCCGCATGCGGTCCACAGTACCATTTTTGCGGTCCGCGAAGCCAGTTTGTAAAATACACTAATTTTATGTATTTTTATTAAAATACGTTCTTTTTTTTACTGAAGTAACAGTTTCCGAGTATGGACTTCCTCAAATAACTTGCGTTTCTAACAGATATCACAGGTCATCTGAACGAACTGAACTTCAAACTGCAGGGAAGAAACCAGCTGGTGTCAGATTTAATGGGAAACGTAAATGGGTTTCGTAATAAACTGAAGATTTTCAACGTTGCTTTGGAGAGGAATAACCTGGTCCATTTACCAAGCGTCGGTGGCTAGCAGAAGATGAAGAAACACTGGACTTTTTCTTTTTAATTCAGTGCAGATATTAAAGAAATAATGGATGACTTTGACTCCAGATTTAGAGGGTTTTGAAGAACTTAAAAGCAGCATCCAGCTATTTAGCAATCCTCTTGGTGTTAACATCGAAGAACAAGAAGCTTCTCTCCAACTTGAATTGTGTGATTTGCAAGGCGATGTGTTCCTTCAAACTAGGCAAGAAAAGGGGCCAGAGTTTTTCAAATACCTTTCAAAGGAACGCTTTCCAAACCTTCGTAGTTTTGGGCAAAGAATGACATCGATGTTCGGCAGCACATACGCGTGTGAAAGTGTTTTTTTTCTTCAATGAAGTTCATCAAGAACCGCTACAGAAGCCGACTGGCAGATTCATCACTGCTTCACCTTCTGAGACTTTCAAATACAGAAATCGAAGTGGACATTCCAACTCTAATAAAAGAAGCAGATCGGCCTCAATTTTCACATTGAACACTTACTATGAAGGACTCTTATTTGTATGGTGTGTTTTTCATTTCTTTCAATTCATCCATAAGTATTGGGTTTTTGTGAAATAAATTGTAATTATACAATTTTGATTTGTGATTCCATCGTTTTTAATGCATGATTTTAGAAATTTAGGTCATGCGGAAGTACTACATTTTCAGTTCAGTACTTATGATTTTTGTAATTTTTAATCTCCGCCCCCCCCCCCCCCAAAATGCGGCCCGCCAATCAACTGCTGGATATAATTTTGGCCCTCGGACCTTTTGAAGTTGGAAACCACTGATATAGACTATGTAATCAACGTAGACAACATGACGCTCGGCGTTCTCCGTTCAAGGCACGCGCATCGTTCTAGCATGACGCTCGGCGTTCTCCGTTCAAGGCACGCGCATCGTTCTAGAAGCATCAACAATCGATCATACAGAGCGTGAATGATTACACCGTCCAGAAATACGTGTTTTAAGTATTTGTTTAAGTTGATTCAACCAATTCACTAGGTATTAATTGAACTGCAAAATAAACTTGTCCCGACGTACCCCCCAAAAATGCGATGTCCGTAGAATGACAAGATTTGGTTTACTTGTATTTCCACCATTTCACACGTGGAAAATCTGCATTTTCCTATGCAGTAACAAGACAAAAAAAATATTTTTAGCCTTCCCTTTTGTCACTGTAAGTAATGTGAGTTTTCACTGGCTGTCATTTGTTTTTCTTCCGATAGTCCCTTTTCCCCTCGTTAGTGAAAATTCCATAACTTTGATTACGTCAGTTGGTTATAGGCCCAGATTATCGACATGTTTGAAGAAAAAAACTACTTTCTCTTTCAAAGACCACTGGGATTTCTTTCTTCATTGTTTGCATTGTCTACGGTAGACTATGTAAACTATAAGCCAATGTAATCTTCGTGTAGATTACACGTATACAACGCATGTAGACGTAAAGTTACAGTCTGCGGCACATCACTGGTAAGAATACACTTGGAACTTCTTCAGACAGAGGAGACGAGTTATTCTCAAAAAGCTAAAAACGCTGTCATCTGCAAACAGGAATGATTAGAACAAATGAAAAGCGAGCATGGTGAGTGTTACTTCAGTATTTTTTTTACAGTATAGTGAATTTACATTGTTATATACCCGCACTGGGATTTGATAACATTGAATATTTTGGAAATCTAAAATTGTATTGAGTCGTGGTTAGGATATTTTCACTTCGTTTCTTAAGAATTGCATTCTTGTATGCGTGAAGGGTTGTAGAAGTATTAAAGAAAGTGGAAATTTCCAATTCAGGATGAAGTCTGTAGCATTAATTTTTACATGCATTAATAATTAAAGCAAGTCTAAATCTCTTGTTAAAGTACAGCTTCAGTTTTCATCTTAACTGGCCCCTTGTGGTAGGAGGTTTTCCTTGAATAAAAATATCCACTTTCTTAATTTCTAACTATACGTAAGTAGGGGGCGATTAAATAAAAGTTAAGAAAAGAGGGGGAAGGTCATGAATTTTGGATTTATTTTGGTAGACACCCTGATCAATTTCATGCCATCACTCATCATCTTCGCGATGTGACAAAAAGCGAAGTAGAATTAAACGAAACCTCGAATTATGGGGACTGTACTGTGTGATTTTCTAGCGCGCCTTTCGGAAGGATATGGACCTTTTCAGTGCCATTAAGACTGAGTAGCGAGTAAAGAAGACAAACTTCTTAGATCAAATGCCGAACTGTCCAGTCCGTTCTGAGTGCAGGCAACTTTTTCATCGTCTTCCTTATCTGTCGTTGCAGTCTCTCTGCTTCCCGCTTTTCCATTGAAGAAGGAGAGAGACCCCCCATCCATTGTGAGGGGAACTGGTAGGGGCAGTGGGGGGACCGTGGGAGACAGGGGGACGAAGTGTTCGTGTCGGAAAAGGAAGAATCGCGACTCGCTCTCTGCTTCTCGCTGACCAATCAAAAGCGGTCTAGAATGCAGTGGCGAGCCTTTATTTGTTCCTAGTTCTGTCAAACACGGTGGGGTCTGCACTGAGTTGAATAATACATGTTAATTGCACCTGTATCGGTGTCGGATTGCATGGTTTCGTATCGCGAGGCTCCTTGACGGTCGATTAAATAGTTATTGTAATTCTTGGGTTTCCCGTGAGTGACAGACGGGGCCCGAAAAGTCGTCCTATTCCATGCAGAGAGCAAAATGAACCAGTGTGGTTATTGTGTGTTTTAATTGCATTAAGGTTTATATTCAAATCAAATTAAGAATGAGCGGGAAGCATGCGGTTCTCAGCGGCCCTTATGGGTGTCCACTTTGTCGACATATGTAAAGCAATTTTTTATGGTTTTACCAGGAGCGTATATTCTAAACTAGCTAGGATATCTGCGAAGCCTGAAGTCTAGAGAATACAATTCAGGAGAAAAATCGATCAGAAATTGTAAATATTATTATTCATATCAGTGAGGAGATGACGCTGATTTTGGAGTTGGCAACCTGATTTCTTATGAGTTGGCAACCTGATTTCTTATGAGTTGGCAACCTGATTTCTTATGAGTTGGCAACCTGATTTCTTGTGGGTTGGCAACCTGATTTCTTGTGGGTTGGCAACCTGATTTCTTGTGGGTTGGCAACCTGATTTCTTGTGGGTTGCCAACCTGATTTCTTGTGGGTTGCCAACCTGATTTCTTGTGGGTTGCCAACCTGATTTCTTGTGGGTTGGCAACCTGATTTCTTGTGGGTTGTGGGAAGTTCAAGCAACATTGCAAATGATTTTAATCAACGAGATCCAGTGTCGCACGTGACAGTTGCACAATTACTCCGAAACTTCCGGCAGACGGGATCAGGCGACGATCAGGATGTCACAGAACTTCCATCGACGAAGAAACAGACACGGCAGGACTGGCTTCATTTGCAGTCCTCAAACCACAACACACGCAGACTATCACAAGAATGTAGTGTCAGTCAACCATCAATGGTTCGAATCTTGCAAGCGCACGTTAACTTCTCTCCCCCACACAGAAGTACCATCACCAGGTGTTAATCATGCATTGGAAGCATTCTCTCTCTTTTCTCACACCTGGAAAATGAGACATTTGTTACAATCATGCAGTCATGACATTTTCCTGTTTAAGGGTAGGTTGAAAGAACCTTCACTATTGCATTTCACGTGAAATTCTAGCTTGATTTGATGAATCACATCACCCCTTCCCTCTTACATATGTTTGTCTCCCTAAATTTTTCCAATATACAGGGCAAAGAGGGGTTAAAAAGGATATGAATGTAATAATCTTTCGAAAAGGTGCAACAAAGTGTGTTCATTTTATTTTATTTCATGTACTAAAGTACACATCTCAAACAATCGTTATGAAACCAGCTATATTTGTGAAAAGGAAAATTCGTTCCCTAGTCAGCAACGACAATTTGAGATGCGACAAAAAAAAATTGCTTGGCCACAAAGGAAAGAAATCTGAAATTTCATAAAACTCTGTGCCCTGATAATCATAAGTCCCCAGTCTTTCCCACGCATGATGTAAATAGGATGAGCGCCGACCTTGACCTCGCCTCCGTCTGAGGAGTTGGTATGCGCCGGAGGCCCTCGCGGGATGGGATAAGGCGCGCTCAGCCAGCGAAACACACCGCTTCCGTTTCCTGCGCCCGGCCAGGTGCTCGAAACACTGCCTCGCAGGAAGTTGCTTTTTCTTGCAAACAATGGCAGACTTCACACAAGAGCTACTTGGTGACAAAAGACTCACAAAGCTCTGCTTCGAATTAATCTGGCGGGAAAACTTCCTCAAGGCGCAGGAAGCCGCGAAACGCATAAGGTTCTCGCCTGACATTTATGGACTCCACAAAAGTATCTAAAAAAGGCAAAGAAATAATTTTCTTGCATTGAATTCTTTTGATCTAGTTACTAGACGACCCTCATGTGCATCAACGTCCCCAGACATTTTTGTGGGTGATGAAGCCATTGCTAGAGGCACATTTTTGGTAAATAAAAAAGCAAAATTTCGGTACAAGAACAGAGTGAATTTCGGGTTCAAAAGCGGTAAATAAAATTCAGTTTTGCTGTTATAGCGGTGAAAAAACAGTATATAAAAAGACATTTTTTGTTTTAAAAATGTGAATATAATCCCAAATTTAATTTAAAAACTGCACTTACTACACAAAATAAACATATTCCTTCTAATAGCATATTAAATTATTACCAGGATATTAAGTTTATTCCTGTATAAAGGGGTCCAATTTTGCTTCTCAAATATTTACAGCAGAATTAATCAGTTTTCCGTGAATTGCATAACTCGCAGGATACTTCAGACTTCAGAAAGTGTCACGTCGGTATATAAACGGTAAATTTCGTGTTTGAGTCTATTTCCCATTTAGCAGTTCAATTCGCATAATTTCTGACAAAACAGGGTAGGAAAATGCACCTCACACCTTTCAGAAACATGAAAAATTAACATTACAATGTGTTAATTCACATTTCATGTGCATTTAATAGCCATTGCTATTAAATTGTATAGCAGAAATAAGTATGTGGCATTTTTTATTTTAAAAATAATGTTCATTTGAGTGTCTCAGTTTTGATGTAGACAAATATATATATAACATTTTCAGCGAAAAATGAAGGTTCGACCAGGACTCGAACCCGGATCTGTGCCATACCGTGCATTTACCCTACCAGCGCCAGATTTTTCGCTGCCGCGGTTTTCCCTGTGTGTGCTTAATAATGAAAAATATACATGCTCCATTTTTTCTGCCTGCTTTATACAGTGGACATAAACTGTACGTCCTGTAAATTTTTAGAGGAAAGTTTTATTGTTATTACGTATCCATTTATCTTGTTCGCGAGAAGGAAGTCGACCAGGTAATTTGCGAAAGAGGGAGGGGGTAAAGGCGGCCGGAGGGTGGTGCTGATCACATCACTTTCACAAAATATGTTCGAAATGGGCCCTATTCCCATGTGCCTTCACGCCTCCATTATGCATATACTGCTTTTCCGGATTCTCTGGAGTAGCGACGCGCAGAGGGGAAAGCTTGTGGGCGGGGCCAGACTGGGTGAGGAAGGGTGCGGGATGAAAGCAACGAAGTGCTGCGCGGTGTAACGGCCGTAAAGCAAAACGCTTTCTGCTACCAATTTCTTATTTTATTCTTAACAATGGCCAGTGTATTGTTTTGCACAAATAACAAATAATATTGCATGTTTATTTGTCTTTTGATGCTATGAAGAACAGAAAAAAATTAAAACAAATTTAAACATACATTTTCAAAAAAACATGCAAATAACCACAAACTATGAAACATCATGTATCAAAATGTGTTTTAAACAAGTCTGAAAAACATGTTTCAAACACTTTGTTTTAAACATTTGAAAAAAAAACAAAGCCATGTGTTTTAAACTTTTGAAACAAGTTGTTCTCGAACACATTCAACACTATGAGGCGCTCTCCTGAATGCAGAGTTCCCCTAGACTTGCGAGCTGACATGTGTACTACGGAACTACTGCACCGCGAATGAGCCCCCTCCCGTGGATGCCCCTTCCCTCCGCGCGTTCATTGGACGAGGCGCACAGCCTTCAACATGCTCACAGAACGCGTTCGCGTTCTCTTACTCCAGAGAATCCGGGAAAGGAATATAGATTGGCGTTACCTTTTTGCGCGTAATTTGACAACTATTTACTTTTCGCTGAAATGTCTGTTTTCACATTTACAGCGGTTAACTTTAATAGAACACTAAAATTCTGCCCAAGGCAAAATTTATTGTAAAAGACACTATAAGCGTAACATTTCCACCCTTTAACAGGGTTTTCTTTAGACAAAGATTGGCTTGAGGTATAACTATGCAACGTTAAGTAAGTCAACTAATGAACCTAGTATGGAGAGGGTATTGGTATTTGGTATTGAATTCATTGAATTACGGGAATTATGCGTGAATTTTCGTCCGTAGACGTGAAAAATTACAACTTTATTAATACAAATCCCATTGGATTTATATAAATGCCCTGAGGCAAGATATCACAGTTTATATTTTATTCTTATCGATGAAGGAAAGGAAAGCTGCTTTGAAATTAAAACAGTACGTTTACTTCTTTAGTGTCCTTTGCAGAACAATCTATCTAACAAACGAACGATTATTAGAAGATTAGATATCTTGAAGTCGATCAGGTAGGTTCGAGTTTGAAATTCTTGTACAATTAACAAATTTTCGTAGATTGGTATATCCCGAAACATTCGTGACTTATGTTTGTAGATGTACAGGTTTATTCATATGTCAGTGTCACATTTGGGGAACATCGTGTGCGTGATGTATGAGACGTGCGAGTCCGAATCATGCCGCTAGGCGGCAGCAGTGTACAATATGGCGTTCTCAGGTAACGGAAGAGCATTTTGCGTGATACATTGTTTCGGTGGCCGTCAAAATCCCGACTTCACACCTTGTGATTTTTCTCTGGGGATATGTGAAGGACAGGGTGTTCATTCCACCGCTTCCAGCTGATTTGAACGACCTCGAGTTCGCATTACAGCAACGATAGACCGTGACATGCTGGTGCGGGTGTGGGCAGAATTGGACTATCGCCTGGATGTATCCCGTATAACCAAAGGTACACACATTGAGTACTTGTAAGGTATGACAAACAAACTTTTTGAGATTGTCTTTCTTTTTTTATATCATTCATGCTGATATGTTATGTACTTATTTCACAATAAAACTCCGAAATGTGACATTGACTTATGAATAACCCTGTATTTCGAGTGTATGTGAAATGGCAAATGTAATATCCCCACCTTAAATGAAATATCTTAAATATATATACCGTTTAATTAAATTAGAATTTTTGGATACACTGGAATATTACAAACCCTTTATAATGTTTCTATATTTGTATGCGAGTGTGTGGGTGGATGGTGAGAGGCGGTAATAATAGATAAGGTTGAAATAGAGAAAGCATCTGCTTGTAGCCTTGAATTTTTGGAAAGTTCGCCTTGACAACCGGGAATTATACTTGAATTTTATCATATTCCTAGAGTGGTCACCCTGTATGACCCATGCCCAGACCGGGATTTGAACCCTGAATCCCTGGAATGGTGGTGCGCTGCACTAACCACTCTGCCACGGAGGTCGGCTATTTGTATTGTACCAGCTACTAAATATCTACCCTATTCTCGGTTTCCTTGCACCTAGAATAATATCAAATTTATTAACCGATAATATTACTACTCGATACCAAGTAGTCAAGTGTGTTGTACTTCTTTGCTAAATGTGTAATCTGTAGGGAGCTGAAGTTGATGACCTAAAAAATATAGGTATATGACCTATAGAATGTCCTAAAAAAATAGGAAAAATGACGTAAAAAATGCAAAAAATGACAGTTTCAGGTTAAAAATTGAAATGAAAATGAAATTAAACGAAATGCAATCTTGCTTTAAGAAAAGGCACCAAATGATACCATATTCAACGAGGATTTCCAATGAAATCAACCGAATAATTTTAAAACAATTTAATGAAAAAGTCGTATACAGTGAATGAATTGGTGTAAAATGCATTAATTTCCTGCATCATTGCCTGGTGATGTAGTGTGTGGTGTGTTTCTGTGGCACTGTAAAGAAAAATTATCACGATCAACGTAAGACAACTTTTGTTTAGAAATTTAACAAATTGTATAAAAAAAAATAGGGAACCAAAATGAGGGACGCATCCGGGAAAGGGTTCATAGACACGCCCCCCCCACCCCCCCAGGAAAACGTACGTTGGGAAAGTAATTTTTAACATCAGAAATTGTTTGAAATATCTGAGTTTGCCCCAGATGGGCACCTGGTGGTTTCCCCCGACAAAACAAAAGACTTGTCACCAGTTAAGCATTTCTTTTGCTCGTAAATTGCAATCCTGGGAGATATGTATATAGACCTATGATCACCTTAGTGAAAAGACTCAAGAATATTACCAAAATGTGACAAAATATGACGAAACAATACACCGAATATTGCGAAAAATGACTGAAGAATGCCGAAAATCGGGGAAAATGACCTAAAACCTGAAAATTGGCAAAGAATGCACTTTAGAATTATCTTTTTTGGGTTCTAGACGAAGTGTAATATTGTGTATATTTAATGAGCATCGTGTCCGAGATGTCAGAAAAAAGATGACATTTCATCAACTTCCGCTCCCTAGTAATCTGTATAGCAACATAAATGTGAGATTTAAAAATTTCGGGCCGCACATCCTTGGGGTAGTACAGCTTAGGAAAACGAGGGCAGTGGTTCACAGTGGACTGTAATCATCCAATAGTTTGTCACTGATGCTTATCTTGGACAGGAAATGCTCGGAATTTCAAGGTCCTCCCCTTGGTTTTCATTTTCACCCTCAGCATGAAATGGAGCAGGTTCAAATCGTGTCTGGAGAAAGCAGAAAGGTAAGGTGGAGATGGTTTAAGATGTGCCTTGATCATTATGTAGCTAAGACACACGAAATATACTTGAATATGTAGAGTAGATCGCTGAAATGTGTAATATTTTTTATAGTTTTCGATCCTTTTGTTCACTTCTGTACTTTTCTCTGGCAGTAGTGAACAACGAAATCGTTTTCTGCATTACGTAATGAAACTTAGAGAAATGACGTACATATCGCATGTTATGTAAACGTATATGTTACGAGTAAATATGTTTTGCATACATTTACACATGTATTTTGCGCCCTTCAAAGTATACGAGGAAAACTCCCTCTTATTTAAAACCCTTACCTTAAAGTTAAAAAAGGGGTGTCCAAAGTTCCTTGAGAAACATTAAAAGTGCAAAATTGTGAAGAGACATGCAGGAGTAGTAAGGAGTTTACTAAACACTTCTCAGAGACAGTATAGAAGGCCGTACTTCTCAAAAAGTAAAAACATTGCTGAAAATACTGTCATCATCTATCAACATCAGAGCTGGAAGTGATGCTGGGAGAATATCATCCCCCAACTAACCAAATCCTTGAATTCCGGGAATTATGCGTGAATTTTACGTGAAAAATTGAAACTTTTTTTTATTAAAAAATTATATCCCGTAACATTTGTGACTTGTGTTTGTAGATGTATTTCGAGTCTGGGTGTGTGAAATGGGAAATGTAAGCTCCGAACCTTAAATTAAATATTTTGAAATATATATACGGTTTAATTAATTAGAATTTTTGGATAAATTGGAATTGCACAGACCCTTTGTATTGTTAATACATTTTTGTATGTGAGTGGTTAGAGGAGGTAATATGTAAGGCTGAAATCGAGAAAATATCTGCTTGTACCCTTGAATTTTTGGAAAGTTTGACTTGAAAGTCGGGAGTTATACTTGAATTTTGTCAAGGTCATAAGAGTAGCCACCCTGTATCTGTGCAACTTTGTTTTCGCAACAGGTATTTCGGGAGTCCGTTCTACTGGCCGGAGACACACGTAAAGCCTGAATCACACGGAACTGAATTACCAGTAGGAATGGTCTAGTTGACGCTGGACTGACTACCCAATTGCTACCACACGGTACACCGTACTTCAGTAGTCTTTTGTTCCCATAATGGCGGCCGCGTGGGATGTAAACGTATCACTTCACACTTTTAAAATACGATAACTATTCAACCGAGAGGAATATCGCTTCGTATTAAATGGTTTTAGGTGGAGATGAATGGCGCTGATGAAATACATACTGTACAACTTTTACTGTACACGTATGGAAGAATATTTTAGCTTTTTCAATTGTAAACCACGTGCACTCACCATGGACGGTGTAACTCGACGTGCCTTTCGTGCTGTATGTATTATACATTGTAATTGGAGCAGCTAACCGAAATGATCCATGAAATGCTGTGCTGTAAAACTCAAGTACTATGTGTTATAAGATTTTTGGAAGCATTTATGCTTTTGACTAAAGCCGGCTTAAAGGTGGATGTGGTCGAGCAATTTAAAGAATGTTGTAGAATTACTGCTTTGTGCTTTTATTAAAAAAGGAAAAGTATGAACTAAAGATTGGCTCGAAAAAAATGGTAATCACTGCGTACCGAACAAGCTTTTTAACTTGGGTTTGCATTATTCATACATGAGATTCGCAGGATTCATTCACACAAAAGAAGGTCAAACATTTATTGATACACTTGTAATAATAAGGATTTTCATTTTCAGCTAATCATATTTTTCACGTACACATCTCATCGCTTTGCATAAATAACTAAATATTAATGCACTGCACGTCATCTATTTGCTTTTTTTAAAAATCTAGAAACTGAGAAACTATAAAATAAACAGTCAGCACTCGGAAACCAGACAAAAATCGCTCCTTTGCAAACTCACATATTATCTTCACATGACAGAATCCACTTGAGGAAAGCAAGTAGCAATTAGAACATGTCCTATTCCTCCAAACCAGTCAAGCAGTCAGCCAGGCGGCCATGATTGCTACCTAGAAAGTTAGTTCAGCGCCAACTAGGGCATTCCTACTAGAAATCCAGTTTCGTGTGATAGGGGCTTAACTTGTAGGCGCCATTGTCAGCCAGGTGTTGAATGCAGTGCGTCTTCTTCCAGGTCGAGATCCGGATATGAGAGCAGCTCCAGCGAGGAGGTCTCCGATGACTCGGCCACGACGGACGAGACGCCCATGTCCCGCAACGGGAACCGGAAGAGCATCAACAAGGGCCGCTGGAGCAAAGAAGAGGTGAGTCACTCGTTCTCTTGGTACTGTCTCTCGGTGTCTCTGCGCTGTTCGTCACGACACGAGTGAGATCAGATGGAGGAGGAGGAATTACATATTGTTTGCCCGTCCGGTCCCGATTAACCTTACTGTGCATCAAGTTGCCTTAAAACTCCAAATCAATATCCGAAAGCGGGCCAAAGAAATTTCATCTCGTCGCATTTCATTGTCATGGTTAGGATTTGCCGAAAGTGGCAGAAAAACTACGGGAAATATCAATCAGTCATCTAGCGTTTCATTAACAAGATTTTTTTACATGTTTTAAGTGTGTGTATATGTATATGGTAAAGAGAGGGACACTTATTAGTGTTCTTATTGAGTATACACCCCGTGACTCCTTGATGACAAGTACACTTATATAAGTTTCGTTTCTGGTAATTTGCTTTTCCATATTTCATTGACACAAATATGTGGGTGTGCGGAAATGCGGAGTGAATATACATCAGCAATAATGTGTGGATTACCTTTTCGGCTCATTTACTTCCACCTGATCATCCTCGTCGTGGCGATTAGTCCAGATAAGCGACGTAAAAATTCAAATTATAGTGGAAAAGGTCTAAATATGGGCCCCTCCCTTTTTATTTTGTCATTTTCGGAGCAAAAAAATTAATATATCAAGCACTTGCCTTTAAGTATAGAATATCTCAATTTTTTTTTTAAAAAAAAAGAAATTTTCAAAAAATGGTAAAATGATGTATTTCAAAATTGTGGTCTAAATATGGGCTACTAGTGGCAACATCAGAAAAAGCAATTAAAATTTTTAAAGAACAGTCATTTATCGCTAAAATATAAAATTCATATTTATGAATAATCTGTTGTTTTGAAAATCACGCGGGATTGGAAAAAAATAAAATTAAGAAAAACATCCAAATATTTGTTGAAAATGTGATCTCGGCATTAGATCTCATGTCATAGCCCATATTTAGACCATCACGCTATTTTTCTTCAATTTATTTTCGCTCTCTGTGGTACGTATTTCACAAACAAATCATGGCATTATAAAAGCCCACATTTGTTTTATGTACCGCTAATATCATAACCTATTCAAAACAGATGATAATTTAGAAAGCGCCGAGTTAAAACATACTTGCAAAAAGTTTTCGGAGGTCGCAATTCTATAACAGCGTCCAAGGCCGAAACTAACCCCCACTTTCTCTTGCGAATTGGCGCCGCAACCTTTGTCCTTGACAGATAACCAGTTCCAATAGCCTCTGCCAGGCTGCAGCTCCCGGGAACGCTGATAACTCCAAAATTCATATTTAGACCTAATCCTCTAATAATGTCTTAAGTTTAAGTTCAGCCAAAGTAATTTATTGCATGGTATCCGATCTCTTCAGTTACCGTAGGAAATGATAGTGCCGTGTCTGGCGTATATGGAGGCTGTTTGGATTGTTACCGATGCATATTTCTTTTGTGTATTTCTATTCAACCAGGTTCTAAGGTAAGTTGTGTATGAGGTGTTGAACGCTCTTTTGTTTCTCCGATCTGCAGGACGAGAAGCTGAAGCACCTGGTTGAAGTCCACAACGAACGGTGGGACATCATCTCGCAGCATTTCCCCGACCGTTCGGACATACAGTGTCAGCAGCGGTGGCAGAAGGTTGTCAACCCGGAACTTGTGAAAGGACCCTGGACCAAAGAGGTATGTATCACCTTTTTATGTTGCACAATCGTCTTATTTGATTCCAAAGAATGTAGTTTCCTTACCTACGGAGGTTTGGCCTACATTTTCATGCTTTTTCCTTGAATTCCTGGATTTGTGCGTGACCGTTGACGTGACGTAACGTAATTGCAACTTTTAAGCTGTGTGGAAAATTAAACAGAATTCTCTCAATCCATTTACTTTGTTAGCGTTCTTTGCAGAACAATCTACCTGACAGGCGGAAGATTATTGCAAGATAATATATCTTCAAGTCAGGTACGTAGGCCCTATCTAGAAATATGTTTCGGGGGGAGGGCGAAACAAGTGTCTCAGGAATAATAATAATGTTTAAATTAAAAATTATATTAAATCAAATTAATATTATTATTACACGATTAGGTAAAGAGACTAGCTATAAAAATAGATATAGCAGCGCATATTCATTACGTAGCTTACTTTTAGTTAAGATTGGAATAATTTACATAAAAACAAGTGCTCTGGCAATGAAATTAATGTCAAATAGATGAATAATTGAATATTTATCGAATAACAAAAATGATGTCGCATGTAGTTTGAGAAAAGTAAGTTTCTGATTTAAAAAAGTTCAGAGGAAATTAATACCCATCGACTATGCAACAAATGCTAATATTTTCATTACTTAATTTTAGTACTTGGAAAGTCTATCGGGGGGTCCGGACCCCTGGACTGCTCCTAAATATGTCCTTCCTGTCCCTCAAAGCCGTATGATCCCAATATAATCCTAGTTTTCCAATAGGTTCAGAGGAAATTATACAATAGCTAAACAAATATATTTTTCATTATTTAATTTTAGTACTTCATAAATCTTTCGGGGGGATCTGGACCCCCCTAAATACGTCCTTGCTTCAAGTTGATTATAAGTAAATGAGTTTGAATTCTTATAAAATTACCAGTTTTTCATAGATTTGTATATGCATTTCGAGTCTGTGTGTGAATTCGTAAATTAAACTCTGCGCCTTAAATATATATGCCGTTTAATTGAATTAAAATTTTTTGATACATTTATACAGCATTCCCTGACATTCGCTACGTGACTGGACGGCAAGCACCCCGGCGTCATCGCTTGCCTTTCCCGGTGAACGGGTCCGCCACAGTCGCACGCTACAGTCTGTTTTTTTTTTCGCTCTCCCTGCCTTCGCTATCTTTCCCTTTCTGTTGGCGTTGCAGACTGACGCCAGTATAATCGTCCCTCGGAAGTTGTGTTGTGTCGTGTCCGTGTGTTGTTGTGGCTTAATATGGCACCACAAAAGTTTACATTATCTTGTCGAGTGTTACTTCGGAAAGATGAATTGTGGAGAAGTGCGGCGACTTTTTGCAACGAAATTTCCTGGTGTTTCCGTTCCATATAGGACCACTATATTAAACCTCGAAAGAAAAATGGGAAATCTAAAAAATAAAGTGTATAAAGACAATCCGCACACCATCCGTGAGTTAAAAGAGTATTGTACGAGAAATCGGAAGAATTACAGTAGACGACGTTGCACATGTAAATGCCAATTTCCTTGGGAGATGCCAGGAATGTGTTGCAGCAGAGGAACATCATTTTCAACACCTTCTGTAGTCAAGGTTACTACACAATATGAAAACTATAATTTTAATAGCACAGTCTAACGACTGTCGCGGACCCCGTTCACCGGGAAAGACGAACGCTGACGCCGGGCCGTTTGCCGCCGAGTCTTGTAGCGAATGTCAGGGAATGCTCTGTATTGTTAATATATTTGTGCGTGTATCTGTGTGGATTGCGAGAGACGGTGATACGTAAGGTTGAAATAGAAAGGAAACATCTACTGTACCGTTGAATCTATAGAGAGTTAGTTGCCTGTAGCTAGTAGCTCGCAGAAGTATTTTCAGTGGCTCTGAAACAGCGAGAAGAAATAATAATAATACTTAAATGCTCTAAATTCTATGCCTGAAGCAAGGCCGCGCATAACTGTCGAAAAGAGGAGAAAGCGAGTGGGCTGAGCGAAACTGTACGCTCTTCTGAAAGGGCTGGTAGCTGCAGCTGCATGCAGCGTTCATTGGTCGAGCTCTCTTGCACAGATACTAGTTTTCATTCTCTCTTGACAGAGTATAGATTCAGCAAGTCTCCCGGGCAACTACACCTTGACATTGAATCATTCGCGTACCAGTAAAAATAAGGAATTTTAAGTAACCAATCAAAGAAGAGGGCTACGCGCCAAACATGTGTCAATATCTGCATCTCTGTAGCTACAATATGCTTAAACTGCACCGGCCTCCCAGCAAAAGAGCAGACTGGGCTGTATTTTGCAGGTTAGCAAGGCCGTGGCGTCTGGACTCGCTAAAAGTATTATCCTCTGTGGGACTCGTGTCCTGTCTGTCGCATCACCTTTCATCGTCGTCTTCGCGATAAGCCAAAAGTGGCAGAATAGAAATAAAATACTCCCCCCTTCAGTTTTCCTCAAAGAAAAGAACGTGAAATGCAGGAAAAAATGCCAAAAATGAGCCCTGACTAGTAAAAAAGTGTATCCCCCTACATCCCAGTTTCAAAAATCCTGGCAACACTGTCGATGCTCGTATACGCGACATCAGAACTCAACAGACCCGCTTCCGACGTCTCAGTGGGCGATAATAGGGCCCGGGACTTTGTCCTATAAAACTGTAAAATATGTATGTAATTATGTCATGAAAAATTACAAATATGTCAGAAAAATACAGAAATATTCCCAATGAAGCCAAAAATATGCACAACAGTACTCTCGAATATGTCCCATACCCGATAGATTAGAGTAGGGGCTGTAATGTACCGAATGTTATTTTTACTTTTGACTGATTTTTGTGAAAAGCGAAAAAGGCGAAGAAATGAGAACGAAACTTCTTTACTTCCCGTGCAACAATGAAATAACATTTTACCTCAATAATGTTTGCATGGCTATCAATTGTCGGCGGGATAAACAAGTGGGGTATTATTGTTCTGTACTAAGAAAAGACGGCACCTTTCTTCCTCCGTAATTTCCATATCCTGCCATCGACAATATCCGTTGCGCTAAAGCTACGAAGAAAAAATTATGAAATAACCGATTATGTGGGAGAAAATTACGAAATTATACAGAAATATGTTGTAAAAACGCGAAATTGATGAAATATGTCAAAATAGGCTTTGTCAAGTTTGTCTATTTCGGCTGATTTTCATCAGATATGTAAAGATATCACCCAAATAATAGATCCGAAGCCAATTGAAAAATTGGGCCCTACCCATAAGATAACCAGCAGACTTCTGGCACGGGAATTCTGGCTTCCGTTCCGCGCTTTTCCCTGTAGTGGGCGTTACACCATTTGATTCCAATAGAAGAAGGCAACAGAAGTTCTGTTACTGGATATTTCCGCGTTTCGCCTTGTTTCGGTGGGTCCTAAGCTGCCAATATTGAATCGCAGGTAGACTTCTGCCCCGAAGCCTGGCCGTGTGACCTTCACTTTGTCCTCTCGAGTATCATCTCTGAGGGGAGTGGGGCACTGGAATGAAGATTCCGGCGAAGTCGTGCTCAAGTTCCTAGAGGGGCGCCAATCAAATCTCTCCGCTCGGCTGGTTCCTGCTCAACCCTTGCTGTGCCTCTCATAGCAACAGACTGCATTAGGATGAATCACCTGCGTTTTAGTCTGCTGTCGCTGAACATTATTTCACAAAACCAGAACTACTCGAGAAGAAAGTAGAAGTTGGAAGTAATATCTTGATGCATTCTTCCAATACGAGGGTCACTATTTATATTTTGAGCCTAACAATGAAAAAACAGGAATTTGGCATTCAAAACTGCTTTATTGTTTTTCGAAGTATTCTCCTTTATGGTCAATACACTTTTGCATTCGTTCGAACCATTTGTCAAAGCAGTTTTTCCAATCTTCTTGAGACACCTCCATAATATGGTTTTTGAACGCATCAACGGCGTCTTCCGCCGACGAAAATCGTTGTCCACGCAATTTATTCTTGACATTCGGGAACAAGAAGAAGTCATTGGGTGCCAAATCAGGACTGTACGGCGGATGACCCATCAATTCGATTTTTTGACTGTTCATAAAGTCGGTTGTTAGACGAGATGTGTGACAGCTGGCATTGTCTTGATGAAGAATGATCCGACGGCGTTTGTTTGTTTTCCGTATTTGACCGAAGACCTGTGGCAAACAAATTGTTGCGTACTATTCAAAGTTGACCGTTCTACGTTCCTCTAAAGGCACAGTTGCCACGTGACCAGTTTTCCCGAAAAAACAGGCGACCATTTGTTTCGATGTGCTTCGAGCGCGAACAACTTTTGTTGGATTGGGTTCATCTTGAAACACCCATACAGTCGACTGCCGTTTACGTTCCGGCTCATATGCATATATCCATGATTCGTCACCTGTTAAATCTTATGTACGTCTTTTGAAGCACCACGATTGTATGTATTGAGCATTTGTTTGCACCAATTGACGCGAGCATCTTTTTGAGTTTTTGTCAAATTGTGTGGGATCCAACGAGAACATACCTTTCTCACAGCAAATGATCACGTAATATTTTATATATGCTGGTGGAACTAATGCCTATGGTTGCCTCAATCTGACAGTATGTCACATGACGATCTTGCAGTATTAGGTTTCGCACAGCATCAATGTTTTCTTGAACAACAACTGATTTTGGACGACCTTCGCGAATCTCGTCGGTGAGCGAACGGCGGCCACGATTAAATTCGTTATACCAGCGTTTCACAGTGGCAAAGGAAGGGCTTCATCGCCAAATGTGGAAGTAAGTTGATCGATGCACTCTTGCCTTGATAATCCACGTCGAAAATCGTAAAAAATCATCGCACGAAAATGTTCACGAGTTAATTCCATTTTATTGTTGTCGCGCAATCTCCAAGGCAACATAAACAACACAAATGAAGCTATTGACAAAACATTTGAAGTACGTTATGGTCAATAATGCCAGACGATTCCGTGCAAACGTCAAATCGCGCCTAACTTCAATCAGTGTTGCCAAGGCTCAAAATATAAATAGTGACCCTCGTATATTTTCTGTCAACTTTGAGTTAGTGCCTGTAAGAAGAATAAATGTGAATAAATGTTTGGGGTCCACGTGCAGTCACTTTATGTGTAGGGAGTGGAAGTTGATGAAATGTCATCTTTTTTCTGACATCTCGGACACGATGCCCATTAAATATACACAATATTACGCCAATAAGGTAATTTTAAGGTGATTTTTTTTGACAATTTTCAGGTTTTAGATAACTTCCCCGATTTTCGGCATTTTTCGCAATATTCGTTGTATTGTTTCGTCATATTTTGTCACTTCTTTTATTTTGGTAATATTCTTGAGTCTTTCCACCAAGGTTTCACTCAGTTTTGTTGAAACATACGCCTATATTTATCTCGCAGGATTGCAATTTACGAGCAAAAGAAATGCTGAACTGGTGACAGTCTTTGTTGTGTCGGGGGAAACCACCAGGTGTCCGTCTGGGGCAAACTCAGAGTTAAGATCATATAAGGCAAGGCTGGATTGTTTAATTTCCTTTTCATTTCAATTTTTAATCTGAAACTAACAAATTTAATGGTAATTTTTTGCATTTTTTACGTCATTTTCCCCATTTTTTAGGACATTCTATAGGTCATTCGTACCTATATTTTTTAGGTCATCAACTTCCGCTCCCTACTTATGAGCCACTGCGAAGGCTTTTCCATCCATCTGCCTACGCACTGTCGAACTTTCTCCTGCATTAGTCAACTTACTGGTGGTTAGCATGCACAGGGATATTGAATTTCCATTTGCCCCCTTAATCATGGACGTCCGCAGATTTTTTCCAAGCAAGGTATTTTTCCATGGGGTATATTCCCGATAATAGTGTTGACCCCTCAAAAAGCACAACTTGAATTTGAAATTATCGCATTAATGTAAATTAATGACTGAAATGAAATTATACGTGTGAAAAATATACTTTAGGTTGACATTAGATTTCTATGGGGGAGGTGTGGCCATCCTTGCCCCCCCCCCTTCCAGACGTCCATGTCCCTATGTAGAGGAATCTTATCGCGGTTATTAAACGCTACTCTTAAAGAGAATAAAGTATTTTTAAGCCGATCAATGTTCAAGGCAACTACGGGGGAAGGGGGTGCAGTGGCGCAACCACCCCTCCCCAACCTTGGACGGAAATCAATTCTAGGGGGCCAAACATTGAGGTAAAAGAAAGCAAAATTAGTAGAATCTAAGAGTAGCAGGACAAAAGTATACTCAAGAGGGAATTCGTTCTGACGTCTTTCTTGCATTATATCTTCCAGAAGGCCAGGAGCACCTGCAGGGAGAGACAGAAGGGAATTGCCACCCTTCGATTTCAAATTTTATACAAATAAAAATACATTACGTAAAATTTTCTTGCTCGCTTCGCTCTCAGTGTCTTGTTTTCTGTTCTCTGTTTCCTTGTCACTTTTCTTTCAATTCTCACACTGCATGTAACAAAGTAAATGAACGTGACAATGGACACTTTACATTTGCCTCTGACTGTACATCGTGAAATGTAACATGCAAAAGCGCGAGGGCTGTAACGGCATTTTTATGCTCGAAAATATACGGTATTAAGAATCGGACGAACCTCCTGCTACCTAACAAATATTAATGAAGCTTCTTCAGATGTGGTGTCCACCCACCAGCGTGACGTAAGTTCAACGCGGCGCTTCTTAATCATTTGCTCATTTCCGTTTTTCGCCGCAGTCGAAGCGTAGTTCCGTGGTGGCATCGAAATCCTCCCCCGACCACCTGGCCATTCTGCCTCCACATAATAAACCACGCGCGCGCAATCTGCCGCTCTGTGCGATATTATATTGTGATAACTTCCAGCGTGGTCATGTCGCAGCGGGTTCAAATTTTAAAGCTACACATGTGCACACAATGGATTACTGGCATGAAACTTTGTTCGTGCAGTTATACCAGCTATGTCAAAACTAACGGCTCCTATCTTGTCTTTATACACGTATACAGCTGCCCACTGTTCATGTACAGAGCATTCCCTGACATTCGCTACGAGACTCGGCGGCAAGCGGCCCGGCATCAGCGCTCGTCTTTCTCGGTGAACGGGTCCGCGACAGACGCTAGAGTCGGCTATTCAAATTACAGTTTTCATATTTTGTACTAACCTTGACTACAGAAGGTGTTGAAAGTGATGTCCCTCTGCTGCAACACATTCCTGGCATCTCCCAAGGAAATTGGCATTTACACGTGCAATTTCGTCTACTGTAATTCTCGTACAATAATAGTCCCGGGTTCGATACCCGGTGGAGGCACAAGTGGTTCGGATCCCACTTTAAATTGTAGGTCCAGTCCCGATTAGCCTTACTGTGCATAAAGTGGACTTAAAACAGCAACTCATACAATAATACTCTTTCAACTCACGGATGTTGTGCGGATTGTCTTTGTATACTTTATTTTTTTAGATTTCCCATTTTTTCCCGAGGTTTAATATAGTGGTGTCCTATGTGGAACGGGAACACCAGGAAATTTCGTTGCAAAACGTCGTTGCATTTCTCCACAATTCCTCTTTCCGAAGTAACACTCGACAAGATAAATCCTTTGTTGTAATGTAAACTTTTGTGGTGCCATATTAAGCCACAATCTTCAACACACGGACACGACACGACACGACACAACTTCCGAGGGAGGATTATACTGGCGTCAGTCTGCAACGTCAACAGAAAGGGAAAGAGCGAAAAAAACACTGTCACGGACTCGTTCACCGGGAAAGACGAGCGCTGATGCCGGGCCGCATGTCGCCGAGTCTCGTAGCGAATGTCAGGGAATGCTCTGTATATACGCTGTGTTTGGAACGTGCAATACGCTAGTTCCTACAATTCAGTATTCTCTGTACGTAGCGATTACACAAAAGTTGCAGAAAGCGACGTAAATACCAAAATAGTCGATACCATCTGTTAAAATACGTGCGTCTCTCTCAGGCCTCACCGATGGCGTAGTGTTTACGATGTTGCCTTGTAATCAAGGTCCCTCGGGTTTGGTACAGTGGAGACATGTAGTGGTTCGGATCCCCCTCTAAACTGCAGGCCCAATTCCGATTTACGTAATTATGCATAAAGAGAACTTTAAAACTAAACGAATAGGCACACGGTCTCATTTCGTTGCAGTCTAGTTCTGCAGATTTACACAAGAGCGGGGGGAAGGGGATACGATGGAACACATGTGGTCCTCAGTGGGGATACATTAGCGCGTTTTTGCAAGGCAGATCGCGTGACTCATACCTAGTTTTTATCAACGGGTACAGTCTTCGTTTGGCAACTATTTTCTCGCTCGTTTGCACGGGTATGCGATGATCGTCAGATGCAGTAATTTGTGCCGAAATAAATCCATTATGTGTGTGTGATCAGAGTTTACACAATGTGCCAAGAAGTCAGTGTTTTGGTGATAATAATGGACAGTAGCAACTCTGTTCTTGCAGCAACTCGACACGTCCAGGCATCATTGGATTCAATACAAGTTGAGAAATCTTCATGGTGACTTAGTCAAACGCTTTTTACTCAAAGGGCCCTCGTGGCGCCATATTGCACAGTGTTCCACATCCCATTTTAAATTGTATATCTGAACATAGACTTAAGAATTTTGTCCAAGTTTTATGGCACTTTTTTCCCAGACGTCAGGGGTCCCGGGTTCGAATCCCGCATAACACATGGTTGTTTGTCCTGGATGTGAAGAATAGTACTGAGCAAAATCTGATATGTGAGAAAAACAAAAGAATGCGGAAACTTCCGCTTGGTTTTTTTTTTGCGTCTGACTCCCACGTAGGAAACCCAGGTTCGATTCCCAGGGTGGGTGATTTCAAGTGAAAATTTTACCAACATTATCCGTGTATGAAACAGGTTTACGAGCTGTCGCTCATTAATTTCCCCGTACTCCAAGGGACAGGTAAGGGCCTCCACGATGGCGCAGTGGTAGCGTCGTCGCCTTGTGATCAAGGGGTCCCGGGTTCGATACCCGGTGGAGGCACATAGTGGTTCGGATCCCACTATAAACTGTAGGTCCAGTCCCGATTAGCCTTACTGTGCACAAAGTGGACTTAAAACACCAAATCAAATCAAATCAAGGGACAGGTTTTTGAGGAGGCTCAAGTTTGCTGGTCCAACCAAAACATCTGCCACGTCTGGCTTTGTATGCGTTCCCGCTCCCTACCCGCACGGATTCCCCAATAGCGCTTCGACGTCTTGTAATAGTCCCGGGTTCGATACCCGGTAGAGGCACAAGTAGTTTGAGTCTCACTTTAAACTATAGGCCCAGTCCCGATTAGCCTTACTGTGCATAAAGTGGACTTAAAACACCAAATCAATCAGTCAATCGCTCCCTACCGGCACGAGGAAGGCGGATATGCAAAATGGGCTCCCATGCAGGGGCGTCGCCACTGGGTGGGCGAAGGTGAGTTCTAGCCCATCTTAAAAAGGTCTCAGCCCACCCAAATACAAGATATATATTTTTTAGATAATGCAAAGTAACATGCTAGTAAATAATTATACAGAGCATTCCCTGACATTCGCTACGAGACTCGGCGGCAAACGGCCCGGCATCAGAGCTTGTCTTTCCCGGTGAACGGGTCAGCGACAGTCGATAGAGTCGGCTATTAAAATTACAGTTTTAATATTGTGTACTAATCTTGACTACAGAAGGTGTTGAAAATGATGTCCCTCTGCTGCAATACATTCCTGCCATCTCCGAAGAAAATTGGCATTTACACGGCTACTGTAATTCTCCCGATTTCTCGTACAATACTGTATTTTAACTCACTTTATTTTTTGGATTTCCCCATAAAAAAAATCGCAGGTCTCTAAAACTTTTTAACGAGGTTTAATATAGTGGTTCTATGTGGAACGGGAACACCAGGAAATTTCGTTGCAAAACGTCGTCGCACTTCTCCACAATTCCTCTTTCCGAAGTAACACTCGACAAGATAAATCCTTTGTTGTAATGTAAACTTTTGTGGTGCCATATTAAGCCACAACAACGCACGGACACGACACAACACAACTTCCGAGGGAGGATTATACTGGCGTCAGTCTGCAACGTCAACAGAAAGGGAAGGAGAGCGAAGGCAGGGAGAGCGAAAAAAACAGACTGTAGCGTGCGACTGTCGCGGACCCCGTTCGCCGGGAAAGACAAGCGCTGATGCCGGGCCGTTTGCCGCCGAGTCTCGTAGCGAATGTCAGAGAATGCTCTAGTATAAAGCACACAAAGCGGCCTTAACAATTGACTAACATAACTAGTTTCTAGATTCTCCATTAGGTTGGTTTCCTTTCATTAACGTGCGAGAAATGATCACGTGCACCAAATTAAACTTTTAACACATGTAAAAACAATGAGTAAACATGGAAAAAATTATTGAATAAATTTGCTCAAATGATTATTCCAGAATTATTTTTACTATTCCGGTAACTGTTACCAAATGAGCTTTGGTAAATTAAATCATCTTTTTTTGAATGTTACCAGTTGAATATAGTTTTTCCATTACTACATTTTCAAGCTTAGTTTGTCTTGTAAAAGCTTAGTGAAGCTTTTCTTTAACGGATAAAATCTTATCTCGCTTTATTTTTATATTTTTTTTTACAAAATGTTTGTAATAATTTCATTATAAGTATGCATTTGAGCCATGAAGAATGATCCAGGCAGGGGCAAGGGGGGCTAGCCCCCCTGGAACTGACGTCAGCTTACTTGACATTAGGTAAAACTATTGTGTATAATTTGTTTGCAGTGTAGAGTGAAAATATTGACAGCACATATTATTTTGCTCACAACTTTGGCGAAGAATAAATTCACATAACATGAACAGCAGCTATCTTTATCTGTACCTTCGCTGCCCCTGTTGCGACCTCCCAACGAATGAGCCCCCAAGAAAAAATTCTGCCGACGCCACTGTAGGATAAACGGATCATGTTCTCAAATCAGTCGTATATTGTGTAATCTTTATTGTGATTTGCGCGTTTCGGGATTCAGGTACATCTGCATTTTTCGTTATGTGAGAGTTCACATTGTGCTGCTACCAACGGAACCGTGCAGACCTTTTCCTGCGACTGAGGTTGGTTTGTTTACCTCACGGGAGAAAAAGAAGTGATTACGTGAAGAGCTGGTGAGAGCTTTGATAAGTTGCTGAGTTGCAAGAGCTCGGGTGCCACACATTCCTAACCTGGCGCCGAATGCGATAAGACGCAAGAGTGTTCATCCAAATGCTGATTCATGTCTGTGGTGTTATGTATTCATTCTTGCTATCCGATCCTGATTTAGAAAGTCTGTTTACCCTTAACTCCAGACATTCCTGCGCATTTAAAGCAAAAAACAAAAGCGATTATGGACAGTTGCATGTGTCTGGTATATGATAGAAACAAGGACGCATGGGGTACAGGGGGTCCGACCCCCTCCCCCGAGAGACTTACCAATTACTAAAATAAAATAATGATTTTTTTTTTGTTGTACTTAACCGTTGGTTATTTATTTTCCATGAACTTGGAAGACAAGGATTATTATTGGGATCATACTGCTTTAAGAGCAGTACCCAAAGAAAATTTATGCACACTACTACTAGTAAAAATATGCATAAAATATTAACGAGCAACATCCTTTTATTATTCAATAAATATTCAATTATTTATCTATTTGACATAATTTCCTTGTTTTTATACAAATTTGGCTATTTTAAGTACACACAAACTAGATAATAAATACCGTATTCTCGCGTCTATAAGCCGCACTTTTTTTCCCTGAAAAGTGGAACAAAAAATGGGGTGCGGCTTATACACGCGAATGATATGAAAAGCATGTGCGGCTTATACACAAGAATGAGAAAACATTTGCGGCTTATACACGCGAATGAAAAAAAGTGCAGCTACTGCTAGGATACTAAAAATACGTACGTTGATTTGTTATCTTTATCACATAACGGATTCATTAACAGCAAATCCAACAACAATGCATCTGTAGCAGGCTTTGCAACAATATGATGTCTTATCTTCAAACTTTTTTTTGCAACAATATGATAATATCTTATCTTTAAACACTAATCATCCTTACTGTCGTATTGATCTGGAAACCATTCAGTAAAGTGAAGTTGTTAAAGAAGGTTGTGGGCCTGAGGTCAAGGTTGGTACTATCAAAGGGAGGATGTCTGGCAGAAGAATCAGCTACGATGCTGATTTTAAACTTCAAGCGATACGATATGCTGAAGGAAACTGCAACAGATCTGATATTACGATGTGGACGAGTCTAACATTCGTCGATGGAGAAATCAGAAGGAACAACTTGCTGCAACAAGTGGCAAGAGAAATACATTTCGTGGAAAAGGAGCCAAATTTCCACAGGTAGAAGAAGAAGTTTTGGCCTTTGTAAATGAGAGAAGAAGTGCTGGCTATGCTGTAACCGTAGACATGATACGTTTTCAAGCTCGTGAAGTAGCTTCAAAGTTAGACATCAGTCGTCAAGCTTTCCGAGCTAGTGCGGGATGGTGTTCACGTTTTATGCGTAGGAAAAGTTTATCGCTTCGCCGTAGGACAACAAATGCGCAACGTTTCCCTGCAGACTTTGATCAGAAAATGGTTAAATTTCACAAATACGTGATTCGAATGCGAAAGTCCAATGATTATAGCTTGTCTCAGATCGGCAACGCGGATGAAACACCTATTTACTGGGACATGCCTAACACTGTTATGTTCAGCATACCGCATCGATCAAGACCGCGGGTGGAGAGAAACAACGATGCACTATAATGTTGGGTGTTCTCGCGGATGGAAGGAAACTGCCACCGTATGTTGTGCTGAAGCGTAAGAATGTGCCAAAGGAGGCATTTCCGCCGGGTATTATCATACGTGCCCAGCAGAAAGGATGGATGGAAGAAGAACTGGTATTGGACTGGATAGACAAGTGTGGAATAGAAGGTCTGGTGCATTGCTGAAGAAAATGAGTTTGCTGGTGTGGGACAGCTTTCGTGATCACCTAACAGACAGAATACAGACAAAATTCCAACAGTTGAAAACGGATGTAGCTGTGATTCCTGAGAGTCTAACGTCTGTACTGCAGTCCTTAGACGTTTGTGTAATTCGCTCGTTTAAAGCTGCGTTCCGGCGTCTGTATAATGACTGGATTAGTGCAGGAAACCACGAGCTTACAGCAACAGGAAAGATCAAAAGTCCGACAGTCAAGCAAGTGTGTGAATGGATTCTGTCAGCATGGGAAAGTGTAAAGTCGGAGACAATTGTGAAGGGTTTTCTGAAGTGTGACATATCCAATGCCCTAGGTGGTACGCAGGATGAAATGTTGTGGAATGATAATGCTAGTGATGGAGATGACAATACCTCTTGTGCAGAAAATATTTCAACGAGTAGTAAGTAGCAAGGGCAGTGAATAAGGGCTTTGAGGACTCAAACTGAATGATACGGTATTAATATGTAGATCATTGCTCTAAAATAAAGGTTAAAATACTTTTAAAATACTTACTTGAAATTGGCTACCTACTCAAAAAAAAAAAAAAAAAAAGAGTCAATCGTGCGGCTTATACACGAGGTGCGGCTTATACACGAGAAGTTTTATTTTCCTGAAACCTAAGGCCAAAAAAGGGGGTGCGGCTTATACACGCGTGCGGCTAATAGACGCGAGAATACGGTACAAATAAAATAATAATAATTACAAATGTAATAATAAAATACAGTATTCATAAATTTACATATTTTAATTAATATTTAATTTAACTGTTTTAAGAATAATTATTATTATGGGACACTTGGTTCTGACCCCCCTCCCCTCGAAATATATTTCTAGATACGTGCCTGGATGTTTGTACATTGACAGTCACAAACTGTACAACTCTTCATTTTCTTGTGGTGGTATATTTGTGTGTTTTGCAGTTTAAAAAAAACTTAATCAGTTAGAGTAAATTCTCTGCTTAAGTGTATGAAGCGGTGTCATATTAACAAGTAGGCTATAGGGGTGACACAAACTTATCTACAATCAAAAAATGTGCACATTAACATTAGGCACACACAGGATATGTACTACGCAAAAATTGCAGCGAAAAATGCAGGCTTGACGAGGACTCGAACCCGGATCTTCGGCATACAGTGCAATTTCTCTGCTCGATAGCTTAGTTGGTAGAGCAACGACACTGTATGCCAGAGATCAGTGTTCAAGTCCTCGTCGAGCCTGCATTTTTTGCTGCAAGTTCTACGCTTGCAAAATTATTCTACACTTTTCTTCTTTTTATAGCTTTTGATCAATTAAGTGGGTGTTGCAGTAATACATTGTTTAGACATCGGTTAGTTCATTGAACTCTTCAGCCTAACTATTGCTAGAGGCAATGACGAAGACACGAAATGTGAAATAACACATTGTAATGTTAATTTTTCATGTTTCTGAAAGGTGAGAGGTGCATTTTCCTATCCTGTTTTGTCACGAAATAATGTGAAATATAATCTTAAACACGAAATTTAGAGTTTTATGTACAGACTCGACAGTTTCTGAAGTTTGAATTATCCAGTGAGTTATGCAGTTCACGGAAAATTATTAATTTTGCTGTAAATATTTGAGAAGGAAAAATGGCCCCCTTTACACAGGAATAAACTTAATACTCTGGTAACTACATAAATGTGCTATTAGAAGGGATAAGTTTATTTTGTGTAATAAGTGCAGTTTTTAAATCAAATTTCGGATTATATTCACAATTTCAAAACCAAAATGTCATTTTAATTAGCACTTTTGAACCTGAAATTGACTGTTTTTGTACCAAAATTTTGCTTTTTTATTTACCAAAAATATGTGCCTCTATTGACCATTTTTTTAGGGGTGGAGCAGGAGAATGTTCTTAAAGTTGGTAGTAAGCTCCTCTGTTATCAGGATGTTAGCATTGTCGTGATTGGTCAGCGTCTATTTAATAATAGGTTTTGGTTTTGACACCTTTTGGTGCCAAACAGCCTACAGGAAGTAATCGGAATCAATTAAATAAGGGAACCTACAGAAACGACATGTTGCAATCCACTCTAGCAATCTAGTTTTGTTGAAGAAAAATGCAGACAATAAGTGTTGCCAACATGAGGGAAAATTTTTCCACAGCAAACCAAAAATCGTTTTATTGAAACACCGTGTACATTTTTTCTATAATGGGAAGTTAATAGTGTCTGATGCCTGTATGGGGAATACTGGTGCTTAGGTAACATAGAATTCATACCTTTTTGTTGTCCGCCCTCATTTTGCCATCTTTTCCTACCTTTGAAGGCCTTGGCCAAAGGGGGAGGGGGGTTATGACCACCACCAACCTCCCCTTGGGCATGCCACTGTTTGCATGCAACATAAACATAGAGTAAAGTTGAATCGTAGTGTATAAATGGGTATACCTCAAGGGTGGCTGGCCACAGGGATCGCACTTGCCCATCCTGCGATTTCTGGAAAGAGTTATTGTAATTTGAATGGTGAAATTGTGGCGATATTTTATAAAGAAAATGTTGTTTTCTGTGATTTACAGGCCGTAAGTTACAGCAACAATTATTATTGTTATTATTATTATTATTATTAATAATGTTATTTGAAGTAGGGTTACATTTAAGCTTACTATTTTCTATTTTACACTGAATCTCCTACAACGGCTGAGGGTTCGATGAGCTGACCCTCATGCCTCTAGGTAGGATTGTTGGAGGGAGACTAGCAGTCGGGGGATTAGGCCAAGGCCCTTCTAGGGATGTCGAGCCTCGAATTATTATTATTTAACTATAAAAACAGCAGTATAGTTATGAAAATTATATATAGATATACAGAATATGGACATTACGAATGATTGTAATTTTTAAAACAATCAAGTGCTAGTAATAGTAACAAATATAATAGCAACAATAAGAGCAGTAATAATAGCAATAATAATAATTTTTAAGTTTATATGACCCTGCCCACTCCCCCGAAAAAAAAAATCCTGCAGGCACCCTTGGTATACCGGTTTTGTTTTTCAACTCTTTCCCCTTGTGTTGATTGCATAAGTAAATTGACTGTTCCAGGGAAGGTTTCAGACCGAAGGAGTAAATAGGTTGTTATGTTGTAAAATTATGTTGAATCCTTATAAACAGAATGTTTCTCCTCTTAGATAAGAAGAATGACTCAGGATTTATCATTATTTACAAGTTGTTTTTGTCAAGCAGGTCACTTCCTTGGTCATTTGTGGTTTTGTCGGTTTTCCTTTCCCTGATTGTGTTTACTTGGTGTGCAAAAGATTGGCGTAACGTTAAGCAGACTGGGAGGGGAGTATATTTTTCAACTTTCCAGAAGGGGGGAAAGGGAACACGTACCAACAAGGTTAAAAGTGATTCTTCATGAGGAGTGTACCTTATCAGGTACTGATGTTCTTTTACACTGTGGTAAAGATTTTCATTGTGTTGTTGAGGGGAAACGAACTAAGGTGACCAAAACTGGATATCTAAATTATCCAGATATCTTGATATCCAATATCTAGCTTGGTAGCTCAGTGGTTAGTTCGAGTCCTGCATTTTCCACTGAAAATTTCTACGTAGTACATCTCCTGTGTGTGACTAATCTACAGTAATTAACATCTCAATGCTGGGAGGAACCAGGCAACGTCGAAGCCCACTCTGTTTCAAAGGCATTAGATTCCACACAGGTAAGACAGCGATAGCGAAAAATCAGGCGAGGCCAGGCCGGCTTAGTGGTTAGAGCCATGGCACGGTATGTCAGACCCGAGTTCGAGTCCTGCTCGAGCCTGTATTTTTCGCTGAAAATTTCTATGTAACAATTTAACAGTTTATCCATATTACAGCTTATCTGCATATTCTTTTATTAGTTTACCAATTCTCAGCATAGTCTTTAAATGTTTACCCTTTCCCCCCCTCTAAAACAGATCTATGCATTACTAGGTTCAGTATTTTATCACGATTGTATGCTTATTTTTCAGTGTGGGTCATTTGTGCAAGGATATTCTTAATCCTAACATACCTGTAAGGCCCACCACCTTAATTTTTTCAGTTTTTCAACCGTGAAATTTTTTATAAAAAATTGAAAATAAATGTCTGAATATTCTGTATTAGTTTTGTTCATAAAAACGTAAGTGTAATGTAAATAGGAGGCAAAATGCACTTGGAGGGCTTGGGGCGCCATCTTTAAAAGTGTATTATTCGAGCCACTCATGCTGGTGAGAGTGTACCCTTGGTTGGTAATGGTGGTAATTTTTGTAATTAATATAATTAATAAACAACTGCCCCTCAATAAACAAAGAAGCATTAATAAAAATATGACTTTTGTGAATTTTAGTGTAAAATATCTGTGTGACACTCTTCCAATAATTTCTTATTTTTTATTAATGGTGGTATTTTTTTAAAAAATGTAAGACTAAAATTGGTAAACGCTGTAAGTGCCACAAGAATTCAAACACCGTTTTCCACGTTAAACTGTGAAATGTGCCATGCTTTATAATGTTGTAAACATGAAAAGTGGCTGGTAGGTCACTAGTGTGAACGTTCTTGCGGGCTCATGTGCTGAACGATGCGATCTCCCAACACTGCTTTTGGCACTTACAACGTTTTGTCCTCAATTATTATAGTAAATAAATAACTAATCTTCTATAAACAAGAAGGCAAGAAGCAATTCAATAACAAAATTGTTTCTTGAATTTTCGTGATTAAAATAGGTGTGAACCTGCCCTTACCCCCCCCCCCCCCCGGTAAGTAAGTTTCTCGTATGGCACCGGTAAGCTAGGGTTAAGCCTTCATTTGGTAATAATTTCCTTAATTTCAGTAACTATTCAACCAGAATAACTTCCAGAACTTGAAAAAGTAAATGGTTAAATACATGCACAGATTCTGAATATCCAGATATCCATACTACCTGGATTATCTGTTGCATCCAAAATGGATATCAGAGGGATGTTTTGACCCCACTTGAATTTGTATCTATGTGGCTTACATGTAGGGATGTGCTGAAGCAGATTACAGATGTATGAAAATTGGCAGAAATTGACATATCGTCATCGGCAAAAATCCGATATTTAAACCGGTACAGATTATACTAAAGTTTTACCTTCTAATAAGTTTTATATTTTAGTTTTGTAAGATTTATTGAAAATTAGGTTATGATCCATCATTATTGTAGAGTTTTTGTAATAAAATTATTGCAAACTCTCATTTAGAGGATCAACCTAACTATAAATCTGAAATAAAACCGTACATTGCTGAACCAGGATCCGCTGTTGTATTGGAAATTCAAAAATGAGTATTCAAACCTGAAGCAAGTGCTGAGAAAATACTTGGGCATACCTGCTGCATCAGTATTCAGTGATTGAGTGTTCAGTGTTGCTGAACAGATTTGTGATAAGAGAAGAAGTCGGTTACTTCCTGAAGTGCTTCCAAATCTCGTGTTTCTGAAGTTGAATCTGCCAGAACAGGAATTCATTTTGTATTTCAAAGAACTGCTTGTGTACTAATGTTTAATCTCTTGAGAATCCATGTTCTTCTTAAAGGTTCACATAACATTTTGTAGATGCAAATGTACATTCACATCTCTTGAGAATATATATGTATATACATATGATATGCAATAGAAATGTACATACCAAATTAATTTTTGTCATGCAGAAAATAACATCCCATTTCTGTTTAATAATCTTATATATCGGAATCGGTTAAATATCGGGATCGGTATGGGTTCCAAAAATTATCGGTGAGTACATCGGCATCAGTAAATTTTCAGCTTCGTCACATCCCTACTTACATGGGGTAAAATTTATTGTGTAAAGAATTAAATGTAGAACCATGTAATTGTAACAAGTTTTCATGGGTTTTTTCCGTTTTGTAGGAGGATGAGAAAGTCGTGGAACTAGTGAATAGGTACGGACCAAAGAAGTGGACTCTCATAGCCCGCCACCTGAAAGGACGCATAGGCAAGCAGTGCAGGGAGCGTTGGCACAATCATCTGAACCCAGCCATCAAAAAGACTGCATGGACTGACGACGAGGATCGTGTCATTTACCAGGCACATCGCCAGTGGGGAAACCAGTGGGCGAAGATTGCAAAGCTGCTGCCTGGCAGGTATGGGATACTAGGACACTCTATTATTATAATGTCACGTCTATGTTTACTAACCCGGATCTTAATTGTGTGGCCCCTTTAGAAAACAATTACTGCAAGTTATCTGCAAATTCCAATCAATGCCAACTTGTTGTCGGCAAAAACTACTTTCTGATGTCATTTGAATTTATATGCTGGTACTATGTGACACATCTTCATTATGACAGTTCGTCTGAAACTTTTTCGTACATACCGGTGAAGTATAATTTCTATTTTTATTAATAGTGGTTTAAATTAGGACAGCCAATGCCACTCTGAATCAACACACTTGCTAATTCCACCTACAAAATTGTAACAATTGAAAGTTGTTCAATAGTTATTAATATTAGTGACTGGGTATTACACTCTTGATTATAAGCATCATATATCAGTGAAATAATATAGTGGTTATTTCTACATAGGATTATATCAGTTCAGCATATAAAAACACAACCTTACTCAAATTTGCAATGTTCGCGAATGCCCACGACAATGAAGGGTCATTGTGTATATATCTAATACCCATTGGTTTCCAAAGGCACAGCAACTCAGCTGTAAACATGGTGGCAATGAGGAAGAAGAAAAAGAAAAACTGGGGAAGGGAAATGAAGGGGTAATTGTGTGTGTGTGTGTGTGTTGATTCGTGGTTTCCCATTGTTTCTTTAAGAAACAATAACTCCAGCTGTAGGCGATGGAAATTTATGGAACTTGGACAGCCAGGTTCAAAATGTCTTGCCCCATCTTATGATGAACCTGAAAGTGGCGAGTTTTATGAAATCATCTTGAGCCAGAGAAAAATACTGAACGCTGCGTTTAACGCTGCAGTTTCCTAACCGTACAACGTTATTAAATCAATGTCCTGCCTGATATTGCTTCTAAAACCATATGCCGTATACCTTTATGCAATCACAAAATACAGTTATTCACACAATCTTGGTGCAAAATAAACTGAAAACTTTGGATTTTGCATGACTTTCAAGATAATTAGAATTTGCAAAATTGTCACATGACATTTTTGCAGGCCTGTTAACATACCAAATATCAGAAAACGGTGTGTCTACTCACCGGGGATTCCTTGAATTCTGTGTGAATTTTTGGCTCTTGTAATTGTGTGAATTGTGCATGAAATTTTCTCTAGAAGTGGAAAATTGCAATTTTTATTAATCCAATCCCCCCTTGCATTTATACATATTCATATATACACCCTGAGGTAAGTTTTTTACCTTAATTTTTGTTGAAGGAAAAGAAGGCTGCAATTTTTTGTAGGTTAGTATATCCCCATACTTTTCTGTTTGTATGTTTGTAGACGTACAGTAGTCGCGATTATCCGAGCTAATTGGGACCGAGACTACCTCGGATACGGAAAAACTCTGATAATATGGAGATAATGTGCTAATAGGTCGTAAATGACGAAACAATACTTAAAACTGTATAGTAATTATTTATTACTAGTACAACATAAATGATAAGATTACTTTTTCAAAAAGTCTTTCATAGTTTTTTGGACTAACCTCTTTCCTCTCTGTGATGTAACACCAACACTGTAGGGGGAGTAGATCAAGCAGCGTAGACTCTTCTTGCTTTTCAATGTAGGCTATAGCAGCTTCGATCGCCTTCAGTCCCTCAGAATGTGATAATGTGACAATCTGATACACCGATGTAACGAACACGTGCAGGGTGGACGGTGACTTGACTCAACTTACTAGTAAACAAACACGGGGTTGCGTTATGAAGCGCAATGTTTTCCAACCACTCCCTCGGTTAACCCGGAACCTCAGTTAATCGCGAGTCTACTGTATTTAGAATCTAATGTAAATGAAATATTTTAAATTTACACACCGTTTAATTGAATTTGAATTAGAATTTTTGATGCATTTGCATCATACAGACCCTTTATGTTTTTAATATAGGTGTGTATAGGTGTTGAGAGGTGGTAATACGTTAAGTTGAAATAGAGAAGACATCTGCTTGGACCCTTGAATTTTTGGAAAGTTTGCCTTGAAGACCGGGAATTATACTTGAATTTTTTCATGGTCCTAGAGTGGCCATCCTGGATAAGTATCGGCCAGTATCAGCCTACATTGGTATTGGCTAGTTTAAATGTAACTTTTCTCTTACTTGTTGCTATTAATGGTTTTTTAGTTATGGGCAGGGCTCGAAAAATTCCGGTCGCCATGGCGACTAAAAATTTCACCCTGGCGACTGTGATCTTTTGCTGTAATATTGTTTTTTTTTTTAAGTTTACATATACGAAATTTTGAAGATTCTAAGTTCAAATTGCAGTACAGTGTAAGTTAGCAATTTTTTTTTTCCCAATGTATTTAGCAAATTACTTTTTTTATCAACGTAGTGAACATTTCATAGAATCAGTAACAATTTCTTACTCTTTGTCCCCCAACCCCCAGTTCCCACTTTCTCACATGATTTAGCGATGTTTTGAATACGGTGATGCTCAGCTTCTTATAGATTGATTGATTTTTGATTGATTTCCTTTATTTTACTTCGCATTTTGTGCCACTTTTGGCTAATTTGCGAAGATGGGGATAAGTGATATGATGAAATTGATGAATGAACACTCTGAAACATCCACGCCCAGGCTGAGATTCAAACCCGTAACCCTATGCTTCATAGCACGATGTGCTAACCACACCGCCATGGGGACCGGCTCAGCTTCTTATAGTATGCACAATTACTAATAGGTGGTTTCCCGGTGCCTGATTTTCAAAGCTGGTGCCTAGCTCTGAAGAAGATTTTTCGAGCACTGGTTATGGGTTCTCCAAAGTTAACATGTCAGTAGTGTGTTTCTATGCAAAATTACAAGTTCTAGTTTTTAAAGTAGTGTATGCTTGGATAGGCTATTTGACCCAAACCACGGAGTAATATACCTCCCCTGGGCACGGAACCTGAGACCTCTTAGTCACAAGGTGTTAGTGGACAACATTTGTAGATTTTTTTATATCTAGATGTAAATCATTTCAGGACTGACAATGCAATTAAAAACCACTGGAATTCAACAATGAGAAGGAAGTATGAAGCAGAGGAGAAGGCATTCCAAGAAGCTT
Organism: Lepisma saccharinum; assembly: GCF_977018435.1. Classification (NCBI taxonomy): domain Eukaryota; kingdom Metazoa; phylum Arthropoda; class Insecta; order Zygentoma; family Lepismatidae; genus Lepisma; species Lepisma saccharinum. The sequence continues at coordinate 4,193,792 of NC_139258.1, forward strand.
GCCAGAGGGTGAAGACAACTCAGGAGGTTGTGCCTCAGAGCCAGATAAACTTGTCCAGCATCCCTCAGCTGGAACAGATTCCGGCTGGCTATCAAATAGCAGAGAGCAGTGAGTACTGCGTGTCCCCTTCTTCTGACATTCAGCAGTCTCTACAATCAGAAGCGGAATATTTACAGCCGCAACCAATAGTTACGGACGTTTATTCACTGGTAAGTAGGCTAAGACGTTGTTTTTGTTGGCGTGGAAGTTTATTTTTAGTTTTGTCTTGGCTTGTCTTTGTAATAATAATAATAATAATAATAATAATAACCATCTGATGACTAACCAGTTATGGGCTGACGTTTGGTCAACACGACAAACCCCCCAGTCGTTGTCGGCCACTGGTCCCATACACAGGCCAAAATCTTAGGGAAAAGTTGTTCAAGCTTCTCCCAGGAGAGACTAACCTGTAGCTGGAGTCCAAAGCTTGCACTGTAGCCTGCATGACCATGGAGCGGGGCCTTTGACTGTAATGGTATAATTGAATTCAATGGGAGAATATACCTGCCTGATGGTGCTGTGTGGTGTTTATGCACACAGCTTCAAAAAGAGAAATATGTGTGTAAAAGTGTATTTCGGTGTACATGCTCTGGCCTAGGTTGCTTTTTGGCCGGTTGTCCGGGAAGCCAATGGTTCCTTTCCCCCAACGGCTTCTTCGTTTGAAAGGTAACAATAGGACCTTGCCTCGGTGGTTGGGGGGGCGGGTCGTTTGTCGAAGGTATAAATACCGGTTCAGACTTGTTATGCTCTCAGATTGCAGAAAGTGTCCATCCATCAATGGATTTGACAGTTTTTTAGATGCATCAATACACACAGAGTAAGCACCAAATGTGTAGGGACCTCTGTGTGATAAACTGCGGGGGTGGATCAGCGCTATGGTAAATAGTGCGCTTGTAGCTCTAGGCGTAGGGACCTCTGCGTTGTAAACTGCAGAGGCGGGTTAGTGCTATGGTAAATAATGAGCTCGAATGGTTTGTGGGGCTAACGCCAGTGGTTTGTGGGTCTAACGCCAGTGGTTTGTGGGGCTAACGCCAGTGGTTTGTGGGTCTAACGCCAGTGGTTTGTGGGTCTAACGCCAGTGGTTTGTGGGTCTAACGCCAGTGGTTTGTGGGTCTAACGCCAGTGGTTTGTGGGTCTAACGCCAGTGGTTTGTGGGTCTAACGCCAGTGGTGTGTGGGGCTAACGCCAGTGGTGTGTGGGGCTAATGCCAGTGGTGTGTGGGGCTAACGCCAGTGGTGTGTGGGGCTAACGCCAGTGGTGTGTGGGTCTAACGCCAGTGGGTTGTGGGTCTAACGCCAGTGGTTTGTGGGGCTAACGCCAGTGGTTTGTGGGGCTAACGCCAGTGGTTTGTGGGGCTAACGCCAGTGGTTTGTGGGTCTAACGCCAGTGGTTTGTGGGTCTAACGCCAGTGGTTTGTGGGTCTAACGCCAGTGGTTTGTGGGTCTAACGCCAGTGGTTTGTGGGCCTAACGCCAGTGGTTTGTGGGGCTAACGCCAGTGGTTTGTGGGTCTAACGCCAGTGGTGTGTGGGTCTAACGCCAGTGGTGTGTGGGTCTAACGCCAGTGGTTTGTGGGTCTAACGCCAGTGGTTTGTGGGTCTAACGCCAGTGGTTTGTGGGGCTAACGCCAGTGGTGTGTGGGGCTAACGCCAGTGGTTTGTGGGTCTAACGCCAGTGGTTTGTGGGTCTAACGCCAGTGGTTTGTGGGTCTAACGCCAGTGGTTTGTGGGTCTAACGCCAGTGGTTTGTGGGTCTAACGCCAGTGGTCTGTGGGTCTAACGCCAGTGGGTTGTGGGTCTAACGCCAGTGGTTTGTGGGGCTAACGCCAGTGGTTTGTGGGGCTAACGCCAGTGGTTTGTGGGGCTAACGCCGTGGTGTGTGGGGCTAACGCCAGTGGTTTGTGGGGCTAACGCCAGTGGTGTGTGGGGCTAACGCCAGTGGTTTGTGGGGCTAACGCCAGTGGTTTGGGGGTCTAACGCCAATGGTTTGCGGGGCTAACGTCGATGGTGCAATTCTCTGTGTTCTGGGGCAAAAGACAACAGGGAGCAGTTGATATTGGATTTGTTATGAAAATATGTATATACAGCGAAGGGTAGAAGTGTAAATAAATGTTGTACATAAAGAGACAACTCATTGAGACGTAATTTCTTTACAACAATGGTTAGGCTTACCTATTTTCATTATTCCCAAATCAGGATGGTACCAGCATCTATAGTCTTGAATTTGGCAATATTAGCAACATACGTGGTTATTGTGTGTTAAAAGCAGCAGTTCCTATGCTTGTAATAAGGTAATGGAACTTTAGGTAAATAAATGTTTTCTTCTGCGATAAGATAGAAACCCTCGTTTTTGCCAAAACTCTGATCATAGCCTTATATGTCCACATCAAATTTTATTTTACATAAAAACACATATTTTCCAATTTTCCGTATGTAAATACATATTTTGCGAATTTTCATTTTAAATACATAAAATCGTTAATTGACTTCTATAGAAATTCTGCAAGAACTGTTGAAGGATCCCTCCTTAAAATTCGAATTGGCATACATCTCAACAAACCTGTCCTTTCTCTCCAATTCCATACGAAAGCTTGAATCGTTCGCAAACACTTTGGCAGCTTCCGTGGATGAAGTCCATGTAGTAGAAACGAAACTGAAAGAACTCACTGGATCTAACGCACAAGTACAGAAGTTTTTGGGAAAAAACAAGATTTTCAAACTTTGCCAAATTTCACTTGTTTTGGAAGAGGAAGCTTTGGAAAACTCCAGCCTCAGTGACATTTCGTGCTTCAAATATTCATCAATTGTTTGTGACGTGGAGCGATGTTTCTCAGATAAGATGCTTTCTAGAGATAATCGTCACAGATTTACAATGGAGAATTTGGGAAAAACTATGGAAATCCACTGCAACTCTTCCAAAAAATAGCTTGTTAAGAGGTAAGCATTTAGAAACTGATTTCATTTCAGGTGCTTAAAATGCATATAATATTTTGTTTTTGTCACCAAATGTTTTTTTTTGTCACATATTTTCCTGTTTTTATCACATATTTTATCTAGACAATTTTATTGTTTTATCCGTTATACTGACTATCCACATATTCTTTTATTCGTCATGTTCATATTTTACTGTGTGGATTTTCTTCAAATTCTTCATCAAATCTATAATATCAGGATTATTCATTCCATCCATAACTGATATCGGATAATTTGAAATCTATCTATTCAGATTCTGCAGCCATCCTTAGTTTATTGTAACAAAAGAAACTACATTTTTATTGTTTTTAAAAAGGAAGAAAAGAATGTTGATTTTCTATTCACAAAGCAAAGTTATACAGTTCTTGATGAAAATGACAGCATCACTGAAAAAGAATATTTTAATGATAGCTATTTTAATGATGAAATAAACTAGTTACCATTATCAAAATGTGTTGAATATTAACATACAACTATTTTTTTTAATGTAGACTATATGCATGACAATTTATTTGTAGTGCTGATAACATCTAAGCCAACTGTAGCAATAAGAATTTCAAAACTAATGACAAAGTTAATGTACTTTATCTGCAAGACTTTTCGTTAATGCTCTATTAATGTGGCTGCGATGGCTCAGTCGGTAACGTGTCTGACTACCATGCTCAAGGTCCCGGGTTTGATCCCCGGCCGGTTCAAATCCGGGAACTTTTCTAACGGTGGAAGTGGCCCCGGCGCCTACCCAGCGTCGAATAACATGGGTACCTGGGGGAAACCCTGGGGGGGTAAAGGCGGTCAGGGGCGTGATGCTGATCACATCACCCTCACTCACGACCAGATCAAGAAAGTGTGGGGCGTTACCCCCACACCCCCTATACGCCTTCATGGCGTGGTGCTATGCACAGGGGAACACTTTACCTTTTTTTCTATTAATCTATTAGTTTTGTGGTTATACATGTATATTAATGCACAACCATGTTGTCTGTTCCCTGAAATATTAAGAGACAATAAAACTTTAAAATACAAAACTTTGTCGTTTCAGTGACAAACTGTTCCTATAACAGTAGTAGAGTATTAGAAAGGACCCATATCGCCGGCTGAATGCTGTTTTGTCATATCTTTACTTTTTTGTTGAAGATGAGTTGATGACGTTATCATGTTCCTTACAGTCATGTTCCAGAGTGACTTATCTGGATGTCAAGTAGTATGAATTATCAACATTAATGAAATGTTTGCACAAATCTTGTAATGTATTCAAAATCCACATACATCCACTTCAATCATCTCTCTTAGAGTTAGTGCAGAAGGACATACAGTGCCGTGCAAATTAATCGGAACAAGATATTTTTATGCATGATAGTCTCAAACTTGACTATTGTTCCATGATGACAAATCGTGTAATACAAATTATATAACAGAAAGAAGAACATATTAGCTATTAATAAATATTACCAATATGTAATGTACTGTTTCTGAATAGTGCAATTGATGAATTAGGGTATAAGTACAAAAAAATACATAACGTGTGTAGTTATTGTCGTATTTCAATTAATTCGCACGAGACTGTAGACCTCATTTCTGATTAGCCTACTTTATTTGAAATTTTTTCTCAACGTTCATATATTTATTAGTGGACAAATTCACACATACGTACAGTCCCGTGCAAATTAATTGAAATACGACACTTTATGTATTTTTTTGTACTTATACCCTAATTCATCAATTACACTATTCAGAAACAATAAATTACGTATTCGTAATATTTCTTAATAGCTAATATGTTCTTCTTTCTGTTATATAATTTGTATTGCACGATTTGTTATAGATTCATCATCAAGAAACTATAGTCAAGTTTGAGACTCTTTAATGCATAAAAATATCTTGTACTGATTAACTCACACGGGACTGTACAACAAAATAGTATTCAGCCAGTGACATGTAACACATTAATATGGAAGCAATGGATAGTTATCTAAACAGCATGTCATAATTATTAAAATACATGATTCTGTTTTTATGTTCCGTGCAGAATAAAGATTGGTCTCCTGAGTTCTACGAGCCTGTTCATCAACCAGGATCAGGAACGACAAAATTCCAGGCCCAACCCAGCCCCAGCCCGGTGTACCAGCAAGTTCCCCAGACGCCCCAGCTCCCGACAGCAGGAGTGTCTCAGTACGACCAGGACATGCGGCTCCAGTCCCCGTCTCAATCCAGCATGGGAGACGAGGGCGGGCATATATTTTCGCCCTTGAAGTGAGTAGTTGTGAAAAATTGTGAGTGTGTGTTTTTTGGTAACACTTCCATATAGTGGAAACGGATTTCTTCATTTTTACACAAGAAACAACTTACGGAAATCATTTTCTGTATCTTCGTTGAAGTTCCTAAAGGTGTGTTCTTTCGCAGTGTAATATTTTTTAGCGTGAAATCTTTTTTTTTTCCTATAAAAATATCTGACACGCAATTCCTGTTGCTTCCATTTGCTTCTATACGTCAAGTATGGTCCATGTATTTCATGACGTAACCCCCTGTCAATGTTTCCAAACACGCCTTTTTGTTGCAAGATTTATTTTTCGAAAATTCAAACTATGCTTGCCTAACCTAACCTTACCGGAAATGGTTTGTGTGGGGCTAACGTGAATGGTTTGTGAGGCTAAACGAGGTATTAGCAGAATTTCAAATCCGGCCACGAAATTAGGTATTTTTCAGTGAAGAAGGTTGGAAACACTGCATACACACTCCAAATAGACAAAATACTGCCACAATGTGCAATCAACCAGTACGCTATCACCACATTGTGTGTTACAGAACCGGAAAAAGGAAAAACAGTGAGTACTCGTAAATTTCAAAAATATACATTATTTTCGTTAGAAATTCATTATTACACCTAAACAAATGTTTTGCAATGTAGAATTGTACATTAGCAATGTAAATAAGTGTGAAAGAAATGATTTCTAGATGTTTCCACTATACGGAAGTAGTACCTGTTTTTTTTTTTAAAGAACTAAATTACAGCTGTTGACTGCTACAATTCTTATTTATTATATATTAATACAGGGTGTTTTAAAAGTCCTGCAGGATTCTAAGAAGCTATTAATTTCAAAGTAGTATGTTTATTGCAACGAAATATTGTTTTTTTACACAGGAAAATTTAAAATGTTGTTCTTCCCACGCTGCTGAATGACATGTGTGCTGGTGATCACACGATTCCAAGATGCCGTTGATGCAGGAAGGAGCTCAGTGTGTGTTATGGATTGGCTGCAGAGAACCTACACCTTGGCCCGCAAGGTCACCAGACCAGACACCATTGCAATTACTGGTTGTGCGGGCATGTCAAGACCCAGGTGTATGCACAGAAACTGACATATCTTGATGACCTGAAGTTCAAGATACGCGGTGTGATTCACAATATTCCGGATGAGCACAGTCAGATTCTCAGATTCAAATTAAAATTGCGAGTGTGTTTGGACATGAATGGTGCCCAGCTGGAGATCTGGTGATGAACCAAACCTTATCAAACATTAATTTAAAAATTTCCTCTGTGTAACAAACAATATTTCATTGTAATAAACTTATTAGTTTAAAGGTTACAAGTTTTTAAAATCCTGCAGGAGTTTTAAAAACACACTGGACTGTAGAAAAGAAACACCATTGCAGACATAGTAAAATAGCTGACAACTACAAATTTTCCAACAATATCTATACATTTGAAAAACTTGGGGTTTACTGGTGTTAACTAGGTAACGTGTGAGAATATACCATTCTAAATTTCTAACATTAGCAGATTTTGTGTTCACACAAATCTAATCTTGCCACCTCAAAGGTTTTTACATTTATTTCTTAAAAATCGCTAAAAGAATATTTGCATGGAAACAATCACGATGTATAAATTACATGTTATTGAAAAGGTAACTTGACAAAAAGGTATAAAGAAGGTAGGAAGGAAGTAGTATTCTGTGTTGACTTTGGGTGGAATGCATTTTGTAAGTTCGTTTATGCATGTCAAACACCTCTTATTTCATGATAATAATAATAATAGTTTATTTTAAGTGTTGAGCACAGTATGAAACCTAATACAGCACTAAGTCAAATACAAAAGTACAAAGTTACACAAATAAAATACATAAGCTCTAGAATAACATAACATAACAAGTTAACATATTTACACTTCAAGTTAGTTTTCAACTATTATATCTCTGATACTAATAATTGTTATATAATATTGTGCAATTAACTGTGTATTGTTCTAATAATAATAATAATCATATTTATTGAAGTGATGATAACGATTAAACAACCAGGTACATCACTATGTCAAAATTGGTTATACAAAATTAAAAAATTGAATACATAATTATAAAATAAAACAGTGTATCCTATAATCTTATACATGATCATAAATTCAAATTTTAGGTTTCAACAAGATCAGCTACTAAACCTCTGGCCTTATTTAAACATGTAAGAATTGAGATATACCTATGGGAATATCTGGGAATTTTATAAGCTATATTATTCAAAAAATATTCACTCAACTTGGAAAGGTAATATCTTCTCTACAAAATTTATCCTTTTCATTTTTCTTCTTTCTTCTAAGGTAAACACATTCAACTGTGTTAACCATTCAGAGTAATGTTGGTCATAGTAATTTTTTTAAAACTTTGTTTATTCTCCCATCTATATCATCATTTCAGCAATAACACAAACGGAGAAAAGGTCGCAAAACAAGAAAACATTTTCTGCCCATGAAAATCAGTCATTTAAATTCATTGTTCAGTAACATTTGTTCATTGTTTCAGATTTCTGGACCTGGAAATACTTAGTGACCAGTCGACAACCCCGGTGAAGCTCACGCCAGGCTCTGAAGGCTTTAATGAACTGAACGTTCTAGATTTGGTTGGCGTCTCTTACCTGTCCCCTGCAACTTCTCCTGTTAAGATGGAAGAAGTGGATAAGAAGGCTCATGTTGGTAAGTTATTAGTAGTGTGGTCATGCCATGTGCATGCCATGTACAGTTCCAAGCATAAGAGATAAGACAACCTGTACCATCAACACAACCTGCTCCACCATTGCAACCAGATCCCAGTAGCAAATTAGTTATGTGTGTATTACTCACTATCTATAAACAAAAATACGTTAAAAGTACTTACGTAAGTGAGTATATATTCGTTGTAAATTACGTTTCGGAAGATTTACTGCTTCCTTCATACAGTGTTGATTTTAACATGTTTTTTTGTGATTTTTAAGGGTTTTTAACAAAGGTAGTTTTAAATTTGTATGTGTCGAGCGCCATGAAGTGTTTTTACCCCAACCTTTTACCTAGTATCCTCGCATGACACTACTCCTACGTGGCTTCATGTACCGAGCCTAAAATACGACCACCTGAAGAAGGAAGCAGTAAAGCTTCCGAAAAGTAGTTTACAACGAATATATACTCACTTACGTAAGTAGACGAAATTTAATACTTTTAACGTATTTTTGTTTTCAGTAGCAAAACAAAGTGGTTTGTCTTTCCCTACCATCCTACCACATCCAACCGCCTTACCAAAGCCGTCCGCCCCTACAACATCCAAATAGCACACAGACCAACCTCCAAAATAGCTCACCAACTAAACAAACCTAAGCGGTACTTCCTCTCCCCCCTCAACAATCCAGGAGTCTATGATGCTGAATGCAAGTGCAAGGCTCATTACATCCGTAGATCCATCAGTGAGAGAATTCAGCAGCACCTATCAAATGCAAAAACTGCCCAACCCACCACCGTACTTGCCAAGCATATCAGATTCCACAACCATAAAATTGAGAAAGTACATGTCAAATACAAAGCACACTCTCTCATAGACACAAAAATCAAAGAAACACACGCCATCATGAACTACGTACAACCATGAACTGAACCACGCCTGGCTTCCGTTACTGCAGCAATTAACACCGGTGAACAGGAGACAACACATACGCAGACATACAGGCGACAGCAGCACACCTAGTGGCGATTTAGGAAAAAACAACAGAATGCACCAAGCAACAACACAACGAATTCCAACGAAAATGGTGGCAGTGGCTACCGAAATTGTTAGGAAATAATGTCAAACAACTTCGCAGAAAACGTGAGCACCTTAAGAGATTGAAATTAAGATCGGTACTGTATAAGCTGATATAGGTCAGTGTATCGGTAAAATTATCGATTGAATATATCTAGTAATATCTTACAATTTAGTGCAAAATTCGGCAATTTTGCTATAATTTTTATGGGTAATCTCCATGCCAGGGTGGTTACTCACCGGGAATTCCTTGAATTCCAGATTAATTATTGGCTCCTGGAATTTTCCATGCATTCTGCATGAATTTTTCTCCGTAGATGTGAAAAATTGCAACGTTTATTAATCCAAATCCTGTTAACTTTATACATATTTATAAATTCCCCAAGGCAAGTTTTTCACAGTTTAGCTTTTATTTTTACTGAAGAAGGAAAATAAAGCTGCATGAAAAATAGAACAATTCTCTCAATCCGTTTACTTTGCTAGTGTATTTTGCAGAACAATCTATCTGACAGATAGAAGATTATTACAAGATAAGATATCTTAAAGTTGATGTGCTAAATTTGATTTTAAAATTCTTTATACAATTTACAAATTTTCGTAAATTAGTATATCCCTTAACATTTGTGACGTGTTCCTAGATATATTTCGAATCTGAGTATGTGAAATAGCGAATATAAACTTTGCACCTTATGTTAAATATTTTAAATATGTATACCGTTTAATGAATTAGAATTTTTGAAAACATTTGAATCACGCAGGCCCTTTATATATATTATTAATATATTTGAGTGTGTCGGGTGAAGGGTAAGATTGAAATAAGAGAAAACATCTGCTTGTACCCTTGAATTTTTGGAAAATTCTCTGTCAATACTGATAATTATACTTGAATTTTATCATGGTCCTAGTGTGTCCACCCTGCATGCCCTACTTTTTAATAAATTAAATGTCTAAATAAGCAACTTCTTTTGCATTGCAGTCACCTGGAAACACATTTATTAAGGAAGTCAATGATTCATTCGTGAAACATTAGAAACTTCATATTTGATCAATAGAATATCATAGTTTTTCTTGTATGTACGCATTGCTTGCATTGTAGAATTATTTTCCTGTAGTTTACGGTTATTACAAGCATAAGAAAACAGTGTTTTGTTGTGACGTTTCAGGAGAACGCATGCTCCCTTCATCAGACATTTATATTCATTTTGACTAAAGATACAGTTATAACAATGGTTAGCAATTTTTTAAACAAAAATAATCCATTATACAGGGTGATTCTTTATGTAGTTTACAACTTCAATAAATTATAATTATTTATTGGAACCACATACAGACGTGGTTTATATATTATGCAGCAAAACACTTCCAAGTTTTGACTCACGTAGTGTGTAGTTGCGGAGTTTATCACATGCGACGCCACCGGTCTATGGTTGAAAATGGCGACTTTCACTGGTGCGGAAAGAGCTAAGTGCGTGTTCTGGTTCAAAGAAACCAAGTCAGGAATGAGTGTACAGCGAAAGTTTCGCACAGAAGATGACCATGATGGGTGCATATGGTGCCAAGAAGATGGCGCCCCACCGCACTACCTGACAGAGGTAAGGGAATTCCTTGATCATCGTTTCCCAGACAAGTGGATAGGTCTTGGTGGACCAATTGCCTGGCCGCCACGGTCTCCAGATTACACTCCACTCAACTTTTTTTTTGTGGGGGTGTGTGAAAGATAGGGTGTACACCCCTCCCCTATCTCATAATCTTCATGAACTTCAAGATCGCATCACAACAGCCATCGCTAATGTTACCCCTGAAATGCTGGTTAATGTTTGGCAGGAAATTGACTTTCGTTGGGATGTGTCCAGGATGACCAACGGTGCACACATTGAACCATAACAGATTTCTAATAAAAAACTTGAAGTGTTTTGCTGCATAATGACCTATAAACCAAGTCTGTGTGTGGTTCCAATAAATAATTATAAATTATTGAAGTTGTAAACTACATAATCACCCTGTATAATGCATGTTGTCAATGTTACATTGTTGTAATATAGCAACTGAAATAAAAATAAAACAGACTCCTTCTTTTCACAATTTAAGTTGCTATATTATAACAATGTAACATTGACAACATCCATTATATAATGGATTCTTTTTGTTTAAAAAAATACTAACCATTGTTATAACTATCTTTAGTCAAAATGAAAATACATGTCTGATGAAGGGAGCGTGTGTTCTCCTGAAACGTCACAACGAAAAACTGTGTTTTTATGCTTGTAATAACCGTAGACTACAGGAAAATAATAAATATCAGTATGGGTAAAATTTATATCTGTACTTTATCGGTATCTGACAAAATTTCATACCCTAATTTTTACATACTTTTGTTTCTTAGTTTACTCAACTCAGTATAGTCTAGAAATTAATTAAACATCAACTGAAGAGTGAATTCATTTTCTGCAATACCAATTTCAGGAAAGAAAAAGCTATAAGAACTGCGCAATGTTGATCTGCGCAACTTTTGAAGCACCATAGTATTGCTCATCTGACGATGCATGGATCCTGAACTTGAAGTTCATGCATTATCTGTTTTAGGTTACCGGTTTGACGGCAATGCCATTCAGCATCTGAAGAACGAGATACCTGGGGGAGGGCTCATCCCCATCACGCCATCGCTGGTCACGTCGGGGAAGCTGAGTACTCCTCCCATTCTGCGGAGAGGGTTCAAGAGACGAAGGAAAGACGGGACGTTGGAGGATATTGAAAACCACATGATATTACCATCACTACAGAACCTCACTCCTGAAAAGGTGAGTTTTGTCTTTGAAAGGCATCTTTATTTATATACACACGAAATGTACTTGTGTATTCGCGTAATGGTTTATTAAAGATTAATTTCTGTAACCATTACCACCATCGGAACTTACGCTAAGTAAGTACATTTTGAGTGTATACATACTAATATCTTACCGTATGTCTTGCAACCATTGCCGTGCAGGCATCATGATTTGCGCTAAGACACGTACAGGTTGTGAGTCTGCTGGGGCAAGCTTACAACTTCTTTTCTCCAGATATTGCGGCCTGTGTATGGGACTGGTGGCCTCCCACCATTGTGGGGAAATTGGGAAGCTGCGAATGAGTAGCGCAACCTGGTCTTGGAAATCTATAACGGCTGAGGGTTCGACGTGCTGACCCCACGTCACCCCGTAACGGTTTGGATGATCTCCCACCACAGCAGGTGGAAGTGAGGTCGGTAAGTCACGGGCTGTTGCACCATGGGTAGATGTCTTCCAACATGCATGTTTATCAACTTTTGTGTTTTCAATTTCTGGCTGGAGAAGGGGTTGAGTGTGTTCCTGGACCATAACCAAAGACATGTGTGGTTTCATAAGTTTATATTGATCTACACGAATTTTACAATGCTTATGTACCATATTTACTTGAATCTAATGTGCCTATTATTAAAAATTACTTTTGTACAATGACAGGTTTATTATTATGCTTGCATTGTAGAATTATTTCTCTTGTAGTCTACGGTTGTTACAGGCATAAAAACACAGTTTTTCTTGTGACATTTCAGGAGAACACACGCTCCCTTCATCAGACATTTATTTTTAGTTTGATTAAGGATACAGTTATAACAATGGTTCTTTTTTACAACCATTGTTATAACTGAGACAGTTAATAAATGATGTCTTTTTTTACAGCCATTGTTATAACTGTGTCTTTAATCAAACTAAAAATAAATGTCTGACGAAGGGAGTGTCTGTTCTGAAACATCACAACAAAATTGATTTTTTTAAACTTTTATCAAGACTACAAGAGAAATAACGGGTTTATGTTGCGACTTAATTTTTTTTTACAGAGTAACACTATTTTATACAACAGTGAGTTTGTGTTACGAATTTTTATTACAATACTAGCTGATCACCCGGCATTGCCTGGGTATTTATTTATCCCAATCTTGTATTAGACAGGAAAATAATGAATTCTAACTATAGCGTAAAATGTAACTAATTTTAAATATGATCGTGAAGGTCACCAATTAGCTTAGTGACTCCGAAAACTAGGATGCGACACTAATCTAGGTCATTTGTGGCATTTTATTTTTCACCCCCATGCCGATAGGTGATGATCTTGGAGTTGAACCGCATTGGGAGTGTCACGAAAACTATGGATTCCATTCGCAACACAGCCTGAATGTTAGACAACCCGATAAACACTATCGTTGTGCAGATTGCATAAAGTCACGGATGTCTGGGTTTGCAGAATTTAATAACGGTGGTTCTTGATTATTTTTACATGTCACCCCTTCCCACCCCTAGGGGTTCGAGGGGTGTCTCACCCCACAGTATTCATTTCCATGTTGCAAGTGATACGTGTACAAAGTTTGGTTGAACTTGCTCCAGGCGTTAGAGAGTTATTGCTGAACAAACACTCACACATGCATCCATTTTTATATAGAGAGAGAGATTATAACTGTAAATCACATTACAAGTAGACTTACAGGCAGTACTTCTGCAAGAACAGGCCAGTGTTTCCAAATCGGTGACTTTTTAAGTAAATCTGGAGAATTCATTTCTATTGAATCTCTGCACCATGGATTCTGACGTGCACCTTAATTTTAGAGATGAAATTTGACCCCAAAACAAATGCATTAGATTTGAGTAAATATAGTACATTGGTAGAGACACCCAGTAGAGATATTTATTGCACATTAATAGATTTTTTGTGTGTTAAATCTACAGAACAGTGTATGCTATTGGTTAACATGTAAGTAACTTTTAAGTCTTGAAAATAACATCGTACAATGTTTCCAGTAAGAGTCCTGGGTGTTAAGATTCTCATTATTGTGTATTTTTGACATTTGACAGGCTCGGAGTTATGGGTTTCATATTTCATCAGATGCTACATCTGTGAAACAAGAACCACCTAACACTCCAGTCAAAGGAACACCAATTAAGCAGTTGCCATTTAGTCCATCACAGGTAAGAAGGGTGTTTTGTAACTTGTTAAGATATGCTTCAATGGGTAGGAGTTGATATAACTATTGATTGACATGTGATGAAAAGGCAACTTTTCACTTGAAGTATTTAGTGCCACTTGCAATGTCCTATCATAATGTCAGTGTGTACCAGTCAATAAAAAGTCAAGAAATTATACTTCATTCTTCGCAGTTTCCTGCCTCTGGCTGGGTCGGCATAGAAGTCAAGCCTCTCCATTTTTTCCTGGTCTTCCACCACTCCTCTCTTTCCACAATGTTCCAATCGTGTCCTCTTCTCCTAACACTCTCCACTATCTGCTCTTTCCACCAACATCTTGGTCTCCCCGTTCGCCTTATTCTCACTCCTTGTGCATTGTAAAGCTCTTACTGGTAGTCTTTCTGCATCCATCCTCTTCATGTGTCCGAACCATCTCATCTGTGCCTGATGTATCCTGTCCTGAAGCTTCCCCACACCCACTGTCTGTCGGATGTCCTCATTCCTTATTCTATCCCTTCTAGTCTTCCCCAGTATTCTCCTTAAAAAAAAAAAAATCATCTCCACTGCCTCCATCTTTCTTTCGTCTCTGTCATTGTCCAAGTCTCAATTATACAGGGTTATTATAAATGAAGGACCCATTTTCAAAACATCATATTTATTGAGGTACAAATCCAAAGTGAACAAGCTATATACCAATGGAAAGAGGAAGGTTCAAAGTTTGTTACCACAATGTTTGTAACTGTTATAAATGTTCAATGTGGCCACCATTGGCTGCACAGCAAACATCGACGTGGTAGCCAAACTCGTTCCACACATGCGTAAGCATATCTGCTGTTACCGAGTGCACGGCAGCAGTGATCCGGTTACACAGATCGTTCAGAGTTGTTGGTAGAGGCGGGACGTAAACAGCTTCCTTCACATAACCCCATAAGAAGCACGCAGAAAACCTTGTGCTTGCTCACAACTGGCAGAGACGGTCCTCTCGCGAACTCTACCGGCCACTTCCGCAACCACCACAGCCCGCCAGAAACTTGAACGTTCCTCTTTCCATTGGTATAGCTTGTTCAATTTGAATCTGTACTTCCCTACCTATGATGTTTTGAAAATGGGTCCATCATTTATAATAACCCTGTACTTGTGGTCAATAATATTTGCTATCACAATGTTTGTTTTACTTCACTTTTCTGCCCCTTTTGACTAATCGCAAAGATGATGATGAAGGGACAATCACAAATATATAGGGACGACCAACGCAAGCCCACACATAAGCTTATAATGGCTGAGAGTCCAGATGCCGGGGCCTTGATAGTCTGCCAAATGCAGTACCAGGATGCATTAATAGATAATGCAAGTCTAATTGTCTTGTTAAATACAGCTTCAGTTTTCACCTTAACTGTCCTTTTGGTAGATGGTTTTTCATTAAATATTTATTTTCTTAATTGCCAATATCCAACTTTATCATAGTAGGGGTCGAATAAGTAAAAGTAAAGAAAAACTGGTCCTCCTCTGTGGCCGTGCGGTGTAAGCTGCTGTGCTTTGGACTCTGACTGCGGGACGGTATGGGTTCAGTCTCGGCCTGTGTATAGGACAGGTGGCAACCCACCATCATGAAGAAATTGGGGAGCTACGAGTGAGTAGCGTAACCCGGTCTGGGAACTCCTTCAACGTCTGAGGGTTCGACGTGCTGACCCCACGTCACCCCATTACCGGTTGAAGATCTCCACACCTGTAGGTAGGATTGTGAGAGAGATATCAGCCTAGGCCCTTCAAGGGCTGTCGAGCCACGGGTTATTATTTTTATTTATAAAGAAAACCTGAAAAAAGGTCAAGAATTTTGGATTTGTTATTTTGGTAGACACCCTGTAATGCGCTTGTCTGTTGCTTTTGACTAATCACGAGGATGAGTGATGAATAGATGAAATTTCTTTAAGAACACCCATTGTCAGACCAGGATTCAATCCCAGGGACTTCAGTAGAAAGATCAAAGTTGACCACTTGACTTCCTTGGCCACTGAGGTGGCATATTTTCCATGTTACTTTTGGGGGAAAATGAAATACTCAAAATTCTTGTTATTTCCATTCTGGGTGCTATGTGTAGTTTTAGTATTATGTAGATGATACTATGTAGAAAATTTAGTAAAATAATGCAGGCTCGACCAGGACTTGGTAGCTCATTTGGTGGAGCAATGGCACGGTATGCCAGAGACCTGGGTTGGAGTTCTGGTTTACTAAATTTTCTACGTAGTACATTTCCTGTGTGTGCCAAATCGAAAGGTGATGTTCCATATTTCCACTTCGCAAATTTGATTGGTTTTTCCAAATTTTTAATCTGTTTTTTGATTTTTCGTTTCTCCCATGTGCCTTAACATTTGTCTTTTAAATTGATTTTCCAATTAATTTCCATTTACAACATGGAAATATGGAACATCTGCACAAATTTATTATTTTAATTGTTGCAGTTACTTAAGTCAGTTTGGAAGTAAAACTCTGCTGCACTTTACAAATAAAACTTTGATAGTTTATTTTTAAATATGTTCTGTTGCTTATACTTCGATTGTGCATGGTGTAATGTGGTAATCACTTAAGGAGAGATTCCTTTTAAATTGCTCCAATGATTCCACTTACTTTGTTTACAAAATCCACCACCCTGCAATTTGTAAACTTCTTGCTTCTGGGTCTAATGCTGAGTGCAGCCAATTGGAGCCAAGTTTCAAACACATTACAACAAATTGGTGTTGTGGGTGTACTCTTATAGCATAAGTCAATATCTCTTATTTACATAGTAATTTAAAATATGTCATTTATATCAGTTGCAAACATCAAAAGTTAATATTCCAGTTGGTGTAAAATGATCAATAACATTTGTTTCCTATCCGTGTTAAATTGTATAACGCTTATGTGCTTGGCATCATTGATGTTGCCATAGTAACATAAATGATAGTACTAGATGAGCGTGATAAAATGTTTCCTTCAAAACATGATTTGCCATGTTTTCTGTTGTAAAATATCCAGGTAATTGTAAATTTAGTTCTGCAATTAGCCCATAGAAGTTTAGCTTCACCTTCGCAATTCCTGGAAAATATTCAATTAATACGTATTAGTGTATACATAATTGAGGACAATAATAGCACATTGTATGCATCACCTATGCACCTTAATGTTGATTAACTTTTAATTTCATGCTTTGTAAACTTAATAATTGCTGCTACACTGTCATTGAAATAACAGTGGGTAGGGTGTGTGGCTGCTATGGGGAAGACATGGGTTTGATTCCCTAGGAGGTTGATCCTTGCATAAAGCAGCACTGGCGCTTCATCAGCCTCTAATCAGAGGATAGTTGGGAGGGGTTTAATGCAGCCAGAGCATGGTGTTGATCACATCATTTCCACAATGGCCAATGTCGAGAATGTGCAGGTCTCTACCTCTGCGGCACCTCCCTTTGTACTTTCATGGGGTTGTTTGAAGTTATTATCCTGTAGTTTACGGTTATTACAAGCATAAGAAAACAGTTTTTCGTTGTGACGTTTCAGGAGAACACACGCGCCCTTCATCAGACATTTTCATTTTGACTAAAGATACAGTTATAACAATGGTTAGCAATTTTTTAAACAAAAAGACTCCTTTATATAATGGATGTTGTCAAACGAAAGGAAAAGAGATATACAGACAAAGATGAAAAATTTGTTGAAAAGAAATTTGTGTGCATTCCATTCCACAAGGGATTCTCACATAAAATTGCAAAAATTTTTAGAAGTTTTAATTTCAAAATTGTTTTTAAATCACCAAGAAGTTTGGAATGTACATTTAATGAATTCAAAATGAGAAACTCTCTACCAGATGTGGAAACCACAGGAATATATAATATAAGTTGTTCATGTTCAAAGGATTATGTGGGACAAACAGCAAGGAAAATGGCAATAAGATGGCACGCACAAGATTTGGACATTATAAATCTAAACCCAGGAACAGGTTTGTCAGCTCACATCATCGAAGAGAAGCATTTGATTAAAAAGAGAAGGGTTTTAAAAAGATTGACGGAAAACCTAGAGTTGAATGTCTGGGAAGCTTCGTTCATTGCAGAAGAACACTGGAATAAATTAAATAATGAAAATGGTAACATAGATCCAGTATGGAGTTTTCTTTTTCACAAAGAGTAAGCCACCATCTTTAAAATTTAATGTAACAGAAAACATCAAGAGACTTTGTGAAAAAAAATGACTACTTTGAATTACCTGATGATATTTGGGATTCATAATTTTAAATAAAAAATGTGATCAAAATTTTTTTATGTGAAATAAAAATAAAACAGACTGCTTCTTGTCACAGTTAAGTTGCTATATTACAACAATGTAACATTGACCACATCCATTATATAAGGGATTCTTTTTGTTTAAAAAATTGCTAACCATTGTTATAACTGTATCTTTAGTCAAAATGAAAATAAATGTCTGATGAACGGAGCGTGTGTTCTCCTGAATCGTCACAACGAAAAACTGTTTTCTTATGCTTGTAATAACCGTAAACTACAGGAAAATAATTCTACAATGCAAGCAATGCGTACATACAAGAAAAGCTATCGTTTGAAGTTAGTTTTACCGATGTCATTTTGTATTAACATTGCATTTTGTATTAACATTGATTACTAGATGTATGTTTTCCTATTTCGTTACAGTTTTTGAATAGTCCAAATATGTCATTTGATGTAGGCTTTGCATCCACTCCCGTGACTTGCGCCCCTCCGGCTGCCCAGTCAACACCAATACAAGATGCTGAAAGGGAGGAGAAGTTCAGGTTCTTCATTGGAAGCCCACTGTCCACTCCTAATCCCTGCCCGATACCTCCTGCTTCCTCGGCCTATCAGATAGTGCCTCACAATGAGAAAAATGCCTTAGTACATCACACACCAAAGTTCCGGAAGAGCCTCGCGGAGAGCACTCCACGTACGCCGACGCCCTTCAAGAATGCGCTGGCCGAGCTTGAAAAGAAGAGTGGCCGTGTGAAGTATATGGTATGTTCCTTATGGGAAAATACTTAACTGTCTTGGTTATTAGTTTTGGTCAAATTGATCTGTACTAAAATATGGCTACGTGGAACTGTTAGCGAAAAATGCAGGCTCTCGACCAGGAGTCGAACCTGGGTCTCTGGTATTCTGTGCCATTGCTCTACCAGTGAGCTACAGAGTCGACCTGGCTCCGCCTGATTTTTCGCTTCCGCTGTTTTACCTGTGTGGAATCGTCTCTGCCAGTGTTACCGCAGAGACTCGCATCGTTTAATTTTAGTCCTTCGTTAGTTTCTTTTACCTTCCTAACAGCATATTCTAAGGCAAAATTAAAGAGCAATTGAGATAATGCATCTCCTTGTTTTAAGCCTTATTCCCACTCCTTGTGCATGGTAAGCTCTTACTGGTAGTCTTTCTGCATCCATCCTCTTCATGTGTCCAAACCATCTCATCTGCCCTGAAGCTTCACCACCCCCACTGTCTGTCGGATCTCCTCATTCCTTATTTTATCCCTTCTAGTCTTCTCCAATATACTCCTTAAAAATTTCATCTCCACTGCCTTTTGTCTTTCTCTGTCATTGTCCAACAATTCAGATCAACATGTCCTAATGTACAGGGGATGAACAAAAATATGGAAACATCACGACATCGGAACTGGTGATATCGACGCAATTTTTCCACTTGAAATTGGACGCGGTGCGATGTTCTTTTGTTTTGTGCCATGAGATAGGACCCTCTAGGACAGGTAGGAGTTGACTGCACTGTAGATAGTGTGCAGTGCAGTCGATACGGAGCTGACAGTGTTTCAAAGAGGGCAAATTGTTGGTGCCCGCCTTGCAGGCGCCTCTGTTACCAAAGTAACCATGTTATTTGGTGTATCGAGAGGGACTCGATCCAAGATCATGATGACATAATTGTGTGTCCGAAAAGTCATCAGATCAACACCTGCGTGGACGAAAATGTCCAGAGACAGACTGACACAGAAGGATTGTGACCATGTTTTGCATGAAGAATGGTGCAAGATCCCGTTATCCACCATCCAGGACTTGTATTTGTCCATTCCTCGGAGACTGGAGGCTGTTTTGGAAGCTAAAGGCAGTCTTGCACCTTATTAGCTCCAGCATTCAGACTTTTCTTCGCAGGTGTTTCCATATTTTAGTCCATCCCCTGTACATATATAGGTTCTTCTTAAAGGTTCACATAACCACTTTTTATAGATGCAAAATAATATACTGTTATTTTAAGTGATTTTTCTCGCTCACAGACACACAATATACACAACTTTAGGTAAAGCTGTGTGTGTGTATCTTGGTTTGAGAGAAACTTCTGGGACACCAGGATGAAATGTCGCTAGAAAAATGAAATAAAAACCACTTTAAATAACTGTATATTATGTTGCATCTAAGTATACATAGTTCCTTGTTTCTTCAAACTGCTACATCAATGGCCTTGTATAATGTATTTTCTTTCTTACAGCCTCAGACTCCAACACGCTTGGTTGAAGATCTAACAGAGATCATTAAAAAGGATCAAGATATGTCAGATTGTCATTATGACACTGATACGTCTAGTGTGTTTTACTCAAATCAGCAGGTATGTTCCAAGTTGTATCAGTTCATTTCTTTAAAACATGCATTCCACCATCTGTTGCCGTGATTTAGAATAAAATCAAAGTTTCTCAAATATTTCACATTTCTTTAGAAGTAAGTTTTGAGCCATGAATGAATATTAATACATATCTCTTCATGCAGATGAAGATATGAAAAATTACTGTCATTTTGTGATGCACAAATTGCAAAGAGAAGAAAATAAACTTACGGAAGTTAGATAATGTTGAAAGGCCTTTTTTTGGTATTATCTCATGTATTTTGTATTTTTGTGTGTTGTATTATGCATTATCATGTTCCAGGTCATACCTGTATTTTCTTGGATGAATGTAAGGAATGGTAAAGTTCTAATGTTGCCTTTAAAATGACATTGTAACTAAGAGGCTTGTCAGGAAAGTAAAGATACAAACTAAAAATAAGATATACAAGAAATGTATTGCACGCAACTAAAGCTACACTTGATACACTGGTACAGAGGCTATTTCACCACGTAAGTGCCACTATTGTTCAAACCCGGAACAAGTTTTTGTATCCCAGAATTGGACAAATCTGCCACCTGCATCTGGAATCAAGTTGTGACTTCTTCCCTGACCTCATCGTCGTTGTCACTGTTTTCCACCAAGATGTTTCTGTAGGTTCAGGAACAGATGGTAGTCACTGGGTGCGAGGTCGGGGCTGTATGATGGATGTTCAAGGACGTTCCATTGAAAATGTGCAAGCAGATCCTTGGTGACATTTGCTGAATGGGGCTGGCTGTTGTCATGAATAAAGCGGATTCCACGTGACAACATGCTCCTCCGTTCGTTTTGAATTCCACGTCGAAGATGTTTCAGTCCGGCAGTAGGTTTCAGCATTAATCTTTCTTCCAGGATGCATGAATTCCACTAGTAGGATGCCATGGCACACACTTCACACCTGGCGGAATTCGGGATTGCCACTGCCATTTCCAACGTGTGTTCCTCGCACAAGATTCAGCGCAGCACTGACGACTCACTCCCAATCCTCATCATATGGATCAAGGTTACTGCCAGTGTTGCCAACTTTGGTACACGTTTTTCCCCTAATGTGCAAATGTGTTTGTATCTTTACTTTCCTGACAAGCCTCTTGCAAGTCCAGCAGTAACAAAAACCTTACTTGTAGTAACAAATCTCTCGACACATTGATGTAACTCATGCGACTCTTCCCCATTTTATTTTTTTAAATACCAGTTCTAAAAATAGAATAGAAAAATGACATGCAAGTCTTGATAGAATGAGAGTACCTGGGTTGGACCATATATTTACGGTGATTAAAATATCAAGATTTCGGTGTTAAAATGGTGAATATGATCATAAATTTGAATCAAAAACCATATTTAGTACACAAAATAAGAATTTCCTTCGAAATATCGCATCCATGTGGCTATCAAGATGATATAGTTTATTTCTGTGTAATGGTGTCCATTTTTGCTTCTCGTATTTACATCAAAATTAATCAATTTTTTCCCATTACTTTGCATAACTCGCAGGATAATTCAGGTTTTAGAAATTGTTGTTGTTTAATAAATTCTAAATTTTAGGGATGGGACAGATTAATTGGTACTTGCTCAGTATTTGCCGATATAGGCATAATTTATCGGTAAAATTACCGGTTATTTTACAGATTTTATATATCTATAAATATCTTATAATTTAGTGCAAAATTCTGCCATTTTGTTACAATTTTTATGGATAAATAATTCACATGTTCTACTTTTTAAAAAGTAAATGTCTAAATATGCAACTTTTTTTTTTTTGCACTGTAGTCACCTGGAAACAAACATGTATTAGGTCAATCAATTATTCAGGTTCTTCATGTATCATTTAGGATTTTATATCGGAACTGTTATCGGTACTTTATCGGTATCTTAAAATTTCATATCGGCCCATCCCTATTAAATCTTGTGTTTGAGAGTGTATTTCACATTTAGCAGTTCATTTCATGACACTGTAGCTCATATCTATCGAAAATATGAAAAAGTAACATTACAATGAGCGATTTTAAATTTAATCTTTCTGACAAGAAGAGAATATGGATCGCTCTATACATGGACGGTTTGCGAGATTTATGTTTTGATATTTACAAATGTATCTTTAAAATGCTAATGTGATTTTCCGTTATTTCCAGAGTTCTTTACAAGACAGCGGTTATTCCACCATAAAACGTAAATCTGCTCCCCCAGTGGGGAAGGAGAATGCTCAGCCCAACAGGAAGGTCCGGAAAGCCCTGGCTCCATCCTGGAGCACTCCGGGAAACATCCCTGTACCCGGTGTCACGGAACTCTCTTACATTGTTGAAACTCCTGTAAGTATTATGCTGGTTTCCACTTTTGTAGTTTTTAGAAAAAAAAATAGCATGTCACACAAGCATAATTTGTTAAATACTTTTACAGTAAACCCTCGTTAACACAAACTCGGTTAACATGAACAAAATGTTGGTCCCAGCAGGGATTGTATTATATCTTATAGAAAGTTGTATCGGTTAACGCGAATTACGAACTGTTTTTTAGTCTGTTGCGTCATTAGATCTAATTTAACATGAACTTTCAAAGTTTTTCTTAATTTTTTTCTGTCGTTCCTCTGCTAGGTATGTAAGAAATCGCTCGACAATCTATCATCTTGTCAACAAACAACTTATACAGTATTGTAACCAACAGATTCAGATCAACAATGTGTTCAAATGTGTTTTTCTATTCTTTAAAACATAGCCAGTACAAGTAACATCAAGATTAAAACTTGGGTGCAATTGCTCGACAATTGCGATCATCGCGTCAACAATGAACTTATACGTATTTAACCAACAAATTCAGTTGTGTGTTCAGATGTGTTTTTCTATTCTATTGGACACTTTAGAACGTTTTGCTGCAACATCCGAATTGACCAGTAGTTTTACGGAAGCTATGAGTACAGTTGGCCGTGAAGTTACCAGGCATTTGCGTTCCCGTCTGCAAGCGCAATATACAGGAATTTTTCACAGAAAATGATCTGAGAGTTGTTTTTTTTTAAGTTAATTACTGGATTTGTGTTGTGACCATGTGTGTTTCTGCCATTTCATAGTATCACAATTTATCCCCTTCATTGCGATTAACCAAAGGTGACAGAGAAAAGGATAGTTAAATTAAAAGAAACCCAACCAATCAAATTATTGTTTGGGTTCTGTGCACCCAATTCTGGCACCACTGCTTGTATTGAAAATTTGAAATATGATTTTCAGCATCCTTTTATTCATGCAGCACAGCGAGTTTCACCAATACTGATTCTTGAACAGCTTTCTTGGGAATTAAAGTATGGTGTTGTTAACATGCCCCCCCCCCCCCCACTCCCTTACATCTTGTATTTTCGCAATTGCTGCAACCTTGTGTCTTTGACATAAATTCAATTTTGTGCATATAAAATATCGGTACTACTTTACTATACCGGAGACACCTATCAATGATTTATTTTGCAATTTTTTACATTGCTAACGTACTATTCTGCATTGCGGAACATTTCTTTAGGTGAAATAATGAATTTCTAACAAAAATAATGTATTTTTTTTACATTAACGAGTACTTACTGTTGTTCCTTATTTCCCACGAACCATCACAGGGACGAGGTATGCCTACTAGGTTAGGTTAGGCCTGTTAGGTTAGGTTCGGTTCCATTAGCACTCCTTTCGTTCAATGTAGCATATACGGACAACATCGGTTTTTCTCGATGAAAGAAATACATGGAATTCTTTTAATTTTAACCTTCCACGTCCTGCATTCCACTTCTTTCTTCAAGATTCCATGTTGAATTACAAATTCCACGGCATCTTCCACACCCGGCAACAACTTCACGACGCATCCTCGACACGTCATCTTGTAAATGCAGCAATAGCGTGTATTGTGGTCTCGTGCAGAAAGCAATTGGCGGCAGCAGCAATAGCGTGTCGGAAATAGATTTTGGTAGAAAACCACATTCATTCGCATTAAAATGGATCAAAACTACATTCCCGAACATCAACAACGCTACAGAAAATGATTTGCGTAAGTACTTTCTCCTGTAAATTTGAAGAAATCTGTCTCCGGTATAGTAAAGTGTTACCGAAATATCTTTGAATATTGCCTCTTCACATACACAAAATAGCATGTTTCTTGTTTCTCCCCAGAGCAAGTCCCTCGTTGGCGACACGTCGGTTCTCTTCTCTCCTCCGTCAATTATCAAGGAAACCCTGCCCGAAGAAGCCAGTGGATTGCTAACAAACTCCACATTCCTCTCTTCAATCGCACAGCTCTCACCTGGCTCAAAGGTGAGGTATTAATGTTTAAATGATCTCCACGTTTCTATGTTGTACTTACAAAGTGTGACTATATTTAAGGCTAATGTTAGAGGCACCATGATGATCTTAGGATGTTTGAGTCACATACATGAACACGCACAACCAAACATTTTCAAACTTCTGATTGGCTATTGTTTTAACTAGGGATGGGACGATATGAAATTTACAGATACCGATAACCGATATAAAATTATAAATGGTCCTGGAAGAACCGGAAAGGTTCACTGACCTCCTTAAAAAATGTGTGTTTCAAAGTGACTGCAGTGCAAGAGAAATTGCATATTTAGACATTTACATTTTAAAAAAAGTAGGGCATGGAGATTATCCATAAAAATTAAAACAAAATGGCAGAATTTTGCACTAAACTATAGATATTTATCGATATATCAGATCAGTAAAATAATTGGTAATTTTACCGATATGCCTATATCGGCCGATACCGATAGAGTACCGATTAATCGGTCCCATCCCTAGTTTTAACCATATTGGATATTTACAGAAATGAATAATGCCCAGATTTTTATGTAAAAGTATATTTTATTTTCCTATGTACGAGGGTCACTATTTATATTTTGAGCCTTGGCAACACTGATTGAAGTTAGGCGCGATTTGACGTTTGCACGGAATCGTCTGGCATTATTGACCATAACGTACTTCAAATGTTTTGTCAATAGCTTCATTTGTGTTGTTTATGTTGCCTTGGAGATTGCACGACAACAATAAAATGGAATTAACTCGTGAACATTTTCGTGCGATGATTTTTTACAATCTTCGACGTGGATTATCAAGACGAGTGCATCGATCAACTTACTTCCACATTTGGCGATGAAGCCCCATCCTTTGCCACCGTGAAACGCTGGTATAACGAATTTAATCGTGGCCGCCATTCGCTCACCGACGAGATTCACGAAGGTCGTCCAAAATCAGTTGTTGTTCAAGAAAACATTGATGCTGTGCGAAACCTAATACTGCAAGATCGTCATGTGACATACTGTGAGATTGAGGCAACCGTAGGCATTAGTTCCACCAGCATATATAAAATATTACATGATCATTTAGCTGTGAGAAAGGTATATAAAGGAGAATACTTCGAAAAACAATAAAGCAGTTTTCAATGCCAAATTCCTGTTTTTTCATTGTTAGGCTCAAAATATAAATAGTGACCCTCGTATGTATGTAAGCCAAGGAGACTAGTTAACTAGGATGTTAGGATGAACATAACATGAATTTCATGTTACATAGAGGGCTGCACTGGTACCAATGCTGATACTCGCACCAATTCCCACCAATACTGTTACTTGTATACCGTATTTACTCTTGTATAATGTGCATTTTTTCCCAAAATTTTTGCCCCCCATCACTGGGGTGCGTATTATACGAGATAAAAACTCGAGATGATCAATTAAGAATATCCCTTACAAATAATGTAAAAACTTGGGATGATCAACTAAAAGCATATCGTAGCACTTGATTTCATAAGTTCAACACTGGTGAACCTGTTAATGTACCAAGTAATCTAACTGCGCAGCTACGTCCATATCTAGAAGGTTTCTTCCTGAAGTTGTACAATTTCAGCTTTAGGAAGGCCTTTTTAGGATCAATACTCACCGTTCTTTCTTAACATTGTATGTTGCTTGAAAAATTTTTCATATTCTTCAGAACCTGTCTTGAGAGGAGTTAAGCATATAATGATGTTAATTTGTCCGGCTCTGTTTGTCTGCAATAAAAACAAGTTGCTGCAGTGTCTGTATCGGCCAGCAGGCACACAAAAGACTTAAACAGAGGAGTAGGATTCAATCCATTCTTACCCCCACTATACTCCGTCCCAGCTAACTGTGGAGCAGGCAAACAAAAACAAATCTCTACGCACGCAGTGACACGAGACTGCTCCGCCAATGAACACTTGGAGAGGAACGGAACTGCATGGAGGGGGGAAAGCGACTGAAGTTACCAGCCTTCCCATCTGTGTCTTCTGCTTTGGCCAATAGATTCCCCTCGCTTCTCTGACGCTATGCACTTCTTGCTCCACAGTTAGCTGGGATAGGGTGTAGTTTGCGAGCATGAATTGGCAATAAATGGTTTCTTTTATTTCCACATAGCGTTGACCCTCAGGCAGTTAAGTTCATGCTTTCAGTGCCACGTTTGGGTGCAGCATTTTAGTCCCGCCTTTGATCTTGTCATCTGCTTCCCAGGAGGGTACAGTATTTGTCAAATCTACATCTAAATGAACTTTTGAAAATGACAGCTGACCTTCTAGTCACTCAAGATCATTGGTATCGGATGGTATCAGCTCAGCCCTAATATTTATACATATTTAATAAATATTGTATTTAGAGAACATATTTTTACATATATTTTCGCCATTTCTCTAGTTTTCCTTGAGTACTGCAGATATATTTGTGGGGAAACATTCAAGATATGATTACTCCAAAAATGCTGTAATTTTATGTTGCGACAGAACTGTCATGTTACGTTTACTAAATCTTGTTGTTAAACTTAAAAAATTACACTGCAAAAATCAGTTCAGCCGTAATATATAAATAAAAACTTAGAATAAATTACTCACACAAAGTTCAATGAGAAATTACCAAACATGGAAACTTCAAATTTCTTTATTGTTTTTCCGATTTATTTTTGTGCTGTCTTTGTTGTGTATAAAAAAGGAAATATTTGTACATTCCTTTACAATATTTACGTATGTACTTCACCACTGCACTTTGTACGATTCTTCTTTTTTAACCCTCTGTAATGTTCATTACAGAGCCACACTAGTCTTTACAAATCTGCTGCTGTCAAGAGGATCCAATTTGGGGAGGTTTCCAATGAAACAATAATAATGCCTAAGGTATGTTATAGTTAATAAATCTCCTAATTTTTAAAATTAGAATGATGAATTTAGATCTTGGCCTTGCATTAAACGTTCAGCTCAATAGTGAGAGCTTTAGGGAAAGTGGAACCTTCCTGGATTTCTGACACTGAAGGTTTTTTTTATCCCAGGCAGAATTTGCTGCACATTTTTTTTTCACATGATATGAGGATGGATTAAATGAAAACTAAACAGTGGATGTATTGGGTTATATTTATATATATTTGCTTGGCGACAACCCTGTGTAGAGCGGGAGGCAAGGAAGGAAACCCCTACCGCATAATGGACTCACCCTAGATAGTCTTCCGTGAGCACGTATTATGCGTAGACGGTGGGGCAGCAATCAAGGCCTGTTGTCCTCTGGAGTGGTTTTGCTGCATGACAACGTGCGGCCACATACGTCAGCTGTTACAAAGAACACGTTGGCGATGTTTGGGTGGACAGTGTTGAAACGCCCACCGCATAACTTTGGTCCGTTGAAAAAGGCCTCACACGTGTTATTCCTTGCATCAAACGTTTCAGTACCTCAAGATAAAATGCAGTAGTAACAGTCTGTGAAATTTCAGTCTTCAGTAATGATTGTCCTCACTTTCTCAACCAATTTTGGTTTCTCACTGTCCCTGCTACACGTGGATGCTCGTCATGTTCAATTGGCTCCCATCCTTCACTGAAAAACCTGAGCAATTCAAATATACGCATACAGGATAAACAATTGTCCCTATAAATTTGCTACAACATGTGAAGCGTTTTTCGCCTCAGTTTTACCCAAGAGTGCACAAAACGTGATGTTTGCTCTTTGTTCCATGTTGAATCACGACACGTGCCCACATTCAACAACTCCACAAGCGACAATGTCACTGAAGGTCAACGAGCTCTGCGTGGATTATTCGTGAGCTACCCTTTACTTGTTTGCACCACAGAACGCTTGCACAGTGCTGCCACCTACAGAGAAAAAAATCTGTCCATTTCAAATTGCTGCACTGTGTATATGCATCAAATTACCAAGAAATTTGCTTAAGAACATTCAAGAATTACATCAGAATATGAAGATCTTATGTTATTACAGATACGTATAGTATTTCGTGCAAAACTGGTACAAAAGAAAGTTTGAATTTTGCATAATTTCCAGGATAATTATCTGCAAAAGTGTCGCACAGCATTTTTGCGGACTCCGTGAAAGACCAATATGCTGGAAAAGTATCTGCTGGTATCTGTAGATGAATTCCATTTTTCAATATTTCACATTTCGTGTTTTCGTCAAAAACAAAATATGCATGCCTCTAGTAATCACAAAATACAGTTTTTTTTCACATATTTGTACAAAATCAATGGAGACTAAATTTTGAATAACCTCCATGGTAATTAGTTTCCATGAAAGTGTTACTTGGAATTTGTGTAAATGATCAAAATTCGATAAACTACCGGTAAGTAAATTCCAAACATTACTTCCCCATACCGTCCTCCTCCATCGCCATGCAGTTTAACCTTTTGTATCCCAAGCGTCTCAATCAAGATACCCAAATGTAACCCTCACTGTCCCAAGCATCTCGATCGAGATGCTGTGCCAAGGTCGTAGTTTTTAAGTTGTAACTTTTCTATTTTTGGCTAGAATTTCGATTTTTTTTTTTTATATATTGTTCCTAACACATGTATTTAACAGAAATGTTTTTTTTGCATTTTTTTTTTGTCTTCATGAAAATGAAGGGGGAAAGGCGGGGAAAGGGACTTCTCTTTTGTGTCTCTTTTCAAGTTCAAATTTTTGCTGACAAAGGAACACCGGCTTTGTTGTTCTAAAGCAATGATTTTCACTCCCGCCTGTGAACTGCTTTCAAAGGAAGCTTGTTTATCAGAATCCGATGTCAAAATGAAAGTTTTCCGTGGGGGGAGGGGGAAGACTGGTTGCTGAATCTGCGTTGTGAGAATGGAATTTCGAAGCGCGCTGAAGGAAACCTTTGCTTTTTTAGCACAAGTGTCCACAAGTTGGGACAGGGGTTACCCTGCATTGTCTAAAAATAGAATTTCAAGCTGCTGCAAGAATCTGTGCTCATTTTTCACTGCGTTCTAGCTTTTCGTCCGTGAATGTTGTGCGTAGGTGTCGTTTTGTGCCCAAGGGGGGGGGGGGGGCGTTTCCCTATGGATCTCGATGAGTGTTCGTCCCTTGCTCCATAGAAAACTAAGAACACTGTTGCTCATACACGTGAATGTGTTGAGTACTACAGCCATCTCTGCAAACTGACAGCTGCGCCGTGCCGCCAAGAGTTAAGGCTGGGCCGTTCCAAGAAAAACCTATTGCATTGAATGTATAATTATTTGTTTACGGTTATTACAAGCATAAGAAAACAGTTTTTCGTTGTGACGTTTCAGAACACACGTTCCCTTCGTCAGACATTTATTTTCATTTTGACTCAAGATACAGTTATAACAGTGATTAGCAATTTTTTAAACAAAAAGAATCCGTTATATAATGGATGTTGTCAATGTTACATTGTTGTAATATAGCAACCTAACTGTGAAAAGAAGCAGTCTGTTTTATTTTATTTGAAATTAAAAAAAAATTATCACATTATTTTTTTATTTGAAATTATGAATCCCAAATATCATCAGGTAATTCAAAGTCTCTTGATGTTTTCTGTTGCATTAAATTTTAAAGATGGTGGCTTACTCCATTTGTGAAAAAGAAAACTCCATACTGGATCTATGTTACCATTTTCATTATTTGCTAGCTATTGTTATAACTGTATCTTTAGTCAAAATATAAATAAATGTCTGATGAAGGGAGCGTGTGTTCTCCTGAAACGTCACAATGAAAAACTGTTTTCTTATGCTTGTAATAACCGTAAACTGCAGGAAAACAATTCTACAATGCAAGCAATGTGTACATATAAGAAAAACTATTGAATGTATCTTGGTTTCTCAATCACACTAATATGCCCCTTGTATTCAGTGTACCATACAGGATAGGTAAAAATTATTGGCCTTAATTGGATGAACCGTTCGTTCCTACACTGAGAATATACATTTATTTCCTTGTTTTCCATTGCAGTTTGACATCAGATGGGAGATGATTGCGTACGGGAAAACACCAGACCAGATAGATCTAACCGAACAAGCAAGGCAGTACCTGAACGCATTGAAACCACGCTCTCTTAACTTGTAACCGTCGGAACTTAATGGAAGCACACTTGTCATGTCACGAGTCGCTCATCAGGTAGCAGATGCCTAATATATTCGTCTAAGCAATAACGCACGATATTATGCAGTTATGTGAATCGTCTCTCAGCTACATCCACATGACTAATCATGTAGTTTTTTTTATAACATAGAGGTGTTATTAAGGACTGTGAGGGAATAACTTTTTGATTATTGGAGAAGAAACTAGCAAACAGTGTTGCGGCTATTGTATAATAAACAATTACCCACGTGCCGTATGTGTTTGTTGGCATCTGATTGTTAAGTTTCAACAAAGTGGTATAGTTTATTTGCCATCAAGGTATTTTTTAGAAATTGATACAGTTAGCCATAATGTTTAAGCTTTTGTTTAAGAAAATGGTGTTGTTTTTTAATAATAATAATAATACTAATAGAAAAAAGCATAAACTTAGTTATAGATTAGAAATTGTTTCTACGAACGTTTTGTTAGAGCACAAAAAAAATACTGCACTTACGTTATACCAGCAATGGTAGGAGTCCTGCACATTTATTGGCAGCTTTTTTAGGGTAGTATTTTGATATATATATAATATGTATATCTACTTTTATAATTACTTAGAGAATGTTGTTGCATGTAAGTATTGAATGTATACTTTGACTATTTATTTAAAAGAAGAAAATTGATGCAAACGACTAAACATTAATTATTGGGATTGCAACTTATAAAGAGTGGAAAAGTTTTGCAGTTACAGAATAATACTTATTTTGTAGATCCAGGAGTACACATGCTAACCAAAGTTTACATATCCTAATTATATTAATTACACTAATTAATATACTGAACCAATTTTGTGCTCACAGTTTTGTATTTTTCTTGGGTGATAAAATTTTACGATGTTAAACTATCTTACTTTTGAACCAGAAGGTTAAAAATGCAGCACAATACAAATTGGTATTTCAATACCTAGCTTTTAACCCCTTCCTAGGGTTTTCATCTAGAGATTGGAAGAATTTGAGATGGACTCTGAAATCTAGGTTTTGAGAGTCAGATTTTAATCAGCACATCATGGTGCAAAAGTACGTTGTCTGTCTTTGCCAAGTTGGCGTATGTCGACTGTCAACCTACTTTTGGACCACCCTGTATATAAAGAAATTGCAGAAGTTGTGCCAGAAAAAAATTTATATTTTTAACGATTTACTTGCAATTGCAAAAAATTTGCTGTACCTCAAAGCAAATATTTTCTGCATTCGTTTTTTCTGCTCTTCAAAAACAATTAAATAGCAGAAGTTTTTTTTAGAAGACTGTTTTCATGGAAAAGGGGCCAAAGCAGTATTGATGTGTCCACAAATACAGGGTGGCACACAAAAAGTAGCCAGTCAGTACTGACTCGGGCAACTTTTTTGTGCATCACCCTGTACAAAAACATAGGTTGTAGTATTTTGAAGTAGACATTTGACTAAGAGTAGGTACCAAAGATTACAATTCCATTTTTGTATCAATTAGATCGTGAGACTCAAAAAATTAGTTTACAGAAACTTACTAATGTTTTTTTTTTTTTAATACTACAGTATAGTTTGAAGAGAGATGCATTAAATTCAGTATTAATGGTACAGGACGATGGTTTTCTTCAGTAATGGATTGCTTAGTAAATGAGATTATGTGCCTTTTCATTAAAAAAAAGCATGACATGTGCTGCATGGAAGTGTCATATGTTCCTGCGTCATGTTACAATCACAAGTTTCAAATTTCACCTTCCATATAAAGACTACAGAATGATTGAACGAGTAATGTGTGTACAGTAGTGGAGGTAGATATTTTGAGTGAAAAAGCGGGTTGGCGTATGGGTGTGAAATGATGGTGCCTTTTTTTTATGCATTGTATATTTTATATATGTGATAAGTGAATGATTTATCCATGTTGTGTCTATGCGACAGGTTGGATATTGATGAAAGGGAACTTAATGTTGATTCAAATAATAATAGTAAACAATTCAAGTTTTTTCAATGTTAGCGTGTTCGAAAACTTTGGGCTAAATCTATATGTATCAATCCGTACTTAACCTTTCGCATGAGAGATACAGCATGTTGTTTATTTATTTATTTTTTGTATGTTTATAAAGGACTGCTTGTTAATTTTGTTGCAGAAGAAAATTAAGAGATTTAGTCTCTTTTTTTATTATATTTTTTTCCGGATGTTCATTGGGTTAATAAAACTATATTGTGCATTTTCACAACTATGCTAGGAAACTTACATCGGAATTTATTTAAATTCAATTGTGTGTGCTGAATGTATTTTAAAGTCGGTTGAGTGTCTATGCTAGTTTTGATATCGGAGTTCATGAAACCAACAGGTGACGATTTTAAAAATGATTATATTTTTGAACATGCTTTGTACCCAGTGAATTTCAGTATTAGCAACAAGCATGAGTAGTTTGAAGCAGAAATGGAACGCTTTCTTTCAAGCAGAACTAATTGTGATAAATAATTTTGTGTAAATCGGAACATTACTAACATCTGTTATACAAATGTACAGTTGAAGTAACAATTTTTTTTTGTTGTGAATGAATGGATTGCTTGTGTGGAAGAAAATAAATTAATTTGTAAAACAAGTTTTTATGTATAGTAATTGAAACTTTGAAATCTACATTGTAGGTGCAGTGTGTGTGAAAAGTGTATCTAAGATTACTGTAACTGCAGACGTGAAATCTGACTGAATCATTGAAATATCTTAGTGTGAGTAAGATGTGATCAGGGTTCTCCCACACCTGGAAATCTCAGGGAATTAAAAAAAAAAATCTTGGGAAAATGATCTAATTGGTCGATGAGTCCCAACGAAGCACATCTGAAGGACTAGAGTATTCTCCTGCATCAGGAGCATATATTCTAGGCTAGCAAGGCTATCTGCGAAGCCTGAAGTCTAGAGAATAAAATGCAGGAGAGAAATTGATCACAAATTGTATATAGAATTATTCATATCAATGAGATGATGATGGTGACTCTGGAGTTGGCTACCTGATTTCCTATGAGTTGGCAACCTGATTTCCTATTAGTTGGCAACCTGATTTCCTATTAGTTGGCAACCTGATTTCCTGCGAGTTGGCAACCAGATTTCCTGCGAGTTGGCAACCCGATTTCCTGCGAGTTGGCACCCTGATTTCCTATTAGTTGGCACCCTGATTTCCTATTAGTTGGCAACCTGATTTCCTGCGAGTTGGCAACCTGATTTCCTGCGAGTTGGCAACCTGATTTCCTGCGAGTTGGCAACCTGATTTCCTGCGAGTTGGCAACCTGATTTCCTGCGAGTTGGCAACCTGATTTCCTGCAAGTTGGCAACCTGATTTCCTGCGAGTTGGCAACCTGATTTCCTGCGAGTTGGCACCCTGATTTCCTGCGAGTTGGCACCCTGATTTCCTGCGAGTTGGCAAACTGATTTCCTGCGAGTTGGCAAACTGATTTCCTGCGAGTTGGCAACCCGATTTCCTGTGATAATTATCACTATGGCTCGGAAGTTGAGGAAAAATCCTTTTTTTTCCTAGTGTCCGAAGACGAGGCCCAACATAATATATGTTCATTTTGTGTCATTGTAGGCCAGAAAAGGGTGGGTTTTATTTGTCCTTTTTTGCCTTTTTCGGCGTTTTTTGGCTTATTGGCCCTTTTTTAAGGTCTTAACGGCTTTTTTTTGCAACTTCACCTTCTTTCGACTACATTTTTACTGCCCATTCTCAATTCAAATCATCATCCGATCATCACCTCTTAAACATCCTTTCTGTAGTAAAGAAATAAAAAGAAGAGAAATAAATATATTTGAACCGATCCCTGAAACGAGAGAAGCAGGTACGGTACAAGATCCTTTAACCCTAACTTGTCTGGAAGGTCGTGCTGTAAGTGGCAACTTTCTCTTGTTTTGAAGCTTTCAGTTTTTTTCGCACTGTTTTTTCCACACCACCAGAATTGTATTTTTTTATTCATTAAATATGTAATTAAAACTGAAGTTACTAATTAATTTGGATCACATTTATACGTCCTTTTTTTGATTTTTATAGGTCTTTTTTTTTGGCAATTTATAGGTCTTCAATTTCGGAGCCCTAATTATAACTAATAGACACTAATATTTACAACTTCAGTAACTTGCTTTACACAAGCTGCTTTCAATTTACAGGCTGTAGACATGTTTATTTTGCATTGCAGATTAATTACTATTGTGTTGAGAAACTTCTGTTTCTGAAAAGTGTATACAAAATAATATAATAGTTATTTTTTAGTGGTTTTTATTATTCCTGCTACGTGTCGTCCTGGTTTCCCAGAACTTGTTCAAGCGTACACCAAGATAAACACACACACAACCTTGCATGGTAGTGTCGGCCCCCGTGGTGGAGTAGTTAGCACATCGCACTACGATGCCAGGGATCCAAGGTTCGAATCCTGGCCTTAGTGTGGGTTTTTTGATTTTCATGTTTGTGAAATATGCGAGGTGCATTTTCCTACCCTGTTTTGTCACGAAGTCATGCGAAAAAGACACTTAAACACGAAATTTATAGTTTATTTACAAACTAGACACTTTCTGAAGTCAGAATTACCCTGCGAGTTATGCAATTCTTGGATAATTGATTAATTCTGCTGTAAATATTTGAGAAGCAAAAATGGACCCCTTTATACAGGAATAAACTTAATACTCTGGTAAATAAAATGTGCTATTAGAAGGGTTATGATTATTTTGTGTAGTAAGTGCATTTTTAATTCAAGTTTCACATTTTTTAAAACCAAAATATTTTATATACCGCTTTTTAACTGCTATAACAGTGAAATTTTATTTTATTTACCAGTTTTGAACCTGAAATTGACTGTTTTTGTACCAAAATTTTGGGTCTTTATTTACCAAAAATATGTCTTTGATCATCATTCATCCCCATTTTCGCAAATTAGCAAAAGTGGCAGAAAGCGAAGTAAAATAAACAATCAATCACATGGCAGTGTATAGTGATTAGCAATATAAGGTTGTGTTGCGTGTTTATCTTGGTGTAATCTTGAACAAGTTTAGGGAAACCAGGACGACACGTATCAGGAAAAATTTAAAACACTAAAATATATATATTACTGTATATTGTTTTGTATCTACAAAAACTGGTTGTGTGAACCTTAAGGCTCGACAGGACCATTGTCAGCCGTAAGGGTGATATTTTTTTAAAATTATCCTCCATTTGAAAAACCGCTGTAATATTTCAAATCGGAAAAGTGACCGCTTAGAATTGCTTCTAGAGCATTGATGTGAATTTTCCTGTAGTTTTCTTTCACTGTTGTCTAGATATTCTCCATAGTTTAATAGACTTATGTAATCGCGAAACTATTGATAATAGACTCTGCGGCAAGCGGCCCGGCATCTGCGCTTGTCTTTCCCAGTGAACGGGGTCCTCGACAGTCGCTAGAGTCGGTTATTAAAATTGCAGTTTCCATATTGTGTACTAACCTTAACTACAGAAGGTGTTGAAAATGATGTCCCTCTGCTGCAACACATTCCTGGCGTCTCTGAAGGAAATTGGCATTTACACGTGCAAGTTCGTCTACTGTAATTCTCCCGATTTCTCGTACTACTCTCTTTTTACTCACGGATGGTCTTTGTATACTTTATTTTTTAGGGCTTAAATTTAAGAATTTTAGCGGATCTAAATTCTGTGGTTTTTGAAACACCCGTTTCAGGTGAGAGGCGGCGGATAGATTTCCGAGGAGACTTTTATTCAGAACTGACCCTGTTACTCTAGACTTTTTTTACGAGGTTTAATATAGTGGTCCTATGTGGAACGGGAACACCAGGAAATTTCGTTGCAAAACGTCGTCGCACTTCTCCACAATTCCTCTTTCCGAAGTAACACTCGACAAGATAAATCCTTTGTTGTAATGTAAACTTTTGTGGTGCCATATTAAGCCACAATCTTCAACACACGGACACGACACGGCACAACTTCTGAGGGAGGATTATACTGGCGTCAGTCTCCAACGTCAACAGAAAGGGAAAGAGAGCGAAAGAAAACAGACTGTAGCGTGCGACTGTCGCGGACCCGTTCACCGGGAAAGACAAGCGCTGATGCCGGGCTGCTTGCCGCCGAGTCTCGTAGCGAATGTCAGGGAATGCTCTGTAGATATTATCAATAGTTTCGCGATTACGTATATTAAACTATGGAGAATATCTAGATAACAGTGAAAGAAAACTACACGAAAATTCACGTCAGTGCTCTAGAAGGAATTCTAAGTGTGTGTAATTTTTCATATTTTGGAATATCACAGCGGTTTTTCGAATGGAGAGGATAATTTTAAAAAAATCACCCTTACGGCTGCCGAAGGTAGCCTTAAGAACATAATTATATCTGAAAAGTGTGAAAATATTGCTCTATATGTAATGTTTGAAATTTTCTTTTGTTCAATGTAATACAGTTTGACAATTTGTTTAATTCCCACTAAAACCTGTAAGGTTAGTCCTTAATTATATACACAGAGATGTATTATTTTCTTGAATTAGTTTAAGAATCATAATGTGAACTGATACAAAACTTACTGATCCCATATTAAATTGCAGATGTTTCTTGCAGAACATGAATGATTCATGCCATGCACCTCTTCAATTAATGTATATAACTAAGTGTTTGCCTTTCATAAAGAATTGCATATTTACACAATTTCTTTTCAAAACCATATGATTTTTTTTATTTAAAAGAAAGCAAAATGGAATAATATTACACTAAATTACAGTCTATTTATAAATATAACAGATTGGCAAAATTATAAAATACCCACAGAGTACCAATTATGGAGGTGGCAGTTGTAAAATACAAATAGTATAGTGGAACCCAGATTTTACATTTTCCTGCATTATACATTCAGGCTTGA
The DNA here is from genome assembly GCF_977018435.1 of Lepisma saccharinum. Classification (NCBI taxonomy): domain Eukaryota; kingdom Metazoa; phylum Arthropoda; class Insecta; order Zygentoma; family Lepismatidae; genus Lepisma; species Lepisma saccharinum. Next base: position 4,231,625 of record NC_139258.1, read on the forward strand.
TGGTCCCAATATAGCAAAAAGTTATAAAAATTTCCCCGGTTTACAATTTTCCCACGTTTTTAGTTTTTTTTCAGTTTGGTCCCCTGAAGAACGTAAAATCAAGGTTTTACTGTATTGCACTCTGTAATGAGTACTCTGGGAAAATAAATGTGGGGTTTACGTGGGGAACCCTCTTGATGTAATAAGTGGGACTCTGAAGTTTAAGACCTAACGAAAATGTCAAAATATGATCTAAAAATAAATTTCGCTCTTAAAACGAAAGCTTGATTTGTTTCATAAATTACAAGAGTAGTTTGGTAATATGATAAAACCTGTTTGGTTTCAAAGGGGAGGGGGAGCAATTAAGTGCTAATGTACTTTTTTAAATTCATTTTTTATTTAAAGGTTACATAAAATACACATCGGTATGCTATACAGTAGGCAATCAGCATCTGAAAACATAGTTGTTGTTTTTTTGTACACAATAGATTTTTTGGTGGTTTTTATAACTATAAAACCACATATTAGTGATAATTAGGGCTTGGAAGTTGAAGACCTATAAATTGCCAAAAAAAAATACCTCTAAAAATATTTAAAAAAAGGGCCTAAAAACGGGGAAAAAAGGACTCGTAGATGTGATCCAAATTAATTAATAACTTCAGTTTTAACCTCGCCACCCCCTCCCTCTGCACGGCACCTTGAGATCTTTGCAGTCGTGTGCTGTCTGGTCGTATACAGCGTGCTGAAAGCTTCAAAACAAGAGAAAGTTGCCACTTACAGAGCGACCTTCCAGACAAGTTACAGTTAAAGGATCTTGTACCGTACCTGCTTCTCTCGTTTCAGGCATCGGTTCAAATATATTTATTTCTCTTCTTTTTATTTCTTTACTACAGAAAAGATGTTTGAGAGGTGATGAACTGATGATGATTCAAATTGAGAATGGGCAGTAAAAACGTAGTCGAAAGAAGGTGAAGTTGCAAAAAAAAAAAAAAGCCGTTAAGACCTAAAAAAAAAAGTCTAAAAAAGGACCAATAAGCCAAAAAACGCCGAAAAAGGACAAATAAAACCCACCCTTTTCTGGCCTACAATGACCCAAAATTAACATAATTATGTTGGGCCTCGTCTTCGGACACTAGGAAGAAAAATGATTTTTCCTCAACTTTCGAGCCCTAGTGATAATACTGGGAACCTGAAAGTAGACTTCATCCAAAGTATTTTGTTTGCTGAAGAAAAAATAATTTACTACAATTATTTATTGGGTCGATGCATAAGTTCATAGTATTTTTTTCACCGTGGCTAAAGTATTTTTATTTGATACTAATTTAAGATCAACAGAAACATAAAATTAATCAGTAATATATTTTCCTTCATTGTCTATGACAGTTTTTTAATTCAGTGCCTGATGAAATCTGCTGATTCAGGGTTAAAAGCGTTAAGCCAAGTTTAAAGAGCATTTTCGTCATGAAAGTAGCTTCCTTGAAGATTGAGAGCTGAAAAGGTAGCAATCCGAGGGTGCAAGATCAGGGTAGTAAGGAGGATGTGGAATAACTACCCAACCAAGCTCCTGCATAGCAGCTTTTGTCATGTTAGCGGAGTGTGGGTGTGCATCATCGTGTCGCAGCACTTGATGCTGTCTTCCTGGCCTACTCGCTGAGTTGGTTGTCTTCATTTAAAGCGTGTGGTGTCCTAAACCACACACATGGAATGCAAATGTCGCACAATGGTTGAATGGTCGCAGTTCATCCATCACATTTGCTAATTCTCGAGTCGACTGATGTGGATCCTCATGGATTAGAGTTTAAACTGTCTTTATTAAAGCCCGATGGTTTTCCTGAACGTGGACAATGGCTCAAGTCAAAAATGCCCTTTTTGTAATGACAAAACCATTTTCTCGCCCTGCTTTCCCCTATGTTAAACTCTTGACAAAAGAATATGTCGGAACTGTTTTTTTTCCCCATTGGACACTTATTCTTCTTTAGCCCATAAATAAGTCTTTCTTCAAATCTGTAAAATTAAATATGTATTTACACACAAGCACAACAATGCCACTACAATTGATGAACATTTAACGATAAACAAACTCCTAACACTGCAGTGTTGCCATATCAAACACAAACTCGACGAACTTATGCATTGACCCAATAACACATTGCCAAATATTTCAGTTAAAAATAATATTGTGCTGTTAATTTGACCATATTTTCAATTGGTGGTATAGTTAGGAAATTTAAATATGTAAGTTATGCCAGCGAATGCATTTAAAATTCATGAAACAACAAGGAAGAATCAATAAGAAACCTGAAAAATGATAAAATGCAACAAAAACAACCGAGAAACGACCTAAAAAAAGAGGAGGTCGGAAATTGCACAAAAATGCAAAATAAAAATATTTCCTGGTTCTAACTAACAGCTTTAGCATTGTCTTCAAGACCCAGGGAAAAAGATTAGTTTTCATCAACGTCCAGCCCTTGTAAGTTAGTTATAAAGAAGAAAATGTACATGAGAGACAAGAAAAATATAAGGCAGGTATGTTCATTGCTTAAGTGCAATCAGCAATCAACTTTCAATCACTGTTGTCTGACTTTTTTTTTGTGCACAGGAAAAATAAGGCAATGTTCATTATTAACACATTTGAGATGTATGTCGAGCATAGCCTGTATGTACTTGTATTCCAATTGTGAGTTACATAATGCGATTGTTACAACCCAGAAGTGTCCATGGTTGTACACGTGTAACCACCTCTTTTAAATTTCGACCATTAGATGAGTTTTCTTTGTTGCAGAATTTTACTTTTACTTGTGTCGAAATTTTTTGTGCTATCGTTTATATTCTTGAGAATAGCATTAAATATTTTTTCTGTACGGGGATTCCACTTCAGTTTTCACAGTAACGATTTCGAATCTGAAGAAGTTTTTGGGTTATTTTTCATTATTTATATATATTTTGATTAACTTTTATTTCAGTGTTTATATTTTTTTCTCAAAAAATTGTTAAATTTTATCTCATTTATAAATTTTTAATGTAACTTATACATAATGTGCAGAAAGAGGAAGTCTTGCAGATTTCAGATAGATTTTGTAAATAACAAACAGCAACATATTTACTATGATTTTCTGAAAAAACAACAAAAAAAACCACTATATTTCAGGACAGTCCTAAAAGTGGTAACTTTATTCAATTGCCTGTTTTGTTTAAAACAGTAACGTCGACACTTGGGTAGCAATCAGGAGGAGGGTTGGTGGGGTCATAACCCCCCCCCCCCCCCCAGGGCAAGTATTGCTAATATAAAAAGGGAGGTGAAAGGCAGGAAAAATGGCATAATAAGGAATGATGACTAAACTAAAGTACATATAACCCCCCCGTTTTGAAAATCCTGGGCACCCCACTGGTAGCAATCGATGTTCATTGTTGAGAATTATTCAAAATGCCTATGCGCACTCATATGTAAAGTGGGATGTATAATAAGCATTGCGAGATAAATTGTCTATTTCAATGTTCATTCACTAAGTTTTATGCAACACAATGTTCAACAACTCGTTGTGTATGTGGGGAAATTAACGAAAATAGTGGTGGATAACTTTAATTTATGTATCTCACAGTACAATGTAACTCTCCGAACTTGAGACCATTACATTTATCATCAGTAATTCATACTTCATAGCAAGTTTGTTCACTTCGTTTCTTAATAATTACATTCTTGCACACGTGAAGTTTTGTAAAAACATTAAATAAGATAATGTGGCCATACCTAGGGTGACCAGACGTCCTCTTTTATATGGACATGGCCTCCTTTTTAGGTGTCTGTCCAGCATCCGGGTGGATTTTTTAGAAATCCATAAATGTCATTTTTTTAGAAAAAGTATACCATCGACCGTAGCAAATGTTCTGTATAGAGAATGCTTCCACACACAATGATATTCATATCACTTGAGGCGCGTTAAATATTAGAGCAATGCTCACCTAGCGTCTGAGAGCTGAACATTATCACTTTCCCGACTGAGTCATTAGTAGGGGTGTGCAGGATCCAGAAAAGTCGGTAAAAAAAATTCCCTACTTCAGGAAATGATTTCCAGACCTTTCGGGATCCCGATCAGTTCAGAACTTCCAAATGGTCATTTTAGAAAGTGGTTAATTCTTGATGTTTTCTGCATTGTAAGTGTCTTGATACTGTTCAGAAAGGGGGGGGGGGGGGGGGGGAATGAAGTAAAATTCGCAATTTCCACTGCATCGGGAAATGTTTATCATTTCCCATTCCTTAAAATTCCCCAGCTTGATTGGGAAATTGCGAATTTTACCCATCCTGAATGTCGGGATTTAAAACAATTCCCCATCCCGACCAAAAAAAAGTTCTCTCCCGTACATCCCTAGTCATTAGTATGTATTATTCTAACTCGTTGCTTCGCAATCTGAGACTTGTGGAACACGTAATTTGAGCACTTCCTTTTTGATTGACTGAATCGTTTATTTTAATTCTTTTCTGCCACTTTTGGCTAATCGCGAAGATGAGGATGAGCGATGATATTATTTTGATGAAGGGATACACACAAAGACTACCCATGCCTAGGCTGAGATTCGAACCAAGGACCTCTGGCGTTGTGGTACAGTGTGCTAACCATTCCGCCACGGGGATCGGTCAGTTTATTTTAGTCATACATACGCGATACAGAAGCGCGCGGTGATTATTATTATTAAGTTGTTCAGACGAGTTGTCATTCTCATTAAGCTTGTTGCCATGCAGTGTGCGCATGCGCAGTGTTAGTTCGAGTTGAGTCATGAGACGACGTCATGTTGTATGCCTCTTCATATTAGTGTACATTTGTGAGGAACTCTTCATTATATTTAGTGTTATTTACATGCTTCATATTATTAAAGTTTAAGTAAGTCTACACAAACATGTGTCATTGTACCAGAGTGAATGAATACACGAGACAACACACCCAGGAACTAAGAAACTATTCATAAGTCATATTTACTTTTATGAAATAACGAAGCGAAAGTGTAAATTGAAGACAAAAATTGGTAAATAAACGCTGTAAGTGCCACAAGAATTCAAACACTGTTTTCCACGTTAAACTGTGAAATGTGCCATGCTTTATAATGTGGTAAACGTGAAAAGTTTAACTTAATGACCCCCGACACACACAATTGAAGACTAAAATTGGTAAACGCTGTAAGTGCCACAAGAATTCAAACACCGTTTTCCATGTTAAGCTGTGAAATGTGCCATGCCTTATAATGTGGTAAACGTGAAAAGTGGCTGGTAGCCCTCTAAGTAGTTCAAAGGGCGTGTAAAGAGCAGGGAGTCGTAACGTAACGAAATGGAACGGTATTTTCAATTACGGTTTCCGTTACGTTACAACCAGAAACAGAATAACTTTTTTCGTGAACAGAAACGTTACCTCAGGTATATGAACATTACGTTACAGGTGTGCATAACGGTACCGAACCATAACTGATCTCTAAAGGAGTAGGTCTTCACGTGACACTTTAACGTTACATCCATTGCCGGCACCCAGTAACGTTACAGGGTAAGAAAGAGGTTCGTCACGTATTGACTAGTAACTTTAGTGTGTGTGGAAAGTGATAGTAACGTTACAATTAACCAGTAACTTAATTGAGGTCACGGTTGTAAAAACGTTACACTCCTTTTCTCAAAGCAACAACGTTATTTATAGCTGGTATGATACAGACGTTCCGATGTGCAATACCGTGTCCGATGCCGTGTTCCGGAGAGAATAACATAGGTCTCTCGTATAATTGTGCTCGTTACTTTTGTAACGTTACAGTTCTTTTCCTCCACAAAAGTCTGTTTCGAAAAAGTGATACACATATCCGTTACGAATAGCAAATACCGTTATCGAAGGCGTTTTCGAAGAAGCCTCATAATTATGATCGGCAGCATACTAACATTACAGTACTTTGACCCCTTGAAAGTCACTAAGTTATAATACGTATTTTCGTTTTGGATGTCAGTGAAAAAATTAAATTGTAAAACAAAACGTTTGAAAACATCCGTAAACAAGATTCGGCGTGACAAAAGTTCTGGTTATTGGAATTTACTTATTAACTATGTATTTATCACAAATATATTTCTTTTCTGCATACTTAATCGCTTTATGTGAATTTGTTCTAATTTGATTATTTATGCAAGATGAATTTTAACATGTACGTTCACTTTATAAGATAGCAAAGCAAACGTTTGTTGAGGGAAAACGTTTATATCTATCTATCTCATCTCTCTCTCTCTCTCTCTCTCTCTCTCTCTCTCTCTGTCTCTCTCTCTCTGTTTACATGTGTTACATCATTTTTTTAAAAAAAAAATACAGTTGTTTGGCGATGAGAATGATTCGTGCTTAGATTAAGTTGCTGAAGGACGAAACATAAAGGACCAACCATGGTCGAGCCAAAAAATCATCCGTGCCAATCGTTCGTCCACCTAAGCGAGAGGCAAGCTTTCTCCTATCGGAAGACCAAAAATAATTGCTTGTTGCGCGACCTTGAGAAGGCGAACCGAACTGATAGCAGCAGCACCACGCAAAATCGGAAAATCTGAATCCTGAAACTTTGTACACGTGACTTTCGATCACGAAGCATCCGAGTAGACAACGCCTTGGGGCGATATGAAAGGCACTTTTGGCAAGTAGAAAATGCGTAGAAACGAAATGTTGGATGGAATTGTTGTACGAAACAAACGAAACCGCGTTTGTGCAACTGGTCTGTAGCTAGACAGGGCCATTGGACTCTCAAGAAGGCAAGAATTGTATGGAAAGTGATTCTTAAAACTAAGCGAATAAAATGACAGTATATTTTATCATTTACAAGGGCCCTCATCCGCTTACAATTTTGAAAATTACTTTCAGTAATTCTTGTCTTCTTGGACAGGAGGTGCATTAAACTTTTTGGTGTAGAAACAGACAGAATGCCCGCCTACCTACCACGTTCGAAAGAAGGTCATAGACAGACAAGAAAGTAATTTTCAAGAACGCAAGAACGGCAGTCGACATGGATATTGAGCAACGTGTGACTGAGAAATACAATCGGAACAAAGGACAAGATTATTCAAGAAACAGTAATTTTATAAAACTTCCTATAATTAACTCAAACTCAGTTCATCCTTTTATCCTCTTTTGTTTGTTATACTTTTGTATTATTCATGTTTTATATCGCTTTTCTGCCACTTGTAGATAATCGCGACTATGAAGATGAATGATGATCATATTAAATCTATGAAGGGATGTTATAAAAAAAAACAGCCATGCCCAGATGTCTACTCGAACTTGAAATGTTTGGTACGTACCGAGTGTATGAATGGATTACTAAACGACTTCGGCCTTCGAGGCTACGGTTTCAGTTGCAACATGCAGTATAATTACGTTTCTACTACTCTGAATTGACCAAAGCATGTGGTATGTATCCTTCATTTTACTTAAAAAGCCCCCTTTATACATGAGATACTACAAATAGTTTCAGGCATACCCTTGAATTCTGATTGCCTGGCACTTTTTTTTTTAACTAAGTAATGAAGTGACGTTTATATTCATATTAGGCCTACGACTAGCTCGAACTAAAAACTCTTGTGAAATACTGTGTATATGTTATCCTTGTGAAGTGAGGAACTTCATATTTTGCTAAGAAAATATGTATGAAAAATTATATTTGTAGCTACTACTTGAAGAATTCAAATTATTATTATGATGGAATTTCAACTTACGTACAATCTGCATATAATGTGTTATCGGAGAGGAGTTTTTGTCTCGCAGTCAATTTATTTTTAGTTGAGGAACTCGAGAGTAAGCTGGAAATATATAATGACCCACGTTGTGGTGTGCTGTTCGATTAATCAGAATTGGAGTGAGAGAAATCTGTAGTTAAGTTCATTCAACACGTCAATTTGTAACTGTGAATGCAAGTTTTCTTTGATTTAGCAGGAAATCAGTCTGCTATTGTTGTAAGTAATAAATGGAAATATATATATTTTCTGCTCGAGTAGGAATCCGCAGCCGTTATCCAATCAATCAGTTTCTCTGTGTGAAACTTCTGTCTAGGAAAGCTACATACAATTTGCTTTTAATAACAGCAGCTTCAAAATAACATATCCATTCTTGTCATGCCAAGTAATGTTTGATTTTGATTTGTTATATTTAAATCTGGTTTTATGCCAGTTTTGGCTAATCGCGAAGACGAGGATGGGTGATGAAATGGCAAAATTGATGAAAGGACATCACAAAGAAAATAATGCACAGGCTGTGATCCTAACTCGGAACCTGTGGCGTCGTATTGCACTGTGCTAACCACTCCGCCACGGAGCTCTGCAAAATAATGTTTGACCATACATTGTTCATGAAATAAAAACATAACATATACAGTGGCTCACATTAGTAATCAAATACGTAGCATCTTGCTGCATTCCTTCACAATATTTGAAAATTAACAACATGTACATAAATATAAACGATGGTGAAATATTTATACGCATTTCTTAAAGTTATATGTAACTTTTTTTAAAAAAATTTGGGTGCGTCAGCACTTAGGCTATTTTGCACCCGCCACGTTATACGGGGTGCAGCCCCTTACCATAACAAATAACATAACTGTAATGTCGCATAACTGAAATATTAAAATATTCTGACTTAGGTTAAAAGCTGAGGCTGTAAAGAGGCACTCAGCGCATATGACAGAAAGCAGGAGAACACACAGAATTATACTGGCCATAGGGCCAGTCGCCAGAGTCTCGTTAGTCTGGAAAGAGCAGTCCAGGGCGTACTACGTGGAATGAAGTTGAGGATTGGATGTAATACGTGGAAGGTCACCCCTTACACCCCTGTTACGTTTAAATATTTGAAAATAGTTATTTATGTTTGGGTGTGAAAAAAGAGATCACTTTAATATTCAGACAAATCGTGAAAGCCTTCTGTTTCTGTTAAGCTACGTTTCCATTCTGACAAGTTCCAGACCCATGACGCGCAACATGTGCAGGCGCATGTTGCGCGTCATTCAGTGCACTGTTTCCAATTCAAAACTACTTCTGCAAAATACGCCTACAACAGCACCGGAGTGCAGGACTTGAGTGTAGCGTTGTTCCATTGTGCTTTAGAGTAGTCAGTGTTTCTTCTCTTGTATTGTAATAATTTGGTAGTGATTTAACTTGTGTAAAGATGAACAATACAACTATGGCGGGTTTTGTGGTTATGGCAGGCGCGTACCATGAACTTGTAAAAATAAGAGGCGAAAACGACCTAGATGGTGGATTAGAAGTTTTCTAGCGAAAAGAAATTCGGAAGGAGCATATAACTCGTTGATGAGAGACTTACGTCTTCAAAGTGGATACGAAAACTTTGTAAGAATGACTGTAAGTGATTTTGCATTGTTATTAAATCTTGTTGGACCACAGATTGTAGTCGCGTCGTCTGTTTCTACTCTAGTGCGCATGCCCCAGGAACTTGCTGCAGGCTGTTTCCATTGTCCGCGGCGCATGTTGTGCGTCTTAATTGTTGGGGCAATTTTGTCCCCGGCACTTGCGCCGCGGCATGTTGCAGACAATTTCCATTTCAACAAATGCTTGGCACATGCAGCGTCGCATGCCGCGCGTCATGTTGCGCGGCAAATTTGTGGTAATAGAAACGAGGCTTTACATCGTTTTTTTTTACTGGTCAACTACAGTGCGGGGAAGGAACAATTGATGCTACTTCCTGACTACATTTGTTACCAGTAGCTGCATTGCTCCCTGACTGAAGTACGAGAAAAATGGGTAACAAAAACAAAAATACAACATTTGACGAATGGCAGCTATTTATTTTTACCGTACCTAACCAAAGGGTACAGGGAAATTGAAAATGTTAAGTAGTATATGTAAGCGTACCGTGGGTGATGCAATAAAACGTAATGACAAGCAAAATGAGGTAGATTCCGTATCTCAGAAAATTCAACCAAGAGAAATAGGAGACTGAAATGAAGGAGCTTCAGTATAAAAAATCAAGACCCTTTCCTCATCCCGACCCCCTTTCCAAACCAAGAGCTCCGAAAGCAGCTGTGCAACTTGGAGTAGGCATTGGGACTGCTGTACGGTTCAGTAGCGTTTCGTCCGAAAGCGAAATTTCTAGAAAAATGCTACAGTTCGTCTGCGACGGTTTAATGAGTTGCGTTTTGTTCGATCCTGGCTGATGATGAGTCACACCTTGACTAACCACTGGCAGCGATGGAATTGGTGACTAGTATACCTCGGTTTACAACTTTTAAAACTACATTGCATAGACAGCGGAGTGCAGACTCAAGACAAATTGTCGAGAGAGAGGTCCCGGGTTCGATACCCGGTGGACGCACAAGTGGTTCGGATCCCACTTTAAACTGTAGGTCCAATCCCTATTAGCCTTAATGTGCATAAAGTGGACTTAAAACAACAAATCAAATCAAAACAAATCGTCGAGAGGAAGTGAACTTGGATCTAGAAATTTTAGTCATGGCTGATGGCAACACTTTCTTACTATCTGTCAACTACGAAGGTGAGATTTGCAATTTCCAGAGGGAAAGAAATATTAAAACAAAAAAATATATATTTTCTTCGATGGAGCATTTAAGAGTGTTAGCAAGAGTTTGCTTCATTAAACACTATTAGGATGGTAGCCCTCGGACGAAACGCTACTTGGTCAGGTAACCGTAAGTTGCCTGTTCCTGGAATTCGGACGCGAAACGCTGCGCCAGGTGCTGTACACCTGGCGGTTCAGAAAGCGAAGATGAGCATGAGCGACGAATGCTGAAACTGACGAAGGGACACTCACAGAGAACACTCATGTGCAGATCGGGATTCGAAACCGGGACCCCTGGCGTCGTAGTGCGCTGTGCTAACCACTCTGCCACGTAATATTTTTTATTTACTCATTTATAGCTACTTCCTTTTAAACTAACTAACTAACTCTCTAGCTTTCTTAAACCCGAAGGTTCATAGCTGCAGCAACACAGGCCTTCCATCTGTCCCTATATTGAGCAAGATCTATATACTCTTTTCCATCCCTACCGATTTCCTTTAGGTCCATGTCAACGTTGTCCCTCCATCTTCGTCTTGGCCTTCCTACAGGTCTCCTACCATCAGGTTTCCCAACAAGAATCCTGTAAACTCCTCTTTCCTCTCCCATTCGTGCCACATGGCCTGCCCACCTAAGTCTTCTTGATTTAATTATTCTAATAACATCTGGACATGAATACAAATTATGTAGTTCTAAATTATGTAACCTTCTCCACTCACCTGTCTCCTCATCCCTTTTAGGTCCAAATATTTTCCTAAGAACCTTATTTTCAAATACTCTCAATTTATGTTCCTCTTTCAATGTAAGGGACCAAGTTTCACACCCATTTAATACGAGCACTACATACAAAATTACTGTTTTGTATATTTTAACTTTTAGTTTCTTAGTTATTAAACTAGAAGACAAAAGTTTATGAAGAGAGAAGTAACTTGCATTTCCTGAATTAAGCCTACTCTTTATTTCCTCTTTAATATAATTTTCATTGGTTAATATTACTCCTAAGTATTTGAATTTGGAAACTGGTTCAAACGAGTTGTTATCAATAATTATATTTTGATTATTACCTAACACTTGGTTTCGGCCTGTAAGCATATATTTAGTTTTATCTTTGTTAACTTCCAAACCTATGTCTTTAGCAGTTTTGAAAAGTATTTTAGCATTATTCTTAATTGTATTTATATCATCCCCTAATAAGTCTACATCATCTGCATATGCTAACAACTGAGTCACACCATTTAATTTTAGTCCTTCGTTAGTTTCTGTTACCTTCCTGACAGCATATTCTAAGGCAAAATTAAAGAGAAATGGATATAATGCATCTCCTTGTTTTAACCCATCATGAATTGTAAATTTGTCAGACACATAAATACCCACACGAATTTTACTTTCTGTTTCACTGGTGCATACTTGTATCATATTAACAAGCTTCTTAGGTATTCCAAATTCGACTAATATATTATATAATTTATCTCTTTTGACCGAATCATATGCTTTTTTGAAATCAATGAATACCTGATGGACATTTTGATTATATTCCCACTTTATTCAAGTGACTTCCTTTTACCTACGCTAAAAAAAGAAATTTTAAAAAATGAATATTAGTCTTTTTTTCAACATGTCCATTGAGAATGTAAATGATCTGTCCCTTTTTTATTTTGTCAGGAAACCTTTAAAGTTTGACATTATAGTTCTTGGACTTTTGTCGCCATTGCACTGAAAGTTTACATCATTGCAAAGGTTGATATATCTATCTACCAGATAGAACACTGGAATTGAATGAGATTAGGTAGTTGTTCTGTAATGGAGATAACACAATTCCATTATAACTTTGTCATTCGGTAAAATAATCGATTACTTTGATTTCACTATTATTCAAAATGTATCTATCTGTTAAAAGCAAAAGTAAGAACCGAAGTCCACCATACCAGCAACACTACTACTTCTAAGCAGCTCCCACAATTGACTGAGGTTAGAATGAAAGTTTGTCTTGTTTTAACCTTTTGACGCCCAAGACCTTTTTCACAAGTAAGCCTCTGGGTACCGAGCCGATTTTGAGCAAAATGCAGAGTTTCAATTAAATAAGTGTAGATCGGAAGCTAATTGTCCTAGAGAGATGAGTGATATACCGTTGTACGCGGAATGAACCAGAGATTCAGACTATATGAAATTTTTGCAAATATGTGGCGAGGGGGAGGGGGCTAACTCTCAAAATTCCAAAATTTCGGGATAAAAATTGTGTTCCCCCACCCTCCCCTCAAGCATGTTCATGCAATAATTAACATATATTATTATAGCTAAAATGCAATTGCGCGATATATATAATTTTTGGTTGACTTTCCTTTTCCAGGTGGTTCGTGCCCTTGCCTTTTTTTCGGACATTCATGCAAAGGTTCTATTTTTATTTCGCGTCTACCACTTTCGGTTAATCGCGATGATAAAGGATGTGATAGGTGATGGAAGTGGTATAAAGACAAATGACCCATCCATATTTTCTAATCCGACATTAGACTTCGCAGTGTATTACGCTAACTAATTTGCCACGGGATCGGCTTCTTCGTGTTTGTCTACTCATCAAATGATTGATTAGTTATTCAAACTATATAGGTAGGAAAGCTATATAACATAACGAAACAGAAAAAAAATCCACTTGACGTCTTCTAGTACTATCATCAGCCTACAATTTCATGCTCTCAAATCCACACAGAAAACTTCTTGTGGCATTAGTTTTACGGAATGGCCTTGGGGAATAAAGATCGCCCATTTCCTGGTTCAGCTCGAAACAATCAGGTGCCTTATCGAAGCTGCTGTTGAGCACGCAGGGTTTCTAACCTACTTCGCCGTAATTCAGTTGTTGTATGTATTGTAGAGCCAACCGCAGATTAAATAGGAGGAAAAATACTTTTTCCGACGGAAAATAAGTTGGCAATGCTACGAACACTGAGGCATTCTTGATAAGACGCCTGAGGAGGGTCGAGAAAACTTTCCTGAAAAAGCGCAACCCCAGTATCGAAGGTCATGCTACACGTGGATTGGCAACTTTCGGGAGCATGCTGTCTGTCTACACAATTCTACCCAAATACCTGTTTGAAAATGAATCTTCTGCTCGCATTTTATTTTTCAAATGTAGTTCTGACATTGTAGTCATTTTGCAATTATTTTTATTTGTTCTTATTTTGCTTTGCTTTTGTCACTTTTATAATTAATCGAAACTATGAAGATGGATGATAAATAGATGAAATTGATGAAGAGACACCTAAAAAAGATATTTACAGACCAGGACTCGAACCCGGGACCTAAAGTGGATAGGTTGGGGGGGGGGGAGACCGTCAATAACTCCCGGTCACGAACTGGCTTATAATGTTTGTAATTTCTCAGGAGTATTTTTTGTTCTGTTCATGCATAATGCCTGCTTTCGGAAACTTAATTTATAAGTGACACACTTCGTTCGGTGGGGACAAGCCACGAATTGTTTGAGAGGAGGGACAAATCTCATTCATATACTAGATACAATCATGGACTATACTTGAAATGGCCTCCCCGATGGCGCAGTGGTTGCGTCGTCGCCTAGTAATCAAGGGGTCCCGGGTTCGATACCCGGTGGAGGCACAAGTGGTTCGGATTCCACTTCAAACTGAAGGTTCAGTCCCGATTGGCCTTACTGTGCATAAAGTGGACTCAAAACATCAAATCAATCAATCATATACTTGAAAAATGACGTGCTAAACACTACTTTCGGAGATCAGATGGACATGGCAATTTTGATATACAAGATGCACTTTTTCTACTTAGATTGTTTATGTCCAAATTGTATCCTAATAGATAATCTCGCAACAACGCAAAATGTTTAAATTGACTCGAATTCACAATGACTCATATACAGTGTGTTTATAAATGAACGGTGCGGCTTCAAAAATTAATAATAAATCTATTTATTACCTTACACGGACAAAACTTACACCGTAATCAGCAGCAACTGTCCAAGTTTATATAACTTTTTTTAAAATTGGTATAAAGATAGAAATCGAGAGGGGGCAATTGCCCCTCTGTGCCCCCTTGCAGGTGCTCTTGCCGTCTGGAAGAAATAGTGCACGAAAGACGTGAAAACTAAATCCATCTTGAGTATCCTTTTGTCTTGCTACTCTTAGATTCTGCAACCTTTCTTTCTATAGTCCAATGTTTGCCTTCCTTACCTCCTAGAATTGATTTCTGTACAAGTTTGAGGGCTAATCTACCCTGCCCCCTGTGGTTGTGCCACAACACCTTCTTCCGCCGTTGTTCCTTTGTGAACTTTCATCGGCTTCAAAATACTTCATTTTCTTCAAGAGCATAATATCGTTTAATAACCGGCGATATGATTCCTCTACCCTAAATTTCTGGAATAAAGTATAATAATATAAGGGCATGGAAATCTGGAAGGGGGGCGAGGATGGCCACCTCTCCCCTTTAGAAAACGAATGTCAGCTAAAAGTATATATTTCACACGTATAATTTGATTTGTCATACTAATTTACATTAATTATTATAATGGGGATGCAGGAATGCGATAATTTCGAATTCAAGTGGTGTTTCTTGAGGGGGCAACACTATTATCGGGTTAATATGCAATTGCATATGGCATATTTCTCTGATGTCCATGACGAGGGGGGCATTTTACCCCTCCCCTTGCACCCCGTGCGCACGCCTATTGCTACTCCTTTCTACACTAGTTGGAAGCTTTATTCAGTTTCGAGCCAAAAATGTAATTTAATATCAAATCAGGGTTGTTAAACGTCCACGAACCCATAAATTCTAATGGGTTCTATTGGGTTCCGCAACAAGACTGGAAACTTTTTTATCGCACAGTTTAAATTCGGTCCAAGTTGCGTATTCTTTCATTTCAATATGGAACTTAGACCGTCTTTTAAATTGATCCGGAAAGAAGGTCCCTTTGCCGTATTTCAATTGATCAGGAGAAAAGGTCCCTGGAACGATCTGAAATACATAAAAAGGCTCTTTACGGTCCAGATCCATTTATGCTTGCTAATATTCCCTGCTGAACCGGAATTGAATTGATTTAAAATTCCTGACCCTTTAACAACCCTGGTTGAAATTCATTTGTTTACAAACAACCATATTTTTCACGGTTATTTCACATTAATCCCATACGATATACTGAGTTATTTTTCGCAATGTTCCAATGAAAGGTAAGAGATTTTGGCTATTCCTTTTTCTTCCGTGATGTTAAATAGATTATATTCGTCACGCGCCTATAACGTTACTAGCTAACATTTGTGAATTGTTCTTTCCTTGTAACGTTAACATCTACCATACTGAATTTATTTACGTTCCTTATGTAGATGGTATGTACCCAACTGCATTTTGTTCCGTTCCGCTACAGTGGTTTACATTTTGTTACATTCCTATGTAACGTTAATTAACCATATTGCCTTTCACTTCATTCCGTTACGGAGGATTGCATTCATTACGTTCCTATGTATACCGTTATTTACTACCATGTTGCATTTCGTTACGTTTTTTTGTAACGCTAGTATATACCATATTGCATTTCGTTACTACGTTCCTTGTAACTTGTAACGGTAGTATATACCATATTGCATATTACGTTATGTTCCAATGTGCTCATTTCGTTCCGTTCCTTTATAACGTTAATATCTACCACAATACATTTTGTTACGTTCCTTGTAACGTCAGTCTATAACATATTGCATTTCGTTACGTTACATGGGTACCAGCAGTGGAACCATACTTTTCCTCCTACAAAATGGAACGTACCGTGTAACGCAAATTGGGTACGTTACGACTCCCTGGTAAAGAGGGCTGATGTGCGGAACGATGCGATTTCCCAACACTTTCGCTTTTGGCACTTACAACATTTGCCACTTTTAGTCCTTAATTTACCTTCATTTAATACTATTAAACTTTTGAAAAATGAACTTGGTTCACAAAGCACCCCCTGATAACCCGTTAGCCCCCCCCCCCGGAGGTCGGTTCTAGCTACGGGCCTCGTTGTAACCCCCCCTCCTTTTCGCCCAGTATTCCTAAAAAAAAAAAAAAAGGTCAAAGGTAGAAAAATATGACAAAATGTGGGCTAACTACCAAGAAAAAGTATACATAACCCCTCCCTTTCCAATATCCTGGGCACGCCACTGTTTGCAACTATACATACCTAAGTAGGCAGCGATTAAATAAATGCTAAGGAAAAAGGGAGAAAAAGTAGAATTTTGTATTTGTTACTTTGTTAAACACCCTGTAATAACTATAATTTAATTGTTGCTATTTATTTATTATGAATAATAGCTTATAAATTATAACCATTAAGATTTCTGTACAGAATTTCGATGCAAATATTGGTTTGATGCACATGAAAGTATAAAAGAAGAGAACTTAATTGAACTCCGTGCAAGTTTAAATGATTGCAAAATTAATGACATTCAAAGTATTTTCGAGTTCAAAATGTACAATCAACGGCAAAGATGATGATAGGCAAATTGTCCATCCCTAATCGTTCATATTCTGTGGGTGTGAAGCAGATAGTGGTGTTTGGCTATTTGCGTTCTTTCACATCTTCATTACCATTGTTGTAAAAAAAAAATGAGAATTAAAATGATAGACAAATCGGCTACTATTAATTTTGCTGTTGAGTGTACGAGAATTGAAAGCTATGAATACGAAATATCGACACAATGAATGTAGAATGGGTAACGTGGGCTTAGGGTGAAATATATGTAATCTTGATAAATTGTAGAACTTGGAAAATGGTCAAAGTAATTATGAAAATTACTGGTACGAAATAGTGTAAATACGAGGAATATCTAGGCTAAACTTACTGAATCGCGTATGGAGAAACTGGTAAATCAAACGGTAAAGATGATTATTGGCAAATTGCCCATCACCATTTTCATTTTATAAAATTCAATATCCTGTGTTAATTTAGAGAAAGATAAGAAAAGCCGATGGAAATGTTGTGATGGACAATTCTCCTGCTATTACTTTTGCTGTTTGGTGCACATAATCAAATCCACAGCCACAACCTGGTAGAGTCTTCTTCTTCTTCTTCTTCATGCCCCTCACCGCTTGTATGGTAGCAGTCTTGGGCAACGGTCTGAAAACATTGAGGGCTGGAAATTCGCGCACTAGTATAAACAGCACAATATTTTGTTCCACTTCACTTCACTGTCACTATAACACTGCAATGATGAGGGATGATATCAAAAGCGAAGTTCACACTGTCGAGCAAATCCATAAAGAATCCACATAGTAGAGGGGGAAGGTGATGAAAGTAAAGAGGGCAAGGAGAGAGGAAAAGGAACCTTTTTTCGAAGGAGTCTGTTAAAGAGTGCCTGACGTTGTGTATTCCATAGCGGGCATTGAAAAAATAAATGAGTGGGGGTTTGTTTATGTTCTCCACAGGTACAATTGGGAGAGGGAGTTTGGTGAATTCTTGCCAGATGATCGTTTGTGGTCACGTGTCCCGTTCTAAGGCGTAGGATACAAGTGATCACTTCACGAGGCATTTTTAGGTGATGAAACCAGGGTCGAATAGGGAATTTATCGATGAACCATTTATAAGTAGTGGTTTGTGCCACTGCGGCATGAACCCAATTTTCCCACTGGGAATGAATTTTTTTTTTGACCCGAGGTAAAAGATCAGTATAGGCAAGTCGGATAGGAGAGGGGGAAGGAACGTCCGCAGCTGTTTTGGCATAAAGATCCACTAGGTCTTGATAAGGATTAAGATTGCTATGCGCTTTGACATAAGTGAACTGTACTCGTTGGTCGTTGTGGTGGAGGTGAAAGTACTCCTGTAAAATTAAGGTGGGAAAGAGTTGCAAACGATAAGCTGCCTTACCACAACGAGCGATCGTAAATAATACACTGAGGGCATCTGTGAGAATTAAAGTTTGCGTGTAGTGTGCTTCACGAGCGTGGAGCAAAGCCTGATAAATGGCATAGCACTCTGCCGAGTAAATAGACGCTTCTGACGAGTGCCACACACGTAAATTTGCCGTTGCGTAGAAACGAATTTTCGTTTCGTCTCCCTCTCTCTTAGCATCATGTGTTCTACCCTGCTCGAAAACCTTCGCTATTGTTGCCATATTGTCATTCCATTCCTGGACACACTCGCGCAAACATCATTGAAAACAATTGAATAGCGCTCCAGCTCGCGGTTCCCACCGTTCGGCAGGGACGGCAATGTGGCAATATAGCACGGCGTAGTGGTTGCTTCTTTTATGCAGTGCATGTTCATTGGCTAGCTAGTAACTAGTGTTGCCAACTGTAATAATGAAGCACTATTTCTGTCACGGAAGGGGAAAGGCAGGTAAAGTGGCGGTGAGTTTTGTTGGATTGGAAGCACCATATTTTTATTTTATACTAAGTATTTGACCGGTTTGACGTTGTGTGCGTGTATTGCGTGTGTGTATGTAAAAGTGTGTGTTTGCTAATGAACGTTAAATTCCATAATGCCTCCAGTTCTGTCGAAGTTGAAATCAAAAACCTTGCATAGCCAAGCTCGGGAAATTCTAAGCAACGTGCACGCGTTCATGAAGGAGGAAGCCAGTCATGGTGTTAGCATCCCAATAAAGCATTTTGGCAAGAGAGCAGCGGCTGCGACTGGAGTTCCTGAAAGAACAATCAGGGCTATCATGAACGAAAGACAATCTCTTGAGATGTCAGAAGGCCCCTCCACATCATTCCACACTCCCGGGAAAGAACGACAAAGACCAGATACCAAATCGTCAGTGGACGCTTTCGATGAAAACGTTATTTTCCGTTGCTGCGTAATGACCGGGGGGGGGGGTCGAAATAGAGTGGCATCTGCCGCCACCTCCCAGGGAGGCAAAATGACTAGCGCCGGCCCTGGTTCATAACAAAAGAAAAAGCCGCGCAGCTTATCGTCTAGTGGCAGTATATGTACTTGTTATTGTTGTGGAAGCCGGCATCCTTTGTAAATGTACAACAAAGGCAACCGACTGTCGCCGATCTCAGAGAGGAAATAATAATACTGCTTCAGGAGGAGTGTTATGGTGCAATTGTAGCGGTTTAACACGTTGGCATGTTATTATCTGCCGTTGCAGTTCCATACCAGTGTATACGGGTTTTGGGAGTGAAAAGTTAGAACGCCACCAGTGCATTAATGCAATGAAAAATAATATATATATTTTTTTATTTTGTTTGAAATCACTCAAATAAGGAATCGTATGAAGAAGTCTTCTTTGCAGCATTTTTGGTAATTTTACTTATGTGTTAGTTCATATTTTGCGAATTTTTAGTCCATATGTATGTAGCTACATACAAAGCCACTTGTTAGTACATATTAATCCTAGTCCTGGTATAATGCATGACGTTTAAAACTCAACGTTAGATAGACCTGAATTCTCTAATTTTATTGTTGTACGTAACAGCTGTGCATCGGCGCACTGCAGCGATTTTTCTATCTGCTCCATTAGCAACACTGCTTCTTTAGTTGTTTCGCGCATCGCACGGCAGAAATATCTGCGCTGGACTCTTAAAATACTCACTCGTTCGCGTCGAGAGAACCATATATTTTTCTATTATTAAGTAGTATTATGTTAAATTTATTGCGCTACACAGTTTTTGAAAGTTGCGAGATCAACTATGGTTTGTATGGCGCGATAGCCCTTATGTACAGTGGGATCCATGAGTATTACAGTGCAAATTGTCCATAACTACTTTCATTAATTTTTTCTCTTACATTCTGTGCCTTTTTAAGTGTTGAATTTTTATGTATGCTGGTTCAGAAGTTGTCAACAGCTTGTTTTGAGTTTTCTTTTAATTCTTGAAGCTCTTATTGGATTAAATAAGATGTACGAACATGGTGATGGACAATTTGCACGGTAATACTCATGGATCCCACTGTACAGTATGAGTATTACCGTGCAAATTGTCCATGGCTATTTTCATTAATTTTTCTCTTACATCCTGTGTGTTTTTAAGGGATGGATTTTTATGTCTGCTGGTGCAGAAGTTGTCAACAGCTTATTTTGAGTTTTCTTTTAATTCTTCAAGCTTTTACTGGGTCAAATAAAGTGCACGAACATGGTGATGGACAATTTGCACGGTCATACTCATGAATCCCACTGTTCTTACGCTACGATGTTCAAGTGTTTATCTAGCAGTGTGTAAAGAATTTGATTTTTTTTTTATTTGATTTAGTTTATTTTACTTCGCGTTTTGTGCCTCTTGGCTAATTTGCGAAGATGGGGATGAGTGATGAAATGATGAAATTGATGAATGGACTTTCACAAACAACCAAGCCCGACCGGGATTCGAACCCGGGACCCTTCAGTGTGTAAAGAAGAGTAAGGGAAACGTTACTGATTTTATTCTCTGAGAGCAAAGCATTGTTCAAATTGTCCAATACCACAGGAAACATTAGTTGGAAAAGAAGAAAAAAATATAAAGAGCATGCGCAGGATGATTGGCGAAGAAAATGAATCGAACACTTTTGTACAGCAAATAAAACACATGGTTGGAATATAATACAAATGAACACGCGGGCCTCCCCGTTTGGCGCAGTGGTATCGTCGTTGCCTTGTAATCAAGGGGTCCCGGTTTCGATACCCGGTGAAGGCACATGGCACAGTGGTTCGGATTCTACTTTAAACTGTAGGTCCAGTCACGATTAGCCTTACTGTGCATAAAGTGGCCTTAAAAAACAAACTCAATCAATCAATCAAATGAACATTCATGTTAATGTAATGATATTGCTTGGTCTAGTGCGTGGGAGAAGAAACCACATATGGCGATAGTATGAACCTGTGTGTGTTATTTTATTATCATTAAGAGTCTGTGCGTTCCTTTTTTACCAATAATTGAGGCATTGTTCTCTATCTTTTCCCTCTCCCCCATTTGTTTACGAGTACATCTGCTCGCAGAAAATGTCATTTTTCGAACAATTGAAACCAAACGATTGTTTGACATTTACCAGTTATAACGTGGTTAAGTGTCATTCTGTTTTTTAACTGTATTAGTAGTGCAATGGAATAAGGTAGATAAGTACATGGAAATCAAATTTTTTTTTTTACTTAAAATAGTGTTTATAAGAAAATGTTGCTCATCACAGTGTTATCTACCACTGAATTATACATACGCTATTGAATACGTTCCGACAAGACGACTGTGCTGTTCAAGTATGAGAAAAAGTGAAGAAATGAGAAGATGTCAGCATGGCTTGGTGGCTAGCGTTGCTGCTCCGTATTCGACAGGTCGATGGATCGAATCCCCGTTACTGCAAATCCTTTTTTTCCAAGACTTGGTGTTACAACCAATGTTCAAGTCCAATTATTTCTCTCTAAAATCCATCGTGTCGTTGAAGTATCAGAAAAAGTACAGAAATCAGAAGGTAGCAACATGGCTTGGTAGATAGCGTAGCTGCTCCACGTTCCAAAGGACGATGGATCGAATGCCCGCTACTGCAAATCCTTTTTCCAAGACTTGGTGTTACAACCAATGTTCAAGTCCTATTATTTCTCTCCAAAATCCATTGTGTCGTTGAAGTATCAGAAAAAGTACAGAAATCAGAAGGTAGCAACATGGCTTGGTGGATGGCGTAGCTGCTCCATGTTCCAAAGGTGGATGGATCGAATCCCCGCTATTGCAAATCCTTTTTCCAAGACACACGGTGTTACAACCAATGTTCAAGTCCTATTATTTCTCTCCAAAATCCATTGTGTCGTTGAAGTATCAGAAAAAGTACAGAAATAAGAAGGTAGCAACATGGCTTGGTGAATGGCGTAGCTGCTTCATGTTTCAAAGGTCGATGGATCGAATCCCCGCTACTGCAAATCCTTTTTCCAAGACACATGGTGTTACAACCAATGTTCAAGTCCTATTATTTCTCTCCAAAATCCATTGTGTCGTTGAAGTATCAGAAAAAGTACAGAAATAAGAAGGTAGCGACATGGCTTGGTGGATGGCGTAGCTGCTCCATGTTCCAAAGGTCGATGGATCGAATCACCGCAACTTCAAATCCTTTTTCCAAGAGTTGAGAGAGAGAGAGAGAGAGAGAGAGAGAGAGAGAGAGAGAGAGAGAGAGAGAGAGAGAGAGAGAGAGAGAGAGAGAGAGAGAGAGAGAGAGAGAGAGAGAGAGAGAGAGAGAGAGAGAGAGAGAGAGAGAGAGAGAGAGAGAGAGAGAGAGAGAGAGAGAGAGAGAGAGAGAGAGAGAGAGAGAGAGAGAGAGAGAGAGAATTAATTTCAAATTATAGACCTTGCTATGAAGATATAGCAGAAAAAGTCGATCCCAAAGGAAGTGGAAGCGTAGGCTGGTGGTTAGCGCAGCTGTCCCATGTGCACAAGTTCGAAGGATCAAATTCCCGGACGGGCGAGAACTTTTCCAGAGTTTGCAGGACTTCAATTTATTTCAATCATTCTCACTGTAGCTGAATAAGTAGGAGAAAAACTCTACGATTAAGCGTCGACGTCGTGGTCCAGTGGCTATGGTAGCCGACCATGACGCTAGAGTTCCGGGTTCGATCCCCGGAGACGGTGAAAGGTTGGCAGAAAAAAAAGGCGGCTAGAAGAGCCAGAGGTGCTGGGTTCGATCCTCGGCGAAGCTTAAGAGGTTGGAGGATTCGATTCCCGGCGATGGGGAACTGTGTTTCGATTGTCTTAATAAGTGCGTTGGAAAGGTGAGTTTCGAATGTTTTAATATGAGCGCTCTCTCTTAAGTGCGTTGGAAAGGTAAGTTTCGAATGTCTTAAGTGCGTTGGAAAGCTGTTTCGACTGTCTTCGTAAGGGCGTTAGAGCGCTATTTTTTTTTTAAAAAAAAGAAAATCTTCAAAAGGAATGTTTTAAAAAAAAATGAAAAACAACTTCCATCTACATATCTATTTTATTCCATTGCTCTGTTAATACAGTTAAATATACGAATAGTATACTAATCCAAATCACATTTCATGTTCTTCCCCTTTTTCAAAATTAACACAGGCTATGTAATAAAAAAAAAATGAAAATGGTAACGAGCAATTGGTCTTTAATCACCTTTGTTGTTTGATGTACGATGTACTGGGCGAGTCTTTTTAAGAGGTCCCGTGGAAAATGTGCTCCTTGCTTGTAGGCAACCCTGGTACACCGAAGAGAAGAGCGGGGCAGAGAACAGTCCAGGATATGTCATGTCATGTTGTCGACATATGCTTGGCACCGATATCCTGGACTGTTCTCTAACCCGCTCTTCTCTAAAGTGTACCAAGGTTGCTTACATGCAAGGAGCGAATTTTCCACGGGGCCACTTTTAAAAATTTCACCCAGTATTATTTCAACCTTACGCCCACGCTACCCATTCTACAAGGTGGTTATAATTAAAGTGACGGTGTTCAGAGTGGTACAGCACGGGCTGTAATGAGAGTAGCAGTCTGAAACTTCGTAGATATGCTAATGAAACAATGCGCTCGCGAATTAGGCAAAAAAAAAAAAAAAATAGTTCCAATTCTCGCCACCAGGGTAAAAAATGGCGCTGTAAGCAGTCAAAACGTGGTATAGTTACAGGAAAAAGGCAGGAAAGATCAAACACATGAGAACAATGGCTCTGGCATGTTTATTAGGAACTATGGTTACAAGAACTGTTCAATATGGCCTCCCAATTCAGCAACATGCTGCATTCGTAACACGGCATGGTCGACGGTTGCTCGCAGCATGTCTGGTGAAATCTGAGCGACATGTCGTTGTATGCTAGCCTTCAGATCAGGCAGAGACCGGACATGTCCCTGATAGACACGATCTTTTAAATATCCCCACAGCCAGAAGTCACATAGATTAAGGTCGGGGGATCTGGAAGGCCAATCATCTGGAAACTGCCTAGAGATGATGCGGTCATTAGTGAAGGTTTCTCGCAGCAAATCTTTCACGTGGCGAGCGACATGTGGTGCTGCCCCATCTTGCATGAAAATGGTGGTGTGTTCACAGTTCCGTTCTTGCAAAGCTGGAATCACGTGTTGCACAAGGAGGTCCCTATAACGTGCAGATGTCACTGTACACCTAACAGGCCCTCGAGGTGTCATCTCCTCAAAGAAAAACGGACCAAGAATGAAGGAGCTAGTGAACCCACACCATGCAGTCCGACTTTGACGTCAGAGTTACGGAAAATTCCACGTTTTGACTGCTTACAGCGCCATTTTTTACCCTGGTGGCGATAATTGGAACTTTTTTTTTTTTTTTTTTTTGCATAATTCGCGAGCGCATTGCTTCATTATCATATCTACGAAGTTTCAGACTGCTACTCTCATTACAGCCCGTGCTGTACCACTCTGAACACCGTCACTTTAATTATAACCACCTGGTACATTCATTGAGTCAATAGTTAATATTCATAGCTTTCAACTCTCGTACACTCAAGAGCAATATTAATAGTACCACGTCCACTCTTTCAACAATATAATTATCATGAATTCAAATTATGTAAATAGCCAGACAAATAGGAGTGTGCGGGATCCACAAAAGTCGGGATCGGAACTGTTGTGAAATACCGAAAAAGAATTTTTTAAAGATGTTAATTCTCGAAGTTATCCGTATTGTAAATGTCTGGAACTTATCGGAAAATATTAGATTTTTTACAGTCAACGGCAAAGATAATGGTAAGCAAATTGTCCACCGCTAATTTAGAAACTTTTTTATTCTACATCCTGTGTTGTTTTAAGGAATGAAACCATGTTGGTTCGAAGCAGTTTTCTCAGCTTATTGAAATCTTTGTTTAGACGAATTCAGAGCGAATGAAAATGGTAGTGGACAATTCGCCTGCCGTTTATTTGCCGTTGGGCGTACCAGAAATAAACACGAATAGTATACTAATTCCACACTTCCGGAAGTTTCGAACGAATTGCGAAGTTATAGTCCAGTCTCTGTATTTAAAAAATTCTGTCCCGCACACCCCTATCTGCTTCAGCCACAGAATATCATGAAGATAATTAGGGATGGACAATTTGTCTATCATCATCTTTGCAGTTGGTTTTACATTTTGAGCTCAAAGATGCTTTGAACACAAATGGTCATTACTACTTTGAATGTTATTAATTTTGCAATCGTTTGGACTTGCACGGAGTGAATTCATATTCACTTCTATTACATTTTCTATTCTTTAACCTAACATTGCCCAAAAACTGGATGAATAGTGTGTACAGAAAAATATTTTGGATATATTTTCAACTATTATAAAATAATTTTGAGGTTTTTTTTGTTGTTCTTTTTAAAAATTAATCATACGACAAGGCTTCATACTGAGAAATAAATTTCAATTAAACTACACAAGGACTGAATGAATCTCATTTAACCAATTACAACTAACGCCTTAATTACATTGTTCATAATTTCATTTTTATGTCGTATGTATGTTCAATTACCAACATTTTTGTAGACTTCGTAAAGCTGGATGGAGGAGCGGGAAATAAACTGTCCACATCCTTCAAAGGAAGGTAAGAGTGAATCTTACAAATGACCTTTGGCAACTACGTCCAAAGGACAGAAAGCACAACAAGCAAGCATTTGTTTATTACATTCAGATTAATCATGAAGTACAGATGAACACAAACAATATATCAAATGAAAAGGCTCTGGTACATCAGCGGTTACAAATACCAAACGACTTACGACAAATATTTGACATTCCATAGGTAAGTTACTGTCATACAGTAATTCTTCAACCATTTCTCCACCATAACATCGAAATATCATTCATATCTACATTACACAAACACACATGTATATGAACATAATGGTACTTTGAAATTCATAGTGGGACAAAATCTCTAATTCTTGAAATAAGAAATCGAAAAGGTAAATACTACATTTGTATCTACTACATTTAACACAATCGGAAAATCCTTAACTTCTATCTCTAAATTTAAGGGTAAAATAAATTTGTATCTATCTCAATATGCATTACTTCAAATAAAGAATTACGGTTGTAGCCTCAATCAATGAGTACTCATATGTCATATGCAATTCTGTTGCTTAATTTCTACTTTTAAACCTATCATGTAAAATGATTTTGCTAATCTCAAGCATTGGCTAATTATCTTCTTTGGCGGCTATAAACTTCTATTCAAAATTAATAAACAATATAATACATAAATATCAACAATATGTATAACATTCCAAACCTCGTTGTTTACACTCCTGGCAATTCTCGACATTTTCATGACTTTTTCTTGACCATTTCTCCCTTTTTGTTAACATTTATGTAATTGCGCCCCTACTTATAGCCTATATAGTTGGAAATTAACAAAATAGACATTTTTATTCAATGAAAAAACACTGCCACAAGGCCGGTTAAGATTAAAAGTGAAGCTGTACTTTCATAAGAGATTTACACTTGCTTTAATTATTAATGCATGTAAAAATTAATGTTTCAGACTTCATCTTGGATGGAGATAATGAAAATTCACTATACTGTAAAAAAAAATCTTGACCACAAGCATAATTTCTTGACGTTTCCTTGACTTTCTTGACCTACGTGTTGATTTCTTGACTTTTTCATGACTTTCTTCACATCTTGTGGACACCCTGTTCTAGGTTTAGAAATTGAAATTAAACTATCGTTTTTATTCCAACAATCAAAGATTCTTCAATTTTTTTCCAACAATCAAAGATTCTTCAATTTTTTTCCAACAACACAGAGTAATTGAGAATTTCATTTGAATAAGATAATTTGTCCAGCCTAGTTAAATAGGAAAGATATTTAAAGGTATCGAAACTTTGACCGAAAGTTGATCTAACATTCAGTAGTCTGCAGATATTAATTTTTATTTTATTCTACTTTACGAAATATAATTATGTATGGTTTTACATTGTAGAAGAATTTAATGCGAATTGTGTATACATTAATTGAAATGTATGGTGATCATAGCTGTCCTATTTGTCAAATATAATTGGGGTCCTAAAAACGATGTTAGGGGATACAGACCAGATACTACGGCACTCGCGATTGGCCATTTTTTTAAAACTATTTTTTAGTCGCGTAAGGCCACTTCTGGCCCGGAAGTCATCGCGAACTGGCCACTTTTGGTAACGCACTCGCGGATGGGCCTCTTCTGATCCGGCAGGGCCACCTCAAATTACGACACTCGCAATTGGGGCCACGAGCTAGGTCGGGAATCGACCACTAGCTGGACAGTCAGGAATGTAGCGGCCGTTCAGGAATTCTCGCAAGCCAGACAGTCTGGACTGGAACACCGGATCTAGTCATGTCGGGAACGTGTACCTTAGATAGGCCGTCAGCAGGAATATACCATGGGCAGGACAGGTGGGGACCACAACCACGCCTTAGCAGATATGACGCGAACGCATCTGATTGGCTTAACCAATGTTACTGTGCTTTTATTGGTGGATTTAATTATTTTTTTCAGCCGATTTTGACACTGATCAATTACAATCTCTGTGTAATCATAAACATTAGGCACAATTCAACAGTGCTGCAAAGAAAAATCAGAAACAATGTTCCAGAACATTTTCCATTAAAAAGATCCAACTTCAATACTAAATTGAAGAAAAATAAGTATAGCTAATGCCATAAAAAAAAACTTTTGCAGGATCTTAAATACAGGTGTTTCAATGTTTAAATATAAAATTCCCTTCTTATTTTCATGCAAAATCTCCCACAACTTCTGTTACCCCATAACCATTTCACTCAGATCATTGGCAGTTGCGAATTCTATAAAATATACTACGTAAATATCTGAAGGAAGTACTTTTGTTAATATTAACAAACCTCTGGCAATATATTTCGCAAATGTATGTTGGATCACTTAGCAGTCTTGCCTAATATTTGCAACCTCTCATTTTTGCTTCTACTTTCTCCCTGTACTTTCCCATTTCCCTAAGAACCCCGCAAGTTGGCGTACGTCTTCCCACCCCCAGAACTTGTTTTAGAAAGTTTGTTTGTATGGAGTTTTCAATTTCTGTTGCCCACAGACCCACAGTCAGTTCGACACCATACAATAATGTGGCCTTGACTGTTAGAAAGCTAAGTTCTCACGATATTTCTAGCTCCTGGTTTTCCACATATATAAATCTGACGCTGCATCTAGTCAACAAATGTGACACCTAGTGGACAGTTCTTAGTTACTAACGTTCCCTGTTTTATGTATACAGATTATCATGCATGTTTTAAAATACCATGGACTTCACAGCCTAAAGCACTTATATCGCTTCAATATCCAAGCGTATAGAAATATATACATTTGTATTTAAATCCGAAAGGGACAGACTATATTTTTAAGGCACTACCGTTGTAATTCAGATGTAATATATTTTTTTTTATTATTTATTTAAAATTCTGTCCATATTCAGTAATGCTTAAACGCTTCAATATGGTCACTCAAAAAACACTAACAAAGCAAATGGTGGATAGTTTTAAATACGTGATTTGGCAACTCTGTTCCTAAGTCGCACCTAACCTAAGCTGTATACATTTACACTTTCTCTGTTGTTAGCTTGTCAACGAGTATACACATGAGGTATATAGCACAGTAACATAGACGAGACCAATCAGTGCCGCGAATATATACAACTATTTCACACACTTATACATAAAAAAAAAAAAAACTCGAAGTCAAGACGGGACGACGAGTTGGCCAGCCGGGTATATATAGTCCACGAGAAGCCGCCCAGGACGAAACCAGTTCGTGCCTAAATGGACGAATCCGCGATCATGCCAGTCGGGACGAGGCCAGGAGCGCCCAGCCTGGGAAGACCATCACGAGCCAGCAGGACGAGACCACGACGGAGCCAGCTTGGGACGAGATCACCACGGGAAATTGTGGGAAGTGAAATGACAACGTATATTGCATCGAAACGAAGCTTTTCGCAATGCAGTCAAAGTAATGGGGTAGCTCTGAAAATATATTAACCCTTTAAGTACCACACTTTTTCTTTTGATTTTATTGACTGAAATTCTGATTGGATATGATAAGGGGGTTGTTTTAAAGTGATCCACGCAGCAATAAAAAATTTACCTGTTACCAGTTTCATATAAATAACTGTCCTAAAAATAGGACGCTGGTACAATAGGGTATCATACTCAACATATGCACCTTTCTGACAGAACGTAATATAATATAAGAAGTTTCATAGCTTGGTTAAAAGTTGTATTACTACATCTCTGTTTATTGATTATTACATTTGATACACACGATACACATACATTTTCAAATAATAAGAAAAGGAAACAATACATATATGGAACTCTGGTTGCTTATTGTGTGTGGTAAGGTGTGAAACAATCTATGCACAACGTTACCTGAAATTTCTCACAAAATGTTAAGGGTTTAGATTTGCAGTTCAGTCCTTGACACCTTCTTTGTTTATCTCTTTGCACAGCATAATGTCCAATGCCATCATACCTCACATCTTGAAATGTGGATTGTGATGATGTTCTAGTGGGTTTTTCAATTGAAAATGGACGTCCTTGTCCTGCCTTCAAATATGCCACTGCAATTGAACTTCTGTATTCCAGCAAGTCCATTCCTGATTGTGATACCTTTCTGTACACAATCCACGAATTTACAACTGCCATGTCAAGCATTCTTGTAAACAGACACCAATACCATTTTTTACCTAGAACAGAAGCATTGTATTTGCTTACAAGCCAGTCGTGGTGGTCAACGCCACCCATGTATTTTTTATATGACTTTACAATATGTGGCCGAGGGATGGAAATTTTCGCTCTAGAGCTGTTCTGCTCCATCGTGATGTTTGACACAATGGCTCAATAGTATCATAGTTGGTACCGATAGCAACACATTTATTATCGTTCCACTTGACAAATAGTATCTCTCCTTCCACATCAAAATAGTAGTCAAATGTGCCCCTTACATCTTTACTCAATTCTTTTGAATCCTTCAAGGGACACTTACTAAGGCGATTCTGTCTCAACGTACCTGCAGCTCTAATGCCTTTGTCTCGCAAGTACACAAGTAAGTCTCTGCTGGTAAATAAATTAAGAAAAAATACCCAGTAGCTGTTTGGCTCTTGTACTGGTTCCATCATATTGAGCACAACACGGGAACCCAAAACTAAGTCTTCTCTTTCATTGTGTGCTATGCGTTTGATACAATATAGGTCAAAATTAAAGCAGTATCCACTTTCACAACACAAAGCCCACATCTTATATCCAAATCGAATTGGTTTTCCCCGAATGAATTGCTTCAGTCCATGGCGGGCATCATAATATTTCACTATCATTTCATCCACTGACAAATATTTCTCGAATATACCCCACCTTCGGAATTTCTCATTCACAGCATCCAATAGTGGACGGATTTTGAAACCTCGATCATCTTTGAATTCGTTCACTTTGCTGTTATCATTGAAGTGTATAAAACTCTTAATTTTGAGATAATTATTTCTTGGCATGGCCTTTCTCACAATATCTACACATAAATCATCATCTTCACTCCAAAAGTAGTTCCCACTGGGCACCTTGTGATAGCCTGATAGTAACTGAATCCCTAAGAATCGCTTTAACTCATCAACTGATAGAGAAAACTGCAATTCATTTGTTTTTTTATTTCTCTTGCATACTTCAGAGACTATGTAGTAATCAAATTCAAAACATCGCAATCGAAAAACATTTCAAAATCTTGAAGCAGAGATTTGCCTGCCAATGTAGTTTCCATATTGGTTGCTTGTGATTCTGCACAAAGACCTTCAACTTGTAATTTGGTGTACACTGGGTCACATTTCCTCCAATTTGCATCACATGTTGATAGCTGCCTCTTCTTCACTCCCTCTCGTAACTTTCTACTTTTGCTGCAACCAGGTGTAGGGATTTCTTCAGGTTCTTCCACATTCAAAGAAGACTCCGTGTTTTCTTCATTTGATACAATGTGCAAAAGTAACTCACCAGGAAAATCTGCAACCTCCACATCATTTATTTGATCATCTTCAAAAATATGCTCATCGCTGATGATGTCATTATCGGGAGACAGAACCACCACACTCAGTTCAGCAGAGTTGTCAGCTACGGCTGGATTAAGGAGAATATCCTTTATTTCACTTGCTGTAAGCCACTTCCTAAACATGTCGACAAAGGTAAGATGATGGGTAACGGACACTGCAACATGCAAGTTGTTACCTCCTGACAGGCAAAAATCACAATGGCTTTGCATACGTAGCTACTCGTTTGTCTTTTGTTGCAACAAAGCTAGAGACATCTGTGAGGAAAAAGATGAAATTGATACCTTTAAGTTCCAACGTCCTATAAATAGGACAGCAAACTTCATTACCATTCCACAAAGACAAAAACCTCGTGGGTTTGAAATATTCTTCATACAAATCGTATGGAGACCCTTTCAAAGTTGTATATAGCATTTTTACACGCCCACTGCATATTGTTTGCAAAGTAGATGAATGAAACTGATAGCATGACATAGTACTAAATATTGCTTCAATTAACTGTACTTTTACTTATACTGTTCTCAACCCAAATTGTTATCTTTATTTATGAACATAGTTATTAATATGCTTTATTGAATAATAAAACAATTGCTTGTTCATAAACTTAGTTTTACATTTAATAAAAATTAAGAAATCAACTGTCCTATTTATAGGACGCTGGTACATAATGGGTTAAATACAAAAGTAGTATTTCAAAAGACTGGTGGTCAATGTTCCTATACCTTTGTGGGTTGTTCTGGACCATGAGTCACCTTAAAACTACATTTAACACAATCCCTAAATTTAAGGGTAAAATAAATTTGTATCTATCTCAACATGCATTATTTCAAATAAAGAATTACCGTTGTAGCCTCAATCAATGAGTACTCATATGCAATTCTGTTGCTTAGTTTCTACTTCTAAACCTATCATGTATAATGATTTTGCTAATCTCAAGCATTGGCTAATTATCTTCTTTGGCGGCTATAAAATCAATAATTCTTCTTCCTTAACTTCTATTTTAAAATTAATAATACAATGCATAAATATCAACATGTAAAACATTCCAAACATCGTTGTTTACACTCCTGGCAATTCAACTCAGTCGTACAGGTATTGAGCCTCAACTTCTGAAGTGTTAACAATCTTACGTAATCCTAGATTTATTATTGCTGGGTCATCCATCCACTAGTTATTAAACTTCGCCATTATATTCTTGTTTTTATTCTTATATATTTAAATTATAACTCACTTGTGTAAATACAATACCCTTATTGGTTACTGTAATGGGCTGTTCATATTTTTATAGTTTGTATTCTCTAAAGTAGAAAATATGTATGAAATTTGAAAATGTTTTTCTGCTGTATCCTCCAGTGACTACTCAACTTTAACTTAATATTCTGACTTAATGTTTATTCTTAATTCCCTAACGTATAGTATTATGTATGAAGTATTGTGTGATATCCGCTTGCAATATTCACGACAGTTAACTACACTATGTGGAAGAAAGTCATTGGACACCCCGGTTTCAACTCTGAAACGAACTCCTCATGGAAAAGAGAGTACAGACGGGTATATATATGGCAGCAGGAGGCTTCTCAGATCATTCGCTGATAAAATGACGGACAGGAAAGAGCTCATCATGTTTGAAAGAGGGATCATAGTAGGCTGTTCCATAGGAGGCATGAGTATACGTAGCATAGCTGATGCCCGACAGGTCCCTAAATCAACTGTAGCCTTTGTCATCAAGAAGTGGAAGGAAATGGGACACTGAAGCAATGCACCACGAAGTGGAAGACCCACGAAATTGGACGACCAAGACAGGAGAGTGCTGAAGAGGGAGATTCGGAAAAACAGGAGCCGTCCGATGTATTCGATTGCAGAAGAGTTTCAAAGTGCGACCAATTTGACTGTTTCGACGAAAACACTTCGCAAGGAGGCCCATGCGCTCGGTTATCATGGTCGAGCCGCTGCCTACAAACCCCTGATAACAAAAAAACAATAAGCGGCAGAGACTATGCTGGTGTAAAGAGCGGAGAAACTGGACGGTGGAGCAATGGCGGAAGGTCCTATGGAGCGATGAATCACGCTTCACACTGTTTCGATCAGATGGGAGAATGTGGGTATGGCGATTACCTAGAGAACGTCTGTAACCCGAGTGTGTAGTGCCCACAGTGAAATATGGTGGTGGCGGCATCATGTTCTGGGGTTGTTTCAGCTGGCATGGCGTGAGTCCACTGGTACCGGTGTATGGCCACATGACGTCTGCGTCCTACCGAGATATTCTCGACAACTCCATGCTCCCCACATTGTGGAGTTTCCAAGGAAGCGAAGAATGTGTGTTCCAGGACGATAATTCAACTTGTCATGTTTCCAGGGCTACCACGGAGTAGTATGCAGAAAATAATGTCATCCGACTAGATTGGCCTGCTCAGACCCCTGACCTCAACCCTATCGAACATCTATGGGACGAACTGGAGCGCCAATTGAGGTCGCGATCGCCTTGTCCTTCTACAGTTCCAGGGTTGGTGACTGTACTGCAGGAGGAATGGCGGAATATAACACTCGGTGTACTACAAGATCTTGTGGCCAGTTTACCACGACGAGTGGAGGCTGTTATCGCTGCCAAAGGCGGACCGACCTCCTATTGATTGCAAGAAAACTGATGGTATCCACTGACATGTGGTGTCCAATGACTTTCTTCCACATAGTGTATTTAAGATACTGATTCATCGAAAAGCACAATATCTTGTTTAGAATTCAACAAAAATCACTTAA
The DNA here is from genome assembly GCF_977018435.1 of Lepisma saccharinum. Lineage (NCBI taxonomy): Eukaryota > Metazoa > Arthropoda > Insecta > Zygentoma > Lepismatidae > Lepisma > Lepisma saccharinum. Next base: position 4,265,788 of record NC_139258.1, read on the forward strand.
GATTTTTAACTAACAATCAAATACCAACGCAACTTTTGTCTGTATTTATCTCCGAAACTCCTCCTCTTCAAATGTAGCGTTTCTGTTGTAGACCTCACGGCTTATTCCTGGACCAGGAACGTTAATTCCAGAACTTCTTTTTTATGAACCCACTTCAGCATCCCTCTCCACAATTATTTGGCGACCTCCGAAGCAATCGTCGCATGAACGGGTGCTGCAACATCTAGCAGCATAACAACAGGAGCCTGTAGAAGGAAAACACACATTTCAAATACAAAAGCAATTTAAAAATTCTCTCACATCCCACATGATACCTAATTAAATGTATCCTCCCTGATTTTTAAATACAGATTCCTTGCTTGAAACAATCTTCAAGTTCCTATTAAGCTGTCAAATCTGTAATTTTCCAAAGTCATCAACATACAATTGTAAAGGTTTACCAAAGAAGTTATTAGAACCATCAGACACAAAACCAAACCAAAAACTTTTGGCACGAGGGTTGTAGTGGGATCCATGAGTACTACCGTGCAAATTGTCCATGACTATTTTCATTAATTTTTCTCTTACATCCTGTGTGTTTTTAAGCGATCGATTTTTATGTACGCTGGTGCAGAAGTTGTCAACCGCTTGTTTTGATTCTTCTTTTAATTATTGAAGCTCTTATTGGGTCAAATAAAGTGCACGAACATGGTGATGGACAATTTGCACGGTAATACTCATGGATCCCACTGTACCATACGTAAAATCATCTGAATTAATCCTATGGTTGATTGATTGATTTAGTTTATTTTACTTCGCGTTTTGTGCCTCTTGGCTAATTTGCGAAGATGGGGATGAGTGATGAAATTGATGAATGGACATTCACAATCAACCAATCCCGAGCGGGATTCGACCCTTGGCGTCGCAGCGCGATGTGATAACCACTCGAATTAATCGTATGATGAAATGCCTTACATATATCAGCTTTGAAAACTTGAGCATTGATACTCATGCAGAAGTACCCACTTTGCAGCTATACAAAGTACGTATAATCATACCGACCAAAGGCGTACTTACACGATTAAGAATATGAAGTGATGTACAATTGTTTGTTTGATTTGCTTTATTTTACTTAGCTTTTAGTGCCACTTTTGGCTAATTAGCGAAGATGAGGATGAGTGATGACGTGATGGAATTGATGAATGGACACTCACAAACATCCATGCCCAGGCCGGGATTCGAACCCGGGACCCCTGGCGTCAGAGCACGAGAAGATGTCTGAAAAGAATAAAAAGAAACCGTATTACTCTCGCACAAAAATATGAAAAATAATATTTAATACTTCACATTTCATCGACTTGCGAAGTGTAAACCAACATTAATGACAATATTGATAGAAGTTCGACAAACATTAATACATTTATTTATAGAATTTCGGTTCTGCTACAGCTACACCTTTACGAAAACAAAGATTTCATCTGACTTAAGCAGATTAGTTCTTACAGATGTAGTTCATCGATGCCAAATATCAGTCCTGCAAGGAAAAATCTTTCAATTGTTTAACTAGATTAGTTACAAACAGCCAAATTACAGCGCCTAGAATAACGTAGTGTGGAAAACGGCATGGTTCTGCCCTCTCTCGCTGGTTCCACTCGAAAATGATCCGCTAGAGGCGCTGGTGTTGACACCGGGGCTTGGTGTTCGACTGCTTATAATGGAAGTAAATGGGGTTTTTGCTGCAACGTCTGATTCTTTTCCTTGTAACATTTCTTTGCATCAGAAAATTGTTATGATATTTGGTACAGTAGTCGCGAAAATATTAAAGAATATTATGAACCGTCGATCATGACCTGTCCTTGAGTTTTTTATTAACAATACGGAAGAAAACATAGGTATGAATTGTAACACGTAACATGACAATTGCTGCGAGAATTAGTATTGTGTATGCATTATCCTGAAAGGTTCATTAATATTGTCATTGTCACAAATATTATTTTTATGGAAATTCACACAGACAATACTCGTTTATTTTTCAAAGATTGTTTTACATCCACTCGCGTGTTGTCCAACTTACCGCCCAAAAACTCGCAAGCGTGAAATATGACACTTTTCGTTTCCCGCTTACTGGAAAAATGTAAACAACGCGTTGGTTGAGTTATATTTTCACCATGTCTGGAAACTGTCGCCACTGTTTTGTGCCTGGTTGTTCTAGTGGATATCGTTCAAGTAAAGAAAAGGGTATTTGTATATTTAGTGTTCCCAAACAAAAAGATAAATTAGCCGAGTGGAATCGTGCAATTCCCAGAGCTGACAAGGAACTCTATGACACAGCTGGTGTTTGTGAATTGCATTTCGATGAACAATACATTATCAGAGATTATGTTCACGTAATAAATGGTAAGGAGGTAAGGTTGCCAAGGGGGAGGATATTATTAACAAAGGATGCAGTGCCTATGAAGTTTCCAAATCTGCCAAATTATTTCACAAAAACTGTTCCTGGAAAGAGAAAATGCAGAGAAATGTGTGGATCAAGTGCAAAAAAGTCAAAGAACAGTTTGACATTTAATGAAAGTTTGTCCATTCCCTCGCTTAAAGAAAATCTCACGGTACCCACAGAATTTTGGGGAAGGCATGTATGTAATCGGCTATTTGAACTCCATGGAATATGAAATTAAATTCTTTCGAATATCTGCATTTCGGGAAAATGACTTCATAATATGTACGTCACGAAACATTTTTTCTCCTTCATGACACTATTTCAATTTTATTAGTATACAAAAATAAACTTGTGTACACAATCCAACGTTTGACGTCCAGCCTCACATGCAATGTGTTGATGCTCGTGTTGCGTTGCACATACAACGTATTTATGTTACTTTTCTGTGTAAATTAATGCAATTTCGTGACTGCAAATCACTCCACAAATATAACTGTTTCCATCAATTCACTTACCGCCTTTCTAGAGAAACAAATCTACACAATATATTCCAAAAACGAACTAAGCCGCATTACTTTCATAACAAAATTAGCACCTGGGTCGATCGCACTGCCATCTACTTGTCATCGTCTCGGGGAACCAGTTTCTTGGGTCGTTTTCCACACTACGTTATTCAAGGCGTAGTAGCCAAATATTGAAAATCATTGCGAATATATCAAGAGAAGTAGCCAGCCTTCCCTTATATTGCAATTGTTGTATCTACAAATGGATAACAAATATTTTTCTTTAGTGCATTGCATTCGCCATATTAACCTTTCAGACCCATCTGTATTTGTGAGAAATGACATCATCAGGCACTGAGATCTGCAATTACCAGTTTTCAATTCTACTTTTATTCAACTCGCCAAGTTCCATATTCAAATGTGTTTCGAAATCTTAGCTTGGTTATTGTTGGCAGGTGGAAGATGACAAGTGTTGAGCAGTGAGAATGAGTTGTAACTATAATGGTTCACGGCTGGTGTTACCGGCAGGCATGTGGAAGAACTAACTCTCTGCAGTTACTTCAGGAAAGAACTTCCGTATCTCACTTGATGAACTGCAGCTTGAAACTCGGGGTACTACCGTGCGTCCATTTCGATCTGCAGCCGAGAGATCGGGAGAAACGTGGCGGGCGGCGCTGACGGAGGTGCCGACATTTGCGGCCTGTAATGCCCGCATATTTTTATGGACATATGCAGACATTTATATAAATATTGCAAAACTAGCACTAACCTGTATTATAAGAGTTGTTCAAAGTGATGTCCACCTACATTCACACATTCCTGGCATCGTTTGATGAAATTTTGATTCACACGCAAAAGTTCTTCTTCCGTAATTCTTCCTAGTTCTGCCCTTACATTGTCTTTTAGTTCGTCGATGCTATGAGGGTTATTTCGGTACTCTATTTTTCAAGGTTCCCCACAAATAATAGTCACATACGGTAAGATCTGGCGAACGTGAAGGCCATAAACCTCTTGAAATTATTCTGTCATCAAACACCTCCCTTATAGCGTCCAAAGAATCAGCGGCGGTATGGGCTGTGGCCGAATCTTGTTGAAAATATCCATATTGTCTCTCATTATCTGATAACAACTGAAAAAACGGCGCGAGTATTTGTGTGCGGTACCCTCGAATGTATGCGGGTGGAGGTTAGGATACATTCGGGGGTTCCCCCCTTATTGTGTGCGGTACCTCTCTGAATTTATTGTGTCTTCAAAAAATATAGGCCCTATTATTCTTTTGGCACTTACAGCACACCACACACCAATTTTTGCATCGTGTAACGGAACTTCGTGTATTATTCTGGGATTTTCAGTGCTCCAGTATCTATTGTTCTGTGAACAAACATGACCACGCAAGTGAAACCATGCCTCATCCGAAAAATTATTAACTGTGGATCAACAATACCATATACAATATTCTGCAAAACCCAATTACAGAAATTTACTCTACTTACGTTGTCAGGGGGCCGTAATTCTTGCACTATAGAAACCCTGTACGGTTTTAATTTTAGTAGCTTAGTGGCTGTATGTGCTGATGATTTTGACACGCCCATCTCCTGTGAAACACGGCGTAGAGGTTTGTTTGGAGAACGTTCTAACGCTGCACCAATTTCATCGAGTTTTGCTTCGGTTAGAATCCGTCGTTTTTGCTTAGGTGTTTTAAAATTTAACGATCCAGTTTCTCGTAATTTAAGGACAAGACGTCTAACCGTATCTCTATGTGGAGGTGAAACGCCTGGGAATTTCTGTACAAATTGCCTACACACGTCTCGACACGAGTCTGTTTTCACGTAAGTGTCATACATAAAAATTCTTTGTTCTAACGTGAACCTTGCGGCTGGCATTCCAATCGTCTGACTGACACAACACACATACACACTGCAATAACACAAACAAGTAACGGCAAGTAACCAAGAATAACACTCTTACGCACAGTACGAAATTAACACGCTCTTGGTTTACATCTGCCTGCCACTATATTCACAGCTCTGTAGTCGCGAAGGAACAAAAAACTTGAGCTAGGAGATTTCGGATTGCAAGGAAGCTCACGAACACCATTAGCTTCTAACGGTTCGTCTGCAGCGTAATTTTGATACAGTGTTGCACATTCGAAACCTCCAAACGATCCCCATCGACACAAAACTCTTTCAAGGATATAAACTTAAGCAGGACGTTACTGGTCAAAACTATGATTAAAATGTTTTACAGAGTATTATCTGTGGCTCTTAATATAATATCTAAAGCGTATTTATTTGTGTATATAAGGGTGGAACTTGGAAGAATTACAGAAGAACTTTTGCGTGGTATAACACAGGTTAGTGCTCGTTTTGCAAGATGTCCACAGAAATAAGCGGGCATTACAGGCCTCAAATGTCGGCATCTCCGTCAGCGCCGCCCGCCACGTTTCTCCCGATCTCTCGGCTGCAGATCGAAATGGACGCACTGTACTTTACTATAGGGGTGACACCTATAAATAATTTATTTCGCACCTTTTTTACATTGCTAACGTACTATTCTAGAATGCGGAACATTTCTTTAGGTGAAATAATGAATTTCTAACGAAAATAATGTATATTTCTTACATTTACGAGTACTTACTGTTACTCGTTATTTCGATTCTGTAACACACATTATGGCGATAGCGTACTGGTTCATCGCGCGTTGTGAGTGTGTTTTGTCGATTTATGCAGTGTTGCAACCTTGTTCACCGGAAAATACCTACTTTTGTGCCCGGATTTGAAATTATACTAATACCTCGCAAACCATTGACGTTGGCCCCAAAAACAATTCACGTTAGCACCACAAACCATTTTCCGTAAGGTTAGGTTAGGCAAGCATAGTTAAAAATAATAAAAATACTCGACACGTCATGTTCTAGTGAAAACACGGCGAGTTTGAAACACTGACTACGGGGTTTACTTCATCTAACACACGGAACATTGTGCTCTCGTGCAGAAAGCAAATGGCGGCAGCAGCAACAGCGTGTCGGACAGAGATTTTCGCAGAAAACAACATGCATTCGCATTAAAATAGATCAAAACTACATTCACGAACTTCCACAACGCTACAGAAAATAATTTGCGTAAGTACTTTCTCCTGTAAGAAGTAAGAAATCCGTCACCCCTATAGTAAAGTAGGAAGTTGCAGCAAGCTTTTCATAACTTGCTGTAAACTTACGGAATGCAATGCTCGAAGTAAGCCATAATTAAGCTATATATATATATATATATATATATATATATATATACTATAAACATGACTGTAATGTACATTGTATACACGTGCATGCATAATAGCAAAACTAGAAACAATTGGGGGTAATTATCAACGAACACCCGTGTTTGTAACGTCACAGTTTTTCTTTGCAGCTTATAAAAACTTTTTGTGCTCCCCCAAAATAGGCAATAGTTAGGCTGAAGAGTTCGATGAACTAATCAATCTCTAACTATACACTAGTAATACAGTTTTATGTCATAATCGATATGGAGTGTCATACTTATATTTGACTCCAATCTGTTATATTCTGTAGACAACATCTTTAACAATTAACTTCATATACATAATAACAAGAACAAGCTTCGGCAACTGTCGCTCGAAGTTTAAAATATTGTGTTCCCAAAGTGAACGAAACAATTACAATCACCACATACATAACACAACAATAAAAAAAATTACTCCAATCTCGGGAGTTTAATGCGGAAATGACGAGGCCTCTCCGACCCCAGCTTGCTAATTAGTGGATTTGTGTGTCCTCTTATTTTATTCCAAAAGGATAGTTTGGCTTGTCGTAGTGCTACATCAAGAAGCTCCAAATTCAGATCTTCATGTATCTGGATTAAGCGAGTAAGAGGAGGATGCCTTCCAATTGCTCTGGCAGCTCGATTTTGGACTCTTTGCAGTTTAATTAAATGAGTCTTCGCTGCATGCTGCCAGGCGGGACTGGCGTATAGTAATATCGGCCGCACCATCATTTTATATAAATGCAGGCGTGTCTCGAGTGTGAGTGCCATGGACCGGAACATTGGGTAGATATATCCTATCCTCTGTTTGGCCTTCTTAGTCTGGGCATTGATGTGTGGTCCAAAGGTAAGGCGTTTATCAATCAACACCCCCAAGTATCTAACTTGTTCAGCGCTGGGTACATCTCGCTGAAATAGTTGCAAGCTGGCCCCTTCTTTAGCATTGGATAGTCTGAAAACGACTGAAGTACTCTTTTCTGGATTTATCTTGATTTTCCACCGTTGAGACCAACGTTCAAAGATCGGCAGGAAAGTTTGCATCTGTTTCTGACACTGAAGCACACGTTTGCCGGTAGTGAATAGTGCAGTGTCGTCTGCGTATGTGGCAATTATCCCTTTATCTGGGGTGGGTACATCTGCAGTATACAAAGAGTTCTGTGCAGTACTTAGCTCCTGATTATATAGTCTGGGATAAAAATATTTATCATGAGAGTTTCACTTTTATACAACACATTTTATTTTCTGATCTTCGTTGCAACTTCAATATTCACACATCTTTCGAAGGGTAATGAAACACATTTGGTACTATTATCGTATGGGTGAAACACCTACGAATCATATATTTCGGACTTCTTTACATTGCTAACGTGTTGCGGAACATTTCTTAAGGCGAAATAATGCATTTCTAACTAAGATAATGTTTATTTTCTCTATTTACGAGTACTTACTGTTACTTGTTGTTTCTAATCTGTAACACATTATGGCCGTGATAGCATACTGGTTTAGGGGGCGTTCTGAGAGTGTTTTGTCGATTTATGCAGTGGTGCAACCTCGTTCACCGGAAAATATCTACTTTCGTGCCCCTATTTGAAATTATGCTAATACGTCGCATTTACGTGTAGAACTTGTAAAATAACCTTGCGATTTACCACGTTCATTGTCCATACACAGCAATTCGGAACCATCTTTCTTTCGCAATTCGTTAATGGTCTTCCTTTACGCACAACTCTCTTGCAAACTTGAATATTGACGTCAGACGAGGAATGCCTACGTGGTTAGGTTAGGCCTGTTGGGTTAGGTTCCATTAGCATAGATACAAAGAAAAATTATTATTTTCGCTAAGAGACGCGTTAGCTTGTATTGCCTAACATAAAAAAGATCTTTCCTGTTACGTCAGAACACAATGTTGCTACTGTGTTGTGCGATAAGTGACACCCATTCGGGTCGGAACATCTTTCTTTCGTAATTCGTTAATTCTCTTCCTTGCAACCTTGAATATTGACGTCAGACGAGGAATGCCTACGTGGTTAGGTTAGGCCTGTTAGGTTATGTTCCATTAGCATAAATACAAAGAAAAATTGTAAAAACAGCTCTCTCCTGTGACGTCGGAACACAATGTTGCTACAATGTTGTGCGATAAGTGACACCCATTCGGTAAAAATGGCTTGTTCCGAACTCGACAGGTGGTTCTAGTGAAAACACGGCGAGGCTGAAACACTGGCTACGGGGTTGCATCGTCTTAACACACGGTACATTGCACTCTCATGCAAAAAGCAAATGGCGTGAGCAGAAACAGCGTGTCGGACAGAGATTTTCGCAGAAAACAACACGCATTCACATTAAAATGGATCAAGTCTACATTCAGGAACTTCCAAAACGCTCAAGAAAATGATTTCCGTAAGTACTTTCTCCTGTAAATTTGAAGGAATCCGTTTTACCCATACGATAATGTTACCACACATTTTTTCACTAACTACAATCAAAGTTATCCTTATTTATGTTACTAAAACTTATGTTTATTTTACATTTGAGTTGCACTGCCATCTAGTGTACGCCGCCTGAAATAAAAGCTTTGGTGCTTTATTCACACTGGAATTAATTCCACTGTATTTCAGTTTTATTTCATTTTGTCACTATTGTTTATGTTTAATAAGTATCTCTATTGTTATATTAAATGGGCGTGTCTATTGTTTTATTTTTTTAAAAATGCATCCTTATCACATGCATCAGGCTTACGTCGAGCTTGCCATGTCAAGCTTGCTTTGACAAGCTAAAAGGAAGCTTGCCCCAAGCTTATGTGCTATGTGGGTAGTATCTGAAACACTCAGTGGGGGCTTAAGGGGCCAGCTGCTCCCCCACTTTATGCTACTCTTGCCCTGCACAATGCTAAACATCATATACAGAGAGAAAGGAAACTTTCCTACCCTCTTCCCAACGGTTTTGAAACCCAATCGCCACCAAAAACACTGGCATGTTCAAGAGGCAAAATATCAGAAATTACGATAAATCCTGGATCACAGTAATCTGGAAACATATGAGAAACTGGGTTATTTTTCATACACACATTCTCGTACAGTACCAAACAAAACAGCAAAACATTCAATTATGCAAGAAAGAAACAATTTTGTATCAAATTCGAAAACTTTGTCAATAGCAAACTAGCATGTGCAGCTAATTATAACCAACCAGAGGCATGGTGGCGTGCATGTTACCGTAGGTAACAGCAAAATGTAAAGAATTAAAAAGTTGTTTCAATAAAATGACAACATTGTTAAATATGTTAATGAACACCGTTGCCGTCGAGTAGATATTGCCTAGGACATTTTTTCTGCAGCCGACAGAAGCGAAGAGGGAGGCCGTTCTGCTACCCTGAAGGCTCGGCTGGACCTTTGGCATGCAAATGGGCGAATTTTTTTCAAATTTTCCTCTCCATTCGAGAAACTTCTTGGATATTTCAAAATATGAAACATTACGTCAGCTTAGAATTCCTTCTAGAGCATTGAAGTGAATTTTCATGTAGTTTTCTTTCATTTTTGTCTAGATATTATCAATAGACTTATGTAATCACAAAACTATTGATAATATCTAGACAACTGTGAAAGAAAACTACACGAAATTTCACGTCAATGCTCTAGAAGGAATTCTAAGCTGATGTAATTTTTCATATTTTGAAATATTCAAGAAGTTTTTCGAATGGAGAGAAAAATTTGAAAAAATTCGCCCATTTGCATGCCAAAGGTTCAGCCGAGCGAGAGAAGACGCCGCCAATGTAAGGAAAGAGCGGGAAGGACTTTGGGGCATATTGTGCTATGGGGTTATTCATACGCCTGTTAAGGGGCCCTGTTGCCGTACGTACCTACCGGATCAGCCAGTGTTGTCACATCGGATTGGCAGAAAAGTGCGAAATCCAGCCTAAAATAGGATTGAACTACAACTGAGACCAGTTAGGTAATAGACGAAAATATAGTTCCTTGGTGTGATTTGGGCAAACCTTGCTCCAAAATACTAAGTTGGCAACAACAGTAGTACGTACAGCTGGGCTTTCCTTCTACAAAGGAGCGGAGTTCTGTCGTCTGCTCAGTGCTCACCACACAAACGTCAAACTGACCCGATAAAAGTGTGTATCTTGACATTTGAGGGAGGGGGGGGGGTTGCACCCTAAAACAGTTTTTTTTTTAGCTGAAACACAAAAACACGTATTTCTTCCTATGGGTACCTCTATACACCTGCCAAGTTTCATGGAAATTGGAGGGGGACAGGCATCAGATCCTCACTTCAATTTGTCCTCATCTTGACATTTGAGGGGGGGGTTGCCCCCTAAAACATTTTTTTAGCCGAAACAAAAAAAAAGGTAAAAGTTTACTATCCTTCGGACACCTATAACTTCTGAGTTTCGTCAATTTTTGACATTGGTACTTACCTATCTGCTTCGCGGAACATTCCGTGAATGGTTTTTGGGGCTATCCATCCCGGAATCGATGCGAAATTTAAACAAAAAATTTTAGTTTGAAATTTTTGACTCAAATTTCCCACAGATTCCGGGCTCCGCCCCTGGGGTAATTGACCTACCGCCCTCAACCGCTAACGCGGACCCGCCTCCGCTCCTTGAAGAAATCAGTTTCCAGGATACGGAAAACTTACCTGAATTTCACACAAAACACCTTTCCGATGTTAGACAAAACTACAGGAACTTATTACGGTAAGTAGTTTATTCTGTAGAAATGAAGAAATCTGTCCGACGGATAGTAAACTAGTACCGAATTGGGTTCTTCACAATTTGGAACACAATCTTCATACAAAACAAAAAAAAAATCCTTGCGAAATCGAGGGTGGGTCATGTGACCACGAACCCGACAACGGTTCAAAACTCTATAAAACACTTCCAAGAAAGAATGAGACTAAATCCCACTTAAACTGATCCCAACCCTCTTACGTAACAGGCACTTCCAGTTGGACGCGAAGGGAGAGAGAGTTCCTTATCTGATGGACACACCGCGAGGCCCCAAAGTGAAGAACTGACTTGCAGAACTAGAACTGAAGCACGCATGCGCAAACAAGAATTCCGGTAGATGAAGCGACATCGGGTTCCTTGCGCACAGACAAAAAAGTGAAACAGCTAAAATCAAACAGAATTGGGAACGATGAATTAACGTAACAATTTCAATTTGAATTTAAAATTTTGGGTGCGTCAGCACTTAGGCTATTTTGCACCTGTCACATTATACGGGGGCCAATTAGGCTATTTTGCACCCGTCACATTATACGGGGGCCAGCCCCTTATCATTACAAATAACAACTCTAATCTTGCATAACTAAAAATCTTAAAATCTTCTGACTTCTGTTAAAAGCTGAGGCTGTAAACGGGCACTCAGCACACACAAGGACAAAAAACAGGACAACACACACAAAATTATTCTGGCCATAGTGCCAGTCGCCAGAGCCTCGTTAGTCTTCAGTCCAGGGAGTACTACGTGGAAGGTACCCCAAACACCACCGTAATAAATAATATATATATATATATATATATATAATATCATCGAAACCATTCATTGGTTTGATTGTAATATATCAATGCGAGCTAAAACAATATAATACGTTGATTTATGACAATCTAAATCTAAGCTTTATCTGGAATTCGTACCACAAGTTAGTTTAACTGTGTTATATTAGAATCCACATTATAATATATATTTATCCACAGGAAGGCCTAATCGGGAATGGATCTACAATTTGGAGTTTGATCTGAACCAGGGAGGTGCAGTCTGTCGTTCGGAAAAGTTCGGAACCATTCGTAAACCTCCACGGATGACGTCAGCCACGGGACATGTCAAAGACGAGCACCAGGAACGGCATAGGAATTCACATTTCTTCCGTGTTTTCGGAAATAAATTTGTTTTAAAATCGAATGAATGTTCTAGCGTGTGTGTATAAATAAATGTATATGTATAGAGCAGACTATATCTAGTAAACTGTGTCGCTGAAAGAGTTAACTATCAATAGAATTAACGTGTAATGAAAAGCGGGAAAGCCGGTTCTGAGGTGGAGCAGAGGTTTGTTCAGAATTTTCTATTTGAGTGGTGTAAATTCGTGTTTATGGGGGTGAAAAGTTATACTTAGAGCCAAAATGACCACAAATTGTCCTTTTAAAACATTGTGTGGGGTGTTAGGGCAAAGTTGTTGGATAAATCACTGGGACCGAGATATTACAACTTCATGTTTATAATCCAAAAGTTACTTTTTTAGCACTTTCATCCTGCAGTGTTTGCAGTTTCTTTATTTGTTCTTCAGCACATTTTAATTTGTTTTTCAGAGTTTCCAACTCACTATCTCGTTGGAGATTGGGTATATTTTCAGTACTCAGTCTGAATTATGTGCCATGCAAATTCCTTTGCGAGGAGACAACTCTTCAAATGTGTCCACTGCTCGCTTTCGAATCTGGCGTTTATTGGCACATAAACTCCGATCAATTATGGCATTTGGCTATTGAACACTACTACAATTCACCACACAACCACGCAAATTTAAACATGATACAGCGTTTCTATTAAGCTGCGGTCTACAGGTAATAATACTCAGCAGTTCTGCTTTTAAGTTCCGTTCGTAATCGGCATCCAGAAAATGCGATGAGCACACTGTCGCTGTTTTGGTGTTAACAGGATCAAATCTCTTTGAAACCCACATCTTGCACGTAATCGGATCCTTTAGGAACGAAAAATAGCTTACACCCAGGCACGTATCCAGGAATTCCTTTCGGCGAGGTGGGTGAACACCATTTTTTAGGGGGTATTGTATGTTTAAGGCCAGTTGTGGCAATTTGGTTCTAAAACTGGGGGGTTTGCAAGGAAAGTTTACTTTCTCTTGATAGACAAGGCTTAGCATTAAGGGGACATAGTGGGGAGGCAAGAAAATGGGGAGCAACTATCCCCTAAATCGTCTTGTAGAATACAGTTGGATCGCGAAACAATTAATGCACAGTGAAAACCCTTCCGTTCCCAACACATCTAATGTTTCGTTTCCCAATATGGTTAAATGCTTACTTATTTATCTCCAGTGATATGCCCAAGGGAGGGTTGGTGGGGTCATAGCCCCATTTGAACGTCAAAGACAAGAAAAGATGGCTAAATGAGGACTGACCACCAAAAATAGTATACGTAACCACTTTCCCTTCCGAAAATTCTGGGAACGCCACTCGTTATCTCGGACACATTTTTTGAAATCAAGTCCCCAGAAGTTTTTATGATTTAATATTGGAGACTGAAGTAAAGCGCCTTGTATTGTACACGATCAAATAAATCATGAACAAGTCCTTGAATTGAACACTTAAAAGGCAATGAAGTCAGAAACAACGCATTTTTTCTCATTGGATCCAAGGTCCGGTCAAAGTATATCTATTTAGGAATGGTTCTAATTAACGCATATTTATCCTCATTATATTCTAGAATGTTCCGCAGATAAACGATTCATAGATATTGCCAGTAGTTCGACTCCTCTTAATCAAGAACATTCCCTCTCGCGTCTTCCAGAGATTAGAAATTACAACGAATCGCCTTACGTGTGGAGCTACCTTTGTTGTGCAGCTTCCAAATACTGACAAGTCTCTACATAGTGCTCACGTTCACTGCGGTAACACTGAAAGCTCATGTAAAGTTTACGTGCAATATTATCAACAACAGGGTAATTCTCCGTCTTGCTTTCATAAGTATTTCTCTCCTTAAATTATCGTCACATTATTCAAGAAGATAAAAACCTAATTTTATGTAGTGTAAACTGAAAAATTACCTGAGGGGACTCGAGCCACCTGTTCCCCATCTTGGATACGCGCTAGTAACAATAACAGGGTTATAGATAGTGTTGCCCACGAGACGAGACTTTGGCCTGTCTCGTCTCGTGGAAATGCTGTCTCGTCTCGAAAATATTCGTTTGTCTTATGACACATGGTCAATCTCGTCTCGTCTCGAATTTTTAAAGCCTGTCCCGTCTCGTCCCGTGGGCAACACTAGTTATAGAACATTCTCAGTCATATTATTGACGAAGCCGAAAGCCTAATTTTATCTAATGTATACTGAAAAATTTCCTGGAGAGGGGGGGGGGTCAAGCCCCCTATACCCAACTTTGGATGCGTGTTGTTATCAATAACAGGGTTACAGAACATTCTCCGTCTTGCCTTGATAATTATTTCTCTCCGTAAATTATCGTCACATTATCTTATTTCACACAACAAGAAACCAAAATCCTCACTTATGTAGTTTAAACCGAAAACTTTTGCTTAGATATGTGCCTGTCCTACTGTATTTGTTGCGTTGTTCGGGCACAAAGCAACAGCACAATTGCGCGGCATTTTCCTGAAATGTTATTGTTGTTGAAAAAAATTCTCCACTACCACACAAGAGCTACAGAAAAAGAAAACACAAGGCACTTTCACACAAATGCAGATCCTATAATAAGCGGAAAGGTCTGTGACAGCGTCAGTTCTGTCCCGTGAGTGACGTCAGGGTTGGGAACGCCCACGACCCTCTTTTTTCAGCTTCGGAAGGGAAGACTGCGCTACTTTCTCAACTATATTATATACTTACTTTGATCTGAACCACTATCGGTTGTCGAACTCTGAAACGTTTGATTACAAGGACGTTCAGAACATAGGTGTAAGGTAAAAAAATGCTTAGGCGCCTAACAAAAACAAAAGACTGCTCTCAAGCATTCGAAGCTGTGAATGAGTGTCCTCCCGGTCACACATTGGCGACTTATTGATAAAAATGTTTCTTCTTTTTAATCTAGTATTGCTGAAATCACAAATTATACGTTTCTGAGGCGATACAGACGGTCACAGACAGCATATATTATAGCCTTCGAACTGAACTGTTTAGATTAGCATAAGTTAGGGTTGGTGGTGAATGCATACACACCATATTGCTAGGCTAGGCCAATAAGGCTGTACAGTTCTTTACATTTAATTATAGTTTCCTATGTCATTTTGTTGAAAAGAAACTCATTCATTTATCGAAAGAACGAACTTTTCATGTGTCAAAATTCCCGACCTAACATCATGGGTTTCTTAGTGAAATCAAATTTAACTATTCCGAATGTTTAATGAGTTTTCGTAACTTTTATAGCAGTATTGGGAAATGTTTTTGGATACTTGAAACTATTGTTAAAGGTTGTGGCTTGGAAAAACTAATCATCACAGTTAAAAACTTCATTATGCTACATTTACAGCAGACATTATGATTTGAAAACTAGCTTACGTGAGCAATTGTTCTTGATTTCCGGTTGTCTCAACAAGGAGATTTAGCCGATTTTCATGTGAGGTACGAAGGGGTTTTCAAACTTGCCAAAGAACCATATAAGAGTGTATGGAAGGAAAATATCGTTCTCCAGACAACACGCTATAATGAATCACTGTGACAAATAGAAGTCGAAGCATGTAGAAAAAGTGTGTATCATGATTAATTCGTTAATCAATCGCGACTTTTACCGCCACATTTAAACTTTTTATTGTATATTAATTACTTATTTTAGATGACGTGATAATGAGAATATATTAAAATATAACGATCCACCAACGCCAGAAAGCGTGGTGCCACAATTGGGGTCTCACAAATTAACCAACCAGATATAAAACGAAAATTTATAAACATGAATTCGCCCCTTTTATCACGCCAATCATTATTGCACGGCTTTCCCCATTAAAGTACCCAAATGAACATGCAAAATAAACCAGCTAACATTATTAATAAGACACTGAAGTTTAGGGAAATATCAGTTATTCCGATAGAATACGTGCTGCTATGTGAAACCAGTTTATTCGATCAGTCAAATACTGTACACGATTATGTAACTCTATCTGCATGGATTTTCAAAAGTAACATCCGTCAACTTCATGCTCTTGGTTGTCAAATTAAGGTTTATATTTATTAACAGAAATAGTCTCAGAATGATAGAAATTGGTATTATTTGGCCACTGCAACGATGGGAGCTATTTTTCCTTACAAAAAACGTTGTTAGCTGTAATGTTTAATTCACGGAACTGCAGAAATTTAACATCTAAAAAAATAAGTTTGATTTAGCTGTTGAAAGGTGCACCTACCACATTTATGCAAGTTACGCGATCCACAAATTCTGCAATTCTACAAATAAAATATACATGTTTATTGATAATATGGAAACGGAAAATGCACCATACTTCACCGAGTACTTCTTAGCAGGCAAGAAACAGCACATGCAACCTCCTCGTCATAGAGCTTCGTGACCTCGTCGTGTCGAACATGAAACGGCGTACCATCAGCTGACTGGCTATTCAGTGGTGGCAACTCGTTTTTCAACAAATTCCCTCATAGATAGAGTAAATTCCCTTTTATGTATCGGAAAATTCCCTTATGGAAATGAAATTTCCCTCGATTCGTCAGAACATTTTCGGTCAAGATTCATCAGAAGTGTAACGGGTTATGAAAGTAAAGAGCATTGATATTCCAAACAGCAGTATCTAGATACAATTTGCGACAAATATAGAATCACCGAATAAGTTAAATGTCTACGAACCAATCTCGAGTAGTATCATGAATATACGACAACCATAAACGCCCGAATTTTGTTAAATAAATCAACGATTATACACTGAAAGGAAATCGACGCCATGTTGTAAGGTAAAGTTCACTGTGCAATGTAGCATCGTGCTACATTCAGGGGACGTGGGGGTTGCACAGCACCTACATTCTCGAGCTTGGCCATTTTGGAGGTGATGTGATCAGCACCACGCCCCGGACGTCTTTACCCCCCCCCCCCCTTAAGGATTGCCTCCAAGTGCCCATCGATTTGACACTCTTTAAACTAGCGATGTACATATAGCACCTCATGATACGCACTAGCTCGCAGCGACAGCCGGCAGTTTCCACAGTTCAACGAATGTCGCTGTGTGCAGTGTTGCCACGTTCAATGTACATGTTTACTTCGATGAATAAAAGTTTGTATAAAATCGGTTTCACAATGTGAATTGACAATGATAATAGATTTAGAAAACAGATGGAAATAGCTCCAAACCAAGACCAATATTGTATTTGTAGGACTATCCAATACTAAGAAAAAGTGTTTCGCAAAATTGATAAGATTTTTTTTTTTTTTTACAAATTTTATATATCTGAAAATTAAGAATTGTGTTTAAAACCTTTGTGCCTGCACTGTACTAAAATGTCATCACGATGGGACCACCCGTTTTCTATTTATAGAATTTTAAGGAGAGCGTTCGTTTATTATTTTTTTTATTTATTTATTTTATTGTTCTCATGACGTTAAAAGATAGAAGGCATACTCGAAAAAAAATTGGTTTGCATAGATTAACGCAGAATTGAATGAGCTAAATTTTGATGTAAGTCGTTTTTATGTAGGTCTACTGGTTAATGTTTAATTGCAGTCCAGACTCGAGTATCTATAATTTCTAATCCGACAGTAGGTGTACTTTTTGTGGAATGGCCCAGAAGCATAGTCAAAAGTACAGCGCCTTGAATAACGTAGTGTGGAAAACGACCCAATAAACTGATTCCCCGAGACGATGACAAGTAGATGGCAGTGCGATCGACCCAGGTGCTAATTTTGTTATGAAAGTAATGCGGCTTAGTTAGTTTTTGGAATATATTGTGTAGATTTGTTTCTCTAGAAAGGCGGTAAGTGAATTGATGGAAACAGTTATATTTGTGGAGTGATTTGCAGTCACGAAATGGCATTAATTTACACAGAAAAGTAACATAAATACGTTTTATGTGCAACGCAACACGAGCATCAACATAGCAATGTAAGGCTGGACGTCGAACGTTGGATTGTGTACACAAGTTTATTTTTGTATGCTAATAAAATTTATGGGAACACTAAATATACAAATACCCTTTTCTTTACTTGAACGATATCCACTAGAACAACCAGGCACAAAACATATATTCGAGAATATATCTTTGAAAATATAACTCAACCAACACGTTGTTTACATTTCTCCAGTAAGCGGGAAACGAAAAGTGTCATATTTCACGCTTGCGAGTTTTCGGGCGGTAAGTTGGACAACACGCGAGTGGATGTAAAACAATCTTTGAAAAATAAACGAGTATTGTCTGTGTGAATTTCCATAAAAATAATATTTGTGACAATAACAATATTAATGAACCTTTCAGGATAATGCATACACAATACTAATTCTCGCAGCAATTGTCATGTTACGTGATACAATCCACCATACCTATGTTTTCTTCCGTATTGTTAATAAAAAACTCACGGACAGGTCATGATCGACGGTTCATAATATTCTTTAATATTTTCACGACTACTGTACCAACAATTTTCTGATACAAAGAAATGTTACAAGGAAAAGAATCAAACGTTGCAGCGAAAACTCCATTTACTTCCATTATAAGCAGTCGAACACCAAGCACCGGGGTCAACACCAGCGCCTCTAGCGGATCATTTTCGAGTGGAACCAGCCAGAGACCGCAGAACCATGCCTTTTTCCACATTACGTTATTCTAGGCGCTGTAGTAAAAAGGTAGAGTAGAATTGTTGAAGTGGAAAACTCAGGAAGGAGGTGACGTAGATCATCGTTAGGACCAGTCTTGTGCTAAATAATGAGATTTAATCAACCCATGGGCCTCGTCAGAAATTTTTGTACAGTACAGTGGGATTCATGAGTATTACCGTGCAAATTGTCCATCACCATGTTCGTACACTTTACTTGACCCAATAAGAGCTTCAAGAATTAAAAGAAAACTCAAAACAATCTGTTGACAACTTCTGCACCAGCATACATAAACATCCATCGTTTATAAACACACAGGATGTAAGAGAAATATTAATGAAAATGGTCATGGACAATTTGCCATGCAATTGTAGTGGATCCCACTGTACAGGGAGATTAGACAGATGACTAAACGCGAATAGTCGAAATAATAACAATAATATTTATGATTATACAATAATAACTTTTATGAATTTATAAAAATTAACCCATTTTATTCCTTGGGGAGGCTTTTCTGTAGATACGCCAGATGAACAATTATCCAATACAACAGTTTTTCATTATTATTATTATTATTTCATACAGCTAGTGTAGTGAAAGCTTAAACAGTTGGGGGAAATGTTAGTAATGAAGTTTACGTTGAAATTGCAGGGATTTAATGGCAGAATATAGAAATATATTGTGTTTGCAAGTATTTTACACTCATTTTTTTGATATGACGCAGTTTTTACTTTGGTCATTATGTTCGAATACTAACTGAACTATATTTTTTGTTGTAAATTATATAAAATAACAAGCTTTCTGCTTTTTAGTAACTTGAAATGAACGGTGGGGTCGTCGGACAACCCCTCCGTCCCGAAGCCCCATGAATCGACCTGTTTCTCGGAACTGCATTGTTTTGTTTGAAACTCGTTCTGTTCTAGTCAGAGAGGGGAATAAATCTTCTTCGGGGCAGCCGAAGCTAACGAGTTCAGCTTTTGTGACAAGCAGCGTTTTCAAGAACCGCCTTACGGCTTCCCGGCAATCTGTCCCTCATCGGAAAGGAATATTGCGAAGGTGCTGCCACCACGAGGCGTCCACTGAAGACAATAAAAAGGTCTTCGCGAGAAGGTTTAGCAATTTTTCTCGGAATTTACTTCTACATCTTGTTTCGAAGCAACTTCTGAGTCCGGTATTCGGACAGACATGTCGACTTGTTTATATTGCTGACAGAAAGATATGTCTTCCTTTCGAACGGTGCGAGAAGGCTGGAGAGAAGTTGGGGGAATATTTTGAAGTCGCAGTGATATTTATACATAAGCTGCATATTTGGGCTTAAAGAGAATTAATTATCTAGAGCTTGATGATTGAGAAGATAGGCCCCACCAGGAAGCGTCCGTACCTCCCCCCCCCCTTTTTTCGGCTCAGTCACTGTAGAATTAGTTCATCTTACCACCGCCGCAACCGAATTACGCACACTTTAGATCCAGAATTGCGCACAAATCTCACTGACCTGTTTTGCGCACAGATGTTGATCGAACGTTGCCACTTTGATACCTTTAAAGTCTGTGCGCAAAACTGTTTTTTTTCTTTAGACAAGAAGAGAGAGAGAGAAATTAGAAATAAAATAGTAAATCATACCAATTTACTCAAACTAAAATGTTAGGTTAGGTTAGGTTAGGTTAATGACTGCTAAAACACGTGTAAGTCCACACACAAACAAACACAACAGAAATGAGAACGGCTTGAGAACATTTTACATCTGACAACATCGCCTCATTTTTTGTGCGCAATCCTGTACATTGTGGTAGCTTGTCAACGGCTTATCAGATACCACTGATAAAACCGGAAAAGTGTGCGCAATCCCGCTGTAGCCCTTACCACAGTAAGTATCAGAAGCTGTTTACGTCATTTCCAGTACTTCTCACGATTTTGTATCCTATTGAGTGAAATCCTCGGAAATTTGACTTTTTGTAAAATGTTAGGAACACGGCACAGGAACAAATGCACGATAGAGCAGATTAGTTATTTCAACTTACGAAAAGGGCATGGATATGGTATTGTGTGAAGAATGATCGTTTCTGAATGTTTGCTTTCAAGACTTCGCGAGTGTGGATTATGTTACAATGTACAGTGGGATCCATGAGTATTACCGTGCAAATTGTCCATCACCATGTTCGTGCACTTTGTTTGACCCAATAGGAGCTTCAAGAATTTAGAGAAAACTCTAAACAAGCTGTTGACAATTTCTGCAGCAGCATACATAAAAATCCATCGCTTAAAAACACACAGAATGTAAGAGAAAAATTAAAGAAAATAGTCATGGACAATTTGCACGATAATACTCATGGATCCCACTGTACCAGGATTGCTAAAATTACTAAAAAGCTACAATGTCTAATTACTTTTTTTCCAACTTTGGAAGTTATTATGAGAAATTTTTAGTATGGATGTCACTAACTGAAGTTGTGAACAAAGTTTTCAGCTTTAAAAAGTGTGAGAAAGTACTTGCAAAATCCAGTTTAATGCAAGAAAAGTCCAGTGATCTTTCCATAGTTATCCAACGAACACAATAAACTTTGATAAATTATTTGATCACTCCAAGACAAGGAACATAAATGCTCGTGTGAAATTGCCATCCTGGTACAAACCTCATGATTTCAGAAAATGCTTTATTTAAATATGGTATGGTTTTCAGTTTTCTATTATTAATACTTTACTGTGATATTCAATGTACTTCTGAAGTTAATATGACGTTTTCTCATTTTATGTTGAGTACATTTTTCGGAAGGTTGCGAAAATGATCCAGAACTTTCCCCCCCCCCCCAAAAAGGGCTCCCAAAAGGGGACTGTCATGCAAAAGCTAAACGAAACTGGAAATAAAAATACCCGCGATAAGCAGCGAAATTTGTTCTAACATCCTGCGCACCATTAACCGCTGCTGCCATCTGTTGGCAATTCTGTAACTTCTACGGGACTTTACGGCGCTCGGAGTTTGTTCACTTAATCTGAAATCTGTGAAGGTCTGTGTCTATGGTAATCGTGACACTGACGAAATAAACAGCTCTTCATTATCTGGGAATTCAACCCAATATAAGTGGAACACTTGATTCGCGGTCCAATCCCCAACAATTTCCCCTTTAAGCAACCGCCGATCAGAATTTCAGCGAGTTAGATTGCATAGTATTGTACAGTGGGATCCATGAGTATTACCGTGCAAATTGTCCATGGCTATTTTCATTATTTTTCCTCTTACATCCTGTGTTCTTAAGCGATGATTTTTTTTATGTATGCTGATGCAGAAGTTGTCAACAGCTTGTTTTGAGTTATCTTTTAATTCTTGAATCTCTTATTGGGTCAAATAAAGTGCACGAACGTGGTGATGGTCAATTTGCACGGTAATACTCATGGATCCCAATGTACATGAACTTGATGGCCAAACCAAAGAACTCTGGTTCGATTCTGAGTGGAGAGTCGTCGGCAAAAGTGAAAAGTACAACAAAAGAAATATTTACAATCTTTTTAGATCAATATAGGGATGAATTACATAAGTCCAACAAACCGATTTCCTGGACTCCTCTCTATCAACACATAATTTATTATTGTTTTAATTTTAAGAATATTTGAATCAACGGCTATGTTATCAGTTTCACGTAGAATGCGACAACAATTAATGATTATCGACTTGCTTTGATCCTTGCTCAAGTAGTTCAGGAAAGTATTGATAAGCGCACGAAATGAAATGACTCATTCGTTTTCACTTTTAAAGTGAAAAAGATAATGCACGAAATCATTTTTTATTACAAGGTAATTCGGATTAATAAAGTCGTGATCTGAAATTAATTAATGTGTAATCACTCTTTATTTTATTGCAACTCCATTACGCTGGTAAGAAAATCAGCTGCCCTTTCAAATTTGACGTTGTACAGTGAGGTGCACAAGCATTGCCAGGCAAAATGTCCATAACTATTTTTGTTCGTTTTTCATGGAATTGTTCTGGCTCTGGTGCAGAGGTCAATTGTTTCGCTAATGCTTGGTTTCAGTTCTGTAAAACCAAGCGAATAAACGTGTTGAGGGACAATTTGCTTTGTAATATTTATGTATCTCACTCTACAGCTGACGAAGAATGTAAGAGTGGGTAATTTGTTCATCACCATGTTGATTTCCTTTGTTTCATGCAATACAATGCACGAATAAAGCAGAATACAAGATCCGTTGAAAAAAATGTTACTTAAATAATTTTCTAAATCTCATAACACTGCAGCCATATTAAGTTACAACTGATAACGACGCATCCTACTTATCATAAGGAAAAGAACTGTTGCATTTCTGGCGCAAAGTTTATGGACTGTTGTTGGGAATTTATGCCAATTCGAACCTCATTCTGCTTAAAGCAAAGTTAATGAACATGGTAATGCACAGTTTGTCTCATAATATTTATGCATCACACTTGTTAAGATAAACTGCTCTAGACTGGCTGAAACAAATTGGATGCAAGTTTTGCCTAACAATTGATGGAGAAAGAAACTTGGTTATGCAGCTATAAATTGTTTCCCTTGGCTGTCTCAAACGTGAGCAAACGATATTAAGTTTCTTCCCCAACTGCTTGTTTGAAATAGTTTGTCAAGGATTCACATTCAATTTGCTTCAACAAAAGACGATCGGCCGGGGAAAAATAACTGTTTGTACAGTGGGATCCATGAGCATTACCCTGCAAATTGTCCATGACTATTTTCATTAATTTTTCTCTTACATCCTATGTGTTTTTAAGCGATGGATTTTTATGTATGCTGGTTCAGAAGTTGTCAACAGCTTGTTTTGAGTTTTCTTTTAATTCTTGAAGCTCTTATTGGATTAAATAAGATGTACGAACATGGTGATGGACAATTTGCACGGTAATACTCATGGATCCCACTGTGCATTGGGATGCACTAGTTTTAGCAAGCAAATTGTCCATCGCCATATATATTCTCTTTGTTTTACGCAATGAGAGGTTCAAGAATTGAAACAAAATGCCAAACATGTTGCCTACAACCTCTGCACAAACATATGTAAAAATCAAATCGTTAAAAATACGTAGCATGGGACATAAATTGATGAAAATAGTCATGGACAATTTGCCGAGCAATACTGTGCATCCCACTGTACATCGTAAGTAACATGTCGAGATATTACGTTTTTTTTCTGCCTCATGAAAAGCACCTGCGCCTTTTCTTAGCCAAAACAAACATGCTAACCTTGCAATTACCTCGCATGGACAATTCGTTAAAAACCTCCCTTCCCGAAATTAATTTTGACGTTTCCAGAAGTCTGGCAGGTCTCCCGTTTGTCCAGGAAAAACTAATCCAAATTCAGCAATGAGCATATTATCTGCCAGAATTTCATAAAGGTTAAGGGAGATTTTACCAGATAGCGACAATTCTCCTGCGAGCAGTGCAGAGACATTTCAAGGGAAACGTGGCCCAAACGTTTTATCAAGAAGCCTCGCTTCCTTGTGATTAGAATTTCCCATTCGCATCGAAGTTGGAAGCGTTCCATTAGGTAATCTTTTACGTGTACAGCTGTGAGCTGACTTTCCCAGCACGGGATTATTCAACGGGTATTTTGTGCGACATTGGTGAACTCTTCCACGAACCTGATGAGCAGCTACGCCGCGGTAGGGAAATGAACTTGGCTCAGAACTTAGTGCCGACAGACAGATGTCACTGCTGTCGCCTGCCAAATTCACAACTGACTTTGCCAAGGCTGTCTCATCCCTTTATCTCGCCTTTAGATCTTTATTCTTGATCCTGAAATAACCAAATCTAACTTTGTCAGTTGACTAAACCGTGAACAAAAAGGAAAGCCACAAATTATTTATTTATTTATTATTGTTCTTTATGAATTTGGTTTATTTTACTTCGCTTTTCTGCCACTTTTGGCTATTCGCGAAGATAAGAATGAGTGATGATTATGATGGGAGTCATAACGTGGTGTGCTAACCATTCGGGCACGGAGGTCGACTACAACAAATTATCAAAACTGTAGTTAATTGATAAGGAACATTCGATATGGCCTCCATTCCTATGGAGTAAAATGTATTAAAACAACTAAAAATCAAATGTATTTTACATTCAACTTTTCGGATATTTTAATCATCACAACAGACAGCTCGGAACTATAAATAAAATACGAGCACAGGTTTGATTTAGGGCTCGAACTCGGGAAGATACGGGTTCTGTAATGCAGATTATTGTAAATGATATTATTATGTTTACATGTGTAAAACTTGTGACTCTTGCTACTGGTCCGGCTTTTTCTAATTTCAAAATCAGGAATAAACAGTATGGAGATTGAATAAAATACAGTAGCCTATTAAATAATATACATTAAAGACACGAACTCGATATGTGTGTGACGCATAGAATGTCTGTATTTAGAACTGCCTCCCCTTAATTACAAAATAAATACATCCTGCATGGTATCTAATTTTCCTGGCGCCATGTCTCAACTCAGTTGTTTAAGAAATACTTTAGAAGTGCATTACTAGGATATGAACGTACTCATATCGTGAATGAAACATCCTACACAGATGAGTCACCTGCTTCTAAGCCAAAAATTTAATCTTGAATGAATTGCAGAGGTAAAAAAAAATAGTAATAAACGTAAATGTTCTTCTCGGAACATACTCGTGTGTGTGTAATCTTGCACTAATGGAATTCTTATCTCAAATATTATGAGTAATGATTTAGCGTGATGAGATAACGTCTTCGAACGAAAATATCAGCCTAAACGAAAACAATGTGATATTACTCCCTAGCCTATTAATTTTAAATCTGCTTCTTTAACAGATTTTCTTTACGTGCAGATAAGTAGGTTTTCTTAAGTAATACTTTTACACACTTCAACGAGAATATTCGCGATTAAAATTACCACCTGAGCGCTAGTGTCGCTTCCAATATGGCCGCTCTATGTAGGATAAATCTGTGTTTACATGCAGCCGTAGTACGAAACAGCAGCATGTTGTCATGGCTGGCATGGTAAAAATGTTTAAATTACACGATATTTTTAAATATTGCGAATGCGATGTGAATTCCAGGAACTCTAACGAAGGTGAAGCTGTGATGAGAAAGAAGCATTTAATTATGATAGGCAAAAATATCACGGAAAACGCAGACGGAACTAATGTATACGCACTGGCTCTTCAAAACAGTGCTGCATCATCTGCACCTCATGTTGTAAATGGGGTTCTCGGAAATTATTTGAAAATAAAGAAATTGAAATTGACATATACTTGAAAAGCTGGCAGGAGAAAATTGTGAACATATCGTTGCAGTTCTTTCTCGATAATATTCACGATTTCATGACCAGGCTATCCTCACTGAAAAAGGATATCGTACCGAATGCAAGAGCAACATTATCATGTCCATTTTCATTTTCTGGTTACATTTGACATTAATTCATTCTCAAACTATTTTCAGCTTCTCTCGCCTCCACCTGCTCCAAATTTCACACATACATAATAATACATGGATGCATTGGATAAGACGCTTCATGACTTTTCGAAAAAGAAAAAAGTTTTATTTATAAAGTACAATTTAAAATTTTACTTTCATGGCAATATATACTTATCTCTCGCAAAATAAGAAGAGTAGACTCGTGCATTCCTTACCGAATTACAGTGTCATTCCCTATGCCAGAATCTTCTGTAAATTAATTACGTTTTCCCTGATTTATTTACAAATTTCATTTTGTTGATTCCACGGGGTGGAAACACATGAAAGCTTTTAATTTGTTCTGACCCATAAAACGATTTAGAGCACAAAAAAACCATAACAGTAAACCTTACTCTTTCGCATATTCCCCATGCTTTAAACGACTTCAACCCAACGTATCCTACTTAGATTAGTTCCTGAAAGCCCCACCAGATGGCATATCGGTTAATTTTAATCGCGAATAACCTTGAAGCTTTCCTAGCGAAGAGTGATGACCAGGTGAGTTGCGAAAAAGATTCCAAGCTTTCGAGAGATAACGTCACTCTCATCAACCAATCATCTTCAGGGTAAAAGTGAAGGTGAGAGTCACTTTAGACCCGCTTTAGACTGAAGCATTGTACCATTTAAACCAAAGAATTCAGAAAATGAGTTTCTTTTGAACGAGATGTGTAAAAGGTTATAACATAATAGAATAACTATACACTTCAGTACACTAACTGTATGAAATGAAAAAATAATAATAATAAAAGTAGTTGTGATGCACATTCGCTCTTCAGGCGGATCGAGCAGAAAGAATCCCAAAGGATATCATAATAACAACAATTATAAACTGGGAATAAAATTGATTAATTTTTATTAGTTTAATAGTTATTATTGTATAATAACAACACAGTCCTGCATTTTCGGAATAAAATTCGGATGATTTCAAAGCAATAGGTGATTATGGAAGTATTTTGAACAGTGGCGATGCTACATAAAGGGCAACTAGGGCACTGCCCCACAACAATTTTAACATAAAAAGTTCATCTGAAGAGACGATCGGTATATACGCGTAAATATTTTTTTCCCCTCAACCCCTACGTTGCTGCAACCAGACTTACAGGGTATGCACCCTGTGCGAGGTTAATATATTTCTCCGTCCTGTTGGAGAGAGTCCAATCTTGGCTCTGCCCCGGAGACGTGACGTCACTGACTGATCCAAACATTTACAGCATAGGCAAGGGACGGTCCCCTCACAATGGAAAAGCGCAAAATTCGTAGCCGTCTCTGGGCAGTGAACGAGGTGCCCTGCCCATTCATGTTTGCCTCGTTCACCGTTCAGTGTTTCCAACGCTTGGCAGGCAGTTCATTCGTTCTTCCAGCCTGCAGCAATAAGATAGAAAAAAATCCCTCGAATGCTTTTCTTCGCGCTTGTTCCGGCGACCTGAAAAGTTGACAACACTTTTTATTGCACAAACTAGTCCCTCGTATTTTTAAAAAGATCCTCCTTTCTTCCCATTGTAATACGGATTTGGATTTGAGTTAGTGTGTGAGTTTGCGTTGCGTTCCGTCTGTGCGTATTGGTCGCTTATGAAATAATTAGTTTTTCGCGATTTTATAGTTACTGTACGTGTTTATTTATTTGTGTAATTGTGTCTGTGTTCCAGCAACTTGACATGCAGAATATCTTCGTAAGTATAAACGAACTTTTTTGGGGTACATGGCCAATGTAAAGTGTTGTAACTGAACTTAACGCTGCATCACCTTCCTAGTTAGTCATTGATATTAGTGGATACTTGGTGAATATGACATTGAATCATGTAGAAACTTTAATATCTGCGCCTTTCAATTCATTGACAATGGAAGAGAAACTGCAGTGTAACATTTTTCTAATCATTCCAGTATCTACCCAAAGTTTAGTTACTGCAAGCGTATAGGGTCCCGACGTCAGTATTCGAGTTTTTTTTTTATTCATGTAATTTGTTCCATATGTTGCTGATTTTTCGTATTCCTACGTAGTGAGTATTTAATGCTCTTTGGAGAGATATCTTGATCAGAATGTTAATTTTATTCCAAATTGTTCGAACAATTTACTTACTCCATATCAAGGAACTCCCCTCAAAAACCTTAAAGAGGAATATAGAGGTAAACTGCCCCCCCCTCCCCACCCAAAAGAAAAATGTGCCCTGCCTGACTGAAAAGGCACGCGCCGCCCCTGATTCTGAATGCTGATCACGGAAATGATATCCATTTTTTCCCATTACGTCAGGATTTTGCACAATTTCCAATCAAAATTCTCATATTCTCCATTCCATTGCGCCTATTACAAAACGCAATATAATAAATTTAAACAAGGAAAATTTCGGTTGTTTACGATGACGTGTATGACAAATTTCTGTCCATCACGTCAGGATTTTTCTCCACGTCAGTAAAATCAATCAACCCACTACATTATAACATTGAGTTTTGGACATTTTGTGAAGGAATTTTTATGAGGGATTTCGAAAATGGAACTTACGAAATCAAAGTTTACAGTTTTCATTCAAATTTGTGTTATGAAGATAGAAGATGGATTAAATGCTTACTATTTTATGTCAATTATAGTTCAAAATTGGAGATTTGTATTGCAGAGAACCAATGTTTACCACCATCTAAACAGAGCCATCTATTGAGGAAATGATGGAACTACACATTTTATTGTAAAATCAAGTCAGATAATATATTGCTATTTTCTGAAAAACTAGATGTGCTGGGTAAAAATGGAATTTATTTTTGGAATCTGCATGCTGTAATTATTCAGAGACAAAAATTTCTGATCATGCCCATGGTGTCAAAGGGTTATAATAGGCACTTTGCTCCCAGCACACAGATCACAAAATCCCGAGTACAAACTCCACAAAATAAACCTTTAGCAAATCTCTCGGGTAAAAGGGTAATGTTTCAATGTTACATTGAACCACCTGGCACTATTATAGTTGACGGATCTTGGGAACTGACTTCTGCACTTACCATCCCATTCAATCAAGGTCCAAGCAGTGTGGAACGACAGTGTTTTGTCAACACAGAAAACATACGACGATCGCGCTTTAATCTCATGACGATGTCCAACATCACTAGACTTTGGCGATGTTCAAAGTCCAACGTATTCCGGTATCGCATTCCAATGTTTCTTGCTGTAACCTTTTTATGTAAGTTTATCTTTCTTGGAATGATTACTATTGTAAAGGCTTGTGCATTGAAGACTCAACATGATGTATTACACGAAAATATTGCAAATGACTATTATTGAAATGATAAATGTACAATTAAATTTGCAATTTTTCGACAAAAAGAGGCCATCTTTATTTTATGCATAAATTGCTTATTGAATCACAAAAATCTAATATTGCCATTGTATGCAATTTGGAGAGTCTACTTAACACAGCTTTGTATCAAGAGAGGCTTGTGAATCTCATTCTGCTTGGCATGCTGAGGTAATAAATAGAGCCTTTGTGTGTGTGAAGCTGAAAAACCACTCATATATAAACATTTTTTTACGAATATTGATCTCCATATTTTTAATCACAACCATTCAGAACTTATTTTTTAAATATTAACGTAATAAAACTAAGAAATCTACTTTTCTAAAGGTGTTCATTTCAGTCATACACATAGGAAAGCAAAAACGTGTTACAACAAGTAGCTCAGGTTATTGTTTATTGAATAAAATTATTATTATTAAAGGCTTTCAGTTTTGTGTTACAAATTGTTATGGTTGCTATAAAAAGTCTAATGTCAAAATATTATTATTGAACTGACATCACAAGTTAGCTTGAATAAAGCGGTATCTGATCACTCATTCTGATAATATCGTTGCATGTAAAGCATGGTAACTACAATTCCTTGAACAACATTCAAACAAATCGCATGTAGCACCACCGAAAAAAATAATTCAGATGAATTATCATGTTTGTATGATAGTAAACATACAAGTGAATGATATTTGCTGTAAATAATTTAGGGTAAAACTGTCAAAGCCGGGAATCGGCTGTAACTCGTTTATTCTGTAATTGTTGACATTCGTACTTACTTATTCTGCATTGCGAAAGATTGTTTAACAACGGATTTAGCTTTTCTTAAGGAAATTAATATCTATTGTCGACATATCGAGTAATTATTGTTCGTTCTTTTCTCGCTTCCTGAACACGCAAAATTACGGGCAAATCTTGACTAGCGTTGTGTTTCAAACGGCAAAGCAGTGTTTCAACCTTCTTAACTGAAAAATTCCCGCATAGCCCTGAAAATCATTCACGCATAGCCCCAAAAACCATCACGCATAGCCCCAAAAACCATTCTGGATCGTATAACCATCCACGAATAGCCCCACGCACCATCACGGTAAGGTTAGGTTAGGTTGCTTTAGGTTGGGCAATATAGTGAAAAAACTGTGTGTTTGGAAACACTTACCGGGGATTAGGTCTTCAGATGCTCGCAATATCCGGTTCAAGTACATGGATGGAAATGCAAGCAACAGCTTTCGTGCATCGGACGGACATTTTTATAGAAAAATACATGAATTAGCGGCCAAATACATTGAAAAATGCGAGAAAACACTTCTACGACCTTCCGAAATTACACAGAAACTCAATTCCGTAATACTTTATCCTGTAAATTTGAAGAAATCCGATTCCCGGCTTTGATAGTTTTACCTAGTTTAGAAATTTATTTTAATTTGTAACTCAGATTTTTTTAAACATCAACTTTCAATATCTCGAAAGCTGCATTTTGACACTTACCATGTTTTACAGCTGAGCCCTTCAATTAACATATAAATAAGATGCCTGAAAAAGGATTACCATGATAGAGTAAAATATACATGAAACCTAACCTTTTCTTATTCTATAGTTGAAAGAATTAAACTTTCCCCAATGGTATCAAACCCCATATTGCATCATGCACCAAAATATAATAAAAAGGTAAGCTAATTAATTTTTCATGAAATGCTTGAGTGTAAAGTACGATCTGCTATAAGGTTTTTGGAAGAATTTACGTAGCATTTATGCTAGCAAAAATGTTAATGGAAATTCTTTCGTCTAAAGCAGGAGTTTCCAACTGGCGGCCCGCGAAGCCAGTTTGCAAAATACATTAATTTCATGTATTTTTATTAAAATACGTTCTATTTATACTGAAGGAACGGAAGCTCTGTGAAGAAAGACAATATCACAGGTAGAATTGGTTTTGCAGTCAATAATGATCATGAGAAGAATCTAAAGTGACGTAACGTTCTCTTCACACACTATGCATTACAGATTCCACCCCTTCGCTATGCGGAATGAACTCGCCCGTCAGATTTAATGGGAAACATAAATGGGTTTCGTAATAAACTGAAGATTTTCAACGTTACTTTGGAGAGGAATAACCTGGTTCATTTTCCAAGCTGTCGGCGGCTAGCAGAAGATGAAGAAATACTGGACTTTTTTTAATTCAGTGCAAATATTAAAGAAATAATGGATGAGTTTGACTCCAGATTTAAAGGTTTTGAAGAACTTGAAAGCAGCAACCAGCTATTTAGCAATCCTCTTGTCGTTGTCATGGAAGAACAAGAAGCTTCTCTCCAACTTGAATTGTGTGATTTGCAAGGCGATGTGTTCCTTCAAACTAGGCAAGAAAAGGGGCCAGAGTTTTTCAAATATCTTTCAAAGGAACGCTTTCCAAACCTTCGTAGTTTTGGGCAAAGAATGACATCGATGTTTGGCAGAACATACACGTGTGAAAGTGTTTTTTCTTCAATGAAGTTCATCAAGAACCGCTACAGAAGCCGACTGGCAGATTCTTCACTGCTTCACCTTCTGAGACTTTCAAATACAGAAATTGAAGTGGACATTTCAACTTTAATAAAAGAAGCAGATCGGGCTCAATTTTCACATTGAACAGTTACTATGAAAGATTCTTATTT
Organism: Lepisma saccharinum; assembly: GCF_977018435.1. Classification (NCBI taxonomy): domain Eukaryota; kingdom Metazoa; phylum Arthropoda; class Insecta; order Zygentoma; family Lepismatidae; genus Lepisma; species Lepisma saccharinum. Next base: position 4,297,843 of record NC_139258.1, read on the forward strand.
GTATGGTGTGTTTTTCATATCTTTCAATTCATCCATAAGTATTTGGTTTTGGTGAAATAAATTGTAATTATACAATTTTGATTTGTGATTCCATTGTTTTTATTGCCTCATTTTAGAAATTTAGGTCATGCGAAAGTACTACATTTTCAGTTCAGTACTTACAATTTTTGTAATTTTTAATCCCCCAACCACCAAAAAATGCGGCCCGCCAATCAACTGCTGGATATAATTTTGGCCCTCGGACCTTTTGAAGTTGAAAACCACTGTTCCAAATCGGTCCTTAAGAGTACCCATGCAATTAGCACGAGCAGGTAACCTGTGACCCATGATCAAGTCATGTGCTGGCTGTGAACACTGTCCTGCCCACCACACCCCCGTTCTGTAAACATTGCCAGCTGCTGCAAGGGATTATCTTGTGTTGTGTTGACCTTTCGTGTCTCTCTCGTGGGGCTTTCGTGATCTGCATGGCAACCAACGCCCAGAGCGGAACATTTGAGTTCATCGGAAAACTAATGCAAAAGCTGCATGCCTTACATCACCATTTTGTAAGCGGTGCAAAGGACAGGTCGTGTAATCTTAGCTCCTTTGTCTATTGGGGTCAATCTTGAACTGAGGGCGCCGCCTTGCAACATAGGGGTGACCGGTCCCCTGTGATTTATCCCAACTAATGGCCACAATATCCGAATTTAAAATATTATCCGATATCCGTCTCGGATGCAACGGATAATGCGGATATCCAAATAATACATATATCCATGAAAAATGAAAGTCAACCAAAAATTATATATTTTTCACATATAATTTCATTTCAGCTGCAATAATGTGTGTTAATTATTGCATGAATATGATACATTCATATTTAAGAAATGTTTTTTGAGGGAACAACACTATTATTGGAGAAAATGTGCCTTGCTTGCCCCCCCTGCAGAAAAAATACCTTCCTTGCCCCTCCCTGGAAAAAAACCTGCGGACGTCCATACATATATCCAGATAATACGGATATAATAACATGATCAGAATATCCAGAGTATGGATATAGGTTGAATATGGATAATTCGGATATCAGACTAATAGGTTTATCCTCATTGGTTGATTTTGCATTACTTTACTTCGCTTTTTGTGCCATTTTTGGCTAATTTGCGAAGATTGGGTTGAGTGAAGATATGATCAAATAGATGAATGGACATTCACAAACATCCATGCCCAGGTGGGATTCGAACCCGGGACCCCTAACGTCGTAGGACTTCACCGAATTATTCTATTTATAGTATTTATAGCAACCTATCTATTATTTATAATTATTAATTACTATAAAAATATTAAATACTAACAACACTCCAGTAAAATATAAATCGAATATTTGGAGAGGGGGTTCTAACCCCCTGTACCCTCCTCCTCTCGAAGAATTTACCACGTACTAAAATAAAATAATGGAAATATTCTTTTTAGCATTTGTTGTACTTAACCGATAGTTATTTATTTTCTATGAACTTGGAAGACAAGGATTATTATTGGAATCATACTGCTTTGAAGAGCACCAAAGAAGATTTATGCACATTACTAGTTATGAAAATATGCATAAATATTAATCAGGAACATCCTCTTTTTATTATTCAATAAATATTCAATTCATTATCTATTTGTAGGGGCATGCATATTTCGTTTTTGACGAAAAAACGAAATTTGAAAAAACACATTGTAGTGTTAATTTTTCATGTTTTTGAAAGGTGTGAGATGCATTTTGTGACCATGTTTTGTCACGAAATAATGCGAAATGAACTGCAAAAAGCGAAATTAACTCTTAAACACGAAATTCAGGGTTTATTCACCGACGCGGCACCTTCTGAGGTCTGAATTATCCTGAGGGTTATGCAATTCACGGAAAATTGATTAATTCTGCTGTTAATATTGGAGAAGCAAAAATGGACTCCTTTACACAGAAATAAACTTAATACTCGGATAACTACATAAATGGGCTATTAGAAGTGAAATGTTAATTCTGTGGAATAAGTGTAGTTTTTAAATCAAATGTAGGATTATATTCACAATTTTAAAACTAAAATGTCTTTTTATATACCACTTTTCATCCAATTTTTCACCGCTATAACACCGATATTTCATTTTATTTACCGCTTTTGAACCCGAAATTGACTTAGTTTTTGTACCGAAATTTTGCTTTTTTATTTACCAAAAATATGTGCCTCTATCTATTTGACATTAATTTTCTTGTTTATTCTATACAAATTTTGACGATCTTAAGTATACGCAAACCTGATAATAAATGTGTGCGGTTCGCTGTCACCTTGTAATCAAGGGATTCGATTCCCGGTGGAGGCATATTGTAAACTGTAGGTCCAGTCCCGATTAGCCTTACTGTGCATAAAGTGGACTTAAAACACCAACTCAATGAAAATATGTTCTGTTATATTCTCATGTTATCTTTTTACGTATTCACGTAATAATAAAAGTGCAATTTTAATAAATTTACATATTTTACTTAATATTTAATTCAATTATTTCAATTTAAATATTACTATTATTTTATATTATTTCTGAGACACTTGGTTCGGACATCCCTCCCATCCTCCCGAAATACAGAGGCGTCTCGTGAATGCATGCGTCAATTGTGAGAAAAGGACAGCTTGCTCTGCGACGACATTCATGAGCACTTCTACATTCTAATTTCTTCATATAGGAGAAGTATTTATTTTACAGGAGAGCGCTCAACTAAGCTTATATTTCATTTCTTGGATCTGAAGTGAAAGAAAGTAATAATTATTTTCCCACAATTGACGCATGCGTCACTTCAGATCCAAGAAATGTAATATAAGCTTAGTTCAGCGCTCTCGTGTAAAATAAATACTTCTCCTATATGAAGAAATTAGAATGTAGAAATGCTCATGAATGCCGTTGTAGAGCAAGCTGTCCTTTTTCCCATAATTGACGCATGCGTAGCATGCACCGCATACGTTCACGAGACGCCTCTGCCGAAATATATTTCACTTGCCTGACCTCAGTATTCAGATCGTTAATTACTATTTCAAGTTCAATAAGTTATTCTGGTAAGAATGGTGTCCGAAATGAAGGAAATATTTAGCAAATAAAGGATCGGGACATTAACCGAGAATGTTATAATCTAAACTGCATCCTCTTTAGGTTTTTGTTACGGCGGAAAACTTTGTGTATTTACACTGAATATGATTTTATGTAGCTGCTCAAGAAGAGTGAAAATCGTTTATTTTTCTGTCCAAATGTTTTAACAAAACATGAGAAAGGGAAGGAAAAGGTGCTGAAGTGGAAAGAGGTGAAAAAGAGGGCATAAAAGTGCTAATCTCACGAAAAGGTGCAACAAAGTGTGTTCATTTTACTTGATTTCATGTCCTAAAATACATATCTCAAACGATCAGTATGAAAACAGCTATATTTTTGAAAGGTTCTGCACCTTAAAATGCGTTCCCTACTGATTACTATAACTTACAGCCTATAGTAACACACAGCAAGCACTATTATGTATAATAAAATATCACCATTCGAATTACATTGTATTTTTCCTTACATCTCGTGGGGGGAGGGGGGGCATAGCATATCCGAAGGCGTATTTCCGTACAGAATCGGTCCGAATTTCCTTAGCATCTCGAGTGAAATCTCTCTTCATGTGGTGCAGTGGGATCTCAGAGTACTACCGTGCAAATTGTCCATCACCATGTTCGTGCACTTTATTTGACCCAATAAGAACTTCAATCATTGAAACAAAACTCAAAACAAGCTGTTGACAACTTTTACACCAGCATACATAAGAATCCATCACTTAAAAACACATAGGATGCGAGGGAAAAATTAATGAAAATAGTCATGGACAAATTGCACGGCAATACTCATGGATCTCACTGTACGAGTGCTGGCAATATTGCTTCGTACATGATATTTTGAGTGTTACCATGTTATGCATTTATCTGCATTATTCAAAATGCATAGTTTATAACGATGTAATTTTTTCAAGCAGAGTTGAATAATTTTGAATTATAATTCAACTGAGAACATTATGCACACTTTTTAAAATTAATATTCTTAACCTTTCATCTTCTTTTACTTGTTGGCTTATGTTCTGGTAACACTGCTGGAAGTATCTGTTCCGCAAAGATAGATATTTTTCAGGCACTAAGATCTAACTGAACTTCTTAGCATACTTTTAAATATGGTAAGCTTTTTTTTCATAAAAACAAATCAGAAATACAAACTATACATTTTTAAATATAACCTTATATTATTTTTAATGACATTTTTGTTTCCTCATTTCAAAATATATAGGGTGAGAATATTGAAAAACGGCATAATAAGAAAATATCGAAGGACACATATAAAATGTCAATGCATGGTAAAGCGTGGGGGGAAGGGGGGCGCTAAATTACAATCCTGTCTAGAGCGCCAAAATATCTTTCTACGGGGCTGAAGTTTACGCTAACTTATAACAGAGGGTAAATAAAAATCACATATTATATGTAATTTGTTTCGTAATTTATTATTATTGAGACGAACGTGCAGTATTTAATCCTAACCTATCCGTGCTGTACGAGAAACTTACTTACTTAAAGGGGCTTACTTTTTTTGTCACTAAAATTCAAGAAACCATTTTGTTATTAAATCACTGCTATAATTTATTAATTATAATAATTACAAAATTATCATAATTAATAACCAATGATTGCACGATTGTCACGTACATATTTTACCATTCACTAAAACTCACAAAAAACATATTTTTTGTTTATAGAGGTGTAGTTGTTAATTGATTACAATAATTACCAAAATTATCATAATTACTAACTAATTGTACACGCTCACTGGGACGTGTGTCTCGAATAACACGCATTCAAAGATGGAGTGTTAGGTCCACCAATTTTGCTTCCAATTTACATTACACTTATGTTTTTATGAACAAAAGTAATACAGAAATGTTGGCAACATCCTAGAGGACAATGTAATTTATTTTCAATTTTTTAAAGAAAATTTCATAGTTGAAAAATCGAAAAAAATGAGTTGGTGTGCCTGACAGCTCCCCTTCGGGTAAGCTTGGGTTGACTCAAAGGGTGGGCAAATACCCCCTCGTAACCCCCTGACTACGTAAAGAGATGCAGATTGTTTCAGGTTAGCGACAAACCAGGATAGCAACGAGTCGACGAACCATGCCTTACTGCAGTCAGATAAGCAAATTCAACGCAACCGAAGATATTTTTATCGCCCTTGTGTGTTTCAATACTCAAGCGTCTTGCATCATTTGAAAACTCTTCTTTGTCTCTCTCGAGCAAAGCACAAACCCGTGCTACAAGAAACTTTTGCGCCTAATAATTCCCCAACTCTGTTTTCATTGATATATTTCACTTCGCTTTTCTGCCACTTTTGGCTAATAGCGAAGGATGAGTGATGATATGTAGAGGCATGCAAATTTCGTTTTTGACGAAAACACGAAATATGAAATAACATGCTATAATGTTCATTTTTCATGTTTCTGAAAGGTGTGAGGTGCATTTTCCTACCCTGTTTTGTGACGAAATAATGCGAAATGAACTGCAAAATGCGAAATATACTCTTAAACACGAAATGCACCATTTATATACCGACGCGACACTTTCTGAAGTCTGAAGTATCCTGCGAGTTATGCAATTCACGGAAAATTGATTAATTGAGCTGTAAATATTTGAGAAGCAAAAATGGACCGCTTTACCCAGGAATAAACTTAATACTCTGGTAACTACATAAATGTGCTATTAGAAAGGGTAAGTTTATTTTGTGTAATAAGGGGAGTTTTTAAATCAAATTTAGGATTATATTCATAATTTTAAAACCAAAATGTCATTATATTGGGTTGGCAACTAAGTTCCCGCCGTTTTTTAAGGAAGGTGTTAAAAGGTTAGTTTTCAATAAACAGATACAAGTAGTTAATCAATAATGTATTCTCCTGTGTTGTTTACAACGTTTTGCCAACGTTCAACAAGGTTTTCAATACCTCGTCGGTAGAAATCACGTGGTTTAGACTCGAAAAAGTCATCCAACCAAGCTCTCAATTCTGCATCAGTATTGAACGAAACTCCCCGCATAGCATTTGAAAGAGGTGAAAATCCGTTGGTGCCAAATCGGGAGAGTATGGTGGGTGTGGCAGCACTTCCCAATCAAGAGCTTGAATGGCGTCCTTGATCATATTGGCGATATGAGGGCGGGCGTTGTCGTGCAGCAAAAGAACACCACGCTGACGATTCGGTCTTTTCTCTTGAATAGCCGTGTTGAGTCGTTCCATTTGTTGCACATAGAGTTCCGCGTTGATCGTTTGGTTCCTTTCAAGCAATTCGAAATGGAGAATCCATTCCCAGTCCCACCATACGCACAACATCGTTTTACGCGGATGAAGTTCCTGTTTCGCGCGTGGGGTCGCTTGTTTCCCGGGGCTCAGCCATTCCTTACGCCGCTTCATATTCATGTAAAGGCACCATTTTTCATCGCCAGTAACGATTCGGTGAAGTCCTTGTGTCCATGGGTTGCACGGTGCCGAGCAAGCAAACCAGCGGAGATTGTGGCTCGTTGATTTTGTTGGTGACACTTAAAGTGTGAGGCACCCATGCTCCACACTTCTGAACCTTTCCCATCGAGTGAAGATGCTTCTCTACAGTAGTGTGGGAGCAAGCCATTGTCTCTGCCAGTTCCCTTGTTGTTTGACGCGGATTTTCATGCAACAGGTGGTTCAATCGCTCTTCATCGAACTCAACTGGACGGCCAGAACGAGATGCGTCTTTGAGGTCAAAATTTCCTTTTTTGAACTTCGCATACCAATCACGGGCGGTTCTTTCAGCTATAGCACCCACTCCATACACAGCACAAATGTTGCGAGCAGCTTCTGCGGCCTTAGAACCTTGATTAAAGGCAAAAAGGAGGAGGTGTCGAAAATGCTCATTCTTCTCAACTTGACATTCCATTTTAATGATCTGTAAACAACAAAAAAATGTGTCTTAGTAACAAAGAAACATAAATTTAGGTAGAACAATATATTCTCTTTCGCATGATGTACACCTTCGTGCCAAACGTATTTAATGTCATAGAGATTTTTCCAATTAAAAAATACGGTGGGAACTTAGTTCCCAACCCAATATATAGCACTTTTGATGTGATTATTCACCGCTATAACACCGAAATTTTATTTTATTTACCGCTTTTGAACCCGAAATCGACTCTGTTTTTGTACCAAAATTTTGTTTCTTTATTTACCAAAAATATGTGCCTCTAATGATATGATGAAGAACGCCCATGCCCATGCCGAGATTCGAGCCCAGGAGCCCTGGCACTGTAGCATGCTATGCTAAACACGGAGGTCGGCTTAACTCTGTATTGAGTCCACGCTAGTCTTGTATCTAAGCCCCGCGACAGGTCAAGTTTGCAGCAGATTTTATGTATTAATCCACGCAAGAACGGCGTCGCCGAACTGTTCATGTTAGCACTATTGCAGCGGAACTACATTCTACTCGCACGTTTGTGTCTATATATGCCAAACGTTGCTGCAAACGTAACCTGTCGCAGGGCTTAGAAGACTATTTATCTATTATATTATTGTAACAGAATCTCCTTTACAGGTAACTTGATTTAGTAAAAAAATATTGTAACAAATATTAACATAAACTACTATATACAGGGTGAGTGAAAAGTCCCTGACCACCCCTTATAAAATGAAAGGGAGTGTAGATTACAGCAATTGGTCATGGTAGTAATATGTTAGGCCTAGGGGGGAACGTTTTAGTGCATGTCATGACAACGTCCGCCATCTTGGTGACCGCCATATTGGATCCAACTTCATTTCTTTAAATGGGAAGGGGGTCATGTGGGGTATGGTTTTGGGCTAGAATTTCACCAGGAATTCAGTGGTGAAGTCAGATTTATGAAAACTTTAATGATAAGGAAGTTAAGGGCATACATTAATTGATTGATTGGGTTGGTGTTTTAAGTCCACTTTATGCACAGTAAGACTAATCGAGACTGGACCTACATTAAATTGGGATCCGAACCACTATGTGCCTCCACCGGATATCGAACCCGGGACCTTTTGATTACAAGGCGACGACGCTACCACTGCGCCATCGGGGAGACCCTATATGCATACATATAGGCTAAAACACACACACATACATATACATATATATTGTAGCGTGACGTCGGGTAAGGTACGGGATCGAGTCACGCCGGGACGTAGCTCAGATAAATACAATAGGTCTTAAGTTTGACTTGGCTAACCACCTCTACCCTTAAGGAGGCTGATGAAGGATTGTTGGGAGCCTGTGTTGTTGAACGCTACTCACCCCTTGCTGTTGGTCTGGCCCTCGGCTTCTGGCGTCGGCGATGGTGACAGGTGTCCGCTGTAGAGATCGAAGATGACGACAAGAGACGACTTGTTTTATTCTTGCAGATTCTTCGGTTGGCTTAATCCGGACTGCTATGGACTTCTCGCTTGTTGCCGCCTCGTACTGTCGCGATCTCTCAGCAGGCCGTCGTCCTCTTCTCGTCGATCAGTTTGGTGGTGATATTGGAGCGAAGTGAGAGATCGATTTACTGTCTCCAGCGGTTTTATACATTGGATTTGAGTCATACTTTGGTGGACTTTGCACCTCCACTGTGCACCTGGGGTATCCCTGGATGCAGATGGAAATTTACAGTGGAGGTGCACTCACCGCTGGCGAGGGCCGTTGCCTTGCTGACTGTGCAGAGCCGAGTGGAAAATTCTTGTTGCTCGGCTCTGCATCCGGTGGAATGTGGGGTGAATGAGCGTTCAACTTGCGAGCTTCTGAGCGATGTTGGAGGCAAATTAATGTTTCGACTTTTATGCTCCCAATTCCTTCATCATTCCCCTGGCCAAGATGTATCCACTGTGAGTGGTTACGAAGCAGAGTAGAGATGGTTATGGAGAGTATATTTGAAATAATAATTGAAGGTACATTGAGTAAAGAAAAATAAAAACCCTGTATATAATAATGTGTAAAAATAAAAATAAAATAAAAAGTTGGAGCTGTCAGTATAGCTGGTACTGCACGGGTCTGGCTGCATGTCCAGCTGGAATGCTGACCGCTGGTGGTATGCTGAGCTGCAGGCTGCCTGTGGTCTGCTGGCTACATGTTTATGTGCTTGCTGCAGGATGGCGGCATGGTGTCTGTCTGGCTGCATGATGTCTGCATGGTGTGCTGCAATAAGCTATCTGCTGGCTGGCCGGCTGCATGATGTCTGCATCATGATGTCTGCTGCAATAGGAGGTCTCCTGGCTGGCTGGCTACATGATGTCTGCATCAGGATGTCTGCAATAGAATATGTGCTGGCTGGCTGGCTGTATGACGTCTGCAATAGAATATGAGCAGGCTGGCAGGCTGTATGATGTCTGCTGCAATGGGAAGGCTCCTGGCTGGCTGGCTGCATGATGTTTGCATGGTGTCTGGCTGGCTGCAATAGGATGTCTGCAATAGAATATGTGCAGGCTGCCTGGCTGTATGATGTCTGCTGCGATGGGAAGGCTCCTGGCTGGCTGGCTGCATGATGTCTGGCTGGCTGCAATAGGATGCCTGCTGGCTGCATGATGTCTGCAATAGATGTCAGCTGGTAGGCTGGCTGCATGGTGTCTGCATGATGTCCACTGGCCGACTGGCGGGCTGCATGATGAGCTGAAATAAGATATCTGCTGGCTGCATGATGTCTGCAATAGATGAGCCGCATGAAGACTGCATGATGTCTGCAATAAGATGTAAGCTGGTTGGCTGGCTGCATGGTGTCTGCATGATGTCCACTGGCCGACTGGCGGGCTGCCTGATGAGCTGAAATAAGATATCTGCTGGCTGGCTGGCTGCATGATGTCTGCAATAGATGGCCGCTGGTTGGCTGACTGCATGGTGTCTGCAATAGATGGCCGCTGGTTGGCTGGCTGCATGGTGTCTGCAATAGATGGCTGCTGGCTGGCTGCTTGTACAGCTGCTCCAGGATGACTGCTGCGCCATGATGATTCCTCGCTGACCGACTGCTGGGTGACTGGCTCTATGCGGAACTGCCGAAGAGATGCTTGAGAAACGCCGTGAGTGTAGTATGGCCAGATGGTGACGTTGTGCAAGGGGGAGCCGACAAGCGTAGGGAAGGGGAAGTTATAATAAAAGGTGTTCGCCTAAGTGCGGAAGAGTAAAGGTTGGAGGCGAAGGTGACATAAGTGAAATGACAGGGGTGGGTAGACAGTAGCCATCATCGAAGGTGATACGTGTGGGAAGAGGAGGAGCTAAGCGAGTGGGAGTTGTAAGTTGACGAAGAGTGGGAGGGGGTGGTGGGGAATGTGCGGGACGTTGAGATATAGCAGTTACGGAAATAGGAGGACTAATAATAGGGATGGAACATGTCTTAGGAGGAGATGGGGTTCGCCGGTGACAACATGAACAGCAAGAAGTGTGACGTTTTAGACGTAAGTACATGTAAGTAATGCAAATACAAAGAAGCAGGAGAGCTATGAAAATTAAGAAGAGATAGGAGGTTGTATGTGCAGGAGATTTTACAAGGTCATGAGGGGTAAGTGCACGAGCCTTAGAAGTAAAACATAAGAAAAGGGGAATGTGGAGAAGTTTAAATTGGTATATGACACCTAGAGTGAGACATGTGAGCCAGACAAAAATTATAATGATGGGAAAATCCGCATGTCTGTAAAGTGGAGTTATGGGAGGGATGTCAAGAACTTTATATTGGGAGAGGTTAAGGTGAGGGATATGAAATGTCCATTGTTTATGATAAAGAGCCGTTGCATTCACAAGTGGGGAAATTTTATAATGGGTGTCGAGTAGAAAATTGGGATTGTTAGTCCAGGCAGCAGGAAGGATATGAATGGTTCGGTGGATTGTTGAATGATCGAAACCGCAAGGAAAGATAGCATGAATTTTGATATCGGGGGTGATAAGTACACCTGTACGGCAAGCCACGTGTAACAATACTGCACCGGGTTCATGAAAAGTGGTAAGATTATAATGTAAAGTGGAGCCATTAGCATAAAAAAAGGTGATGGTAGGAGGAGGATTAATTATTGCATAAACATTTAAATCTAATTTGACCACATCAGTGAGGTGGGATTCGTGACATGTGTAGGTACACCCATTCATCGTATCAGCCACGGTTGTTGCTTGAATCAATTTCGAAAAACAGAAATTGAGCCCATCGTGTCTTCCTGTGTGAGAAGGCAGAAGGCACAATTTCTGTGTATGGACCTGACAATTTTCAAGGTCTGTACCACTAATAGTGACAACATTATGAGAATCATCAATGGCGATATACGATGGATTATGCGACACTACGCACGTTAAATTTTGATACGAAAAGGGTACAGGGATTGCTAAATAAAGTTTGTATTTCTTCTGAGTGGAAGTGATAGGCACTTTCAACTCAATATTGACAGCATCAGCAGAAATTCTGCATTGGGACAGTGGTATCTGATAATACATGTCAATAAGTGTGAGAGGAATCGCTATATCAAATCCAGTAGGAAGAATATTTTTTTGAATCTTTTTCAAGTCTCGGTGCAGTGTTGTTTTAGATACAACATGTTCAGAGAGAAAATGATGTTTACAATTGCTAATGGTATTCTCATATTCAAAAAGGGTGAAAAATTGGCTAAGCTGCAAGGTTAGGGTCATAAATTCGATGAGATATGCCTGTGCTTGATGCGCATCTTTGATTGTTAAATTTTTGAGTTTATTAATCAATGCTTCCTGATTTCGAGCCAGACTATCAGAGTGGTTAGCATATTCAGTAAAAACATCCTCAATCTGATGTTGGAAAGAGTGAATTTCACCAGTTAAATTTTGATAAAAAATATGATTAGCTTGCAGTTGTAATTTAATGTTAGATATCGTTTGTTTTACTTCATGAGCATTTTGGAATAGGGGTTCTAGTTGCTTAGTAGTGGCAAAATCACAGCAATAGTTAGCAATGCTACTGATAAAGCCAAGGAGTGCACGCTTTTGTCTAACTACGGAAGTGTTGGGGGTGGGGCGTGTGAAGAGGGAAAGGTGTGGAAAAAGGTGTGAATGAAAATTTTGGAGTTGGACCGCAAGTTTACATTGGTTGGAATCTTCTTCGCCTTTGTTGCACATGGCATTATGTAGTGTTGATGGGAAGTGCTGGGGTTTAGGCATTTCTAATTTCACATTATAGTAGATGGGGATGGTATAATGATAAGGGATGGTGCCTGGTAGTTCTTTCAGATAAATTCCCGAGATAATTTTCACATGTTCAGTCGCCGTGGTGACCGAAAAAATGAGGGGAAAAAGGGAAAGTAGTAACATTACTGCCATTGTCGTTAGTGAACCCTGAAAGGGACAAAGATACAATTTTAAAACTGAGTTTGCATAAAAAAAAATATCATGTATTAAGCATGAGATTTGTGATGAAAAAAAAATTGTTTTCCGAGTAAGCTACTCAAATAAAGTGGTAAAAGATCACTAATGAAAAATTATAAAAGAGAAGGATTAACAAATTGTAATGCAAGAGATTCTCGAGACTGAATAGTTTATAATATAAACTTCTGCATTTTTATTTGTTTGTATTTTATTACCATTTGTTTAAGTTTTGCGCTCCGCGATGTATTTGCTCGAGCCGAAGCGATTACTAAATCGTCAGCTGTGCGAGATTCGTCTACGGGTAGGTCGCGCATGCGCAGATACTTGTGCGAGTTTTTTTTTTTGTACAATCTGCTTGCTGCAGACAGAAAAAAAAATCGCGTTGTCGCTAGCGAGTGGAAAATTCACGTACTCAACCAGTAGTCAGTTGAGAGACTACGTTCCTGATTGGCCGTTTTTACTTTCTACTTCTTTATTATTATTACTTTCTGGAATATTAAAAGTTTATTTCAGTCTTCGAACTTGCTTTTAAAGTTAATTCCCGACTCTTTTCTGTGTACAGTATTGAGGAGGAGAGAACAGGAAGAAGAGGGTACTATGTGAATCAAAATGGCGGAACTTCCGTTTTTACATGTGCTCGTTCTTGTGTGCGGCTTGGTGAAAAAATCACGTTGCGAAAAAAAATGCGAAAATACAAGTATTATATTGACATGTGGGTGCGAAAAGTATAGTTATAAAGTGTGAATGGACTGTGCAACGGTGAAAAATGGAAAAATTGAATATTTAAGTGACAGACTCGTCCGAGTCAAGGTGCCTTGTTTTCAAACGGTGAATCGTGATAGCATCGGTTTTCAGTTTGCCACGACCATCGGTGTATTCCACCAAATAGGAATTGGCGTCGTTTTGTGAAATTATTTTCCCTTGAAATTTGTAGGAGGAGGAAAATGCCTTGGGTACGTGGGGATGAGGGGTAGTGTCCAAAATATACACTAATTGTCCCGGGGAGTAGGTTGTTTGTTGTGTCTTTTTGTCGGCACATTGTTTTTGCAGCTCAAATCGCTTTGCTAAATGTTTGTGTGCTAGTTCTCGAGCGGCTTGGAGTTGTTCTATTCTTTGTTCATTAGAGTGGATAGTGGTGTTTTGATTAGTAGGGAGAACAGCATCTGCAATTAACCTAGGGTGTTGTCCAAATAGCAAAAAATAGGGGGAGTTGTTCATGCCAAGATGTGTACTTACATTGTGGGCATGGGTCGCGCTAGCCAAAAGTTCATGCCATTTACCTTGTTTTTGTACCACATAAGTTTTCATGATGGATTTCAAGTAGTGAAAAGATGATTCGACTACACCATTTCTGAAGTGGGCAGCGGTATCAACAAATTTTAATGTGACACCAGTAATTTTGGATAATTCCTGTATTAATTTGCTACAGTTGGGGGAACTTCTGTCAAGCATAATCGTCTCTGGAAGACCAAAAATGAGAAAAACATGCGAGACAAGGGCGTTAGCTATTGAGTTGGCATCATGGTTGGGGAGGGTTGTAGTTATGGCAAATCTGGTACAATTGTCAACAACGGATAGAAAATATTTGTGTCCTGTGTCAGAGGTTGAAGTCAGTGGTCCACACACGTCAATATGTATTTGGCTAAAGGGATGACTAGCGGGTGGGCTCGTTTGCAGTGTATGTTGTACGGCTCCGTGAGCTCTTTTTGCTACTTGACATTCATTGCATTTGCGTACTGCAGCGTACACATATTTCTTTAGATTAGGCCAATAGTAGCGTAAAGAGAGATGGGAGTATGTTTTAGCGGCACCTTGATGTGCGGCCATCATTTTGTTACAGTGAATTAATTGAAACACTTCTTTTCTTAGTTTTTGGGGAATACATAACTGTCTTCTATAGCCTGGTGAAAATTTAGTGTTCCTATAAAGGATTCCGTTGTCAAGAACAAATGAGTAGGCTGTTTTCTCTAATTTGTGATCGGCATCTGGGTGGTTTTCATGAATTTTGATTAATGCTTGTAAGTATGGGTCCTCTCTTTGTGCCGTACCTATGTCAAAGTCATCGGATTGTAACACGAAGACTTGATTTAGTATGTCCTCCTCGTCTGTGTCAAGGGAAGTGTCTTGTGCTGTGTTGTTGGGCAAGGAAGGGGCTGGGTCTACAGGATTCCTCGATAATGCATCAGCAATACCATTCTGTGATGATGGGATATGGTGGATTTGAAAGTCGAACTCTTGGAAGAAGAGTGATCTTCGAGCAAGGACCCCGGACAACTGTTTTGTTGTTCTAAGGTAAGACAATGCATGGTTATCTGTGAAAACTATAAAAGGTGTGTTGATTAAGAAGAATTTGAATGATTTCAGGACATAAAAGGCAGCTGCAATTTCAAGAGAAAAGACGTCTGCTTTTTTCTCAGTGTCTGTAAGGTGTCTGCTGCAGAAGGCTATCGGATGTAGTACTCCATCAGTATCTTTCTGCATAAGACAACCGCCCATTCCCTGGTATGACGCGTCGATGTATACGCATGAAGTCTGCTTTGGGTCATAAGGTCTAAGAATGGGTGCGGAAATAATTTTGTCTTTTAATGCCTCAAAGCTTTTCTGATGCTCTTCATGCCAATGAAAGTTTACTTTCTTTTTGAGTAATTTGAACAAACATTCTGCGGGTTCCGCAAACCCTTGTACATAGCGTCTGATGAAATTGCATATGCCTAGGAAAGATTTCAAATTCTTCTTAGATTTAGGTGGAGGGAATTCTTTGATTGCACGCAGGATGTGATCAGAAATTTTAAATCCCTTTTGCGACACGAGATGGCCTAAGACTGGAATTTCCTCAAAGCAAAATTTACATTTATTTGGCCCTAGTTTCAAATTGGCTGCACGTAATTTAGCAAAGACTTTATGTAAAACTTGTAGCATTGCGTCAACTGAGTTTGTGTAGCAAATTATGTCATCCGTATATGCTGATATCTCGGAACTATCTATGCCAGATAGAGCCATAGACATTACATTGTTCATGACCTGACTACTTGTCTTCAATCCCATTGGCAGTACTTCATACTCGTAATTTCCACAATTACTAATTGCAAATGAGGTCATTTTCTTTGACCTTTCTGTTAATTTTACCTGAAAAAATGCCGATTTAAGGTCAAGGGTTGTGTAATATTTCTTGCCTGCCATGTCTGCTAAAATGTTGTCAATGTTAGGTGTTGGGAGAGAAGAGGGCTGAATAATTTTATTCAGTGCCCGAAGGTCAGACACCACGCGGAACGAATTGTCTCGCTTGCGCACTAAGAGAACTGGGTGTCGGAATGGACTACCTTCTGACCTGCGAATGATGCCATCTTGTAAGAGCTTGTTAAGCTCAATTTTCATTTGCTCTCTAAGATTCAAAGGGATGGGGTATTGTCTCATATAAGGAGGGTGATTGTTGCCAATGTCAATGTCGTACTCATAAATTGGGGTTGTGGTGAGTTTATCGCCTTTCCAAGCTAAAACATCAGCATAATCAAATACTAACTGTATGATTTTCTGTTTGTCTGCCTCTGATAAGTCAGGGTTAATACTGATGCAAGATGGGTCAAATTTTTTCTGACTTTCCTTCAGTCTTGTGTTGTCTGTATTGTCTTCTGTGCATGCGTATGTCGTGGTAGTCATATCAGTGTTGGATGTGTCTGTCATGTCTACTAGAATGTCACATGGGGTTGCTTGGCCAAGTGGGGTGTTGGATTTGAGTGTGACTGGTTTCTCTGAGGGGTTATGAATTAGTAACAGAGGGGAAGAAGTGTTAAGGAGAGCATGGGGTATGAGGATATTGTATGTAAGGAGTGTTTCCTGAGAGGGTGTGAGTAGGATATTGTGGGGGAGGGGGGAGTGATGGAAACTGGAACATATGTTCGGGTTCTAGGTTTTAGGGTTACATTTTCTGGGATTGTTACTAAACTGTGTTGGTTGCTAGTAGGGTGTAGTTTAGAAAAAATTACATCAGGGATGGTGTAGGTGTGTGATTTTGTGGGAAGGTTATAGTTCGGAATATGGCCTAAGCGTCTAAGAGTTAACAGGTTAGTACTAAGTGAAATGTCACAATTTTGTGTCTTCAAGAAGTCATTGCCAAGGAGAGGAGGTAATTCTTTGGATTGCACAACCCTAAAAGGGTGGGAGTACCTATATCTTCCTATGTGAAGGGGGAGTATTACAATTTCTGAGATAGGAAGTCTGTTGCCAGTGACGCCTTTAATAATGCTGTGCATTTGAATTTTCTTTGCATTAGGTGGAATTAAATGCTGAGGACAAATACTAATTTGGCTTGCGTTGTCAATCATAATTTCTAGGGGGTTATTATTTACATGAGCTTGAATGAAGAATAGGTTGTTTTTTTCAAGGATAGGAACTGTGTCAAATTTTGTCTTGCGTGTGGATCCGTCCCATCGATTCACACGGTTTTTCAGTTTAAATCGCCCTTGTTTTCATTGTTTGGATTATAAAAACAGTCCCTGGTAGAATGATTTGACCGGAAACAGATCTGGCATTGTGAAAACTGTGAATTTTGTCGCCCCCCGGCTGAATTGTTATTTCCACCTCGAGACCTGAAATTACGTCGCATGCCGCGAGTAGAACCTCTGCGATTGCAATTCCCCTGGCCGTAAAAAGTCGGCCGGGTCTGAAATTGATTACTGTTATTTGATTGTATTTGATCTGCCAGGTTCTGGACAGTGTGACACAACGCTTCAACTTTATTTTCTAATGTTAAGGTTTGCAATTGGTTCGTGACTGAATCTAATTGATTCGCTGTTGAACCGCCAGATGGCAGAATTGCGTTGCAAGACTGGGAAACGGCCGCGCTGGGAGAACTAGCAGACTGCGTGTTTGGAGTTTGACTGGAGGGGAGGGAAGGAGAGTCTGTGGGCGTGGTTTGGACCTGCCACGAGTTGGTCGGGAGAGCTGCTGTTGCTTGATACGATTGCTGCGGAAGAAAGTTGTAAGGAGCTTGAGAGATCTGCGGGAGGGGGGTAGGGGGGGAATACGTCACGAATGACGAAGCAGGCTGAGGTGTGGGGAAAGGATGCGTGTTGCTGACCTGAGGTTGCGTACAGCTGGGAAACTGAGGGGAGGCTGTTGCGTAAATGGAATGCATGTACTTAGCGGCATCTATCAGTTTCATCGCTTCACTTTGTTCCTCATTGCGTCTAGCTTGAATCAGCATGTCTTGCCTTTCTTGATTCTGCAGATGTGCAATAAGAGAACTTGTGTCGGTGAACTCTTTGTCTCCTATCGCAGCGATGTGTTTAGATCGAAGTCCCGACACAACATAAGAAAGGATTTGAGGGTTCGTCGCTTGCGGGAAGAATTGAAGGACGAGATTTTTCTTACGAATTACGTAATCATGAATGGGTTGGTTAATTTCCTGCTTTGTCTCTAATAAAATTTGGATGGGCATGCTGACTAGGTGACTGCCTTTAAATAATGAAATTAATTCTTTTTTGATTTGCGGAAAGGTGAGGGTGTTGAAGTTTGGCTGCTTCTTGAGATCGTTCAAAAATGTGAGCGCTATGTCTGCGAGGAACAATGGCAACATTTCGCGTTTTTTATTTTCCTCCCACGCCAAAGCGCCCGCAATGCTATCGAACTTTTCAAAAAACTGCTCAACTTCTTGAGGGTTTTTTCCTGTGAAGGGGGCGGGGTATAAGCCATGGGGTATATTTACGGACATTATTGACGGGGATGGATTGATAGTGGTAGGATTGATGGTGGTAGGGGTGTTAGTTTTAGGTGTACTGGTTTGGGGTTCTGGGTGTTTCTTTTTTCGTTTGGGTGTTTCTAGACCACCTAGAAACTGTGGATAATCGGGATGTTGAGCCTTGGATCTGGTTATTCGGGGTGAAGGAGCGGGGGAATAATAGCGGAGGCTAAGGAGAGAATCTGATCAAGAGAACGGTCTAGCTCTTCGTGAAGAATAATCTGGGATTCGTTCATGCGAATTTAGGAAGGGGGAATTTTTATGCACTTATTCACAAGAAATGAAAGATAGTGAGCGGAAGAAAAAAATTACAAGTGGGGAGTTTATAATACGAAGTGTATTATCAAAAAAGAAGAATTTCTAGGGTTGCTGCTGTGTGCGGCGGGGATTTTAGATTATGGGGTTTTGAGTGTGCCCCGCATCTCCACCATGTAGCGTGACGTCGGGTAAGGTACGGGATCGAGTCACGCCGGGACGTAGCTCAGATAAATACAATAGGTCTTAAGTTTGACTTGGCTAACCACCTCTACCCTTAAGGAGGCTGATGAAGGATTGTTGGGAGCCTGTGTTGTTGAACGCTACTCACCCCTTGCTGTTGGTCTGGCCCTCGGCTTCTGGCGTCGGCGATGGTGACAGGTGTCCGCTGTAGAGATCGAAGATGACGACAAGAGACGACTTGTTTTATTCTTGCAGATTCTTCGGTTGGCTTAATCCGGACTGCTATGGACTTCTCGCTTGTTGCCGCCTCGTACTGTCGCGATCTCTCAGCAGGCCGTCGTCCTCTTCTCGTCGATCAGTTTGGTGGTGATATTGGAGCGAAGTGAGAGATCGATTTACTGTCTCCAGCGGTTTTATACATTGGATTTGAGTCATACTTTGGTGGACTTTGCACCTCCACTGTGCACCTGGGGTATCCCTGGATGCAGATGGAAATTTACAGTGGAGGTGCACTCACCGCTGGCGAGGGCCGTTGCCTTGCTGACTGTGCAGAGCCGAGTGGAAAATTCTTGTTGCTCGGCTCTGCATCCGGTGGAATGTGGGGTGAATGAGCGTTCAACTTGCGAGCTTCTGAGCGATGTTGGAGGCAAATTAATGTTTCGACTTTTATGCTCCCAATTCCTTCATCAATATACACGTATGTACGTAATTATACTCTTATAGTATATAATTTTCTAATACGAACATATACAATAGGAGTTAAGCAGTATAACATCATTTCATTCCATCAATTTCATTCCAAGCAGAGTTATGAAATCTAACTATCGGATTGATAAATTACAAAGCATTATGGATGTAATGTCCCAACCTATAAGAAAGAAATCTGACAATAATGTAAATTAAGAAATCACAATTTTTTAAATTTTCATTTCTAATTTTCAACTTATGTATTCACTCTACACTATTATAAGTCTCTTTCATGTAATTAACGAAATCTGTAATGGGTAAATACTTTGTTAAACTAATGATTAAGAATTTTATCAATACTAAGAATGTGAAATGGTGTTAATCCGTTCAAAACGCTTAAATAACTACAATTTTAATTCAATTCAGTTAGATCCTTGAGCAAGTGTTGTATTATCTACATCAGATAAAGAGATATCTAGCACAATTGTCTCTTTTTGTTTGTTTCGAATTTCAAACCCTAAATACATATACTGGTCATTCTCGTTTAGATCTGTATTCGTTATAACTTATACCCACTTCAATCAAGAAATATCTTTGCTTTTTAAGTTGACTCAAATTTTAGTCGCACGAATCTCGTTGTGTGAACTTTCAGTAAAAAAATCAAGTTTCAAATTTGAAAACAAGTGCTTAAGTAAAAGGCAAAGCTGATTGCAATATGTCCCCACATGTTTAAAAATGTACAATAAAGAAAATAAAAGAAAGAAACTGCCACAAATTTCTGGTAAATATGCCTGCCTGAAAATTTCGCCACCTTGATTTTGAAATGGAAACCAAGATTTAGAATTCTTCCCTGTCGGTTTCAAGGTTTTAGTGAATAAGACTGTGATGTAACCCGTGATTTCTAAGTTTGGTGCACGACAAGATAAAAGTCGCTTAATTCGATCCAGATTTGACCTTGGACATGCCACGGTTGAAATAGCTTGATATCTGTATGACCTTCTACATATGCTTGGAGAAGTTATTGAGAACAAGTATCTATGAAGATATGTTCATATCTGGATGAATTTTCGCGATATAAATATACAGAAGCTTGAGAGAAATCTGGACTGGGGCTAATCGGGACTAGATTAAGAATTGTGTTTGAAACCTTCCTGCCTGCACCATACTAAAATTTCATCACGTTCGAACCACGATAGGTTGCAAAACTAAAAAAACACACTTGTTTTGTTCTCACGACAATAAAAAATAGAAGGCATACTCGACAGTAGTCTTATGTTTAGCAACGTTTAAGTAGGGATGTGCGGAAGCCGATTACAGATGTATGAAAATCGGCCGAAATTGACACATCGGCATCGGTATCGGAATCGGCAAAAATCCGATATTTAAACCGGTACAGATTATACTAGAGTTTTTACCTTCTAATAAGTTTTATATTCTAGTTTTGTAAGATTTATTGAAAATTTGGTTATGATTCGTCATTATTGTAGAGTTTTTGTAGTAAAATTATTGCAAACTCATTCAGAGGATCAACCTAACTCAAAATCGGAAATAAATCAGTACATTGCTGAACCATTATCTGCTGTTGTATTGTTGTATTGTGAGTATCCAAACCTGAAGCAAGTGCTGAGAAAATACTTGGACATACCTGCTGCATCAGTATTCAGTGATTGAGTGTTCAGTGTTGCTGAACAGATTTGAGAAGAAGAAGTAGGTTACTTCCTGAAGTGCTTCCAAATCTCGTGTTTCTGAAGTTGAATCTGGCAGAACAGGAATTCATTTTGCATTTCAAAGAACTGCTTGTGTACTAATGTTTAATCTCTTGAGAATCCATGTTCTTCTTAAAGGTTCACGTAACATTTTGTAGATGCAAATGTACATTCGCATCTCTTGAGAATATATATGTATATACATATGATATGCAATAGAAATGTACATAGCAAATTTACTTTTGTCATGCTGAAAATAACATCCCATTTCTGTTTAATAATCTTATGTATCGGAATCGGTTAAATATCGGCATCGGTTCCAAAAATTATCGGTGAGTACATCGGCATCGGTAAATTTTCAGCTTCGTCACATCCCTAGTTGTAAGGAATGAATCTAGGACAATTACGATGGCGGACAATTGCGATGAAGACAAAATCACGGACAATTGCCATGATTTTGACGGTGAAGGTCATTTTACAAGTTAATAGTAGGACAGTTGCAACGATCCGGACCTAACCAAATGCGCCACAGAACTAATAATGCTGTAGAAGGTTGGAACAACAAAATAAATAGGTGGCTTGTTCTGACCTGCCTCAAGAGCCAAGCAGAAGACACCAACATCATGTACATGCGGATGAAACTTAATCTAGAAGGTCAGAAAAGGAAGAAGCGCGACATTAAAATCGACGAGTGAGTTGGAAAGTGTATTCGCACATATGAGGAAACGGGTGACTTCAAAGGGTGGTCTGTTGGCTCTATGTTCAAAAACTTGATTGAACCAAATTCCCAACCGAAAATATCAATATTTTACATAATTCTCTTGTAAGAGGTATTGTACGGGGTGTTAAGTCACCCTTGAATTTGATAAGAGGATGTAGAATGTCATGGCAATTGCCCACCCGCCCTTTTACTTCTAACTGTATTCATCGCAATTGTCCGGCTATCGTAAGAAATAGCTCCCAAAAATCCAGGTTTTGTCTGCATAAATACAGTTTTTTGTACTCCCCCTTAAATACAATGTTTGTAAATTAAGATATTTCAGCCACTTCTCATATTTACAGGTTACATAATAATAATAATAATAATAATAATAATAATAATAATAATAATAATCATCATCATCATCATCATCAGTGTGTCTCCAATGACGGAGTGGTAACGTTGTCGCCTTGAAATCAAGAGATCCAGTTTAAGATACCCGGTGCAGACAGGATTTTTATCAGGGACGGGCAAGGAAGGTATTTTTTCCAGGGGGGGACGAGATACATTTTCCCCCATAATAGTATTGTCTCATCAAAAAAAACATTGCTCCAGTTTGAAGTTATGTTCCTGCAATGCCTTTGCAATAATTAACATACATATTACTGTGACTGAAATGAAATTATAAGTGTAAAATATGTGCTTTGGACTCCGATTGCGGGACGGCATGTGTTCGAGTCCGCCTGGGTTCTCGGCCTGTGTATAGGACCTGTGGCAACCCACCATCGTGAGGATATTGGGGTGCTATGACTGGCTAGCGTAACCAGGTCTGGGAAATGTCCTACAACGGCTGAGGGTTCGACGTGCTGACCCCCCGTCACCCCATTATCGGTTGAAGATCTCCACCCCTCTATGTAGGATTGTGGGAGGGAGACTGGCAGTCAGGAGATAGGCCAAGGACCTTCGAGGGCTGTAGATTCACGGGTTAGGCTATGTTGTTAAATGTTCTTGTTGGGCACATAGCGATTCGAATTCCACTCAAAACTGTAGGTCCTGTCCTTCCATAAAGTGGGCTTTAAACTTTAATAGTTTCAAGTAGTGAAGGAAAAGAAGAGACTTAATATCGATAACACAGTCATCTGGAAACTTCAGGAAAAGTAAATTGAATTTTCTTTTATAACTTTTCCTGGAAACTGTTCTCATATTCCCGCCTCCAATCTCTACAGCTTGTAATGTATGGGACGGGGCAATTCAGATACATACTCGTAATGCAACTACAAATTATCCTCAACAAATAATGCCAGTGTCATATCTAACGAGCCTTTTGTGGGCGACAGATAGATTACATGAGTGTTTGTGGGGAAGAACCTTCGAGCTTGTTAGCACCAGAGTGATAAAAACGTTGCCTTACTGCGACGCGACACAAAATGTTTCCATTGACGAACCTGGCATTCGGATAACGACATGTAGTAACATTCAATCATATTGTTTATCTTCTTGGTCTGTTTCCTATTCGCTTTTATGACCTTTCATTTCGATTGGAGGTGGGTGGCACTTATCGGACAAGACTCAATCACCTTTTTGGTCAACCTCCGCTCTTCGTCTTCTGACGTAAGCGTGGAATGCTTTCGTTATGTTAGGCTTGTTATAGCAGAGATTCCGGATTCGAATTCCGGCCTGGGCGTGGGTGTTTGTGAGTGTTCCTTCATCAATTTCATTGTATCACCACCCATCCTCATCTTCGCGATTAGCCCAAAGGGGCAGAAAAGCGAAGTAAAATAAACTAAATCAATCAAAATTGATAAACAGCTGGGAAGATTAAAAGTTTGTTTATGGAAAGCAGAGTGGATAAAAATTATGATTTTTATTTAAAAAATCGATTTTTTTATTTTAAAAAAACACACTTAAAATTGATTGTATGGTTTTTGGCAGCATGCATATAGATATATATTTTTTTAAAGGGAGGCTTTCTCTAGGAAACGGACATGTAAAATATTTGAACAGTTTGATTAAAGCAAAGACAAAATATATGTAAATATATATTTTTCTGTTTCTGATACTACGTATATGAACATACTATGGAAATGTTAACTATACTAACTTACAGTGAAAATAAACATTCTTGATGTACTCTATAATTGTAACTTAAAATATTTATAAAGTCCTTGTAGCTGAACTTTGGATTTTTTTAAATGATACGTAGTTTGCAAAATATCAGCTGTTATGTTTATTTACAGTTTAATGATAATGACACTATTTATGGCTTAACATGGTTAGTATTTTGTATATTTTTCCACACAAAATGTTTGCTATTTCTGCCTATGAAAATTATTGAATTTTAAATCAAGATAAAAGTAAGTGTGTTTAGTTTACATAATACATTTCCTTTCACATGAGCTTCACACCATCAGTACATATACTTATTTTCTTTCCATTCCTTTTCTTTCTTAAAGCCGAATAAATACCATTAAATGATTAGGAGATTAATATACTTTCACGAAAAGTGATCAACAAAATCCTTAGGTACAATATTCTATAAACTATTTATTTAAAGTTAAGTAAATCAGTGATTTTTTTAATCAGTGATTTTTTATATCGGTGATTTTTTATATCGGTGATTTTTTTAATCGGTGACTTTTTAAATCAGTGATTTTTTAATCAGTGATTTTTTATATCGGTGATTTTTTAAATCGGTGATTTTTTATATCGGTGACTTCTTAAATCGGTGACTTTTTAAATCAGTGATTTTTAATCAGTGATTTTTTAGATCACCTGATTTAACTCAATTCACTTTGATGGAAAGTTAAATCGGAACATTCAACAAGAACATGCAGAACACTTAAAATAAAATTACGCACACGGCACACTCGAGAGTCGAGCCCTTACAGCAAGTTACAAGAACTTTTGCGTTTACCGCAATGAGTATTTCAGCGGCAACCTCTTGCATTTGTCGGTTTGTTTGAGGGGTACAATGATGTAATGTATCCTCCCCATAGGCGCCGACTCCATGGGGCTTGGGAGGGCTCGAGCCCCTCCAATGTTATTGATGTGGGGGAGAGCTCCCCAATTAATTTTGCTTAAGAGAATCTAATGTATTATTTTGCTTCTCTTGTAAAGTTTACTCTGAATTGTGCCACATTAACTTAACTTTAAATACACATTTGAAATGTTCTAGACCATCAACTTTGGGGGGGGGGGGCTATGACCAGAGACAGCAAAACACATGACTTATTACTATATACTAAGTATGTAATTATGAGTATTGTTAACATTTTTACTAAAAAGAGTTTCAAAACACGATGTGCATGAACTAGGAGAGTTCGGGCTACAAATGGCTCTCACATGACATTCAGAACGAGATCATTGATATATTAGGGAGATCTGTTTTGCGCTCCGTGGTAGCAGATATTAAAAGTCGGGAATATTTTGCTATTATGGTTGACGAAACTTGTGACATATCCATCCGTGAACAATTGACATTTTGCATTCGAACTGTAAATGAAAATTTTAATATTTTTGAGGAATTCATGGGCTTTTACGAGATTCCGAACACTGAAGCCAAAACTTAAAAAAGGGAGGGAGGGAGTCATTCATTAATTTATTTCAGTGATCAGAGCCCCCCCCAATAATTTTGACAAGTCGGCGCCCCTGATCCTCCCCCAAAATTGGGGGGAGGGTAGAATGCCACTGACGCAATCAATGCATACTACAAAAATCAGCGTAGAAACCATGATTACGTAAACTATAAAAATTCCAATATATTCCTTTCCCTGTCCACCGTTGGCCGAGATGTTAAGAAGGGTCATGCGATATCACCACAACGATTTACAAAGGGGCAAAGATCGCAAAGCATGAACTTCTGCATGTTGTAACGAATCCTCAGGATGCATAGTTATTGAGAAAATGTTCTCTAAAAGGAGATCAACTTTAGTAGCGTCATAAAGTCTATTTGTAGCGTCATTGCAACGTCAATTAACTAAAGACAACCATGTATGCCAAATACAGTAGATATGAATATATAAAGATATAGAAATGTCTGTCTGATAGCTTTGTTTTCGGAAGGGCAGTTTCCATGTAGTGGACAACTTCAGGGTGTCTACCAAAATAACAAATCCAAAATTCTTGACTTTTTCCTGGCTTTTTCTTAACATTTATTTAATTGCCCCCTTAGAAATTAAGAAAAATAGATATTTTTATTTTTATTCAATGCAAAACCCCTACCACAGGGGAAAACTGAAGCTGTACTTTAACAAGAGATTTATTTAGACTTGCTTTAATTATTAATGCATGTAAAAATTGCTTTAATATTTATACACAATTTCAAGCATACAAGAATGTAATTATCAAGAAACAAAGTGAAGAAAAACAACTCAATACAATTTTAGATTTCCAAATATTCAATTTTATCAAATCCCAGTACAGGTACATAATGTAAATTCACTATACTGTAGCGAAAACTCTTGACCACAAGCATAATTTCTAGACTTTTTCTTGACTTTCTGGACCTACCCCTTGATTTCTTGACATTCTTGACACTAATACACTGAACTTCAATGAGACAAAACTTTTGCTATAATTGTTTGTTTTCCACTAAATTGCAAACCGCACTAACTGCGTATTGACTTATCTAAGGTTGTTCTCAATTGACTCTCAAAACACCAGCTTGCGGTCAATAGGAATCATGTTCTTCCAAAACTTATTTTTTCCAACGGGAATCGAACCCGGGACCGCTTTCGCCGAAGGCGAGGGAGCTATCAGATGACTTAAATAATGTATAATGTAAATTTTACTCCAGCGGTTCTCAAACCGTGGTACGCGTAACCCTAGGGGAACGTGAACTACTTGAAGGGGGTACGCAATCAGCTCTGAGAGTGGTTTTTCATTCGTGGTGTACCTGAACAACAAGTATCGAAAAAGACTTAAATTTTGAGCCGAATCTCTACTTGAAAGTTTCAAATGCACAAGCAGACATGAAGAAACTGTGCCAGGCTGTGTAGGCACATGTTTCTCACGACAAACTTGGCATGTTCTTTAGTCAAAAGAACATGATTTAACTAAAAGAAAGACTCGAAAGCATTCGCGTGATGCCTCTCAGGGTATGGGGTAATATCTCTCTGTTAGTTCGTCAAATAAAAATCAAAGTTAAGTTTGCACTAAGAAAAAGGAAGTCTATTTTACCTCTTTGCAAACTAAATACTTATATCCTAACATATAATCCATGTCACTCAAAGAAATTAAACTTCTTATAATTCAACTTGATCACTCTTTTCCAAAACCGAGCCCGAACTTCCAAAGTCAAGACAAAACACACTCGTAATTGCCATGGCAACAGCTCTTAACAAGATAAGTATATACAGGTTAGTCACTATCCTGACATTATCAGTGATAGGTAAATTACAGAAATTAAGATTAAAGAACAATAAACATTTGTACAAGAGAAAAGATAATTAATAACAATAAATATTAGTGCAATGGGAAAGGACGTGTCAAACTCTGAGGATTTACAATAAAAACTGCAAAAGTTTGAGTTTGTTCACAACCTTATTTTTGTTTTTCACTTTATTTTCAATAACTCTGGCAAAAATCAAAACGTTTTACCTACTTCTTAGCATACGTGTGTTTCACATTTTCATTCTTGTAACTAAACAATGAAAAAGATTGTAAACGTAGGAACACCCAATAAAATAATAAACGTAAGATTCTAATATTTATTTGTTTACCATGTTTCCACATGGAGCCCGAATGCTATTTTGCTCCATTGCACATATACACCTCCAACATATTAAAAACGCCTCACCAATCAGGGAGTCAAAAAATTTCCCCAAAACCCACTACTCGGAGGAAACCTATGGTGGGCAGTGGCGCAACCACAGGGGGCGGGGGCATTGTCCCCCAACCTTCGACGGAAGTCAAGAGGAGCAATTGCCCCCTCGATTTCAAATTTTATGCAAATGAAATTACATTTCGTAAAATTTTCTTCCTGGCTTCGCTCGCGTCAAGTTCAGATCCGTAGCTAGGGAGCGGCGTGAATCGGCGATGGATGCCGAGCGACCTAAATGAAAAAAGTTGTAAAAGAGAGAACGCCCTGGCGCCCCGTGAAATCATTTCCGCGCCCTAGTAAATCAATATTGTTGTCAGTTGCAAAAATTGGATCTAAAAATTTTCATGCTCGCAGTGTGTTTGTTTCTCTAATGTATTTAAATAATGTGTTTTGTATATGTATTGAATAAACTTTGAATACATACACAATTTAGTGCTAACATGTTGCATATGTACTTTCGAATTTTACGTCGCTCCATATGTTGCGTATGTGTAAAACATATCTTGTACATGAAAGTTATGCATGTACAAAAATAATTCTCTTCGAATGCATTTATCATTCATTTTCTGCCATTCAAAAATAGTTTGTGTGCTTGTTTTCTATTATTAGCTAAAGTGAAATAGAACGTGAGGAAAATAATATTTCAAATCGTTTGTTCCAAACAAATGCTTTAGCATCGACTTCTACCCCCTTTTTGCGTAATTTATGAGGGTCACGTCTTTGATACTACTAATACTACTACCACCAGTAATAATAATAATAATGTCATTAATATTGTTATTATTATCATATATTATTATATTATATATCTCTATATATAATAATGTCATTGTTATTGTTGTTGTTATTATTGGTACGTGCCCCCCCCCCCCCGACAAAAAATCGTGGTTGCGCCTCTGATGGTGGGTACGTTAGTCGTTTAGTTACGACTAAAGGGTACAATGAGAAAAAAGTTTGAGAACAGCTGTTCTACTCTATACTACACCAATGAGTGAATACGGATTGGTACCGTACAACTGTATGCTTTATTTCTTCACATTCCATATCTTTAATGTATTGAAATGCACAGCTAGTCTACTATAGTATGAACTTATAGGCACTTTGTTCAAGAAAGATCGTTGAAAGTTAGGGAAAAATATATAATGTTCCATTATATTGGTTGTTATTTTGTAATCAATGGGTCCCGGGTTCGATTCCCGGTGGAGGCGCATCCCAATTGGTTGTTATTTTAAGTCGCATTTACAGTTTCAATTCTTCATTGTTTGTTTCTAGTGTAATGTATACTATTTAAATTAACATTATTTAAATTAATGTTTCACTTAACAAAGATTATAATATTTTAAATTGAAGGAGCAGTTGCATATATTCAGTCTAAGTATTTGCATTACTTATTGCTATTTATTCTGCCAGTTTGGCTAATCGCGACGATGAGAATGATGGATGATTAATGAATGGACAGTCACAAACAACATCCTTGCCAATGTCGGGATTTGAACTCGGGAACTTCGAAAATCGAGCACTTGACACGTTCGGTTGTCCATGATTTTTTTTCTCCAGATAACCCAATTTTAATTTGCTACTCCCAGGATATTAATAAACATTGTAATTCTATTTCTGTTGCCGATCATTAAAAAAAATCGTTTTTCTAAATGATTGCTTTCTGTATGGAAGAGAAGAATGAAGTAGGAAAAGTTTAAAGAGAAAGTTCAACTGGCACGGCCACGTTCCTTTCATTTGCAAATCCGGGCCGATGATCACCGACCTCGACCGAGCACAGCCGAGCTACAAACGTTTTTCCCTTGGGGAAATACCTCGTTGTTTACTTCCACGTATTATTCATTATGAAAAGCACGTGCAGTTGATGCTTCAATGCACAGGCTTCCTGGAAGTCCTTGAAGAGAAGGGAAATCTATAGCTCGTACGGTCTTTTCCTCAAAGAGGAGCTGGTACCACTTGTTTTTACCACGTTAGTGCTACATTCACGACATCCAATGTTGAATTCAGCCTTTTTCTCTGGGGACTTCACGGGGAGGTGTTATGAAGGACTGAAATTAAAAGGTCTGACTCAGCTGTTAGCATATGCAGACGATGTAGACTTACTAGGGAATGATATAAATACAATTAAGAATAGTGCTCAAATATTTTTACAAGCAGCTAAAGACAGGTTTGAAAGTTAACAAACAGAAATCAAAATATATGAGAATTTAGTTATTGATAACAACTCGTTTGAATCAGTTTCCAAATTCAAGTACTTAGGAGTAATACTAACAAATGAAATTGATATTAAAGAGTAAATAAAAAGCAGACTTAATTCAGGAAATGCGTGTTTCTTTTCTCTTCATAAACTTTTATCTTCTCGTATAACTAAGAAACTAAAAGTTAAACTATACAAAACAGTAATTTTGCGGATGGGAAACTTGGCTCCTTACATTAAAAGAGGAACATAAATTAAGAGTATTTGAAAATAAAATCCTTGGGGATATATTTGGACCTAAAAGGGACGAGGAGACAGGTGAGTGGAGAAGGTTACATAATTTAGAACTGCACAATTTGTATTCATGTCCAGATATTATTAGAATGATAAAATCAAGAAGACTTAGGTGGGCAGGCCACGTGGCACGAATGGGAGAGGAAAGAAGAGTTTGCAGGATTCTTGTTGGGAAACCTGACGGTAAGAGACCAGTAGTAAGGCCAAGACGAAGATGGAGGGATAACGTGTTGAGATTGACTTAAAGGAAATCGGTAGGGATGGAAAAGAGTGGATATACCTTGCTCAGGATGGGGAGAAGACTTGCATTGCTGCAGCCATAAACCTTCGGGTTTAAGAAGGCTAGAGAGTTAGTTAGGTTAGTTGTTAGTAAATTTCGATAAGATTCCACAAGCACGTCATCACAATTCCACAGCAAACTGTTGACTGAGTAACCGTTAAAATAGCTGCAAGAAATTGAAATTTGTTTAAATAATAGATGTATACTTGACACCAGCCCCGCTCTACACGTGTTCGCCGAGTGGTTATCACTGCGCGCTACGACGCCAGGGGTCATGGATTCGAATCCCAGTCTAGGTATGGGTGTTCTTTGTGAGTGTCCCTTCATCAATTCCATCATATCATCACTCATCCTCATCTTCGCGATTAGTCAAAAGTGACAGAAAAGCGATGTAAAATAAACCAAACCAATCAATCATTCAATGAAACTGATTTTATTATACAGAGCATTCCCTGACATTCGCTACGAGACTCGACGGCAAGCGGCCCGGCATCAGCGCTTGTCTTTCCCGGTGAACTGGGTCCGCGACAGTCGGCTTGAGTCTGCTATTAAAATTACAGTTTTCATGTTGTGTACTAACCTTGACTACAGAAGGTGTTGAAAATGATGTCCCTCTGCTGCAACACATTCCTGGCATATCCCAAAGAAATTGGCATTTACACGTGCAAATTCGTCTACTGTAATTCTCGTACAACACTCTCTTTTAACTCACGGATGGTGTGCGGATTGTCTTTGTGTACTTTATTTTTTAGATTTCCCATTTTTCTTTCGAGGTTTAATATAGTGGTCCTATGTGGAACGGGAACACCAGGAAATTTCGTTGCAAAACGTCGTAGCACTTCTCCACAATTCCTCTTTCCGAAGTGACACTCGACAAGATAAATCCTTTGTTGTAATGTAAACTTTTGTGGTGCCATATTAAGCCACAATCTTCAACACACGGACACGACACAACACAACTTCCGTCTGCAACGTCAACAGAAAGGGAAAGAGAGCGAAGGCAGGGAGAGCGAAAAAAAAACCAGACTGTAGCGTGCGACTGTCGCGGACCCGTTCACCGGGAAAGACAAGCGCTGACGCAGGGCCGCTGGCCGCCGAGTGTCGTAGCGAATGTCAGGGAATGCTCTGTATAATTACTACAGTAAAACTTCGTTAATCCTGACTAATGGGGGATAAGTTGACCGGTTTAACGAACGTCCGGATTAACTTATATAACCTAAAAGAACAGTAGAAAGTGCATTAAGACTCCGTTTATAGCAACGAACCACGTCTATTATGGTGTATTTAAAGGGCATAGGCCTAAATACATATACAGTACAGCACAAAGTCTGCGGGAAACAGAATTTCATCAGTGGTTGACTGCCTTTCTTTGGGAAGTTCTCCTGTGGACTTCTAGCCACATTTAAAACCTTTCTTTCCATATACAGTTACGCACCATGCGTGCATTTATTTTAATATCGTCTGAATGGGCAAAGCTACTGAAGAGAGACGTGGGGGTACAAGAGAGTATGAATTTCCCCACATGTGGCAGGTCGATGCGTTTTTCAAAGTCGATTATTAAGATAGATACGACCTGTAAAAAATATGACGAATAAGAATTTTCGGAATCCCATGTATTCCTTATGGGGAATCAACTTCAACATCAAGTTACGACTAATCAAATGGAAGTTTCGACATTTCTGCTGGGCAATCACTTCTTCAAACTGCCCTCTTCCCGTTGATATAATTTTCTATTCCATTGCAAGATTGATATTCCCAAGATAACAAATCAAAAAATACTCCCATGTGCCCAATGCATTTCTCCTTGCCTCCTGGCAGTGTTGCCAAACTTGGTGCGCATAAAAGAGCTAAATTTAACCTGAAATGCAGTTAAAACTGACTTTCAAGCAGCTAGATTTACGAAGTGCTTCCTAGAGTAATGTTAGTTGTCAAAGGGATGGAGCGCTGCTATTACCGTTAACTCTAAATTGATGACAATTTATTCTTAGTTTTCACCATCTAGATCCAGCGACATCACCCATCTCATGGTCGTACGAAATCGAAAATAAAGGATTCCCTAATAATATTATGCCAAATTCACGTCAACACGACGCTATAAAAAAGTAGCTGGGGATATAAGAGGGGACGCAGCCAGTATAACAATATCACGTCACGTGCAAAATGTATAATCATAGCCAAAGTTGGTCTATGTGGGCCGGAACCAGTGATGGTATCATAGTGAGGCGCCCAGTTCACAGGCAAACGAGTGCACGAAAGAGCCAGACTTGGCTCCAAGAGAGCTAAGTTGGCAACACTCATTCGGAGGGAAAAGTCGGGCCGAGACCGTCTCGCATGCCCTTAAGTTCAGCTTATCGCGGTCCGGATTAACGAGTTTTTACAGTAGCGTTTTCAAGGGAGATGATATTTAAATTCGTTCATTATTTGGCTTTAAATTATGAAAAAGACTGTATCAGTACTTCAGCCCCGTAGCAAGATATTTCACCCCCCCCCCCCGTAATACCAGTACCGACCTTTTATGTGAGGCATTTGATATTTTCTCCTTATGCCATTGGTTGATATTTACATCCAACAAATTTTGAAGTAACAAAGAAAACTCATTGAAAAATAATATAGGTTATATTTGAACATTAATAGTTTGCATTTTTTTATTTTACTTAAAAAGAAAAAAAAACATGTTTAAGAAGAATACGTCAGCTATGTCTCAGTGTCGGAGAAACAGAAAATTCAAGGAGTGTGTTACCAGTGCAAGGAAAAACCTCCGTCAGATATAAATTTCATAGCTATTGTCATACCCACCCCCTGAATTCATCACTGGCAGCACAAGGTGGAAAGAAAGTATTAACAAACTGAACAGACGAGTGTTGATCTTCCTGGTAGAGTCAGATTATTTTCATAACAACCTTAGCTGATCTCGCGAGTCCAGTTAGTGAGCCTACCAACAGTCCAGAGCGCGAGCAACAGGGATAGCGATAGGTGTTGGGTTGAGATGACGGTCAGCTACTCGCTTGTTGATTGGTGGTTTCTGGAGCTATGACTCGCTCCCAAGCTGTCAATGCGTAACAGCCACGGATGTTACGAAAGTAATCTCACTCTACAAGAAGTACAAACATTCAAGAGAAGATTGCCACGCTTCTTCGATAACCAATCGGTGGTACATGAGTGGTTAACACAGCGAGCTAAGTCTCCAGAGGTCTTAGGTTCGAATCCCAGCCTGGCAGGGTGTTCTTTGTGAGAAAGGTGCGGTAAATTAACAGGCAAACTGTAAACTTTTAACCTTAGAATACTGTAATTTGACGGTAACTGCTAACACTGTATTTATGCATTGTCCTTCCCAACGTCAAATTCAGTGTTTTCCCTATTAGATAACTCACATACCTGTTTCGATACTCAGTATCATTCCAGACATTCTTTATGCACTCTTACAAATATGATTATGTATGACTCAGTACACTACACAATGCTTCAATGTAAGGTGCGAGGGTCATAAATTACTTGTGAATGAAGATATTGTCAACGTGTCCTGGGAAATCAAATTACCTAACAGCTGCTGCATTCCATACGCGCTGACTGGCCATTCCGACTGGTTCGCTGCCGATAAGCAATCAATGGATCCGGTGTTGCAATTTCAAATTGATAAGACTTGTAGAGAGAATGTACAAGGGCTTTAAACGCTTGGGGAAAACTGCTTCTGAATGGTATTTCTAAGAACAGACATCGCTAGATTCTTTACACACTGTAAAATGATGGGTAAAGAAATAATGTCCAAGACTGTAAGTTTTTCGCTGCCGAAATCGTAAAACAAATGAAGATCGGAGTTTTTAAAGTCTTAACGGCCGGTCTCGTGTGATTATAATTTAGTTTGATTTTTGTTATTTAGCGTAGCTTTTCTGTCACTTCAGCTAATCGCGACGACGACGATGATTGATTGATTGATTTGCTTCTTTTCACTTCGCTTTTGGACCACTTTTGGCCAAAGTGGTGAAAGTGAATGGACGGACAGTCGCAAACATCCATGCCCAGGACACCTGGCATCGTAGCGCGATGTGCTAACCACTCCGCCACGGGGTCCAGCGATGATATCATGAAATTGAAGAAGGGACATTTGCAAACAACATCCATGTCCAGCCCGAATTCCGAACTCTGGAACCCCTGTTGAATGAAGTGGTTAGCACAGCGCGCTACACGAGGAGTTCCGGGTTGGAATCCTGGCCTGGGAATGGATGTCCTTGGTGTCTCCTCTTCAATCTCATCATATTATCACTCATCATCATCGTCGCGATTAGTCAACGTGACAGAAAAGCGAAACTAAATAAGAACAATTAAAATGAAGTATGTTCTGATTATTTAATTTTAGGCTTGGTAAGTCTTTCTGGGGGGGGGGTCCGGACCCCCAAGACACCCCTTAAATCTATTCTGCAAATGAATTTAGATTCTCTAATGAAGTGGTGTGAATTATGGAACTTAAAACTCAACCCTCAAAAATGTACCATGATGACCTTCTACTTAAAGAAAAACACTTTTAATACTAAATATTTCATAAAAAATAATTGTGTTCAAAGAGTTGCCGCACAAAAGGACCTGGGCGTCATATTTGACGAGAAACTTTCCTTTTCTGAGCACATCTCTACAGTCACAAGGGGTTCAATGCGTATGCTGGGTCTTCTCTATCGTTTCACGGAAATAAACAACTTGACTGCCCTCAGCACCTTTTACAAATCTTTTGTGTCACCTAAAATTGAATACTGTTCTCCGATCTGGTCCATGGCATGCCCCTCAAATTCAGATAGAGTAAATTCCGTCCTAAATTTCTTCCTGGCCATTGTTCGACACCGAATTCCGTCCACAAAACACTTGCAAAAGTCCATCCTCCTGCAAATGTTCAATATCCAAACTCCTCAAGAGAGACATAGACTGGCTGACCATATATTTCTACACAAAATAGTGAATGGCAACATCAGAAGTGACCGCCTTCTTCAGGAAATTCACTTTCGTGTGCCTGCTCGCTCAACAAGAACATTTTGCTTCTCAGAAGCCGAGATTGTGCCTCATCCAGCGCTCTCTGTTCTATAGACTGCCCAGTGAATACAATAATCTAGGAAGTCAAATATACATTTTTTAAAATCTGGACAGTTTTAGAAGAAAGTTAACTAAAAGTATGTAAAGTATGTAACCACATGTAATTTTTCTATGTTATTATTTTTGTTGTATTTTGTTATTATTTTTGTCCTTATGTTCTATGAAAATCGTTCCAATGTAAAATGGCTAACGCTGTATTTGGAATCTTCTATTAAATAAATAAATAAATACGTCCTTGCAAGCACGCACACATCTATATCTCTCTCTCACGCACTCTATCCAATCTATTCCATTCATCTTTCTAAATTCTTGTCAGAACTTCTCTCCACTGACTCTTTATCAAGTGACCTGGAAAAAACATAAACACGAGGCTTGTGTGAGCTCAATTACAACAAGGGAGATGTCAGCCCTTATCTGACACGTGAAAGTCTTGCAGGCCACTTCAACTGCTTTCAGCGGCACAAAAATACCTACGTTTTATCACGTGATCTATCAGTCCCATGTGCATCTGCTGCGGTCATCATGTGCTCTTCACAAGCAACGCGAGAAACTCTTGTTTGCTACTCAAATATGGCTGGGAATTCTATTTCTGGTTTTCAAAGACAGGGATTGACGTATTTTTATCTTTCGTGCAGCACAATTGTGGCCAGCGGATTCGATGAAATGTGGCATGAAGGTTCAATCATGTCTGCAAGGCATGTATTCCAAATATTAGGTTTCTCCGAGAAATTGTTCTAGAGTTATAACCTGTGGAAGATGGTGCGCAACAGAATTCCATAAGTCAGAAGGCTATATCATTATGCAATTAAAAAATTCTCACAATCGGTTATCAAAATATTTCATAACAATTTGTTACATCTCCAACACAATACTTTTCAGTGCCCTATATTATTTACACTATCCGTGGTTATATCCTTATTTGGAATCTAAGGGAGGATAAGGGCTTATAACCAGGATGAGGATTATTGTTGTGAAAGGTCCAAGAACACATAAATTCTAATGTGTACGGCCCGTTTCCCCTTATCCCGTTTCGCTGTATCTCGGTTCGTCTTATCGCGTTTTCACCTCCCCCAATACAATTTCGCGTGATTTATGTGACACTAACTTTCTAAGGCGAAACGGGACATCCAATTTCGCCTTACACACAAAACATTTCCCACCAGGGAATAACGGGTGTCCCACTCGAAAGGGAACCCTGAATTTGTTTTGTAAAAAATGGAAGTGAAGAGTAAAGGAAACGAAATTTGAACATGGCCTACCTGTATTTGTGGGAGAAGAAATTACATCACAAAAGGTGTTGGAAATGACCTCCACCAACATGTGAACGCAGTTGAACACGACGTTGCAAGTTTGTGAATGTAGTTGTCAAAACCTCGGATGTCACTGCATGGATTTCACGGCGGATGTTTTCCCGTAGCTCGTCGAGGGTGCGTGCTTTGTTCTTGAAGACCTTTCCCTTAAGGTTACCCCATAGGAAAAAGTCTGGTGGGGTCAAATCCGGTGACCTTGGGGGCCACAATCCTTTGGAAATGACTGTTAGGGAACAATGATTCCACCTCAGCCATGCTCACTCCCGAGGTGTGTGACGTTGCACCGTCTTGTTGGTACCATCCGAGTGTCAGTTTGACAATAAACACGCGCTCTTCAAGAGAATACCGATACATTGTTAAAAACTCAATGACAAAGTCATCTCAAGCCACTTACTCCGCTTACACTTCACTGAACCTGCCTGTTGACCCACTTCTTCAGTCTTTACGACGTACAATATTGCTGCGTCAACTTTCTCATGTACTGAACTGCGATCTGTCCAAATTTGATACCATTCGGTGAAATACTTACCCAATGACGTGACAATTTATGGGTTGCCTTTCAAGTGGGACACCCGTTATTATCGACATGAAGGGTCATTATTATTAATGTACAATCCATTATTAACCCAACCTAACCTAACCGTCAGGACAATGGGAGCCAAGGTAGGCAACATCAAAAGCTCTGCTCTCCCATTATGAATTACTCTTCAAGTCGATAATATTACCAGGTGGGAAATCTTTTGTGTGTAAGGCGAAACGGGATGTCCCGTCTCGCCTAGAAAGTTCGTGTCACATAAATCATTTGAAATTCTATTTGGGGAAGGTGAAAACGCAATAAGGCGAAACGGGATAAGGTTAAACGGGAGGACACGATTCTAATGGGACCGGAACATTTTATCTCGCACAATTTAAAATTCGATGCAAGTTGCGTATTATTTCATTTCAATACGGAACTTGGACTCTATTTAAACTGATTCGGAGAAAAAGGTTCCTGGACCCTATTTAAATTGATCCTGGAAAAAAAGGTTCCTGGACCGAATTTAAATTGATCCAGAAAAAACAGTTCCTGGACCGTATTTAAATTCATTCAGAAAAAAATGTTCCTGGACCGAATTTAAATTGATCCAGAAAAAGTTCCTGGACCGAATTTAAATTGATCCAGAAAAATGGTTCCTGGACCGGATTGAAATTGATCCAGAAAAAAGTTCCTGGACCGTATTCAAATTCATTCAGAAAAAATGTTCCTGGACCGTATTCAAATTCATTCAGAAAAAATGTTCCTGGACCGAATTTAAATTGATCCAGAAAAAAGGTTCCTGGACCGAATTTAAATTGATCCAGAAAAAAGGTTCCTGGACCGAATTTAAATTGATCCAGAAAAAAGATTCCTGGACCGAATTTAAATTGATACAGAAAAAAGGTTCCTGGACCGAATTTAAATTGATCCAGAAAAAAGGTTCCTCGACCGAATTTAAATTGATCCAGAAAAAAGGTTCCTGGACCGAATTTAAATTGATACAGAAAAAAGGTTCCTGGACCGAATTTAAATTGATCCAGAAAAAAGGTTCCTGGACCGAATTTAAATTGATCCAGAAAAAGGTTCCTGGACCGAATTTAAATTGATCCAGAAAAAAGGTTCCTCGACCGAATTTAAATTGATCCAGAAAAAAGGTTCCTGGACCGAATTTAAATTGATACAGAAAAAAGGTTCCTGGACCGTATTTAAATTGATCCAGAAAAAAGGTTCCTGGACCGAATTTAAATTGATCCAGAAAAAAGGTTCCTGGACCGAATTTAAAATGATCCAGAAAAAAGGTTCCTGGACCGAATTTAAATTGATCCAGAAAAAAGGTTCCTGGACCGAATTTAAATTGATCCAGAAAAAAGGTTCCTGGACCGAATTTAAATTGATCCAGAAAAAAGGTTCCTGGACCGAATTTAAATTGATCCAGAAAAAAGGTTCCTGGACCGAATTTAAATTGATCCAGAAAAAAGGTTCCTGGACCGAATTTAAATTGATCCAGAAAAAAGGTTCCTGGACCGAATTTAAATTGATACAGAAAAAAGGTTCCTGGACCGAATTTAAATTGATACAGAAAAAAGGTTCCTGGACCGAATTTAAATTGATCCAGAAAAAAGGTTCCTGGACCGAATTTAAATTGATCCAGAAAAAAGGTTCCTGGACCGAATTTAAATTGATACAGAAAAAAGGTTCCTGGACCGAATTTAAATTGATACAGAAAAAAGGTTCCTGGACCGAATTTAAATTGATACAGAAAAAAGGTTCCTGGACCGAATTTAAATTGATCCAGAAAAAAGGTTCCGGGACCGAATTTAAATTGATCCAGAAAAAAGGTTCCTGGACCGAATTTAAATTGATCCAGAAAAAAGGTTCCTGGACCGAATTTAAATTGATACAGAAAAAAGGTTCCTGGACCGTATTTAAATTGATCCAGAAAAAAGGTTCCTGGACCGAATTTAAATTGATACAGAAAAAAGGTTCCTGGACCGTATTTAAATTGATCCAGAAAAAAGGTTCCTGGACCGAATTTAAATTGATCCAGAAAAAAGGTTCCTGGACCGAATTTAAATTGATCCAGAAAAAAGGTTCCTGGACCGAATTTAAATTGATCCAGAAAAAAGGTTCCTATACCGAATTTAAATTGATACAGAAAAAAGGTTCCTGGACCGAATTTAAATTGATACAGAAAAAAGGTTCCTGGACCGAATTTAAATTGATCCAGAAAAAAAGTTCCTGGACCGAATTTAAATTGATCCAGAAAAAAGTTCCTGGACCGAATTTAAATTGATCCAGAAAAAAGTTCCTGGACCGAATTTAAATTGATCCAGAAAAAAGGTTCCTGGACCGAATTTAAATTGATCCAGAAAAAAGTTCCTGGACCGTATTTAAATCCATTCAGAAAATGCCTGGACCGGATTGAAATTCATCCGGAAAAAATGTTCCTGGACCGAATTCAAATACTTTACAGATAAAAAGGTTCTTTCCGATCCAGAGCCCATTTACGCTTGCTGATTTTCTCTCCTGGACTGGAATTGAATTTATTTAAAATTCCTTGACCTTTAACAACCCTGATGAGAATCGAGGAGTACTAAAAACTCTAAATATAGGCTAAACGCACTAAAAAATTGAAAATATGTACTAAAATTGAAGACCATTGATAGATATTATCATCATTTTCCAGGTTGAGGTATTCAATAAGAAGTTATCTTCAAAAGAGGCACTTAAGACTACAATAGGCAAAAACAGCCATTATAAAATCCAACTATTCTAAGCAAGTCCTCAGATATTTATGGCATTCGTAAAACTGTAATATAAACCAAATCTCACAGTTCAGCACATCCAATGTTTTTTTTTTCGGTGCCACTATATTTTAAAAACAACTGCGAAAAGATTGACTTAATTCTTACATTTTATCGTCTCGAAATACTTGGAGCGTATCGCCCACTTATCTTCCGCTATTCGCCGAGAATTGATAACATCTCTTACGTCACAGTTCGACGCGCTCCCGTTAGAGGTCTATGAATAGCATGACCAACAACACGAAAAGAGATTAGCAACGTATTTCTGTTTCCTGGAGGATAATTTGAGAGAAAACTGAAGCGAGTTGACGCACGTGTCCTAAGCAAACAGGAATGACCAAAGAATAGGATGACCACACGTCCCGAACGCAGACAACGAGATTCATAATACAGTGGGGAATTTCATTTTATCCTTGTCAGTATGGTAAGGAATGAATTGCATTAGAAATATTCACAAGATGGACTAAAATATGCAAATGTCCAAATTGCAATCTTCCTACGAAAAATACCGACAAAATTGTTCCATTGTCCCTCCTCGATGGCGCAGTGGTAGCGTCGTCGCCTTGTAAACAAGGGGTCTCGAGTTCGATACCCGGTGGAGACACATAGTGGGTTGAATCTCACGCTAAACTGTAGGTCCAGTCCCGATTATCCTATCTAGCGTTAATTGGGCTTGAAACAAAAACTCAACTAAGAAAAACAATCTATTCCGGGATTCGAACCCGGAACCTCTGGCGTCGTAACGCACTGTGCTAACCACTCCGCCACGGAAGTTGGCAATTATTATTATTATTATACAATAATTATTATAAACTAATAAATAGGGCTAGGATTTTCATGACTTAGCATATTTCTTTTGCTAAGGGTGGTGTGTTCCCTAATACAGAGTGTCAGAAAAGTCACGCAACCCGGTGTTTACG
This sequence comes from Lepisma saccharinum, assembly GCF_977018435.1. NCBI lineage: Eukaryota > Metazoa > Arthropoda > Insecta > Zygentoma > Lepismatidae > Lepisma > Lepisma saccharinum. The sequence goes on from NC_139258.1 coordinate 4,338,710, forward strand.
ACCGTATAACGGAATAGCGAAACGGAATGAGAAGAAACGCTTTCTGCCAAGAGAATGACCTGTATATTGGGAAAATTTAGAGAGACAAACATATGTAAGAACATGCATGTTTTAATAACAAATAAGCAAAGTGTTGCCAAAGGCGGAAAAAAACATTTTTGCAAATCGTGTGTATTGATGCACAGAACTCACTGAGGTAAATTATTGCAACATTTCACAATACCAACGAACAATTTGGATGGCCATCTATTGAATTTGACAGAAAAATAACTTTGACGAAGTTTCAAAAACATTGCAGAAGGGAATAAATGGGCTGTTCCAAAAATCGATGTTTTCATAATATTACGAGGGACACTGGCAACACTGTTGCTGTGACGTGTCACTAACAGACGTGTTCACCTCAGGCTATCACACTAAGGCACTTTTAACTTGTATAGAAATTCATATCATGAATAAACTAATTCAATGAAGGGGCAAGGGCATATTTGGCCAATTCTATGTGATAGAGCAAGCATATTTTGATAGATTCTCGGTTATATTCAGCATATTTTCGCTTCTTCAAGGAATAAAGCCATTTTCCAAGTGGATACGTTCTTGATCTTTCTAGGATTATAAGTTCTAGTTCATTTTCTGAAAAATGGTGAAAACCAGTCTCCTTCTCTAATGGAATGAAGTCAGAAAATGGACTTGGGTCAAAGGCGCCCGTACGATTTTTCTCAGGGGGGCAGAGTCATCCAATTATTATTATTATTATTATCATTTCTATTACTTTTGTTACTACTACTAACGTTTTTTGTTCCAAAATTACATACAATTGTAATTTCCATATTCTGCATATCTATATAAAGATAATCAATGTAAAATAGACTGTAGGCTGAGCTTAAATGTAACCCTCTTAGAAATAATAATAATAATAATAATAATAATAATAATAATAATAATAATAATAATAATAGTTGCTGTAACACAAGGTCTGTAAGTCATGGAAAACAATATTTTTTGTTACACAATATCGTTACAATTTCACAATTCGATTACATTAACTTTTTCCAGAATTCTCAGGGGGGCAAGTGCCCCCCTGGCCCCTCCCTGCGGGCGCCCTTGACTTGGAGCCCAAAGTAACTCTGAGCAAATATGTTGTTATTGTTGAATTTCTTGGAATTGTATTATCAGTGTTGATTTTCTACAAAATTATGAGTTCTACTCCCCCCATTGCAAATGCTAGTGTTGCCCACGAGACGAGACTTTGGCCTGTTTCGTCTCGTGGAAATGCTGTCTCGTCTCGAAAATATTTGTTTCTCTCATGACACATGGTCAATCTCGTCTCGTCTCGAATTTTTAAAAGCCTGTCCCGTCTCGTCCCGTGGGCAACACTAGCAAATGCAGTGCACAAAATGGGCAAACGTCTAATATTTCTAAGAATATTGATGTTTGAAACAGTTCAGTTGTGCATATTTCTTAGTTTTAGGTCATTTTTTATTTTGTATATTTTGGTCATAAAAATCATAGCCCTACTAATAAAAATATAGCAATTTAATTCCATTTTTTTTTACTGTTAATTTAATTCCGAGAGAGATGACGCAGTTGGTTTTCACAGTAGTAACCAAAGCGCTCTATCGTTTAGCGCATCATGACGTCAGTCTGAGGCAAAACAAAATACGGTGGAAGTTTCGTCCTGATGAATGAATTTTTATGGGTGTTACAAGACCATTTATGGTAATATCAGCATTTTTCTCACTTGTTATACAAGACATAGGTTTAAACTTATGCACAGGATTGTATTTGAGTATATATTCTTGTTCCCGTGTCGCCCAGTATCGAAAAACTTGTTTTATTGACCCAAGTGATAACACGCGTAGAACGGAAGCACCGTTTCGCCCAGAGGGAATTTTTAAAAGATGGTTTGAAGGTGAACGAAAATATGAAAGTAAAAAACCAAATAATGAGGTGTGGCTTCCCAAGGGGAGCCTTGTCGCATTGTTTAATGCATTAATAACAGAAATACAGATACATGTACATAAGAATACACAGTACAAACACAATATCAACAATAGTATTAGCCAGTGAGGTTAGGTTAGGCAAACACAGTAGTTTAGGACACGTGGCTCTACACGATTGGAAATCTGTACTTCCGTTCTGGCGCGGGTTATCTCATTGGCGAATAAAACAAGTTCTTCGGTACTGGGCGAAAGGAGGAATGAATCTCTTGTCCCATCAATAAGAACACATTCGTGGGTGCTTTTTGTTACTCATTGTGCAATGTCGATCATCTTTGTTAACATTGGGTTGGCAATCGTTACTGGTGCAACTTTCCCGTACAAAAATGAGAGATGCCCTACAGAATTTGCCAAGACTTGTGCAATTTAATATTCGTGTTTCTTAAAACATACGAATAGAATCAGTTTTTATTTTGAAGAAGCACTGATTCATAGTGATCTTATAAACATATAATTTTAATCAGAGGCGTCTCGTGAACGCATGCGTCAATTGTGGGAAAAAGGACAACTTGCTCTGCGACGACACTAATGAGCATTTCTACATTCTAATTTCTTCATATAGAAGAAGTATTTAATTTACACATTTCTTGGATCTGAAGTGAAAGAAAGTAATAATTATTTTCCCACAATTGATGCATGCGTCACTTCAGATCCAAGAAATGTAATATAAGCTTAGTTGAGCGCTCTCGTGTAAAATAAATACTTCTCCTATATGAAGAAATTAGAATGTAGAAATGCTCATTAATGTCGTCGCAGAGCAAGCTGTCCTTTTCCCACAATTGACGCATGCGCAGCATGCGTTCACGAGACGCCTCTGATTTTAATATATGTTCCTCTTTCAGCGTTAAAGATTGTAGGTCTCGGTGTACGTGATTTTGCAGCTGCTGCATTGAAAACATCCAATGGTAGTACAGAAGCAAAGTATAATCTGAAGTGTTCCGGAATTTTTCTTGAAGAATCTAGTCAGCCTATCAAAGGATCCAAATCAGCCTTCTAATTTACGTCGTTTTTCTACCACTTTGATTAATCGCGACAATGATGAACTTATGAAAGAAATGGACAATGAGACAGATACTTGCTTTAACCAGAGTTCGAACCTGGGACGTCTGACTTTGTAGCGCGTTAGGTTGACCACTCCGATACAGAGGTCCGCGTATTTTGTACTTACATTACTAATGTGTTTTTTATTTCTTTAAATTCGTGTCGCTTTTCTGCTAACAAGTGTGATGTATGGTTTAATGCACTTCCTTTCCTTGTGAAATTTGAGAAAGAAATTTCTTTACGTTCAAGGCATAACCAACAGGTTTTTTTCCCATGGGAGGGGGGTAGGTTTGGGGCAAAGTCATAGAAACTTTTATTATTATTATTACTGTCATTATTATTGCTATTATTTTTGTTATTATTATTAGTAGTAGTAGTAGTTACTACTACTACTACAGAGCATTCCCTGACATTCGCTACGAGACTCGGCGGCAAGCGGACCGGCGTCAGCGCTTGTCTTTCCCGGTGAACGGGTCCGCGACAGTAGCACGCTACAGTCTGTTTTTTTCGCTCTCTTTCCCATTCTGTTGACGTTGCAGACTGACGCCAGTATAATCCTCCCTCGGAAGTTGTGTTGTGTTGTGTCGGTGTGTTGAAGATTGTGGCTTAATATGGCACCACAAAAGTTTACATTACAACAAAGGATTCATCTTGTCGAGTGTTACTTCGGAAAGAGTAATTGTGAAGAAGTGCGACGACGTTTTGCAACGAAATTTCCTGGTGTTCCCTTTCCACATAGTACCACTATATTAAACCTCGTAAAAAAGTTTAGTGTAACAGGGTCAGTTCTGAATAAAAGTGTAAAGAAAAACCAAGTACACGATCCGTGAGCTAAAAGAGAGTATTGTAAAAGAAATCGGGAGAATTACAGTAGACGAAGTTGCACGTGCAAATGCCAATTTCCTTCGGAGATGCCAGGAATGTGTTGGAGCAGAGGGACATCGTTTTCAACACCTTCTGTAGTCAAGGTTAGTACACAATATGAAAACTGTAATTTTAATAGCCGACTCTAGCGACTGTTGCGGACTCCGTTCACCGGGAAAGACAAGCGCTGACTCCGGGCCGCTTGCCGCCGAGTCTCGTAACGAATGTCAGGGAATGCTTTGTACTTTCCATACAATTCAGATTGAATTGAAAATACTTTGGCGTTGTATACAAGTTCAGAGACTATTTAGATAGAAAGTGGATTCTCTTTGCTTCCTTTCAATGAACATCTGTCACTTTGTTGATGAACAGGTTTCTTTTGTACTTCTTCACAAAGCACAGATATCAATCAATCAGAGTCAGAGGCCAGTTAATCTGTCTTTCATGAAACCTCTGCTCCATGTTTTTACAAGCCGATGGGTAGGAAAATAATAATAATAGTTGCTGCAACGTACGGCCTATAAGTCACAGAAAACAATATTTTTTGTTGTAAAAAATCGCTACAGTTTCACCATTTGAATTACATTAAACTTCTATCGGGAAATCTCAGGGGGCACCCTTGGGCATAACTATTTTATTCTGGTGTTACAAGATACTTTAACTTCTAACTTGTTCCTTCCTGTTTTCAGGATGCAATAGGTTCTTGGCACGTGTCGAGTTTGCGCACATCGGGTGTTTCGCGTGGCAGAGAATACGTGGTCACGTGTCTAGCCTTGCTAACCGTTCCAAGGTCGGTTCGGGAGCAGCGGGTATGTATGCTCTTGCTTTCAACGAAGGCCACTCAGGACAGTGGCGCAACCACAAGCGGGGGGGAAACAGAAATGAGTTCTAGGGGGGGGGGCAAACATTGACGGACAAGTGTACCTGCAGGGGGCAATTACCGCCCACAACTTCAAATTTTATGCAAATAAAAATACTTTTCGTAAAATTTTCTTGCTCGCTTCTTAGTCTTATCACGTTGAGAGCCATAGCTAGGGGGCGGCGGGAGTCGGCCTTGGGCGCCGAACGATCTAAATGAAAAAAGGTGTAAAATTGATTGATTGATTTGATTGAATTATGGTTTTAAATCCTTCATGCACAGAAAGGCTAATCGGGACTGGACCTACAGTTTACAGTAGGATCCGAATCACTGTGTCATGTGCCTCCACTGGGTATCGAACCCGGGAACCCATCACAAGGCGACGATGTTACCACTACACCATCGGGGAGGCACAAAAGTTGTAAAAGGGAGAATGCATTGGCGCCCCGTGAAATTATTTGCGCCCTATTAAATTGATTTCAGTCTGCAAAAAAATTGGACCTAAAAATGTTCTTGCTCGCAGCTTGTTTGCTGTAATGCATTGTAAATTACCAGAGAGAGAAGTAACACTTGTATTAATTGATTTTGTTTTAAACGTATGAACAATTGTTTTGAGGAAAGGGAGCGTGCACAATTTATGTAATTTTAGCTGTTGATTTATTATGAGATGGATAAATTGACTGTGTAATGTATTTAAATAATATATATTGTATATAATATGTATTAAAGAAACTTTGAATACGTACACAATTTAGTGTCCACGTCGCTCCATGTTGCATATTTGCGAAACATATACAGGGTGTCATTTTAATGGCGCCCACGGACCACAGATTCGTATAGAGGACATCAAAACAAACAACTTTTCTGAGTAACATTTTTCTCGTTGGTGTGTCGATTCGACGCTACAGTATTTCAAAAAAGGCCATTTTGCCGCCTGGATACTGGCAACCCAACACAACATTTGATCGTATCTGTGACGTCATTTCCTGCGGCGAAACAGCGCACGGAAGGGTTGCAAGGAACACACAAATTTTGGGGAAAATGACAAAACTACCAACCACATTATTAGCTGTAAAACGAAGCGAGAAACGCGTCCAGAAGACCGAACATCATAGCCTACCAGCCAGAAGATCAGCAGTTATCTCAGGGGAAGTGGGAAGTGAACCAACGATATGAGAAATGGTAAAAACGTACCTATTCAAAATGAAGTATCAATATCGCATTTTGTCTCGGCCTACATGTCAAATATCAACAACAATAAATTTTATTGAACTTACATCTTACATGTGGCTGTTTACGCCCAGCTACATGTCAAATATTTGCTAATCCCGTTGCAAGGTTGATATCTACAGGTTTTTGTCCAGATGCCTAGAGGTACTTTTGTGCTGATAACGGAAGTATCCGAGGTTCATGTTGTTACATTACGGCTAAAACACGTACAACCACAGTAACAATTTAATTATGAATTAGTAGCGAATATACTGCCCTGTTCACAGTTGCAAACTATTACATGTGTATCCGGTGCGTAGATAAACACAGTCATCGGAGAGCTTGTATTACTACCACTTATATCCCTGTATTTTCAACCATTTTTGCCACTTGCCTCATAATGCCCTGAATATACATTATATTATGTGTTGCTTACCTTTGGAATTTTGAGTTCTTTCATTTGTATTTTGTCATCTGTTCAGTGTGTCACAGACAACTAGTATCAGAAGGACGAAGTGGATAGACTAAATTGTAGATGCCAACTTGGTAACTAGATTTGCAAATATTTGACTTGTAAACCGAGACAAAATTCGATATGACCACTTCCACTTGAATTCTATTTCCTTTCTACCATTTTCGTATCGTTTGTTTACTTCCTGTTAGGTTACAGAACGTGTTTTCTCGTTTTGTTTTACGGTACATAATATGACTGATTGTAAGTAGCTATGTCATTTTTCACAGAATATGTGTGTTCCTGGCAACCCTGGAACGCATCGCTTCACGACGGGATATGACGTCACAAATGCAATCAAATGTTATGTGTGGTTGCCAGCATTCAGGCGGCAAAACGGGCTTTTTTGAACGACTGTAGCGCTGAAACGATGCACCAACAAGAAAAATGTTACTGAGAAAAGTTGTTTGTTTTGATGTCCTCTTTACGTTTCCGTGGTCCGTGGGCGCCATTAAAATGACACCCTGTATAGTGTATGAAAGTTATACATGTAATGTAAAAAATAATTATATTTGAAATGCATTTATCAAGCATTTTCTATCTTTCAAAAATAGTTTGTGTGCTTGTTTTTCATTATTAATGTGAAATTGAACGTGTTGAAAAAATAATTCAATAAATCAATAATAATGTTAAAATAACAATTATTAACATTGTTATTATTATTAAAATTATTATTATTTTTATTGGTACGTTTATCCTGCTACTTGCAAAAATTCGTGGTTGCGCCTCTGAGTCAGGCACACAAAACGTCATCACGCTCATAACACGGCCGGTTGTGTGTTTATTGTGACAATTCTGGTTGAGCTGTTGCCGCAATCTGTTACTGCACGAGAAAATATTAGTTCCTGACCAATGACCTATGTGTATGGATATTCCGCAAACGCGATAACACTGTGAAAAAAAAATATTGATGCAAAAAAGTGTTTATGAATGAGCAGTGCCATGTTCTGAACACATTGTTGACCCATTCGAAATCGTGATACAACGCGAATTTGGCACAAATTTCAACACATTTTGTGCTTAAACAAAGAAAAATAGCGCGAAAATCTAACAATTTTGTGTTTTAGGCTTTTAAAAATGTAAGTGTACGTTTTCCCAACTTTTTATCCACGAGAAAACTATGATGCGTGTTATACATGGAATAATTCCGAAGGCTGCTAAATGAAACCGCGTGAAAAACATACCGGGTGGTCCAAAAGTCTCGGAACGGTCACATATCGTGAGAAATGCACATCGAATCGGAAAACGAAAAAATACGTGTTTAATAAGTGAAAGAAACCACATTTTGTATTGTAGAATCGGAAAGAGGACTTCATTCCGAGTCCAACGAGCTATCAACGATCCTCTTAGCTCAATTAGGAACGGAGATATGGCTTTTTTTAAAATTTTCGCAAAAAAAAAAAAAAAAAAAAAAAAAAAAAAAAAAAAAAAAAGGTGAAAAATTCATAAAATCCAAAACATTTTCAAAGGGACGCTCTGCCCCTAATTGAGCTAGATGAAAGCGATTGCAGATTCGGAATCTGCACGTCAAGATCTTTCAATAGAGTATATGGAGGTCTTGATGGCGAATCAAGTGTGATATCATTGAATAACTTTCTATCACTTATCAAACACGTATATTTTCGTTTTCCGATTCGATGTGTATTTCTCATCGTTCCGGGACTTTTGGACCACCCGGTATACAATCAGGAAAGCTCTGGACCTCGTTCAATTTAAGTTAAGTAGATTTTACTTCCTTACAAACTTTTGCAAAAGTAAGATCAGTAAGCTAGCTAAATGCACGGCCATGAAATTAGGCGGGTGGCAGAAGTTCGCGCTGTTGCCATATCGACGCACAACTCCGTGTGTTCGGAGGTTGAAGAGAATTAAAGATCTCGTTGTAGAGTTGGTCTTTGTAATCCATGTGATACAGTATTTGTTCGAAAGGACAGGGATCACACAAAAGTGCCCCGGAGAGAGGTCGGTGTGACGCTCGAATTGCTTTGCTTTTCTGATATGTGGCAACAGCGCAATTCTGCCCAGACGCCTATTTTCATAGCCCTGCGTTTAGTCCCACACTACCGTATAACAGGTTTACGGTGTATGAAATCTTTTGGAAAGGAAGGTACAGTAATGTTTTCACGATTAGCTGTTAGATGAGATTTTATGAAAGCCAGCATCTTGTGACCGCCAAATTATAATTATCAAAGGGTCTGGGGGCTGTAGCCTCCCCCCTCCTAATAAATGTGGGTAAAATGCACCACTGTACCCCAAACCAGGGATGTTAAAGTTCCAAGAACCCATAAATTCTAATGGATTCTATTGGGTTGCGTTGCAGGATCGGAACCTTTTTCCTTCCATAATGTAAATTCGGTACAAGTAGTGTATTGTTCAACTGAAAAAGGTTCCTGGACCGTATTTAAATTGATCCCGAAAAAAAAGTCCCTGAACCGTATTTAAGTTGATCCCGAAAAAAGGTCCCTGGACCGTATTTAAATTGATCCAGAAAAAAGGTCCCTGGACCGTATTTAAATTGATCCGGAAAAAAGGTTCCTGGACTGTATTTAAATTGATCCGGAAAAAGGTTCCTGGACCATATTTAAATTAATCCGGAAAAAAGGTCCCTGGGCCGTATTTAAATTGATCCGGAAAAAAGGTCCCTGGACCGATTTAAATTGATTCAGAGAAAAGGTCCTTGAACCATATTTAAATTGTCCGGAAAAAAGGTTCCTGGACCGTATTTAAATTGACCGGAAAAAGGTTGCTGGACTGAATTTAAATTGTCCGGAAAAAAGGTTCCTGGACCGTATTTAAATTGTCCGGAAAAAAGGTTCCTGGACCGTATTTAAATTGTCCCGAAAAAAGGTCCCTGGACCGTATTTAAATTGATCCGGAAAAAAGGTCCCTGGACCGTATTTAAATTGATCCGGAAAAAGGTTGCAGGCCGTATTTAAATTGATCCGGAAAAAAGGTCCCTGGACCGTATTTAAATTGATCCGGAAAAAAAGGTTCCTGGACCGTATTTAAATTGTTCAGAAAATGGTCCCTGGACCGTATTTAAATTGATCCGGAAAAAAGGTCCCTGGACCGTATTTAAATTGATCCGGAAAAAGGTTGCTGGCCGTATTTAAATTGATCCGGAAAAAAGGTCCCTGGACCGTTTTAAAGTGATCCGGAAAAAAGGTCCCTGGACCGTATTTAAATTGATCCGGAAAAAAAGGTTCCTGGACCGTATTTAAATTGTTCAGAAAAAGGTCCCTGGACCGTATTTAAATTGATCCGGAAAAAAGGTCCCTGGACCGTATTTAAATTGATCCGGAAAAAGGTTGCTGGCCGTATTTAAATTGATCCGGAAAAAAGGTCCCTGGACCGTTTTAAAGTGATCCGGAAAAAAGGTCCCTGGACCGTATTTAAATTGATCCGGAAAAAAGGTTCCTGGACCGTATTTAAATTGATCCGGAAAAATTGTTCCTGGGACCGTATTTAAATTGTCCGGAAAAAGGTCCCTGGACCGTATTTAAATTGATCCCGAAAAAAGGTCCCTGGACCGTATTTAAATTGTCCGGAAAAATGGTTCCTGGACCGTATTTAAATTGATCCGGAAAAAAGGTTCCTGGACCGTATTTAAATTGATCCGGAAAAAAGGTTGCTGGACCGTATTTAAATTGATCCCGAAAAAAAGGTTCCTGGACCGTATTTAAATTGATCCGGAAAAAAGGTTCCTGGACCGTATTTAAATTGATCCCGAAAAAAGGTCCGTGGACCGTATTTAAATTGATCCGGAAAAAAGGTCCCTGGACCGTATTTAAATTGATCCCGAAAAAAGGTTCCTGGACCGTATTTAAATTGATCCGGAGAAAAGGTCCCTGGACCGTATTTAAATTGATCCGGAAAAAAGGTTGCTGGACCGTATTTAAATTGATCCCGAAAAAAAGGTTCCTGGACCGTATTTAAATTGATCCGGAAAAAAGGTTCCTGGACCGTATTTAAATTGATCCCGAAAAAAGGTCCGTGGACCGTATTTAAATTGATCCGGAAAAAAGGTCCCTGGACCGTATTTAAATTGATCCCGAAAAAAGGTTCCTGGACCGTATTTAAATTGATCCGGAGAAAAGGTCCCTGGACCGTATTTAAATTGATCCGGAAAAAAGGTTGCTGGACCGTATTTAAATTCATCCGGATTAAAGGTTGCTAGACCGAACTGAAATACTTTAGAGATAAAAAGGTTCCTTACGGTCCAGAATCCATTTACGCTTGCTCATTTTCTCTCCTGGACCTGAATTGAATTTATTTAAAATTTCTGGACATTTAACAACTCTGACCCAAGGTCTTGCGCCATTGCACTGCACGAAATGTGTGCAGACTATTGGCAATTCATCCTTTCGGGCAATACCTGCATCCTAAAAGGCTGGCATACAAATTGTGCGCTGGAAACCAGCTATGCACGCACCAGCTGCAAACTCCTTCTGCGATCGGTTGTCGATCCGTCTGACGTTAAATCCAAGCTCAGCAACGCCGATCTTGAGAACGATAACAAGAAGAGTCATTCAACTGTTCGTAGTATAAAACTCATGCACGTCACAGCCCCCTTCATAGTAGGAAATCCCTACATTGTTTGCGCCATGTGCTTTGCAAGCTTAAAAATCTAAATTGCAAACTTCCTGTCCAGGAATTTTTCGAAAAGGCGAGGAACGAAATATGCATGTCATGCCTTTTTCATGCTGCTTTCACGAACCTATTTCATATTCACTTATCGTTTGGAAGAAATGGTCAAATAGAAATGTCACTTGTTCAGAAGTTCGTTAAACAGGCTTTGTATACACAGTAGTGGCAAGTGATGCAGTTCCAAGAATGTACTTGTACGTGATTGAAAAGCAAACAACAGACACAAACTTCAGTTGAAGATGACTTTGCAAAAAGAGACATGCAGGATTCAATTTCATGTATGTGTACACAATCCCGGATCTATCCTGTGGTAAAGTACCACGTTTATCTTATAGACAGCAAATTTTGTACAAGGGCAATTCATATTATATTGGAAATTTATTGAAATATCAAATAAAGTTGTGTGTTTTCTTTTTTTAAATATTATTGTTATCGAATGTCACTGTGCAGTGTGCTTCCTCTTAGGTTAAACATGACTACAAACAGAAACCAAAGTTTATGACAAAATACTTGTTATTGACAGATATGCATTACAGTGGCGGCTGGCCAAGTGCAACAAGTGCAGATGTTTTCACCTAATTTTCAAATTAATATTGACATTTTTCATTTGCTTGTTAAATTAAACTATTTCCCAGCAGAACGCACACGATAATACTCAAATAATACGCCGCTCGGCCCTACGCACGTGAAGAGTTCGTCGTAGCATAAACAAACCAAGAGCAGATGCCACCAGGTTTCGGAAGACTTTAGCCGGTTGTCATGGCAACGGTGACGTCACCTAGCGTTGGAATTGAACGGGTGTCGCCATCTAGGTGCAGCAGTTCATTCGTCGACAGAAAATATTGCATCCAGTAGTTGTGGCAAAATCGTTGCGTTCTCGCGAGATCTTGTTCCGCGTTTCCTATTGTGTGTTGTGTTCATGTGTTGAGCTGTGGTTTGTACAATGAACCCAGTAAATGACTCAGTGTGTAATTTGTTGCAGACATCATTTTCCAGATGGACGGATGAAGACAAAAAAGACGTTTTAAATTGTGGGGGCCCCACTGACACTTACTATTTGTTTTTCATTGCCTATAAATGTACTTCTTCACCTGTTATTTTAGGCACGAGCCGCTACTGATGCATTAAAAGATTCATGTCAAATGACACATTAAAGTTCATTAACTGTTTTATGCATCTGAACGTGTTCCTATAATTTAAAAAAATATATTATTATAAGTGTTTCAAATGAAACGTATGCATGTTTTTTTTTCTTATTTTCCGGAGAGAACGAAAAAATATAATTATTGCTCTTTCTGTTGATGTTTCAGTTCTTTAAGCATGCATCTTTCCAAGTTTTTCATTTTTAGTGTAATTAACAATATAAAAGTTATTAAAAGTATACTAGCTGATAATTCACAACAGCAATAAAATAAAATGCAATGCTTCTCGTTTCATCTATTTTTTTTTAATTCTAAAAATGCCTTTTCTATTGTATTCTAATGGGTTCCACAACAGGACCAACCCTGGTTAAATGTTTTCATCCATATATTTAATGAGAACACAACTCACAGTACGAAAATATATCCGCCCTAACACTCTCGGCATTGTGTTATTTATACAGCATCACGAACCCAGGACAGGTTTTGCACACCAAAATACCAGACCACTGAGACGGGTGATTCCCACAAATGCGCGAATAAGTTATTTTGAACCCGTAGCACGAAGTTCTGACACGGGTCTGCTAAGAAAAAGCGTCCGACGTTATAAATAAACGAGGAAGTGTGTAGTTTTGCGAATCTAATTCGAGTTGTCCACGCCTTGCCAGGCTTATCCGAAGTTTTCTCGCTACAGGAACTCTGCCTGGCAGGACGGCGTTCTTTCATTGTACGCTGGGTTTCGTTCCAAGAAGTTTTGTGCGGGCCAGCGCTAGTGACGTCAATGTTGACACCGGTTGCGTCACGAGCACGTGCTCGGCAAAACCAGTTGGGCTGGAGGTGTGCGATCAGTGTTGCTAGCTGTGCCAATATTTCTCTATGCGTTTGCCAACGTAATTTATAACTAGGGTTCTGAAATTGTTGAAAAATCATTTTTCTGGGCTTTGAAGACAATGCTAAGCCTGTAGCCAGATTCTTTTCATTAGCACCAGAAAACATTTTTTATAATTTGCATATTTTCTGGCATTTTCGGAGGCCATTTTCCAGAATATGTATTCTTTGACATTTTTGTTGCATTTTAACAATAATTTTTCAGGTTTCTGTTTGCTCCTTCCTGGAATTTTAAATGCATTTGCTAGCATAACTTACATATTTAAATTTCTTAAAATGATCTTTGAGAAAATCAAAATGTCATTGCAACCCCTTCCCTCAAAATAACCGCCTATTACCATTTTTGTCTTCGAGCACAAATTTAACATGGTGAAATGGAGGGTTGTTAAAAGGTCCAGGAATTTTAAATAAATTCAATTCCGGTCCAGGAGAGAAAATCAGCAAGGGTAAATGGGTTCTGGACCGTAAAGGACCTTTTTATCTGTAAAGTGTATTTCAATTCGGTCCAGGAACCTTTTTCCGGATGAATTTTAAAATACGGTCCAGGAACCTTTTTTCCGGATGAATTTTAAAATACGGTCCAGGAACCTTTTTCCGGATGAATTTTAAAATACGGTCCAGGAACCTTTTTTCCGGATGAATTTTAAAATACGGTCCAGGAACCCTTTTTCCGGATGAATTTTAAAATACGGTCCAGGAACCTATTTTCCGGATGAATTTTAAAATACGGTCCAGGAACCTATTTTCCGGATGAATTTTAAAATACGGTCCAGGAACCTATTTTCCGGATGAATTTTAAAATACGGTCCAGGAACCCTTTTTCCGGATGAATTTTAAAATACGGTCCAGGAACCTTTTTTCCGGATGAATTTTAAAATACGGTCCAGGAACCCTTTTTCCGGATGAATTTTAAAATACGGTCCAGGAACCTATTTTCCGGATGAATTTTAAAATACGGTCCAGGAACCTATTTTCCGGATGAATTTTAAAATACGGTCCAGGAACCTTTATTCCGGATGAATTTTAAAATACGGTCCAGGAACCTTTTTTCCGGATGAATTTTAAAATACGGTCCAGGAACCTTTTTTCCGGATGAATTTTAAAATACGGTCCAGGAACCTTTTTTTCCGGATGAATTTTAAAATACGGTCCAGGAACCTTTTTTCCGGATGAATTTTAAAATACGGTCCAGGAACCTTTTTTTCCGGATGAATTTTAAAATACGGTCCAGGAACTTTTTTTCCGGATGAATTTTAAAATACGGTCCAGGAACCTTTTTTTCCGGATGAATTTTAAAATACGGTCCAGGAACCTTTTTTTCCGGATGAATTTTAAAATACGGTCCAGGAACCTTTTTTTCCGGATCAGTTTAAATGAAACTACGCAACTTGGACCGAATTTAAATTGTGCGACAGAAATAGTTCCGGACCTGGTGAAAAGGTCCACATATATGTCCCCCCTCCCCTCCCAGAAAGAAACTATGCTGCTTTACAATTCCAGACCCTCCCGGAAAAAAAAAACCCTGCGAATGACAGTGGGTTTGTCGTACAGACTTAACTAACATACATCCCTAGTGATTATACCGATACAGGATTGGCAACACTGTTCGCGGCCAGACAAGTCAACGCTCTGCTTTCGGACTGCTGGCAAGGACGAAGAAGCAATTCTGCTTTCTTCCGACTGCGAAATGAGGCGAACAACAACCCTTCCTATACCAAGAAGCGAGAACGAAGGAGGCCCCCGCTTTGCTTTCTGGGAAGCAGAGTTAATCTGTTTTGATCGCTTCGTGATGAGACGCTCTTTAACGGCGAAATGAGCCGAGCGAGAAGACAAGCGCTGGCAGAATAGCAATGCGGTTCTAATGAACGACCACGCCAGCGAATTCTTCAATTTCCAAGTCTTCAGTCTATCTTCTCATTTATCTCTGAGCAGAAAACTCAAAGCGGTTTTCCAGATAAAGATATTTGAATATTCTTGGCTGGTGCCAGTTTGGTGGATCAAATGCCCTTTCATTCCTACTTCTGGTATACTATACTAACTCTCTAGTCTTCTTAAACCCGAAGGTTTATGGCCCAGTGGCGACGATTAGGAGGGCGAGGGGGGCAGTTGCCCCCCCCCCAGTTTTCGCCACTTTTGCCCCCGCACTATACTAAATCTTATCTACAAATGGAAATATACTGTCTTTCTGCCCCAAGTTTTGGCACCTTACCCCCCCCCCCCCGGTTTTGGGACCCAATCCCCGCCACTGGCAGCAACACAAGCCTTCCATCTGTCCCTACCCTGGGCAAGATCAATCCAATCTTTTCCACCTTGCCGATTTCCTTTAGGTCTATCTCAACGTTATCCCTTCAACTTCGTCTTGGCCTTCCTACAGGTCTCTTACCATCAGGCTTTCCCAACAAGAATCCTGTAAACTCTTCTTTCCTCTCCCATTCGTGCCACATGGCCTGCCCACCTAAGTCTTCTTGATTTAATTATTCTAATAATATCTTCTTCTGGCATGTCATTATAATTATGAAATAATAATTAATAACCTAATAATAATAGTGAAAGTGCCTAGTAACTATTAAATGTAATAAAAAGTAAAGTTCTTCCCTGTGCTTTGCACCACGCCATGAAGGCAGGGAGTGTGGAGTTAGAGCCCCACACTTTCTTGATCTCGGCCGAAGGTGGGGGTGATGTGATCAGCACCACGCCCTTGGCCGTCTTTACGCCCCGGAGTTTCCTCCAGGTACCCAATTTATACGATGCTGTGTGGGCGCCGGAGCCGCTTAAACAGGTGGAAAAAATCTCTGTGCTCCTCCAACGGGGATCGAACCCGGTCTCTCATACGGTAGTCAGACGCCTTACGACTCTCTTTTTAAATAAAGGAAAGCTCCAAAACAACAGCGTCCCCCCCCCATCTCACTTCACTCATTTCTTTTAGGACAGACGAACACAAACATCCATATCCGAGACGGGTTTCGAACCCGGGACCCTTGGCCACGGAGGTCGGCAACATTAATAGTAATTTGGCAAATATTCATAGTTATTATTAGCTTATTATAATTATTAATTTTTAAAAATAATACCGGTAATATTCGATTTTATACCAACGGCCTGACCTCTTTATATTAGTTCCATCGGAAAGCAATACAACGTTGAACGCTCATGCAACAATCTGTGGCAAATCGGAGCTATCAGACAGAAAAATGCGATTACGACACTTGCGCCAAAATTAGGATGTGCTGGATACAACACTGTGCAAGAGATTGCGCAACATAACGTCACGGAGTATGAACTTGGGAAGAGTTGAAGGACACCGAACTATGTGCGAGTTACCAAGCATCTTCGTGCGCCTCGGGCCACGTGTTTGCAGATTTCCATTTCTTTGACTTTGCTTTTCTGCCGCTAGTCGCGAAGATGAGGATGAAAGGATATAAACACACACGGACAGGGCATAGCACCAGTCCCACAGAACCTCCCTAAACGCTTGTCTGGGTGCGCTTATGGTTCATTTAGGGCCGAGCACCATTTTGCTAGATAAATGGAACATTTCAAAATCCTTTCAGCAATTAGATGCAGGCACGCATCTAGAAATATGGTTCGTCTCTGTAATGTCATTCAAAGCCGTATGACCCCAATATACGTAATCCTTGCCTTCTAAAAACTTCAGAGGAAATTAATAACCGTCGATTATGCAACAAATGCTATTTTCATTACGTAATTTGAGTACTTGGTAAGTCTTTCGGGGAGACAGATCCCTGGACCCCCTAAATACGTCCTTCCTGTCCTTCAAAGCCATATGATCCCAATATAATCCTTGTTTTCCAAAAAATTCAGAGGAAATTATACAACAAATGCTAAACGAGTATATTTACATTATTTAATTGTCGTACAGTGTTTCTTTCAGGCGAATCTGCCGCCCCCTGGACAAAATTGTACAACAAAACCAAAGTATAAAACTTTTCTGCTACCGTTGCTTCCCTCGCATCGGACCGCATTACTTTGTGTGGCGAATATTTTTGCCTCTATATTTCCCTCTGTAAATAACAACGCCCACACTTGTCCAATCTTACAGAAGAAGCAGAATAAAACTGGCAACCGCACTAGCTTTATCTCCTCTCTCCCATCTCGAATGAAAGTTTCATTATTACTTGCAATGTGATGAATGAAATCCTCAGTACACTTTCTATCCTCAGCAACGCTTTGTAAAAGAAGGATTTGAGTCTGGCCAAAGTCATCCCTCTAATTACGTCAACCAAATTCCATTTGCAGGATATTGCAAATCAGTGTGAAAGCATCAACAGTGATCTGCAAAAAAGTATTCAGACCGAACTGAAGAATATCGGATCTGAAGCGCACCTGGTTGCTGATGAAGATGCTAGGATAACTTCCTGTGGGATGAAAGAATACGCGCAAAGTGTAATTGAAGAAATGGAAAACAGTTTCAACGATCAATCTGTTGATACCATGAGATTCGCAAGTCAATTTGAAACCTTTCAGTCACTAGTAGATTAGCAAGACAACGAAGTCAAAAGGTTTTGTGCTAATTTTCCCATGCTTAAGGTGCAATGCGTTCTTGCTGACCTCAAGTCCTACAAATTTTTTGTCAAGTCGATGTTTGACAATCCATTGATGAAAATCTTGGAAGCTGACGTGGGATATTGCGAGTTGAAAAAACTCTGTGAAGTCCTTCTAACCATTCCCGTAACGACAGCCGGCGTTGAAAGGTCTTTCAGTGCTATGAATAGGATACTAACTAGGACAAGAAGTAGAATGCTATTTACATCAGGAACTTTAATGCATTGCATGATAATAAGCATTGAGAGACCTAAGAGTCCAACTGATGATTTTCTGGAGAAAACAGTAGATTTATATGCCACGAAGAAAGTTCGCACGATAAGATTGCTGTAAATTCTTCATGCCATATTAAGCTTTGCATGATGTGTTCTATTGAGTTTAATAATTGTAATATTTTTCCTGGTTCACCATTGTGGAATTTGTTCTGGATGATTAAATGTAAAAGTAGGTGATAATTTACTATTGTAATGCTAATTGACAATATAATATTTGTAACTGTTAGGAAACAGACTATTAAAAAGAAACAGAGACAAATAAAAAGAAAAATTTATGTCTTTCCACATTGAATTACTAAGTATACTTAGGTCACCCTATCCTACTTTATGTTTGTTACTGTACGTCATTTCCCAACTGTAATGCTCAGCGCCAAGTTCATTGACGAACCACGAACGACCACTGATAATTCTCAATGTTAAATGCACATATGTTGTACGTATTTCGCAGATGAGATTCACAACGCCCTCCCGGTTCTCTAGAACCACACAGGTCCGTGTGATTCAGGCTTAATTAATGCTCTAGTTGGCGCTGGACTGGTATTTTTTTTTATGTGTCGTTTATTCTTGTAGATTGTACAGCCGCGTGAGATGTAAACAATGTATCACTTCACATTTTTAAAACCCGATAACTATTCAACCGAGAGGAATAACGTTTCGTATAAAACGTTATTAGGTACAAAACAATGGCGCTGCTTAAATACATACTTTACAATGTTTACTGTACACGTTTGGAAGAATATTTTAGTTGTTTCAAATGTAAACACCGTGCACTCAGCTATCAAAAATATTAAAGGAAATTCTTGGGCCTTAGTCTTGCTTTCGTATTGGCTCACAGCAGCCTTTTCGAGTTTCTAGCCAGCGTTGTCGTTTTGTTGCCCCGTGAAATTAGCTTAGAATTCTCACTGCGAGACACGTAGGTCTAGGTCCATTCAAGAACGTGCGGCCTTGGGGTAGCGTTCGACGGTGTTCCATCTACAAGAAAAGCTTGGGAAAGCCCTGGGAAGAGTGTATCCGGGTGGACGTTCCACATAAAAATAAACGATAGAAGAAACAGCCGGAAATATATTTTTAAGAGCTTGTTTGTTTTTTTTCCTTTTCGCCATTCTACGTGCTTTATGCTAGATTGTATTTCCCCACATTTACAAGTCCCGTTGAAGTTAAAATTGGATTCCAGTGAAACTCAGTGTTTTGTTATCCAGCTGTAGGAAGTACAGAATTAGTAATCAAAGTTCACCGGAGTGTCGTAGTACAATACCGACCAATTTCATAGTGCGTAGAGCAGTGGTTCTCAACCTGTGGTACGCGTATCCCCTAGGGTACATAAGCTTCTTGAAGGTGGTTCGAAATCAGCTCGGAAGGTGGTTTTTCATCCATTGTGTACCTAAAAAACAAGTACCGAAATATACTAAATTTGGAACCGAGTCTCAGCTTGAAAGTTTCAAATGGAAAACCAGGCATCATGAAACTGTATCAGGCACATCCTTCTCACTAGAAACTATGAGGATTTACAATCAAAACTCCAAAATTGTGCTTGACAGTTTTTTTTAAACTTTTTTCTGGAAAAATATATGAAATTTATGAAATTATGCTTCTTAGCAGACAGATGTTTCACATTTTATTTTTGTAACTAATCATAAAGATTGAAAATGTAAGAATACCCGATAAAATAATAACCGCAGTCCACATACAGCGTGAATGCCATTAAAACGACCCACTAACAGGCAGCCCGCCCAAAAAAAATCCTCAAAACCCACTATTAGGAGAAAACGTATGGTGGGGATACATTAGACGTTTAGTTATGACTATTTATTTATTTATTTATTTATTAATGCCTTGTTTTAAATGGCGGAGTTAAGGCCGTACAAAGCCTTTTCTTCCACTCAACCATACATTTAAAATTATACATTATTATATTATACACAAAGTACACTAAGTCATTTCACATAGGTCCACACACACACATTATACTCATACACACAAGTCTTAAAGCCCTGAATATAACACACAAAATATATAATACACAAAAAACTAAATATGGAATGAAAGAATGCAAAATTTAAAATTGTATTTAAGTAACTGCAAGGTATTTTAAGAATTCGTTCACTTGCACATGCTTTTTAGTCTGCTTGACAGGGGAAGATCTAACGACTACTCTGAAGAGAGTGGCGAACACGTCTGCTAAAGGAACCGACGGAGCTTACTGCTCTAGTGCTTTCTGGCAACTGATTCCATAGTCTTACAGCCGATACGGAGAAAGAGTTGGAGAAGAAGTTTGATCTGTGGACGGGGATAGAGAGAACTGAGGAGCTGCGTGATCTGGTGTCGCGATCGTGAAATTCGTGAAGAAATTGGAAGCGAGAGAGGAGATAGGAAGGTGACTTGAGGTTGAGAACTTTGTAAAGTAAAATCAGATCGTGCAGCGTTCGTCTTTCTTGCATACGTAGCCACCCCAATTTGAGAAAATAAGGTGATAGGTGGTCCCAATATTTTAAATTAAAAAGGGTACAATGAGGAAAAAGTTTGAAAACCGCTGGCGTAGAGGGCATCAAAACGACCAACGTTCAGCTCGTTGAAGTGTTGGAGAGTTTATAGACTGAAGCGAGAAGGGCAGGCACGTAGCCAGGGTGAGGGCTCGGGGCTTCACCCCCCGCCCCCCCCGAAACATCTTCAGGGTTTCTACTTCTCACTTGTTCGCTTCTACATGGCAGCTACTTATAAGAGATGAGCACTTCCCGAAGAAAAATTCTGGCTACGGACCTGGACAAGGGGCTACCAAAGTGACAAGAAAGCATTCACTGCACATGCGCGAAGAAACTGACCGTGGCGACACGATGCACGCCACTCAGAGAACTGAATTTTGAAATTTGTTATGTAGAATCGCTTTTCTGCCACTTTTCCTAATCGCCACAATGATGATGGGTGATGATGATATGATAAAATTAATGAAGGGACAGTCACAAATAACAACATGCTAAGGCCGCGGAATTCGAATCTGGGAACCCTAGCATCGTAGGTCACTGTACTAACCACTCCGGAACCACTGAGAAAACGGCCCAATTGGGCCGACAAGCAAGCGACACATGCATGTTGTCGTGTCGCTTCGGTCTGAAAGCTCCCTTGGTTTGACGCTACTAGCCGAAGACAGAGAGGAAAACGTGAGCAAGAAAGACATACTTCCTCATTCACAAGAGGAGATATGACCTCGCCTCGTCTTTGCCTTGCGTGGAATAGAGGGTGATTAAAAAAGAACTGTTAGATTTAAATCAGGAAATACTGACAAGCTTAAAGCAGCATATCACGTGTCATATACATGCTCAGGATCCAACTGTCATTAGATAAAGAATATTAAAACTTTTAAAGAGTTAAGCCCGCATCACACGGAACTGGATTTCCAGTAGGTATGCCCTAGTTGGCGCTGGACTGGCTACCCATTTGCTTGTTTTCGCCTCACACGATACTTGTTACCATACTTGTCGATAGACTTTTGTTCCCATAAGACATTGCGCAGAACAGACAATCTGCAAAAATGAACGAGCAATTTGAAGAACATTGTAGGAGAAATACTGCTTTTATTAAAAATTAAAAAAAATAGAAAAGTATGCACTAATAAAATATGGTACCGAACAAGCTTTTTAATTAGCAGGATTCGTTCACAAAAAAAATTAAGCATTTCATACGAGAAGGATTTTCATTTTCGGCTAATCATATTTATCACGTACACATCTCATCGCATTGCAAAAATATCTAAATATTAATGAACTGAACACGAATTCACTGCGCGTCATCTCTTTACTTTTTTTTATCGAGAAACTAACCAAAACAGCCAACTCTCGGAAACCACAGACAAAAAACTCTCCTTTGCAAACTCACAGATTATCTTCGCATGACCAAACTTTGCTCTGCTTGTCTGTTCAACAGAATACAGTCGAAGAGAGCCAGTAGCAATTAGTCATGTAGCCAGTGCATCGCCAACTAACTGGATATGCAGTTCCGTGTGATTGGGCTTTTACACGGGACTAGTAAAAGGACAACGCTGGCTAGAAACTCGAAGAAAGGGCGGTGAGAGCCAATGCGAAAAGACAAGATTCTACCGTACATTTTTGTGACTAGTTATTTTCATCGAAGGTTTGGGTTTTCTTTCCTTTAAATGCGTCGCTCGCAGAGCTGTCGGAATGGCCTTGAGAAATCTCAAACCGTTACGTCAAGTCTTGGAAGACAATCTCCATTCACTGATACACCACGTGCGACTAAGCTAATTTAAAATTGTGTAATTCACCATAAGGTGGCCCAGTGCGTCATACTTTACTGCATCCTCATGTTGCATGTTCATCAAATATTGAAAGTAGAAAATAATCAGAGAATGAAACTATCTTCTTTTTAAGGGCGGGTGTGCCCAAGGCAAAAACATTACAAGCATACCCAACACATAGAGGACAAGAAAAGAAAACGTGACGTCATTAAGTAATAACTAGAGTTGTACTTTCATAAGTACATAATCATATCACACGAGCATCCATTTCCCACAATGAACAGACCGGGACAAGAATTAATTTCGGAGGATTTAACCTGTCGCGCAATATACTTTACCACCACTGAAATAAACTTTCAAATGTCAGACAGTTTTATTTTAATAGAGGATTGCCGGTCCCCGTGGCGGAGTGGTTAGAACATCGCGTTACGATGCCAGGGGTCCCAGGTTCGAATCCAGGCCTGGGTATGGATGTCTGTGAGTGTCCATTCATCAATTTCATCATATCATCACTCATCCCCATTCCCCATCTTCGCAAATTAGCCAAAATTGGCACAAGAAGCGAAGTAAAATGAAACAAATCAATCAAATTTAATAGAGGATTGTGTTTCTTCGCCTATTTCTGAAGAATTCTGAGTAAAGAAACAAAATCAAGTGCAGGGTTTAAATTTCTTAATAAACTACAAATAAAGTTCAGCATTATTAAAGATTTGAACTAATAAATACTAGAATTGGTTGTATTAAACAATTATTAATTTGGCTTATTTTACTTCGCCTTTCTGCCACTTCAGGATTCGAACCCGGGTTGTAAGAAACAAGTAAACACTAGCACAATATCAACGGATCATTTCATGCGAAATCAACAAGAAAAATCATATTTTCAGACCTTCATTTCGTAACAAATTATATGTTTGTTATTCTCTGTCGCTTTTCTGCCTCTTTTGGCTAATCGAGAAGTTGTGATTGGATCAAATTGACATGTGAACAAGAGTGGTGCTCAATGATATCAGCAAGATATAACATAAACAGTGAAGTGCGTAGCCACAGGTGAATATTTATGAAATAAAAACAGTTGCACGTTGACATTTTTCGAATACTTGGAAGGGACACATTAGTGCACTTGTAGAACAGATAAAAATAGATCGTTTCGTAATGTTTACGCCAAGTTTTCTAAATAAGTCATCTAGTGTTGTCAAGTACCTATTTAGGAGGGGTCCAGGGAGTCAGGACCCCCCGGAGGACTTGCCAAGTACTAAAATAAAATAATGAAAATGTACCTTTTAGCATTTGTTGTACTTAATCGATGGTTATTTATTTACTATGAACTTGGAAGAAAAGGAGTATTATATTGGGATCACACTGCTCTGAAGGCCAGTACCAAATATTTATGCACATTACTACTTATGAAAATATGCATAAAATATTAAACAGGAACATCCTTTTCTATTATTCAATAAATATTAAATTCTTGTTCTATTTGACATTAATTCCATGTTTTTATACAAATTTGGCGATTTTAAGTACACTGATAACACCATTAAGCCTTGTTTCCATGATAACAAAAAATTCAATATGCTGACCAAGGCAGAATTTATTTATTTTAAAACATAAACTAAAGATAACGTTTCAACCTTCTAGCAAGGTTTTCTTCAGACTCTGTACAAAAAAAAAAAAAAAAAAAAAAAAAAAAAATGGTACAGAGTCTGAAGAAGTTTAGTGTATGTTTTAAAATAAAATAAATTCTGCCTTGGTCAGCATATTGAGTTTTTGGTTTAAGTACACGCAAAGTAGATAATAAATATGTGCTGTTATATCTATATTCTTATACCATCTCTTTAAGTATTCATGTAATAATAGAAATGCAATATTAATAAATTTACATATTTTAATCAATATGCTGTTAGCAAGGTAAAAGAAACTAACGAAGGACTAAAATTAAATGGTGTCACTCAGTTGTTAGCATATGCAGATGATGTAGGCTTATTAGGGGATGATATAAATACAATTAAGAATAATGCTAAAATATTTTTCAAAACTGCTAAAGAGATAGGTTTGGAAGTTAACAAAGAGAAAACTAAATATATGCTTACAGGCCGAAACCAAGTGTTAGGTAATAATCAAAATCTAATCATTGATAACAACTCGTTTGAACCAGTTTCCAAATTCAAATACTTAGGAGTAATATTAACATGCGAAAATTATATTAAAGAGGAAATAAAAAGTAGACAATTCAGGAAATGCATGTTACTTCTCTCTTCATAAACTTTTGTCAACTCGTTTAATATCTAAGAAACTAAAAGTTAAAATATACAAAACAGTAATTTTGCCTGTAGTATTATATGGATGTGAAACTTGGTCCCTTACATTGAAAGAGGAACATAAATTGAGAGTATTTGAAAATAAGATCCTTAGAAAAATATTTGGACCTAAAAGGGATGAGGAGACAGGTGAGTGGAGAAGGTTACATAATTTAGAACTACATAATTTGTATTCATGTCCAGATATTATTAGAATGATTATATCAAGAAGACTTAGGTGGGCAGGCCATGTGGCACGAATGGGAGAGGAAAGAGGAGTTCACAGGATTCTTGTTGGGAAACCTGATGGTAAGAGACCTGTAGGAAGGCCAAGACGAAGATGGAGGGACAACGTTGAGATGGACCTAAAGGAAATCGGTAGGGATGGAAAAGAGTATATAGATCTTGCTCAAGATAGGGACAGATGGAAGGCCTGTGTTGCTGCAGCCATGAACCTTCGGGTTTAAGAAGGCTAGAGAGTTAGTTAGTTATTGTAATCAATATTTAATTTGTTCTAATTTAAACATTATTATTATTTCTGGGACATTTGATTCGGAACCCCCCCCCCCCCTATTATATATTTCTAGATATGCCCGGTCAAAACAGGATTTCAAAATTACTCGGAAACATTCAGGTGGTGAAAAAACAAGCAGTTGCAAGCACAGTGTAAACAAACACGCTCTTGTGAAAGCGAAGGGTCAAACTTCGATTGTGGAGAGGAGTGTGTCATCGCTGTGATTTCGGCGTGTCTAGCCGATCGCAGGAAGTGACCTTGCAACAAGGAAAAACTAGTTTGGCACCGCGGTCCACCGACTTCCCAGCTGAGCGACGGTGCTTTCCCAGACAACGCGAAAATACTCGCGACTCTACGGAAGGGACAGATAATGGGATAGCCAGAAATCCCGCTGAGTTGTGCCGAAGGGAGTACGTTCCGAGAATTTTCACGCTGGAGGGAGATGTCTGCAGCGTTGCCAACCCACACACCTAAAACTTTCGTGATCATATTGATAAAATTGTCGAAATCAATATAAGCAATGTTGATGGACGCTGTTTTATCCACAAGCAGCTTAATAGTCCCTCAGCACTTTTACATCATAATGGCTAACAGCACTGTCTTATAATCAAGAGTTCTATTATGAAAAACCATTTCTTTGAAGGATTCGTGCCTATAAATTGGCATTTATAATATTTTTCTTGAGGATAGCATTTTTTATATTTCCCCAATTCGATACTGGTGATTTTAGGATTGATACTATTTTCCTTCACCCTCCCTAATACTTATACACTATCCTTTAGTGAACTTTCCTCAGCTTTTTGTATCTTGTTTACCAATTTTAGAGGCCTTTGGTTTTCTCTTCACCTGCATGGGATTAAGGTTATGTTAGCACCAGTCTGGACTGGTAAGATAATTAGATCTACAAAAGATGAAAATCACGGAATTAAAAGGTACACCTGTATTCATTGTATGAGATCTTCATAAGAATAGGCGAATCAAGAAGACTTTTCTGACACTTTTGGGTAATCGCGAAGATGAAGAATACTCGAATATGTGCAGAAATGTAGCAGGTATGTGAAAAGATAATAATGAAGTATGTAATGTCCTTTGTCGCCAGAAAGAGCTTGAGTTTTCTTCTTTTAGACAACTTTCTGCACATATAGGCTAATCGGGACAATAAACTGTAAGTCCACTCCCGTTTAGGCTACCTGCGGTTGCACTTTGGGAAATGGTATAAACACTATGCCCTAATCAGCGTTGGAACAAATAATTCCCATTTTCATGATATCTGATATCGACAATCGCTGTAATATTTTATCATATTTTAATTGACTAATTTCTTTTTATTTAGATAGAGAGCGAGGACACTGCCCCCACCATGTGTACGCCATGTAATCCTGCTGTCGAGACAAGTGTCGATGATAAGTATCCCAGATATAACAGTGATTTTGCATTGCAACTCAACTCAGAAAGCTTGAACTTTAAACTTTTATTTTGCAACAGAAAATTGTCACGACATATACATCGCGGTTGGCAACCCTTGTGGGGAAGTGGAGCATATGCGCGCGCAGAGTAGGGGAAGAAACCGAATGAAAAGGCGAGTCTGCCGATTCGAAGCAACAGTGAAGCTTGACTCTGAGTGAAAGTATCATTATTGCTAAGAAGTTGAGGCGAGTGAATAGTTCAACCAGTGATCTATTGGAATTTGTGAAAGTGTTTACCAAAGTGTATTTTGTTGACAAACATCAAGAAGCAAACATGACTCTCGAAGACGTGGAAAACGGAAACATGAACAACGACAACAAGAGGTGAGTGAACTAATTTTGCAGTTTAGGTTTCTGTTGTTTGACATCCATTATGTATGGAGGTCAAGCAACATGATGCAATACATGACAGTCAGGTGAATAACGTGAGACGATGTGTGTTCACAACACTGTAACTTGAATTAATAACTGGTTACCTTTGGTGAAAAGTAATGTTCCCTCTACTCTAGATCACATTATTATTATTTCTTTCTTTCAATAAAAGTGTAGGCATACCACAGATTTGTATTTCATATACTTCTTTTCACGTTACAACCTGACTGTAGTTAGAATAAATACTACGCTACAGCATACGGTATGGAAGTTACGAAGTGTCGTTGTGAATCAAAGTCGTGATCTTTTATTGACAAATAGCAAAAATGAAACGCCGAACACCAATAATGTGCAGTTTTTGTTACAGTTTGACAATTAATTGCAAACTTGGTGTGAGACAAGTCAATTTTCAATGTTGACAAGCTGGAACATACACTGTCATGGTAAAACGAGGCCATTATTGCAGTAATTGAAAAATTTGCCTATTGAAAATTCAAATATTTTACATTCGTTACTTAATGGTGTGTGCTAGTTACATGAAAATTGAATTTTTAGTCTGAAATTCACCCCTCAAAAGCGGCGCCGGCATCATGTGATATAACCGCTGCATCGATTGCACAACGTTGCGTAGGCAGGAGGGAATCACATGGTATGCGGCTCGCGACCTGTTGGAACAGGCAACACGTGAAAGCCACAAGGCACAACAACACAAACCGTTGACTTATAAACCACGTTGGGTTGACGTTTCACACACGTTATGGCCAAAATTAGGGAAACTTGGACCTACGTGAAACGACGAAACAGGAAAAGGTAGAGTATATTGTTTTCGAGATGCCCGCATTAATAAAAATCATATTTGACATTTTTTAATTGGCTTTTTTCTTATAAATCTTCCGACGTCACCTGAACGTTTTTCCTACGCTGTATGGCCATTGGGTAATCATGGAAGAATTGTGCATTTTTTACAAGCTTTCGCATATCATACAGTTACAAAAATACCGGCTTTAGAATTTTTTTGCGGAACAAGCAAGAGGGAGCAATTTGTACTTGATTTTTTAAAAAATCAGTAACGCCAACTGAAACAAATTTGACGTAAACAATATTTCATATATCAAAATACATATAGTATTTGTTCCTCTTTGGGAATTGGGGCAGAAAGTTGGTACCTGTTTTGTGACTTATCTACACGCAGGACCAACATCTTACATTGGCATAGCAATTACCTTCATTCCAGAAATAAAATTATCTTCACCACTTTGTAACTAGCTACACAGGTCTCCTAGGCCATATTGAAAAGTATCATTAATAATAATTTTCATGTACTGAAATATTGAAAACATTGAACCTGCTTCATGAAAATTCCATGTCTAGCAACTACTCAATAGGTGGTGACAAATGACTTGAGTTGGTTTCTAGTTGGTTTCTACATGTATGTAATATACGGAAAAAGAAAATCGTTGCCATTAACTTATTGGAAATTACAGTTAGGTTGTACAAACACAGATAACAATAATTGTAAGTGTTCACATTATGACGAGTTTAAATACTAAATATGGCCTTATTTCTGTCTTACAGAAACAATGACATTGGCACTTCTGTTGCCACTGTTATGAAGAAGGCACAACAAGAGAACAGGCTGGTGTGTGGCATGCTCCCAGCAATACAGATGTTAGAAGAGGAACCAGAGAGGATCCAGTTCTGTCTGCTTCCACAGAATCATCTAGACGATATAGCACTCCATATACATTATGTGCTGCTGGAGGCCTTTTGCTATGAGAATGACATCAGAATGATCAAGGTAAGCACAAGTGAATGCAAATATATTTAAATACAAATTATTATTATTGATTGTCATTGAAATTGTAATCTGGAAGAAAACTTTGACCATAACGGTTGCCAATACAAGTCTTTTAAATGTAAATTTGGAGTGGAATTTTGATTAATTTCATTTCTTATATAATTAGGTTCTCACCAACTGGTGTATTTTACTATCCATCAGAAATGTATATTTTTCCAATACTGACATTATTATTAATAATTACAAAAAATAGAGGTGTTAAACATATTGAAAAATAGCAAGGCTGGGTGATTTCATGAAGTTGTGACATGATGCAGATTATCGTAATAGTAAAGCGACTGTCACAATTTTCTATTAGAATCAGGTGACATGATAAAAATTCAGTATTTTGCTGGTTCCGATCTAAGATTTCTAGTTTAATGCGGAATTTAAAAAAGTCAACATTCTTTAAAAAGTAAATTCGTTTTTATACAGTGAAGGTTAAAAAACAGCCCCTTTTTGAGAATAAGCATAATTAAAGTGTAATTTCAAATCCCTTTTACTGTTGAACAGTTTCTAAATATCCCTGCAATCTCTTTACAGGTCGATTGTGCTGAAAAGGTTGCCGACATTCTTGGTCTGTCCAACACTGGGAAGGCAAACGACTTCAGCTGCATTCTCATCCACGAGCCGTGGTGTACAAAGACGGCCGCAGAGGGTGACGAGAAGCTACTCCAATATTGCAGCGAGCACGAGAAGGTGCACATCGATCCAGTCGTAGAGCTTCCTGTGAAGTAAATGCTGGCTTCTGCAAGCAATTTGTCTGAACAGGTGTGTACATACTTCAAGGCATAAGCTGTTTCATATTGAATTTTTTTGTTTTTTGCTCATACATTTATAACTATACTGGAATAAACTGATGGATGTTCACGAGTTGAAGGAATTTGAAGTCTAATAAAAAAAGTTCCTAAGATATATAGGGCATATTTCTATCAAATATGGTTCTATCTGTTAGTACAGGGTCAACAAGTGTAGTAGTTCTGGGTGATTTTATATCATAGTTATTACATTAGATTGCACAAAAAAAATATGCTCTACTATGAAAAATACAAACTATAACAAGAATGCAGTGAAAATTGAATGATATAGGGGCATTCCAGCATTACCAGTGTGACATTCACACAAAGTGTTCTAGACATGCAATTGCATTAAAATATTCAAAATTAATTGATTTCATGGAATTACAAAGTACTTTGTGGTGTCTGCTAACAAATGAGAAAAAAGAACCTTTTGTATGATGATGATGCTAATGACATTTGTTGGTGAAATATGCAAGTTATATCCATTCACAAATATTTACACCTCAATTTTATTTACATATAGTAGGACGACTATCTGTATAATACCCCTACATTTTATGTTTTACTGTGTAAGGAACGAAATGCAACATTGTATCATCATAATCTGTAAAGGTAATTGTAACTAATTACCTTTTTGTATTAGTACTACATTTGTAATTGGTGCAAGGGATATATTGTGTTAATCTGTAAATACTGTACAAAGTAATAGTGTGCAATAACTTAAAATGTCCACGCACGCTTTCCCTGACTGAAACTTATGTTTTGTTTTTGTGTCTTTGCAGAATTTTGATTGCCGTGGCTGGCTTTAATTCCAGTTGAACGCTGAGAGCCTACTTGAAGGGTATTCATGGCATGTCATGGCCAACCCAGTGCTCCCATTCCCAGTTGCTAATTTGCAAACCGATCTCATTGTGGCGAGCTGATTGACAGATGTCTCACAGCGAGCCGTGTGGTTTGCTCATACATTCTTTTTTGAACGGACTTTTCCTAGTTTGCTTTATAGCAGTTTCCTAGGAAGAGCCAAAAGAGGCGTAAGGGTCCACTTCTACGTTTGAAGATTTGTTTTCTCGTTAAGATTTGGTGACGGCTTGTAAGAAGTGATAACGAACTGGACTGTGTTTTTGTGTCGAGACACGAAGTGTTGTGTATAAGTGAATCCAGGAACATGCATTTCCAGCATTGCATTTAGAAAAGCATGAATATATATTCCAGTAACATGTATCAATATTGTTTAGAATCCAGTAGTGGTATAATAAATGTTATTTCAGTATACTTGCTGTGTGTAATTATTTGTTCCTTGATAAAGATATTACGTAGACAAGAGTTCAATTAATGAGAAACATGCATTAATTTAGTACCTAAACTTTGTGTACTTAGTACTGTATCTTTCCTGGGCATGTCATGAGAATGTTTAGGAAATAAACAAGGGTACATAAAGATTAGTTATTAACTGTGATGCCATCCTCTTACGACTTTAGAATTATCGTGTTAGTTTTAAGTTGAAGCTAAACCAATGGCTAACTATATTGTTTCAGTCAGTACCTAGAACACCAAGCACAAGACACTAATATCGCTATTACTAATAATAAATGAATATTAAAATAACAACGGTATTTATTATTATTATCGTGTTTTTTTTTCTGGGAAGAAATGTTTTGTACTCTCAAGTTAGTTTTCATTGGTTGAGTTGCTTTTATTTTACTTCCACGTCCAGCCTGGAACTCCTGGTGATGTAGTATGCTGTGCTTACCTCAAGTCAGTTTGTTATTAATATTATTCATTATTGTGTTCATTACTAACGGTGGAAGCGGCCCCGGCGCCCACCCAGCGTCGAATAACATGGGTACCTGGGGGAAACCCTTGGGGGTAAAGGCGGCCAGGGGCGTGATGCTGATCACATCACCCCACTCACGACCGGATCAAGAAAGTGTGGGGCGTTACCCCCACACCCCCTATACGCCTTCATGGCGTGGTGCTATGCACAGGGAACACTTTACCTTTTTTTACCTTTTATAAGAACTATAAATAATGTGGTATATTCATAAATGGCCATGCATCCATGTAAACACACACGTTTCCCTTCATTAAATAAAATGCTTCTAGTTTCATTTTCATCTATAAAAAAATGCTGGTAATGCATACTGCTAGAATTACAGCACTGGTTATTATTATTAGTCATGTCAGAAAATTAGGTTCTCATTTACATCTTAAACGAATAGCCCTGACCGATTTTTTTTCTTTCTAAGTTTCCAGACCACCCACGGGCGGGAAACAAATTTATTACAAGATCTTTTCCTTTTTATCTATTGTTTACAAGGATTAATATAACAAAGGATGGACCTTTGTGTAGTATATTAAATAAATAAAATGAATGTCCAAAGTCGCAACAGCAACTGATCGGCCAGTGCATTCAGACTCACTTTAAACCCTCTTCACTTTTTAACTTGGAGGGCAAAATATTTGGAACAGTATTTTGTTTGATGTCTGAAATGCCAATCGATGATACACAAGTAATACACAAATTTGAGCTTGTGTGATCATGAGCATCACCTCTTATGGAATACTTTAAAAGCACACCAAGTTCCAATGGTATCTATTCCTTTTTGGCAAATAAGCCAGATAAGTAGCAATCAAGAAGTAATACAAGATTACTTTTCAAGATTCTACTAAGAGTTTAAAAAATGCACCCTAACACTGTTGAACTATCTATATATAATGATCTGTGATTTTTGCAAAAAAAAATTGCTTTATTCATGTATCGTAACACACTCGTGTGATTGGTGACATTCTTACTTCACTTTTCTTCCAATTTTGGCTAATCGCGAAAATAAGAAAGAGGGATAATATGATTTAATTTATGAAGGGAGAACTACACAGAACACCCATGCTTTGGCCAGGATTCTAACCCGTGATCGTAGCATGCTGTGCTAATCAATCCACCATGGAATATTTTGCAAAAATCACATGGTAATATCATGTATGGAGTGTATAAGTTGTATTTGAGTGTGTTTTTCA
This sequence comes from Lepisma saccharinum, assembly GCF_977018435.1. Taxonomy (NCBI): domain Eukaryota; kingdom Metazoa; phylum Arthropoda; class Insecta; order Zygentoma; family Lepismatidae; genus Lepisma; species Lepisma saccharinum. The sequence goes on from NC_139258.1 coordinate 4,371,250, forward strand.
TCAAGTCCCTACAATAGCAATGTTGTCTCCAAACCAACACATTACAAGGCATAATATTTACATAATTATAAAGTATGTCCTGAAAGTAATAAGAAATGTCGCTGAAAATTAGTGAGTTGTCTAGCACCTTTAAACAGGGACTATTTGTAAACTTTCAATGAATATCTCAAGAGATCTGTCTAAGTGAGGAATAGAAAATAATTGCTAATCACATGTGTCATATCAGGATGCAAATATTAATGGGCAACATCTTTGTGTTCAAAGTTTAATTCAATTTTAAGGCATAGAATTCTTAAAACTAATCTGTTCTATCATAACTGATTAAATGGAGCTTGAACTTGTTTTTTTCATGGGACTCCATAATTATGAACCCGCCATGTAGGCAAATTGCACAGTGGCTCAGATCCAACTGTAACTATAGGTCCATTCTCAATTAGCCTACAGTGAATTTTAGACAAACTTCTTGTTCTCATAAGCACAAAGAATGGAGTGGGGCAGCGAAAAGTTTAAGATTGGTCGTTTGAACCAAGCCAGTGTAGTAAGCTGACAAGATGTGGCATCACGTGCTGTGATTTCTGCAGGTAAAAAGGACTTGTAACTTTTGACAGGAAAACCGTACATATTAAACATAGCAACAATAAAGGGAAATGAGGAAACAAACGAAGTCCACTTTAGTTCACGAGTTTCCCGAGGTTCTTATATTGGTTGTGTACTGCGCACATACATTGTCCAAAATTAGTGTTTACACTACATTAACGTTAATACAGGACCAATAATAACTAACAAGTATGAACTTACTTTCGTGTTACATACCTTAAAGTTATACAATGTTTAAAATGACCGCCATTGGCATATACGTCCACGCGTTCATTTCCCGTGTTTACTTGGTGAGCCTTTACGTAACTAAACTGAACGTTGATATTTCTTCCATTAGCATACTGGGTTTGTTGGATTATAAGGATAAATAAAGGATGTTTACAAATCTGAGGATATGAGGAACTCAGCGCCATTAATACGCTTAAAGCATCTGTTATGATGAGAATTTTTGTGTAATTATTATGGTTATGTGAGAGCTTTATATATTGCGTAACTTTCTGCAGTGAAAATAGAAGTATCAGGTGGTAAACGGAATTGTTTGTTTATATTTTGATCTGGAATGAAATATGCACAACCCACATGTAAATGTAAACACGCTTAAATTTATTTTGATTTAAAATTCAATAATTTTTGTAGGCAAAAATAGCAAACATTTTGTATAGAAAAAGACTACAAAGACTTTAAAAATTATTTTAAAGTTATAATTATAGAGTATATTCAGAATGTTTTATTTTCACTGGAAGAAAAGTTAATGAATTATTATAGTTTCATTAACACGCTCAACAAACATTTCCATAGTAGGTTCATGTATACTGTATCAGAAACTGAAAAATGTATATTTACATATATATTTTTATTTCTTTTAATCAAACTGTTCAAATATTTTACTAAAATGAGCCTTTCTACAAAAAACATATGTATATGTATGGTGCCAAAAACCATACAAGCAATTTTAAGCGTGTTTTTTTTTTAAATAGATTTAAATAAAATTAATGACCAAAAATTATTTTCTTAATACAAATCATGATTTTTATTCACCCTGCTGTATAATGAAGTACAGCGGTTCTCTTTTCCTCATTGTACCCTTTATGTTGGTATGATATGTTGGAGGCGGATAGTTTGCCACCAAAGCCGAAGTAAAATTGTAACTAACCAATATTATCCCACAATGAATGTGCTATGTATTCATGAAGCACAACCCAAATTTGAATTTTATTTGTTGTTACGTTTATATTTCAAAAAAATGAAAATGAAAGCGTAATGCAGCTTACTTGTCACAATTAAATTTAACATGTTTTCGTTACAATGGAAACTACGTATGTCTTCAGTACCGGTTAACTTACAATAACTTCAGAAGCGTATACAGTGTCCACAGGGCCGTATCAAGGTTTGTGGAGGCCCCTAGGCAAAATGTTTTGTGGGGCCCCCCATTTTTTTTATTATTTTTTACTAGGAGCTTTATTAGCTCAATATGTTAACCACCAATTTTCAGCAGTTGAAATGTTAGACGTGATTTTAGAATCAGTAGTCATTCACAATCGAACATATCGCAGATAGGTTTGCAGGGAGAATAGCGCAGTAAAATAAAGTTATAGGACGAAAATTGTAGCGCTATAGCAGCAGTAAAATTCTGCATCTAAATTTCTACAGTATATTATGAAGAGTGAACACCGTAACTACAATATATAGTAAATACTAAGGGGGTTCAGACGGAAACAGAGAACTGAGCAGTAGACTGTACTTATGTATATAATTTATTATAAATGATATTATTTACAATTAAGAGTAAATATGTCACTACATATGCACGGTCCATGTACTGGACAATTACCGACAGGTTCATTCATGGCCGTATTTAGAGGGGGGGTTTCTAGGGTTCAAACCCCCTCCCCGAAACATCTGACATGTTGGATTAATGGAAGTTCAGAAACCAAAATCTGTAACTATTTTCAAATTTTTTTTTCGAAGCATCACTCAAATACAAGGAGACAATGTTGAAACGATAGAGCTAGAATTTTCATACATTTGGAATTCTGAAAGTTGAGTGAAACAGGATTTATTCTCGGAATTGCAGCCCACCCATGACCCCTCCATTTTCATTTATGCTGTCCTCTTTCCAGTTTAGTTCCTGCGTCACAAGGAATATACACTGAAAATTCCCTTATGATTGTCCCAAAATTTTCTTTCCAACTTTTAAATTCCCTGTCCGATAAAGTTGAAAATCCCCCTTGATAGGAGTTCAAACCTAGGATCTCCAGTTTCATAGCGCATTACGCGATTGAGGTTACAATCCATGCACGAGGCTAAGTTTTTAAAGAGAGTAACTGGTTCCACACTTTTCAAAATTCCAAAAATTAAGTTATAAGGTCAAACAACAAAAACTTTATGACTAAAATTTCTATCTAAATTTTAGAGCTTTTTCTTGAAGGTATCTTAAAATTTGATAACAAAGTATAATAATTGTGCATTTCAGTACACACTGTACGAAACGTAAAAAACAAAAACAAAAAAAAACTTGTGCTCGATATTCACTCATCTGCTGAATTGAGTAAGCCCCCTTAAGGATATAATAATAATAATAATTATTATTATTATTATTATTTTGGAATAAAATTGTTTTATTATGAAATTTTAATTATTATTGTATAATTATTGTTATTATTTCTACTATTCAAATTTCTGGCGACGCCCATGGGAACAATTATGAATGAACCCCCCCCGAAAATTTTTCTTGCCTACGGCCATGGGTTCATTGTGGAAATTGTAGTAACTACACTTTCTTCCAGAAAATTTCCAAAGCTTTAACACTTATAGTAGACACACTTTCCTTACCTTTTTCGGCGGTTTTTTTGTTTTTTTTTTGTTGGAGGCCCTTCACAGTTTCCTTTTGGTGGGGGTCCCGGGGCAATTGCCCCAGTTGCCCATAGGTTAATCCGGCCCTGAGTGTCCAACACTATACTGTGCAATATCTCTCTGGCCATTGGAAAATTCAGTTGCTAGGGACCTGATTCTCTCCTGAAGGCTTTTCCTTCATCATGAAACAAGCGGTGGCAAAATGTCAGCTTTTTCGAATTTGCTGGCAAAACGTCCGGTGGCATATATATGCAATGGAGCAAAACGACATTCGGGCTGGATAAGGAGACATGCCTAACAAATAAACATTAAAGTCCTATGTTTATTATTTGAGTGGGTGTTCTTACATTTACAATCATTATGATTAGTTACAAAAATAAAAAAAAATGTGAAACACGTGTATGATAAGAAGTACACAAAGAACTTTAATTTTCACATACTTTTTCCAGTGTTATTGAAAAAAAGCAAGTAGCAAAATAAGTTTGTAAACAAACTGCCAAGCACAATTTTCAAGTTTTTATTGTAAATCTTCAGAGTTTCTAGTGAAAAGGATGTGCCTGCATCGCCTGACAGTTTCTTGATGTCTGGTTGTGCACTACTTTCAAGCGGAGATTCGGCTACAAATTTCGTCTATTTCGATACTTGCTTTTTTTTAGGTACATCATAGATGAAAAAACACTCTCAGAGCTGATTGTGTACCTGCTTCAAGTAGTTCACGTACCGCTGGGGGTACGTGTACCACAGTTTGAGAACCAAGGGTGCCCCCAAGATAGAAGATTCCTCCCACCCTTATGCCCAATTATTTACTCACTTTTTTTTGGTCAGCCAAAATTTGCGGAACAATATAATTGGAAGCAATGTATAATGTATATTACTTTGCGTTTTGACATTGATTGAAGTAACATTTTACATAAATGATGATAACTTCTGACATTGCAAAGTTGTTGCAGCAAACTTATTGATAATTTCCTCATTTTGCACCACTTTTAAAATTGTTAGCGTGCTGAACCTTATTCTTAAAAGTTTGTCTGCTTGATTAATCTTGTGTTAATGCGAACAGCACGTCCCCCCTTCCAAACCGATTCTAAAGTCATAAAGAGGTGGTGTTTCATTTCAATCCTATCCCCGAGATCACCACAGGCAGGGGTAGAACAACTGTACATACGTAATAATTAGGGAGCGGAAGTTCATGACCTAAAAAAATAGGTGTATGACCTATAGAATATCCTAAAAAATGGGAAAGAATGACGTAAAATATAAAATGACTATTAAATTTGTTAGTTTCAGGTTAAAATTTGAAATGAAAAGGAAATTAAACAAAATGCAAACATGCTTCAGAAAAAAGCACCAAATGATACCATATGCACATTCAATTAAAATATGCAACGAGGATTTCCAATGGAAACAACCGAATAATTTTAAAACAATTTAATGAAAAGGTCGTATACACTGAATGAATTGGTGTAAAATGCATTAATTTCCCAGTTTGCCCCAGACGGACACCTACTGGTTTCCCCCCTACGCAACAAAAGACTGTCACCAGTTCAGCATTTCTTTTTGCTCGTAAATTGCAATCCTGCGAGATATATATAGACCTATGTTCACCTTGTTGAAAAGACTCAAGAATATTACCAAAATGAAAGAAATGACAAAATATGACGAAAGAATACACCGAATATTGCGAAAAATGACGGGGAAATGACCTAAAACCTGAAAATTGGCAAAAAATGAACTTTAAAATTACCTTTTTTGGGTTCTAGACGAAGTGTAATATTATGCATATTTAATGGGCATCGTGTCCGAGACGTCAGAAAAAATATGACATTTCATCAACTTCCGCTCCCTAGTAATAACCATAACTAAAAATCAATAACAAGTCAATCAAACGAAACGATCCCCCCATTTGTGTGTGAAGATATGTAGAATTGATAGCTAAACTATAAAATTTTGTCCTCCCAAAGAATTCCCATGACGCAAGCGCGTCATGAATCCCCCCTGTTGAGAACGATTGCCCTAAGATATAGTACAATTGCAGTGCAATCGTGGAATTTGCCGAATTCATAAACACATACAGTACAAAGAAGACACAGCCCCTTTCAAATTAAATCTATATACGCCACTGTGTATACAAAATCTTTGTATTTTCTTCTGCTTTCGAAATATTAAAAGAAATACATAATAAAATACAAGGGATTTTATTTATATTATTATCTTCCATTGCTGCTAAATTGTTTTTTTCTTTCAATAAGAACACAACTAAAATCTCATTACGTTGCTCCACATCTACTTAGATTTTTCAATAAAATCTGCTAACCAACGTGACGTCATATCCCATCAAGGAGTACCCCCAACCGACCAACCTGTATGTATCTACCTTGATTACGCGGAGATCTGGCAACATGGTCCTCGGTTGTCATGGCAAACGGTGCTGCCATCTGTTATTGAAAAATTACCACAAAATTGCCTCCGCTTTTACACACCAAACACAGCTCCAAATTGATTCATTTTAACATTTCGCATTCATATTTAGGTCAATGTAAAAACACTCGTCCCAGAAGCAATTTAGGAAGTTTGCGGTTTCGCTTGTTAAACGGTATTGGCTCGTTTGCGATAAGCCCACCTTTATTGATAAAGTGAAAACACAAACAGGTTAGATTCCCAGAATCGATTAATTTCTGTTTAATTGACGTCAATGACAGACAACAATGTGTGCACGATACGCTCAGATTAGCACGCTGTTACGCAACGAAAAAACATACCTAACTGATGATTTGATGTTTGGTAAGTGGAACTCAATATTACTTAGGGATGTCGTTAGGGGGCACGGGGCTAGTGGTGGCCCCTCCTACACTTTAAAATTCCCTCAAAATTTTCCGTGTGCGGTGTGTGTGTGTATATATATGTATATACATACGTACACATTTTTAAAACTAATACTATATCTTTTAAAAAAAACTTGATATGGCACAAATTATATAATGTAAAGTGGGATCCATGAGTATTACCGTGAAAATTGTCCATCACCATGTACGTGCACTTTATTTGACCCAATAGGAGCTTCAAGAATTAAGAGAAAACTCAAAACAAGCTGTTGACAACTTCTGCAGCAGCATACATAAAAATCCATCGCTTAAAAACACACAGAATGTAAGAGAAAAATTAAAGAAAATAGTCATGGACAATTTGCACGATAATACTCATGGATCCCACTGTACACTAATGTCCAAACTTGAAGCAACAAACGGAAATTCTTTCCCGTGTGTCCATTTGACCACATAATACGAAGAGGTGATAGTAATATTTATGATGTCATAGACAACTGGTTTAAGATAGAAAATAAACTAACCTTAATGTGCCAGGATTTATCAACAAAAAAAATCACAATAGCAACAGGTTAAACTTGGCAAATTTATCAACAACAAAAATTACACGAGGAAAGGATTTCTGTATCCTGAAATAAGCATTATCTTGCATAACGTTTGTTACGACCTTACTTATTTTGTAACTTTGCAATTCCATGTTAAGAGAAAAATTGATATAGTGTTACCTCGAGTTCTTGTTAATGTTTATGATACTACATGTTGTGACGTAAATATGAACGGGCCAATCAAGGCGTTGTTGAACTAATGTATTAACCTTTCTGTAGCAATCTAATGAAGTCAGCTCTCTTAAATGTAAATATAGATTTGCCAATCAAAGATTATCAATGTTTGATGAACTAACCTAATTGTAATTAAATAATGGTGGAACATTTAAATTTGTATAATTCCAAAATGTAAGATGTTATCAACGTTAAAGAAATAATTGTTAACTCAAATGAATATGTAAACTTTCTTTGTAAATTATTAATAGCCGAACTATGTATTTTTCAAATATCCTTCTGTTGTAATTTGGAATATTGTAATAAGAAATTGCCTAAAGGCAGGTGTTCGAGGCTGGAACTTTGGGTATAAATACGAAGCAGTTTGGTCCGTGAGGAGGTCTGTTCTGGTGTCAGTCTAGGAAGAAGTGAATAGGTGGAAGCCGCTCTTCTGTAAAAACCTAAATTGGCGATCTCGGGTGATAACTCCAAGTCTAGGAAGAAGTGAATAGGTGTATGCCACTTTTCTGTAAAACCTAGGTTTGGGCCACCCTAGTTTGACCTTTCTAGTAAGTTTTAAATTATCTACTAACAATTGATCTCCAAGTTCCAGTACAAGTTACCTAACCACTGGCTGTAAGTACTCAAGCGGCAAATAAACATTTCATTAAAACTTCACGACGTTGGTTGGATTTGTTCTGCACCTACCCTGAAGATAGGTTTCAGTGTAAACTTTTAGAGCCTTAATGCTCCCGACTATAGGAGTAAAGGGTGAGGAAAGTTCCTAGGAACGTAACACATTATATGTGTTGCCTAACATTACGGCGAAGGCAGAACTTAAACTTGGAAATTTGCTATTAAAATCCTCTCCTCGAAGTATAGTTAGGCAAAAATTGTTTTTTTTTTTTGTCTGTGAGGATCATCTTATATGCTGAAAATAATCTTTCAACAAAAACATAGTCAGTGGTGCAAACTTCAATGCTGAAATGTTAGTTTGCAAGGCGTGAATGCCATAAAGCTCCGAAATGACGCGAAAGTGAGCAAGACCACACAGATCAGACCACTTTGGATTGTACAGGTAACAGTGGCAACAGACATTTTGCTTTGTTTACAGCTTTGAAAAATCACCATGGACTTGGGGGAAGGGAAATCGACAGAGAATACGTTTCAAACACGTTCGTCGTTGAATATTTTTGTGAGAAAACAAACAAATGCCTGTGTGTGACATAAAAATCCTGTAAAACCTTTAAAAATATATTAAAATCTTTAAAAAAGACTTGATGTAGGCGCATAAACCTACAATAGGTTCTAACAAGCAAAATAGGTTTCTCAGGCACTATGAAACTTCAGTTGTTGCGTTTTTCTAACGAAATGCTGACATAACTTATTATTTCTTACATACCTGTAAAAAAAAGGTTAAAAAGCTCAAATCCGAGGTCTAGTGATAACTGTGAAACGATGCGAGGCTTCGATGAGCAAAATACAACCGTCAAAAGCTGATCGCTGTGAAAGTTTGTCGAGTTTGTACAGCGACACCCTGTATATCAAGCTAAGTTATGTCTGCATACACGGAAGAAGTTATATGAGAAATTTAATATTCAATCTATGTATTAACCAGCCCTTAGACTACTGCATGCTACCAGTTTTCTAGCACACACACCATCTTATTCATATTACCAGTTCAATCTCCATTTCAATGTTCAAGACGTCGTCGCCTTGCAATCAAGGGGCCCGGGTTCGATACCCGGTGGAGGCATATAGTAGTTCGGATCCCACTTTAAACTGTAGGTGCAGTCCCGATTAGCCTTACTGTGCATAAAGTGGACTTAAAACACCAAATCAATCAATTTTGAATGCAGTTTTAATGTTCAAGATATTCATATGTAATTGAAATATTCACGACTTGTATGTACAGTGGGATCCATGAGTATTACCGCTCAAATTGTCCATCGCCATGTTCATGCACTTTATTTGACCCCATAAGAGCTTCAAGAATTAAAAGAAAACTCAAGCTGTTGACAACTTCTACACCAGCGTACATAAGAATCCATCGCTTAAAAACCCATAGGATGTAAGAGAAAAATTAATGAAAATAGTCAAATTTGCACGGTAATACTCATGGATCCCACTGTACTACATACTGTACATCGTGAGCCTCAAGGTCGCACGTGAGAATAATATGTCACTTTTTTCCTTGTCAATAATGTTCGATCACATTCTTTGTCGTTAATGTTAATAGAATACTGTCTCGCAAGTGACAATATAATAAACAAAAACTTGCAGCTGCTTACTTTCATTCCACAGTGGACAGTTCACTCGTGGTGTGATCCTTCTGTTAATGTATGGGCACAGTCCATTCGATGGAACAGGTCTCGAAGTTCCGGTGAAAAATCGAACTCCATGATAACAATCAGGCGCGTGCATGCGCCAAGGTCATGTCTGTTGATCGACCTTTCAAGGAAGTTTCAAGTTTAAAGGCACGAGAGTTTGCCGGCTCACAAAGCAGACTTTTTTCCTGCTTATTCTATTGGAGGCAAACTTTTAATGTGCAGGATATCTGTGTGCTGTCAAGAAAGAAGTAGAAGCTTCACTCACGACTTACACATTCGACACTAGCGCCACGGTTGCGGGGTCGTGGCAGGAAACAGGAAAACCTATATAAATAAATGTTCTTTTAGCTCATAGTAATCTTGCACCGAATTAGCCTCCCTAAAGAAGGCTCTAATATTTGACTGGCAACAGTGAAATAAATTATTATGCCATGTTTATTATTTTGATTTAGTGGTACAGTGGGATCCATGAGTATTACCGTGCAAATTGTCCACGACTATTTTCATTAATTTTTCTCTTACATTCTGTGTGTTTTTAAGCGATGGATTTTTATGTATGATGGTGCAGAAGTTGTCAACAGCTTGAGTTTTCTTTTAATTCTTGAAGCTCTTATTGGGTCAAATAAAGTGCACGAACATGGCAATGGACAATTTGCACGGTAATACTCATGGATCCCACTGTACACGTGATGCAGAAAACAAGTACTGCACTCGTTGTTTTTTAAAAAAATGATGATGGAATTTTCCATAAACGAACTCGAAAAAAAACTGGCTCCTGGGAAGAAGAGGCTAGAGATATTGAGACTTGACTCTTCAACGGATGAAAAAAAGTAAAGATCAAGGTGGAGGAATGCAGCCCGTGATCAAGGAATCCCTTTATCAGTCAAATTCTGCCGACACACACACACTGCACTTAACTTCCTATCTCAATCCAACTATTTCGCTGAAAAAAGTTGAGTCATAAGTCAAATGTTGTATTGGACGTCAACAGGAAACTCACGGACGTGGATTTTCTACACCAAATGCCCCAAAAATCCGTTCTTAGTATTAGTTACATGTCGGTATCTGATTCTGTCTATCGCACTTCTTAAAGGCAAGTTATAAATCAACATCACCTTAGGTTTCGAGCTCCGAGTTTATGATGTCATAATTTTTTTTATCCTGCCCTATTTTCCAATTTCAAGTTAATTTGAATACGTAGTTTTGTGAACATGATGACTGTTTGATTCGTCATGGCCATATTTTGTCTAAAACATGATATAAAGGCATCAATTTCATCATATCATCACTCATCCCGATCTTCGCAAATTAGCCAAAAGTGGCACAAAAAGCGAAGTAAAATAAAGCAAATGATGAATAAGAATGGACACTCACAAACATCCATGCCCAGGTCGGGATTCGAACCCAGGACACCTGACGTCGTACCGCGACGTGCTAACCACGCCCCCACGGGGGCCGCGCTACTGGTTTTGATGGGCTTCTGTAAGTTTCTACCAAGCTTGCGATGTATTCCAGAAATTTCATTGTAAAGTAAACCTTTTCAAATTCTTCTGTTATATTGTTAACATTTTGAAACTAAATTTTACTTATGAACAACAGTACACGCTGCAAGGAACCTGCTATCTACAGTACTATACCGCGTACGCTTTTAGAAGGAACATGAGTTCAGCCAATACGCAGCCAGTGCTACTGCGCTGTTGCCAAACTAACTGCTGGCGCAAGGGAAAGACAGAAAATTCACGATGTGTCCATTATTTTGATAATGCATGCACAGTATATATGAGTACAGTGAAATAATATGGTGAATATTTCTACACAGGATTATAATATCATATCACTGCAGCATATAAAAGAAACCCATACCTGAAAGATGCTTGAAGGTATTTATTGTAGAGGAACTGCCAGGTCATTTAACACCCGTTGTTTTCCCTTGACACAACAACTCAGCTGCGTCAACATTGTGGCAAGTAAGAAATCATACGGAAGGGAAATGAAAGGGTTATTTATTGTGTGTGTATGTTGAGACGTGATATTTCCCTTGTTTCTTCAAGGAACGATAACTCCGGCTATAGGCGACGGAAATTCATGCGACTTGGACAGTCAGGTTCAAAATGTATTTCCCCATCTTATGATGAACCTTAAAGTTGCGAGTTTTATGAAAATTTCTTGCGCGCAAGAAAAATACAGAACACGGCGTTTAACTTTCGCGCCGCAGTTTCCTAACTGTACAACGTTGCACTCCTTCCATTGGCTGATCGCCACGCACACCCTCTGCGTGGCCCCTCCCGATATCGCTTCTAAAAACGTACGTCGTATAATTGTTTATTTAATTCTTTTGGAATTCATTTTCAATTCGATTAAGTTTATTGAAACCGGGTACTATGCCTTCTAAGATAATTCTTCCTCTTTGCTAACATAGTTGCACTGTTCATTTGTATGCTTCTATTGATAAAGTCTAAGGCGTTACTCAAACTGATCGCATTGCTTAACTTTCATATTAAGATACGAATGATTGCGTTAGGATTTATTACCACAAGCTCAAACGTATCGTTGGAATGCTCTCTTCCTTCAGAAAGATATTCTTCGAATTCTTTAACGAATGTCTGTTTCTAAGGAAGATTTCACACCGAAGTAACAAGCCACACTTGAAGAAAAGAAGCTTCAAAATTAATGCAACCTATCCTACTGGGATGACATTATATATATAAGGCATTCGTGAAAGTGTCCCTGAACCTCAATTTTTAAAATTACATGCAACGCTGTAGCTTTATCATATCTTGTGGGTGAACAATATAAAATTGTCTGTTGGATAAAAATTAATGTATTATACATAATTAAGTTAGAAAGTAGAAGGTATTTTACATATTCAAAGGTCAATTACCTTCTTTCTTTGTCAATTTATTTTTCAACATTTGACAATTCACAGGAATTAAAATAAACTTATTAAGCGAAGAGGCAGTGTTTCGTCTGTCCTACCTGTGACACAAAATTGTTCAGTTGTAGCTACAAATCTGGGAATATATTAAAGGTAGCTATGTTTAATCAACAGTGTTATGTTTCATATTTCATTGCACAGAAACTGCAATGTTGCTTAACTATCAGTAGAATAGTTACTTTAATATATAAAAAAAATGTAGTCTGTGTGTCCCACCAGTGACAATGGAATGCCCCATGTGTGTGTGTGTGTGTGTGTGTGTGTGTGTGTGTGTGTGTGTGTGTGTGTGTGTGTGTGTATACGTGTATGTATATTATATATATATATATATATATATATATCACAGCGCTTGAAGTGGAAAATATTAACTGGGGGGGATGCTCCAATGCTTTAACATGGTGACAATGAGACGGGGGGGATGCTTTTCGGAAATTTTGCTAGCTGAGTGGATACCATCCCCCTCCCCGCATCCCCCCTCACTTCGAGCACTGGACATATATATATATATATATATATATATATTACGCGAACCCGCCAGCGATTGAAATTTAAAAACACCTAATATATCAAACAAACCAATATTTAAAGTATTTTGTAACAAAATATTACATTAAGCCATTAGGCTATTTCGATTTGTTTAATCTACACAGCGTTCTCAAGGAATTGATGTTTGTATTATCGAGTTGTCCATTCAAATTAGTAATCTGTGTGAACCAACAAGGATAGTGTACTCAGTCTCCACGAGATGGCACTATATAATTATCTTCATCTCTTGACAATCCTCACCCGACAGTTTCAAACCAGCTACCAGAGGCGCTGCAAACAGTACCAGAAGAGTTTCGTGACATTGCATCACTCGCCAAACAACAATCGCAAGATTTCTTAAGTGCCTCATGCAGTGGCGGCGCCAGGATTAATCGTCTAGGGGTGCTGAGGGGTTGCGGAATGAAATTTAGGGGATGCGCTGTTGAAAACAAAGAAAACGTGAAATATGGATGCATGTTTTAGTTCCTAAATCAAATATCAATCAACTTTTAGTAGGCATCTATGATAACATGCTAATGAAACTGAAGAATACTAGCGACTTGGTTCATTTTTGTGCGATTTTAACACAAGGGAGAACAATGACATATATGGACGACTGGAGGATTTTTCCTATGGAGAGGCAAGCAAGGCATTTTTCCACGGAGAGGGGTTGAGGTATACATTCCCCCCCCCCCAATAGTGTTGCTCACCCCCTCTAAAAAATACTTCAGTTTGAAGTTACCATGTTCCTGGAACGCTGTTGTAATAATTAACATAAATGACCGTGACTGAAATGTTCACTTTCAGATTGACATCCATTGTTTTAAGTTCACTTTATGCACATATATGCAACTCGGGACTGGCCCTACAGTTTAAAGTGAGATCCGAACTACTATGTGTCTCCACCGGGTATCGAACCCGGGATCCCTTGATTACAAGGCACAAGCAATTGAGGTTCAAAATTCAGTTATTAATCAAATGTCAAATACGTTGTAGGCTATAGGTGACAACTGCTGAGTGTTCAGTTTTTGTGCGTTGGGTAAAAGAAAGAAATCGCTAGTATGGAACTCCAAGTTCTGCAATTTGAAAAAGAAAATAACACATTAAATACGAAATCATGTAGTCACTTTCATGTTATTATCAATTCACTTTCTTTGGACTTCTTCACCTTTCTGAAAATGTTCCGTTAGTTTGTTACCCCTCTTTTCATATGCGTTCGGTTTACGTAATACATAACCTACCTTCCTTCTGCCCAGTTGCTGTGGTGTCAGGACAAAACGCTAAGTGCACAGCAACTTCTTAGCTAACATCCCTTGGGCCGCACTGTCCCCAACAACGAACTATAGCATTTTTTTCGACAATTTCTGACCCCTTCGTAACATTATTGATTGATTGATTAATTTGGCGTTTTAAGTCCACTGTATGCACTGTAAGACTAATCGGGACTGGACCTACAGTTTAAAGTGGAATCCGAACTACTATGGTGCCTCCATCGCTCTTCGTAACAGTCTTTGAGAAAGTCTGAAATGGTACGTTTACTAGAAAGTGTATCAACAGTACAAAGGAAAACATACAATTGACACTGAGGTGCATGCATTTATCAAAAAAACACAAACAGATTACTTGATACACAAGAGGAAACAATTCTTAACAACAACTCTGAAGAAATAAAGACAAGATCTATATACTGCCGACAGTACAGGAAAATAAATACGGAATCTCTTTGAGAGTAGAATCAATGCTTGCCTGTTGTAAATAATAACAGGAGTCTCACTTCAGTACCTAACATTCGGCCCTCAATATGAGCACGACATGACACAATATGACACTGTAAGAGATAATGTTTTCGGTAGAATATAGGTTTTGGATAGCACCCCTCACCCCCCCCCCCCCCCCGGGCGTCGATCCTCCCTCAAGTTATTGACAACAAGAACAAGCCCGAACTTGAATCCTGATTAAAACACAAAGTCATTCGCTAGCGTTCGGTCTCCAAAGATTACACAAGTTGCTTCACCAACACCACCTTTATGCTGATAACGACACGAAATATGTGTAGATATGGATATGGGCATGATAAGGTTATATAAGAAGTATGTATACTTCTGCGAAATACAGTTCTTCTGGCTACTTGTGTGAAACAACAACGTTACTAATTTAAAACATTCATAGAAGCAGAACTATCATTAAAATAAACGTACAAGAAGCATGTAAACAAACATGTATTTGCTGCATGCAACGTGACATTATGGTGTAACATGAAGTGTCGGTGTTTTGTGACCAGTCTTAAAGCTTACCACTTGTTCCAATGTTTATGCTCACGTGTAATGAACATGCATCGAAGTTTTATAAGTTCCTAAAATTGAAATGAGGTGATTTATGCATGTGATAGGAAGTAGCTTGTTAGTAAATTTTCATCACTCACTTTCGAAACAATAGTTCTGAACAGGAACAAACGCAATTTCATCACATTGTATTTGTTTTCTTAACTTTTTTATCTGTATTTACAAGGCACGTCCAGAAAGTAAGTTCCGTTTGGTAATAAAATTAAATTGTGTACAGATACAGAAAAGTTATTTATTGCACAAAATTCTACAACTCTTAAACTACTTTTCCACATAACTGCCGAAATTTTGCAGGCATTTGTCATAGCGTGGCACAAGTTTTTGTATACCTTCTTCATAGAAATTTACCGCCTGTGTCTTCAACCAGTTGGAAACAGTTTCTTTCAGCTCGTCGTCATTGTTGAAGTGTTGACCGCCAAGGAAAGACTTGAGATGTAAGAACAGATGAAATTCGCTAGGAGCGAGGTCAGGGCTGTACGGAGGATGGTCAAACACGTCCCAGCCAAATCCCTGTAGGAGGTTTTTCGTCACATTTGCAGTGTGTGGTCGTGCGTTGTCGTGAAGAAAAACAACACCTTTTGACAGCAATCCTCGACGCTTATTCTGTATTATTATTATTGCGCAATACAGAATAAGCGTCGAGGATTGCTGTCAAAAGGTGTTGTTTTTCTTCACGACAACGCACGACCACACACTGCAAATGTGACGAAAAACCTCCTACAGGGATTTGGCTGGGACGTGTTTGACCATCCTCCGTACAGCCCTGACCTCGCTCCTAGCGAATTTCATCTGTTCTTACATCTCAAGTCTTTCCTTGGCGGTCAACACTTCAACAATGACGACGAGCTGAAAGAAACTGTTTCCAACTGGTTGAAGACACAGGCGGCAAATTTCTATGAAGAAGGTATACAAAAACTTGTGCCACGCTATGACAAATGCCTGCAAAATTTCGGCAGTTATGTGGAAAAGTAGTTTAAGAGTTGTAGAATTTTGTGCAATAAATAACTTTTCTGTATCTGTACACAATTTAATTTTATTACCAAACGGAACTTACTTTCTGGACGTGCCTTGTATATATCATCGCTTTTCTGCCACGATTTAGCGGGGTGTGGGGGTACAGTTGCTGTCTTCATTTTGTGTCCTTGCACTGCGTGGCAGTGTTGCCAAATCTGAGGGCACAATTTCCCTTCCCAAGGGGCAAAATTTCCCTTTGTGGACCAATTTTTCCCTTCACCTAAACAAATATAATAATAATAATAATAATAATAATAATAATTATTATTATTATTATTAGCAGTGCCCTAGTAGTAGCAGCAGTAGTAGTAGTAATATTTCCGTTGGTCCATCCTCGTATGAATAAAAAATGAAACAAAATATTCTGGTCAGATGCTCCAGGTTTGAATCCTGGTCAGGAATCCACTAAATCGTTAATTCTCATCGTTACAATTATCCGAAGGTATACAGAAAAGCGACGTTCAATAAACAAAGAAATAGAAGTAGATACAGGCTTGTATTCAAGGGAGCAGAAATAAGAAGGAATAGAAAAAAATAAAAAATGTGGATATGAAAATGGAACTTATAATGTAGAGTCAGACGTCATAAAATTTCCCTGAAATTGTGGTATTTTTCATTGAAATTCCCTTTTCGATAAAATTTCGGTCCAAATTTCCCTGCAAAAGGGAAATTTCCCTTCATGTGGCAACATTGCTGCGTGGCCTCGTTTACGAAGAGAGAGTGAACTGTCCTCCCCTCCCCGGTCAAGACTCGAACCAAGGAAGTCGACCACTTAACGCACTCGATATTTATAGTTATTGTCGCAGTTAAAGAATTAGGAAAATACAAATACATACAAAATGTCCACAGATGACTAAAGCCATTACCTTCAGTGACATTGAAACCATTGGCGTGTCCAGGATTTTCGAAAGGGGGTGCGGGGGCTTACAAGTGCTCTTTTAGTAGTCAATCCTCCACCAACCCTCTCTTGGGAACGCCACTGTTTACAACGTCCTATTTTGCTACGAAGGTTAAAAAAAGAAGCAAAGGACATGAAGATTACGCTGATAGGCTCGTGTTTATTTGATTATTACCCGGAAATATTGTCTTGCACCATCATGAAGTAGATTATACTGTGTACAAAACACGCTAAGCTGCGTATAATCAAAAGATTTGGCAGCTAACACCAAAACATTCAGAGGAAACCACAAGATACATTCCAGGGTTGTCACGATGATAAAGCACATGGATTCCAAAGTTCAAAGAACGGAGTGTCCCTAGCATGTGTTGCGCAATGAAAATGATAGTGTTTGATAAAAATTGACATGGAGATAGCGAATCTCGTACTGACATTACTTGATTGATTGGCTTTATACCCCTTTAGGAAAACCTTGATTGATTGAATTAGGTAATTTAAGTCGCTTTTCTGCCAATTTTAGCTAATCGCAACGGCGCAGATGAGTAATATGATGAAATTGATGAAGGTACACTCACAACGAACACTAAATACCCAGGCCTGGATTCGAACCCGGGACCCCTGGCATTGTAGGACGCCAGACAATTACACTCTGTCCGGGGAATGTCCAGAGCAAGCGGACGAAATCAAGTCTCTGCGCAAGTAGTGAGAGGGAAAGTGAGTTCATGGAGGGGAAACGCGACTGCAGCTACCAGCCGTTTGCAGCAGCGCGTACTGCATTGCTCTTCCCGCTCGCTTTCTCCCCTTCCCTACCGTTGTGCGTGGCCTTGCTTCACACATTCGAGACACACACTCTAAAGGCCGCATCAGAAGATACTGTTACTGGAATTTCATATCTAGACATGCTACAAAATTGGCTCTTTCCGCAACTGGAGGATAAACATCATTTTGCAACAAGATGGCGCTCCCCCTCATTTTCATAACGTAGTGCGGCAATGGTTGAATGAAGTTTTTCCAGAATGATTTAGCTCACCCTTTCCACCTAGTGAAATGATGAGTTACTGAAGGATTTAGAACAATGTTCCACATAGTGTAATGTAGTTGGCGCTGAATTGGCTACCTGCCCGGATGGATGGTTGCCTGGCTGACTGCTTTGGAGGAATAGGACATGTTATAATTGCTACTGGCTTTCCTCGACTGGATTCTGTTGAACAGCCAATCAGAGCAAAGTTTGGCCATGTGAAGATAATCTGCGAGTTTGCAAAGGAGAGTTTTTTGTCTGTGGTTTCCGAGTGTTGACTGTTTTTGTTAGCTTCTCGATAGAAGAAAAAAGGAAAAAGATGACGTGCATTGCATTCGTGTTCAGTTAATTAATATTTAGGTATTTATGCAAAGCGATGAGATGTGTACCTGACAACTATGATTAGCTGAAAATGAAATCCTTATTATTACAAGTGTATTAAATGTTTGACTCTTCTTTTTTAATGAATGCTGCGAATATCATACACCCGAATTCATTCAAAAGCTTTTTCGGTACGCATTGATTACTATATTTTTTGAGCCAATTTCTAGTCCATACTTTTCTTCTTTAATTTTTAATAAAAGCACAACATTCTTCAAATTTCTCGTCCATCTTTACAGATTGTCTGCTCTGCGCAATGTCTTATGATAACAGAAGACTATCGACAAGTACGGTAACATGCGAGGCGAAAACAAGCAAATGGGTAGCCAGTCCAGCGCCAACTAGGGCATACCTACTGGAAAGCCAGTTCTGTGAGATTCGGGCTTCATACAGAAACGTGTATTGTTCTCGGTCTTGTCTTGGCCGATCTGATCCAATTCTCATCTCGAAGTTGAATGTTGGCATGAGCCTCGTTTTGTTACCATGATTTCTTCTTCTTCTTTTTTTTAACTGTCCCTGTCAGCATTATCTTGTCGACTTCGGACATCGTTATTGTTTTGTATTTGTTTTAATGTTTTCTTCTAAGATTGATAGTTAGTCTCTCAAATTAATCAGAATCACAAACATAAAACGATTATTATGAATAATTCACTTTTTTTACCTTTTGCTGTTTCTTATTTTTTTAATATATATATATAAAAATCACTTTATATTTCGAATCAAAATTATGGAACAATGGAACGAATGGTGCAAGGATCAATTTAAGTTTGTGGGCAATACATATAGATGGATTGCAGAATTTAAATCCAAGCTCCCTTGGTTCAATTCATACACACGGCAAGTCATAGTTTTTATTAATATATTAACAACAGTACATGTACGTACAAAAGCACATTTACCAAAAATAAACTCAAGAAAATTGTAAATGTGGCAATAATAATCCTGATGCTCAACATTTATTTCTAGAATGTCCAATTTTTTTCAGATCAACAAATCACACTCTACAAAGGTTTACAACGTTTAAAAATTCCATTTCCAATATCACTCTCATCCATTCTAACAGATTTATCCCCTTCATTAATATGGATGCTGTATGATTAAACTACGTGTGTATTACATAGCGTGCATCGCCTATGCAGTTGTTCATTAGCCGTGGACTCATACTGGTGCATCACGATCACCCGCGTGACAGCTTGGTGGAGAAGCGTAAGGTCTTTCGAGCCTTACCACAGCTGACAAGTGACTCAGCAACAGGGAATCCGTGCTATCAGCTGTTATTTCAACATCTCGCCTAGCCGAGACCAGAATCTGAAAGTTTCTCACAAGAAAAGTCAAGTTACAACCGGTTACCTGTAAACAAACGGTTGCGATGCACAGTACACCTTTGCGGCATAACATTTTTAAACATTACACAATCAATTGCAGTTTAAAGCATTGTTAATGCCGAATTTTTAACATTTTGACAAAATACACTACTATAAGAACACTTTCTTTTTGGCATGACGAAATAAAAGAAAACTTTTTACATCACCTAAGCCCTGAATATTATACACTCCACTCTGATTCGATTGACCAAGAAAAGAAACAAATGATAGCTGTATTAGAACCAGAACTGCCTTTGCCAGTCGTGAGTCGCTTCTTATTCGATATATCGACAATCGACAATGAGCAGTTCTACATCAATGTTAATATGAGGATTGAGTGGTAAATGGTATCCAATTAGGTTAGTTATAAATTGTTGTTATTAATTTCTTGTTGTATAAAATGATTTTGAAATTTGAATTCGTTCTTTCTTTAGCTAAATACGGGACAAATGGGCGTCCCGAGAACATTTTGGGGGGCGCCGGGACATTTCTTTAAAAAAGGGGACAATCCCGTATATACGGTTCAACCAGTGATGCCAACCGTAGGGACATGTCCCTCCGCATAGGTACTTTTCACTATATCTTGCCCGCGCAGGGACGTAGGGACAGATTTTGCCAAATGAGGGAAAACGTCGGGACTTTTTTCAATGTTCGAAAATAACATTTTATTGTGCAAAGGTGCTCCATCAGAATTTTGGAACATGTTATCGGTTACCAAGAACTTTGAAGGCAAGTTCTTTTTTGAAAGCATTTCCACTCTCGGCAAAATAGTGCTAACATTACAACATTCTAACGCGGAAACGGAATATTTTCAATGTTAAGTGATACAAAAACAAAAAATAAAAATAAAATAGGACCAGAATTGTTAAATTCTTTGCTAGTGATAAATTCTACCCTTAAGGCACGTGAAGAAGACTGCAGGAAATACAGCATCACCAACCAACATCTATCTCTTCACAGCAGCAGCATGTATGACTTCAAATAACATAATCAACAGTAAACAACTCAACGTTATTCATAAATTGTGGAAGCATCGAGCAGAAAGATTTGGTAAGTAAATGTGTATATTTTATTTTCTGTTTTGCATGCACATGAGTTGTTGTTTTTTCAGTCGCTTTACTTGGCGTAGGGACATTTGGTCAGTTGTAGGGACATTTTGACTACGTCGGTAGGAACATTGCTGAAAAGTGGTTGGCAACACTTTGTTCAACAGACATTACTGTGACAGTATTGGTCTAAAGGCAGAGGCAATTGCTCACCCAAAACCCCACTCCAGGACATTTTGGGTCCCTTTAAACTTGACTCCATTAAATAAAGAAACAAATGTAATCCGCTAGGAAGCGTAACACATAAAATTATCGATCAGAATCTCATAACAAGAGCCAGTTTCTCCAATTGTACATAAAATTGCCTATTTGGTTTATTAGTGCCTAAAAAATTTGGACAGAGCCATCTGCGGGCACACTGTTGAAGTCCTGACGTGCAAAACACGATTCTATCAGGATGTTTTACAGAGATTTTGAGATTTTTCAAAATGCATATCAACCAGGGTTGTTAATGGTCCAGGAACTCAAATTCTAATGGGCTATATTGGGTTCCGCAACAGAACAGGAACATTTTTTTCTCGGACAATTTAAATTCGGTTCAAGTTGCGTATTGTTTCATTTCAGTATGGTACTCGGAGCGTATTTAAATTGATCCAGAGAAAAGGTTCCTGGACCGTATTTAAATTAATCCGGAAAAAAGGTCCCTGGACCGTATTTAAATTGATCCGGAAAAAAGGTCCCTGGACCGTATTTAAATTGATCCAGAGAAAAGATCCCTGGACCGTATTTAAATTTATCCGGAAAAAAGGTCCCTGGACCGTATTTAAATTGATCCGGAAAAAAGGTCCCTGGACCGTATTTAAATTTATCTGGAAAAATGTTCCCTGGACCGTGTTTAAATTGATACGGAAAAAGGTCCCTGGCACGTATTTAAATTGATCCGGAAAAAAGGTCCCTGGACCGTATTTAAATTGATCCGGAAAAAAGGTCCCTGGACCGTATTTAAATTGATCCGGAAAAAAGGTCCCTGGACCGTATTTAAATTGATCCAGAGAAAAGGTCCCTGGACCGTATTTAAATTGATCCGGAAAAAAGGTCCCTGGACCGTATTTAAATTGATCCGGAAAAAGGTCCCTGGACCGTATTTAAATTTATCTGGAAAAATGTTCCCTGGACCGTATTTAAATTGATCCGGAAAAAAGGTCCCTGGACCGTATTTAAATTGATCCGGAAAAAAGGTCCCTGGACCGTATTTAAATTGATCCAGAGAAAAGGTCCCTGGACCGTATTTAAATTGATCCGGAAAAAAGGTCCCTGGACCGTATTTAAATTGATCCGGAAAAAGGTCCCTGGACCGTATTTAAATTGATCCAGAGAAAAGGTTCCTGGACCGTATTTAAATTTATCTGGAAAAAATGTTCCTGGACCGAATTGAAATACTTTACAGATAAAAAGGTTCTTTACGGTCCAAAACCCATTTACGCTTGCTGATTTTCTCTCCTGGACCGGAATTGAATTTATTTAAAATTCATGGACCTTTATAAAACCCTGATATAAATATTTGAAATGACTATTGTTACAATGGACGGCGAAATTTGAATGAAATAAAAAAGGATTTACTCAGAATGCGATAGAGGATAGAAAAGAGCAGCTTATCGTATCTCTTCTGTTCGAAAGGTTGCATTGATGACTAAGGTTTCGCTTCGAAGTGACACACGTCGCTTGTCGCTTCGGTTTGAAAGCTCCCTCACACCGAAGCAACAAGGTACATAGGCTTTCAGTCTCAAGCAAAACATTTACCGCGCATGTGCGAACAACAGACAGTCTGTAAACGGGTCTGTTGGTAGGCACATCCAGCTCCTAATATGTCCCGAAAATCTGTTGCTAAAACATGCGTCATTTTCACAAGTACAGTGGGATCCATGAGTATTACCGTGCAAATTGTCCGTGACTATTTTCATTAATTTTTCTCTTACATCCTGTGTGTTTGTAAGCGATGGATTTTTATGCATGCTGGTGCAGGTTTTGAGTTTTCTTTCAATTCTTGAAGCTCTTATTGGGTCAAATAAAGTGCACGCAGGAACATGATGATGGACAATTTACACAATAATACTCATGGGTCCCACTGTACAATTCTAATAATGACAACGTTGCTAGGTCAGGAGACAAGGTTTAAGCCTATTAGCAACTGATTTTTGCGATGTGTTAGGAGATGAATGTGCCTCGCGGCGGAAGCGTCTGAAAACTCCTTTATATTGCGATACTAGCGCCACCGCTACAGAAAAAGGAATAAATTCCATAGAAGTGATCCATCTGTAACTACATATATAATCTGTGCCTTGAAGAATCATCAACCCGAGCTTCAGCAAACAGTTCTGTTACGGAAATTGAACCATTTCTTTGTGCACCGCATGCGGGCACATGCCTGAAATATTTTTTATACACCACGTAAAACCACGTAAGAAAAAAACCTGATCACTTTCTCCTCGCATGAACAGCATTTGGCGACAGACAAGGAAATCTTTTCCTTCATTTGGAAGGGTTTTCCCAGAAGGAGTGGAGGCTACAGAGCGTTGGAAATCACCGTTCTCCCTGACCCAGCGAAGAATATGGGTTTTGAAACTTTCAACTGGGTTGTCCTCACTGCGTCTGTCGTTCGAAAGAATCGAGGTCAACTTCTTCAGAAGTCCATGACAAAGATACGTAATATCATCGAAAGAAACTTAATGTACTGGACATGTGACACAAACGGATGTAACAGCCAGGCACATATTTAGAAATACATTTCGGGGGGGATCCGATCAAGTGTCTCAATAATAAAAATAACAACATATTAAATGAAAATAATATTAATTAAATATGTAAATTAATTAATATTGTATTATTATTACATAAGGGCACCCGCAGAAGATTTTTCTCAGGAGGGCAGAGTCATTGAAACTTATTATTATTATTATTATTATTATTATTATTACATTACTATTACTACTACTACTACATATGTTTTTTAAAAATGCATATAATGATAATTTCCATATTCTGTATATCTATATACAATTTGCATAACTGTATACTTAACATTAATTCATGTAGGACAAAAAGCTGTTTTTTATAGTTAGATAATCAGTGTAGACAAAGCTTAAATGTAACCCCACCCCAAAAAATAATAATGATAATGGTTGCTGTAACTTACGACCTGTAAGTCACAGAAAACAATACTTTTTGTTATAAAACATCTCTAAAATTTCACCATTTGAATTACATTAACACTTTCCAGAAATCTCAGGGGGGCACTTATTACATGAATAGGTAAAAAGATGGTAAAATAATAGATATAGCATGTATTCATTATCTAGCTTACGTGTAGTTAAGATCGGCAAAATTTGTGTAAAAACAATTTCACTGGCAAGGAAATTAATGTCAAACAAAGAAATATTTATTGAATAACAAAAAAGGAGTTAGATCAAATTACAATAGGCAAAAATAATTGCACGGTGATCACTTTTAATTGCCTGGATTACAATTGATGATAAATACTTTATGCATATAAGTAGTAATGTACATAAATCTTTGGAACCGTCCTTCAAAGCCATCCCAGTTCCTTACCTTCCAATAAGTTCAACCGAAACAAATAATCATCGATTATATAACAAATGCTACACAATTATATTTTGATTATTTAATTTTAGTACTTATATTTCGTGGAGGGGGTTCGCTCCCCCCCTAAACACTTCCTTGCTAACAGCATTGCATAGGCGTCGGGAGGGAGGGGGGGTTCGAACTGGTCCTTGGATCTTTTTCCCGCGAATTTGCGTCGTTCATTTCAATTTATAAAAAAGGCAGAAAACTTGTAATTTTTATTTTTAAAAACAGAAATAAAGCTCACAGATGTTTTATTTCCTGTTCTCAATTTTATTTCTGTTAAGGGGCTTGTGCCCATGTTATGTCACGGTTGCAAATAGCCAATCTGCTGACATTAATTTTCACATCAATCAATCAATAGAAACAGTGTCAGTAAGTGTTCATAATTCTAAGCATGTTCCACGATTAGGAATTGAAAAAACATATACGTGTTTGGTTCCAAAACTTAATATCTTCATCTGAGAATTCAACATTGAATGAATGACGGTTTGGAAGTTTCAGGTTGAAAATTTACAATAGACTTGAAATATTACACTTTGTTACTAATCCTAATATCATGAAACATCCATAATTGCCTTAGCAGTATTATTACTATTAAACTATTTAAAAATAAAACAGTGCATCGTGTGTTCTCTTGAGACCTTGTACTATTTTTTTCACGTTAATTTGGTCACATTAATTGGAATCCGTGGCAAGTAAGCACTGCTTCCTCTCTCTTGAAGAAAAGGAAGATTTCAGAAATTTAATGCACATACGTTAATGCAGTCTGCCTGACTAGTTATTCTTTTGTTTTATGCAAGGCTTGAAATTGACCGGAGCTGAACAGAACGGCATTCTTGTTCCTGAATGTCGTATTCGGAGACAAAAACAAGCAACAGCATGTTAACGAAAGTAAAACGTTGTGTTTCGTGAAAAATCCTAATTCCAGCCCTGCTTTTATGTTGTGAATAGACACGAGTTTCCTTCAGAACAGATAGTGAGCCCAAGGTCGGCTCGTAGTGAGGCAGGCTTCTGTTGAGTTGTGGATTCCCCAACAGCCCGTGCCGTGACGTAACGTACCAGCGTTTACGTCACACTTTCGCTTGTTTTCCTCGTTCCTACCTTGGAAACGCTGCCGAGTCGGAGTGTTCAACGACCGGCTGTGTAGGAATTTCTCCTTGCCTTCCGCTTCTGCGTGTGATATGGGATTCGTTTCAGCTCTTTGCAGTCTACAGGGTGTAGTCAGAATCAGATTTTTTCGGACAAGGCCTAGCATTTCATAGATTCATTTTTCTTCGAAAATGAAGTCCATTTGGAGTGTTTTGTGTGTGGAAAGGGAGCGGATTGAGACGTGCTATAAAGTAAGCACTTGCAATGTATAATAAATATTGTATTCATGCAAATCATCTATTGAACTAAGAACTAGTAGAGTGAGATTTCTTTCGTAACATCTCTGGCTGTGCATTGGCAGCTTTGGAGCGAGTCATAAGTCCCGGA
Source organism: Lepisma saccharinum (assembly GCF_977018435.1). Classification (NCBI taxonomy): domain Eukaryota; kingdom Metazoa; phylum Arthropoda; class Insecta; order Zygentoma; family Lepismatidae; genus Lepisma; species Lepisma saccharinum. Next base: position 4,397,251 of record NC_139258.1, read on the forward strand.
GCAGCCAATCAACAAACGAGCCGCTGGCGTCATCTCTACCCAGCACCTATCGCTATACTGTTGCTCGCGCTCTGGACTGTTGGTAGGCTCACTAACTGGACTCGCGCTATCAGCTGGAGTTATGAAAAGAATCTGACTACGTACAATTGAAGATGCTTTCTCAAGACTACGAAGACCGACCTGGGCGTTTTGTCAGTGTCGCTTCATCAATTTCATTATATCACCACTCATGCTCATCGTCGCGATAAGTCAAAGTGGAAGAAAAGCGACGCTAATTAACAAAACTCAAACAAATGCATGCGAGTTATCAAGATCAATACTTACCATGGCGGGTTATTTCAAAGTTTCGACAACTTTGTTGCCCTGCCTTCTAATTCGTATTGTGTCCTTATCTTCATGACTTGGTTGCAATTTTCATTCTTGTCTTTTATATTCCTGTTCGCACGGCTGTCGTGATACTTGGGTATGGGAATCTTGAAACATTGTATAGTTATATTTCTATTACCACGTATTGCCTTGGGATTAGGTAGTAGGGGCAATAGTCCTAATTTAATTTACTCCGAACATGAATTAATTAACAGTAGAAATGTTTTGATTCGGTAGACTAGACTGTCACTCATCCAAGAACTTTCCAGACATAACACTGCTTGATTTTTCTTTTCATTAGATTACATTATAAACTGACATACTAGATTTGTTTCTTAATTAAGCATAGATATTTTGTGAATGCGTCTTCTTGGATCTCGTTCCCCTATGGTCGGATTACGGTGGTGAGGTGGTTGTGCCCAGAATTTCAACCATGAATTCAAATAGTGTTTATTGGTCTAATATCAAGTCTGATCAAGATTATGCTATATCTACGAATCTATCAACAGGACAGCTTGCTCTGCGACGACATTCATAAGCATTTCTACATTCTAATTTCTTCATATAGGAGAAGTATTTATTTTGCATGAGAGCGCTGAACTAGGCTTATATTACATTTCTTGGATCTGAAGTGACGCATGCGTCAATTGTGGGAAAAGAATTATTACTTTCTTTCACTTCAGATCCAAAAAATGTAATATAAGCTTAGTTGAGCGCTCTGGTGTAAAATAAATACTTTTCCTATATGATGAAATTAGAATGTAGAAATGCTCATTAATGTCGTCGCAGAGCAAGCTGTCCTTTTTCCCACAATTGACGCATGCGCAGCATGCACCGCATGCGTTCACGAGACGCCTCTGCTAACGCTACATTGTTGCGTTCCGAACAATAGTGGCAAACAAAGTTTGAAGTCAAGGCGAAAGACTGTTGCCGTGGAACTTAACTTCAAGTGGCGTTTGAACTTCTCGGGAACATAAACTTCCTTTTTCTGCAAACTTTTCATGCTTGGAAGAAGGAATTGTGGATGAAATCCATCCATTTATTCGCATAAACGAAAGCAAGAGATGTTCACAAAGTCATTCCGGAGCACGCAAAGGTTTTGAGGTCAAACTATTGCATAATTTATATGATCGATTGTCTAGTTGAGGAAATGGAGGGGAGGGGGGGGATTTCGACCGGAACTTCGAACTCACGAGTGGAGTTTGCCAGCTCATCCGACGGATAAAGATCAAAGTTCAAACGGGCAGTTTGTTGATGAACTGACAGAATGTGTCATGTTTATAGACAGGCAGAATTCCCCTTCTCCTACAACGGAAGCGCTGATTCATTTTGGGATTTCAAAAATTGAAAAGAATGTAGATTGTATCAATTTCAGCACACACATTACTGCAAGGAAAAAAATAAGGTTCCGTAAAAATCTACAAATTACGCAGAAAACACGCATTTCTTTAAAAGCATGTTTGGATAAGCCTTTTTGTAAATATAAAAAAAATCGATACTTTTGGCCAAATTCTTTGGTAACTTTAAACAATTGTACGTAACATTGAAATTAAACTTTAGTTCGGTTGTGTCTGGCCTTTATGACAAATACACGTAATAAATAATGTACAAAATTAGGCTCAATTTATTTGTCAAGCATGGGATCTAATGAAATATTGTAATTTCCTCAGGTCAATATCATTAAATTAATTTTGTACGAGCTAATTTTCATTGCCAAATTGCATTTTGAACACAGAAACATTTCAATTACTCCCGAGTGGGAAACTTATGACTATAATATTAATTTGATTTTAATGACGTTGGTTAAACAAAAACTGTCCATTACTGATTTTGAGTGGGTTCATTGCGGTCCACTCTTGGGACCATCCCTGCTTAGGAAGTAAATAAATTAAAGTTTAATTTAACTCTAGCGTACCCAAAGGGGGGGGGAGGAGGGTCTGTCTTTCGATTGTTCAACTTCGAGAATTTTTATAAATATTTTAAAATAAATTGCATTGCTCCCTAGGGTGTTCTCAATATTTCTGTATTACTTTTGTTCATAAAAACGTAAATATAGTGTAAATAGAAGGCAAAATGCACTAGGTGGGCCACTGTGAATGAATGTTATTCGAGACACTCATGGAGGTGACAGTGTACAATTGGTTGGTAATTATTAGGGAATAACTACACCCCAATAAACAAAAAGCATTAATGAAAAATTATTATGGTTTTTGTGAGTTTTAGTAAATGGAAAACTACGTCTGTGACACTCGTGCAATAATAGGTTATTGTTTCTTATTAATGATAATTTTTATAATTATTGTAATTAATAAACAACTGCACCTGTATAAACACGAAAAATATTAATGAAAATTTATTATGGTTTGTGAGAGTTTTATTGAATAAAATATGTGTGTGTGATACTCGTGCAATAATTCGTTATTATTTTTTTTTTATTAATGATGGCAATTTTTGTATTACAATTAATAAATAACTTGTGCTCCAACGTAGCCAAGGGTTGGCGCTCTTGCCTTTGGTGTGAGCGGTCCCGGGTTCGATACCCGGTGGGTGCCCCAAAATTTTGGCGTTGATCCAGCGTCGTGAGGACAACTGGGAGGCTTACATCAAGACGAAGCGGGCTGCGATCACAAAGCCAACAGCGGCGATGGAATCCGATGCGCTGAGCACGTGTCAACCAATGAAAAGCCGCTCTGGCAGGCTCTGGCCCTCAAGGGCTGTTGCGCCACGTAGGTAAGTTTAGTTTATAAATAACTGCAATTACATATAATCAACAAAGGAAACATTGATTCAATATAACAAAATTGTTTATTGAATTTTAGTGATAAAAAAAAGGGTGTGTTTAAGTTTCTCGTATATTTAAGTAAAGAAATCAGTTATAAATACTGGATATACAGGGTAATTGAAAATGAATGGTGCAATTTTACACAGTTATTATGACGTTACTATGAGAGAATCAGACAAGGCATCAATACAAAGAAAAGTTTCATTCCCTAGCGGGCTTCTTCTGCTTAGCAGATGCTCCACCAGGATCGCCAGTGTCGCAAAATAGCTAATGACCAGTAAAAGGCATATTATGTGTTGGAGCTATCGAGAACTGATTCAATCACAATGGTGTAAAGACATTTCCGCATGCATAGTAGTGCATATGTTTCACCCTTCCGAAAGATTTGCCAAAGTTAGACTAAAACTGTAATTTTTCTTCTTTATATTGATGCCTTGTCTGATTTTCTATCATAAATAGTAACGTCATTATAATTGTGCAAAGTTGCACCATTTATTTTGAATTACTCTCTATTTTAGAGAAATGTTTCTAGAACAAACCAAACGGAAACCTTTCACAGATTACAATACTGGAACGAAATCTTCACTTTTACTACTTGCAATAAACCAAACAGCTTTGCGGCGTAAACACTTGGGAGCTGAGCGGGGCATTCCCCATGCAGTGTGGGCGCTCGAGAAGGAATGTAATCTTTCTCACGTGCTTTGCGGATTTATTGATCCACTCCGCAACTCGAGTTTCTAGTACGCTCTTTCAATGTTGCCAGGCCGTCTATCTTTCGCAGCGCTTGTTGTTGGCGTTTTGCCAGCTTTTTCGACGGGACCCTGACATTTCTTCAGTGTATAATAATGCTTATAAGAAAATTTAATGTTTTTTTCTGCTGAAGAAGATTTGTTAACGCAATTAAATAACAATATTAATTTGTGTTAAAGAGGAATTTAAGGCTTTTTATTAGTGTTGCCCACGGGACGAGACGGGACAGGCTTTTAAAAATTCGAGACGAGACGAGATTGACCATGTGCCATAAGACAAACGAATATTTTCGAGACGAGACAGCATTTCCACGAGACTCCACGAGACGAGACAGGCCAAAGTCTCGTCTCGTGGGCAACACTACTTTTTATCAATGCTCATATTTTGATATTTTGTTGATTTCAATAATAGTTCTAATCAGTGGCGGCGAAGATTGGGTCTCGAAACTAGAGGGGGGGGGGGCAAAATGTCAAAATTGAGGGGAAAGGAGAGTTTACTTTCCCTTGGTATAGATCCACCAAGACATTTGAAACCCTGGCCTGGAAGCAGTGGCGCTAGTGTCGCTACGCTATGTTACGAGGAAGCTTGTAGTTCGCATATTTTCCGAGATTTCAGATAGTGTGGAGGTAGGCAAAAAGTGTGGGCGGCGGGGGGACAACTGCCCCCTAATCGCCGTCACTGGTTTTAATGCTGGTGCAATATTATGTGCATTTTTCTTAGCAGTTCAGTGCATAGGCATATTATGCTCTCACATGCAGACAAATTTCCTGCACTCCCAGTGTTTCCATACCAGATTGTTGTAATTCCCAACAAGTGTTTGAAGCGAGTTAAGTCTGTCACAAACAACACAGGGTTGGCACAGCGCAGGTGTTCCGCCGGGTTCGAACTCAAGCCCATTTATCAAAAATTTAACAGTAGTTAATTCTACATTTTCTCTATTTTTTACAACATCTCTTGAAGTGTTAATTGACTGAGGATACAGATATTTATATCACACACAAAAATGCACAATATTCAATCACAGCGCCTACAGTATATTCCACCCCCTGTCGAAGCAATAAAACCCCCTTTCGTTCCCAAAACTTGGGAGCTGTTGACATTGATGGAATGAAGGTTTATTTATTCACATATTTATAAGAGGACATAGGTGGTAAGTAAATAAGCACAATGTTTCTCACCACCCAATTCACGAAGTAACGTCACGTGAGAAAATTGGTGCGTTTTCGATAGTCAGTGCCTGTACCATCTCTTAAGACGTTCAATTTGCCTTCTTTTTGGAAGACAAATTGTGAAATTTTCATAAGAGAGAATGTGCAGCATCATGCGGGGAGGGTGTACAGTGAAAATTGACCAGAGTAGCACTACCTCCACCGCAGAACTGAGTAGGAAAAGACGTACAGCAAGACGTAGCGTGTGGACGCGCCAGAACTGCAACATCTCTTCCTGTAGAGGAAAAGGTCTAAATATGCCCCCCTTTTTTATGTTGTCATTTTCGGAAGAAAAAAAATATATCAAGCACCTGCCTTTAAAATGGATTTCAATGAAATATATACTTAAATGTAATAGCATGCTAAAGTATTTGAAGGTCTCCATTTTTTTTAAAAAAAAGCAATTTCCAAAAAAATGGTAAAATGATGTATTTCAAAATTGTGGTCTAAATATGGGCTACTAGTGGCAATATCACAAAAAGCAAATAAAATTTAAAAAAAACAGTCATTTATCGCTAAAACATTACAAAATTCATATTCATGAATAATCTGTTGTTTTGAAAATCACGCGGAATGGGAAAAATCGAAATTAAGAAAAACATCCAAATATTTGTTCAAAATGTGATCTCAGCATTAGACCTCATGTCATAGCCCATATTTAGACCATCACGCTATTTTTCTTCTTCAATTTATTTTCGCTGTCTGTGGTACATATTTCACAAACAAATCATGGCATCATAAAAGCCCACATTTGTTTTATGTACCGCTAATATCATAACCTACACAAAGCAGATGAGAATTCAGAAAACGCTGAGTTAAAACATACCTGCAAAAAGTTTTCGGAGGTCGCAATTCTATAACAGCGTCCAAATGCCGAAACTAACCACCACTTTCTCTTGCGAATTGGCGCCGCAACCTTTGTCCTTGACAGATAACCAGTTCCAATAGCCTCTGCCAGGCTGCAGAACTCGGGAGCGCTGATAACTCCAAAACCCATATTTAAACCTTCGCCCATATTTAGACCTTCTCCTCTACGGTTTTGAACTGCGCAAGCAAGATGTACTGTAAGCGTGTGGACCGGCCTTAACAGCTGCTGTTCATGTTATGTGGATTCATCCTTATTTAAAGTTGTGAGCTGTCTACATTTTTAATTTTCACTGCAAACAAATTATACAAAATAGTTTTACCTAATGTCAAGCGGGCTGATGGCAGTGCCAGGGGGGCTGACGGCAGTTCCAGGGAGGCTCAGCCCCCCCGGCCCCTGCCTGGCTACGGGCCTGGCTCCAAGATAGCCGGGACAGAGTATAGATCTTTATAAATACACCATTCTCACGTAACAAAACCCCAAACCGCATGGCGACAATTTTTGTGGTAAACATCAACAAAATTCCCTCTTTTTGCATCTATTATTGAGAACAAATTCGTTATTATTTGTGTGTGTGAATCGCTTCCTTGAATTTAAGAACGGACATACAATAATTGTGTGGCGAAACCTGTTCGATGACCATACAAAACTTGCACTCTTTTATGATAACCCAATCGCGAGGTTCGTCTGATGCAATCCGCATAGTCCATGCGTATACAGCGTGACTCGTGAAAACCGCCAACGTAGCTGGTTCCACCCGGGAAACTTGTTGCTTGGCGCGAAACGCATGTGATCCGAGGGGGAGGGAGGTCGATCACACGAGCCGATGACTCAGCAGTGGGCCTCGTCGATCCCAGCCACGGTGGCTGCGCGGCGACACGTCATCGTCAGGTGATGAGGGCGGGAAAGAAACGTTACTCGCTTCACCAAGGGCGTCGGATTCTGGCCGTGTTGATCCGTTTTTTATGTAATTTTGCTTCGCGTAATTCTGCGGGTGGTGAATGAAAGAAAATGTCCATGACTCACTCCACTCGTGAGGTTTGCACCTCAACTTCGCATACATAGGCGTAACTTGGCGAGGGCAAAGAGGCACTTGCCCCCCCCCCCCAAATTTAAAGTTAATAAAAATTTTCAAATTGTAACGACCGCCATGTTAGGCAGATTTCAGTTGTATATTGGCATTTATCTTATTCGTATACTTTCAAGTTAAGAACTTGGATTAAATTATTTATACTTAATTGTTTTCAATATTCATGTATATATTTACGTTTTATCTTATGTTATAATATTATTCGCGTATTTCTGCAACATTTATTCAGAATTTATAGGCTAATAATTATCCCAAATAATATCTGCAACGTTTTCATTGTTTTTCAAATCCAAAATGGCTAGGATTATTTCTATCTTTCACGCAAATTTTGTTGTTTAAGCACAAGTTAAATACATTTCTTCTTAATATCGAATTTTGTTGAACAATGTACAAGATTGAAGTAATTTTTTTTTCGTTATAAACTAAATCTTTATTTAATCATTTTTATGTGCAAGGGCAAATATGATTTATTTGATAAAATCAGTTTAGTTATTTCTATATAGTTTAATATTGTAATATTATAGCAAAGTATTTCTCCCTCGTTTTCAATAAAATATCGTATTCCTATTGGCTGTTTATGTTAGGAGTGGGGGAACCACGCTTCGTGTTCTTGGCGATGTAAAAACTTCCACGTTGGCATTTTTAATTGTTGCCAACCTTAACTTTAGTTTACTATCGCTAATTAACATTGATGTGTTATATAAATTATCAGTTTTTCTTGTGTTATTTTATGTTATGAGTTTGTATTATTCTAAGATAGAACAATCTGTTATGCTGCGGCTCGCGCTTGAGGTAGGCAGTTGAGGTCAGAAGTGACGCATGCGTCAATTGTGGGAAAAGAATTATTACTTTCTTTCACTTCAGATCCAAGAATTGTAATATAAGCGTACTTGAGCGCTCTCGTGTAAAATAAATACTTCTCCTATATGAAGAAAATAGAATGTAGAAATGCTCATTAATGTCGTCGCAGAGCAAGCTGTCCATTTTCCCACAATTGACGCACGCAGCATGCACCGCATGCGTTCAGGAGAGACGCCTCTGCTGAAATAACCTAAAGAAACAGTAGAAAGTGCATTAAGACTCCGTTTATAGCAACAAAAAACGTTTGTTATGGTGTATTTAAAGGGCATAGGCCTTCAAAAATTTATGTGTTGGCTTAAATGCGATTGTTGACGACACATTTAAAACCTTGCATTCTGCTTTTTTTATGCCTTTTGCCTGTCCGGATTAAGCGAAGTCCAGCTTATCTGGGCCTGGATTAAGGAAGTTTCACTGTACTACCTAAAAGGATTGTTTGAGTTTTCAAGTCCACTTTATGTACAGAAAGGCTAATCGCGACTGGACATACATTTTAAAGTGGGATCCGAGCCACTGTGCCATGTGCCTCCATCGGATATCGAACCCGGGACCTCTTGATTACAGGACGGTGACGTTACCATTACGCCATCGTAGAGACCTGGAAGGATTGTGTCCCAGTTACGAATATATTTTTGTACTTTGGGTCCTGCAACTTACTCTACACTTCCGGAGCTGTTTTAACGAAAATTTTAAAAACACTCAGATTCAGACTTGAGACTGGTTTTTAGACCGTTGAGAAAATTTTCGGCCATTCAAGCTCGTAGCAATGTAGAATGTCAACAGTCCATGCTACAGTGAAAATTCAAGCACTCTAGATTGAAACCCACACATCCCAAACGAATTTTCTATTTTTCGCTACATGTACCGAGTTTTTCTACGGAACCGGACTTCAGTTTTCGAGCTTTTTCCATTTCTTTTCCAGTTAAAATCTGAGCATTTCTGAAATGATTTTCTTCCTTTTGATCACACTTCGTGTCTTTATTTTTCCTTTTTCACAAACAATCCTTTTCTGCTATTATTGTACTATAGTGTAAATCACCAACCCTGAAACCTTCTGTAAACAAACCGTCTCACCGATTCGATGTATCACTGGGCGTCAGCTGAACACGGAGACCTTCCCTCACGCATAGAACTCGCCATGTTGAAAGTGGCACTTCTTCCTTGCTGTTCAAATGATTATTTTTTAGAAAATAACCAATGTTATAAAATATCATTATGTACACAAATCTCTAAACTCATTGAAAGTTACAATGCATATTCCTACAAAATGTTCACACTTATCTTGCCTTGCCATGTCACCAAGTTATTTTACGAAGTGCACTATATTTGGCGGAACAAAAATCGTTATTAGGATGCTTGTCAAAGTTTCTAACCGCAATAAATTTACGAACTTTCTTTGTCTTGTTTTCATCATCATCATCAATATATTTATTGGACTTACAGCATTGCATATGGCTGTTTATGCCCATCATAAATTTTATTTACATAAGATACAATTTACATAAAATCTACAAGCAAATTTCAAATACACTCCTATCTATATCAAACCTTAGAAATATACATTACCATGTTATATCATTTTGTCTAAAAAAATGCAAGTAAAATATATTCAATTCGCATGCAAGAAAGAAGCCAAATTTATGGGAAATGATTACTGGTGCAAAGAGTTAACCGTAAAGGTGAAGCAATAAGTACAAAAGAAAGAGCATTGGGTTTAAAGTGAGACGTCATTTGCGGCAGCATATCCCATACTACAAATTGGCCGTTGTTTTACCTTACGTAATGAATCCTGTAACAACGCTGGATTTTCGTGTGGATTATTTTACTTCTATGAGTTTGCAATGCTTTCTGCATGCAGGTGGTTTTGTTTACAGAAAGTCTCAGGGTTGGTGATTTGAACTTTAGTTTGTATGCGATTTCGAGCCCTTGTCTTTCATCATTCAGTATAAATCTGACCGCTTCTTCAATTCCACTTCATTTCCATCGCAATGCGTGTCTTTATCTTTCCTTTTTCCTGTGGTGTGTGTGTGTGTGTGTGTGTGGAAAATCCTAGCCTTCCTAATCACTATCTGAATTCCAAAATGGGAAAACAGTTTATGCAGAATTTGTACCACCACCCCATTTCACAACCAGAGGAATTTGAACCCGTTGCACCGAGCGTCCGCTTATAAGGAAAATTCCGCATCGTTTGTCCCTACGAGACGTGTGGAAATGTATATTCGTGCTGTGATAAGCCGTGAGCGGAAACGACCATATAAGGCGAAGAGGTATAATCTTCCGGAAGTGGCATATTTTTATTCTCCTCAGTTACACGCAAGGCGTGGGTGATCATCCGAATTTTCTTCCCTTGAAAATCCAGAAAAAAGGGGGGGGGCGAGATAAGCAAGGGGAGGCTTACAACAGTTTAAAGTACAGGCAAAACTCTGGCATATTTACATTTTTGATGTCATTCAAATTTCAATAAGAAGGTGCTTCGTGCTTTCACTAGCAGGATCCCATAATCGAAAATATAGTATGTATATAGTATATGTGTGTGTGTATAAAGGTACCTTCTGAATATTATTGGAGCATATCGCGAATACACGTGTCATTTGTGATGATCAGCATCACGCTCTGGCCACCCTTACCCCCAGGTTGCCAAAAGGCGCATATTTATTAGAGGATGGGTGAACCCCAGAGCAGCTACAAGATAGAAAAATTCCTTAATTAACTTATAGTCATAGTACTTCCATTCTTTTCACATGGATTTCACACCACATTCCAGAAACTTAAGCCGGTCTCTGTGGCGTAGTGGTTAGGACAGCGCGCTACGACGTCAGGGGTTTCGGGTTCGAGTCCGGCCTTGGACATGGGTATTCTTTAACAATGTCATTATTCATCCTCATCTTGGCGATTATTCAAAAGTGGCAAAAAAGCGAAGTAACATAAAGCAAATTAATCACTTAATTAACCAACCAAAACTTACTGCAAATTATTGAATAGTAATAAAATAATAATAATAATAATAAATCGACCAGACGGAAGGAACGTTTATTTCGGCTGTAAATGTATTTAAGGAATTCAGTGAATTGCATTTGGAAAAAAAATCCTAAACACTTTCGATTCGAACCTTTCTTATCAGATAACCAGAAACTTCGTGATTGTGAAATGGAATCTTAGCTGAAGCATCCGTCCATCAGAATTATCAAGACGTAGAAACCTACTGCAAACAATATCGAAGCAGTTCTGTAGAAATTGATTTTGTCCTTCGTGTCAACACAGAGCGGACCGTTTGCTCTAATTGTACGTCATTCAGGGATCTGTCAACATCGACGATTGGGATTTCCAGAGCGGGAAGTAAATACTGCACGCCTGAAATGAAATTCATTAGCAAGAGGTAAAAAACAGGGAGTTTCCCATCCTAAGCCTTGTATCTGTGAGCGCTTTTCTCTTTCAAATGGACATAGCAAGTGTTTCCATTTGCGAATATCTTAAAGAGCCTAACTTTTCGTTCCCCAATACTAATAATTTTGTTATTAAATATAAAAATTACTAAATATTTAAAAAAAACATTATTATTACATACTTAGAAAGGAATTAATTTGTTACTTTTACATATATCAGGTATTTATAAAGTAGCAAACTGATTCCCTTACTAACAGTTAATAATTACAAAATAGTTGAAATGAAGTAGTATTTTTATCTTTGCTTTATATTATTAGATTTCCTTATTTGTCTTGCATTCTTGTCTTACTCTTATTTTATTTATTGTTATTGGTGTAGATCTGTTAATAATCTCTTGAAAGAGAGTGTTTTTTCAATATTATCCTTAGTAAAGTATATTTGAAGTAAACACTAATAGCTTATCATTTGTTCTTATAACAAAATCTCCCCCCCCGGAATTGTTAGTGGGGGAATTCCCCCGTTCCCCAGGATTTCGTAGCCTGAGTTTTTGTTCAACCATACTTCGACTTACCCATGAACGACATACTGGTAGAATGTGCGAAAAGAATACGTTTTGATTTTTTATATGCAGTTTTTTTACCGTGTATAATGATTCAAATAATAACACTGGAAGACAAATAACCCTATGATTTTTTGTTGAACTTGTCTATCTGTGCCAGAAAACCACAAAAGAAACCAAAATGTTGTTGTCGAATGATGTATCCAGCTTCAAAAACTGCTAAATCGTTTAACACAAGCATGAAGAAACTGGACAAATACGTTTGCACAAACAAGAAAATAATTGTACTTATATGATACAAGTTTTTGTCCTATCTTTCTTTCACACTTTTTCTGTACTTTTCTCAGATACAGAAAGGAGTGAAGTGGATTACATAGTACTACTGCAAAGAAAACTCATACTGAGAATAAACCAGGTCTGGTGCGAGACCCACCTAGCTTGCAACATTTCCAAAACTAAATGCTAAGAGCCTGATAATGCACATGTGGTTAAGCTAGGAGAGTCAGGTTGTACAGTGGGATCCATGAGTATTGCTTAGCAAATTGTCCATGACTATTTTCGTTGGTCTTTATCTTCATCTTACGTATTTTTAAGGACTGTATTTTTACGTATACTGGCTCGGAGGTTGTAAGCAGATTGTTTGCTGTTTTGTGTCAGTTCTTGAAGCTCTCATTGCACAAAACAAAGGGAGTAAACGTGGTGATGGACAATTTGCTTGTTAATACTTATGGATCACACTGTACGTAGTTTTGGCGTTTGTTATAAGCTGGGTGTGCCTCGCACCAGATTAGAATAAACAAGTGTATAGTTGTGTTGACTTGGTGTTTTAAGTCCACCTTATGCACAGTAAGGCTAATCGGGACTGGACCTACAGTTTAAAGTGGGATCCGAACGAACCACTTGTGCCTCCACCGGGTATCGAAACAAGTATACGTAAAAATACGTAGGATCAAGATAAAAACCAACGAAAGTAGTCATGGATAATTTGCCGAGCAAAGCAATACTTATTCACGCAAATGAATTTGTCTGTGGTACAGTGAGATCCATGAGTGTTACCGTCCAAATTGTCCATCAGCATGTTCGTGCGCTTTATTTGACTCAATAAGAGCTTCAACAAAAATTCAAATCAAGCTGTTGACAACTTCTGCACCAGCATATATAAAAATACATAGCTTAAAAACACACAGGATGTAAGAGAAAGATTAATGAAAATAGTCATGGACAATTTGCACGGTAATTCTCATGGATCTCACTCTACAGTGCGAATTGTCCATCACCATGTTTGTGCACTTTATTTGATCCAAAAAGAGCTTCAAGAATTAAAAGAAAACTCAAAACAAGCTGTTGACAACTTCTGCACCAGCATACATAAAAATCCATCGCTTAAAGAGATATAGGATGCAAGAGAAAAATTAATGAAAATAGTCATGGACAATTTGCACGGTAATTCTCATGGATCCGACTATACTACAATTTGAACCGACGAGAGCCACCTACTGAATCGTTCCAAACTACTCTTTTATACCATATCACGTTAAACTTTCATCACGTAAACTAATATATTATCTTTTATTGTGCAATTTATTGTAAAAATAGCTGATTTGACATAGAAACTAACCTTACGAAATGCATTTGAGGCATTCGAAAAATGTGGTTCTACTCCATGTTAATAACAAAATGAATTAGTATGGAAATTATTGTTTTTAATTGCATTAAAGTTTCGATGTTTGTGAGTGCATATATTATAATTTACACATTTCACCAATAAAGGTTACTAGCATCTGTAGCCTAAGTGCTTCACAGACAAATGAAGTCAAAATTTGCTACATTTTTAAAGCGTCACATTTTTAATGCTTTTCACACTTTCAGTCTGTGCCATTATACACAAGATTTTTTTCATTTGTTAGCAGACAACACAAAGTACTTCATCATTCTATGAAATGACGTCATTATGAATATTTTATTCCAATCTCATCGTAACGCTGGAATGTCCCATTTAAAGATCGCTGATTGTTAGTATAATTCTTTTAATCTATCGGCCTGACATCTGGTGGAAGGTTTGCAATGAGAGACTGTACGAAGAGCCAATGTTTCCCATTCCATCCATATTAGGTCGAAAACCCAGCGTGCAAACAGAATTCCACGTGCGATGACTATGATTATCTTCCCAGATTGAGGTCATTGCACGAAACGGTTAGAAATATTTTCCCTTGCAATTATCATGTTCACCCTCCACGATAAGATAAACCAACAGACGCACAGTTTTCAACCTTCATTTCTTATTCACATGTCTCGGAGCGGCGTTTACAGTTGTGTGCGAGTCTAGATTTTCCCTCCAGAGATCCAGTCAGTGTTCATTCGCTTAGTTTAACTTCCTGTATTTCTACCTGCAGTTTACATTCCTCCAGAATTATGTGAAATGATTTCAATTCTTACCTAAGCGGGCAAGGACGTATTTAGGGGGTCCGCCCACCCGAAAGACTTACCAATTACAAACAATTAAATAATTGTTTAATTCTTTACCTTTTTTACATTAATTTCCTTCCCAGGGCAATTGTTTTTATGCAAATTTTGGCGATCGTAACTACAGGTAAGCTAGATAATGAATGGGTGCTGTTATATCTGTATTCTTATGCCATTTGTTTTAACTATTCATGTAGAGGAGAAGGTCTAAATATGGGCGAAGGTTTAAATATGGGTTATCAGCGCTCCCGGGTGCTGCAGCCTGGCAGAGGCTATGGGAACTGGTTATCTGTCAAGGACAAAGGTTGCGGCGCCAATTCGCAAGAGAAAGTGGTGGTTAGTTTCGGCCTTGGACGCTGTTATAGAATTGCGACCTCCAAAAACTTTTTGCAGGTATGTTTTAACTCGGGGTTTTCTGAATTCTATCTGCTTTGTATAGGTTATGATATTAGCGGTACATAAAACAAATGTAGGCTTTTATGATGCCATGATTTGTTTGTGAAATATGTACCACAGACAGCGAAAATAAATTGAAGAAGAAAAATAGCGTGATGGTCTAAATATGGGCTATGACATGAGGTCTAATGCTGAGATCACATTTTGAACAAATATTTGGATGTTTTTCTAAATTTCGATTTTCCCATTTCCCGTGATTTTCAAAACAATAGATTATTCATAAATATGACATTTATAATGCTTTAGCGATAAATGACAGTTTTTTTTTCAAATTTTAATTGCTTTTTGTGATATTGCCACTAGTAGCCCATATTTAGACCACAATTTTGAAATACATCATTTTACCATTTTTTTTGAAATTGCTTTTTTTTTTAAAAAAAATGGAGACCTTCTATACTTTAGCATACTACTACATTTAAGTATATATTTCATAGATATGCATTTTAAAGGCAGGTGCTTGATATATTAATGTTTTTCCTCCGAAAATGACAAAATAAAAAGGGGGACCCATATTTAGACCTTTTCCTCTAATAATAATACAATATTAATTATTTAATATTCTTAATTTATATTATTTTAATTAATCTAATACAATTATGATTATTTAAATTTAAACATCTATATTATTATTATCGTCATCATTTCTGAGACGCCTGGTTCGGACCCCCCGAAATATATTTCTAGATACGTGCCTGCAAGCGGGACTTTTATATAACCCAAAACCAGCTGCCGTTTGTAGCATTCTAAATCCTGTTTCCCAAAAGGGTCGAATGAGTAGCATGTCCAGCTGCTAACACGTCGTGAAAATAGATTGCTAACAACCTAACGACGTAGGCATTATTAGAAATATAATCGTGAAAATAATGCATTTAACTTGATTAGGAGGGTTGAGTTTGGTGCTATCAGCATGTTTGAGAAACCAATTTTCGCCAAGTGTTAGCAGCAAATCCGTCACTAAATGTATTTTTGTTTGTTTCCCAGTATTCAATACACATAGATTCGTTCATTTTTAAAATTCGAATCAAATGGGCAGACTGGGAACACGAATATCTCAATTTTGATAATTCACAGTGTTTTCAACAACAAAATTTGATATTTTTTGCTTGAGTAGGAAATAATTTATGTCGTGTCTTGCTAATCTAAAACTGAGCGTTTGTTGTCCCTCACGAACAATTCGATAATGTTAATATCTGTTGAATTAAGAGCTATTGTTCAGTAGTTTTATCAAATCACCAAATTTCATGTTTATCATTTGTTCACAAGTGCCAAAACATGGGCACTTTTTTTTCCATTTTCTCCCACTAAAAAAACTGTTGGCGTGCCCAGGGTTTTCGAAAGGAACGGGTTTACATATCTTTTTTTGGTAGTCAGTCCTCATTTTGACATCTTTCCCTGCTTTGGCGTTCTTTTTTAGGAATACTGGGCCAAAGTCGGGTTTATGACCACCTCCCTTTGGGGGCACGCCACTGTGCATAAGTTTTGCCAAGCAAATTGTCCATCACCATGTTTAATTCCCTTTCATGGACATCCGCAGGATTTTTTCCATGGAGCGTCAAGGAAGGTATTTTTTTTCCAGGAGGGCAAACAAGGCATATTTTCCCCAATAATAGTGTTGTTCCCTAAAAAAACATTGCTTAAATTTGAATTTAACATGTTCATGCAATAATTAACACATATTATTGTGGCTAAAATGAAATTATATGTGAATATAACATTTTTGGTTGACTTTCATTTTCCAGGGACGGCACGGCCCCCCTTGCTCCTCCTTCCGGACGCCCATGTTCCCTTTGTATTATGCAATGAGAAATTCAAGAATACGTAAAAACCCAGTCTTTAAAGAGAACATTTAATTAAACTAGTCATGGACAATTGACCGAGCAATACTTGTGCATGTCACTGTACGTAGATTCCGCTGTGAGTAAGCACACCATTTTGTTTGTATGGTAGAAGTTTATTGTGCTTTACGTAACAGCTTACGCACGCATTGCACATTGCCCCGTTTCATGAATGGAGAAGGTTGGTGCTAGATGAAGTTCGAAAATTCCCCGCTGGTGGCGGTAAAGTGCGACGCTCAATCTGTGTGCTTTATTGCCGATAGTAGAGCCACCTGCCGTAGCATTTCCAAACTCTTTGCAGGAGTAGGTCAGGCTCTTGCCATTGGCCCACTTTCTGTTTTTATCCAAGGGGTTGCCCAAATGAACGCTATCTTCCAAGAAAGCAACAATATATAATTGCAATTCCTTCGCTGTCTAGCATTTTGTCTTAATAATCGGAGCAAGGACGATCAGAAATCCTTAGGGAGTGTTAACACGAGCAACTGTGACTTGTCTATTTTTTTACTTCACTGCAGCAGGGGCATCCCAGCGTTACGTGTGTGACATTTTCACGCAAAATTTAAGGTGAAATCTGGAAATTTGGCTGAGTTCCTGTCAAAATGATTCTTCGGTGTTATTTCATTTACTTTTCGGGGCTATCTTTCCCAAAATTAGCGTTATTATATAAGCACACTTTTCTGCCAAATATACCAAAACATTATACCTTCATTGTGCTTTTAAACTAGTATCATAATTTGTAATGATTTTTGAGGAAGTTATTTTCCATTTTTCGTACGACAAACACGTCGATATCCCGAACAGAACCTCGACGCTTTGTTCGGTGATGCAATAGTACACTCCGATAGAAGGTGAAAACTCTATTTTCACGTGCTTCCATGTAGCAGCCGCAATTATTCCTTGAATAACATGCACCATAGTTTTATTACATGTAAAACGTCGGAAAACGTACGCGTTAAACACACGTAAATATGGTACATTTTAGCTTTTAAGCCTAACACACAACAAATGTTGAACTTTCAGGATGCCTTTTCGTTTTGTAAGCACAAAATGTGTTGAAATATACGAGGAAAAGGGCAAAATTCGAATTTTATGCCAAATTCTCGTTACTTAGAGATTTCGAATGCATAAAAAATGCGATTAGAACATGTCACTGTGACCGTGAATACATAAATACTTTTCTTCACAACAATTAACATTTTTAATCGAGGTCTCTGCTTATGTGTCTTAGTATAGCGATTTTCCTTTCAACAATATGAGATCCTCGTGTTCAGGACTCACAAAGTTTTTGTAAAACTGTATTTACTCTTATACAAATTTTCCCAATCACGAAGGTTCGTAAGCAGGCGTTAATGCCGAATGTACCAGATGCGGGGTGAGGGGGGCTCGCACGTAAATGCCAAAATCACTCTTTGTGAAAAGGTTTAGGGGGTGTTGAGTAATTTTGGGTGGTGTTAGGGGGATGTTGGGCACAAGCGTACACAGGATCTTTTTGGGGCATACGCGGGGCTTCTAATGAAAATTTTTGAGAGGTACGAAAAAATCAGATATATTTTTTCCTTAGTCTGCAATACAGATGTCCCAAAAATTACAATGTAAACATTACACTTAATAAGGAATGAACTTCTATATTCGTATTAACATAACCCACAGCGGTACAGCACCTTGGAGGGCCTTGGCTTACCTACCGACTGCTGGTCTCCATCCCACACTGTTCCTCCGTCACCTGCTATAGCGTGGAGGTCTTAGACCAGTATTGGGGTGACGGGTGATCAGCCCGACGAACCCCCAGCCGTTGTTGTAGGTCTTCTCGACCGGGTTACGCTCACTCACTCGGAGCTTCCCAATTTCCTCACGATGGTGGGTTGCCACCGGCCCTATACGTAGGCCGAATAAATTCCGACCAGAGCCGGATTCGAACCTACGCCGTCCCGCAGCGAACGATCTCAAGACGAGTGAACGCCTTAACCCGCTCGGCTACGGAGGAGGACCTATATTCGTATTATTGAGCAATAAAAGTTTCTTAACTATTGGTCCTTTTCATTTCCGAGGTGCATTGTATTAATAATTAAGTGCAAGACTTTCCTGTAACCGTTTCTTTTCACTCGGCAAGTAAGAAAATTCCCTGCATCCGGTGAAAAACGTTAGTGGTAAGCAACACTGAGGAGTTCAATTTTCCCTAACCACTACTGCAACGTTCATAAAATTTAATTACAAAACTGGGTATGTTTAATATTAAACTATTATTTTACGTATCAAAGTTGCAATTTTTAATCATATCCAATAATATTTGGAAAAATATCAAGTCCCGAAGCGTAATATAACGTATATAACACCCGAAATAAACATCTTCTAAACCCATACTTCACCCGGATAACATTAGTTCAATAAGGACCCAACAGATGGCCACTATAATATTCAATTCCCTACCAAACGATATAAAAGCAGAAAATATGACAAGGTTTAAAAACAAATTGAAATAACTATTATTAAATATGGAATATTATAGTGTCAGTGAATACTTGTAAATTATAGAAATGTTGTAACTATGCTTGTTTGTCTGAACTGTACTGAACCCTCCAAATACCAATCTATATGGTTTATATGGAGTAAAAAAAATATCACGATTCTCTTTTGTTTGCTCTTCATTCCATTTTGACGCTGTAGTGAACATACTTTGATTCATACAAAATAATATTTTCACTTCATGATTTCTCATTCTGTAATTAAATAGTGCACTTTAACTATTTTTGATTGAAATATTAAAGCAAGAGTTTTATGTAGTATGTACAGTGGGATCCATGAGTATTACCGTGCAGATTGTCCATCACCATGTTCGTGCACTTTATTTGACCCAGTAAGAGCTTTAAGAATTCAAGAAAACTCAAAACAAGCTGTTGACAACTTCTGCACCATCATGCATAAAAATCCATCGCTTAAAAACGCATCGCATGTAAGAGAAAAAATAATGTAAATAGTCATGGACAATTTGTACGGTAATACTTGTGAAACGCCCTCCCTTGCCCGGGAAAACAAATGCTACCACTACCTAGATAGAGGCGGCAAAATCTCCCTCGGACAAGCGAAATAGCGTTACGGTCCAGGTTAAGTTCGTGTGTAGGAACCGGTGACCGACAGTGCATAGTGATAAGCCATATCGAATAAAAACAAAGACATATGTACTTTCAAATTACCACCTCTTTACCTGTAGCCGGGAAGCGGCTAGCTGCATACCTGAAAATCACGGGTAGCGACATGCGTACGAAATGATATAGCCCAAAATTAACATGAAAAATAAAAAGTGTATTCTATTCATAACCAACAAACAATGGAATTATTACAGGTCCCCACTCTTGCATTCCACACACATTCTCTCACAGATTCTCTCTACGGGGTCATCGACACAAAGAATGATACATGACATGTACAGGTGTTATGACGATAAGCCCTAATTATTGCATTCTCAATTAATTTTACCTTAATTTTTGTCTAATCAGGTCATTTGTGATTTTGCTCCAGTGCTACTCAAATCCTAGCCAGCCCTTACTTAAGTTCACCCTTTTTTTTAAAAAGAAACTAGTCGGCGCGGTGACTATACATTATTTGATCGGCATAAACAAAAGCGTCTCAACGGCAATTACATTCACGTGGGCGGACGTTTTCCTTTTGCAAGACCTCACGTGGTTCAAACATAACAAATAACCTCCGTTGAGCGACGCAAACATATACTCTCTAGCAGGCGGGACTTAAACACTTCGCCGCGACGAGCAATTCATATTACCAGACAAATACTTTTACCAAATAATCACACATGCTGCCTGACATAGCTAGCACTGACACATAAAAAATTAACACCTCAAGTAGATTAAACAATTAAGTGGGCGGCGCTTTACTCTAATAGTACGCACTTTAAACGAATACAAAGGAGCACAAACAACAATAAATTTAAGACCATTAAAAAAATATCACAAGGAATAAGAAAAGTTGACCTGAGACGAATAAATTACAAATGACAAGCGCGACGGGAGTTTGATATAAAATTTCGAGTTGAGTGGGCGTTTTCAAAATGTTGACGAATTTCAAGGGCGTTCTCTAAATCAATCGGGCCGTCACGTGCTGACAATCACACAGATGAATACATTACCAACTCTCAGCTTCCGAGGTGCATCCTGGCGTCGTTATGGGCGATTGAAAAACACATAGTATTCACACGGAAGGTTTCCTTGGTCGCCACGATGAAGATGCGAAAAGTGTTCATACTTCTGGTTCCTCGGTTTCTCTTCCCCTCGGGATCGGTGGTCTGGGCGTCGGGACGTCAACGTGGCGGATGGTAGGCATCATCGGCGTATCAATAGGGCGGCGTTCGACGTTCTCTCTCTCTCCATGGCGGCTGGTAGGCATCATCGGCGTATCAATAGGGCGGCGTTCGACGTTCTCTCTCTCTCCATGGCGGCGGATAGGCATCATCGGCGTAGTCTCTTCTGACATCGGGCGAATCGACGTAACGCCCTCATCTCTCTTCTTCCTCTAGCCCGCCATAGTTTCCGGTGTTCCTCGTTTCTCAAAAAATTATAAACGGCGTAAGCAATCACAAAAACACGGTCTCGCTTCAACTGCTCCCAGCGGTTGAGGTAGGCGCACTCGTGTAGACTTACTGTCTATCACACACACTGGTGTTCGTAAAACACAACAAAGCCCACTGTACACGCAGAGGTAGCACGAAGGTGCTCTTGTTACAAGAATCGCGGCAAAACTGTATATGGAGAGATAGCACGGAGCTGCTCTCGCTACAAGGATCGCGGTAAGACTGTGTGTCGAAAAACCATGTCCTTCGTTTTATTTAGATTTTGAAAAGAGACGCTAGGCGTTCGTTGAAGTGACGCTTCCGAAGAGGTCATTTCACTTTGCTCTATTGTCTCCCAAGTGGGACGAGCCGTGCTCGAAGTCGAGTTTGTGCGGATTAAGCCTCAGTCTCGCTGTCACCATAGCTCAATTGCAACCGGTGTCCACAAACTGATCAATTACAACCGATTTGATCTGGCGTCCGTAATTGTTGCTTGATCGCGACGAAACTCCACACATCCGTCCTTGCACACCTGCCGCTGCGCTGGTATAAGTCTCACGTGAATCCGACCGCTGGAAACCGAGATATTTAAATGTTTGTCATTACGGTCGAATTTCCTAAGCTTTAGACGCATAACGTGACCCTTCAGGTGCTCACCCTTAAGACAGGTGAACGTCTCGTTCCTCCCGTCGGCTTGGCAAAAATCAAATATGTATTCTTACAACTTAAAACTCTCAACGCTTTGAATCAACACATTTTTTACCGCTATGGAGAATAATAATAATACTAATAATGACGTCGGTAAATCTGACTGTCACATACTCAAGGATCCCACTGTACTATGTTCAGAATATGACTTCAGTAATTTTGGATATTTTAAAGTAGGTCAAAACAATGAATTAAGTCGGGAAAAATCAGGTTAGTTACGTAATTGGAAGCCTCAGGGTCATATAAACTCGTATTAACCATACACAAACGATTCTTTTTATCTAGCGCCCCCCCCCCCCGAAACGCTCCTGCCCTGCTCATAAAGTGGGCCCCGTTCCGAAAGTCGCATGAGTCTAACGCGTTAAACGAGTTATGGTAACTGGCTGTCCCATAAGTGCTTCCGTACGTTTCGTGAGGTTCATTATGCTGTCCCAAAAGTCGCATTCCGTGCGTTTCGTGTAAGAACGAGATTCACCAAACGCACGAGCCAGGAGGCTGGTTTGTTAGGTGAGAATCGTCTGCTGCTTGCAGACAACGTGCGTACTGATGGATTCAAACTGCACTAGTTCGGGTATTATACTTGGGTCGTTTGGAAATGAATTGGGACTGGCAACATGGCATTGTTGCAAATAACATCTGTCAAGCGAACTTTGTTTCCCTTAACGGTCGGACATATTTCTACATTCCACCACAAGATGGGTCTGCTAGCGCCACTACCAGAGAATTGCTGACTCATAACGTGAAAGGGTGTGAGTGAATACGTGGACAAGCTACGAAATGGAAGGTGATTCTCGTGGTCAGACTACGTGGTTCCTGTTTAAAAGAGGGTGTTTCGGCATCCGAAATTTATCGCCGACTTCTGGCCGTTTCTGGTGGGTCAGCGCCTTCACGGAGTACAGTGTTTCAGTGGGTTCAAAATTTCAAAAGGGGAAACAAACGAAAATGTGGACATAGGTGTCAGCAGTGGTCGACCAAGGTCAACGCGTACCCCAGCAGCAATCCAAAGTGTTTCCAACTTGATTATGGGAGATCGACGTGTAACAATTGAACAACTGCAACGTGAAACTGGTTTTGGGCGAGCAACCCTGCATGCAATCATTCATGAGGATCTGCAAATGAGGAAAATTTGTGCTCAGTGGGTGCCTCGCGATCTGACGGAACAGCAGAAACAACAGCGAGTGGACATGTGCAGAGAATTGTTGCGCCGTTACAACCAAGACAGAGAATTTTTTTTCGAAAGACTGGTGACTGGCGACGAATCTTGGTTCCTCTTCGAAACTCCAGAGAAAAAAAGGCAATCCATGGAATGGGAACACACTGGAATTCCACGCTCCAAAAAAGCCTCGACCGACTCTCACTCCCAAGAAGCAAATGGGTACAGTTTTCTGGGATGAAGATGGAATTTTGCTGGTTGACTGGCTTCCCACTACCCAAACTGTAAACAGCGACAGCTACTGTGAAACTCTACGGCAAGGAAAATGGGCTCTCGGGGTAATTCTTCAGCATGACAATGCGAAACCGCATACGAGCCGCCAAACACAGGAGGCATTGGCAACAATGGGATTTACGGTGCTCCCACATCCTGCGTATTCACCGGATTTAGCTCCCTCGGATTATGCACTGTTCGACAAAATGAAGGACGCGTTGCGTGGTCGACAGTTTCAATCTAATGAAGAACTCCAGACGGCTGTCCGTGAGTGGTGCAACTCTACTCCAAGAGAGTGGTTCACTGCAGCCATTAGGAAACTTCCCGCTAAATGGGAGCGGTGCATTCAGCCAGGGGGAGATTACTGATAATGTACATCTTTGTATTGCAGGTAAAATATAACAAATGTGGATTATATAAATGTCCAATTCATTTCCGAACGCCCTTAATAATTTTAACAGATAGCGATATGAAGCAACATGCACAAGATAAATATGCCTTAACTGTTCTTAGAATATGAGTAGCAGTGTGCGCAGTAGAGTTTATTTTTGCCGTAAGAGGACATTCCTTCCGCTGGACGCCATGTGGAAACTTTCTCTAAAGAAAACGTTGCGCCTGAACTTTCGCCTCGAGTGTCCCATAAGTCTGTAAAATAATTGGTTTCACCAGATTCATGAACCCAGTTATTTTCGTTGAATGCGTTCGTTTCGTTAACACTTTCGGAACGCACCCAGTGACTGTGCGAATTAAGCTTTTTTGCTTGGGGGCGGGAGAGGGTTGCCAACTCAGTGGAGTATTTGTGGTTTCATTTCGAGGATAGGTCTTCTTGGGGGATATGTAAATTTATAAATGAATATGTTAGCAGTTAGTAAACTAAATTATTGCCTTGCGGTTCTGAGCATCATAGAACATTGGTTCTAACCCAGGTCACTAAATCTTATGATAACATTTACACGTAATTTCGAAACACTTGGTATATTTACAATCTCTAAGAAAACCCAAACACAAAAAGAGCTATCGATTTGGTTTTTTAGTTCACTTTATGCACAGTAAGGCTAATCGGTACTGGACATACAGTTTAAAGTGGGATCCGAACCACTATGTGTATCTACCGGGTATCGAACCGGAACCGCTTGATTACAAGGCGACGACGCGCCATCGGAGAGGCGACAAGTTCCTTGCGAACACTTTAGTACATGTAAAATATCATAATTGTGTCACAGGCATGTAGCCTGGGGGAGGGCTAAGGGGGCTGAAGCGCCCCCCAAATCCCACAAATGTTTATTTTCAATGGTGTATAGTGGTCATTATTTTTACTTCCTTCTCAGGATTAAACACCTTGCATAATAATTTGTAATATACTGAGAAATTCATCTTCAGAGCTTCTAGCCCCTCCTTTTCTCACCTATAGATGTTGGCATCTGATAAGGAATGAGCCCCTCCCGAAATAAAATATTAACTACGGGCCTGATATGTCATGAAAACTTAAGTGAAAAACAGCCTGCTGTCTCTCGGCCCGTTGAGGTTGGTCAGTTACTGAATGATGTCCTTTAATCATCAAGGCTGAATACTTTTCTACAGGGAAATCTTTAATAACCGGACCATTTATGGACAGGAATAATTTTTGACACGTTCTTTAGTCAAAAGAACATGATTTAATTAAAAGAGCAAATTATAAGTTCACATGAAAGACTCGAAAGCATTCGCGCGATGCCTCTCAGGGTATGGGGTCATATCTCTCTGTTAGTTCATCAAATAAAAATCAAAGTTAAGTTTGCACTAAGAAAAAGGAAGTATATTTTACTTCTTTGCGAACTAAATACTTATATGCCTAACATATAATCCATTTCACTCAAAGAAATTAAACTTCTTATAATTCAACTTGATCACTCTATTCAAAAACCGGTCCCGAACTTCAAAGTCAAGACAAAACACAATCGTAATTGCCATGGCAAGAGCTCTTAACAAGATAAGTATATACAGGTTAGTCACTATCCTGACATTATCAGTGATAGGCAAATTACCGAAATTAAGATTAAAGAACAATAAACATTTAGGTAAATTACAGAAATTAAGATTAAAGAACAATAAACATTTGTACAAGAGAAAATATAATTAATAACAATTAATATTAGTGCAATGGGAAAGGACGTGTCATTTTTCAAGATTTTTTTTTCTAGTTAAGAATGTTTTTGTATTTGGTTTCAATCTCATTTTCTTTTAGAGGATATAAACACATCCCTGACGTGGATAAAACTAATTTTCTTTGTTGGGGATAAAATGTTTTGTTCGGGGCGGGAATCCCCAGCACCCCCTTTAATTCGCACACTGCTGACAAAGCAAAACCTGGCAACACTGCTCCAGTCTAGCGTTGTGCGTCAACCTCACACCAGATACATTTTTTTCAAGTCTTTCTTCTGTGTAAAGCTTCCTGCGTGGGTTTTCGTGAAATCTGTTCGACAGCACAGACAACTGATGCTTTATGTTGTTTAACATGAATAACACGTGTAGAACTTTACGTACTTACGTCAATTGCCGGCCTTGGGAAAATTATTCTTCCTCGCTGGTTGAAACGACGACACCGCTGCAAGGAGTAAATCAAAACAAGTTTACAGGTTGTAAATGTACATTGATTTTTATCTTCAAAACATGTTCTGTCCCAGCTTTTTTACACAGCGAACCTTAATACCTTTTAACTTGAAGCATGCTGTTAATTTTCCACATTACATGGCGTGTTTTTCGCTACAAGGTGCAACAAGACATGGAAATTAACCAGACAACTAAGAAATGGGTAGTTGATTTACTACGTTAGAAGAGAAATATTTCTTCCTTCAAACGTAACTACGTTTGGGAGGAAAATACTAAAAAATTGGGTCTGTTGATAGATAATTTGGCACCCTATGCAGGATTGTGGTCTACCCTCCTCACTACAAAGCAGAGCCAAGTGTGAAAAATCCCTTAGAGTAATTTGACACGTCCTTTCCCATTGCACTAATATTTATTGTTATTAATGATATTTTCTCTTGTACAAATGTTTATTGTTCTTGAATCTTAATTTCTGTAATTTACCTATCACTGATAATGTCAGGATAGTGACTAACCTGTATGTACTTATCTTGTAAGGGCTGTTACCATGGCAATTACGAGTGTGTTTTGTCTTGACTTTGAAGTTCGGGCTCGGTTTTTGAATAGAGTGATCAAGTTGAATTATAATTTTAATTTCTTTGAGTGACATGGATTTATGTTAGGTATATAAGTATTTAATTTGCAAAGAAGTAAAATAACTTCCTTTTTCTTAGTGCAAACTTAACTTTGATTTTATTTGACGAACTAACAGAGAGATATTACCCCATACCCTGACAGGCATCACGCGAATGCTTTCCAGTCTTTCATATAAACTTCTTTTAGTTAAAACATTTTCTTTTGACTTTAAAGAACGTGTCAAATTTTAGGCGTAATATTAAACATAACAACATAGAGGGAGCATAAAGGTTAAGGTAAAGTTTCCCGTGCATGCAGCATCGTGCCAGGCCCGTACTCAGGGGGTGGGGCCACTGGGCAATGGCCCCCTTCAAGCTATGAAATATTTAAATGTGACCTTATAAGAAGCTACGAAAATAACAGGGACGAGTTCTCAAATTTGTAAAATTTCAGTTTTGCTCTTGCATAAATGAATGTATTTGTGGTGTAGACTTACAGACTCCAGAAGTCTGCAGTCTGCAATATTGGGTAGTTTCAATTTTATAACCATTGATTCAAGGCTGCCAGCAGCAGCGGTGGCGATTAGGATGCAAGAACGTATAAATAATTATTATAATGGGATGCAGGAATGTGATAATTTGATACTCAACTGGTGTTTTTTGTCTTTTGAGGTTTTTAACGCTATTAGGGGGGTAACACCCTTTCGTTTAACACCCCCGGAAAGAAGCACCTTGCTTAACCATGCCTGGAAAAAATCTGCGGACTTCCATAATTAAGGAGGCAATTGCCCCCACCCCCATGCGCACTCTTGTGTTAGTATGTCAAGAACATACATATACACACACACACACACACACACACACACACACACACACACACACACACACACACATATATATATATATATATATATATATATATATATATATATATATATATATATATATATACTGTATAAGTTGACATCATTAAATTGATCAACTTAGTAATTGCGCACCACTCACCACACACAAGCACGGCGATTGGGTTGCAAAACTTGGGGGGGGCAGGGACAGTTAATTTTTCCTTGGTAGATAAGGTTTATCATAGTGCGGGAGCAAAACTGGCAAAACGTTGGGGGGCATGCCCCCCTCGCCCCCATAATCGCCGCCACTGCAAGCACATAGTACATGTAGTCAGTGGCGGATACATAAGTTATAGTTGGGAGGGGCGAATTTCAGTTGGGTACCTCACACTTCAATGTTTTATATCAGCAATATGTAGTCAGAGCGTATGTGCGCACTCCCTGAGTTGCCGTGGTCCACCGCCTAGATGGCAGTGGTGACGTTTGAGAGGGCGCGGAAGATGCTCGCGTTGCTTACATAACTAACTACATAAGAAACAAAAATGCATGTTACTTACGTTTGGAGAAGAGCTCAGCAGCTGGATACTTTGGAGAATTTCCGAGATGATTTTGCTGTCTTCGAGGCACTTAATTGCTTTCTTATCTCCTTGGTGCGGAAGAAAAATCGACATTTCAGATAGTGAAATACGAGTTTAGGTAGCGTACGCAGCACATGATCTTCACAGCATCCTAATTGCGAAGTTATTACAGCAATTATATTTAAATTGTCCAAACACTCAAAAAATATATCACCCCATAAACTACTATTAGCACATGATATTTTTTCTGCAACAAATTCTTCCACTAGTAACAGAACATCGTAAACACTTTTCGATGCATAGGTAAGGTATTTACAGCCGTTGCCCGAACCATAGTCTTGGATTAGCGTAAGTGAGGCAGGTACATTAGTTGGTTCCCCGTGCAGAAAAGTTGTACACAGCTGGATTGGATATAGAGCACTTAAGATTGTTTCTGTTTCCGGAAATTCCTAAGCATTTCCATAACTTTTTGTTAGATTGGCTACCGTCAGATGTAAAACCAATAATTATGACCCCTGCTGTATCTCATTCCTGTCTTACTTTTCAGTTGGCATTTCTTTAAGATTGTATCAATTACATTTTTTTTATTTTCGCTAAGAGACGCGAACTGTTTTGACTGTGTGACCGTTGTCTTTAATTTAGCATCTTTAACGCCTTTTTCAAGCAAATTTATTTTAGCCTGTGCGACCTTTAGTTTATTCTGCGTTCTAATTAAATTGCGTTTCTGATTCTTAAGTTTTTCTTTAGCAATGCTATTGTATTGCTAGCATCCGCAGTGTGAAGCAAATCATCCTCTACTGATAAGCTTAATGATACATTGCAACGAGTACTTACTTTATTATCATCTGTCCGCAAGGATTGCCTTTTCATGGGAGATTTTCGCTTCTTAACTGTCTTAGAGAGGTATTTGGGCAGATTAGGAAATATATGAGGGACTGCTTCTGGTTTTAATTTCCACCATTGTCGTGGAATTTCTACTGTATCGCCATCCACTATGAACGAATCCACTTTCACTAAATGGTCAGTGTAAAAATGAATATCACACACATAGCAATTATGACTTAGTTTTTTATCTTTTCTAGGGATGGCACTCTCCCATTTTGAGAGACCATTACTGTCTTTAGGTGAAAAAAATGTCTACTGCCTGAAGAACAGCGGTCATATCCAGATCTACAGCCGGGTACGAAAGACGTAGGCATCTTCTAGTTTTCGCTCGCTGCTGTCTCAAACACAATAATGCGTTGAACACAACACAAACTAGTCACAACGGATCAATCACAAATCTAACGACACTAAACTCAATAACGTAACAACGTTGTCATTTATAAAAGTACACAATGTTATTCTAGCACAACAAAACACAACGCTCTACGTGAAGCGCGGCCGCACTGAAAGCAGAAGACGCTCGCAAGCGAAGGTGCTGCCAGTGTTTCGGTGGGGCACCGCTCTATTCACTTGGCTTACGGGAAGAAAACGAAGTGCACACACTTTCTCTTCTATACGCTCTGATGTAGTTCTGTAGATATGAACCAAGCCTTCCATGTTTAAAAATTAAGGCAGCATTTTGCAAAAATAGGTTCCACGATCGTGATAGATTGTTATTTTTATGTCGTTATCATAATTAGTCCCCACGGTAAACTGAACGATCAGATATAAATATATTACTCTTCATATATAAATAAAAACAAAGAACACAAAAACCTATTATCTCAAGGAGTTGTTACGTACCCAAAAGGACCAAGTAATGTAAATAGTTTGCCAAAGATGAATAGAGATGGCAGCACCAGGCATGCAAGATTAAGAATTAGCATAATATATGTGAATAACTGTATAAATAAGAACAAAGCAAATTGGAAAGATGAAAAACAATAAAATGTACTATAAGAAGATAAAGAATAAATATAAAAGGAATAAATTAATATATATATATATATATTTGATAAATCAAATCAGTGATCATATGTAAGTTAATATGAAAACTAAAGAAGTCAAAGTACTGATACAAATTTGTGTCTTTGAACAGATATTGAATCTGTATGATTGATTTACCATCCCCATAGTGGAAACTTTGTTTACACCAGTGGCGGCGCGTTCCAATCGACGCCCCACAGCACTTTTGGTTGCGCGTCTCAACCGTAGCACCTACTTGGATGCGCGTCTCAATCGATTGGCTCCAAGTATACACTCTGTTGTACCCAGTTAGTGTTGGCGCGTTCCAATCGCAGCCGCAAGGGAGGAGATTAGTATATTTCCTAAAGCTTGAGGGAAAAAAAGGATATATGAATTCATAAATCGTCAAAAAGCTGAAATAGAAGGAAATCCAGAAGGAAGTCCAGACCTGTCCATTAAGAAGGAAGTCCAGATCCAGACCGTCCATTACGAAGGAAGTCCAGATAGAAGAATATACAAATTGAAGAAAAGAAATAATAAAGAACATATTGAGATAAAACTTGACTATAGATGAAAATTATAGAGAAAGTAGCTCATCATGTAAATATTCTATTTCCATGTATCCTTGTTTATATAATATATTCGTTTAAACGTCTCCATTGGAAGGCATCCTGTCTGGTTTCGTTGTCTACAAAGAACCCTACCCTGTAGATAAGCTAGCTGAGTTTTAAGATTAAGATTTATGCTCCTTGCACCAAATGGAGGTAGCAGAGTCTCAAGTTCTCTCCCCCCCTTTGAGGCACATTGCATAGTGGTTCGGATCCAAATTTAAACTGTAAGTCTCCCTGATTCGAATCCCGGCCTGGACATGAATGTTTGTGAGTGTCAATTTATTAATTTCATCACTCATCCCCATCTTCGCAAATTAGCCAAAGTGGCACAAAGAGCGAGGTAAAATAAAGCAAATCAATCAGTAAACTGTAGGTCCATCTTCTTTGAGCCTATCATCAGCATAAAGTTGTCTCGAGTCTGTTAAACTTGGTGATCAGACATCAAAAATATTATGCATAATAATATATCCTGCCAGTTGGGAGGGGCCATCGCCAGTATCGCCCTTCCTGTGGATCCGCACATGCATGTACTGCTGTTTACAAACAGAAAAAAGAGATAGCATGCAGGGAAGCAGTTCAAAGTTGAAAGCACTAGTAAAGTACACGACTGGGTATACTTTACGAAAAGAAGTAATGCAAATGCTTGCACTAAAGGTTAATTAATTCCTGTCACTGTCATATTCCTTCCCTAGCAACAGTTTTTGTTGCTCCCAAGTTGCGTCAACAGTCAACAGTTGCTGCGAAGACCCCGTTCTGCTTCTATCTGGTGAGACGAGACAAACACATTGCACAAGTCACAGACACAGACCTTGTAAGCAAACGGGTCTCACTTATCGCACAACACTTGAGCAAATTTGTGTTCTGACGTCACGGGAGAAGGCTTTTTAATTTTAGGCTAAATGCCTACGTTGTTAGGTTTAGTTCTCTTAGCCTAAATAATAACTTTTCATTGTATTGATCCTAATGGAACCTAATCTAACAGGCCGAACAGACATTCCTCGTCTGACGTCAGAACACAAGGTAGCAAGACTGTTGTGCGGAGAGGAAGACCCAGCCACCCGTAAGCAAACACTACATCAACAGATGGCGCTGATGTCTCTTAATCCATTGCACGCTGAATGAGCAAATAATTGAATCCACGAGCTTTAACAAAATAATAGTAAAGCTTTGCATAGGCGTACGCGCGGGGGGACAAGAGGGGGTAGTTGCCCCCTTAATACTCACACTTAGAAATTTAGCGCAGAGGAATTTCAATCACAGTTATTAAACAATATTATGCTCTTAAAATTAGGTATTTTCACGCCGACAAAAGTTCCAAGGAATTACGGTAGGGCAAGAAGGTGCATTATTTCTTGTTATTAACACTCCCACACACTTTAACTGTTAGTTATGCTACGTCTATATGTTTTCAGAGTAAATTGCCCATACATTGGATTGGAAATCAGTAGCGAGAATTGGGTGCCAAAACTGGGAGCCAAGGACAGGTTACCTTTTGTGGAAAAGAGTGAGGCGTTAATCCCCCCCCCCCCAAATGGCCGTCACTGTTGGAAATGAATACTTTATGAACATAAAACTAGATTCCAATATTAATATTTCTTATATTCATAACTTAGACATGGTACATAACTTTTTACAAACTGTTTACTATATTCGATAGTAATTTGTTTCATTTCGAACACGTACGTTCATAAATTCACATTACAAACTCATCATAACTCAACATAACACAACATTGTAACTATTGTGCTCGTCACAGAGGGGCAGAGAACATTGGTGCCACGGCGGGTCAGGCACACCCTATATACGCCCCTGTTCCAGACTCATCAATACAATAAAACTGAGACAAACGAGGTTTTTATTTTGAACTTCCATCAAGGCTTTTGCCCCCCCCCCCATCAGAGGGTACCTGCACGCCTATGAAGCCTTGTGCGTGTTGCCTAACTTCGCGACGGTGGCAGAACTTGTAACATTGCTATTAAAATCCACTCATCGCCGTAGAATTAGGTTGCAAGCGAGATTCTTAGTTGGTCCATTTTTATGTCGCTGACTGTACAGGGTCAACGAAGTTAGTAATTATAGTTGTGTTATATACAGCGTATATTGATACAAGTGTAGATTGAATTGTATCTGCAAATATGATGTATAAAGAACAAACTGCCGTAGTATTTGTTGAGGCCAGTGTACACGCGCCTCACTTAGTACTCCGGCAGTTTTTTCCTTTATACAGCATATTTGCAGAAGATGCAATTCAAAATACAAGTGTATCTATATACGCTGTATAAGACACAACTTATTACTAACTTCGTTGACCCTGTACATACATTGGTGGCGAACCAAGGGGATAGTGATAGGTAGAAATTATTATTGGAATCAGTGGC
This sequence comes from Lepisma saccharinum, assembly GCF_977018435.1. Lineage (NCBI taxonomy): Eukaryota > Metazoa > Arthropoda > Insecta > Zygentoma > Lepismatidae > Lepisma > Lepisma saccharinum. Next base: position 4,430,064 of record NC_139258.1, read on the forward strand.
GTACATTGGTTTTCAGAGGGATATTTCGTGAAGAATTTCGAGGCCCCAATGTTACTGTTTTAAATAATAAAAACAAAGCAATATTTTTGAATACTTTGCAGATGCATTTTTCCTCAACTACAATCACTCTGATTGGCTGTTACGAAAAAATGGATAGGACACAGTGATAAAATTGACGGACATGGTTAAAAGAAAGGAAAATCGAAATTCAACCAGACTATAAAGACAAAATTGAAGTAAGTTTCTAATTCTAGGCACCCAAAACGGCATTTGTCTTTGAATTAGGCACTTATGACTAAAATACGCAAAAGCAGCCACTACAAAATACAGAAATGGTCTGAAACGGTTTATAAACATAAAAGTAGCTTATAGTTTCTAGCCAAAGTACAAAAAATGAATTTAGGGATTCAGCCTTCTTATTACATATTATTACATAAAATTATGAAACAAATCTCAGAGTTCAGACAAGCCAATGTTATCCAAAAGATGGTACAGCCTGGAAACATGCACTCTGAAACAGGAAATTATTTTCTGTGTAAATCTTCTAAATCGCCCCACGTTGATTTTTTTCACTCCTGGCTAGAAACGACATTGATTCGGCTGGCACGGGCCAATGTGCAGCGACACTTTCGTACTTGCACGGACCTTGGGGAAGCACAGGTGGGGCCAGCTCGTAGGTGTTTCGACAATTTACAACGAAGGCCGTGCAGAGAGAGCTGTAGCAAGGCAACGACCTCTACAACCAATTGGCCGATGCCCACTAGCGACACGATTCTCGCCTCTATATCGGGATTTGGCTGGATTATCTGTAAGGCCAGCGTCAGCCAAAATAGCAATCCATTTGATAAGCGAGCGCGCTGCAACTTATACAAGACCCACTTTCAGGAAAGCGCAGTGAAATATTGGAACTGGGCGGAACAGTGTATCCAGCTGCGAGCGCGGACCGCAATGAAAGCATCTGTGGCATTACATCGTTAACTGTGCGACATTCACACATGAAAATGCAAGGTTCTAGTCATGCGATTGGATTAAAATATTCATAATGAACTGATTTCATAGAATTGTGAAGTACTTTGTGGTTCCCGTTAACAAAAAGATAATGACAAAGCCTGAATGAATGAAAAGCATTAACGTATACATGTTACGTGTTTGACGCTTTAAGAATGTAGCTTAGTTTGACTTCATTTGTCTGTGAAGAATATAGGCTACAGAGATGCTAATGTATTGTTGGCGACATTTGCAATTATAGGCATTCATAAACATTTGAACTTCGATGCAATTAAAGACACTAATAATTTTAAGATTAATTCATTTTATTTACATGGCGTAGGACCACCACTTTCCGTGGAATGCCGCTTCTATATATTATTCTATTGGCGCATTTTATTGAATGCATTCTAGGCAAAAGCACGAGAGGGGCGAGTTCACGGGGCTGCAGCCCCTCAGCACATTATCTAATCAGGCGCACAGCACGATACAACGCCAGGAGTTCCGGGTTCGAATGCCAGTCTGCCATGGGGGTTCCTTGTCAGTGTCCCATCATCATATCATCATCACTCATTCTAATTATTATGTCGTGGTGGCAGAGTAGCGACGCTGAATAACACGAGTCATTGATTTGGGTTGTTTTCCTTCGCTTTTCTGCCCTTTTTGGCTAATCGCGAAGATGTGGATGAGTGATGATACGAAATTTGGGATTTATAATGAGAATGGGTAACCAATTTAGAAGAAACGAAACATTTCTCTTGCTGTATTACACGCTCGTCAGATCTAAAGTCGAATATGCTTCTCTTGTTTGGAACCCACAATTCAAGAAAGATATCGGAAAAAATAGAGAAGCTTCAAAATGAATTTCTCAGATATCTACTATTTAAACTTGATGGTACATATCCAAAACTCACTCCTAGCACACTCGACGAAAGGAGGCAAACAAGTCACATGAACTTTCTCTCCAATCTTACTGTTGTCGAATTTACATTTTTATGTACCAAACTGTATGTTAAGGCCCAGAACTGACCTCTTTCAAATCCCCCTTGGAAGAACCAAAATGGCCGAAGCTGAACCCATGAGGAGAATGTGCAAGTTATTTAATTCAGTTTCTAAGAATAACCCAAGCATTGACCTATTTAAATGTAAGTGTAACATTAGATCTATTCGCTGAATTCTTGTGTGTTTTGTTTTGTTCATAGAATTTTGGTTTTCATTTAGCTTGTAAGGTTATATCCAACAGTTTAGCGTCATTTATTATTGTATTATCTCTGCGTTTCCTTTGTCTCTATAATCTATAATTAAAATCTTCTCATAATTGTTCTCAGGTGTGTGCTAACCAATCCGACAGTGGAGTCAGAGAAAGTATCATTTCAGAGTAGCCAGGTTCTATCAATCTGGAAATATATTTGCCGGAAGCGAATTGTCATTTAATCAATCTTACATAAGAGTTCGTTTTGCAGTTTTGTATTAAGCTTACCCAAACATGAATGAGAGAACGTTTTGAGAATGCTGTAATCTGAATTTACACAATGGTACCAGATATAGTCCTGAGAATAGACAGAGAAAACAGCTTGAAAATATCAATACAAGATAAGATAGTGGAACAATGTCATCACAGAATAATTATACAAGAAACGTTGGAAGGATTTTCTGAATAAATATCAATCCTACAATCATTTCTCACAAGAAACGAAACAATATCCAAGATATTTATAGAGAAGATTTCTTATTATCGCATCAGATAAACAATACTTGCATCAAGGACAATTACCAAGAAATTGAAAAAATTGAGGAAAGATAAAAACTAGATACTATTTCTTCAGATAGATTTTGCTACTGTGTCACTTGTCCTCAGGGGTGTTAAAGGTCCAGGAATTTTAAATAAATTCAATTCCGGTCCAGGAGAGAAAACCAGCAAGCGTGAATGGGTTCTGGACCGTAAATAACCTTATTATCGGTAAAGTATTTCAATTCGATCCAGGAAACTTTCTTCCGAATCAATTTAAATACGGTCCACGAACCTTTTTTCTGGATGAATTTAAATACGGTCCAGGAATCTTTTTTCCGAATCAATTTAAATACGGTCCAGGAACCTTTTTTTCCGAATCAATTTAAATACGGTCCAGGAATCTTTTTTCCGAATCAATTTAAATACGGTCCAGGAATCTTTTTTCCGAATCAATTTAAATACGGTCCAGGAATCTTTTTCGAATCAATTTAAATACGGTCCAGGAACCTTTTTTTCCGAATCAATTTAAATACGGTCCAGGAATCTTTTTTCCGAATCAATTTAAATACGGTCCAGGAATCTTTTTCGAATCAATTTAAATACGGTCCAGGTACCTTTTTCGAATCAATTTAAATACGGTCCAGGAACCTTTTTTCCGAATCAATTTAAATACGGTCCAGGAATCTTTTTTCCGAATCAATTTAAATACGGTCCAGGAATCTTTTTCGAATCAATTTAAATACGGTCCAGGTACCTTTTTCGAATCAATTTAAATACGGTCCAGGTACCTTTTTCGAATCAATTTAAATACGGTCCAGGAACCTTTTTTCCGAATCAATTTAAATACGGTCCAGGAACATTTCTTCCGAATCAATTTAAATACGGTTCAGGAACACTTTTTTCCGAATCAATTTAAATACGGTCCAGGAACCTTTTTTCCGGATCAATTTAAATACGGTTCAGGAACCTTTTTTCCGGATCAATTTAAATACGGTCCAGGAACATTTCTTCCGAATCAATTTAAATACGGTCCAGGAACATTTTTTCCGAATCAATTTAAATACGGTCCAGGAATCCTTTTTCAATAAAAAAAATAAAAAACTTGTACCGAATTTAAATTGTTCTGGTCCTTCTTGATGAACCCAATTAGAATTTATGGGTTTTTGGACCTTAAACAACCCTACTTGTCCATCATTTTGTTTCTTATAATGTACATAGTGTACAGTGGCGTGCTCAGGATTTTCTTAAGGGAGGGGCTACGTATATATTTTTTTGTAGTCAGTCCTCATTTTGCCATTTTTTCCTGCATTTGACGTTCTATTTTTCAGGAATATTTGGCCCAAGGGGAAGGGGGCCTTGAAACCTGATAGTGTAGATGTGAAAGAAACTGTGCAAGGTAAAAAGATAAAAGGTTTCACTACCCCTTGCATTACAAAATGTCATGAACGCGCAGGGGTAGGTGTGGAGGAACGGCACACACATTTACAATTTCGGCCATTGATGGAGGTGACGTGATCAGCATCACGCCCCGGCCGACTTCACCTAGGTTTGGCCATTCATTACAGCATTGGAGAACTCCACAGCCACTTAGTGGGGACACCTGAAATCAGCCACCCCGTAAATCGAACCGAGGTTTCCTACGTGGCAGTCAGAAGCCCTACCTACTTCAAATATATTATTTTCGTTCTTCTTGCTTTCTATTTCTCAAATATTCATGTCTTGTCTAGGATTCGAACCCGGAACTTCCGGTATCGTAGCGCGCAGTGCTAACCACTCCTCCATAGAGATCAACGTTGAGCTCGCAAACTGTGACAGGATCCGGTCTCCATGATGGAGTAGTTATCACAGCACGCTACAACGCCAGGGGTCCCGGTTTCGAATCCTAGCCATGGATTATTTGTGGGTGTCCCTTCTTCATCATATAATCACTCATCTTCATCATTGTGATTAGCCAAGCATTGCAGAAAAGCGAAGGAAAATAAACCAAATGAACAACAAATTGTGTAAGGACAGAAGGATACTTAAAAATACGGGTAGACCTTTTTCTTCTTTATTTTATGGCTCACACCGCGTTTGCAGTTTCTAGCCAAAGTTGCTGAGTTCAATACATAATCTAATCTGCTAGTTCTCTCTCTATCTCTCCGTCCATATCTAAAAACAGTAGTACCAGATGTGGATAATCTTTGTTAGACGGCAACGAGAATTACATGAATACATACGCATCTGCCCGTATGTATAAGGTTTTCCAATAACTACGATATGATTTTAAAATGATATAAAATAAAAACTATTTCACATACAACCAAACTTTTTATATTATTTTGAAGCATAGTTTATTACATTATGTTTTGTTCATTTCAAAATCATATCATTCTTATTGGAAAACCCTTTAGAAGCGAGTAATCTAACATAAGTGGAACATCGATGTTTCAGAATGATTTTCATGGAAGAATGTACACTCACTACATATTTCAAACAATGGTTTCCTAGAATCATCACATATCAACGAGAGAATGGGATTAGAAGCTTCTTCTGTTGATGCTTATCAAGACAAACGTGAACACATTTACTAATAAGTTTGCATTTAATTTACAGAGGCCTGCAGCAAGTGTTTAGATGACGTTAAATGGCGCTGGTTACTAGGTAAGATTAGATAACATAAGTAGTTCGATATCGATTAATTTTATCTGTACAGATTATTAACAAGTATGAAATCTGTGTTCTGCTAATAAACTGGAACTAACCGGAATTTGAGCCGGCCGTAGCCCACCGCGGCGACGCCAGGGGAAGCGGCAGTGGCGTGCCCAAGGGATGTTGGTGGGGGTTATAACCCCCCTTTGACCCAGTATTCCTAAAAAAAGAACGTCAAAGGTAGGAAAAGATGGCAAAATGAAGGCTGACTACCAGAGAAAGTGTACATAACCCGCCCCTTTCGAAAATCCTGGGCACGCCACTGGGTAGCGGGTTTCAATTCAGACCTGGAGGATTTTTGTTCTATTGGGGGGAATTCTCAGTCTTGATTCCATGTTGGTTTCCGGTTGCCATTTTTCAGCGAATATTAATGCAATCTTATTTTTTAAGCTAAAAATCTAATACACCTTTCTTCCAGCATAAATGGTTATTTATAAGGTTCGGAAGTTAATGACCTAAAAATGCCAAAAAAATGACCTTAGAATGACCCTAGAATTATTTTAAAATGACCTAAAAATAGTTTCCACCCTTAAAATGAAAGCTCGATTTTTCATAAATCACAAGAGACTACACTGTTAAAAATGGTTTAGTCAATAGTGACTAAATCGATATATTCGCGGGGATTTTAGTCAAAATTGAAGATGCCGTTTTCTGAAGTGAGTAATATAGCATACTCAGTCATTATCACGTCGATTTAGTCATTTGTGTAGAATATTTTATTTTATGTTTTGCAATCTGATTGAATTCGAAATCACCCAGAGAAAATGTTTTCATCCATTCTTCACATTCTTCAGTTGAAACATATATATTTTGTGCGTACTGTCAATAGAAAGAGAGAACTATTTTTTCTCTCGCTGCAGCTTTGTTTCTGTGCGCCCTTCATTGCGCGAAAGGATACTACCACCATGGACGTGATGTTGTGCAGGCTTCCTTGGTGCATGCTAAAGTTGACGGAAAATGTTTGTCACGTCGTGCCTTTCTTACAATTTTGCAACCAAACCGTATACAAGGAACTCCGAGAGAAATTCCATTGAAGAAGATGAGATTGCCTTCTGTGGAAATTTTTTCAGGATCGTCTCTGAATTTAGAACGTAAGTACTTTTCGATTTTGAAATCTTGGTTTGTTGTGTACTCGAATATGGCGACCACATTTCTCGGCCAGTGAAGCGTATTTTAATCACTGCCTTGTAAAACTCGAGAGAAATCAAACTCCATTTTTTTTAGAAAGTACATTTGTACATTTTTTGCTGGTTTGCTGCAGAAGAAAAATGAACTTGTTCAAACGTAGCAACAAGGAGCATTACCGTCATGTTCGAAAATATTCTCCGACTTACCTCTAGTTTTTATCACGAAGATTGCCGTGTTTAAGCAGATTGCATATATATATTTCGTTTTCAATAAGTTCAGCTGTAAAGTAATGATATCCTAGAACAAAGTATTTTACGAATGTTTGTGTATTAATAATTTTTCACTACATTTAAGCACTACATAATGTTTCCACACAGGTACTACCGGTATACATTCTATATAATTTGTGTGTGTGTGTAGTGGTAAAAGTGTTAAGAATGTTTTGTGTGTGAACTGTTTGTGTATTCATAACATTTCACTACCTTTAAGCACTACATAATTTTCCCACACCAATACTACATAACATTATTCATAAAATGTGTTTTAGTGAGAAAAGTGTCACCAAAAGCATTTGATTCCTTGTAATCGTGTAGCAAACCAGCACAAACTTGTAAAAAAATATTTAACACAGAGACTTTAACCTGATCACTTTGATGGTCATGTATCATACTCATTTTTCTATGTATTTTGAACAATTTTCTCTGTAAAATACTGATTTTATTACCACTTGGAACATTATTGGAGCTCTCCATTTTAACAGGATTATGGGTTGAGAAGTATGAGGGTGTATGGAGAATATGCATGTTTAGCATAACATTCTATGAAGCTAGAATCCCAGGTTCGAACACTGTGTTAGACATGTATATACCAACTTTTCATGCTATACCTATTACAAAGAGCTTCCATCAGTATAGTTTTTCCACTGAATGTTTTGCTATGCAAATGGAGGGAGATATATCTAACCTGGAATATGCATGTTTATAGTATGAGGAGCTGCATGCATGCATGCATGTATGTTATGTGACATCCACACTACACAAATTTATATAACACTAGCTGACATAACTGTGTTTTGATATCTACATCATAAAAATGTGTTTACATCTAAGTTTTTATTTTTTCTTAAAATTTGAGGTCATTACAATAATGAGAAGAAGACACATTCACAACGTTAATTTTTCTTAGCAAGCAGCAAATATTTTTCATATATTGATTGTTTTATTTTACTGCATGTTGTTACTGCTAATCAAGGTGTTGATCTGCCTGCAAATAATAACCATTTATAACCATTTGGAGTAGTATTGGAGCTCTTCCTTTTAAAGGGTATATTGGCTGGGGAGTATGAGAGTGTATAGTCTTAATGTGTTGCTTATTATGAGAATTGTTGCCTAACCTGGAATATACATGTTTAGTAAATGAGGGACTACATGTCTGTATGTTATATGCCATCCGCACAGTACAAATTTAAACAACGCTGGTTGACACAACTGCATTTGAATCTACATACTGAAATATGGGTTTACTTCAGTTTTATTGATTTAGTTTTGAAATTTGACACCATTGCAATAAAGAGAGAGCACTTTGTTCACAGTACAAGAAATATTATGTTTCACAATTTTAATTTTTCTCAACAAGGGGCAATTTTTTTTCATGTACTGTACAATTCATACATTCTTTATTTCACAACATATTGTTAGTTCTAAACAAGGTGTTGATCTGTATGGATAGTTTGTCTATTTGTGAAGAAAATGTTCTACATTTTCCCCTTCATTTTATTTCATGCTTTGATGCATGAAGTTGACTTTAAATTTAATTTAAAAGGAATGTTGCTCATGTTTAGAATATAGTATCTCCCTTCTTCCACTTGCATAGCAAGACACTCAGGGGAAAAACTGCACTGATGGAAACTTTGTAACAGATATACTTAGAATCAGATTCATGTTCTTTAAAAATTTTGAATGTTCAAAATGCTATGGAAAGTTGGTATATATATGTCTTAACCAGTGTTCAAACCTGGGATTCATGGCTTCCCACCACATTATGCTAACCACTCCCACAAACAGGCTAATTTCACAGATATAATCAGGTATAATTTTCTTCTTTCCTGTACTATAACAAGCTCAGAAGTAAAATCATTATCACAAACACTCATGTAATGGTAGTTATGTATAATGTAAATAATATATATTTACACTTTTAACTCACAATAGAACTCAACTGGGAACAAAGTAGGTTTATGGTAAGTATAAAAAAGTATGCATCTTAACTAAGGCTGAGCCGATACCACTTTGAACCGATGCCGATTCTCTCACCGATTCCCACCGATACTTGAAAATTGTAATAATTAAAAGTTACTTAGAAATTTCATTAACATTAGTGTATAAGTATTCCACTCTAATTATATACATCAATTGATAAATATATTTGCCTTAAAATACACAAAAATTATATTAGAATATTGATTTTAGATGTTATGTCATAAAAAAAATTAAGTTTTTCACACAAAGCTGCTGAAAACTAAAGAGAAACTTCTAATTTTGCATAATATCTAGATAGGCCCCACAACATAGTTATGTTGGATATATTTGCTGGCACTATGTTTAAAAAAGTGAGCTAACTGCTGTCATAAATACATAGTAAACTCAACACTAATGATGTAACTCACAGTTGTAACATTTGTATGCCTTTACATGATATCTTTTGAAAATATCCTACCTCTTAGCACCATTCAACATGCAGACTGTGTAATGGCATGAAGGTATCCTCGTATCGAAACAGAGGGGGCCAAATACCTACCAATCAGTGGGATCATATCACTTGCCACAGAACAATTTGAAGTTTGCTTTGCTAGTAGTAAGTGTCTTGTTGCCAGGAATATGATGCATATTTTAAATCCCAGTGACTGGTATGTTGTGTCATATGATTATAAGAGCTATCCAGGGCTGGTGACCTTTGATATAGTCCAGAATAAAATAGAAGTCTCCATTATGAATAGAGCTGGCTTATACTTTCAGTGGCCTCTGCCAAAGGACCAGATTTTTTTTTGGTGGGGGGGGGGGGGTTGGGAGGCTTATCTTGTGTAATGGTCAATAGCACAGGACATTTTACATTGAATGAAGATATTTAAACAGTTGACGTGTGGTGCAAGTTTGCTTATTCAGATTTGTAATATGTGTTTCCATGTTACAAAAGTCACATAATTTGTGTGTGTGTGTGTGTGTAAATTAACTACAATAATTTGCTGAATTTGTGGAATCTGATATTTTGTCATTTCAGCCTTCAGTTGTTCAGTGCACAGCAAAAAAAATATTTATTAGATTTATAAAATAGGCACCATTGTTTTTCTCACATTGACGTTTTTTTGTTTCACTATGTGTAGCAAATATGTTACATTTACAAAAGGAGTGAGCATTATATTTTACTTAAACATCTCACACCAAGCACTATGTCCAATACTTACTATGAGCTATCTAGGGGTCTTGTACTTTTCATATCCATGCTGTGCATATGCCATAATATACTGGTCGGGTACCTTAGTTCACTACCTTAGTCACTTTGGAATGACCCTGAATGGATTGATGAAGAAAGAGATGCAACAAATATTCTTACGAAAATTATTTAATTGTATGATGAAGAAACATTCTTGTAGAAACATTCAATTTATACCTTCAGTTTGGTTCCTACATTTTAACACAATCTCTTTGGAACATTTTGATTTGATTTGGTGTTTTAAGTCCACTTTATGCACAGTAAGGCTAATCGGGACTGGACCTACAATTTAAAGTGGGATCCGAACCACTATGTGCCTCCACCAGGTATAGGACTCTGGGCCCCTTTATTACAAGGTGACGACGCTACCACTGCACCATTGGGAAGACACTCTTTGGAATATAACTAGTGGGATGGAATATTGACAATTTTTTAATTCTACATCAGTTTTGAATAAGAAATACATGTAATTAGGATTTTTTTTGTTATCATCCAAGTAATGGTTCAGTTTGGGTTCCTGCATAGCCAAATCGTTATGGCTCATAAATGATTTTAGTACAAACAGAAGTTCAATTTCCATTAGAGCCCCCCCAGATAGTTTGTGAGTGCCAGCATTGTGAAAAGAAATAGCTGAATCCTATTGGAAGCTACATAACAATGTCACTGGAAATATACATGCACACTACATGTCGCGCAATGGAAGTCCACTGACAGGCTCTTTCATAGCTCCGACATACCACGTCGTGCATGTTTGTGAATCTCTAAGATTATTTAGTTTTGTATTTCTTCGTTTTCTGTTAATTTATGTTTCTTTTTCTTCTTTATCAGATGGATCAGATGTGTGCAATAACATTTTTACTTTCAGTATCAAACTACAAATGCCATTATTTTTGTCTTTTTCTATGTTGACAAACGTTCAATCAACAATGATTTTAAGCACACCTTATGCAGAGATAGGCTAATTGGGACTGGTCAAGCCGTTTAAATTACAATTCAATTTACAGCACTGTGTCCTGCTGGGAATCAAATCCAGAGATAACGGGAATCAGAACAATTATGTGGCTCCATGGGGGAGTTACAATAGGTGAATTGAATAATACTCAATATGATTGATTTGTGAATCATTTAGTTGTGAATTTTGCTTTTATAGGGTCAAATAAAACTGAGTATTTATGTCCTTCAAAATGAGACAGAAATGCAAGTTATGTTGATTATTGTGTTGCAAATTGAATTGCATCGGAAGCATGTTGAAACGTTTCACTTTACTAGTGAAGAACAGTTCAAATACAAATGTGTTTCATGGTTTTCAAAAGTCTGCCAAACAGTCTTGCACCTTTTAAAACTGACAGTGTCAAAAATCATTATATTTATATATTGTGAGTAAAAAGGGTTTGAAAAACTTGTTTTGCTGAATTGAAGTACCATATACAGTATATCTACTGCAGTGTATAACCGGGGATTATAAAAAAAAAAATTGTACACTGTCTTATATTCAAGAATTGTGGGTTTCTTATTTAGGGTACTGTATTCTTCAAAATTAGGGATAAACACATTTTTGTTTTGTGTCAATTATTATAAATGTTAGATGTTAATGAAAGTATTATTTTTATAAGAAATAGAAATCAGCTTCATGTGGTACACTGTAGATCATGTTTTGCTCTTTGTGGTAAATAGCAGCAAAGTTGAGAAAATGTCTCATTTACAGCAATATATTTGTATAGACATGTTTTTCCATTTTAATATTCACTAAATGTTTCTTCATGTGGTATGTTTTTCTTTTTCAGGATAAAATTGCCTTATCCAGTCACCTGAAGAGGACATGTGTTGGGATGAAACTGAAATAATAATAAGAATGAACTTAAGGTGATTGCCAGCTGCTTTTTTGTTTGAAATATTGACATGACGTAAGTGGCTAGGCTTTGCTGCATCTTTTGTGGAGGTGAATCTTTGAACAAGTGATTACAGGTGTGGCTTAGATTTTCTTTTGCTATGGAACATTTATTAGGGTGTGTTAGTGTATGTGGATCACCACCTTACATGTATTTACTTTAGTTTTTAACCTATGAAAAATGTAGCATGGTAAGGTAATAATATACTTTGGATAGGCATTCATTTTGTTATAGAAACCAGTGTGTAGCATGAATAAATGGTTATTCATAGTCATAAAATTCCTTCCACACAGCTTGCATCTAGCTTACCTGAGGGTGGGGAGAAGTCTGCCAGGCCCACCCAGTGGCGGAGAAGTTACAGTTCGAGGGGCAAATTTCAGTCGAGTACCTCATCTGACCGAGAATAAGTTCTAACAACACTTGCACTGTTTTACATAAATAATATAGACTACTGTGGACAGGAACCAAGCAGACTTCCATGGTCTAGTGATTAGCATATTGTTTTGCAAAAATAAGAGTCCAGGGCGGGGAAAAATTATTATTGAGATTGCTATTTGCTTTAAGTCCACTTTATGCACAAATATGCTTATAGGGACTGGAGTTGAAGTTGAAACTATTGTAGAATCCAAATCAAAATATTCCTCCACCAGGTATCGAACCTAGGACCCTTTTATAATTTTTTCCATTGCCATTGTAAACTGAATGATCAGACATGAGAAGTAATGTGAATAACCATTGAAAACAAAGACTTATTTTCTCAAGGGGTCACCTTTTAAGGCACATTCCACAATGGTTTGGATCCAAATTTAAACTGCGGATCCAGTTTCGATTAGTCTGTCATGAGCATACAGTAGGTTTAAACTTTGTGATGAAGCACAGAACATTTTGGTCTTCAAAAAATATTAGGAATAATAATATACAAGAACTGGCAATTGGGAGGGGTGAATGCCCCAATCGCTCTCCCTGTGGGTGCGTGCCTAGACCCACCATTTCTTGTTTTTCTATTTTTATAATGCGAGTATTTTTAGTAAAAGTTGAAAATAAATCATACTGTTCCCTAGGGTGTTCCCAATGTTTATGTATTATTTTTGTTCATAATGTCATAAAGTAACTCGTATTGGAGGAAAAATTCAACGGGTGGACCTGTGAATGCCCCCACCCTCTTGCACATGGCAGTGACAGTGTACAAGTGGTTGGTAATTTTTGTAATTATTATAGTTACTATATAGACATTAATATGATTTTTTGAAGTTTAGTGAATGATAAAATATGTGTACATTCATTAAATGATTGGTTCTTGTTTTTTTATTAATGATAGTAATTCTTTAATTGTTATAGTATAACAGCATCTATGTAAACAACAATGAACTCAGTGATTCAATAATATAATGGCTTGGAGTTTAGAGCTAAGAAAAGTGTAGGCCTCTGAGTCTACCGCTGGGGTGTGCGGAAAGAAAATCTGATAAGAATTTTAAAAAATCTAAATACAGTAAACACCTGATATAACCTGACCTGCTAAAGGGTACAAATCAAATTGAGTATAAGGAAGTATCATAATGATGTTCACAGCAGGGAGTAGGCTTATAAGTCCAGGTCAGCACTACAGCAGGACCAGTGAAAGTCACAAAAAAAATGTTAACATTTTCATAAAATAATATATTCAAAATATTTGCTTGTTTGAACTAGTTGCAGGCCAATATTTTTTTTCATTTTCTTTCATAGTATAAAAAAATATTGATTTTCTTGACCTACTTTTACAATGCTATTTTAGTGTGGTTTTTCCATTTTAATGATTTGGTTTTATTTTTATTTATCTTTATACTTTAGCCTACATAGACATTTTAACACAAGCAACTTCTTGAGTTATTTAAATGTAGCCTACGTATTAGTAAGAAAACATACTTTTTATCCATAAGGTCATTTTCAACTTCCTTCATGTCACAGTGTTGTTTTTAATGTTTGAACCATTTTGCAACTATAAAATGAAACATATTGTGGCTGGGTATAGAGCATATTAACAATAACATATATTTTTTGGTCAGTCTCATGTTTAAATTGAGAATTTGTGGTCTGCTTTTGTTACTTATTGAGCAGTTTGTTATGTGAGAGTTCCAATAAATAAATTTCAAAATGAATTGTCCATTTGTTTTGATTCACCGTTTTTTCTTCCAATGCTTCAGTTATTTACTTAATGATTTTAATATAATTTTTAATTCCAAGAATAATTCCAAAATACACCTAGTTTGTTATTTTTAAGTCATAAACAATGGTGGTGTCTGTATGAGCAGTGATTCTCTTCTTTGTGTGTGTGGTGGATAATTTATTTGCCCTTATTAAGAATGATTTTGGTCATTTTTCTAAGGTATGTGCTTCAAGAACATGTATTTGTTCTACCTAACCTACCTAACAAATGCCTCTTGGGTTAAGCTGGATGAGAATGAATGTCGGATTGATGTATGAGGCATGTACCATGCATCCATGTCTTATACAGGGTCCAAATAAACTTGAGACCTCATAGCTCTTTTGGCACATATCACTGACCAGTTAGCCAATTTGAAGCCAACCTATCTTCTTTTCTGAATTAAAGTTTCAGAATATTTATGCAGAATTTTTACTGTCATAGAATGTAGTTCGTATAAGGAAATTGAGACACTTGACTTTTTTTTTTTTTTTACAAATGCATATATTTCCAATTGATGGTGTAATGCTTGTTAATTCTAACAACATTTGTACTTGGTGCAGAGTCTGAAGGAAACCTTGCTAGAAGGTTGAAACGTTACGTTTAGTTTATGTTTTATAATAAAATAAATTACTGCCTTGGTCAGCATATTGAGTTTTTGTTAATTCTGTGTTAAATTGAGGAAACTACTATATATGCACATGCTTCTTCTAGATGTATATCTATCTATCTATCTATCTGAGGTAAGATAATTTTTTTCAATTACTGCAAAGTTGTCCAGGAACCCTTTTTTTCAGCGTGAAAAAATATTATTACTACAGAATTTTAGTGTCATGCTCAGGGATCCATACTTTTTTCATGTTCCATTGTTTAGTCTCAATCTTGAAATAAACTTGTCATTTTTCAAGCAAATGGTCACAAATACAGGTAACTTGATAAATGACAAATTTATTTTTATCTTGGAAAGTAGTTTCTCTTTAATTTTGACTAAGTTCTACCTCAAGCTAGAGAAGCAATACTTATTCAATTTTGACCAAATTTAAATAAAAAATGAATAAACTGACCTCAGCCTTGAGAAGCAGTAATTATTCAGTTTTGACTAAATTTTAGTCAAAAAATGAATAAACTGACCTCAGCCTTGAGAAGCAGTAATTATTCCATGTTGACTAAATTTTAGTCAAAAAATGAATAAATCCACTTCAGCCTTGAGAAGCAGTAATTATTCAATTTTTAACTAAATTTTAGTCAAAAAATGAATAAATCCACTTCAACCTTGAGAAGCAGTAATTATTCCATTTTGACTAAATTTTGGTCAAAAAATGAATAAATTTACCTCAGTCTTGAGAAACAGTAATTATTCCATTTTGACTAAATTTTAGTAAAAAAATGAATAAATCCACTTCAGCCTTGAGAAGCAGTAATTATTCAGTTTTGACGAAATTTTAGTCAAAAAATGAATAACTTGATTTCTCGCTTGAGTAAATTATCTTTGAACTTGAGAAGTAGTGCTTCTTCAATTTTGACTAAATGTTATTCAAAACACGAGTAAATTATCTTTGAACTTGAGAAGTAGTACTTCTTCAATTTTGACTAAATGTTATTCAAAATATGAGTAAATTATCTTTGAACTTGAGTAGTAGTTCTTCTCGAAAAATGACTAAATGTTCTTCAAGTTTTGACTAAGAAATACAATCAAATCAATTGACTAAATGCTAGTATTCACTTTTGAC
Organism: Lepisma saccharinum; assembly: GCF_977018435.1. Lineage (NCBI taxonomy): Eukaryota > Metazoa > Arthropoda > Insecta > Zygentoma > Lepismatidae > Lepisma > Lepisma saccharinum. The sequence goes on from NC_139258.1 coordinate 4,445,889, forward strand.
GCAAATTGAGTCGGTGCTAGTTTCAGTACTGGATTTAGTCAAAAGTGACTAAATTTTACTCGTTTTTGACTAAGTCGTTTTCACAGTGTAGTTGAACAATTTCATAACATATGTTGTTTGGTGGTTTGAACTATAGAAGGAAACGGGAAAAAGCAGTTAAGTGCTAATGTACAGGGTGTACCAAAAGTCCCATTACCCCCCTTCCTTTGAATTGTAGACAAACCTGCAAAATGTTGTTTTAAAGGCATGCGTATGATGAGAGCATTAAATCAGACAGACAAATTACCACCATTTACTCCAGAGAATCTGTGTGCCGGTGCACATCGCCATTCTCATGGCACAGTATTATTCGTCTCCTGCAGGTGCGATGTGACATCCTCTGTAACATGGCTGGCGTGAGGGAAGCAAACGTACTGCGAAGAGCTTCTTGAAGTTCCTCAGTTGTCTGATAATGATTATGGGCGACTTTCTGTTTGATGTGCATTATCACAAGATGTCAGATCTGGACTTCGGGTTGGCCATTTCATAGGTGCTGGTAAATTTAGCGATCCTCGTCCAATCCATTTGTCTCTAAACACATCATTGAGGTATTCTCTTACCGGAATTGGAACGTTTGGTGTTCTTGGTCGAATCTGGTGCCAACAGGATGGGGCACCAGCGCACTTCGCAAGACGTGTAAGAGAATACCTCAATGATGTGTTCTGAGACAACTGGATTGGACGAGGATCGCCAAATTTACCAGCACCTCTGAAATGGCCAACCCGAAGTCCAGATCTGACATCTTGTGATAATGCACATCAAACAGAAAGTCGCCCATAATCGTTATCAGAAAACTGAGGAACTTCAAGAAGCTGTTCGCAGTACGTTTGCTTCCCTCACGCCAGCTATGTTACAGAGGATGTCACATCGCACCTGCAGGAGGCGAATAATACTGTGCCATGAAAATGGCGGTGTGCACACAGATCCTCTGGAGTAAATGGTGGTCATTGGTCTGATTTAATGGTATACCATCCTCTCATCATACACATGCTGTTCAAATAACATTTTGCAGGTTTGTCTACAATTCAAAGGGGGGTAATGGGACTTTTGGTACACTCTGTATATAGTACTCTAAAAGTTACATAAAATACTCTGCAAGGTTTTTCTGTGCAAGTCATTCACCTCCTTTCAGAGTGCATCTTGCACGATACAGAAGTCGGTCAACATCTGAAAATACAGTTGTGTTTCGTGTGCATTAGATTATGTAGATATTTTCGTATTTTTAATCATTTTGTGACTAATTTCACTTTAAAATCACAGATTACAGCGATAATTGTGGCCAAGAAGGGAAACTCAAAGTAAGCTTCACCCAAAGTATTTTAAGTTTGCTGAAAGAAAAGTAAATTTACCACAATTAATTTCACAAAATCCATTGCCAAATATTCCAGTTAGAAATGCCCAGCTGAAAGTTTTTCGAATTGGTTCCGATAGACAATATGAGTTTTTAGACACTCTATCGGAACCTATTGGCCAATTGTAATGAATTGGTTTCTATTGGAAAGTATTTTATTGTTTTCAATATATTGCTTATGAAAAATTCTTATCTATACAACTGTAAATGCAATGAAGAAATCATATAAAACAACTAAGATAAATCTCTGGTAAAGCATGTGGAATTTGAAACTTAGAAAAAACTTACATATACAAAACTTTTACAAATATATGAACACGTTTTTAACCCTGTAGCTTCATTGTGTTTAATACACTTATAGAAAATCGAAAAACATGCTGCTTCAGTCATTCCTTTATACATGCAAAACATCAAATTAGGTTAAACAAAGAATCTAACGCACAACACTTGAAAAAGTGATAAACAAACAAAACACTGTCGAGGTCGACTTAGTTGATCAAAAGATTGCTCATTTTTCCAATTGTATTACATACCATGGAAATTCCATGTTGCAAAAAACAAGAACTAATATGAACATTTATTCCAACTACTAGCTGCTTTAAAGTTGAGTTGGTTCTTAAGAAAGAGTTCTTAGGTATTTCTGAAACTAAATCTGACTTCAGTAGTATGCATTAGAATTCAGAATGAATTCAGTTCAAGTGTGCTGCTCTTCCAATGAACTTCTAATTCACAGGAAATGTGGTGTGAAGAATCAAAGTACCTATGCTTTGAGTCAATAAATGAATTGATAACATATTGATTCTACAATATATCCAAACTTGGTTTCCGTTCAAATTCCGATTGAAACCAATACATTCCTATATTAAGTATCTGATAGAATCCGATTCATTCCAATTGAAACCAATTCAATCCAATTAAAAATTCCAGCTGGGTAATATTGTGCTTTTGAATTAACCATATTTACAATAAATGGTGGTTTACTTGCTAAAAACACCATGTTTGGGAATTTAAATATGTAAGTCCAGGGGAAAAAAGATTTGTCAACTTCCTAGGCATAGTTATTAATATGGGTAGTTCTGACGTTTTGAATTTCAGTGTCGTATTTTGTTGTGATAGTGGAGAGAATTCTTATCGTTTAATCCAGGCTCCTATTTTGCCTGTAAGGTAACGATGTTCATTCGCTATTGCCTTCGTCCGTTATAACTGCTAACCTTCATTGCATAATATAATTACTGTATGAATATGCGCGTACGTTCGCCGTCTGCAAATATGCTGTTACGTAAGCACCTGAGCAAGCGTGGCCGACGCCACAATAACCATCGTTTAACCTTGGAGGGACCTTCCCAATCCCAACAGATAAGCCATCGCTGACCCCTGGCGGGCAGAATGAAATGCTGGGACTTCCTCCCTCTGGTGGCAGGCGAGGTGAGTCAGCCGAGAGAGACATGAGACTCGAATTAACGCTGCTTCCGACAGACTGCCTGCAAGGATTTCTGCTTCTACTTCCTGCAACGTTTCTCTCGCTGTGTTCCTTGACCTCGTCACACGCTGAAGTAACTGAAGAGGTGGACTGTGGGGTTTGCAATATCAAATAAGTTGGGCTGTATCTCTTCGAGGTACAAAGTTTATAAGTCCGCTTAATTGGGACTAGACCTACAGTTTAGAGTGGGATCCCCAAACAAGTGCGCAATGTGCCCTCATCATTGACACACCAGGGATTTAAGTAGCTGTGACATAGAGAAAACATGCAAAAGGAATGATCACATTGAAGTTTTGAGGACATCGTCATAGTAAAGTTATTAGTATTACTGCATTTAATTAATGTATTTAACAGGGAATTAATTGCATTGATTCAATGGACTGGGATGAAAAGTCCTAAACTACCTACTATCTTGTAAACATTTAATCTTCCAGATGTATTTTTACGGTATTCATTAGCAAGAAATATACTTATGTTGGAGTTGAATCGTCAGTCTGAAAATTGTTTTCCAGAAACCGTTACAACAAACAGCTAAAATTCGATTCATTTATTTATTTATTTCATGGAATTATTATGTATAGATATATATTCAAATGTGTTTACGGTTAAATGGACAAAATTATATAAATACGTTTTGAGATTAGGTTGTCAAAAGTTTTATAATTATGAATAATTAATTCATAATTTTAACATTTTTATCTTGTTACGTTCCCCAGAAAAACAAAAATAAACTAACTCTCTAGCCTTCTCAGACCCGAAGGTTTATGGCTGCAGCAAAATAAGCCTTCCATCTGTCCCTATCCTGGGCAAGATTAATCCAATCTTGTCCATTCTTACAGATTTCCTTTAGGTCCAGCAAAACAAGAATAGATAGCCTAAATAGAAGCTATTTTGACGCAAATATGCATTTTTGTAAAGTGTCTTGCGGTAGAGTGCGATGCATAAGTATTACAAAGCAAATTTTCATCACCATATTTATTATTTTTTGTTTCACGCAATACGAGCTTCAGGAATTGCAAGAAAACGCCCACCAAGCTACTGACAATCTCTACACGAAGAAACGTAAAATGTCCATTCCTAAAAAACACGTAGAATGCAACAGAAAAATTAATGAAAATAGTCATGGACAATTTGCCGAGTAATAGTTGTGCATTCCTCACAAAATTTATCTGTCCCTCTTTACTTCCTTGCACTGTTGTACGGTTGAAAAATGTGTTCAGGTTAATGAACACCGTATTAGAATTTATTTGCTGTTATAGGAGTGAACGTGGAGCTTTTAGAGTTACTTTATTTCCCCAAATCTATTTTAACTGCCAAGCTGTCTCCTTTCTTCGTTTTGTGAGTATTTTTAACATTTCTGCCAAGGAGCTGCTCTATTTCCCACACCCTCCTTCGCATTTGCCCTTTCTTCTTCTTCTTACACGATACGCTTGCAGCACAAGGTTGAAGTAGTCTGTGGTTGAAGAGCTGCAAACACAGCGTCTCGCAAGCGTCTACAAAGAGATTCTTTGAACCAAATAGCTTTTATGGCTTTTGCAAAACAGAGCAAAGCATGTTAAAGTGTTTCGGTGATAACCAGAGACTTTTAAGCAACGTTGCCAAGTGCAACTGATTTATCTAACGATCTCTCTTTCTGTTCGGAACAATTTTTCACCGAACTGCTCGCTCACTACATCTAACTTCAAGAAGTTTGTCATTTAAAAATTGTATTCTGCTATTATTTACAATGAATCTCAAGCTAGGCAGGTGTTATTAGCGTATTTTTATATAAACAGAACACCTTAAAGCAAAGCCTCACGAAAGAATGGGAAATAATGGGGCTGCAGCCCACCACAACATACTATCGGAAAACAGAACGCCGAGGAAAAAACTGAGGGAAAATATACGCTATAACTATTGTTTAGAATGGACTCCCGAGGGAAAATAGCCCCTCCCAAGAACAATTCCCGGATCCGCCACTGTTACGTATCTTTGAAAATATGAAATTAAACCGATATTTTTCCAATTTCCTTTGAATCAACCATGTAATATATTGTTGTCAATGTTGTGAAAATTAGTCCATATGAAGTTTTATTCTGTGTCTCTTATATGGGGGCTATTCACCGGATGTTTACATTTCTGTGCTTCCTTGGCGCGGGCGGGAACTTTACTTCCGGTCTTCAATAGAATAACATGGAGTTCAAAGGTGTAAAGGCAGTGTCTTAAGAAAAGGCGACAATCATTGTGTGGCTTTTGATTACAACACGAGGTTGGGAACAAATATTTTTTGTCTGGTATCTATACATAGTTTTCAGACAGATCCACCTATACGGAAAAATCAGTGAATTCAGGCAGTAAAGCGAAAAGACTGGACACAAACACCAGAGAATAGGCTCTATCTATAGTCGGCACTACATCACGGGAGTAATTCAAATTAAAATATTTTACGTTTCGAACATCATGATTGTCTAACGCACATGTGTTGACTATATTTAAAACTATTGAAACTGTTTATAATCATCCAGAATTCCAAAAATTATAATTTTATAATTTAATGTAATCAATGTAAACTTTATTAGTAAAATTTTTACTAACTTCTAAAGTATTTTCTTAACAACACTTGCAAAAGTTAATAATAAAATATAATAACTGTGCATTTCAGTATTGTAACTGTTGTGCTGAATATGCACTCCAATAGCATTAATAAATAAATTTAGAATAAAATTTGTTTATTTCATTAGTTTAGTAATTGTTTATTGTATAACATTTATAACAGTTGTAATTATTATTATTATTATTATATTTATTACTATTCTACTTTTATTACTGGCCTTTACGCCCTACAAAAATTTCTGACGACTCTCTCTCTAAGGGGCTGTGTTTGTCTACACAATGTCGAAAATTGTACATTTTACGGTTGTAAAATTGAAGTATTTCAATGTTTATAATTTATGTAAGCTTTATTCCAACCTGCAGAAGTCTTCACACGAAACTGTTGGTAGAAGATCAACATTGTCTTGGAAAAGACTACTATTTTTCCGTAAATCTTCATACAAAGGATCCGGAAAGTTGCCAGTCTTTTCTAGGTACCTTTGTTTCTTTAAATCACTCAAAATGTTCAAGTGATCCATGTTGTATCACATCTTTTATAAGAAAATAAGCTGGATCACGATCTGTATTCCACTTATTTACATTGGTAAATTGCTCAAACAGGAAGTTCTTTCCCCGCCATCTATAATCGAATTGTCTGATCGATTAATTTTTGTTTACTCAGGAATAACCCCCATAGTGTGTAGGTGTTTGTATTATATATACACTATCAGTGGCGATACCACGAGGGGGGGGCGCTCAGTAGTTTCAACTTACAGCCTCCCTCACCCCTCAACAAACAAGATAAGTTTTACTCGACCTCCGTGGCAGAGTGGTTATAATAGCGCGCTAGGGTCTCGGGTTTGAATTCCAACCTGGGCATGGGTGTTTTTTGTGAATTTTCCTTCATCATCATTACTTTCATCATATCACCTATCCTCATCGTCGCGATTAGTCAGAAGTGACAGAAAAGCAAGGCTAACAACAATAATTCGTTTGACAACTCCACAAGTTTAACCCCCATATAGAGGTGATATTCAAGGCATATGTGTGACCCTCTCAATAAATAAATGTTAAAGTAGTTGGGGCTAACTTAAAATCTTTAGGAATACCTTCAATTTTGAAGATCTTTATTGACGTGACGTCAATGTTGCAAGAATCTCTCGACTCTTAAGTCGAATCAAATTATGTATAATCAAATTCAGTTACTGCATATAATCACGTGAAGGCAGTATTTTGCAATTTCTGAAAAGACAAGTTCTGCCATGTTTCCCCCTAAGAATTCTACATTGGTTGATGTCAAATTGCCGGTCGCCACTCTACAATTTTGCACTCTGCCCTAGCACAAAATATTGTATACATGTTATAAGCCAAAAAAACTGGCACGGTCTCTGTTCCAGACTTGGCACACTGAAGCAGTCCTTTCACCAAGCCCAAAGACTTGACAGATTGCCAGACCCTTCATTAACGATTTTCTTTTCAACACCTGCGATTAACAGCTTAACAGTCTATGGTCGTGGCTAAAACAACACAACACAACTTTTTTATCGTTTGACTTCTTGAAATTCTTGGCAAAGTTTCCATTGTCAGTTCCATACAAATTAGAACAGCTCAACCGTCAAGGAATGTTGATAATTATCAAGCAACTGTCCAAAAAGGTTGATTTAACTTGATAGTGGAAAGGACACGTAGATTGTGGATTCAACTATTGTTCGTAGTTTCTCAGAGCTTTTGTATCGTACTCACGGCCACACAAGATTGATGGATAATTTTGGTTTATTTTACTTAGCTACTTTTGGCTAATCGCGATGATGATAATGAGTGATGATATTATGAAACTGATGTAGTGACCTCACAAAGAACATCTATGCCCAGGTCTGGATTCGAACCCGGAACTCCTGACGTCGTAGTTACAGTGATGCATAGTTAGAGCGCTACGTGAGAAAGCACAGAATACAAGATAAAACAATAATATTGCAAGTTAAGAGTTCTTCTTCTATAGGGTGTCTCAAAACAAGTGAACATTTTGAATTTTTAAAAAAGTTCACGAACTCAGATTTTTCAATTTGTTTTAGGTTGCAGCCAAGGCTTTGCAATTTTACTTTAAATAAGAATAAGTGTGAAAGATTTTTTCTCTGAGAAACTTATGGAAAGTTTGGTGCCTCAAATTTATCACTGTTCGGACATGAATGGTGGGCATTTGCCCAATATCACATTTCGCAAACCATCTCCAAATTGTAGGATTCTCATTCTGTTGCAACTCACGTTGATTCGTAATTGTTGAAACAAATGAGTTTATTAATTTTGGGACACTCTTTACATTACAAGAATAAATAAAAATACAATTGTTTTTTCATCGCTCTAATGTATGAAGATTTTTTCCTATGCTCTCAGGTGATTCCAAGTTTCGACGTTAAATAGGGGTGAAACAATTCAACCATTCTGGACCTCTGGCTTCTCAGGTTCGCTTTAGGATAGAAGAGGTTATATCGAACCCAACACTTCCATATTTGCTTGCAAGGAGGAGAACCAGAAAACGCATCAACTTCTCTGACTGCCTCTTGGACACCTGTGAGTTGTCACGCGCCATTAAATTGTGGGAGATTGCCTGTCAAACGCCCTTGGCAAGCATTTCTCTTGATAAAGATGTTCTTCCAGAATCTTGTTGTGCCACTTTCCCGGGTGCTTATGAACTTTTCTTGGTTATTTATATGGCTGCTCATGGCCACGTATCTCATTAAGAGCACGTGCGAATCAAGGATGTATTTAGGGGAACTCCAGGGGGGGTCCGAACCCCCCGAAAGACTTATCAAGTACTAAAATTAAATAATGAAAAATATATTTGTTTAGCCTTTGTTGTATATAATAGAATGGTCTTTATTTAAGCAGTCGTGTTTCGGCCTCATGGGCCGTTCTTACAACCAACCATTGTCAAAGATACAATAAATGAATAAAAACAAGAAGAAGAAAAAACACACAATGATCATGATAATACAATAAAGATAATATAAAGATTATACAATGATAAAATAATACATTGAATAGATTAGTATGTACACTGTGGACTAATGATAAGTAATAAGTCTTGGGTAGTTCATTGTGTGTGCGGGGGGGGGGTTGTTTAGGTATAAATTATATGATTTGTAAGTGCAGGTGCAATTGTTAACATATGAAGGTTAATGAAGTTGTTGGGACAATAGTAAGTTCTTCAGTTGTTTCTTAAAACTTTGATGACAAATAATAATTTCCTCTGAACTTATTGGAAGACAAGGATTATATTGGGATCATACGGCTTTGAAGGACAGGAAGGACGCATTTACGGGGTCCGGACCTTCCTCTCCCCCACCCGAAAAACTTAAGTACGAAAATTAAATAATGTAAATATACTCGTTCAGCATTTGTTGTATAATTTCCACTGAACTTACTGGGATCACACGGCACTGAAGGACAAGAAGGACGATTCTTTTTTGGGGGGGGCAGGGGTCCTGACCCCACCGAAAAATTACCAAGTACTACAATTAAGTAAAGAAAATATTAGAATTTGTTGCATAATCGATGGCTATTAATTTCTTCGGAACTTTTTAGAAGGCAAGGATTATATTGGTATCATACTTCTTTAAATGACATTACAAAGAAGATTTATGTACACTACTACTCAAAATAATATGCATATAATATTAATCAGAAACTTACTTTTCTCCAACTACATGTAACATCATTTTTGTTATTAGATAACTATTCAATTATTCTTCTATTTAACATTAATTTCATTGCTAGGGCACTTGTTTTTATGTAAATTATTCCGATCTTAACTACAGGTAAGCTCCGTAATGAATATGTGCTGATATATCTATATTCTTATACAGTATTTTTACCTATTCGTGTAATAATAATATAATATTAATTTATGTATTGTAGTAAGTATTAATTTGATTTAATATAATTATTTTAATTTAGACATTATTATTGTTATTCCAGAGACACTTGGTTCGGACCTCCCCCCCCGAAACATTTTTCTAGATACGTGCCTGGTGCGAATGTGCATGGATCATGTTCAAATACTGTCAAACTGGAACTTCATAATGTGAAAACATGGGCTTGCTTCGACGACAATGAATGATACCGAACCTCTCATCTAATATTCTCTGCCTCTTCCCGATTCTACCCCCTAAGCACGGACTACGGGGGGTTGATGTGGGCGTTCGCCCCTCCCAAATCAAATGCCTAGTTTATGCATACATTATATTTGATGTATATTTTATTTGTGCGTCGAATAACATGGGTACCTGGGGGAAACCCTGGGGGGTAAAGGCGGTCAGGGGCGTGATGCTGATCACATCACCCCCACTCACGACCGGATCAAGAAAGTGTGGGGCGTTACCCCCACACCCCCTATACGCCTTCATGGCGTGGTGCTATGCACAGGGGAACACTTTACCTTTTTACCTTTTTTATATTTTATTTGTAAGGGTTTTCCAATATGAATGATATGATTTTGAAATGAACTGGCAACTGTGCTTCAAATGTTTTAACTGTCACTAGTTGTCATTTGTGTTTAGTATACTGTGACATTTTCTTCATGGCTAAATACACGCTTCAAGAACGTTAGATTATTATCCAAAAATTTTATGAAAATAGACGTTCTTTTGTGAATACTCAACGTGCACTTCGCGAAAACTATGGTCCATAATCGCCCTTCTGTGCTTGCTGTTCCTCGAATCGTTGAAAAATTTGATAGGGATTTTACTCTTCACGATGCGAAAATACCAACAAGAGATGTAGATAACATTGCTGCTGTAAGAGGTAGCATTGTAGATTCCTCGTCGTGCTCAAGAATTTGGGCTTAGAAGAACTTGGTGTATTTTGCAAAAAGACTTGTGTTTACACCCGTATAACTCCTTTACATTGCTTTTATGGGGTTATTTGAAATCTATAGTTTATGCAAACAGACCATGAACCCTTGACGCATTAAGATTGAACATTGAACGCTGCATTCGTGACATTTGGCCCGAGTTATTGCACAAAGTCATCGAAAATTGTGTTCATCGAATTCACTCGTGTGCACGAAGTCGAGGTGGACACTTAAATGATGTCATTCAAAACATAATGTAATAAACTATGCTTCAAAATATTATAAAAAGTTTGGTTGTATCTGAAATAGTTTTTATTTTATTCCATTGTAAAATCATATCGTTCTTATTGCAAAACCCTATATCAATATTTTCTGTGGCTTTATGAACAAAGAATTGAGGAAATGACTAATGAAATGCTTTGTATGGAGTGTAGTTCTATATGGTGCGGAAACATGGATACTGAAAACATGTGAGAAAAGCGACAGTAAATTCTAGAAATTGAGACGAATGGATCGGGTGAAATGAACAGAAAAAGTGAGAAATGAAAGTGCTAAAAAGAATTGGGGAAAAGAGATCAATGCTGGAAATAACCATGAATAGAAAAAGATATTGATTGGGCCACTGGATGAGAAGAAACTGTATCCTAAGGGATGCTATTGAAGCGATGGTCAATGAATAGAAAATTCCGGGAAGAAGAAGATTCCAAATGATTCACATCAAAATAAATGGGTCCTACGCTGCTACAAAGCGAAGGGTTCAAGATCGAACAGCATGGAGGTTCCAAAGAAGACCTGCCCCTGTGCAGAAAACAATGAATGCATGAAAATATTGCATACGTAAGCTATGCTTTATTTCATTGGTATAAACATTATGGTATTTTGTAAATATTGTAATACCGAATGTCAATTGCCATACTAATTATTATTATTATTAGTTCTTAATTCAGTATTGAGGTTTTTCACTTCCACGTAGTACACCCTGGACTGTAGACTAACGAGGCTCTGGCGACTGGCACTCTGGCCAGTATAATTTTGTGTGTGTTGTCCTGTTTTTTGTCCTTGTGTGTGCTGAGTGCCCCTTTACAGCCTCAGCTTTAATCAAAGTCAGAACACGACATTACAGTAATTATTTTACATCTGTTAACCTAAGTCAGAATATTTTAATCTTCCAACGTTACGTGACGGACTACACCCGTATAAAGTGACGGGTGCATAATAGTCTAAAGCCCTTATAACACGGAACTGGATTTCTAGTAGGAATACCCTATACCGCGTTTCTTACAACCTGTCCCTGTTCCCGCGCTAGTTGCTCCCTGGCTTTTCTCGGTGCTGGGGAAAGTCAAAGCCAGGCAGCCAATTAAAATACGCAACGTCGCAACAGCGTCTACGTAAGCGCCTCTCTTCTGGCTTCCATTCGCTCCTCGCTGCCCAGCAGACGATTTTTTCCTCGTTTCTCATTGGCACCGAAACTGTCGAGCGCTCCCTAGCGCGGGAAAGGGGACAGGTTGTAACAAACGCGGTATAGTTGGCGCTGAACTAACTTCCTAGGTAGCAATCATGGCCGCCTGGCTGACTGCTTGACTGGTTTGGAGGAATAGGACATGTTCTAATTGCTACTTGCTTTCCTCGACTGGATTCTGTGGAACAGCCAATCAGAGCAAAGTCTCGCCATGTGAAGATAATCTGTGAGTGTGCAAAGGAGCGCTTTTGTCTGTGGTTTCCGAGTGTTACTCCAGCAATGTATAACGTATACAGCATGAAAGGCGCGTTGAGTTACACCATCTATGCTGAGTGCACGGTGTTTACATTTGAAACAACTAAAATATTCTTCCATACGTGTACAGTAAGCGTTGTAAAGTATGTATTTAAGCAGCGCCATTGTTTTGTACCTAATAACGTTTTATACGAAACGTTATTCCTCTCGGTTGAATAGTTATCGGCTTTTAAAAGTGAAGTGATGCATTGTTTACATCTCACGCGGCCGCCATTACAACTTCCCTCGTATAGGAACAAAAGTCTATCGACAAGTACGCTGGTAAGTATCGAGTGAGGCGAAAACTAGCAAATTGGTAGCCAGTCCAACGCCAACTAGGGCATGCCTACTGGAAATCCAGTTCCGTGTGATGCGGGCTTATGTCAGAGGCGTCTCCTGAACGCATGCGTTAATTGTGGGGAAAAAGGACAGCTTGCTCTGCGACGACATTCATGAGCATTTCTACATTCTAATTTCTTCATATAGGAGAAGTGTTTATTTTACACGAGAGCGCTGAATTAAGCTTATATTACAGTTCTTGGATCTGAAGTAAAAAAAAAAAAAACATTTCTGAAGTAAAATAAACACTTCTCCTATACGAAGAAATTAGAATGTAGAAATGCTCATGAATGTCGTCGCTGACCAAGCTGTCCTTTTTCCCACAATTGACGCATGCACAGCATGCGTTCACGAGACGCCTCTGAGCTATACCCTTTATATAAGTAATATACAAATCGTCTCAGTGGCGAGTTCGTGAGTGCTTTCACTTGCAACATGGAGAAATTCATAGTCTCTTCTAAGTTTCGTTTCAGTATCATTGCCCATTCCCAAGATATTGAAATAAATACACACCTGGTCACTTATCGTCTTCTGGATTCTCACATGATTACCGACAAACAATATAAATGACCAATACAATACAAGAAATCGAGACAATCTAAGTATAAGAAGATACCAAGTACCAACACAGTAAATCTAAAACAAAATATGACTTATATGGCGGTAAAAATTTACAACCAACTACCACAATACTTAAAATCTCTACAAATGAATAGTTTTAAGATGTTCATTTTAAAAATTTTGAAAAATGAGTGTGTCTGAATACTACTCAATAGATTTTGAGAAATACTTGTTCAAAGCAATTTATACTAGAGATCTTGATACATAAAATTTGTTTTTACAATGCGAATCACCAATACAATACAATAAATCTAGTAACCTAGTTATTGATTTTATTTATTGTATAAATTGACGGGCTCCCGTGTAAAACATGGTAAGTAAGATTTTGGTTATCCTTGAGTTACAAAGTATAATGTACCATCCTTCAATTTTTGAGTGAATTTGCCATGTCATACAATTTGCATTGGACTCAGAGAAGCCTTCTGAATTTCGTAAACACAACACGAAAACAATTTATCTACACTATAGCTTCTAATAACATTTTTTCTTAATGAACTCAGAAATGACGATGTCCATACATCTTGTAATGTCTTATGGCAATAAAGATCTTATCTCATCTTATCTTAAACAAGAGCGTATCCAAGGGGTCCGGATCCCCCCTCCCTCCCCAAGATTTTGAAAATCCTATGGTTGATTCATAATTAGGGAGCGGAAGTTGATGAAATGTCATCTTTCTTCTGACATCTCGGACACGATGCCCATTAAATATACATAATATTACACTTCGCCTAGAACCCAAAAAAGGTAATTTTAAAGTGCATTTTTTGCATTTCTTGCCAATTTTAAGATTTTAGGTTATATTCCCCGTTTTTCGGAATTTTTCCGTCATTTTTCGTCACTTCTTTCATTTTGGTAATATTCTTGAGTCTTTACACCAAGGTATTCCTATATATATCCCGCACAATTGCAATTTACGAGCAAAAGAAATGCTGAACTGGTGACAGTCTTTTGTTGTGTCGGGGGAAACCACCAGGTGTCCGTCTGGGGCAAACTGGGAAATTAATGCATTTTACACCAATTTATTCAGTGTATACGACCTTTTCATTAAATTGTTTTAAAAATATTCGGTTGTTTCCATTGGAAATCCTCGTTGCATATTTTAATTGAATGTGCATGTGATATCATTTGGTACCTTTTTTCTTTTTGAAAGCAAGATTGCATTTTGTTTAATTTCCTTTTCATTTCAATTTTTAACCTGAAACTAACAAATTTAATGGTCATTTCTTGCATTTTTTACGTCATTTTTTCCCCATTTTTAGGACATTCTATAGGTCATATACCTATATTTTTTAAGTCATCAACTTCCGCTCCCTATTCATAATACTTCCCGATGAGACCCATGATGTAGGAGTTATAGAACAATTCTCTCTGTGTGCATGGTTTTGGATTCTGAATATAATATCCACTAAAAGTTTTAAAGTTTCCCACTGAGTGATACTTTTGGTTTGAGTTGGTGTTTTAAGTCCACTTTATGCACAGTAAGGCTAATCGGGACTGGACCTACAGTTTAAAGTGGGATCCGAACCACTTGTGCCTCCACCGGGTATCGAACCCGGGACCCCTTGATTACAAGGCAATGACGCTACCACTGCGCCATGGGGAAGGCCCCACTGAGTGATACGTCAGCTGGAAATCTAACATCAGTACTTCTTCAACATTGACACAAACTTGGTCTTGACATGAAAAAAAATCATAGGACAAGGTTATGATTTGAGAGACAGATTTAATGGTGTGCAATCATGAATATATCAACAATACCCAAAAGGAATGCGTCTGCACTCTGCCAGTCATACGGTAAATGTAGCCCTATCTTGAGCCATGTGAGAAACTGTTTTGGTACATCCAACAGCAAAAGAAACAGTCAACGAATTGTCCTTCACTATCTTCATTCAGTTTGTTTTCCACACCGTGACGATAAGGAATTGAAACAAGAACTTCAATAAGTAAAGACCAACACTTGCTTCGAAACAATCTAATTCCATTGCTTTAAACAACACAGAATATGTAACTAATAAATAATGAAAATAGCGATGGACAATTTGCCTACTATTATCTTTGCCGTTGGCTGTACAGTAAGTAATGTTTTTTTTTTGTCAGAATCAGTGGCGGCGATTGGGTTCCAAAACCGGGGGGGAGCAATTACAGTCCCCTTTGTAGATAAGGTTTAGCATAGTGCGGGGGCAAAAGTGGCGAGAAGTGGGGGGCAACTGCCCTCCCTCGCCCCCAATCGCCGCCACTGGTCAGAATAATACATGCAGTGGTGAAATACTAAAAACAATCTACTGCATCATTTACCGGGTAGTAAATTTGTCTTTGTGAAATACGATTTCTAGAAAAAACATTAACGGATTCTTACCTCACTGGAAATTTGTCAAATCGGCTAAAACATTGGACATAGAGCTGAGCCCCTACCGATGTATCTGATTTCCACGCGAAATCACCCAGAGCAGGTTGCTTCATATTATTTTTACTCGTAGATACTTGGTCCAATATGACAAATATGTAATATTAGACTTGTCCAACAAATATGTATTTTGACAGTTACGAATATTTGAAAAATTGAAGATTTTCAGAAATTGGGTGGACGAACGAACGCACTATGTAACACAAAACATGTCATATCTCTGAAATTATGTGGAGTATTGTAATGATTTAGGTATTGTTGGGAGAGGAGAAGGACTGCCCTAACAGAAAATGACTATATTACCACCCTTACCTGCTCAGAAAGTAGAAAAATCTTTAAATAAAGTAATACGTTGTGATGAAAAGACACTCCACTTCATGTAATTGTTTGATAGGGAGTCCCAGGTTTTACCACAATGAAAATTGTTACACAGCATAACCAATACATGTCAGACATAATATTAAGAAATCAGAAAGGTAATATTTTTCATAGTACAAATATCACAGGTTTCAGAATAGGGTGTATGAACCAATTTTCCACTGGCATACAGCTATATTTTTGACAAATAGCCGTAAAGCACTCACCAAATACCACTAATAGAAGTGCACATAATACATGTATTATTAGAAATGTTGAATAAGTGGGAGAAGCATTACTATGATGTTCAGTTCATCCACTTTGAGTCCATAGAAATTGTACTAGGACCAGAAGTTTTGTTGAACAAGTCTAATATTACATATTTATCATATTGGACCAAGTATCTATCAGCAAAATAAATATGAAGCAACTTTTTGTCTTTCAATTGGGTGATTTCACGTGTAATGACCCTATTTTGTGATCACATAATATCTATTTTGATATGCTGATATACTTCTTTTATTCTAAAGCAAATTTCTTGGTAAATTGATATAGGCAATTGGAAAATAATATTGATTGGACATATGCAAATTGCGACATTGTAACAGATGTACTAAAAGCAACAGTTCTTGCAGTTGAATGATGTTTGTTTGCATTGGCAAGATGCTACAACTGGAGCTGTGGTTTACAATCTGCAAACAGAGAGCAGCCAGAATGCCCTTCGCCGCGCAGCCTTGGAGCGTACGTCAACGGCACGCTTCGTTGACTTTGACCTCGCAGCGCCAAGGTGGCAGGGTGGGGAAGCTGCCAAATTTCCCGGATACTCGGTTTCTTGCTTAATGAGTGGCGAAAGCTGCTTACATTTTTCTTGAAAAGGTGCTCTAATGAGGGGGAAGATGGGAACCCGAAGATGGTGTTTATTCACGTCATTCACTTACCAAGAAGCCATCAGGGAACGAAGGGACTGAATTTAAGGTCAGGGGCGTATCCATAAATAAAATTTGTACACAGTGTGTCTATTACTGTTGGATTGAGAAATAAAAGACTCGCTGCAAATATCCTTATGACTATATTTTCAAGAACATGTGCACAACACTAAAAAACATGACAATCTTCATACTTTTTGCCCGGGGCAGTAAACAAATATAACACAGCATAGAACAAACAACTGCACAGGCTATTGCCCAGAATACATAGTAAATAATATTGCCAGGTGCCAACTCACATAATATCTAACAATTACTATCCTATTAAATATTATTATTAATAATAATTATTAAACACGAAGTGAAAAATTGATTTGGTTTATTTTACATCGCTTTTTTGTGCCACTTTTGGCTAATTTGCGAGATGGGGATGAGATATGATGCAATTGAGGAATGGACACTCACAAACATCCATGCCCAAGCCGATTAACTACTCTTGAATCATTGGGATAACCAAATGCTAAAATTAACAACGAGAGGGGGAAATTCCCCCTCATTCCCTCGTCAAATACTACCCTGAGAACATCACTTCAATCCCTGAAGATGAGAGTGACATTAGCTTTCGAAAGCTTGGAAGCCTATTCGGAAATCGCCTGGCTGATTGCCCTAGAAAACCTCTTCAACGTCAATCAAATGTTGGTCGTCTCGTCTGCATAATTTTTCCCAAGGCATGAGAGCTTTATGCAGTATTCCTCCAAACTGAATTTGAAATTCTTCCACACTCAAACAGCGAAAACACATGTGCAAAATGATAACGCCAGCCAGGGACGGCGACAGGAGTGGGCACGGGTGGGCAAGCGCCCACCCAAAAATTCCTGTGCCCACCCGATTGCCCACCCAATCAAATTCACTATAAGTACATATACTTATAGATATGTGAATGTTGCAATAAATAAGTGTATTCTGGTGTTCATTACATGTATATTTTACTAATGAATATTATCTATAGCTACTAGAAATGTTCACATATCATCATCCCATAAAAAGCTGATTTAACTTTGTCATTAGAAAACAAAAGGAATTTCTAGAGATCTTGAAACGAGAAAACTGTGATCAATTGAATACTTCTATGATTAGAAGCAGCTAGTTGGCTTAGGAGGCACAAAATTATGCAGGGTATAGTCAAAATTAGATCAGTACTTAGGGTGAGCTTGAGGGCTGCAGCTCCGGGCCTTCACTGGGGAAAAACTGCTTTGAAAAGTACCACATAATGAAAAAATTAAGTACTTCGGATGTGATGAAAAATGTAGAAATACGTATAACTAACCACCTCATGTAGCTTGGCGAAAAGTTATAACTGAAACTGTGGAGGGGATTGGGGTGGGGTCTTGGTGTTGTAAGCTCCGGGTCTTCACATATATAAATCCCGGCTTGCGTATTATGAAAATAATCTCTAAATAAACAAATAAAAACCTCAGCGTTGATTCCTGCAGCAACACAATAAACTATTTCGACTTTTTAATTAGGTCTACACAGACAAGCCAGACATAATTATAAGAGACTGCCAGTAGTCACAAAAGGCATAGATGATTTATGGCAGTGTGACTTGGTTGAGATGGCAAGTGGACAGCTGAAAAACTTAGACAAGATCAACAAGGGCTACAAGTATCTACTCACTGTCATAGACACATTTTCAAAATTTGCCTGGGCTGTGCCACTCAAATCCAAGACTGGAGCATGTGTTACAGAAGCCTTCAGGACAATCATCAATCAGGGAAGATCACCGTGCTATTTGCAAACAGATAATGGCAAAGAATTCTATAATTCTGTGTTCCAACAATTTATTAAAAGCCAGTCAATACAACATTACTCGAGTTACAGTGATCTCAAGGCCTCAATTGTAGAAAGATTCAACAAAACCCTAAAAAATCATATGTATAAACAATTTACCCTGCAAGGTAATTATAAATGGCTTAATATTCTTCCAGAACTTCTACATAAATATAACAACTCGGTCCATTCCACAATCAACATGAAACCCTCTGAGGTAACTTCATCTGATGAGCAAAAATTGATCAGTACTGTTTATTATCCTAGATATCTTGATTTGATTTGATTTTGAATTTAAAATTTTGGGAGCGTCAGCACTTAGGCTATTTTGCTCCCGTCACATTATACGGGGGCCAGCCCCTTATCATTACAAATAACAACTCTAGCGTTGCATAACTAAAAATGTTAAAATGTTCTGACTTCTGTTAAAAGCTGAGGCCGTAAACGGGCACTCAGCACACACAAAGACAACAAACAGGACAACACACACAAAATTATACTGGCCATAGTGCCAGTCGCCAGAGCCTCGTCAGTCTTTAGTCCAGGGTGCACTACGTGGAAGTGAGGTTGACTTTTGGGCGCCTACGTGGAAGGTCACCCCTTACACCCCTATCCTAGATATCAGCCAACAACAAGAAAAGCCAAATACAAGGTAGGTGATCAAGTAAGAATCAGCAAATATAAGCACTTATTCAAAAGAGGCTTTACCAGAAACTGGAGCACTGAATTATTTACAGTGGTTCAAATTAAACCTGGGACCCGATACACATATATAATAAAAGATCACCGAGGAGAAATTCTCGAAGGCAGGTTTTATGAAGAAGAACTCAGCAAAACTAAGCAGCCTGACACATATCTCATAGAAAAAATCATCCGCAGAAAAGGCAACAAGATACTGGTGAAATGGCTAGGACTTCCAGAACACAGCTGGATCGAGGCAGACAAAGTGATACTATGAACACCTGGGATGTTATAAAGAGACTGCCAGAGCCTGAACAGCAGAATAAAAGAAATGGAATGCTGCTGCCTGATAATATTAGATGTCTTATTGTTGGGCCATCGGCTTGTGGTAAAACTACACTAATGATTGATAATTTTTTATTGGCACCCAACTGGTTAGACTGGAAAAACAGGCACTTGTATGTCTTCTCTAAGAGCTTGGAACAATTAAAATATCAGCAGCTGATGAAGCTATATGATGGACTGGATATAGCCACTTTTGGATCAGATGTTAAGCCACTCCATGAATGTCTCGATAATTCTGTTGTTGTGTTTGATGATATTATACTGGATAATCAAAACAAGGTTAGAAATTTTTTTACACAGGGCCGACACAAAAACATTGATTGCTTCTACCTGGCACAGACTTTTTCTAAAATACCGAAACAGCTGATCCGAGACAACAGCAATTTTATATGTGTGTTTCATCAAGATCATACCAACCTCAAACACATACATGATGAATATGTAGGTGGTGACTTGAGCTACAATGATTTTTCCAAGTTTTGCAGTAGGTGCTGAAACCAGGACAGCTATGGGTTTGTCACAATTGATATGACAAGGAAACCCAATAGTGGCAAATACAGAAATAAAATTAACAATTTTCTAGACATTGAAACATATATAAATAACCATGAAAAGGCCAATTATTGATGATCTTAAATTAAGAGATTATCTTGTAAAAAGATTTAAGGGATGGAAATCAGAGAACCGAGGAATCTATGAACAACACAAGCAAACAGAACAGCCTATTATTGATGCTAATAGTGAATTAGGTAAAAATATCAAAACTGTTATAGAGCAAAATCAAAATTTGATCACAGAGCTTGTACCTGTAGCTGCTAGGAACATATTAGATTATCCAATCACCCCACTTTCTAGTATTCACACACCTAGACCTGTTGCTCCTCGAAGAATTGAAGCTACTCAGGATCCTATTGAATTGGGTCTTCTTGCTCAAAAATATTTAAGCACACCTAAAGACAACAAAGATGAGGTCTTTGGCCTATATGCTGACACAGAGCGTGATGGTAGCATCATACATAGAATTGGCAATTTCAGAGTAACATTTATGGGAGATGATCTGATTGTATATTCAGAATCTCATCTTGGAGAAAGAGGTGGTTTTGTTAAATATCCTGGCACACCTGGATTGTGGGAACTGATGACTCGGAAAAGGCCTGGCAACTATACAGATCAAGATTATGAGCATTACAAAGAAATATTAATAAAATCAGATGCTCTATACCAGAACAATGATCCCACACAAAAAAAGAGTCAAGTCTAGCAGTGGAGCAAAATACAACAACTTAATCAAGCCCATATGGTCACAGATCAAGACTGGTAGTGGAATCAAACAATACAACACCCTGCCTAAAGAATTTGTGTGGGTTGATGATGTCAGGAAGCTTGTAGATAGGTTGCTGGTGATAGCTGGGGAGGAAAATGCTGGCAACCACAATTTTTACAATGAAAAGGTTGGAATTATGGACATGATAAGCACCAAATTGTCTAATTTTATAGTGAATGACACTAAGGGGATTGGATATCTTATAAAAATTATTAATACTCTACCACCTAAATTTTGGAATATCTCTGAGGGTCGGGGGCTGGTTAATGACATCATAAACAAGCTGCCATTTGAACTACACATTCCAGGCTATCAGTATTGTGGTCCCGGTACAAAATTGGACCATAGATTAAACAGAGGGGACCCTGGTGTTAATCCTCTAGATGCTGCTTGTAGAGACCATGACATAGCATACAACACACATTCTGATCTTGACAAGAGACATGTTGCAGACAAAAAATTAGAAGAGGCTGCATTTGGTAGATTTGTAAGCAAAGATGCTTCTTTAAGTGAGAGAATAGCAGCATTGGGGACCACCATAGCTATGAACACCAAACAAAAACTGGGGTGGGGGTTGTGAATATATATATAATAAACCTAGGATGAAGGCCAAGGGTGTTATGTATCAGATACCTTATGCAGGTCTTAAATCTCTTAAAACTATTGATAGTCTTTTAACCAAAAAGCAGCGCAAGAAAAAAAAATCTTGTCTTGCCAAGGGCCATGGTATGAAATTATTACTTAGTAACCCCCAATTAAAAAAATTACAGCAATCCAGGAAAAAATCACATGTGGGTGGCTTCATATTTACTATCCCGGCCATCTTAGCAGCTTTGGGGGCTGTTGGGAGCTTGGCTGGGGGATCAGCTGCCATAGCAAAAACAGTAATAGATGCCAAGAAGAATAAGGCAGAATTAGATGAAATGAAGCGCCATAATCTGGCCATGGAGAAACAAGGCAAAGGTGTTAAGAGAGCCATGAATAAGTTTAAAAAAAACAAGAGCTGCTTACAAACCAAGATATTGAAGCTTTAATCAAGCCACTGGGCATCAAAAATTTTAGAGGTGTGTACATGTCTGATTCTTTACCAGAACAACCACTCAACAAAGAGTGTGGCATAGTTAATTTGGATAAGTACAAAAATCAGGGCACTCACTGGATCTGCTATCTTAAATATTTAAAAGATAAGGCATTTGTGTTTGATTCATTTGGAGATATTCCTCCTGAAAATTTAGTAAAATATCTAAAATCAACTAATCTTTATTACAATAATGCCCGTGTTCAAAATTTCAAAGATGTTAATTGTGGACATCTGTGTTTATCTGTTCTTAGATATCTGTCTCAAATAAATAAACCATCAATTGAAGATTTTCAAAAGGCCTTGTGGTATTTAAAACATCATGGGGGTATTCCATCTCACCAGCCAAAATTCAATATTGAAACTTAGATTACATGATGATATAGTGTATCCCAAAACAATAGCTCTCAGAGCATTTTATGGCATGTACTTGATCCCTAATATTACACACCACAACAACAAGATTGCAGTTGGGGATCAAAAAATTGTCATCACTCCAGGGCAATATAATCTATCTACTCTAAATGCTCAGTTACCTAGAGGTATAGTGTTAACTCAAAATTCTGTCACTCACAGAGTAGAGATTGTATCTGCTACAGAGACAGTGGATCTGGGTACTATAGGAGAGCTGTTAGGCTTTGAGAACAACACAAAACTTGAACCAGCCATCAAACACACTGCTATTAATATACCCAAATTCTTAGCCATAGAGACTCTAAATATTCACTGTAATGTGGCCGAGGGTATGATCACCAAATCAAATGGCATAGGCACTCACAAACAAACTGGGATCATTGCAACATTCAAACCTAACTCTGAATTTATGGAGCCCATCATTTACACTCCATCACCAACATTATATTTTCTTGTATGCCATAATAGAATAGATTACATTGAGTTGATGGTCACTAATGAAAAAGAAGAATTAGTTGATTTTGCTGGAGCCACAACAACTGCTATCATAGAGATTAATATTTAAATAAAAATACATACAAAAAAATGGAAAATATTGAGAGTTATGAGCTACAATCATTCCCCCCAAACAGGAGGACATTTGCAAATTTAAATCAACCCAACACAGAGATTGAGGTTGATCTTGATGTAGGAGATGGCTTTATACACCCTCACAGAGCAGATCTATACATCAAATTTGATGTTGTAAAGCTCGATGGTACAGATTATCCGGCTAACTCAAATATAAGAATGGTAGACAATTTTGTGCCACATCTGTTCTCTGAAATTGAGATCAGAAAACATGGTGTTGTTATAAACAGAGTAGATTACCCTGGCATTACCTCTACAGCTTTGGCCACATTAAAATTATCCAAAACAGAGGCTTCTTACTACAAAATAGGTGGATTTGAGGCTGGTGATAAAATTATATCTAAGAGCCACACAGTGCTGTTCCCCATGCGCCTGTTGCCAGGATTCTTCTCAGATTACAAAGATATTATGTGGAAGGGTGGTTTAAGAATTACATTTAGAAGAGCTGCCAATGATAATAATGCTTTGATGAGGTACAGTACATTAAACTCTACAGGGGAAGCTCTGCCTAATACCCTACCTGATGAGGGCAAGTGCCTTATTCAGACTATGGAGCTAAGAATCCCGGTTGTTGAATATGAAGCCAGTTATGCTCTTAAATACAAAGCAGATATCCTAAAAAATCCACAGGTGCCTTTACAATTTTATACATATCAATGTGTACAGAAGCCTGCCACTGGTAGCTATTATGAGTTTGATGCTACAAATTCATTCTCCAGTATACAATATGACATGCCGGATTTTGTGGTGGTACTGTTTCAGACTGGAAGACACAATAATCAGGAAAAAAATTCAAGTAAATTTGATAACTGCAACATCAAGAACATATATCTTAAAAATGGCAGAAATGAGGTATTTCCTAGAGAAAATTATAATTTAGACATGTCCAAGGATGATTTTCTTAAATTATATGAAGCATTTACAGCATACAAAAGGGTCACTACTGGCAATACTGACATGTATTACACACCAGATGAATTCAAAGCACAGAGACCCATGTTTGTCATCAACACCTCAAAAAGGAAACAAGTTGTGGTTAATGACAGGACAAACATTAAAATTATCTGTGAATTCCATGATACACTCCCTGATGACACCATATGTAGTGTTATTCTTATAGGTGAAAAATCATATGTTTATGATGTAAGAAATGAGAGAGTCACAGAGCAATTCTAGAAAGCCTCTGCATATTACCGGACCGGAAGTAAATATAAGTGGGTGTGGGTGGGTAGGGTGGCTTTTATGAGCATTTTTGGCTTAGTTTTAAGTGTAGCTATAATAATATCAAGAGGGGCATATTTTTGACAAGCTTATGGACAACAATCTGGCAGATTCAGCCTTTGCACACATGGCCAAATCTGTCTGAGGGGGGTTCTTCATTTGTACACTAGAATTCAGGATTCTTGGGATTTTGACAGCATAGCACACTGTAAGCAATAAGATCATATGGGTACTTGACATAGTTTTAAGTGTAGCCAAATCTGTCTGTTGAGGGTTCTTCATTTCTACACTAGTATTCAGAATTCTTGGGGATTGAGAGCATATCACACTTGAGCAATTGGGGCATATGGGCATCTTGGCATAGTTTTAAGTGTAGCCAAATCGGGCTGTTTAATCAAATAACCTCTTCATTTGTACGCTATGTGTGCGCTAATAATACCACAAAACACACTACTTAAACCTGATCTGCCTAACCAACAACGAAAGCATGTACAGACGTAACATCCCTTCGCAACCACACGCACAAAAACTACACGAATGGCTGCTCGCAAACAGAGAATCATGTAGGAACATACGGAAGGGAAAATCGTTCTTCACAAACACACAGGGAGTAATAACCAAGACTGAAATACATGTTAATAGACATAAATTACTGCTTTATGTAACAGAACTTGATTCAGGATACTGAAGCCACATATAACCGTAGTATCACACAAAACGAAGTCGTTGACCCATTGTATCCCCTCGAGATTTATGTTGATTTCTTTTAATCGACAGATTTCGACATTTTACGTAGTACGCAAATAGTTCCAGCGCGAAAAACACAAATAACGGAGATATTTCATCCCAAAGAATGGTCCGCGTAAGTAAAAACCTCCCATTTCGGAGCACTTTCGCCGATTTTTATAAGTGAAAACAGTTTGCATGCATACTGAAATAGATAAAGAACACGTCGAAAATAACTCAGTTCCAATCCTAACCTAACGACATAAAATTATAGCTGCAGTTGTCGAATGTTGTGTTGGGTGCTATATTCACTTGTGTATACCCTTCGGGATGTTCTCCTTCACGGTAAGGTAACATGCTAAGGTAACAGACGTACACAATTACATATTTCCACGAGCTAGAAATAAATGAAATCGTTCATAAACAATAAAAAAAACGTGCAATTGATCACTGTAACACATCTTCGCGAGCTAATAACAGTAGAGTAGTGAACGTTCATAAACAACAAACGTTCTGTATAGTGGGATCCATGAGTAGGCTATTACCGTGCAAATTGTCCATCGCCGTGTTCGTGCACTTTATTTAATCCAATAAGAGCTTCAAGAATTAAAAGAAAACTCAAAACAAGCTGTTGACAACTTCTGCACAGCATACATAAAAATCCATTGTTTAAAAACACATAGAATGTAAGAGAAACATTAATGAAAATAGTCATGGACAATTTGCACGGTAATACTCATGGATCCCACTGTACAACTATCTTCATAAACCTTGCAAATTGTTCCACTTTCTAGCAGGAGAACGGAAAGTTAAGACAAAAGTACCCTTCATTAATTTTATCGGTACAATCAGACGAGCAAAATTGACATTAAACTACAAAAACACACTACATTACTCATGGACGCCCGCAGGATTTTTTCCAGGGAGGGGCAAGGAAGGTATTTTTTTCCAGGGGGGAAACAAGGCACATTTTTCTTCAAAAATAGTTGTTCTAAAAAAACATTGCTTAAATTTGAATTTATGGTGTTCATGTGTTCATGCAATAATTAACACATATTATTGTGGCTAAATTGAAATTATATATGTGAAATACATACTTTTTGGTTGACTTTCATTTTCCGCGGGGGATACGGCCCCCCTTCCGGACGCCCATGACATTACTAGCACCTCTGCATCAAATTTAGGATTTTGCCCACATTTCAAATGCCTCGGTTTGTTAGAAATAGTGAGACAATATGGTTTACTTAGGAAAAGCAACACATTTTCAATGCGAAATTCGTGGTTGAACGTGTAACAATAATTGTCTTTGAAACAGGAAAATGGATGTATACTAGCTACCTACCGCACTTGCAAAAGATTTCGAATGTTTTCGAGGTGCATCTGCGAACTCGAAAGGTTTCAAACTTAATACATACAAAGAAAGCATTCTTACCTTTATCGTGTGATGTAGTACTCTGCTCAATTTGAACGTAGAAGACAAAAACATTAACGTAGAATCGAAGCACGCGCGTTTGACGTTTATCTAATACTGACGGAAGTTGCACGACTGCTCCGTGTGGTGGCGTTGTCGTCGCAATACAACTGATTCCTACCATAGAATAATGATACCAAACCTAGTACAATTTGAACTTCGTTATCATCCAGCACCCTGTTTTTGGCGTAATGGTAAATATATAGCATAATCTGCAAACGCACGTCTCTGAGAGAGAGAAATTGTAATGAAAGAAAGATATTTTTGAGAAAATAGAATCATGTCCAGATATTATTTCTACTTCATCAGCAAAAAAGTTTAAAACGAAAAGGAGTGTGCCTAATCAGGGGGGAAAAAAACAAGTTTTTTACAACCGCTCCATTAATTTATTTTAATATTTTCCTTCTCATCCCGAATTTAGCTCGGAAGGAACATTTTGTTGCAGGAAATAGAGCAGGGTGCGAAATCCTAGGGGGGACGGGGGATTTCCCCCACCAACAATCTTGCCCTCAAAAATCCCCCCACCAAAAATTTCCGGGGGGGGGGGATAGTTTGTGTTTTAACAAACAAAAGCTTAGCAATTACTTTTAATTTCAAATATACATTTCTAAGAATAATATCGAAGACACACACACATTAGTGTAGTTGTGGTTTCTTGGATCTGAAGTGACGCATGCATCAATTGTGGGAAAAATAATTATTACTTTCTTTCACTTCAGACCCAAGAAATGTAATATGAATTTAGTTGAGCGCTCTCGTGTAAAATAAATACTTCTCCAATATGAAGAAATTAGAATGTAGAAATGCTCATTAATGTCGTCACAGAGCAAGCTGTCCTTTATCTCACAATTGAGGCATGCGCCGCATGCGTTCAGGAGACGCCTCTGATTATGACAAAATTATCAATAACGTAAGTTCAAACTTCAAAAAGTAAATGCACAAATATAACTTACATTCATCCGAAGAAATATTTTAAATTAAATAATAGATCGTAGCACAATTTAGCAGCTCCGATGGCGTAGCAGTAACGTCGTTGCCTTGTAATCAAGGAGTCCCGGGTTCGATACCCTAAAGTAAACTTTAAACAGCAACTCAAGGTAGTACACACACTGGATTGCATTTTACGGAGTACCGAGGCTCCTTTGTGAGGCTTGCGTTGTGTTGTCCATATACGTTTGTAACCCTTTAGTCATTTATCCTTATCACCATATCCCCACTGTCACGATTAGCCAAAAGTGGCAGAAATGCAACTTTAAGTAAAATCAATCAAGTTCCAACAGCTCTTTTTCTTATTGGGAAGTTGGCAACGCTGCAACTGGAGAACGCTGCTTGTCTCAACAGCCCACGACATAGCAGAAAACGGTGGAACATCAGAATTGTGAATCGTAGGTGATTGGTCGATTCGTGTAGAATAAGAATGGGCACAGCCACAGCTAGAGATTTCAGTATCCAGGGCGAGAATAAATTCTGGTGGCCTTTGCAGCGAATTCAGCTTCCCCCTTCAGCCCCCCCCCCCCTTCCCTCTTACTGCTTGAAGCAGATGTTATCATTATGCTAGCTTACATTTATTTGCAATACTCACGCACAAACAGCAAAGCCACAACCCCGTAAGGCATCCAGTGGAAAAATGTTAGTTTTGCCTCAATGGTCATTTCCTACACAACAAAGAAATATTGTTTCTTAACATCAGCTTTTAGACCGAATCGACACGCGGTTTCACACCGAAGTGACAAGCGACACTGTCCCCTTCCCTTTCTAAAGAAGCATTCACCATGCACGCGAGACCACCAGACCAATGACACGATTGAGAAAACAGCCCAGTCCGACCGACACATGCAGCTTGTCGTATCACTTCGGTACGAAAGGTTGCATTTATTTCCGAAAGTTCGTTATCAAATGACACGTGCCGCTTAATGCTTCGATCTGAAAGCTCCTTTTTTGTAAGTTCATTTGCAATACGTTAGTATGTATTACATTGCCCAGTGGCGTCTCGTGGCCTGAAATTTGGCCGGGGCTTATTTTTTAAAGAATTTAAAATATAATGACAATTCACATGAATTACAAAAAAAGGTATTTTTTTCTTCTAGACTACAAAACTGGACTTACTTTTTTGAAAGAATTTAAAATGTAATGACAAATTACATGAATTACAAAAAAAACTGGTATTTATCTTCTTCTAAACTACAAAACTGGACTTATTTTTTTTAAAGAATTTAAAATATAATGACAATTCACATGATTACAAAAGAAACAGGTATTGTTGTGAAACATACCTTTATACGAACGTTGACTCCTGTTCTTCTGCTCAGCAAATTTTGTTATTACTTTTTCGTTGAAGTCCTCTATGTTTGAAATGTATTCTATTTCTATTGTAAGCAAGTGCCAAAGCATTTGGTCTGTCTTGTCCCATTGCATTTCTTAAGCACGTTTTAATACGCTTCAATGTGCTGAAACATCGTTCAGATTCAGCTGTTGGCACTGGAGTTATTAAAACTATGTTTGTCATTTTTACTGTTTCTGAAAAGGTACCCTCTAAATAATTTTAAATAAAAAATGAATGCATTCTACTGATAGAGTTTATGTTTTTCAACTCTTCACTACAATAAAGAACACGAAGTTCCCTCTTCTATGAAGGGATAATAAATCTGGGAAGATGCCTCTGTTTAAAGATTGTTCTCTTTCATTATGTCCTCGTAGAGCAAGTTCATGTCGACCACAGAATTTTAAGCAATCGATAATTCTATTTAATATATGCCTATTTTTCCGGACAAATTCATTGTGTCTTGTAATTGACAGCCTATGTCCTTCATCAATTTGTGTTCGAACATCAACCCTGCCAAACTCACTCAAACATAGCGAACGAAAGCCACCAAAACACTACAGAACAACACGCGAGATCGAACGCGACGCAACGGAACTAGCCCCGAATCAGTACTCAAATCCATTGCACTTTTCCCTCCTCTCTCTGCTAGCATGTGACCTTCACTGTAGCGTAGGTGGGTGTAGGCCACGCCTTCCTTTGCGACGTGCCCCGGAAAACGATAATTGACATCAATGCCGCTAGGAGTGCTGTCGTATCCATTGCAACAGACGATGAATTTACGTGGATAAAAATCACCTTTTAAAAGACTGTGTGATAGGTATGCGTTATGGTGATTGATACTTACGTGAATACGTCCGTTTTCCTTTAGGGGCTAAGCCCCGGAAGCCCCAAGGGACGAGACGCCACTGACATTGCCATTAGCCAAAATGGCAGAAAAGCTAAGTATACTAAACCAAATCAATAAATCAACGTATCAGTTCGCTGCGTCCATAACAGTACACGTATAGATGACTGCTTAAAGACACTATTTTCAACTTTGTAGTTTAGAATGCTAAAATATCATGCTACTTCAACAGATACATGAACATTTAAAAGTACGTCTGAATAAAATCACTTTTTATGTAGTAACATCTTTTCATAAATATTTTATTTATATAATTACATATTTACAAGACTTGCACTGCAAGTTTTCTTAAAAACTGAATTAATGCACAAACCCAACTCAGGCATAAGTACAGATAAATGACTACTTTCAACCATTACTGTGTCTCTCTCACACGAAGTAAGAACAAAATAATCACATTTGATGCTTAAAAAAGCATGACGCTCCCATCCATGATTTACAATAAGGTAGTCACATAAGTTTTGTATCAATATTCACTATTTAAATACAAGTGTCCCACAAACTTCACACACGAACCTCATCAAAGTCTATCCTGTTGCGCGTAGGTGCCTGTCGTTGTGCGATTGTCCCTCTGGTGGAGGGAGTTGGAAGCAAGGCACTTGGGGTCCCTGCGGCTCTGTGTCGAAGGAAATGCAACTTGTCCATGATTATGGCTAAATTCTTATTCGTACAGCAGCTGTAGTTGGTGGTTGCTCCCATATAAAACGTCCCGAACTTGGAATGAATTTTTTTAATCTTCTGTGATTTCCACTCACACGAATCAATGTTTAGTAAGTCTGAAACAAATAAAAGAAATTCAGTACTAAAGCCATTTTGAAACATAACATGTTGCTGATGGTAAGAAACTTTTTTTTTGTATAAAATTCTGCATTCATGTAGCACACGAGTAGATTATGGAAAGTTCAGTAGAAATTATTCATGTTACCAGACATATTGTCCATTGTTATCGAGGGCGCTCGCAGGATTTTTTCTCAGGGGGCAGTCATATTATTATTATTATTATCATTATTACTATTATTTTTGTTGTTACTACTACTAGTACATTACAAATCATAAAATTCCAACTGCATTGAAAACACTTCGTTGTAAACAAGTTCAGACTCTAGTCTATTACTTACATATAGAAACTGGATTCACCTTTCTTCCTTTCAATAAACATATACACCATGAAAGTCTTCGAGGAATTCGGGTTCGATTCCCGGTGGAGGCACATAGTGGTTCGGATCCCACTTTAAACTGTAGGTCCAGTCCCGATTAGCCTCACTATGCATAAAGTGGACTTAAAACACCAAATCAATCCAATCTTCGAGGAATCAGTGTAGCAGCTGATGGAAGTGCCAGGAGAAAGAAGTTAGCTGTATAGTGGGATTACCGTGCAAATTGTCCATCACCATGTTCGTGCACTTTATTTGACCCAATAAGAGTTTCAAGAATTAAAAGAAAACTCAAAACAAGCTGTTGACAATTTCTGCACCAGCATACATAAACATCCATAGCTTAAAAACACATAGGATGTAAGAGAAAAAATAATGAAAATAATCATGGACAATTTGCACGTTAATACTCATGGATCCCACTGTACCAGAAAAGTGCAGACGTGTAATGAGTGCAAATGTGGAAATGAAAAAAAAAAGATTTTTTTTTAAAAATATTTTTAAAGGAAGAAATTCTTTTCTTGGCGATATGGATTTGGTTACAATAGCTTTCAATAGCCTGTTACATGTATGGTCCAATTACTTCTGTCGAAGGAGAGAGATAATTTTATATTATGAAAAGCATTCTTCCTGACAGACGGCTATGTACGAAATAAAAATAGTGCCTATGTGCAATCAAGGCAGTAAAGAAAAGTAAAAGTGTTATTTCCATGTTGGTTTTAACTTTTGAATGAAATTTTTGATATAAATGATTTGGAACTTGACATTTTTTAAGGTTTATTGTGCCTATTTTTTTCTTATAGTGCCTATTTTCCATACCTATTATAAATGCAGTTTTTGCCTGCCTATTTTGACCAAAATGAATTCCTGAACTTCCGGGCTCTATATATAAGATATAGTTATGATGTTTGGAAATGGGTACTGTTGTTTAAGGAAAGTTGTGGCACGAACCACCCCAGTCACAGATCCGCTAGTAAAAGTCACGCCTTACAGTCAATTTTCCATGCCGTAGCACTGAGACATCGCAGGTGAAAGTTTTCTCGGGAACATCCGGGTCCCGGGTTTGATTCCCGGTGGAGGCACATAGTGCTTCGGATCCCAAATTAAACTGTAGGTCCAGTCCCGATTAGCCTTACTGTGTATAAAGTAGACTTAAAACACCAAATTTATCCAATCCAATCAGTGGCGTGCCCAGGATTTTCGAAAGGAGGGGGTTAGGTATACATTTTTTAGTAGTCAGCCCTCATTTTGCCATATTTTCCTGCATTTGATGTTCTTTTTTTAAAGAATACTGGGCGAAAGGGGGGTTATAACCCCCACCAACCCGCCTTGGACACGCCACTGAATCCAATCCAATCTCGGGAACACCAATCCCTCCGGAGGTCTGGTGGAGGTCGGGCTTAGCCCTCGGCAGGGTTGAAATTTAACAGCACCATCTCTCAATCTCTTTAGCAGAAGAAGTGGAAGCAAGAGCGCGAGTGGCGCCTCTCAGCGGATTATTTCGAAAATTCTTGCAAAGGGCAATTCCCAGCAGGAGGTCAACGCAGTCCCTGTGTCCTTGATGAAAGCGCGAACAGAAAGCCAAACTCACCTGTTCCGTTCTTGGAACGTCCCCTCCACCTAGAGGACCGGCAGCTCTATTACTGGCTGCGTCGTCTCGTCCTCCTCCACGCGGTCACAGAAGTCAACCAGGCTGTCTTCCTGTTCCCTCTGCTCCGAAGCCCTGGGCTTATGGACGAGCACGCATGCGCAGTCGCACTCCTTGCGGGAAGAGTTCAGCATCTTCGCAAGTTTCTGAGAGCAGTCGACCTGAAATTACAAAGGAAAACCCAACGTAAACATGGACATCACCAGAAATTTTTGTTCGGGGAATCAGGCTATTGATAAAGCTTACGGTAACAGTTTCATACATCGGAGACACATTTCTTCAATTTTACACAAGAAACTACTTACGGAAATGAGTTTCTCCAAGGTTTACAACGTTCGTCGAGGTATTTTCTTTCATCGTGGAATATATTTGACCGGGAAATCATGTATTTTTCAAGAGAAATATCTCGCCGACGCAAAATTGCCATTGCTTTCAGTTGCTTGCCCTACGACAACCGGATGCTGCGTACGTTTGATGACGTAAGCCCCTGTCAGTGTTTCAACCCCCCTTTTTTATACTATGCTTGCCTAACGTAACCAAACTTAACCTAACCTTATCGGAAATGGTTCATGGGGCTATCCGTGAATGGTTCGTGGGGCTATCCGTCAGCTACCCGTGCATAATGTATAATTTCCACCGGTGACGAACACGATAGTAGGTATTTTTCGGTGCAGAAGGTTGAAACACTGCATATCCACAACGTGAGTCAAGATGTGCCCGCCATATTGTGTGTTCCGGAAGCGAATAAAGGAATATAAAAAAGCACTCAGAATGTGAAAAATTGCGTTTGTTTTCTTGTAAAAATCATAATGGCACCTTGAACTATGTTCCGCAATACACAATTGATAAGTGCGGACCATGCAAAACACAAAATATCCGATTTTAATGTGTCTCCGATCTATGAAACTAGTACCAAGCTTACATAGTAGAATTATTATTATTATTTTCATTATTGTTAACAACAACAACAATAATAGTTTATTTTACTATTTACTTTTTTGTTATAAATATATATCCATTGTATTAATTGGCAACTCTCTTCATATAACTTCTTGTTACTATCAACATTCTAAATTTCATTATTTTCTTTTGTCTTTTCACTGTACTAAAGATAAAAGTGACGAACTTAGGTATCTATGTCTATTAATTTATGTATTAATCCTTTACTCTTTTCATTAATTCCATTCATATTTTTATATTCATTGGCCATCAAACTAACATGTAATCAGTGTATATTCACATATGACATTTTTACTTTGTAATAATCTCTCAGACAAGGGCCTGTTGTAAGAACGGCTCTCGAGGAGAAACATGCTCTAATAAATACTACTTATTATTATTTTATTAATTATTAATATTTATTATTATGTATTCATTTTTTAAAATTTTGTATAACCAATTTTGACATAGTGATATACCTATTTGTTTAATAGTGATCATCACTTAAATAAATATGATTATTATTATTATTAGAACAATACACAGTTAATTCTACAATATTATATAACAATAAACAATTATTAGTATCAGAGATATAATAGATCTCGTTGAAAACTGTAACTTGAAGTGTAAATATGCTAACTTGTTATGTTATGTTATTCTACAGCTTATGTATTTTATTCGTGTAACTTTGTACTTTTGTATTTGACTAGTGCTGAATTAGGTTTCATACTGTGCTCAACACTTAAAATACACTATTATTATTATGAATTTAAGTACTGAGCACAGAAAACAACGTAATACAGCACTGAGTCAAGTGAGAAATTACAAAATTACAGGGATATATTATGTGAGATGTAGATGTATATTGAGAGTAACATTACTTTTGAAGTTAATGTTTTTGACAAGATCTACATCAATGGCCAGATACACTACCACGTCCAATTTCTACAATTCATGTAATAATAAACCTAATATAATCTATTAACCTATAATAATGATAGTAATAATAATTATTATTATTACGTGCTTATGATTATTATTGCAACAAAATAGAATATAAATACCAAAATAAATATAATAAACCAATTTTATTTCAAATTATTATAATTATGAAAAGACACACAGAACATCCATGCCCAGGCAGTGATTCGAATCTATTTAAGATCCACTAAAATTTGTATAGAAACAGCTGCCCTAGTAAATAAATTAATGTCAATTTTTTAAAAATGGATTATTTATCAAATACGAAAAAGGGTTGTTATATTTAGAAGTAAAGTCCCTGGTCATTATTTTTATGCGTATTATGGTAAGCATAAATTTCGCAGACTTCGTGTTAACACAAAGTTGTATAGTAACAATCAAATCCTTACATTTATATAAGGCCGTTTCCGAAAGGTGCAAGACCATATTTGAGACGAGCATCCCCCGAGTGTGGTCTTCAAGTCGTGGACTGGAAGTGAAAGTCTTTCGAATTGCACTTCGACTGCAGCGCCAAATAGGAGCAGTGGATAAAACTGAGGAGACGTTGTTTTCCCCGCGTTTTAAACACTTGTTTTTCACCATATAAATCACATAGAATTTTCAAATGTTCGAACACATACATTTCCACACATTACAAGAACAACTTGCTGGCCTATAACGTATATTCAACCTGTGTTGCTGGCTTTCTACCTCCGTGATTTCAAACAAATGAACAACGAGTGCGAAAATCACGTGACCTAGTCACCAACCATCTGTACTGCGAGCTGTGCACTTGCGTGCTTCTGTTCTTGGCGCTTTCGAACTGTACTAGGTGACGTCACTTCCGCCAAAACCATACTGCAAGTCTATACTTTGCACCTTTCGGACAGAGCATAAGCTCTGACGAAATAAATAAACTTCATGTTGTAAGGCAGAAGCACATTGCACAGCAGTTCGGATCCTACTATAAAATAATCGAGGGGTCCCGGGTTCGATCATTACCTTCTCAATCTGAAAGCCTCACGGCTTGCTCCGGTCACGTGACTAAGCGTCATCAACTGGAGGCGAGATAGCCGCCATGTTTGATTTGCTTCTTCGGAATCAATGTTGGACCTTTTTAGTGAATATGGAATTGTAATGCAAATTTAGGAACTGTAATCGAGTTTACATGACGTGTAAATATGCTTAAATGTGCAAGAGGTATGGTGTATAAGTGTTGTGTGCTCAATTGCAGAGGCAATTATGATGAAAAAGGTAAGAGTAACGTTCACATTTCTTCAACATGTTGCTGAAAATGAGAAATGTTTAGGGCAATTCCATGTGATTCGGTCCCTACGAAAAGATACAAGTTAAGTAACAAAGGTTTTATACTCATAAATAAATAAGAGTAATAGTTCATGATGTAAACATTTCATGTGTACAAAATAGGCATCTAATATAATCTTAAATGTGGCCATGTTTTATCTCTTGTCAACATTTGTTTTTAGAAATATCAAATAATTTACCCTGAATTATTACAAACGTTGGTTAACGTTAAAATTATTGTTTATGATTGCAAATTAATTTGTTTCAAGATTTAGCCAACGTTTAAAATATTACGTTCGTGTTACTAAAGCAATTTGTTAGTGTAAATTTTATGCAAGCATTCGATAAAATGTTTATTATTTACACAAATTTTGAGTTTTAAAATGTTCTTAATGAAAGAAAGCTATACAACGGGGCAAAGTTGATACAAGTGTACATTTACATTCTTATTTTATCCCGCTTTATGCTTCTTTATGCTAATCGGAAGATATGTTGTACATTCAAATACAAGGGTGCGATGTGTAACAAGAACTTTGATGAAATATTCGTGTGTAATACTATCGAAGAATACATTACTTATGTTTCAAATACAAATGTTTCCACACAGAAAGCATTTTGTTACCTAGCTATGTTAATATGAAGTACAAATGTGTTAAATTTTATAAAACTGTTTCATATGAACTGCTTTTTATTTTTTGTCTTTGTGAAGCTTCAATGTTTGTAACTTTGATTATTAAATCAGTGATAATGTTATTGTTTCATAATTTATTAACATTCTTCACGATGTTATTAACAGAATGTAAAACAGTGTAAGGAAATATTCCAAATGTTTATATCCCAAGTGAACGCTAAGATCGAAATATTAGTCTGCTTTTTTTCAATGAAACTCTTAAGTTATTGTCACAGATCTTACTAACGACAATGAAAAGATTCAATTTGTTTATTATCTTTCGTTCAATAAAGTCAATAAGATCGAAATTACAATATGACAAATGATTTAGGTTTAATCTTTATTCACAGAAATGTAACATTACCCTTGTACCAATTTGTTTCGCTTTTGCTGCAAAGATATAGAAATTAAGCTTTTGTATTGAGATTGTATAGCTAAGCAGAATATCTGCATTATCTGGTTGATTAATTTTGGGTAAAGTTAGAGACAATTTGATCGATTAGGTAACTTGGAAAGTTTACGGTCAACCTAACATGTTTTTTTTTTTATTTAATCAATTGATTTTACATACAAAAGTTCATACAAAAGCGGTTATGAGTTTTACTGTAGCTGACAAATATTCCCGATAATATTTTTCAAAGATATACAATGTTTAAATTTTTCCGCCAGAAAGTTTCTAACGGTTTTCAACTCTTTCTTTGTGCTATGGTAGGAATTTTTGTGGTGGCCTGAATGAAAATTTTGGTGTAAATATTCAATATTATACATTTTTCTTCTATATTCGTCGGGAGGGTAAATGTCAAAATTTAACTTCATAAGAGAAATAAATATACCTTAATTATCTACGGTAAAATCACGACAATGGGTTTACAGCGTTAAGACGATCGCCTCCAGATGATGACGTCTTGACTGAGCGCTGTGGCCTGAACCTCAAGATGGTCTTGGTTCGATACCCGGTGGAGGCACAAGTGGTTCGGATCCCACTTTAAACTGTAGGTCCAGTCCCGATTAGCCTTACTGTGCATAAAGTGGACTTAAAACATTAAATCAATCAATCAATCAAAAACCTACTATAAACTGTATGTCCAGTCCCGATTAAACTATCTGTGCATAAAGTGGACTTAAGTCCCAATCAATCAATGAATCAATCCATCCTAAACAAGTACTTTGCTTATTAAATCTTGGAGTTTCTAAGTCTATCGGGGGGAGGGTCCGGACCCCATGAACCCCCCTAAACGCGTCCTTGATTGTAAGGGAAGATATTTTAAGCCAAGAGAATCTAGGTTATTTGGAACTTTTACACAAGTGCACACTACACTTCCTGCACGTTGCATGCTATTTACTGTAAAACTACAGAAACAAGCAAGAGTTTGTGGTGATGCACAATTTCAGCGTGAATGCTCTCATTTGTTTTGTTTTGCCTATCTTTAAAATTATAAGCTCTGGGCACGAAAACAGTTCATTCAAGGTCGGAGCTTTCCCTGGCCCTCCAGTGTTGCCACACTTCTTCTAATCTGCTCAGTCGACACTTCGCGCGTTTTACAAGTACGTATGCGTTGATTTCATCGGCTGAAATTGTTGTTTATTGGCAACACTGTAGGTGGCGTGACCTTGACTGGACTGTTTTCGTGGCGAGAGCTCTAATAGCATGTACCACGCTTCCGCACAGCTGCTATACTTCGGTGTGTGAGCTCCCTTACTGAAAACATGCTTTCTTTATCCTTCGACAAAGGTTATCAGGAAGATTTCACGCTACGCAGTGTACCGTAACGGACTTCGCAATATGTACAGCAAGAGAAATTTGCTTTTCCATTATAAAAACCTCATCAACAGCTGAATAAACATACGATAAGCCTTGAGGAGTGAGATAATTTCAACAAACGTAGAACGAAACAAAGTGCAAGGGCAAAGTTTCCTGTTACAGCTACACACCAAACCTCAAAGGATCACAAGTGTGTGTGTGCCTGTACAATTTAGAAGTACAAGAATCTGCAATGCGTAAAACTTATAAAAGCTTGAAAACTGCTGCTGTATTAATGGAGTTCCAATGGCTAAAAATACCTATCCATTTTCAGATTTTCATTGCACCTGAAAGCTAGAACTCTTTAAAACAATATTATAATACATGGCATTAACATTTATTAAGAGGGATTCAGTTGATATTTCCTGTTGAGATATAGCCTCGTCTTGTCAGAATTCATTATTCTGTACCTATATTGATCTTCAATTGTTTACTATCACTATTTAAATAATATAAATATCGTCATAACGATAGGAAAATCTGTGCTAGAATGAAAACGAATACTCAGACTAAAATGTTAACATTTCTATGCCAAATCGTTTCTGTAAGAAAAGAACATGAATTTATAACAATTAGGCTAACGTTGTCCAGATAGGCAATTGAAAGGCCTAGTTATGTTAATTGATCTGTGGGCCTGGAAAACTTTATGAGGTGGTCAAAATTGTATAAAATTAGTGCAGAACGATGGAGTGAAGCCTAGAGCGTATCGGCCATATTTCTAAAAAAAACATCGAAATGATTGTGTGAATATTGCTTTTCTATCGACAGTACAAGGTTATGCAAATTTATTTTGAAAATGGATAACTATGTGGCCTGTTACAAATCAAATGGTCCATGTTTTTCTACATAATATGTACAGTCATAGGTAGAGGTACGCAACACATAACGCCATGCAGGGAAGGAGTATTTCAGAATCTAGGTGTCCCATTCTTATTGTCTCTGACTGTACATACAACATGCTCGAACAGAGACAAAACTTTTGTCTAGGGAAATCCAATTGATAATTGCAAATACATGTAACATTTACCCGTCCTTTGGGAGTAATATGAACAACTAGTGCAATCCATTCTTTACAAAAAAAACATGAGAATCCAAAAGAAAGGAGGGCGTCAATAAGTAAGTAAGTTAGTAGTAGTAGTAGTAGTAGTTGCTGCTGCTGCAGTCGCTGTTGCTGCTGTTTCTGTTGCTGTTTTGTTGCTGCTGTTGCCGCTGAAGCTGTTGTTGTTTCTGTTGCTGCTGTTGCTGTTGTTGGTGCTGTTGTTGCTGTTGCTGTTGTTGGTGCTGTTGGTGCCTTTGTTGTTGGTGTTGTTGCTGTTGTTTCTGTTGCTGTTGGTGCTGTTGCTGTTGGTGCTGTTGTTTCTGTTGCTGTTGGTGCTGTTGTTTCCGCTGTTGCTGTTGCTCCTGCTGTTGTTTCTGTTGCTGTTGGTACTGTTGTTGCTGCTGTTGCTGTTGTTTCAGTTGTTGTTGGTGCTCTTGCCGCTGTTGCTGTTGTTTCTGTTGCTGTTGTTGCCGCTGTTGCTGTTGGTGCTGTTGTTTCTGTTGCTGTTGGTGTCGTTGTTTCTGTTGCTGTTGTTGCCGCTGTTGCTGTTGTTGTTTCTGTTGCTGCTGCTGTTGCTGTTTGTGCTGTTGTTTCTGTTGCTGTTGGTGTCGTTGTTTCAGTTGTTGTTGGTGCTGTTGCTGTTGTTGCCGCTGTTGCTGTTGTTGCTGTTGTTTCTGTTGCTGTTGGTGTCGTTGTTTCTGTTGCTGTTGTTGCCGCTGTTGCTGCTGTTGTTTCTGTTGCTGTTGGTGCTGTTGTTGCTGTTTGTGCTGTTGTTTTTGGTGCTGTTGTTGTTAGTGCCGTTGGTGCTGTTGCTGTTGTTGTTAGTGCCGTTGGTGCTGTTGCTGTTGTTGTTGCCGCTGTTGATGCTGTTGTTGTGGCTGTTGTTGTAAATTCAAGGATATGACAGACTTGAAGATACAGCTGGGTATATTTTGATGCTAGGGAAACCATACGAATATTATTCTTCATTGAAATTATGCTGTAGTTGCATCCGGAGTTTCTCACTCAAGTATCAGGTGTCAAAGAACGATATAGATAGGAAAGTTACAGAGCAGAGTGTACGTGAGTTTCACAACTGTTCCCATATTTCCAGTACGTTTCAAAATCATGGAGAGATATAATTCTTATCGCTATCTGCATGAACAGAGGCTATCATGAGAACATTGGTAGATTTGGCCTGATAGCATAAGAAAGCTCTAATCAGAAATATGTATTTACCTTCTCCTCACATAGCTTACCGGTTAAATGATGTTGATTAATCCACACCTCACATCGATTCTAGGTAATGGAAATTTTAAGAAATTAGTTTTTAATTAGCTTGTTGATTACTTATCTGTTAGTTTTCTAATAAAGACGTATTATGAGGAAATGGACAAGAACATAGTGCTATATCTGGAATTTGAGTTAGGTTAAAACGTATCTAAAGCTGGCAGACAACAATTTTGTCTACAAGTGTAGTTTTACTACCAAATTTAAGGTCTGAGAAATGCAATAGGAATATTAAATTATATTCATTTTTAGCACCAAACATTAAACAAAATTACATTTAGTAAGTTTTATTATTACACATAAAACAGTTGCATTTGTTTCGAAAAGCAGATTTCTCTTTCAGATATTTTGTTATATAATGCAAGGGAACAATTGCATTTGCATTTAAATAAGACTTTTTGTAGGAGAAAATAAAGTTAGGTCGTACAGAAATCCTTATTTTTAAATATGTATTTTTTTTATTATACAGGGTGATTCAGAATTCCTATTACACACTTCTAGGGGTTGTAGAGTGGACTTAGTAGATCAAGTTTTGATAAAGAATCCATGTCCGGAACTGTTTTGGTACTACGCAGATGACAAGATCACATAATTTCACATCTCTTACTTCACGGTAGGCAACTCACATTGACGGAGGGTGACGTCTTCAGTCAGCTGATGTCATGTGTGCTGCTTCTAACGTCCTCTGCTTACAAGCCGGTGTGCTTCGACCTTCACGTCAGTTGCTATTCAGTCGTTGCAGAAGACAGTACAGTATGGTTGAATACACGTTTGCAGAGAACACCGACATGTAAATCGCGCATCATCTGTATGCAGAGCGATTTCCGCATCGCGTCACTCCATCACATACCATTCTTGCCCGATTGGATGATGATGGAGATGTGAAATTATGTGATCTTGTCATCTGTGTAGTACCAAAACTACGTTTCCGGACAGGGGTTCCTTATCAAAACTTGATCTACTAAGTCCCCTCTACAACCTCTAGAAGTGTGTAACAGCAATTCTGAATCACCCTGTAATAATATAAAGAATGACGCACTCCAAACAGTTTGGTTATCAACTATAGAAGAAATCTGCAAATGAGATGAGTGTTCGACTATCTAGTCAGGCCCGTAACCAGGCAGGGGCCAGCCCCCCCCCCCTGGAACTGCCATCAGCCCCCTTGGCATTAGGTAAAACTATCTTGTATACTTTGTCTGCAGTGAAGATTGAAAATGCAGACAGCATTGCTCACAACTTTGGTGATGGATAAATTCACAGAAAATGAACAAGCAGCTATTACAGTCTTGTTATTTAGAAGAAGAAGTCTAAGTAGAGGCAAGTATTTGGAAGATTCTCTTCTCTAGACTTCAGAAAGTAATTTCACAGGGGAGCACCTTGGCTGCCCCTGTTGTAGCCTCTGGGTTAGACAGAAATCTGTGACTTTGACGTCATCATCCATATTCCTTCCACATCTACGTCAAAGGTAAAGAGCTGCCAAGTTTTGGGAACTAAGCGAAGTTCCATTGCTTCGGCCGGGAGTGGAATGTACTGTAGGCACTGTTATTGAATATTGTGCATTTTCTTTTGTTGTGATATAAATATCTGTATCATCAAAAGTAGTATGAAGTATATAGTAAGGGATGATTTCAGTAGCAGTGAATTAACACTTCAACCTATGTTTTAAAAGGTAAAGAAAAAATATATTATTTGTATGATATTTCTAAATTCTATGTAACTTAATGCCCCCCTCACTCTCAATTTACCTTAATTTAATACTGTTAAACTTTTGAAAAAGGTACTTACTTTACAAAGCCCCCCTGATAACTCGTGAGCCCCCCCTGGAGGTCAGTTCTAGCTACGGGCCTGTATCTACTGATTGATTGAGTTTATTTTTACTTCTGTTTTCTGCCACTTTTGACTAATCGCGACGATGAGGATGAGTGATTATATGATGACATGGATAAAGGGACACTCACAATGAATATCCATGACCAGACCGGGATTCGAACCCGAGACCTCTGGCGTCGTAACGCGCTATGATACTATTTAGTTTTAGGTTTGAGTTCCGACCAGTGTAATAATGTGTTCCGATGCCTTATTCATTTCATCTGTTTTACCTAATTATCATCCATACTCATCTATTAACCTAAAGATGTGGAAAATCACATGCAAAAACTACACTACAGGGTGATTCAAAAATATCTTGACATTTTCCTTATATTATTTATTATTTGAAGCAGGGTACACTTAAGCTTATAGTTTATTTTACACAAAAACAGCTTCTTGCCCTACATGAATTTAAATACCGTTCAGGAACCTTTTTTCCGGTTCAATTTAAATACGGTCCAGGAACATTTTTTCATTGAAACAAAACGCAACTTGGACCGAATTTAAATTGTGCGAGAAAAAAGGTTCCGGTCCTGCAGCGGAACCCAATAGAACCCATTAGAATTTATGGGTTACTGGACCTTCAACAACCCTGATAAAATATACTTTTTGAAAAACGAAAAAATGGTTTGGATATTCGAAGCACAGATTTAAAACCGAAAGCGCACTATAGTACTTTCGGGTATCTAGGGAACACATACCTTGATCATGTGGATGTCGTTCTCGTAGCAGAAGGCTTCCAGGAGCACGTAGTGGATGTGCGAGGCGCTGTCCTCCACCTGGTTCTGTGGGAGAACGCAGACCAAGATCTTCTCCGGCTCCAGTTCCAGCATCTTGACGGCCGAGATCATCCCGCAGGTGAGTCTGTTCTCCTGTTCTGCTCTCCTCACGACTGCCGCCAGGAGGCTGCCGATGTTCGGGTCCCTGGAAGCAGAGAAAGCGTAATGTATTTACTTGTCTGCAAGTTAACGCAACTATGTATCTTGCACTAGGATTTGGACCAGGGCGCGAAATCATTGAAGACTGGTAAGAGGAGGGAAGAACGTATTCAAGGGGTCCGGACCCCTTCTCGAGAGACTTACCAATTATCAAAAATTAAATTAAAAAAAATATACGTTGTTTAACATTTGTTGTATCATCGAGTAATATTTATTTTCACCGAAGTAATTTTGAAGGCAGTAAATACAAGGTGGTTATAATTAAAGTGACGGTGTTCAGAGTGGTACAGCACGGGCTGTAATGAGAGTAGCACTCTGAAACTTCGTAGATATGCTAATGAAGCAATGCGGTCGCGAATTATGCAAAAAAAAAAAAATAGTTCCAATTCTCGCCACCAGGGTAAAAAATGGCGCTGTAAGCAGTCAAAACGTGGTATAGTTACA
Source organism: Lepisma saccharinum (assembly GCF_977018435.1). NCBI lineage: Eukaryota > Metazoa > Arthropoda > Insecta > Zygentoma > Lepismatidae > Lepisma > Lepisma saccharinum. The sequence continues at coordinate 4,489,565 of NC_139258.1, forward strand.
GGAAAAACACTATAAATCGCAGAAAACAATACTGTTTGTAATAAAATATCGCTACAATTTCACTATTCGAATTACATTAACAATACTAAAGGAAAAAGCAACAAGCGTCACCAACCACAATCAGGGAGCTCACACAATGGTTAGTCAATGTCACCGACTTTGACGTCAGAGTTACGGAAAATTCCACGTTTTGACTGCTTACAGCGCCATTTTTTACTCTGGTGGCGAGAATTGGAACTATTTTTTTTTTTTTTTTGCATAATTCGCGAGCGCATTGCTTCATTATCGTATCTACGAAGTTTCAGACTGCTACTCTCATTACAGCCCGTGCTGTACCACTCTGAACACCGTCACTTTAATTATAACCACCTGGTATTTAGTTCTTATAAATGCTTTGTTTAACACTAATTTGACGTGTGTTTGTCTAAACAAAAGCTAACGTAGTACAATGACTTCTTTGTTGCATAATTATTTTATTGGGAGAGACTGCAGACAAAACTGTCCTACTGCACTGGCAAGGGCATGTTTAAGTGCGAGGCCCATGGATGCGACCCCTCCCTCCCAAAGGCTTACAAAGTACAAAATTAAATAATGAAAATATACGTTGTTTAGCATTTGCTGTATAATCAAGGGTTATTTATTGCCGCCCAATGACAGTACCAAAGATTATTAATGTGAAACTTTAATTTTCGTCAACTGGATCTAACATTCTTTCTTCCTATTTAATAAATATTTAATTTTTATTATCTATTTGGCACTGATTTCTTTGTCAGGACAGTTGCTTTCATACAAAAGTTTAACGATCTTAACTTCACGTTAATGAATACATCTATTCTTATACCGTGTATTCATATAATAATAGCAATACAATATACATTTATATATTTTAATCAAATATAATTATAACATAATTATTTTAATTTCAACGTTTATATTATTATTTCTGAGACACACTGTTCAGACCGCCCCGAAATATATTTCTAAATACGTGCCTGACGAGAGATTCTTAATTAATAGGAAGACAAATTTATGGTAAATAAAAACTGAGGAGAGCGGTAAATAAAATGTTAGACCAGCGGTGGAAAAAAAATGGCACACACTTTTTCATTACAACATAGAAAAGAGCTATAAATTGATAAACTACTTCATTTTTATATACTGTATGTACACATACACAAGTACTTAGCTGTCCAACCAAAAAGAAAACATCAACACAAAATCACTTCACTTCTAAATTGCATATCTCAAGTGATTTATTCATTGTATGTATTTAAAGGATATCCTTGCTGTCCAACAAATAAAATAATCACTACTGCACATACACAAACACATGTTGAAAATCACATGATGACAAACAAAATTCATTCACAACTGAACACAAATGGCACCATTGTTTCCCTTGATGTGCGGGAACAGACTAATCTTATCGCTGCTACAGCTAGCAAGTTCAATGAAACTGGAAGTTGAGTAGACATTCAGGGGAAGAAAGGAATGCAGCTTGACATGGAGCGAAGTTTTCGAACTGAGATTATGTGCATGGGAAATCCCAATTTGCAGCGTCTTCCTTATGTCATCGAAGATAAAACGTTCTTCAGCTGCAAGTGGTAGGAAACTTTAGGCAAACGTTTCGTTACAAATCGACAGTTTGCGCGCACAACCTTGATTGTCTACTTAAATTGATGATATTTCACGGTTATCTCGCGAAAAAGCATTCATTTCGTGGAAAAGCACACATTTCGCATTACTTCGCGAATAAAACTCATCATTGGGGTGTAGTTACGTGCAGAATGTTCAAAATTGCATCTTTTTTTCACATTTCGTGATTTCGCGCATCGCGAAAATTCAATGTCCCTATTAATTAAACACACACATACGCACGCACGCACCCACACACACACTCACAAAGGTAGAAGATAATAAAGATAATTCTAATTCAGCCCCTTTTTATCAGCAGCCAGTTTTATTTTTCAAATACGGGCTAAGCAAGCCTTGAATCTAACATTTAATGTATTAATTAATACAAGATTGAATTAAAATTAATTAATTCTTACACCGCAGTGGTCTTCCTAAAGAATGCTCAACTGGTAACAGCTTGAATAACTGCAAAAGATTCCAATGTGGCCAACTCTATGATATCGCTGAAGATTGTAAAATTCGGATAGCAACACTGCAAAAATTTATAATCGCATGTTTATTGTTCTGATTTAATGATACACGTTATACACAGACGAAGACAGATAGTGTACTTGTTATTTAAAAGAAAGTAATGAAAATTTCTGTAGCCAAACTCAAATCAAACTGGACATAAAGAAAAATTGAACTGCGGATACAAAATTCAGTCGTCAGGTGAAAATTTTCAGGCCCCGTGGCGATTGGACGTCCTTATTTTTCTATCCCTGTATCAGGCACGTATTTAGAAACACATTTCTGTGGGGGTCAGAACCAAGTGTCTAGTAATAATAATAATAATGTCTAAATTTAAATAATTACTATATTAATAAAAATAATAATATTAATCGTAAATTAATTAACATAATATTATTACATTAATAGGCAGATGCATTATGTAGCTTACGTGTAGTTAAGATTGCCAAAATTTTATAAAAACAACTCCTCTGGCAATGAAATTAAATGTCAAATAGATAAATAATTGAATGTTTATTCAAAAACAAAAAATGATGATATACCCACTTGACGACAAGTAAAGTTCCTGATTAATATTTTATGCATCGTACGTAGTAAGGTGCATACATTTTCTTTGGTACTGTCAATCAAAGCGGTATGATTCAAATCTAATCCTTGCCTTCCACTAAGTTCGGAGAAAAATAAACCTCGATTATACAAAAAGAAAGGTAAAAAGCATATTTTCAATATTTAATTTTAGTACTTGGTAAGTCTTTTGGGGGGGCCGGACCCCCTGGATCCCCCTAAATACGTCCTTGCCCTGTAAGTATACATACACACACACATACACACTACAGTACAGTACAGTACAGTAATAACGCTCGAACAGGGCTTCCTCCTACGCTAGAAGCCCAGTAGTATACGAATAGCAGAAATTTGTCTGTGGTAGTGTGCCCTCATATATGGATCGTGAAGTGAAAGACAGTGAAATTGAAACTTAAGTGAAGATAGTCATTATCTCCGTGTTAAAATGTAGTTTAGACCATCTTACCAATACAGTGATAAATGAAATGATTACGGGCTGAAACTACCAACACAGATATTTTACATAAGCTACGATTATTGCAACATTAACAATTTCATTGTATGCGCTGGAGGGTGGGAGGCTCGAAAGAGTACTCTAACATATTCATGTATGAAATATTATATGATACATATATTCACTACGTTATCAACTAAAATACTTTGAAATATACATGTTTTTAAATATATTTAAAGAAACTCTTTACTTACTTTTACCTGTATCAGATATTTATAAATTAACAAACTAATTTCTTTATAAACTGGTTAAAAGGTAGTTGAAATGTTTATGTTATACGTTTTAATTTAGTTTTCAGTTTCTAAATTAATTAAATTCCATACTTATTATATTTTGTCTTGTATTTGTAGTTTCACTTTAGTAAAAATTCTCACCATGTCATTAATTTCTTGATCACGATTACCTGTTGTAAAATTTGAGATTTTTGAGCTAAAATACTGTATAACAGAAGACAGATACCTCGAAGGACTTTGTAGTATTGTATTTGAACTAAATTGGTCAATGAATTTTAAAATGACACTCTTATGACATACCGTAAGGAAACTTTGGAAAGCAGACTTGATGCAATTGATATGAATATCACGGCTCAATACAAGTGTAGTTAATTTCGTATAATTTCTTAATTATTTGATTGTTGTTATTATTATTATTATTCTGTCCAGGATTATACAGAAGAATTCGTGGACTATTGCTCGATATAGAAATATACACACAGAATTACATTATTATTATCATGATGTGTTTGTGAAACTTCGGTGTCTAAAATGTTGATATATAACTACTATGTTGATAATAAGGTAATATTTCAGATGTTAATTTTCAGACTGAATGTCGAATTCGAAATGTTAATCTGTTTCTTTTTTCTCTTTAAGAAAATGATTACGCTCTTTTTGTCACATATCTCGTTAACAACAATGGGAATATCTAATTTGTTCTTTTTTCTTGCATGTGTTCAGTAAATTCCCCATTACACAGTCATGCCAGGGAAAGATCTTTTATTGTTTTCATTCTACCAAACCGAAATAGAAATCTACTTTTGTCTAAAATGGAGGTACTGTAGTTGATCTAAGTTATTATCGTGGGCTTGGTCATGTTAGTTCCAACTCTATTCTTAGAAAAACTAAATGTGTTGACCAAGGCCGTAATTTATTTTATTATAAAACATAAACTAAAGGTAACGTTTCAACCTTGTAGAAAGGTCTTCTTCCGACTCTGCACCAAGACATTTGTACTTGGTTTGTTTTATAATAAAGTAAATTACTGCCTTGGTCAGCATATTGAGTTTTTCATATCACGGAAACAAGGCTTAATGGTGTTATCTATTCTCAGGTTCACTGGTTAATATATTGTGCTATTTGTACGTTGATTGGTTGTTTAATGCTCTATACAAAGCCTTACAATGTGGAATAGCCGAAATTTTTTTAAAAAATCTTCTCCTTACAGATTCTCTGAGTGTTCTTCAAGCACTATCTACATCTTATCCCAAATTATGTCATCAATCATATCTTATTATTTTAATTATTCAACAAGTTCAATTTGCTTGCAAAAGGAACATTGACATACAATTCAGTTATGTTAAAGCACACAATATTAACGTAGGAAATGATCCAGTGGACTTACATGCTAAACAGGCCAGAGATTTACAACTCCTAAGTTTCAATAGGTTAATGTATACGGACTTATTACCACGAGTGAATATCAAAATTATGGAACGAATGGTGCAAATTTAATATTTGTGGGCAATACATATAGATGGATTGCAGAATTTAAATCCAAGGTCCTTTGGTTCAATTCATACACACTCCAACGGCAAGTCATAGTTTTTGTTAATAGATTAAGAACAGGACATGTACGTACACCAGCACATTTAGCAAAAATTAATATTAAAACTCAAGAAAATTGTAAATGTGGCAATAATAATCCTGATGCTCAACATTTATTTCTAGAATGTCCAATTTTTTCAGATCAACAAATCACACTCTACAAAGGTTTACAACATTTAAAAATTTCATTTCCAATATCACTCTCATCCATTTTAACAGATTTATCCCCTTCATTAATATGGATGCTGTATGCATATGCTCGGAAATGTAGACTCGAAATATAAAGTGATTTATATATATATATATGAAAAAAACAGCAAAAGGACAAAAAAGAAGTGAATTATTCATAATAATCGTTTTATGTTTGTGATTCTGATTAATTTGAGAGGCTAACTATCAATCTTAGAAGAAAACATTAAAACGAATACAATACAATAACGATGTCCAAAGTTGACAAGATAATGCTGACAGGGACAGTTCAAAAGAAGAAGAATGGTTGTTTAATACTCAAGCACTACCACAGATTAATTAAACATTCTCGTAATGAGGAACGAATGACGTAGAAGTTGCTGGAGAGTGCATAGCGTGACGAATGTGGGTGAAAGCTTTGTCTGGCCACACTGACGTGCAAGTTGACGATCGTTATTCGTTCTACAAATGTTATCTTACATGGCAACAGGTAGCAAGCGACCCACTTCTCTGTAGTACGCACGATGCCTGTCTAATGCGTCTGCTTCATGGCTCAATGAACTTTACGTAAGAGTCACGTGGCCTGACGTCAACTGCGTCAAAAGAAGCTAATGTGGTAATTACGGGTATTTGAAGCTCTTCGGTGAATTTATCTGAAGAAAAGAGGGAGGGAAGAGGACACTGACTCATTGATGGATTTGGTTTATTTTACTTAGTTTTTCATCCACTTTTGACTAATCGCGACGATGAGGATGAGTCATGACATAATGAAATTGGATACTCACAAAGAAAACTAGCTGGAGTTGAATTTTTACTACGTGTACAGTCAGGGGCGCCGACTTGTCAAAATTATTGGGGGGCCTCTGATCACTGAAAAAAAATAATAAATGACTCACTTCCTCTCTTTTTTAAGTTTTGGCCTCAGTGTTCGGAATCTCGTAAAAGCCCATGAATTCCTCAAAAATGTTAATTTTTTTATTTACAATTCGAATGCAAAATGTCAATTGTTCACGGATGGATATGTCACAAGCTTCGTCAACCAAAATTTTCCCAACTTTTAATATCTGCTACCACGGAGCGCAAAACAGATTCTCTCTAATATATCAATGATCTCGTTCTGAATGTCACGTGAGAGCCATTTGTAGCCCGAACGTCCCATCCACTCTCCTAGTTCATGCACATCTTCTTTTGAAACTCTTTTTAGTAAAAATGTTAACAATACTCATAATTATATACTTAATATATAGTAATAAGTCATGTGTTTTGCTGTCTCTGGTCATAGCCCCCCCCCCCAAGTTGACGGTTTAGTGGTCTCAGCCCCCAAAGTTGATGGTCTATAACATTTCATGTGTATTTAAAGTTAAGTTCATGTGGCACAATTCAGAGTAAACTCTACAAGAGAAGCAAAATAATACATTAGATTCTCTTAAGCAAAATTATTTGGTGGGCTCTGCCCCCACATCGTTAACACTGGAGGGGCTCGAGCCCCCCAAGCCCCATGGAGTCGGCGCCTATGAGTACAGTAGAATGCACAAGTATTAGTGCTTTGTTTCAATTCTTGAAGATCTCAAGGGCGATTTGACGAACAATACTTATGCTTCCCACTAAATATACATTTTCTGTGAATGTTTGCGACTTACAATTGGAAATACAGTGTGTCCTACTTTTTACTTGTAATGATCCGGTATAGTTGAAGTCCTGATTCGAACGCCACTTCGTTACCTTTGACATAGCTCGAGAGCGTATCTGGTTTCGAGCCAGCACCTGTTCTCTCTGAGAAGCGCTGTTGCCACATTTACCCGCAGTGTTTAGACATACATTCATTCATTGCGATGACGATACACTCCCAAGGTCCCCACATTGTATAAGCACAACACAATAACTCAACCTAGCAAAGATAACCGCAATATCTAAAGAAACTGAGTTGGCAACATCTCATTTACTCCACGTGGACTTGACAAGTACTGTCAGTTCCTGAAACGGACGCTATTGGTGGAAAAGGTTTGAGGGGAGGAGTTACTGGGCTCTCCACGTGGACTTCACATATGGTTATCAGAGCGAAACTGATCTTTCGGAACTTTCTTTGAAGTAAAGTGACGTTCCAATCACGACTTTAACCAACTTTAACCAACCCTAAGTAAACCATGCAAGTTTCCCTTGCTCATAGCTACATAATTTAGAGACATCAGGTTGGTCTGCTAATATCTAGTTGTTAGTTGAACTTAGCTCGAACTACAGCGAAAGTGCGTTTAGACTCCCTTTGATGACAAAACCAACAAGAGTTACGAAATAAAGAACCCTGTGATCTATTGAAATCCTTCTTATCAGATTTTCCACATTTCCTACGTCACGAAGTACGCAAACTTGCTCATTTCGCTATCTTCCTGAGCTCGAAGAATCTCACATAGAAACACTCCAAAATAGCAACTAACTAACTCTCTAGCCTTCTTAAACCCAAAGGTTTATGCAGCAACACAAGCCTTCCATCCAGGGAGTCGTAACGTACCCAATTTGCGTTACACGGTACGTTCCATTTTGTAGGAGGAAGAGTATGGTTCAACTGCTGGTACCCATGTAACGTAACGAAATGCAATATCTTATAGAGTGACGTTACAAGGAACGTAACAAAATGTATTATGGTAGATATTAACGTTATAAAGGAACGGAACGAAATGAGCACATTGGAACATAACGTAATATGCAATATGGTATATACTACCGTTACAAGGAACGTAGTAACGAAATGCAATATGGTATATACTAGCGTTACAAAAAAACGTAACGAAATGCAACATGGTAGTAAATAACGGTACATAGGAACGTAATGAATGCAATCCTCCGTAACGGAACGAAGTGAAAGGCAATATGGTTAATTAACGTTACATAGGAATGTAACAAAATGTAAACCACTGTAGCGGAACGGAACAAAATGCAGTTGGGTACATACCATCTGCATAAGGAACGTAAATAAATTCAGTATGTTAGATGTTAACGTTACAAGGAAAGAACAATTCACAAATGTTAGGTAGTAACGTTATAGGCGCGTGACGAATATAATCTATTTAACATCAAGGAAGAAAAAGGAATAGCCAAAATCTCTTACGCGTACCTTTCATTGGAACATTGCGAAAAATAACTCAGTATATCGTATGGGATTAATGTGAAATAGCCGTTAAAAATATGGTTGTTTGTAAAAAAATGAATTTCAACCAGGGTTGTTAAAGGGTCAGGAATTTTAAATCAATTCAATTCCGGTTCAGCAGGGAATATTAGCAAGCATAAATGGATCTGGACCGTAAAGAACCTTTTTATGTTTAAAATATTTCAATTCGTTCCAGGAACATTTTCTCCGGATCAATTGAAATACGGCACAGGGACCTTCTTTCCGGATCAATTTAAAGACTGTCTAAGTTCCATATTGAAATGAAAGAATACGCAACTTGGACCGAATTAAAACTGTGCGATAAAGAAGGTTCCGGTCTTGTTGCGGAACCCAATAGAACCCATTAGAATTTATGGGTTCGTGGACGTTTAACAATCCTGATTTGAAAATTACATTTTTGGCTCGAAATTGAATACAGCTTCCAACTAGTGTAGAAATGAGTAGTCATAGACGTGCGCACGGGGTGCAAAGGAGGGGGGGCACATGCCCCACCCCCTAATCATTGACGTCTGCCGATATTTTCGACGCAGGGACAAGCAAGGTATTTTTCCATGGGGCATATTAACCAGATAATAGTGTTGCCCCCTCAAGAAACACCACTTGAATTCGAAATTATCGCATTCCTGCATTCCCATTATAATAATTAATGTACATTACTATGACTGGGATCAAATTATACGCGTGAAATATATACTTTTAGCTGACATTCGTTTTCTAAAGGGGAGATGTGGCCATCCTCGCCCCCTTTCAGATTTCCATGCTCCTATATTATTATACTTTAATCCAGAAATTTAGGGTTGAGGAATCTTATCACCGGTTATTAAACGATATTATGCTCTTGAAGAAAATTAAGTATTTTCAAGCAGATGAAAGTTCACAAAGCAACAACGGCGGAAGAAGGTGCAGTGGCGCAACCACAGGGTGCAGGGGAGATTAGCTCTCAAACTTGTACGGAAATCAATTCTAGGGGGTTAGGGGGCAAACATTGAACTATAGAAAGAAAGGTTGCAGAATCTAAGAGTAGCAAGACAAAAGGATACTGAAGATGGATTTAGTTTTCACGTCTGTCGTGCACTATTTCTTCCAGACGGTCAAGAGCACCTGCAAGGAGGCACAGAGGAGCAATTGCCCCCTCTTGATTTCTATCTTTATACAAATATAAATAAAGTTATATAAACTTGGACAGTTGCTGCTGCTTACGGCGTACGTTTTGCCCGTGTAAGGTAATATATAGATGTATTATTAATTTTTTAAACCCCACCGTTCATTTATAAACACACTGTATATGAGTCATTGTGAATTCGAGTCAATTAAAACATTTTGCGTTGTTGGGAGATTATCTATTAGGATAAAATTTGGACATAATGAATCTAAGTAGAGAAAATGCAACTTGTATATCAAAATTGCCATGTCCAACTGATCTCCGAAAGTAGTGTTTAGCACGTCACATTTCAAGTATATTGTAATAATCTTCAATTAGGCCAAACGTTAACGAACAAAACAACATTTATTTAACTTATAACTTCATGTTATATAAACTACATGAAATACATTTAACAAAGACAAAAGACAAAATACAATCTCTCTCCAATTCGACTTGTTCACAGTATCTCTTCTAAAATTTTTATCTTTTTCTTAACTTCCATCATATATGATTGATTGATTTGAGTCCACTTTATGCACAGTTAGGCTAATCAGGACTGGACCTACAGTTTAAAGTGAAATCCCAATCACTTGTGCCTCCACCGGGTATCGAACCCGGGACCCCTTCATTACAAGGCGATGACGCTACCACTGCGCCATCGGGGAGGCCATTTCAAGTATAGTCCATGATTGTATCTAGTAGTATATGAACGAGATGTGTCCCTCCATTCAAACAATACGTGGCTTGTCCCTATAAGTGTGTCACTTATAAATTAAGTTTCCGAAGGCAGGTATTATGCATGAACAGAACAAAATATACTCGTGAGAAATTAAAAAAATTATAAGTAAGTTCGTGGCGGGAGTTATTGACGGTTTTCCCCACAACCTATCCGCTTTAGGTTCCGGGTTCGAGTCCTGGTCTGTAAATATCTTTTTTTAGGTGTCTTTTCATTAATTTAATCTAATTATCATCCATCTTCATAGTTTCGATTAATTATAAAAGTCACATAAAAGCGAAGCAAAATAAGAACAAATAAAAATAATTGCAAAATGATCACAATGTCAGAAGTACATTTGAAAAATAAAATGCGGACAGAAGATTCATTTTCAAACAGGTATTTGGGTAGAATTGTGTAGACAGACAGCATGCTCCCGAAAGTTGCCAATCCACGTGTAGCATGACCTTCGATACTGGGGTTGTGCTTTTTCAGGAAAGTTTACTCGACGCTCCTCAAGCGTCTTATCAAGAATGCCTCGGTGTTTGCAGCATTACCAACTTATTTTCCGTCGGGAAAATCTTTTTTCTCCTATTTAATCTGCGGTTGACTCTACAATACAGCATATTAATCAAGATACAACAACTGAATTACGGCGAAGTAGGTTAGAAACCCTGCGTGCTCAAGAGCAGCTTCGATAAGGCACCTGAATTGTTTCGAGCTGAACCAGGAAATGGGCGATGTTTATTCCCCAAGGCCATTCTGTAAAACTAATGCCACAAGAAGTTTTCTGTGTGGATTTGTGAGCATGAAATTGTAGGTTAATGATAGTACTACAAGACGTCAAGTGGATTTATTTTTCTGTTTCGTTATTTTATATAGCTTTCCTACCTATATAGTTTGAATAACTAATTAATCATTTCATAAGCAGGCAAACACGAAGAAGCCGATCCCGTGGCAAATTGGTTAGCGTAATAAACTGCGAAGTCTAATGTCGGATTAGATTGATTGATTTAGTTTATTTTACTTCTCGTTTTGTGCCTCTAGGCTAATTTGCGAAGATGGGGATGAGTGATGAAATGATGAAATTGATGAATGGACATTCACAAACAACCAAGCCCGACCGGGATTCGAACCCGGGAGATGTCGGATTAGAGCCTGGACTAGAAAATATGGATGGGTTGGGTCATTGTCTTTATACCACTTCCATCACCTATCACATCCTTTATCATCGCGATTAACCGAAAGTGGTAGACGCGAAATAAAAATAGAACCTTTGCATGGAAGTCCGAAAGAGAGGCAAGGGGGGGGGGGGTGCACGACCCACCTGGAAAATGAAAGTCAACCAAAAATTATATATATATCTCACACAATTCCATTTCAGCTGCAATAATATATGTTAATTATTGCATGAACATAACTAGCTAACTAACTAACTCTCTAGCCTTCTTAAACCCGAAGGTTCATGGCTGCAGAACACAGGCCTTCCATCTTTCCCTATCCTGAGCAAGATCTATATACTCTTTTCCATCCCTACCGATTTCCTTTAGGTCTATCTCAACGTTGTCCCTCCATTTTCGTCTTAACCTTCCTAAAGGTCCCTTACCATCAGGTTTCCCAACAAGAATCCTATAAACTCCTCTTTCCTCTCCCATTCGTGCCACATGGCCTGCCCACCTAAGTCTTCTTGATTTAATTATTCTAATTATCTCCTCATCCCTTTTAGGTCCAAATATTTTCCTAAGGATCTTATTTTCAAATAAGATGAATATGATAACTTCAAATTAAAGCAATGTTTTTTGAGGAGACAACACTGTTATGCACCTTGTTTGCCTCCCTCCCCCCGGAAAAACTACCTTGCTTGCCCCTCTTTGGAAAAAATCCTGCAGACGTCCATGAACCTTTAGTATCGACTTGGGAGTATAAAGCATTGATTCTTCAATGTATAGAGCGGCAATATACCGCGACAGCCTCTTACAGAGTATTTGCCAGGAAATATCAACACGAGAACAGGGATAGGAATTCCTCTTATTTTAGATTTTCTCAAACTAATTTCAAGTATCTGGTGAAAATTCTTTCTATTTAGTATGCAAATAAAGGTTTTAAATTTGAATGGGCGTATTAATTTTCTGGGTTTTTCCTAGAGACGATATGAAGCACTGCGGATACGAAGGGCGAACTCAACAAAGTGCATTGTGAGGGAAATGCGTTTCAAGTTGTCAGGCACAATTCGAGCTCCACAAAAACTTGGTAACTGTAGATCGGAATGTTTCATGCGTGATTTTCAAAGATTTTATGGAGTTTGCACTGTGCCTGGCAACTTGAAACGCATTTCCATCACAATGCACTTTGTTGAGTTCGCCCTTCGTATCCGCAATGCCTCATATTTTCAATTACTTTGAAGCATTTTGGACCATTTTTTATTTTTATAAGCAACTGCATTAATTGATAGAATGATCTTAAACATGAAACTAATTGTTTTTTCCAATGATTGACTGTTTTCTTTGCCTTTCATTACGCTAGGTCACTCAGCCGCTATCTTTGTTGTGAGCCTAGATTAAGTGTGATTGGAGCTTATCCTATATGCTTTCTTCATACAACATGGCTGTCGGCTACATGTTTGACATCTTAACACAACTTCTTTGAAACATCGCTCATGAAATGTATTTCACCTATCGTCCTACGGGAATCAGAGGAACGTAACTACAAAAATTCTGTTTTCAGTTTCGTTAAAAAAAAATCCTCTGAAGAGTATTTGGAGAAAATCGACATTTTCCACTTCTAATTCTTATCTGTAAGGCGGAGTCACGTTTAAGAGTCATATTCCTAAGAATACATTATTTCCTCTCCTATTAATTTGATAAATTAGAGTTAAGTCGCTCTGGTTCTCACACACGCTATGAGCCCCTATTTTCCAAAATTTGGCACGTTAGGTATTACGCCAGATGTGTCATTTGGGTATGATGCATTTTTGTTATATGCCTGTGGAGATTCGAACAGTGTTCTCGGCTTGCGAGCCAGGTTATATCGGCGTCAGCGTCCAACGTTTGGAGCGCATACATTGCTCTAAGCAGGATGCTCTCTACCTTATGATGGGACACTTTTTTACCCATGAAAGTTATTGTCCGTGGCCTGCAAGCAAAGTTCTTGCAACAAACTGCCTCGAGAGAATTATGCGTAGGCTATGTGTGACTTTTCTGTTTCTCAGACCACGTGTGACTACCTACAAATTATGTGAAACAATAACATAAACAACTTCCCATGTGAGTATGAGAAAACACTTGCATTCTAGCCGGGTTCGATTCCTGTGATTCGAATTCCACTTTAAACTGTAGGCCCACTCCCAATTAGTCTATCTGTGCATACAAGTGAACTTAAAACAAGACAAACTTTCATTCTAACCTCAGTCACTTATGGGAGCTGCTTAGAAGTAGTAGTGTTGACTGCCATGACTAAAATTTCTGGATCCAAGTTCACTTCCTCTCAACGATTTTATTTGTTGTTTTAAGTCCCCTTTATGCACAGTAAGGCTAATCGGGACTGGACCTACAATTTAAAGTGGGATCCGAACCACTTGTGCCTCCACCGGGTATCGAACCCGGGACCCCTCTCTCGACGATTTGACTGCGTCTGCACTCCTGCGCTACACTCCGCTGTCTATGCAATGTAGTTTTAAAAGTTGTTAACTGAGGTATCCTAGTCACTAATTCCACCGCTGCCACCGGTTAGTCAAGGTATGACTCATCATCAGCCAGGCTCGGGCGAAATGCAACTCATTAAACCGTCGCGGACGAACTGTGGCATTTTTCTAGGAATTTCGCTTTCGGACCAAACGCTACTGAACGTACAGCAGTCCCAGTGCCTGCTCCAAGTTGCACAGCTGCTTTCGGAGCCCTTGGTTTGGGAAGGGGATGGGGGTGAGGAAAGGGTCTTTATTTTTCATACTGAAGCTCGTTCATTTCGTTCTCCTGTTTCTCTTGGTTGAATTTTCTGAGATACGGAATCTACCTCATTTTCCTTTTCATTTTGTTTTATTGCGTCACCCACGGTACTCTTACATGTACTTAACATTTTTAATTTCCCTGTACCTGCACCCTTTGGTTAGGTAAAAATAAATAGCTGCAGTTCGTCAAATGTTGTATTTTTGTTTTTGTTGCCCATTTTTCTCGTACTTCAGTCAGGGGCAATGGAGCTACTGGTAACAGACGTAGTTAGGAAATAGCATGAATTGTTTCTTCCCCGCACTGTAGTTGACCGATAAAAGAACTATGTAAAGTCTCGTTTCTATTACCACAAATTTTACCGCGCAACATGACACGCGGCATGCGACGCTGCATGTGCCAAGCATTTGTTGAAATGGAAACTGTCTGCAACATGCCGCGGCGCAAGTGCCGGGGACAAAATTGCCCCAAACGATTAAGACGCACAACGTGCGCGGCGGACAATGGAAACAGCCTGCAGCAAGTTCCTGGGGCATACGAACTAGAGTAGAAACAGACGACGCGACTACAATCTGTGGTCCAACAAGATTTAATAACAATGCAAAATCACTTGCAGTCATTCTTACAAAGTTTTCGTATCCACTTTGAAGACGTAAGTCTCTCATCAACGAGTTAATTTTTTGCTAGAAAACTTCTAATCCACCATCTAGGTTGTTTTCGCCTCTTTCTTTAGAAATTCATGATACGCGCCTGCCATAACCACAAAACCCGCCATAGCTTTATTGTTCATCTTTACCCAAGTTAAATCACCACCAAATTATTACAATACAAGAGAAGGAACACTGACTACTCTAAAGCACTGCACAACGCTACACTGCGATCCTGCACTCCAGTATTGTTGCGGACGTATTTTGAAGAAGTAGTTTTGAATTGGAAGCAGTACGAGTACACTAAATGACGCGCAACATGCGCCGGCACATGTTGCACGTCATGAGTCTGGAACTTGTCTGAATGGAAACGTAGCTTAACAGAAACAGAAGGCTTTCACGATTTGTCTGAATATTAAAGTGATCTCTTCTTTCACACCAAAACATAAATAACTATTCTCAGATTTGAAACCGTAACAGGGGTGTAAGGGGTGACCTTCCACGTAGTACACCCAATCGTCAACTTCATTCCACGTAGTACACCCTGGACTGCTCTTTGCAGACTAACGAGGCTCTGGCGACTGACCCTATGGCCAGTATAATTCTGTGTGTTCTGTTTTTTGTCATGTGTGCTGAGTGCCCCTTTAGAGCCTCAGCTTTTAACCTAAGTCAGAATATTTTAATATTTCAGTTATTCGATATTACAGTTACGTTATTTGTTATGGTAAGGGGCTGGACCCCGTATAACGTGGCGGTTGCAAAATAGCCTAAGTGCTGACGCACCCAAAATTAAAAAAGAAAAAATGTAACAGGGAATATAGCTTTAATAAATGCCTATAAATATTTCACTATCGTTTATATTTATGTACATGTTGTTAATTTCGAAATATTGTGAAGAAATGCAGCAAAATGCTACATATTCGATTACTAATTTGAGCCACTATACATGTTATGTTTTTATTTCATGATCAATGCGACACCACAGGTCCCGAGTTCAGATCCCAGCCTGTGTATTGTTTTCATTATTTTCTTCGTGATGTCCTTTCATCAATTTTGTCATTGCATCACCCATCCTCGTCTTCGCGATTAGCCAAAAGTGGCAGAAAACCAAAGTTAAATATAACAAATCAAATCAAACATTACTTGCAAGACAAGAATGGATAGGTTATTTTGAAGCTTCTGTTATTAAAAGCAAATTGTGTGTAGCTTTCCTAGACAGAAGTTTCAAACACAGAAAGTGATTGATTGGATAAGGGCTGTGGATTCCTACTCGAGCAGAAAATATATATGTTTCAATTTATTACTTACAACAATAGCAAACTGATTTCCCGCTAAATCAAAGAAAACTTGCATTCACAGTTACAAATTGACGTGTTGAATGACCTTAACTACAGATTTCTCTCACTCCAATTCTGATTAATCGAACAGCACACCACAACGTGGGTCATTAAATATTTCCAACTTACTCTCGAGTTCCTCAACTAAAAATAAATTGACTGCGAGACAAAAACTCCTCTCCGATAACACATTATATGCAGAGTATACGTAAGTTGAAATTCCATCATAATAATTTGAATTCTTCAAGTAGTAGCTACAAATATAATTTTTCATGCATATTTTCTTAGCAGAATATGAAGTTTCTCACTTCAGAAGGATAACATATACACAGTATTTCACAAGCGTTTTTAGTTCGAGCTAGTCGTAGGCCTAATATGAATATAAACGTGACTTCATTACTTAGTTTAAAAAAGTGCCAGGCAATCAAAATTCGAGGGTATGCCTGAAATTATTTGTAGTATCTCATGTTTCAAGGGGGCTTTATAAGTAGTAGTAGTAGAAACGTAATTACACTGCATGTTGCAACTGAAACCGTAGCCTCGAAGACCGAAGTCGTTGAGTGGTCCACTCATACACTCGGTACCAAACATTCCAAGTTCGAGTAGACACCTGGGCATGGCTGTTTTTTTTTGTAAGCATCCCTTCATAGATTTAATATGATCATCATTCATCTTCATCGTCGCGATTATCTACAAGTGGCAGAAAAGCTATATAAAACAAGAATAATACAAAAGTATAACAAACAAAAGAGGATAAAAGGATGAACTGAGTTAATGATAGGAAGTTTTATGAAATTACTGTTTCTTGAAGAATCCTGTCCTTTGTTACGATTGTATTTCGCAGTCACACGTTGCTCAATGTTCACGTCGACTGTCGTCCTTACGTACTTGAAAATTACTTTCATGTCTGCCTATGCTCTTCTTTCAAACGTGGTAGGTGGGCGCTCTGTCTGTTTC
Source organism: Lepisma saccharinum (assembly GCF_977018435.1). Lineage (NCBI taxonomy): Eukaryota > Metazoa > Arthropoda > Insecta > Zygentoma > Lepismatidae > Lepisma > Lepisma saccharinum. Next base: position 4,506,704 of record NC_139258.1, read on the forward strand.
TACACCAAAAAGTTTAATGAACCTCCTGTCCAAGAAGACAAGAATTACTGAAAGTAATTTTCAAAATTGTAAGCGGATGAGGGCCCTTGTAAATGATAAAATATACTGTTCTTTTATTCGCTTAGTTTTGAGAATCACTTCCCATACAATTCTTGCCTTCTTGAGAGTCCAATGGCCCTGTCTAGCCACAAACCAGTTGCACAAACGCGGTTTCGTTTGTTTCGTACAACAATTCCATCTAACGTTTCGTTTCTACGTAGTTTCTACTTGCTAAAAGCAGGGTTTCGGAGCGGAGCGGATCAACGCTCCGACTGTTGCCAACGCTCCGGAGCGAGGAGCGAGATTCTAAGAAATGGTTCGCTCCGCTCCGGAGCGGAGCGATGTCTTATCCCGCTCCGCTCCGGAGCGGAGCAGCGGGAATCGGAAAATTTCTCGCTCCGCTCCGGAGCGAGGAGCGAAATTTTAGGAAACGGTTCACTCCGCTCCGGAGCGGAGCGATACCTTGTGACGCTCCGCTCCGGAGCGAGGAGCGATATTCTAAGAACTTGCCCACTCCGCTCCGGAGCGACTCCGGAGCGCTCCGAGGTTGGATAATACGAGTGTATACAGAAAACTAACGATCAAAGGTTCCGAGTACATTAGTAATTTTGTTTGTGAAATTTGTACGGCATTTGAAAATCGCCCGTTATTGTTGTTATAAAACTGATTATTACTAAAGCTAACGCCACGGAAACAGTCCAGAAAAGATTACGTCACTCACCTACAGTGTTGCCAATAAGCAAGGAATAATCCTTACACAATACACCAGGGAAGGCACAATCAACCGCATACGTACTGTCCGTGACTGTACAACGCGCAATGTGTCAACTGTGAAGCGTAGAAGAAGTGTGGCAAACCTGGAGGGCCAGGGGTGTGGAGGAGGCAAGGGGAAGCTTCGATCTTCACTGGACTGTTTTCGTGAAGAGAGCTATATTATTATTATTATTATCACTTTTACTACTCTACTACTACTTCTGGGGACAATATATTTCAATAGCAGGTGTGCCACCTGTGGTTTTATAAGTTGAGAGAATGGAACCACTTTCATTTCCTGCCACCAGGGATCGCGACTGAAACTCATTTCGGTTCAACTTCTGGTTCGGGCTAAGCACTTCGCCATATCGGCCCGACGTTACAGTCCACGCCGCGGGAGAAGTGAGTTATTCCGGAATATTGGTTCGAGTAACACTGGCGAAATTACTGCAGAGAATGCATTCGACCTTCTAAAAGGCCAGAGGAAAGGCGAAGCAACTTGTACGGAGGAAGATAAAGGCAGACAGGTGTTCATGCAAAACACTCGCTGGTGCATGATTGTCATATCTAACTTTCTTTTACGCTGGTTATGTATGATACTTTGAATGTAGCGAAAGGGAAAAGTTTAAAGTAATTGGAAATTCAGGTTGCTAATTTTAACTTTTCGATTTTTGAATGTATGAAGTTGAAAATCGGAATCATGCTTATTAATGTTACCGTCGGCCAATAAGGAAACGTTTTAATTTGAAATACAGAGTTTTCATATCTAACTTTTTTAAAAATTCTGACACTAGAAAGTTGAAAACCGGCTTAACCAAAAATGTAAGTTGCCACATTTGGTTTACTTTTATGAAGGTATAAAGTCGAAAATCGGAATGCTGTTTGTATACAGCCGAACAGGGGAATTTAAATAGTATGAAATACAGAGTTGTCATATCGATTATTTTTTTCAATTTTAAAGGCAGGAAGTTGAAATAGGTATTTAATGGTTACATACGTATACTACTGCAAAAATTACAAAATGTCTGGTTGCCATATATAACATTTCAAGTTTGTAAGCAGTAACCTGGAAATAGGCATGGTGGTTATAAGAAAATTGAAAACATTTTGGAAAGACGACGAATGGAATGTTGCTATATTTAACTTTCTGAGTCTAGAAAGCCAGAAAACGTATACGTATAAAATTAATATTTTTTGTATTGAGTACGTTGTACACAGCAAACTGAAAGCAAGTTTTCAGTAATGAACAATGTGTAGTCAGCAGATAAGTCGAAAGAAGATGTATAAACCTTAATAACCGTGATAAACACAAAATGTAATATTATCTACTTGGATAGGGTCATGTCCTGAATTTTATGGTTTCATTTTGAAAAACAGGGCTGCGAGCAATCCGTGCCTTCCTCACTGATGGCATTTGTTTTGATTTTTGTAACTTAGCTTTGAATTTTAGCTAATCGCGACGATGATAATGAGAGAATTGATAAAGGTGTACTGAAAAAAAAGTAGCGCCCTGTACCCCGATAACATAGTGGTAACAACGTCTCCTTGTAATGAAGGGGCACTGGGATCGATACCCGGTGGAGGGACATAGTGGCTCGAATCCCACTTTAGGTAGGATTTAAACTGTAGGTCTATTCTCGATAGCGTATTGTTGAGTCTTAAATCCACCAAAAGTCCATAACAAAAGGCATTGTTTCAAGGTATGTTGAATGTATAATTGCAATGTATATTGTGATAAATTAATCCTTAAGCAAATATACATTTGTAATTCTGTTTAACAATAAGAGATGTCACTTTCCTTTAAATCTATTCACAAAATCATAAAAATACAACTCGGAAATTCATTTCCAAATGAACAACCTCCTTAGCATTTTTTTTACGTATGGGTGTGTGTGTGTGTGTTTTTTTTCTGAAATCTGGCAAAGTTCTAATAATGTATTCACTTCATAAATGTCTATTACATAACAGAAAGCATCATTGGGTATTCAATATCAGACGAATAATGAATTCCATGGGAATATTTCAGCGAGTTCGTGGATTTGAGTTCAGCTCTCAACGACAAATGGTGTTGGTTTGACCCGCGTTAATGTCATTGGTGTTTCCTTTGTGTTTGTTTCTCTATCACAGTATAATTCTTTTCCATAGTTTCGGGGTCCTATTTTTTTACCGACTTATCTAGGATTTGTTTAAAATTACGGATCATGAGAAATGTACGATTAAAGGCAAGGTAAAGTCCGGAAAAAACAAATTGAAACTTATACTTAGTTGAAAGGACAATTGGTTATTGTTGATTACAATTATAGAAATAACTTTATCGAAATACTTGGTTTTCTTTTACATACATATTTGTAATTCTTTTTGTACACCATTCCATTCCTACTTGAATATGTAGACTATAAATAAAAACTCGGCATGGTTTCCTTCAATTCATTATTACAGTATACATCTTCCATGATTCTCTTGGCTTATGATGCATAGAATTAACAATTACGGATTTTTTTCGTTCTTTTTTGTTCTTTTATATTGATTTAACAAATCTAGTCACCTTATTATTCTATTAAACGATACTGGTTGGAATGATTTCTCCATTCGCATGGACGTCCGGAAATGGAGGGGGCCACGCCACCCGGAAATTAAAGGTAATCAAGAAGTACATATTTCACGCATATAATTTCATTTCAGTCACAGTAATATATGTTAATTATTGCAAGGGCGTTGCAGGAACATGATAACTTCAAACTGTAGAATATTTTTAATGGGAGTAATACTATTTTGGGGAAATTCTGCCTCATTCTGCCCCCCCCCCCCCCTTGGACAAATATCTTGCTTGTCCCTTCCTGGAAAAAAATCCTGAAGACGTCCATGTATCAGCGGCGTTAAAAATTTCATTAAATGTCCATACATCACCGTTGACAAGCACACATAATATGCATGTAATGATACAAGAGAACACAGCTTTTAAAGGCTTCTTTTTATGACAGTGAAGAGAAGAATAACACGCGCAAGTAATACTTTTAAAAGCGAACAATCTAGCCAGAATTGGTGTAGCATAATTCTAATACAACTGGCAACACTTGATCTGTCTGGCAAAGGCGATGTCTCTACCATGTACGGATAAGTCGAACGCAACGTTCAGCGCAGCGAACGAAGTTCTCAACCCCGAAAGCACACACAAACAAGCTACGTACCAGTTTCACCCTCCTCCCCTCTTGAAACGGGCACAAGACCAATGAGCTAGCCGATTGCACTGAGTCACCTGCAAGGAACACGGAATACGGCACAAAACGAAGCTGTCTGTTGTATGGGGGAGGTGGGTCGGAAAAATCCGTAAAGCAGAAAAAATTGAGTGCTCGAAATTATTCGTAACCCATTCAACACATAACATTCAAACTCTTATATCTAAGTCACAATACAAAATTTGAAATACCCCACGGATCACTGACGTCATAGGGTGCTGTGATGTAGAGCGACCACAAACAAAAAGGCTTCGGTCAAAAGTCCCCGCGCACCTCCTCCTTCACCCGTTCGACTAGGGCCATAAGGAAGCATGATCCACTCTGTCCCTCCCCTCCAAGCGGGGGCGATCATACAGACAATCAACTAGAGTACGTGGAAACAGGGCTGCAGGCTCTTTTCCATGCGGTCCCATTATAACCACTCCGTCACGGAAGTCGGCTTTAACGCGCCCATTCCATTATTCATAGTTGCATTACAGCATTCGTGTCAAAAAAACCTCCTAAACGGATCGGAGCGTGCTGTCAAAAGCACCACGCTCCGGAGCGGAGTGCTGTTGCCTCACGCTCCGCTCCGGATCGGAGCGTGCGTCTAAAAAAATCTGAACCACTCCGCTCCGGAGCGGAGTACTGCTGTATCACGCTCCGCTCCGGATCGGAGCGTACGTCTCAAAAAGCTGAACCACTCCGCTCCGGAGCGGAGTGCTGTTGTATCACGCTCCGCTCCGGATCGGAGCGTGCGATTCAAAAAGTCGAACCACTCCGCTCCGGAGCGGAGCGTGTCTCTCAAGAAGTCGAACCACTCCGCTCCGGATCGGAGTGCTGTCGTACCACGATCCGCTCCGGAGCGAGGAGCGGAGTAGAAATGACGCTTCGAAGTCGCTCCGGAGCGCTCCTTTAGTACGCTCCGCACTCCGCTCCGAAACCCTGGCTAAAAGTGCTTTTCATATCGCCCCAGGGCGTTGTCTACTCGGCTGCTTCGTGACCGAAGGTCACGTGTATAAAGTTTGAGGATTCACATTTTCCGATTTTGCGTGGTGCTGCTGGTGCTACGAGCGAACACAAGGGAAAAAACATTGGACGTAAAGTCCCCGCACAGCTCTTCTACTCTTCAGCTCGGCCCATAAGGAAGAACGGTCAACTCTCCCCCTCCCCTCCACGTGGTAGTACAGTGCACAGGAGTTGCGGGTCTGCACAGGTTTCTTTCCTTGTGGTTCAGTTCGCCTTATCAAGGTCGTGCAGCAAATAATTATTTTTCGTCTTCCGATAGGAAAAAGCTTGCCTCTCGCTTACGTGGATGAACGCGTAGCACAGATGATTCCTTGGTTGGTCCTTTATGTTTCGTCCTTCAGCAATTTAATCTAAGCATGAATCATTCTCATCGCCAAACATACTGTATTTTTTAATTGATGTAACACATGTAAACTGAAAGAGAGAGAGAGAGAGAGAGAGAGAGAGAGAGAGAGAGAGAGAGAAAGATATACATAAACGTTTTCTTACAACAAACGTTTGTTTTCTATCGTATAAAGTGAACGCACATGTTAAAATTCATCTTGCATACATAATCAAATTAGAACAAATCCACGTAAAGTGATTTAGTATGCAGAAAATAAATATATTTGTGATAAATACATAGTTAATCAGTAAATTCCAATAACCAGAACTTCTGTCACGCTGAATCTTGTTTACGGATGTTTTCAAACATTTTGTTTTACAATTTCATTTTTTCACTGACATCCAAAACGAAAATACGTATTATAATTTAATGACTTTCAAAATGTCAAAATGCTGTAATGTTAGTATGCTGCCGATCATAATTGTGAGGCTTCTTCGAAAACGCCTTCGATAACGGTATTTGCTATTCGTAACGGATATGTGTATCACTTTTTTTGAAACAGACTTTTGTGAAGGGAAAGAACTGTAACGTTACAAAAGTAACGAGCACAATTATACGAGAGACCTATGTTATTCTCTCCGGAACACGGCATCGGACACGTTATTGCACATCTGAACGTCTGTATGATACCAGCTATAAATAACGTTGTTGCTTTGAAGCAAAGAGTGTAACGTTTTTACAGTCGTGACCTCAATTAAGTTACTGGTTAATTGTAACGTTACTATCACTTTCCACACACACTAAAGTTACTAGTCAATCGTGACGAACTTGTTTCTTACCCTGTAACGTTACTGGTTGCCGGCAATGGATGTAACGTTAAAGCGTCACCTAACGACCTACTGATTTACAGATCAGTTATGGTTCGGTACCGTTATGCACACCTGTAACGTAATGTTCATATACCTGAGGTAACGTTTCTGTTCACGAAAAAAGTTATTCTGTTTCTGGTTGTAACGTAACGGAAACCGTAATTGAAAATACCGTTCCATTTCGTTACGTTACGACTCCCTGCTTCCATCTGTCTCTATCTTGGGCAAGATCAATCCAATCTTTTCCATCCTTTAGGTCCATCTCAACATTATCCCTCCATCTTCGTCTTGGCATTCCTACAGGACCCTTACCACCAGGTATCCCAGCAAGAATCGTCTAAAGTCTTCTTTCCTCTCCCATTCGTGCCACATGGCCTGCCCATCCAAGTCCTCTTGATTTAATTGTTCTAATAATATCTGGACATGAATACAAATTGTGCAGATGTAACTCAAAAATACCGAAGGCAAGAATGTTCGTGTGGTGTAGAAATTAATCTCATGTTGTTGAATTTACAGGCATCGTATCTATATCACGTAACTACCGTTTGCTCCATTCCCCCCACCAATCCTGAAATGAATTATACCAGAATATATTGCTGACGATAACAAATATAACATTTTCCTTGCAGATTCGTGAACACTGTAATACGTTTCTGAGTTATTTCTCGTCATTTATCGACACTGTAGGCTAATAGGAAGGATAAGGAGGAAGAATCTATGAAGTGGACGAGGTTATAGACTATTTATGTAGGATTCGTTTACAGCACAATTAATTGGATCTTCTCACATGAAAGTCTTCGAATCCTGCATAGTTTTTTGTGTTAGTCACGGGCACTTCTGGGTTGTAACCCGAGGCGAGGCGTCCGGTCATCGGGAGTTGCGGCGATGACAAAGCAAAATAATAAAAATATTGCTTTTTAAATATTTTAGGGAAGAAGAAAAAATAAATCAGAATGTTCGCATATTTGAGCGAAATTAGTCAAGTAACACCATTAAACTGCTAGAAATACGCAAGAGATTCGCTAAGTTTAGCGCATCGAAAGGAGAGCCCAGTTCTACCCCCCCCCTCCCCCGTGCCCAACCGTCCCGCTGCGTTTCCGTTGAGTGCAATGGTGTCAGTCGGGCTAGCTCATCGCAGCAGGTCTGCGAATCCAAGGCCCTTCGACCGCTTTTCCCCCGCTTTTGAAGGTCTGGTCATAAGATACCTTTTTTTTCAGCCTCCTTGTTTACAAACACGGCAGGGTTTCTGTGACATCAAGACGAAACTTCTCAGAATGTCCAGCACTGTAAAGCATGCAACGCTCTCGTTTTTTTTTTAAGAGAAAAAACATATTGAAGAGCATCGCAACGCAACTTACACAGAATACATGAAAGTAATGATGCATAGAAAAAAATATAAGTAAGCAAAAGCATAAATTTCCCTACGGTTAGTGCTAGAAAGAACTGGGAAAAAAAGCAGTTCTCGATCCATTCTATTTTCTTCATAATATTTCTTTTTTTAAATTTTTTTGGATCCTGCTGTTCAAATATCGATTTTTGGGGGAAAAATGTTCTTGGTTTACAAAACACGAAGTACTTCCTGCTGTTTTGTGTTTACTATGCTTACAAATGACAAGATTGATCAAGGTCTTTGTTCTCGAGGTGATAGACATACTTACTCAAACATAAACTTTTCCCAAACATATCTTACTTTCACACCAGGGATGGCCAAAAATATCAGGATTCCAGAACATCTAAAAATCTCGATTCAAAAATTCTACTACCCGGATTTCGGAAGCAATTTTTTCATTATTTTTTTTTAAGAATAGATTTAGCCATCTCTACTTCACACGTCATGTACGAACACTGTTATCATCATCATCAATGTAGGAATGCCCCTCCCCCTTCCCCTTCCCGGGTTGAAAGATTGACCCTGACGATTGGCAAGTCTTGCGATGACTACGTAAAAATGTCACGCTTTGCCACTGGTGGTAACCACACCATCCAAAGTCAATGGCACTGTTACAATCCAGAAGTGTATGTGACTGAACAATAGGTTCAACTACGGAAAATTAAAAATTACATCAAAAGTCTCACAGGCTACAGAAATCTACAGTCTGTAATATTTAGTAATTTTTGTCTTATAACTAGAGACCGGATCTTAAAGGGGAAAAAAACCTCTAAATATAGCCTGTTGCAATTTCACTGACACACAATACTGTCATCACTGTCACAGAGTAAAGTTAAAATCATTGGAAAAATTTCACAATAAAAGTGTAAAATTGCATTGTTACAAATCTCTACAACGTTTTCCCAACACTTAAGATAAGGTAGAAGGCGCTTGTTCTTTCTTTCCTCTAGGCGGAGTTCTGGAGGGGCCGGAGGGGGCCTGGCCCCCAACTTAAAAAATACTAAACAAATAACACATGATTAAGTTCAGTTACTACATTTTTGTTATGAAGTCATACCGCAAATCTTGACGTTTGGCATGATGGCATGTGCGATAATTGCGCCGCAATAGTGGGACTTCGACGATTTGATTGATGTGTACAGTTTGAAGAAAGAAAAACGTAAAATGACTGTGTTGAGTCAACAGTTACTACTGAGACATCAAAAGAACTTTTCAATTTAATTTTTCTAAAATTTCTCAAGCTTACTATTGTACCGTAACTTTCTTCAGTAATATTGTAACAATAAAAAAATTGATGAAATGCAAAATGCAACAATCGTACTGTTTTTTTTTAAAAAAAAACTGACAACCAATATACTAATTAATATTTGTTTCCTTAAGCGAGAAAATTTAACATTTTTAAATCTAAAAGTCCTAGAACTCAGCTAGGGGATAATCAACAACCCTCAGGTACATCATATGCTTCTCCCAGAGTCTGCCCCCCCCCCCCCAAAGCAAAAGCTCAAACTCCGCCCATGTCTGTAAGTTGCACCAATTAAACAATTGTTGAATGTTTTGGTCAGGGATAAAACAGTCGTACAAAATATTTGATATCTTGTCAATAAAGGGGCCAAGGAAGTTTTTTTAAAGAGGGGGGAAGGAATGTATGCTGAAAAACTAGTCAATACAGGGACCAAAGGAACATGTTTTAAAAATGGGAATGTGAGCTGAAAAAGGTAAAAAAAAGGAAGTGAAAACCATGTAATTTTGTTGGTTGAAGATAATTATCAACACTGTTGTTATTTATTCCATGATCCGCGTTTAAAAGTATAAATAAAATTCGGTCTCTACTTATAATCATTGATGCAAAGCTACCATACGTCCTGATTTAGATAGGACATTACATTTATTATAAATACATGTCCCGACATTTTTCGAACTGTAGTCGTGATGCGAAAATGTTCCGTTTTTTGGTTAGCTCATTTTAAAACATATTCTTTCATTGCTGATACGTATAATTCAAATTATAAATATATTATTTTCTAAACATGGTTTTATCATGGTTGATCAATAGTCCTCGTGTAAGAAATTTAAAAACATTTAAATTGCTGCCCCTTGATCAATTTAATCATCTTCACAATTAAAAACACTAAGTTGCTGACCAAGGCAGTTTATTAAGATAAAAACACTTAACAGGTAACGTTTCAAACCTGAAACGTTACCTGTTAAGTGTTTTTATCTTAATAAACTGCCTTGGTCAGCAACTTAGTGTTTTTAATATGGAAACAAGGCTTAATTATATTTCACAATTAGTCAAAAGTGGCACAAAACCCAAAAGATAAAATAAAATTACAATTACTGAGATCTTTCCTGTCCAAGACCGAAACGGTAGAAACCTTTCATGATCGGTTATGGGTTTAGACTCTGCAATATAATAGGTGACTATTCATATAATATAAGACTTTAACAACCTTGTTCAAAAGGGAATTAAAGTAGACTTCGCGCTTCCTTTTATAACATATAGCTCAATAATAAAACGACATATATTGTCATTGCCTAATCATTTAAATTCACCGTAAATTTGATTAAAGCTGTGTTTGTATTATATGATTTTTATCGATACTATGTATTTAAAGTCATGCCTTATTTACTCTCATATGGATTTGATTTGTACAAATTGTGTAATTAATCTTAGTGTTCATCGACTATTGTGCGATGTATAATATGTTTGTATCTGAAAGTATTTAGCAGTACTCTGTTGTGATTGTACTATAATGTGTTCTGTTACTTTGTGTAACATACCTACTGCAATTTTTTTCTTTTGCTTTGTATACTGTAATATTGTAGTTTTGTAGTTTTGTATTATTGTAATTTTTAAAATGTATATTTAATCTTTATCATAAATGTTTCTAATATGATCCTTTGTAATTGGAACTATTGGTTCTGTTAAGAATCTCTTCCTAAATAAATAAATTTCTCAGCCCAAGGTGTCGAAATCCTCTGGCCCAATCAAGCCATTGGAATGAACAGCCATGAGGAAGTACGATCACGGTCAGGTTCGCTGGAAATTCTCGTCCATGGACCTTGAAGCGCTGTTCGCCTTGATTTCAAATTCAGCGGAGTTCGTTTGGCATTGCACAAGCTGTGCGGTACATACTTAATTCCCAGCGGTAGAAAGTCGTCATTCATTCTCCATCTTCCGGCGTTTGTTGTCGGTGGAGGCTCATGTCATCGACCGACAAATTGCTCTCACGGTTGTTTTACGTAAATTCCCGTCATGGACAGATGAGCTAATCTCTTATGCTGAAATGTATTCATCTTATTTGTAATGGGGGCATTCCGTTGTCACACGTGGACTACATTTTTTATATTATAGTAACTATTCTACTGATTGTTGAGTAACATTTTTCTTACAGTTTCTGTGAAATGAGATATGGAACTTAACACTTGATTAATCATAACTATCCTTAAAATATTTCCCAGATGTATAGGTACAGTGGGATCCATGAGTATTACCGTGCAAATTGTCCATGACTATTTTCATTAATTTTTCTCTTACATCCTGTGTGTTTTTAAGCCATGGATTTTTATGTATGCTGATGCAGAAGTTGTCAACAGCTTGTTTTGAGTTTTCTTTTAATATTAAAGCTCTTATTGGATCAAATAAAGTGCTCGAACATGGTGATGGACGATTTGCACGGTAATACTCATGGATCCCACTGTACAAATGAACAATTTTGTGTCAGACGAAACACTGCAAAGGAGGCATATTTTCCGCCATAATAGTGAAGTCCCCTCAAAAGACACGGCTTCAGTCTGAAATTATCATGTTCCTTCAAACACCCTTATAATAATACATAAATTACTGTGACTGAAATGAAATTATGTGTGAAATATATACTTTTTAGGTGGACATTCATTTTTCACGGGGTCGCCCCCCGCCCCCTTTGCCCTCTCTTCCGGACGTCCACGAGGCCTGTACGTTTGCAATTGGTTTGCACCATTTTCAATAATTCACTATTGAGGCTTAACATTTCAACATTTCGCCGAGTGTCATTGAAACAATGTCACAATGCCTTCTGGTGACGCACCTGTTCACTATTTCATTGTCATAGAGTCTCCTTCAACCTATTAATAGGAATAAGCGCATACCAGAGATAGTTCGCGTGTGGAACTTGTTTATACCTGCGTGCACACGTATGTGATTTTGCTTGGGTGCGTCCAGTAGTTCAAACAATCACTCACTGCGTTACCTTGGCTACAAGGACATCCCAATATGAACCCACAATTAGATTGTTTACAAGTTTTCAGCACCATGTAATATTTGTTGAAAGTTGTCCAGTATCAGGGATCACATTTCAGAAGCATGTGTCTAACTAATTTTGTGTGTAATTTACTGACAATATTCGAACCTTGGAACTTCCGATAACCTATTCAACAGCGGACCTCCATACTGACCTTCTAACCAGATGTCTAAAATACCACTGAATTGGTATGTTTATTTCTCGAGAACATTCAAGTCTTTTTTTATATAACATCCATAAGGTATCTCTCAATACAATCAAAATATTTTACGTTTTAAAACCTTTCCACAAAGCAAACTTTATAGAATGTTCATATATTGTTGATTTATGGTCGCGGATATACCGTAAAAACATACCATAACATTTATTAATACAGCTTGTCCCGGGGTTTCAAGTAGTTGACATATTGCAACAAACGAAGGTGAATGTTTACATCGTGCAGAGGCGTTGCGTCAATTGTGGGAAAAAGGACAGCTTGCTCTGCGACGACATTCATGAGCATTTCTACATTCTAATTTCTTCATATAGGAGAAGTATTTATTTTACACGAGAGTTCTGAACTAAGCTTATATTACATTTCTTGGATCTGAAGTGACGCATGCATCAATTGTGGGAAAAATAATTATTACTTTCTTTCACTTCAGATCCAAGAAATGTAATATAAGCTTAGTTGAGCGCTCTCGTGTAAAATAAATACTTCTCCTACATGAAGAAATTAGAATGTAGAAATGCTCATGAATGTCGTCGCAGAGCAAGCTGTCCTTTTTCCCACAATTGACGCAGGCGCAGACAATGGCTGTGCAAGCTTGCTACCCTATTATTTCTTTCCCATCAGTCACAGCGGCGTAGGTGTATTACAAGATGGCGACTCCTGTGCAGAAGTCCTTTTGTGTCACTGAATTTGAAAGGTGTGGTTATGCTGTTTCAGTTCAGTGATTCGGAAGTGATCATCCATCCGATAACAACATTCATCGATGGTTTAATAAGTTTCAAACAACTGGACGTGTGCCATGCAGTGGCGCAACCACAGGGGGAGGGGGGTATTGCCCCCAACATTGGAAGGAAATGAGTTCTAGGCTGGCAAGGGGGGGGGGGCAAACATTGACGGCCAAGTGTACTTGAAGAGGGCAATTACAGAACTTCAAATTTTATGAAATGAAAATACTTTTCGTAAAATTTTCTTGCTTGCTTCGCTCGCAATGCTTGTTTTTCATGGTAACAGTTCGTTATATCGGAGACACATTACAATCGGATATTTTGTGCTTCTCATGGTTCGTACTTACGAATTGTGTATTGCGGAACATAGTTGAAGGTGCCACTATGCTTTTTACACGAAAATAACTTCGATTTTTCACATTACGAGTAATTCTTTTGGTTCCTTTCTTCGGTTGCGGAACATACAATATGGCGCGCGCAGCTGTGGATCATCCCTCGTCGTGCTTGTGTTTTGTCGATTTTGAGTGGGTATGCAGTGTTTCAACCTTTTTAACCGAAAAATACCTACTTTCGTGTTCATTATGTCATCACACACCATTGACGGATATCCCCAAAAAACCATTCACGATAGCCCACAAACCATTGACGGATAGCCTCAAAAATTATTCACGATAGCCCAACGAACCATTGACGGATAGCCCCAAAAACCATTCACGATAGCCCCATGAACCATTGACGTATAACCCCACGAACCATTCACGATAGCCCCACGAACCATTACCGGCAAGGTTAAGTTAGGTTGGGTTAGGTTAGGTAAGCATAGTTAAAAAAAAATTCTCGTAAAAAAAAAGGCACGTTTGGAAACACTGGCGAGACCGCGTGACTTTCGACGCTCGCGCCATCTGCAGTCACATAATGGAAACAACGGCATAATGTTGTCGCTTTGCACAAAATGCAAGTTTATTATACCAGAAGTGCTTATTTCTTGTACTGCAGCATTCTACGGTGAGAAAATACCTCCACGAACTTTCAAAATGCTACAGAAACTCATTTCCGTAAGTGGTTTCTTCTGTAAAAATGAAGAAATGTGTCTCCGATATAACCAACTGTTACCCTTTTCACAGTCTTATCAAGTTCAGAACCGTAGCTAGGGGCTGCGGGAGTCGGCCCTGGGTGCCGAACGATCTAAATGAAAATAAGTTGTAAAATTGATTGATTGATTTGTGGTTTTAAGTTCACTTTACGGAGAGAAAGGCTAATCGGGACTGGTCCTACAGTTTAAAGTGGGATCCGAACCACTGTGCCATGTGCATCACCGGGTATCGAACCCGGAACTCCTTGATCACAAGGCGACGAGGTTTCCATTACATCATCGGGATGGCACAAACGTTGTAAAAGAGAGAATGCGTTGGCATCCCGTGAAATTATTTGCGCCCTGTTAAATCAATATTGATTTCAGCCTGCAAAAAAATTGGATCCAAAAATTTTCTTCCTCGCTTCGCTCGCAATATTTCATTCTTCTCTGTAATGCATTGTGAATTTCCAGACAGAGAAATAAAACTTATCTTGATTGACTTTGTTTTGAATGCATGAACAATTGTTTTGAGGAAAGAGAGCGTGCACATTTCAGAGACAATTTATGTCATTTTTGCTGTTGGTTTATTGGGAGATGGATGAATTGGTTCTGTACTATATGTTGTATATAATATTATTAAAGAAATTTTGAATACGCTCCACGTTGCATATATGTGAAACATATATCGTGTCTCAACGTTATACATGTTAATGTAAAAAAGAATTATATTTAGAATACATTTATCAAGCATTTTCTGTCTTTCAAAAAATAGTTTGTGTGCTTGTTTTCCATTATTAATGTCAAATTGAATGTGTTGAAGAAATAATTCAAATCTTTTGTTCGAACACAAATGCTGTAGCACCAACTTCTACCCCCTTTTTTGCATAATTTACAAGGGTAATAACATCTTTGATACTAACACTACTACTACTACTACTAATAATAATAATAATGTTGGTCCCGGGTTCGAATATCGGCTTGGGCATGGATGTTTGTGAGTGTCCATTCATCAATTTCATCATGTCATCACTCATCCCCATCAGCCAAAAGTGGCACAAGCAGCGAAGTAAAATAAAGGAAATCAATAATAACAATAACAATGTTATAATAATAACATTATTATTAATAATAACATTATTATTAATAATAACATTATTAATAATAATAATATTGGTACGTTTATTCTGGTACTTGCCCCACCAGACAAAAATTCGTGGTTGCGCCTCTGGTGCCATGTCACTAAATGTGCTCACATTTAACATTTATAAAGTACACTATGTAAACATGTTGAGTTGTTGTTTACTTCCATATAAGCTTTGTCTTCGACTATGAAACCCCGATAATCAATTTCGGACACGTTGTATTTAATATTTATTTATTAGTACTAATAATATTACATGTAGAGCATGTACATTTCTCTTATTTATTAAACATGAATTGGTGAAGACAAAATCCCACCCTAAGTTCGGGTGCTTATGAGAAATTTTATCGAGTGGTCACGGTGAAACTCTTTAAATCATCTATGGGGAAAAGTTAGGCTTAGAGAAACACTGTCCTGAGGGATTGTATAATTTGTAGGGATACCCACATTTCAGGGTTGCAAGGTGTATGTAATTTACTGCATATGTTCGAGAATAACCAACTTTCTCCTTTGTCGTTAAAAGTACCTTAGTGTGATAGCCTGAGGTGAAACACGTCTGTTACTGACACGTGACAGCAACAGTGTTGCCAGTGTCCCTCGTAATATTGTGAAAACATCGATTTTTGGAACAGCCCATTTATTCCCTTGTGCAATGTTTTTGAAACTTCGTCAAGTTCTTTTTCTGTCAAATTCAATAGATGGTCATCCAAATTATTCGTGGGTGTGAGTTCTAAGCATCAATAAACACGATTTGCAAAAAAAATAATTCCGCCTTTGGCAACACTTTGCTTATTTGTTATTAAAACATGCATGTTCTTACACATGTTTGTCTCTAAATTTTCCCAATATACAGGGCATTCTCTTGGCAGAAAGCGTTTCTTCTCATTCCGTTTCGCTATTCCGTTATACGGTCGTAAACAGCGTGACTTTTCGGACACTCTGTATTACACATAAAATTTCTGAGTTATCTGTTATTTAAACTCGATGGTGAATATCCGAAGGAAGTTCACCCTCGAGTAACACGTTGCGTGAAATGTCGTGTTCCCTCGCTCAGTAAAATACATATACATCAATTAACTTTCCTATCCAAACTTGTCAACAGAAAAATAGATTCTCCAGCTCTACTCTCACAACTAAACTTTTATGTTCTAAACGAATTGTTAAGACTCAGCGCGAATGTTAAACTTCCGCATGTTTTTAAATAAAATTTTATATCTCTGGAACTAAGAACGCTAGTTACAAATTATACCTAGTTTTGTTCAGTGCACATGAGGCTATAAGGCTATGCTATAAAAACAAAATTTTCCGTTATTGGGTAGAAGAAGAAGAAAGAAGATTTTTTTTATTATTTTATTCTTTTTTTTTTTTTACGAAATTTGAAATTCGTCAAACCCTCACGGTAGCAACGCCGGGACGAAATGGTGCAAAACGGTACCTACATATTGTCTGATATGTTTTTCATTATCGTGGAAAAAATTGCGCACATATTGCAGACACTTTCCGAAAAAAAAATTCAAATGTAAAGCAAGAAAAAATCGAACGTGATTTTCAGATATAAGAAAAATGAAATTAATTAAACCTTACTAATTGCTAATTACATACCTCAAGACTCATGCAGAACTCAAAACATATATATCCGAGACACGGTATTTCCAAAACGTCACATACAACGACAAAAGCTCCTTGTGACAATATTCACAACCCGGCATTTAAAGGTTAATATCTCGCATTGAAGCACTAACATGGCAGAAATGAACCCCTGAGGAGGATGTGCAAGTTGTTCAACTCATTCTCTAGTAATAATCCTAGTATCGATCTTTTCAGATTTAAAAGTCATTGTATTCTATGAACACTGTTATATAACAAGGACACAATGAAGATTCTTGTGTTAAATGATAATCCCAACCTGAATTGCATATTGTCTACATTCTTACCTTATCTGTTATGAAACAATGTTACAATATCTCCGTCATATGTTTTAATCTTTGTCTTACATGTACAATTTATTATTCAATATCGTTATTACATTACTACTATTTACGTGTATGAGCTGAATACCTCTGAAATATTTAGATTCAAATATAACTTTTAACTGTACTAATTCAAGAAATGTATGAAATCATTCACGTTTATAAATACGTTGTAGTTTGAAATGTCATATTCTTCACATTATTTTATATTCGTTTTGTATTAATTTCTTGTTTACACAATGTTTTGTGAACACTGATTAGGCATGTGCCTGTGTGTTCGATAAAAATAAAGTATTACGGAATAATTTATAATTGTTTAAGAAGTAGTGCTATTGAATCTGTGAAATTACAAGCAGGGTCGTTAAAGGTCGAAATTTTTTTAATAAATTCAATTCCGGTCCGGGAGAAAATCAGCAAGCGGAAATGGGTTCTGTACTGTAAAGAACCTTTTTACCTGGTAAGTATTTCGGTCCAGGAACTGTTTCCGGCTTAATTAAAACACTGTCCAGGAACCTTTTTCCTACTGAATTTAAATACGGTCCAGGGACCTTCCTTCCAGCTCAATTTAAATAAGGTCCAGGTAACTTTTTTCCGGATCAGTTTAAATACGGTCCAGGGACCTTTTTTCAATGAAACAATACGCAACTTGGACCGAATTTAAATTGTGCGAGAAAAAAGGTTCCGGTCCTGCACCGGAACCCAATAGAACCCATTAGAATATATGGGTTCCTGCAACTTTAACAACCTTGATTACATGATGGAAATTATCCAGGCATTCTATAGTATTTCTGGGGACTTGGGCCCCCTGCCCCACTTCCGGATGCCTTAGTTTACTCGTCGCATGACGTGAAACCTTCCTCGTGGAAGAGAAAGTGGATCTTTATCGCAGGCGAAAACATTCCTGTGTATGTCCGACCAGCATGCAATCCCTACATGCAATTTTCCCATGTCGCAACGAACACAGAACCAACTTTCGCTAACAACACACGTCGCCATAGAACCACAATTTAAGAAAAATGAAAAAGAATTAAATTAATGAACGACCGCGCAATCTAAATTCACTTTATAGGCGGAACTTTAAAAGCGAAATCCCACAATATGTAAATATATATGACAATATATATAGCCCGTAAAATAGTAATGAATTTTCACCAATATTTTAATTTTTACTTTTAATATATATTGAATAGGACTACTATATGTATACATATTTACTTTTATTCAATATATGTAATCAAGGGGTCCCGGGTAAGATACCTGGTGGAGGCATATAGTGGTTCGGATCATGCTTTAAACTGTAGGTCCAGTCCCGATTAGCTTTACTGTGCATAAAGTCGACTTAAATCAATCAATCAAACGTTATCAACTTTTTGTTACCAACACGGTTAACAACAGATGTTGTCAACAAATGTTGATAATTGGGCTTAAGAAGTGGAAATTTCGAAATAGGCACAAGAAAAGAATGTTTTGCACCTGTCTCAGTTCCGCGTGTTCTACTTCAGCTGCCTTGTGCATTTCGCTCCACCAAGGTCCTTGACGCTTTCCCGATCGTGCTTGCAGCGATATCGGGATATGTCCCCCCCTCCCCCCGCGATGACACTCACAGGTGCTTCTTGATCAATGTCATTGCCATGGCATGGATTTATACTGTCAAGGAACGCTTGCACTATGTTGCGTGCTTGTGTTCATAGCTAGAATCTATTCGACATATTCCTTGTTGAATGTCCCGAACTTTCTTTTCTCAGACAGACTTTTTTTTACTCTTCCCAGCTGTTTGTCATCCCTGTTGGGCGAAGACAACAGTGTTGCTCA
Organism: Lepisma saccharinum; assembly: GCF_977018435.1. Lineage (NCBI taxonomy): Eukaryota > Metazoa > Arthropoda > Insecta > Zygentoma > Lepismatidae > Lepisma > Lepisma saccharinum. The sequence goes on from NC_139258.1 coordinate 4,525,541, forward strand.
CACTTTTCCTGCTTTATCAGTGGTATCTGATAAGCCGTGACAAGCTGTCGCAATGTACAGGATTGCGAATAAAAAAATGAGGCGATGTTGTCAGATGTAAAATGTTCACAAGCCGTTCTAACTTCTGTTGTGTTTGTTTGTGGACTTACACGTGTTTTTGCTGGAAGGTTAGCATTATAGGCATAGAGGATGAACCTGATTGGTGGACTAGAATGTAATGGTCGGTGTATGTCCGTATTTATACCGAAGGTCGCGAGCTTCGATTGACAGAAGTGTTTGTTGTGCACTCATTAACCTAACCTAACCTAACTTTTGAGTTTGAGTAAATTGGTAAGAAAATTGTATCTTGACTTGCTACATTTACTGGTCAAATTATATTTTTTATTTAATCCTTAAGAGATTTACTATTTTATTTCTAATTTCTCTCTCTCTCTCTCTCTCGTCTAAAGAAAAAACAGTTTTGCGCACAGTCTTTAAAGCTATCAAAGTGGCAACGTTCGATCAAAATCTGTGCGCAATTCGGTTGCAGTGCATTGTTTTATCAAATATTTTAGATTGTTGAGAAGAGCTGGTCTCTTACACTGTTTGTGAGGAAGCTTTTAGTGCTTTCTTACTTTTTAATGAGTTGAGTTTGTCTTCTACAGGTTCCCTTACAACCTTGAACTTTTAATTTTACCCAAGTGGCTTTTTAAACACCTTTTTTAACTGTTTAAATCAGAATTTAAAGTTCGAACCAACATAGTTTCATTCCTTAAAACAACACAGAATGTAGAATAAAAAAGTAGTGAAAATAGCGGTGGACAATTTGCTTCCCATTATCTTTGCCGTTGACTGTACATCATGGACTGAATTTTCACGCTAACGAGGTTCTGGCGTCTCGACTCAGAGGCAATATAACCGTCTATGGGGCTTGTGTTGTGTCGTCCATATAATCACTTATTCACATCGTCGCGATTAGCCAAAAGTGGAAGAATGCGACGTAAACTAAATCCATCAATCAAATACTCTTGCACAAGAATTATTGTAAGTAATCTATCCCCTGTGCATGGTACTGTCCCATGAAGTTAAGGTTTCACACTTTCTGGATGTCGGTCACAGTGGAGGTGATGTGATCAACAGCCCCAGTGGCGTGCCCAGAATTTTCGAAGGGGAGGGGTTATGTACATGGACGTCCGCAGGATTTTTTCCAGGGTGAGGCAAGGAAGGTATTTTTTTCCAGGGGGAGCAAACAAGTCAAATTATCCCCCAAAATAGCGTTGTTCCCTAAAAAAACATTCCTTAAGTTTGAATTTATGGTGTTCATGCAATAATTAACACATATTATTGCGGCTAAAATGAAATTATATGTGTGAAATTCATAATTTTTGGTTGGTTTTCATTTTCCGGACGCCCATGTTTATGTATACTTTCTCTTGGTAGTCAGCCCTCATTTTGTCATATTTTCCTACCTTTGACGTTCTTTTCTTTAGGGAAACTGAGCCAAAGAGGGGTTATAATCCCCACCAATCCCCCCTTGGTCACGCCACTGAGCACCACGTTCGTCTACCCCTCCCCCCCCCCCCGACCGTTAAGGCTACCAGAATCGCTTTTCTCTGAAAAAAATCCCCATCTGGGCTGATATCTGAAATTGTTTCATTAATTTGCTAAACAGATCCAAACATTGTAATGCACAAACATTAGATGTCCTTTGCTTATGATTCTTTTTTATGTTTTGAGTATGAAGAATATCTGAGGCCGAGGGTGCGAAATCCTGGGGAGACAGGGGGGATTTCCCCCCTCCAAAAATCTTGCCCTCAAAAATTTCCGAGGGCGGGGGGAGAGGTTTTGTTAAAGCAACAATAAAATAAAGCCTTTTCACTCCGAAGTAAAATTATATAATGACACTATCAAGGTTATAATTGCTTTCGGGTGATTTAACACCTTTTTGGTAAGCGAATATGCACAATTACTAAAGAGCATTTGGTACTGATGATTAATCATATAATTTCTTTATCACCTGTTTAAACAAATGTTAAGTTGCCAGAAACTATTTCTTTGTTATTCTAAGCTTCTTGTCTGTGAGGAGTTAAAACAGTATTTACGCCTGAAAATAGGTTTTGGATAGGGTGTGCTGAAGGGGGTGCGGAAGAAAATTAAGGGGTGCTTGACCCCCTGACGCAGACCCTGGCCGTAACAAATTAACTTATTTATATACATTTAATAACAGTGTAATTTTAAATATTGAGTAATCTCGTTTTGTATTTCATAACATTATAAGTATGTATATTTTGCACACACACATATATTTGTTTGTTTTAAGATTTTCTTGCCCTGTCGCACCCTGGTGGGACTTGAGACCCCCAATCCTCCCGCTAATACAGTATTGGCGTGACTATAACTCATGGTTCACATAACTGAAAGTCCAACGCCATATTTCAGAAATACAACTTGAAGTTACAACACACACCAGCGCGTTCCATTTTTCTCCTAATATTACGGTGACACGGGGAAATGACACTTAAGCAGGTCAAGTGAAAATTGTCGAGCTTACCTGTTATTTTTCATGTTGCCGTTTTCCAAATCCTCCAGTGTCATGCTTGTTTCGTTTAGGGGATGCAGCTTGACAATCATTCACAAGCACTCGATACACACGAATAAATTATTGTTGTATATTCAAACGAACTTTCGCTGCACTACACGCACTTCAAAATCGCGAGATCCGACACTTCCACTTGGAGAAGGGAACATTAACTGCTGCCACCTAGCGTGCTGGCTTTCTCTCGACTTGCTTTCCTTGCCAAACCGACTAACGTTTTCCAGGTCGAGGCTGTGTAGCCCCGCCCACAAAACGACGCGCGCAGGATTTGCCCGTAATCTGTTGCAATTCAGGTTTCTTACAAATACTTTTTTACACGTTGTGGTGCTTCCCCGAGATATCAGAGAGGGAGAGTTCCAATAAACAACAGGCAAGAGTGTTCTGAAATCAAAACTGACGGACGCAGGCAGGCCTATAAGCACATCTTTTCAGAAGTTTGTCAGTATTGCATAAATATAACGGTCCGAGTCCACATAAGCACAGGCATGCACGTCAAATGTTATTTGACCGCCCTGAAAGTCCATAAATCGTTAATTTGGCAACATAGCTATTGAGAACGATCAGAGAGTAGCCAACTTTACTGCAAACCCTAAAATTGGAATCAGAGAAACTGTTGTGGGGTTGGAAACACTGCACTTGCTCGTGGTACACCTGTAGGAAATCGCTGTCAAGTTTGAAGACAAAAGGACATAATTACGAATAGTTTATGCAAATAAAATATAACAATACCTTGCAAAGTGCTGTGCAATGAGGGAAAATTAAAGAATCTCGCAATTTGCAGCGAAAATCTGTTCGTCGCATAGAAAAGTGCTAGCTTGAGCAATCATCAACACGTTTCAAAGAATTCGCTTACGCGATCTTGTACAGTATTGGTAAAGTACTCGCCTCACAAATAAATTTTTCTTAAGAATTAAGGGTCGCGGGTTCAAGTCCAAAGCTATCCAATTTTTTCGTTCGTTTCTTCTTTTTTTCTTTTTTGTAAGTATGGCATAAGATACATTAAGCATGGAGTTTAGTAATTAAGTTGAATGATTTTGTTTCAGAATGTTCGCAAAACATTATTCGGTGTTGAAATCGACGAATGTTTCCAGCAGCTCAATGTATTTCTTTCTTCTTTCTGGCACTAACATTCATCAATTTGGATCGAAAAAATACCTAAATTATTCACGTATTCCAACAGATAGTATTTGGTCAAACAAGGAATGTGCTGACTGACTATGGGTCCGAACTTGATGAAGAATCATCTTCTTTTCTGAGCCTGCCTATAAAACAATGCTAAACCGACAGTCCGTTTGCCTTCAGCTAAAATCAGAAAACATTATTTCTTTGCGTTTGTCGGTATTATTTTGGCTTTTATGTCATTTTCAGTACTTTTTTGATACATTTTACTTAACTACAGTATTATTGAATTGCAACAGATTACGGGCAAATCCTGCGCGCGTCGTTTTGTGGGCGGGGCTACACAGCCTCTACCTGGAAAACGTTAGTCGGTTTGGCAAGGAAAGCTAGTCGAAAGAAAGCCAGCACGCTAGGTGGCAGCAGTGAGTGTTCCCATCTCCAAGTGCAAGTGTCGAATCTCGCGACAGTATATGCCTTATTTCTCTCCTTCCTTGTTGTTTTGTGAATTTTTAATACATTTGCTTGCATAACTTGTAGATTTAAATTTCCTGACGTGGTTATTTTAACCAAGTTCGTAATTAAACGAATATATATGGTTATATGGTCAATGGAACAACTATCATTTTCAAGTTTGGCAATGCATTAAATAATTAAGTGTGATAAATGTATTTCTCCTACACCAAACTTAAGATACGTTGTGTGAACCCTACTTTGAGATTCCCTTGCTAACTAACTAACTAACTCCTAGCCTTCTTAAACCCGAAGGTTCATGGCTGCAGAAACACAGGCCTTCCATCTGTCCCTATCTTGAGCAAGATCTATATACTCTTTTCCATCCCTACCGATTTCCTTTAGGTCCATCTCAACGTTGTCCCTCCATCTTCGTCTTGGTCTTCCTACTGGTCTCTTACCATCAGGTTTCCCAACAAGAATCCTGTAAACTCCTCTTTCCTCTCCCATTCGTGCTACATGGCCTGCCCACCTAAGTCTTCTTGATTTAATTATTCTAATGATATCTGGACATGAATACAAATTATGTAGTTCTAAATTATGTAACCTTCTCCACTCACCTGTCTCCTCTTCCCTTTTAGCCCCAAATATTTTCCTAAGGATCTTATTTTCAAATACTCTCAATTTATGTTCCTCTTTCAATGTAAGGGACCAAGTTTCACACCCATATAATACTACAGGCAAAATTACTGTTTTGTATATTTTAACTTTTAGTTTCTTAGATATTAAACGAGAAGACAAAAGTTTATGAAGAGAGAAGTAACATGCATTTCCTGAATTAAGTCTACTTTTTATTTTTTATTTAATATAATTTTCATTTGTTAATATTACTCCTAAGTATTTGAATTTGGAAACTGGTTCAAATGAGTTGTTATCAATAATTAGATTTTGATTATTACCTAACACTTGGTTTCGGCCTGTAAGCATATATTTAGTTTTATCTTTGCTAACTTCCAAACCTATCTCTTTAGCTGCTTTGAAAAATATTTTAGCATTATTCTTAATTGTATTTATATCATCCCCTAATAAGTCTACATCATCTGCATATGCTAACAACTGAGTCACACCGTTTAATTTTAGTCCTTCGTTAGTTTCTTTAACCTTCCTAACAGCATATTCTAAGGCAAAATTAAAGAGCAATGGAGATGATGCATCTCTTGCTAGCTTCTGTTATCACTTTAATCTGTGCTTTTAAAATAAAATTAGTTCACAATATTAAAGAAGATGTAGTCTTATATACTCAATGAGCACATGGCATCATTATGAACTATCGGCACGACACAGTACAGACGAGCAATATGGAAAATTGATTCATATAACTATTAAAAGCAAGTCGTTATTTTTCATCAATTCTCCCAAACTTAAGCAGTGTTCTGATGCGTTACAATTACGCGAGAATAAACACAACAGATGAGCTGCTGCATGAAAACATGACATTTGTTAGTATACATATATTACTTTATCAGACTTGGGTATCTTGATATTTCTTTCACCGCCGTGATGTTTCTATGAATTTTTCATAAATGTGAAGAAAAATAAGCAGAAAATCAACTTTACTTTTTAATAAAATTTCAACCGCATTGAGAAAAATATGTATGTATTGCTTAAAAACCAATCATTCACTCCACAATTGACTCTTCCAATCGTGTCTGATATACTTTATAATGTTACACAACTTACCATCTATTGTTTGTTTATAATTCATTTGTATTTATGTTGCTACACCTGCATTTCAACGACGCAGTGAGCATAATACTTTTGAACGTTAACTTCCTATTTTTCTATATGCAAGAACTCTTCGCTCCATTTAGTCCAAGCAGAGCGTATAGAAGAGGAAGTGTGCGCACTGCGGTTTCTTCCCGTAAGCCAAGTGAATAGAGCGGTGCCCCACCGAAACACTGGCAGCACCTTCGCTTGCGACGAGCGTCTTCTGCTTGCAGTGCGGCCGCGCATTATGTAGAGCGTTGTGTTTTGTTGTGCTAGAATAACATTGTGTACTTTTATTAATGACAACGTTGTTACGTTATTGAGTTTAGTGTCGTTAGATTTGTGATTGATCCGTTGTGACTAGTTTGTGTTGTGTTCAACGCATTATTATTGTGTTTGAGACAGCAGCGAGCGAAAACTACAAGATGCCTACGTGTTTCGTACCCGGCTGTAGATCTGGATATGACTCCTGCACAGGCAATATATAAAGGATCAGAAGCACATACAACTTTAATAAAACGGAATGCTGTCCTTAGAGATAATCGAAATTCCTTCGGTTCAGAAAAAAAACGCTAGAGTCCTTAAGTGAGACTTTAGAAAGTACTTTAGAAGTGTCCGAATATTTGTGGAAGAACAATTACAAGTACGTTTTGACAGGAAAATTTAATCAAGATCCCCTAGAACGCCATTTTGGTATATTGCGGTCGTTCACTTGTGATCATCCCTCCACTGTGGATTTTCTGCACTTACATATGTGCAATCAATTTACGTACCAGCAAAACTTGCTTTATTTTCGGGCGGAAACTGTGAATACAGGACTGAATCTCCTCTGACGTCTTTTGTTAATGAAATGCGAACTCTGGCAAGAGCAACCGAAAATAAAAATCTTTCGGTGAAGAAGCAACCTGAAAATAAAATAAGGGAAAAAATTTCCATGGTTGAAGATGAAATTCAAATACCGGACTGGGAAAACAACATACCATACTTAAATGAACAAAGTGTTGGTAAAGAATACTTGGTGTATCATTTGGCAGGCTGCGGTATATTTCAAAGGTGACGCATTGTAAACTGTGTACAACTTTTCTGCACGGGGAACCAACTAACGTACCTGCCTCACTTACGCTAATCCAAGACCATAGGCGCCGACTCCATGGGGCTGAATTGTGCCACATGAACTTTAAATTCACATTTGAAATGTTCTAGACCATCAACTTTGGGGGGCTGAGACCGCTAAACCATCAACTTTGGGGGGGGGGGGGGGGGCTATGACCAGAGACAGCAAAACACATGACTTATTATTATATACTAAGTATGTAATTATGAGTATTGTTAAAATTGATATTTTTGAGGAATTCATGGGCTTTTATGAGATTCCGAACACTGAGGCCAAAACTTAAAAAAGGGAGAGTGATTCATTCATTAATTTATTTCAGTGATCAAAGCCCCCCCCCCTCCCAATAATTTTGACAAGTCGGCGTCCCTGTCCAAGACTATGGTTCGGGTGACAGCTGTAAATACCTTACCTATGCATCGAAAAGTGTTTATGATGTGCTGTTACGAGTGGAAGAATTTGTTGCAGAAAAATTATAATGTGCTAATAGTTTATGGGGTGATATATTTTTTGAGTGTTTGGACAATTTAAATATAATTGCTGTGAAAACTTCGCAATTAGGATGCTGTGAAGATCATGTGCTGCGTAAGCTACCTAAACTCGTATTTCACTATCTGAAATGTCGATTTTTCTTCCGCACGAAGGAGATAAGAAAGGAATTAAGTGCCTCGAAGACAGCAAAATCATCTCCGAAATTCTTCAAACTATCCAGCTGCTGAGCTCTTCTCCAAACGTAAGTAACATGCATTTTTGTTTCTTATGTAGTTAGCTATGTAAGCAACGCGAGCATCTTCCGCGTAGTCTCAAACGTCACCACTGCCATCTAGGCGGTGGACCACGGCAACTCAGGGAGTGCACACACTATTCCTTCTATACGCTCTGGTCCAAGTTACAATTGAAAACAGCATTGGGGAAAAAAACGGTCGAAATTATATCAGGAACTCTCTACAAGTATAATAACCCACAGCTCTACAGCACCTTGAAGGGCACTGGCTTACCTACCGACTGCTGGTCTCCCTCCCACACTGTTCCGCCGTCACCTTGTTGGAGCGTGGAGTTCTTAGACCAGTAAAGGGGTGACAGGTGATCAGCCCGACGAACCCCCAGCCGTTTACTGTAGGTCTTCTCGACCGGGTTACGCTCACTCACTCGGAGCTTCCCAATTTCCTCACGATGGTGGGTTGCCACCGGCCCTATATGTAGGCCGAATAAATTCCGACCAGAGCCGGATTCGAACCTACGCCGTCCCGCAGCGAGCGATCTCAAGACGAGTGAACGCCTTAACCCGCTCGACTACGGAGGAGGACCTCTACAAGTGTTACTTAAAATTTAAATATTGACTTATTAACTAATTGCTCAAATGATCGGTTAACCTTACCTGCAACAAGCATCACATGGAATTTGAAATTGATTTTTCAGTGCGAAGTTAGTGACATGACTTGCCCGTGTAATGTATGTGTGTGCCATCTATCAGCAATATTGGAAACTAAAACAAAAATTCATGCCCACGGTTAGCGGACGTAAGATCGAAAAGTATGAGCAGAAGGGATATGAGAGACAGAATAAGAGATAGGGCAGAAAAGTAAAATAATAATATACAAAAGAGAGCGAAAAGGAATAAATTACTTCCTTGGTCCAAAACAGGGTAAATTTCTCGTATCGGACAAACGGATTTCTTCAAATTTACAGGAGAAATTACTTACCGAATGCAGTTTCTTTAGACTTGTGGAAGTTTGGGGAAGTGTTTTCATCGTTCATTGAATTTTGCCGATAAATCATCTATTTTTCGATATAAATGTGTGACCGATGCACGAAAGCTCTTGAATCCATTTACTTCCAGGTGGATGTAGCCTGTGTGTGATGACGTAATCCCGGTCAGTGTTTCCAAGCACGCGTTTTTGTAACTGAAGAAGGTACGTTTCCGCAAATGGTTTGTGGGGCTGTGTGTCATTGGTTCGTGGGGCTATGTGTCAATGGTTCGTGGGGCTATGCGTCAATGGTTCGTGGGGCTATGCGAGAATGGTGTGTGGGGCTACGCATATTTTTTTTTCGAAACCAATTTTTAACTATTGTAACCTATAGTGACCCTACCTAACCTAACCTTACCGGAAATGGTTCGTGGGGCTATGCGTCAATGGTTTTTGGGGCTACGTAGGTATTTTTGGGTGCAGTGGGGTGGAAACACTGCATGCCGAGTACGATAGTGAAACTGTGACCGCCATTTTGCGTGTTACCGAAGGCAAAAAGAAACGAAGAAAACTTACTCGATATGTCGCAAATAGAGCTTATTGCCGTGAAATAAGCGAAATGCCACCTTCAACAATGTTTCTCAATGCAGAATACGTAAGTACGAATATTCAAATTAAATGAACTAGCAAATTTCAGCCGTTTGTCCGATACGAGAAATTTACCCAAAACAGTAATCGAAAGTTACTTCTAAAAAGTAACAGAGTTACTATTTTTGAAATTGTAACCCTAACACTCCTCGACCATACTTTGTCTGAGACCCAACCATTGGCGGATTGAACGGAAGGTGCATGGGGGCAGGTGCCCCCCCAATTAGAGATGACCAAGTCTTATAAGCAGTATTGATAACATTATATTACAACGAACAAAAATGTTCGAGCAACAAGCAAAAGAATAAAACAAATTCTAGCAGAAATACATTAATCAGGGCTAGATTTACTACGCACGTAAAGAAGTCGACATTGGGAATGAAATCTTGAGCTTGTTGGTTGCAAGGTAAATTGATTGAAAGCTGAAGCATTCTGGGTCAACTATGTCCCATGTTGGTTCGCTTGAGAAAGGGAATTATGAAGCTTTTTCATTTCTGTAGCCATTGTTAATTCAAATATTGTACAACTACTTCCATTTTACAAAAATCTAATATTGCTATCATCAGTGTGGTATTAAGAAATTTACAGTGGGGGAAAATTCTACTTACTGTCTAGTGACACTTTGTGATAATGTTTTTATATATATATATAGTGAATTAGTGTTTGTATTGAGTGGAATCCTTACAACCCAGAAGTGTCTGGAGCTGCACAGTACACCATAATTATTACGAACTGTACACTGAAACTGCCGCAGAGTTTCAAAATAGGTTAAGGTACTTCGGAAACAATGTCCCGGGTTGGAATCTCGGCCTGGGCATGGCTGTTCCTCGTGAGCGTCCCTTCATCAATTTCATCATACCATCACTCATCCTCATCTTCGCGATCAGCAAAAGTGGCAGAAAGCAAATCAAGATCGCAGAGGAAAATGAAAACTCATCCTTGTTAGTATAACTTTGGAAGACACGTTTTTGCAAGGTCACAAGAAATCAAGACTTAACAAGAATTTTTCAGAGAACCAACTTAGTAGTACCTTACATAATAGATTCGTGTATAGGAATTTAATTAGCAATAAATAACGAAATTCATGAAAGTATAGTCTTAATCATTTCTGCAAACCCCTACCCCCCATTCCGGAACGTGTAGCGAGGGACCCTACCTTATCAGTAAAGCCCGGATTTCTATGTAATTACATATTTTTTCCTTTATATGTACAAGCGTGGAATTAAAATATATTGACGAATTACGTCAGTAGAGATGTCACAGTGAAGTTTTATATTACATATTTTACTAAATGTTACATATTCCTAAGATATGAAATATTTTTTACATAAAACAGTCCTTAAGAGGAAAATCCAATGAACTTTTGGCTTACTAGTTAAAAAGGTATCTTCTCACTTCCCCTCCCCATTTCCAGGTCTAAAAAAATATAGTAACTTAAAAGTGCGATTTGCCTTCGTTGTACGTACATAGCAGTTCGTTGATTCGCCGCATCGTAACAATTACATCAAGATTCGACAGTGTTTCAGTTTCCAGTTAGTAGTATAGTTGATGCTATAACAAGCACCACTTACAAGTGTAGAAAAGGCGAGGCTATTTGATTGAACAATCAGATTTGCTTACACTTAAAACAATGCCAAGAGGGGCCTATACCCCAATTCTTCAGGTGTGATATGCTCTGAATTTTAAGAAATTCTGAATTTCAAGTGTAGAAAAGGTGAAGCCTCTCAGATAGATTTGCTTACACTTAAAATAATGCCAAGAGGGGCCTATACCCCAATTCTTCAGGTGTGATATGCTCTGATTTTTTAAGAATTTTGAATTCTAGTGTAGAAAGGGGGAGAAGCTCCTCAGACAGATTTGCTTACACTTAAAATTATGTCAAGTACCCATATCATCTTATTGTTCACAGTGTGTTTTTCTGTCAAAATCCCAGGAGACCCAGTAGAGTGTGGTGCATAGCTCCATGGTTTTTATTGCCTTGCAATCAGGAGGTTTTTGGGTTTGAGTCCTCATAAAAATGTGAAGCCTCCCCTGAAAACCTGGTAAAAAGTGTTTTACAACAATATATTGTACAAAAACTGAATTTCCCAATTTCCTTATTTTCTCATGTTTTATAACCACTCGCTCAATACAATAGAAGAAGAGCGGGTAAGCATAATTAATTGCTTGCATGTCATGCCGGCACGCAAGAGATAAAATCTACATGCTAGAAGGGAACATTAATGATTTTTCTGTGCGATTCACTGAAGGGGCCATTAATCTTTCTGTGCGACAGGGGGAAAAAGTGCAACAAAGATTAAGATAAAGATACACATTTTCTGACATAGAGGCAATGAACTGCTCTTCATGCTGAAAAGCAATTCTATTCTGATAATATGAACCTAGGCAAAGACTTAGAAAATATTATGACAGAAACAAAATCCAATTTTGTCTCTATTAAGGTCTCAGAAGCCAGTAAAATGTGGGCATATTCCATTTGGAGACGTGTTAATATTGTGGCCTTGTAATCAGGGGGCTCTAGGTTTGAGTTCTGATAAAATATATAAGATTGAAATACATACAACTGCCCACACATAAGATATTCACTGCTAGCTGATATACAGTTGAGGTTTGTGTGTTGTACAACAGGATAATAGAGCAAATATCTTCTAGAATTGCTCTGTGACCCTCTCATTTCTTACATCATAAACATATGATTTTTCTCCTATGAGAATAACACTACATATGGTGTCATCAGGTAATGCCTCATGGAATTCACAGGTAATTTTAATGTTTGTCCTGTCATTCACCACAACTTGTTTCCTTTTTGAAGTGTTGATGACAAACATGGGTCTCTGTGCCTTGAATTCATCTGGTGTGTAGTACATGTCAGTATTGCCAGTAGTGACCCTCTTGAAAGCCGAAAAAGCCTCATATAATTTGAGGAAATCATCCTTGGACATGTCTAAATTGTAATTTTCTCTAGGAAAGACCTCATTTCTGCCATTTTTAAGATATATGTTCTTGATGTTGCAGCTATCAAATTTACTTGAATTTTTTTCCTGATTATTGTGTCTTCCAGTCTGAAACAATACTACTACAAAATCAGGCATGTCAAATTGTATGCTGGAGAATGAATTTGTGGCATCAAATTCATAATAAGAACCAGTTGCGGGCTTCTGTACACATTGATATGTATAAAATTGCAGAGGAACCTGTGGATTTTTTATTATATCTGCTTTGTATTTAAGAGCATAACTGGCCTCGTATTCAACAACTGGGATTCTTAACTCCATAGTCTGAATAATGCATTTGCCTGCATCTGGTAGGGTATTAGGCAGAGGTGGAACACCTCCAAATGAATCAAACACAAATGCCTCATCTTTTAAATATTTAAGATAACAAATCCAGTGAGTGCCCTGATTTTTGAACTTATCCAAATTAACAATGCCACACTCTTTGTTGAGTGGTTGTTCTGGTAAAGAATCAGACAGGTGGAACACCTCCAAATGAATCAAACACAAATGCCTCATCTTTTAAATATTTAAGATAACAAATCCAGTGAGTGCCCTGATTTTTGTACTCATCCAAATTAACAATGCCACACTCTTTGTTGAGTGGTTGTTCTGGTAAAGAATCAGACATGTACACACCTCTAAAATGTTTGATGCCCAGTGGCTTGATTAAAGCTTCAATATCTTGGTTTGTAAGCGGCTCTTGTTTTTTTTAAACTTATTCATGGCTCTCTTAACACCTTTGCCTTGTTTCTCAATGGCCAGGTTATGGCGCCTCTGCTCATCTAATTCTGCCCTATTTTTCTTGGCATCTATTACTGTTTTTGCTATGGCAGCTGATCCCCCGGCCAAGCTCCCAACAGCCCCGAGAGCAGCTAAGATGGCAGGGATGGTAAATATAAATCCCCCCACATGTGATTTTTTTCTTGATTGCTGTAATTTTTTTAATTGGGGGGTACTAAGCAACAATTTCATACCATGTCCCTTGGCAATACAAGAGCTTTTTTTCTTACGCTGCTTTTTGGTCAAAAGGCTATCAATAGTTTTAAGAGATTTGAGACCTGCATAAGGTATTTGATACATAACACCCTTGGCCTTCATTGTAGGTTTATTATATACATATTCACAGCCCCCACCCCAGTTTTTGTTTGGTGCTCATAGCTATGGTGGTTCCCAATGCTGCTATTTTTTCACTTAAAGAAGCATTTTTGCTTACAAATCTGCCAAATGCAGCCTCTTCTAATTTCTTGTCTGCAACATGTCTCTTGTCAAGATCAGAATGTGTGTTGTATGCTATGTCATGGTCTCTACAAGCAGCATCTAGGGGATTAACACCAGGATCCCCTCTGTTTAATCTATGATCCAATTTTGTACCGGGACCACAATATTGATAGCCTGGAATGTGTAGTTCAAATGGCAGTTTGTTTATAATGTCATTAACAAGGCCCCGACCCTCAGAAATATTCCAAAATTTAGGTGGTAGAGTATTAATAATTTTTATGAGATATCCAATCCCCTTAGTGTCATTCACTATAAAATTAGACAATTTGGTGCTTATCATGTCCATAATTCCAATTTTTTCATTGTAAAAATTGTTGTTCCCAGCATTTTCCTCCCCAGCTATTACCAATAGCCTATCTACAAGTTTCCTGACATCATCAACCCACACAAATTCTTTGGGCAGGGTGTTGTATTGTTTGATTCCACTGCCAGTCTTAATTTGTGACCATATGGGCTTGATTAAATTGTTGTATTTTGCTCCACTGCTAGACTTGACTCTTTTTTGTGTGGGATCATTGTTCTGGTATAGAGCATCTGATTTTATTAATATTTCTTTGTAATCCTCATAATCTTGATCTGTATAGCTGCCAGGCCTTTTCCTAGTCATCAGTTCCCACAATCCAGGTGTTCCGGAGTACTTAACAAAAGCACCTTTTTCTCCAAGTCGAGATTCTGAATATACAATTATATCATCCCCCATAAATGTTACTCTGAAATTGCCAATTCTATGTATGATGCTACCATCACGCTCTGTGTCAGCATATAAGCCAAAGACCTCATCTTTATTGTCTTTAGGTGTGGTTAAATATTTTTGAGCAAGAAGACCCAATTCAATAGGATCCTGACTAGCCTCAATTCTTCTAGGAGCAATAGGACTAGGTGTATGAATACTGGAAAGTGGGGTGAATGGATAATCTAATATGTTCCTAGCAGCTACAGGTACAAGCTCTGTGAGCAAATTTTGATTTTGCTCTGTAACAGTTTTGATATTCTTACCTAAATTATTAATAGCATCAATTACAGGCTGTTCTGTTTGTTTGTGTTTTTCATAAATTCCACGGTTCTCTGATTTCCATCCCTTAAATCTTTTTACAAGATAATCTCTTAACTTAAGATCATCAATGATTGGCCTTTTCATGGTTATTTATATATGTTTCAATGTCTAGAAAATTGTTGATTTTATTCCTGTATTTGCCAGTATTAGGTGTTCTTGTCATATCAATTGTGACAAACCCATAACTGTCCTGGTTCCAGCACTTGCTGCAAAACTTGGAAAAATCATTGTAGCTCAGGTCCCCACCTACATATTCATCATGTATGTGTTTGAGGTTGGTATGGTCTTGATGAAACACACATATAAAATTGCTGTTGTCTCGGATCAGTTGCTTGGGTATTTTTGAAAAAGTCTGTGCCAGGTAGAAGCAATCAATGTTTTTGTGTCGCCCCTGTGTAAAGAAGTTTCTAACCTTGTTTTGATTATCCAATATAATGTCATCAAACACAACAACAGAATTATCGAGACATTCATGAAGTGGCTTAACATCTGGTTCAAAAGTGGCAATATCCAATCCATCATATAGCTTCATCAGCTGCTGATATTTTAATTGTTCCAAGCTCTTAGAGAAGATATACAAGTGCCTGTTTTTCCAGTCTAACCAGTTGGGTGCCAATAAAAAATTATCAACCATTAGTGTAGTTTTACCACAAGCAGATGGCCCAACAATAAGACACCTAATATTATCAGGTAGCAATTTGCCATTTCTCTTATTCTGCTGTTCATTTTCTGGCAGCCTCTTTATAACATCCCAGGTGCTCATATTATTATTTTGTTTGCATCGATCCAGCTGTGTTCTGGAAGTCCTAGCCATTTGACAAGTAACTTGTTGCCTTTTTAGCGGATAATTTTTTCTATGAGATATGTGTCAGGCTGTTTAGTTTTGCTGAGCTCTTGTTCATAGAACCTGCCTTTGAGAATTTCTCCTCGGTGATCCTTTATTATATATGTGTTAAGGGTCCCGGGTTTAACTTGAACCACTGTAAATAATTCAGTGCTCCAGTTTCTTGTAAAGCCTCTCTTGAATAAGTGCTTATATTTGCTGATTCTTACTTGTTCACCCACCCTGTATTTGGCCTTTCTTGTTGTTGGCTGATATCTAGGATAATAAACAGTGCTGATCAATTTTTGCTCATCAGATGAAGTTACTTCAGAGGGTTTCATGTTGATTGTGGAATGGACCGAGTTGTTATATTTATGTAGAAGTTCTGGAAGAATATTAATCCATTTATAATTACCTTGGAGGGTAAATTGTTTATACATAAGATTTTTTAAGGTTCTGTTGAATCTCTCTACAATTGAGGCTTTGAGATCACTGTAACTCGAATAATGTTTTATTGCCTGGCTTTTAATAAATTGTTGAAACACTGAATTATAAAATTCTTTGCCATTATCTGTTTGCAAATAGCGCGGGGATCTTCCACTCTGATTGATGATTGTTCTGATGGCTTCTGTAACACATTTTCCAGTCTTGGATTTGAGTGGCACAGCCCAGGCAAATTTTGAAAATGTGTCTATTACAGTGAGTAGATACTTGTAGCCCTTGTTGATTTTGTCTAAGTTTTTCAACTGTCCACTTGCCATTTCAATCAAGTCGCTCTGCCATAAATCATCTATGCCCTTTGTGACTACTGGGAGTCTCTTAAAATTATGTCGGGCTTGTCTGTGTAATTCATCAACAATAATTTTTCTAGACATAATATGTAAACAAGAATATTGCAACTATGGGGTGTTCAGCAGCTGATACTACAGGATTTTCTAAATATAATTTGTCCCCTATTTGTATTTTAAATTCCAAAGAGCCATCATCTTCAGTATAGGCTGTTTCTAATGTATTGGGGTCTGTAAAATCCTCCAATTCTACACTGGTGATTTTCACTTTGTTATCAGCATTTGTTATTGATAAGGTAGGGTAGTGGTGTGCCTGTGGTTGAAGCCAATATTTGATCTTGATTGGTCTCAATGTGCCCCCAACAAAAAATTGGTAATAAAATTGTGCAGGGGACAGCATATATATTTTGCCACCTGGTGTAAATGGAGAATCATATTCTTTGTTGGGGATGCTGTACAATTCAAGAATTACTGTATGTTTTGGATTCTCGATTATGCCTGTTATTTCTTTTTCTGCTGTGAGCAATCTGCTTGTTACAGATTCAAGGTGCTCATTGATGGTCCTAACAACATCATCATGGCCTGGCTTGATTTTTATGTCCACAACAAGTTTTTTGTATTGTTGCACAATTTCTTGTAGCTGGGTGGCAAAAACAGACAGAGCATTTTCTTGATTGGATTCCATGGTCCCTAGCTGTTGCTTGATATTAGCTACAATTTGTTGCAAATTTTCAACAACTGCCAATTTTGAATTTTGAGCAGTAAGATCATGGACCTGTCTTCTGATATCCTCAAACAGGGCATGCAGTTCATTAATATGTTGATTGGTTGGTAGAGTGGCCACTGTCTGAGTGAGTTGTTTGATCTCTGCCTGGATATTCTTGATATCTTCTGATTTCAATATCCTATTCACTGCTCTCTTTATATTTTTAAGTTCCTGTGATGTAGGAAGATTTGATACTGTATTTTGTAAAAATTCAAGTGCTAATTTCACATTGTTTAATTCAGAAGCATCAGCCACATTTTGCATAGCATTTTGGAGCAGGGCTATATCTGCCTGAGTGGGTGTGGATTGTTGTAAAATTTCAAGTTTTGTTTGAATATCATCTATCAAGTGATGAAAATGAGATAGTTCAGATTCAGTGTTGAGGTTTTCAAGCTTTGTGATTTGGTGCTGGACACTGACAAGGGTATCTACAATCCCGGGCAATCTGGATTCTAGTACATTTGCCAAATCACTTTGCACTGCTGCTATTGTACCTTCAAGATGGGTTATGGAACTTTGAATTTTTCCAAAATCTTCATATGTTTCAAGTTGCAGCTTAATATTTGCAACACTCCGAGTTATTGCATTCAAAGCATCAGAAGATGGCAAGTTGTTCATAAAATTTTCAAGTGTCTCAATTTTTTCTTTAACCTCGGCTATGGCATTGTTCAGAGGGTCCAGATTAGGTATTTGGAGTGACTGAATCTGTTCCTTTAGAGTGGAAATCACTAGATCAAAATCTTCTTGTGATTTTATGCTTTTGACAATTGTTTGGAGCTGTGCCTGGACATTATTTATCTGCTCTTCTAATTGTTGTTTCAATTGCTCAGAGTTGTTAGCTTGGGTCTTAAATTTGGCTTGAAGAGCTGCAACAGCTTCTTCTAAACTTTGAAAATTATCTAATGTGGCCAGGTCAGTATATTTCTGAAGCAGCAATTTGAGTTCAGAATCAATTTTAAGAAGAGGATCCATGCATTGTGATTGCAAATTTGTAATTTCTAATTGAAGACTGGCATTGAGTGTGGTTTGTAAAGCTTGTAAATCACTTAATTTCTTGACTCTGACATCAAGCATCAAAATCTCATCACTGTGATCTTCATGTCTTGTATGGCCAAAAATATCATTAGGCATTTTGTTTAGTGGTTATTTATTATTGAATATCTGATTCTTAATTCTATAAAAAAAGGTATAAGCTTGTCATATGATCCAGGGACCTCAATATATAAGCAGTCACCAGCAGAAACAGTATAAACAGTGCCAGAAATCATGTTTGAGTGCTTAATTCTATAAATATTTCTCCCTACTGAAATTTTAACATCACCCTCAGGGGTTGTAATAAATTGCAATTGCCCACCTACAGGTAATTGGTAATGATTTAAATTGTTGTTAAATATGTACAATATTTTGCCTGTTTCATCATCAACATCTGTAAATATGCTGTTCAGGTGAATAATTAACAAGCCACTCAGTTTAGATATCATATCAGAAGAGGGTTGTGGTGTTGGCAGCTCCATAATAGCCTGTTTTTTGAACCCAAATAAGTTCATAGGCATGTTTATTTATTTCAAATCATGCTCTGTATTTGGGCATTGATTCCCATTTTTCAAATCACAATGACCCCATGGTAAAGTATGTATGCCACATGATAAAATACATCTCTTATCATCATGTGGGTCCAGAGCCACTTTTCTTACAACATTTGAAGTCAATAAGTGATCCACACTCTGAATTCTGGATTCTGATGTTCTGATTAAACTCTGGGATTTGAGGCAATTTTTTATAATCTTCAAATTCAAGCTCTTTTTCCACAGTTACTTTGCCAATGCCCTTGGCCTTTTTGGCAGCAACACCACTACATGTTATAAAACTGTACATCTTGGCACTTAACCCAGCAAATTCCACAATAACATCACCAAGTGTCTCATCTTTTAACTTGCCGGGCACCTTTTTGTTGTGGGGTTGAATTCTTGTATGTTCACTGGTATCAAAATATTGAAACAATTCAGCCTGGGACATATCTTGATAAACATCTTCTGTTTGAATATCAAGAATAAAACTATCCGTGTCCATGTACATCAATTTTACTCTATCACCATAAAAAGGTTTCAAGACATCATAATACAATATTAACATATGTAATTTGGCCAAATCCAATATCGCAGCCCCTACATAAATAGGTTTATCAAACTTAATCTTTGTTTTTTTCATGTTGAAAAGTGCCATATTTTCATCATAAATTCTTCTATAATTAAAATTAGGCTTTGCAACCAATTTTTTGCTCAGGCTGGGGTCAGTAATTATTTTAACATCGGTATGTTTTCTGACATTTTCAATTGTTTTGCCATATACAGAATTGACCATCAATTTAAACAAGGATTTATCAAATTGGCTCTTTGCAGATGTTCGAAGCTCTGTGTTTGTATTAATATATGATTTCAACCATTCTGAGTGCCTGAACCTCAAAACTTTGCCAAGTTTGGTCACTTGGACACCATGTTTCATCAGGAACTGGAGGTTTTTGTAATATATGACATAGCCCTGTTTTGGCTCCAGTGTCATCATGAGCTTCTTCTGTTTAGAGCCAGGTGAGTACTTAACCTCGGGAATTGGGGGCAGATCAGAAAATTTATTGTGCAAATCATCAGGAATTGTCAGATCAACCTCTAAGAAGAGGCCATAGTTACTGTCATCAAAATCCTTAAGATCTTCAATATTAAAATCTTCAACCCATTCAAGCCCTGCATATGGCAGTTTTTGCATCATGGCATGACCATACAGGCTGTTGGCATCCATATACAGTATATAATTTGATGGCCGTGCTGGATCATAATCAGGCATATATTTGTTATTTGCTCTGGCATATCTCTGAGAACATTGCACCATGCCCCCTCTTATACCTTTCTCCATAAACAGATACATGTTTTGATCTTGGATCAGATCCAATTGCTTTTTGGTGTTTAAAAACATTGCAGACCATGCTAGGCCCGGGGCACTGTGAAAATACACTGGGTCCAGTCTATAATTTTGCATGGAAGATTTTCTGAATGCCTGCAATATATCAGCTAAGAGGGTCACATCAAGTTTCAAATATGCCATGTGATAATCACCAAATGTCTGGCATTTTAAATTGTTCCACATCAATTGGGCATGGTGATAATCATCATCAGTGATTCCAGATCCTCTGATTTTGCTGTAAAACTCATGTTGTGGAGGCAGAGAACACTCATCAAATTTAGAAAAATCTGTAACATAATCATATGGATATACACCCTTCCGCCTAATTAATTTCAGGTCCTGATTTGGAAACAATGCACATGTGATTTTGAATTGATCATCAGATAATTGAGTGGCCAGTGTAGCCAGGCTAGCAGATAAAATTCTGTAAGAATCAAGAAATCTTATGTGAATAGGAACACCATTAACTTTAATTATTTTGCTAATAGATATATATTTCTCATCATTTTCAGCTAAAATATTTAAATTCTGCTTGTCAAACCCCTCATATCTGATCAAATGATGAAAATCATAATTGGATGCTCCATGGCAAAATATGGGGACAAATCTTGGTCTCTTGATCTGAATATTACAGCTATTACACAGGGCCATTAAGAATTTACCATCTGTATGAGAATGGTGTTTCACCTTGATATTTGTATCTGAAAATTCAGAATCACATACCGGGCATTTTTCTGCATTGTTGAAATCTTCAATCTGTTTCTCTGTTAAAGGCAACATAGGCTTTGATTTTAATAAAATATTAGATGCTATGTCACGGCACTCATTTTCTATTTTATGTGCAAATATTTTGATGGCATCTGGCCCCAAGTATGAATCTTTTTTGGTAACAACACCATCCTGTACAATCACATAACAAAAGCTGGAAGGTTCATGTAGCTGGTATGGTGTAATTGAAGATTCTTCAGGATCTGGATTGCAGAATGCAAGAGATTTGAGAATTGATTCAAAATCACAGATTATATATTTTGGGTGTTCCAACAAGGCTTCAAACTTTTTGAATTTGCAATTTTCACTTGGCATTGGCATTACCATATGAACAGGTTTATGATTGCCACAATATTTCAGATGCTCAATTAACTTGTTTTTGGCAATTTCTGCATTTTTTTCCCGAACCCCATTCACCATTTTTTGACCATCAAGTACAGTTAAACATCTTCTGCACAACTTAAATATTCTATTGGATTTATCTAGTTGTGTTCTCACTAAAGCTTCAAGATTATGTATCAGAGTGTAATGATATGTGCCATCCCCTTCAATTAAGAGCAAATCAATCGGAACAGCAGAATCATCATCAAATGTACTGATTCTGAGAGGTTCTATCGAGCAATTGCCAGTGGAACAAATAAATACATTAATAGATAATTGTTTGCCATTCATATCCCGGGCCTTTTTTTCAAATTTATCAATATTCTGAACAGATATTGGATATTCTAAACCCTCCATTGCATCGTCAAAAATATGTTCATATTGTTTATAATAACTTATTCTCTGAGGATTCCTTGAAACTGGATACAAAGCAGCTAATATACACCACAAAAAGCATTTCTGGTCGGTATTTTCAATATTAACCACGGCTCTTCTGTTTTTAATATTGTCAGGTAATGGCAAATATGTAGATCCTTGTAATGGGCTGAATTCAGAAATATTAACATATAACTTGTGTGGAGAACCGCATAGGCTCCATCCAGACTCTTTTGCTGCAAATTCAGAGTGTTTAATATTCAATTGATCTATCAAACTGCTTATTATTTTGTCTGAATTTGTGTTTGAATATACCGGTACAGTTTCTGTTTTGTGGGGCTGTGTAAATTTTGTGCCGTTTGGCTTCTTATATTGTGTAAACAATTTCAGGGAGAGCTTATAAGAGCCATTTTGTGCATTTAGAATTGCCTGCAGATCAGGATTTATACTGTTCAAAAAATTCTTAATGCCACATCTTGGCTCTGATACAAACCGATAATCTCTTAATTGGCTATTAAAACTGCTATGGATGGGTAGTGCATAGCGTGGCTGCTTTGCAGGTCCAGCATTAACAGGTGCTTCATGCTTTCTTTTCAGACCAGATGTAGATGGTTGTGAGGGCAATGCTGATGACTGTACATAAGAATTACACTTGTGCCATTTGTAATATGCCTTGCTTAATATTTTATGGCATCTTGGACACATTTTCATGGCCTTTCTGCATTTCCTAGGCTTACAAATATGCCGGTGCCTAGCCCAATGAGAACTAGATATATTTTTATTACACTGATTGCAATATTTTTGTTTTGACATTTTTCTTGTTGTTGTTTATTATATAAAATTTCTTGGGGTTCAAATCAAAATTCTATACAAAATATCAGTTGGGTTCAGCAGTTAGTGGCTGAGCTGGTGCTTTTATACCCAAACAACAGCAGTAACTAGGTTTTGGTGATAGTTTTGCTCTATTATCCTGATGTACAACACACTTCACCAGGTTTAAAACCTCATCTCTATATCAACTAAATACAATTCAAAATTGGATTTTGAACTGTGCAATAAATATTCTGTAAGTCTCACTTGTGTTTATATTAACAGAACAAGACAAAACCAGAATTGTATTCAGGATTGCATGTTTTCATACAAAAAAACCATATTTTTGACAAGTTTATAAACAACAATCACACAGATATAGCTTTTACACACATGGCCGAATCTGTCTGAGGGGGGATTCAAGATTCCTGGGATTTTGACAGAAAAACACACTGTGAACAATAAGATGATATGGGTACTTGACATAATTTTAAGTGTAAGCAAATCTGTCTGAGGAGCTTCTCCCCCTTTCTACACTAGAATTCAAAATTCTTAAAAAATCAGAGCATATCACACCTGAAGAATTGGGGTATAGGCCCCTCTTGGCATTATTTTAAGTGTAAGCAAATCTATCTGAGAGGCTTCACCTTTTCTACACTTGAAATTCAGAATTTCTTAAAATTCAGAGCATATCACACCTGAAGAATTGGGGTATAGGCCCCTCTTGGCATTGTTTTAAGTGTAAGCAAATCTGATTGTTCAATCAAATAGCCTCGCCTTTTCTACACTTGTAAGTGGTGCTTGTTATAGCATCAACTATACTACTCCAGTTTGTAACATGGAGCGGCAAGCAACACACAGCGAACGAAGAGAACCAACAATGGAAGGCGGCAAGTACAACGCTGAGAGGCACTTACCTTTCATCCGTACATTGTTGTGATCGTTTTGATTTTTGCAGCCGGCGGCGAATGAAGTATTGTTAACTCAACCGTAGAATTTCTTATATATATTTCGTCGCCTTTTCATTTTAACCATTGGAGTTTTAAGAAGAGCTTGCCTCAGTATTTAAACAGTGTTTTAGCTGTAGAAAGCTGGAATGGCTCCGCCTACCTCCTCGTTATCTCAAAAGTTGCGATCTTGGATAGCAGTCGATGATGCATTTACTACGGATGGTAAAGTTATTTTTTGTCCAGTGTGCGATAAAAAAAGTTGGGTGCACTATGAAGTCTCAATTAGATCAACATGTTCGCACTACACTTCATGTGAAAAACAAACAACTACGGAGTGAAAAGAAGCAAGTTTTACTAATCCAGATGCAAGAGGATTCTTCATTCAGTGTGTTTTACAAGGAAATATGCGAAGCAATGATTGCAGCAAACATCCCTTGGTATAAATTTCAAGTACCGAAGTTCCGGGATTTTCTGGAAAAATATTGTGGCCGTAAACTTCCTGACGAGTCAACCCTTTGAAAGCGATCTCTTCCACATTCCTACAAAGAAACTTTAGAATCAATTAGGGCAGAAGTAGGCAGTTCCTATGTGTGGATTTCCATCGACGAAACAACTGATGCTTTGGGACGGTATGTAAGTAATTTCATTGTTGGAACGCTAATTGCTGATTCTCCATCTACACCACATCTCATTGCAAGCAAAGTTCTAGAGCGTACTAATCATTCCACCATAGCACGATTTGTGAATGACAGTCTTAAATTGTTGTATCCGGATGGCGTACAAGAAGAGAGAGTTCTTCTCATGTTCACAGACAGTGCGTCATACATGTTAAAAGCTGCTACGGCACTGAAAGTGTTTTATCCTAACTTGATCCACTTTACTTGCTTGGCACATGCTCTCCAACGCATTGCTGAGGAGGTGAGAGGCAATTTCCCGGAAGTCAACCAACTTATTTCTTCCACGAAAAAGGTGTTTCTGAAGGCACCACAACGTGTGCAAGTTTACAAGGAACAATTGCCAGGTGTACCACTTCCTCCGGAACCTATTCTTACTAGATGGGGCACTTGGATCCGGTGAAGTAAGTTTTACAACGAACACTTGAAGAAGTGAAATCTGTGCTTGACTCATTTTCGGCGGACTCAGCTGTATCGGTACGCACTGCTCAAAATCTCTTCAAGGACACCAAACTTGCTTGCGATATGGCATACATAAACAGCAATTTTGGTTGGATTGATACAAGCATAAAAAAACTTGAAACTGTTGGGCTTCCTCTCCTGGAAGTCATGGATATATATGAGGATGCAAGAAAGAAACTGTCTGCTGTTGGAGGAGATGTGAGAGAGAAAGCTCGAAGAAAATTTGACGCAGTGACTGAAAGAAACCCAGGTTACGTCAGCTTATTTACAGTGACCCGCATTCTCAATGGTGAAACAGTTAACCCTCCCAATGATATTTCTCCCGACCACATTCACATACTGAAGTACGCTCCGGTTACTTCTTGTGACGTGGAGAGAAGTTTCTCTGCGTACAAGAACATATTATCTGATCGGCGACAAACATTTACTTCTGAACATTTGGAAATGTACCTGGTAACATATTGTAAGTTAAATAATTAAATACAGTGCCTGCCCCAAGATCAAAGGTAACCTGAATTTTTGTAAGTGCTTTTTGAGTGAAAAATTTAGGCAACGAAAATTTACTACTGAACATTTTGAATGGTACCTGGTGACATTGTATATTAAATATTGAATATATTCAAATTGTGGTTAATATTTTTGCTCTATAAGAACATAAAAAATACTTAATGTAAGCATTGTAATATTGTAACTTCAATTTTTGTAAGTCTTTTTGAAATAAACATATCCCTTTGTGAGGAAAAAAATGTAACAAAAATAGGAAGTAACGTTTCATTATGAATTAACATATTTTTTACATATTTCAGACATTTTTATTACATATTTATTTACATATTTTAGGGGTTGATATTACATAAAAATCCGGGCTTTACTTATCAGGCTCTATATCTTGTCAGTTCTTTCAACCATCCAAGTGTTCCTATTATTTTTAACACTTTTTAGATATTAAGAGAAAATAGGCAGAAATTCAACATTACATTTTTACTAAACGTTCAACCGCACTGAGAGAAACGTGTGTGTATTGCTTGAAAATTAAAACGGAAGAACCAGGGTTCGATCACAGGATCACTGCTTATTCGAGAGAAAAAAAAAGGTTGGCAACCCAACGCCTCAACCATTTACTCTACGATTCACTTCTTCCACTTCCGTCTGACAAACTTATAAAGTCGGCAACTTTCTATGTGATGTTTCTTTACAACTTACATAGATTTATGTTGCTACACCTGTATTTCACCTACAGAGTGAAATACTTTTTGAACATTTAATAATTTCCAATCAACAACGAATCTTCATTCCAATAACTCCAAGTTACAATAAAAGCAGCATAGAAGGAACAACGTTTGAAATCACATCACTAACTCTCTTTGTGTTACTTAAAATTAAAATATTGACTTATTAACTACTTGTTAACCTTCGCTGCAGAGGCGTCTCGTGAACGCATGCGTGAATTGTGGGAAAAAGGACAGCTTGCTCTGCGACGACATTAATGAGCATTTCTACATTCTAATTTCTTCATATAGGAGAAGTATTTATTTTACACGAGAGCGCTCAACTAAGCTTATATTACATTTCTTGGATCTGAAGTGAAAGAAAGTAATAATTATTTTCCCACAATTGATGCATGCGTTACTTCATGCACCACAAGCGTTCACGAGACGCCTCTGCTTCGCTGTATCTGCAAGCATCACAGTTGTTTTCAGTGCAAAGTTAGTGATGACTAGTCTACCTCATGACTGGCCCACATAAATGTATGTGTGTGCCATCTACACGCAATATTATAAACTAAAGCTAAAATTCAAGCCAGCGTACAGCGGAGGTAAGGTCGAATTTATGATAGAACGGATATCAGAGACAGAAAATAGAGAGAAGTGCAAGAAATAGGGAATGAGAATGAGATAGAGTAAAAGGATAAAACAGAAAAATAGCGAAAAGGAAAACATACCCTATTGGGGGAAGGTATGTGTCAATAATATTTGGTGAGTTGCTGTTTTAAGTCCATTTTATGCACAGTAAGGATAATCGGGACTGAACCTACAGTTTAAAGTGGGATCCGAACAATTTGTGCCTCCACCGGGTATCGAACAAGTCCGCGCGTTCATTATATCCCCAGCGGTTAACAAAGGGAGCGGTGCTCTTTGTTAAAAGAAACACCCAAGCGGGCGGCTTTCTTTTGAAGAAACTGGAGTAGGAAAGCGATGTTGCCAAATTGAAGGAAAGGGTAAAGAAAAAGAAAGGGAAACAAACATTAAAGAATATGTAAAGAGAAAAGAAATACAGATGAATATTAAAAAGGACAATATTAATAAAGATAGGAAAGAGGCATATTATAAATCCTCATATTTACACTGAATACCCCTAACTTTTCTACTCGAAAAATATATTATTCAGAATATACATATATAGTTAACTTACCTTCACTCATCGTCATCGTCATCGCTGTCTCCAACGTGAATCACGAATCTCTCCTGGTTACTATCCGTGTCGTGGTTAATATATGTTCTCTCAATTTTGATGGTGTGTTGAATACAGGACAACCAAAGCTGAGCATCAATTGTCTCTGTTCCATCACGCAACAGCTGACATACACTGGCACTTAGAGTAGGAGATACATTGTTTTTCCTCACATATGATTTTAACTTGGCCCACACCAGTTCTATGGGATTAAACATGCAATGCTAGGGAGGGAGTCGCAACACTTCATGTCTACGTGAGGCTGCAAGCTCATCCACTACGTACTTTTTAGTAATGTTTGCCGATTTAATTATTTCTAATAAAAGGGCTTTTATAGGAACAGGTTTCAGTACTGGAATGTCGTGCGTCTCCATGAAGGAAATAATATCCTGCAGTTTTGTCTTCATAGTTGGGATTTTCACTAGCAGCCTCGAGTGATAACTTGCATTGTCGCAAATTATGATACACTTCTTATCACTTGGCAAATTTGGCAGCAGATTATTGGTAAACCAATTTTCAAACACTTGTCCGGTCATTTCGTCGTGACTATCAGCTTTACAATCTCCAATGTTCTTAGCTGAAAGATACAAACAATTTGGGACCCACCCCTCACTGCTTCCAGCATGGAGCACCATGATGCGTTTTCCTTGTGCTGACGGCGACTTCAAAATACAGTTGCAAGTACCGTCGTCCCACCCTCTTTTGACGACGTCGTGAGTGTCGAACCAAGTTTCATCTAAATAAACGATCTGGCAGCTTTCTGATCTGAACTTGTTGAGTTTGTGAAGGTAACGATACGGCCAAGCAACAATTCTTGTCGACTCCATTATTGCATTTCTTTTCTTCAGCTGACGAAAAGAAAAACCAAGTTTCTTCAGAAGCTCTCGAAGCGTCGTTTGTTTGTAAGGGAAGTCTGATATTAGTTTCAGTTGCGTTAATAATTCACAGACACTTGGTGCGCGTCCTTTAGAAAAAAAAATTGTAAATCTCTCTTCCTAACAAAATCGCAAACAAACTCGTCCACTTTGTGAATTTTTTTCTTTTTATTACCAGGCTTCTTTGGTGTAACTGGGCCTCTTTCTGTGATCTTTCGCACTGTTTTCCTGTCTAATTTCAAAATATTTGCTGTCTCCGATATTGGTCCTCTTCCTGAATTATTCCTGGAGACATATTCGTGCACACTGCATACAAATTCTTGAGCTTGTTTGTTCAGAATTCTCTTTCTTTTCCTCAGCACTCTGGAACTGCCGCTGCTAGTACTTGGCTGGGGGTCACTTTCGTCAGTTAAATTCTCCTGCGCAACAACGTTTGCTAAAGGAACCTGGTTTGCAACCCACGGTCTCCACATGCTAATAACAAAACCAAAATCCAATAAAAAAAACTAAAAGCACAACACTATAACAAAGCAACAACACAGCCCCATAACACAACAAAGAAATAACACAACACAACAAAATCAACCCCGCACGTGGTTATGGCGCAAAAATAACGAGAGGCTCACGCACCCGTCTGCTCCGCCTTGCAACTACGAGAAATGTAAAGAAAATGTGGCAACAACGTCTGAGTGCACGCGCTTATCGGAAGCGGTCTGGCTATTGTTGGCTATTGTTTCCAGTGCTAAGTTTTATCAAAGGGTTGCAGTAGTTATTCACCCCCGTAGAGTCCGATAAATCAATTGATTGGAAAAGATCGATCAAAGATCAATTGATGACCAAGCAGTGTGGGCAAGCAAGGGTGGGGATTTTGGGTGATGACGTCATAAATGGGTGGAGTTTATTTTGTTAGGAGGGATTTGATTGGTGTGACGTCATTGAATGGGTTGTGATTATTTTGTGAGGAGTGTTTTGATTGGTTGGGGAGGAGGAAAAGTGGCGGTTGGGGAATTGATAAGATGGTTTCCTGTTGTTAATGATGAGGTGACGGTTTTCTGGGAATGGTGATATGGGTTTCCGTTGGGGGGGCGTAAATGACTGTTGAAGTTGATAAGCGTTGACGGTTGAGAAGATAAAGGAGTTGGAAAGGAAATGTGTTGGGATGTTGAAGCGATATGGAGAGATTGTGGAACACGTGTCAGGACATGTCGGGTGTTTCTTGGAATGGGCGTGTAGAAGTTCGTGGGAACGTTGATAAGGTATGACTGTGTGCAGGATACGTTAGTAGGCGGCGGAATGGAGAGCGGGCAAAAGGGAAAAGAAGTTTCCGAGAGGCAGGATGTGAATAGAATAAAGAAAGTTGTGTTCTCGGAGGAGGTGGAGATTCATAGTATACCGGGAAAAGAGGAGGACCGACGAGGCACGTGGGCGCTGGATGCCTTGCGCGAGAGGATGCGCAGAGAATATCAGGGAATTGTTACAGAGGAGGGGTAGGTAGGTATATAAGAAGTTTTACCGTGTTTCACTTACACAGTTCGGCAGACTGTAAGCTATCAGGTAGTAATCATCTGCGACCTTGCTGACACTTGTTCCTGGACACCCTTGCTGACACTTGTTCCTGGGCTAGGTATAAAATCTGTATTCCGAGGTGAGTACTATGGGTTTCGTACGCCTATATGTGAGTAAAATGTAAATAGAACCTATGTTCGGAAATCCAAAATGGCTACCGGAAGTGGGGTTATCTTGGAAACGGTAAGACTTAGGAAAAATCTGTTTGCGGATTCATCACGTACGCCTATATGTGAGTAAAATGTAAATAGAACCTATGCTCGGAAATCCAAAATGGCGACCGGAAGTGGGGTTATCTTGGAAATGGTAAGACTTAGCAAAAATCTGTTTGCGGATTCATCACGTACGCCTATATGTGAGTAAAATGTAAATAGAACCTATGTTCGGAAATCCAAAATGGCTACCGGAAGTGGGGTTATCTTGGAAACGGTAAGACTTAGGAAAAATCTGTTTGCGGATTCATCATGTACGCCTATATGTGAGTAAAATGTAAATAGAACCTATGCTCGGAAATCCAAAATGACAACCGGAAGTGGGGTTAATTTGGAAACGGTAAGACTTAGGAAAAATCTATTTGCGGATTCATCACGTACGCCTATATGTGAGTAAAATGTAAATAGAACCTATGTTCGGAAATCCAAAATGGCGACCGGAAGTGGGGTTATCTTGGAAACGGTAAGACTTAGGAAAAATCTGTTTGCGGATTCATCACGTACGCCTATATGTGAGTAAAATGTAAATAGAACCTATGCTCGGAAATCCAAAATGGGGACCGGAAGTGGGGTTATCTTGGAAATGGTAAGACTTAGCAAAAATCTGTTTGCGGATTCATCACGTACGCCTATATGTGAGTAAAATGTAAATAGAACCTATGTTCGGAAATCCAAAATGGCTACCGGAAGTGGGGTTATCTTGGAAACGGTAAGACTTAGGAAAAATCTGTTTGCGGATTCATCATGTACGCCTATATGTGAGTAAAATGTAAATAGAACCTATGCTCGGAAATCCAAAATGACAACCGGAAGTGGGGTTAATTTGGAAACGGTAAGACTTAGGAAAAATCTATTTGCGGATTCATCACGTACGCCTATATGTGAGTAAAATGTAAATAGAACCTATGTTCGGAAATCCAAAATGGCGACCGGAAGTGGGGTTATCTTGGAAACGGTAAAACTTAGGAAAAATCTGTTTGCGGATTCATCACGTACGCCTATATGTGAGTAAAATGTAAATAGAACCTATGCTCGGAAATCCAAAATGGCGACCGGAAGTGGGGTTATCTTGGAAATGGTAAGACTTAGCAAAAATCTGTTTGCGGATTCATCACGTACGCCTATATGTGAGTAAAATGTAAATAGAACCTATGTTCGGAAATCCAAAATGGCGACCGGAAGTGGGGTTATCTTGGAAACGGTAAAACTTAGAAACAATCTGTTTGCGGATTCATCACGTACGCCTATACATGAGTAAAATGTGAATAGAACCTATGCTTATAATACTGACGTGTACATAAATAACAGTTTTTCTTTTATTTTCAGATGGCATTGTTACCTTTTGATTTCGACCTTTTGTATGCTGACCTTAAGAACGAGAATCAGAAGGGAGAAAGAAGCAGCCTATGGAATAAGAACCAGGCTAAGCATGCGGAGAAACATATTGCGTGTTACGTCGACTTTTGCGAAGAAAACAACTTAGCGGAAGATCTGTTAAAAAATCTGGAAGAAGTGTGCAAAGATATGGAAGTAAGAATCGACAATCTGATAAAAATGTTTTCATGTATAATCGGGAAAAAAGAAAAATCTGCGGTATTCGGGGATTTCGTCGAAAATATAAAACGTGGGCAGTATGTACCTTCCCATCTATCTCTTCGAGTGTGCTTTGAATTGATGGAGTTATTTAAAGGTGTCAGACAGCAGAAAGAAGAGGAGAAAATGGGGGACGAGGAGAAAGGAATGGAGAAGAAAATGGTGGAGCTTTTGAAAAAGAGAAAATTGAACAGCTAGAACTAACATTACTAACACACTGTTCAATTTTCTGCGGTTGCATTCGAAGAGATAGATGGGAAGTTTATTGCTTTGTTGCAATACAATTATTCACCTGTAGAGTTTCATTATATGTATGAATTTCTGTGTATATATTTTGTAAACTGATGATCGGCACTATTGATTTGTTGCAACACTAATATTATATAATTACTCACCTGTTTCAGTATGTGAAAGAATTTCTGTGTATATATATTTTGTAAACTGATGATAGGCACCAATAAAGTTTGCGATGTATAAATATGAACTTATTATTTGACAAAATGAAATTAAAATAAGGTATTTACATCGTCCCCGTTCTCCATTCTGATCCTTCGTTCACAATATCTAAGTGTGAAATGATTGTAGAGAAACACATGCAGCTGCTGCAAACACTATCAGCAAAGATTCCAGTATCATATCGCTTTTCAAGATAGTAAGTTAATTGCTGAATCTGGCGAATTGGTATATCCGGTAAACTTTGATTGTAGTATCATATCAAATTGGTGTCAACACTTGCGAGATAAACTGATTGCTGGCTAATTGGCATATCCGGTAAATTTGGATTGCAGTATCATATCAACTTAAAATCGCTGTAACTCGGCTCCTAATTGAGCTAGGAGGACGATTGATAGCTCGTTTTACTCGGAGTGAAGTCCTCTTTCCGATGAACCAGGTTTCATTGTTCTAGGATCAGCGGTTTCCTACTTTCTTTATTTTCAATCGTAGACCCCCCTTCCAACCACTCTAATGAAAGGTCTCGACGTGCAGATTACGAATTTGTCATCACTTCCGGTCTAGCTCAATTAGGAGCCGAGCTATTTCCTTATCTACGTCCTTCTTCCTTTAACGATAGATAAACATTTCGGACGTTCCTTCGTTAAGAATTTATCTACATCCTGTGTCCTGTGTTTACAGATAAACATGAAAACCGTTACATAGCGATATCTACGAGGAAAACATGTGGTGAAGAGAATATGTCATCACTTCCGGTCTAGCTCAATTAGGAGCCGAGCTATTTCCTTATCTACGTCCTTCTTCCTTTGTCGATAGATAAACATTTCAGACGTTCCTTCGTTAAGAATTTATCTACATCCTGTGTCCTGTGTTTACAGATAAACATGAAACCGTTACATAGCGATATCTACGAGGAAAACATGTGGTGAAGACGGTTAACCATTTCCAGGATAATTACATAGGGCCAGTAGAACTGTTAGGATCGGAGATAACTGTTGCGTCATGCTTGCGTATATAAAGAACGACGTTCTCTCCACAAGACAGTCTTCGTGAAATAATCATTGTACGATCATGGACGTACAGTTATCCGCTGACGATCTGTTAGTGCTATATCGTGACGGATATTACACAACATCTGCACAATTACGGGAAGTGTTGGCGAACATTGCTCAGAAAATCATCGCGGGAGAAAATATCTCATTGGTCGAGGAGTATGACCACTTACTACGGACAGTGACAACATCCGCACCCGATCTTTCTGGAGAAGGATGGACAGGTATTCCCGAAGAGTCCACAGGCCCCCCGTCGACACCCAATTCTGTATCCCGAGTCACCAAGGAGA
Organism: Lepisma saccharinum; assembly: GCF_977018435.1. Lineage (NCBI taxonomy): Eukaryota > Metazoa > Arthropoda > Insecta > Zygentoma > Lepismatidae > Lepisma > Lepisma saccharinum. Next base: position 4,558,471 of record NC_139258.1, read on the forward strand.
CGCAGGCATCCGACACAGGAACTAACGCTGCATCCAGATCACACCCGGAGCCTTTGCCAGGACCGTCATGGAGACCAGACCCACCAGCAGAACAGCCCTCAAATGGGAAAGGTAAGAAAAGGAAACGTGCTTCAGTGTCTCGTGAACAGATAGGGAATATAACATTACATAACATTCAAGAACGTGAATATCCTAAATTCCGTTCCAAGGGACGACGTGTTGAATTCAGTTTCTCACAACCACCAGAAAATGTCGATCCTCACACTTGGATTCGCGAAGGTGTTGAAAATCTTCTCACCTACGTTAAAAAAGACGCCAAGGATGAAGACAAAATAGGTTTAACTTTGTCTAACATATCTGACCCAACTGTGAAAGATATTTACATCGGGTGGCATAGATGTGATCAGTTGCATAGTGATATGGTGTGGAACATTATGTACAAAATACTACAAAGTGCGAAAACCTTCACTGCTACAGATCGTTTAATTTTACGAGCAGACCATGTCAATATACCTGTTGGAGGTGGGGGTAATCGAACATATTGTTTACCTAATTACATGTTAAGCACTCAAAAAAGAAGTATCGTCGGTGTGCCAAATAGAAAAAACCACTCTGTTTAGCTGAAGCACTGGTCATAGGGAAAGCCTATGCTGATAACGATCCTTCCTATACTCAATACAGAAAAAACAGAAATCTTCTCAAACCTGTTTTCGAAATTATGCGAAAAGCAGATGTAGATCTGACAGACAATACGTGTGCCGGAAGTGGAATTCCCGAACTGAGAAAATTTCAGCAAGTTCTCTCAGAATATAAAATTATTGTATACAACAATCTTCGTGACGTTAAAGATGTTTTGTTTGAAGGACAGGTTGAAAACGCTTCCAAATTTATATATCTTCTCTACGATAACCTGAGACAGCATTATGATGTGATAGTGAACCGTGTTGGAGCATTTGCGGCAAAACAAGAATGTCGCGGGTGTAACGAACTCATATTTCAGAAAGCTCATAACCATCTGTGTAAACAGTTATGTTCTATGTGCCGTTCAACTCCGCCGTGTGTGCCTGAACAGGGTGTTCGTAGAATATGTCAAACATGTAACAGAATTTTCAAAAATGAGAACTGCTTCACAAATCATGTTTCTACACCGTTCCGAAACGGTACTGTCTGCAGCGAAATCCAACAGTGTCCCCGATGTTTCAGAATTATTCTCACGAACAATAGATATGAGAAAGTACATAGATGCAACATGAAATATTGTACGGTATGTAATTGTGTGAAACCTGTAAATCATTTCTGTTACATGTCTATACCGAAACCTAAACAGAACTCAAAATTTCTATTTGTGTTTTACGACTTTGAATGCTACACTGACATTCCTTATCTTGAGAAAGAAAAAACTTTTCTTCACGTTCCGAATCTTATTGTGGTGCAGACGGCCTGTCACGCATGTTACAAAAAAGAGGATTTAACAGTTCAGTGTTCTGTTTGTGGAACAAGAGAGTTTATATTCTGGGATGACCCTGTAGACACATTCCTATCCTATTTGGAATTGCAGCATAAGTTTTCCGACATAACCATCTGTGCACATAATGCACGAGGTTACGATTGTACATTTTTATTACGGAGAATGTTGGAGAGAGAAATGAAACCTCGTGTCATCTTAGATGGTACCAAAATCATCAGCATGACATACCAAAATCTTCATTTTGTGGACAGCCTCAACTACGTTCAGACAAATCTTGCAGGCTTTTCGAAACTTTTCGGTTTGCCTGTTCAGAAAGGATATTATCCGCATTTGTGGAACACCTACAAGAACAGAAATTACATTGGACCGATGCCTCCTCCTTCTGCATACGGTTATGAATACATGAAAACAGTTGAAGATGAACACCGTTTCATGTCTTGGTATGACGTCGAATGCATGCGAAATATACCTTTCAACAACAGAAACCAACTTCTCCAATACTGCATCAAGGATGTTACCCTGTTGAGACAAGGATGTCTGAAGCTGAGACAGAATTTCCTAGACATATGCAAAATAGACATTTTCAAGGATTGCCTCACAATAGCATCTGCCTGTTCACTAATTTACAGACAGAAATTTATGCCTGCTAACACTATAGGAATAATTCCTAAAGGAGGTTACCATCATGCAGATCAGATGTCGAAGTTTGCATTGAAATGGCTAACCTACGTTGAAGAACAGAATGATGTAATACTTCTTCACGGCGGACGTACTCGTGAAAAATATGTCATAGGAGGACGTTACAGAGTGGACGGTTATCACGAGGAGACGAAAACAGTGTATGAGGCCCTGGGATGTTACTGGCATGGTTGTCAACGTTGCATATCCGTTAACAGGGATATGTATCCGAAAGATGACAATGAAACCGATCAGGATAGTAACAGTCAGAAACACAGTGACATGTTGAACACAGCAGCCTTCAGATACGAGACAACATGTCGTAAACTTGCGGCTTTACGTTCTGAAGGATACCATGTCGTCACTATGTGGGAATGCGATTTCAACAAAATATTGAAAGCAGATCCTGAACTGAATAGATATCTATCGACACATCCTATTGTTTGCTGCATTCCTTTGAATCCACGAGACGCCTTATATGGAGGAAGAGTTGAAACAGTCAGGACTTATTACAAGATCAAGGAAAACGAGAAATTGCAGTACAACGATTTTACAAGTTTGTACCCTTATGTGAACAAATACTGTGCCTATCCTGTCGGACATCCTACAATATTTCTAGGAAATTCTATTCCTCCGGTAAATGAGGTTTTGAACATGGAGGGACTCATCAAATGTAATATTCTGCCACCGAAAACCCTTTTACATCCTGTTTTACCTACAAAAATGCACGGAAAACTGATGTTTGTATTGTGCAAGGAATGTGCTTTTAGATTAAAATGTGAAGGTACATGCAGCCATTCCGATGATCAACGTGTACTTTCAGGAACTTGGGTCATAGCCGAGGTGCGTAAAGCTTGCAGTTTAGGCTACAAAGTACAGTCAGTGTCGGAAGTGTGGAAGTATGAAACATCGATGTACGACCCTTTCACAAAGACTGGAGGACTTTTTTCTGGTTATGTCAACATCTTCTTGAAAATAAAACAGGAAGCGAGCGGGTGGCCCTCATGGTGTCAGAACGACGAGGATAAGCAGAAATACATACAGGAATATTTCGATAAGGAGGGTATTCTGTTGGAAGAAAACAGTATCGAAGTCAATCCCGGGAAACGTACTCTGGCTAAACTCTGCCTTAATTCTTTATGGGGCAAGTTCTGCCAACGGGACAATCTTTCCCAGACAACCATCATCAAGGAATCGAAGGATTTCCTCGATAAAATGACTGACCCAAATATCATAATCGGAGGAGTCGTATTCATCAATCAGGACACCGTTTTAGTGAACTGGAAATATGTTGAAGAGGCAGTCATTCAGAACAGGAAAGTAAACGTTCCTATCGCTGCCTTCACAACATGTCATGCTCGTCTGAAACTTTATGAACTTCTAGAAAAATTGGGTGACAGGGTATGTTATTGTGATACAGATTCAGTAATTTACATAGATAGTCCTGAAATGGAATACCATCCCCAGACAGGTGACGCACTAGGAGAACTCACCGATGAATTGGCAGATTTCGGCACCAATGCGGTTTGTGAACAGTTTGTTTCAACGGGACCGAAAAGTTACAGCATGAAAATAACAAAACCGTTCTCCGAAGCACAGTATATCTGTAAAGTGAAAGGGATTACATTGAATACCTCCACATCAGAATTGATTAATTTCGATACCATGTGCGACATGATAAATAATGAGAAACCTGAAGTTATGGTCGAAAATATTTTCCGAATCAGAAGAACAAAACAGTTCCAAGTCATCAGTACAAATGAAAAAAAGCTGTTTCAGCCAGTATTGTTGAAACGACAATTCGACCATGAACATTTATCGTTTCCTTTCGGATACTGTGCAGACTAAAATATGTCTGTAACGGTCCAAAGTTCGAACCCTTCGAGGGCTGATATAAAACATGTTTGCAGACTGCCAGACCTTCATTTTTCTTCAGAATCTGTAAGACGTTTCTTCAGCATGATTCCTAAACTTTCTCATCCTTTCACCATGATGGTTTGCGGAGCATCAGGAAGCGGAAAAACTACTTTTGTGACAAATATGGTCGATTCCATCGTTCATCTTGTAGAAGGATCCGTCAAGAAAATCATATGGTGTTACGATCAGGAGAACAGTATTCCACAAAGTCTTCGAGATGTGCAATATCATAAAGGTATCGTCGATTGGCAGTCGTGGAACGGAAAAACTCCTACTCTCATAATCCTGGATGATCTTATGATGGTTGCACAAGGGGAAAAAGTCGCCGACCTTTTCACAAAAGGTAGCCATCACAAAAACATTTCGGTGGTGTTCATAACACAGAATCTTTTTCACCAAGGAAAAAATTGCAGGGACATTTCGTTGAACGTGAAGCACTTTGTTATTTTTAAAAATCCTCGAGATATGAACCAATTCACTGTTTTTGCAAGACAACTTCATCCTCACCGCATGAAGGAACTCGAAAAAGTATATATAGATGCTACCGCACAACCTTACAGTTATTTGTATATTGATCTCTCACAGTCAACACCGGATCCTTTACGTTATCAAACAGACGTTTTCAACCAGAATTACTCAACTGTATATCTTCCTCAGGAATGTTTAAAACATCGAGATGAGGAAAACGAGGAAGACACGTACCAACTCACGTTCTAACAGGACTAGACATTCGACTTCTTTCAAGAAACATTCACCTTTCTTGCACGTGTTGAAAAATTCACCGCCCAAAATCCGTAAATCATTATTGAAAAGTGCTCCGAAAAAGACAATACGTTTCATCAGCGAATGCTGCCTGAACGTTTTAAAAGGAAACGTGAAAATTAAACCGTCCGCAAAACGTCGTCTGACACCTTACAAGTCGGTCATACGCAATCTTGTGAAACCGAAAGTGAACATCGAGAAACGCAGAAAGCTTCTTGTTCAGAAAGGAGGATTTCTACCTTTACTTCTAGGCTCCTTGTTATCGGGTCTTCTCGGTACTCTCATTCCTCATTGAGAAATGACATCTTCTTACAAGAAAATGATCGTTCTTTCACCGGAGCAGTTAGCACGTATTCGTGGTTCCGAATTGTCTGTAACTCAAAAATTATCCGTTCTAGATAAGAAGATGAACGATATTCTAAAAATGAAAAATATATCAGACGATCAAAAATGGCGTCTTTACAGAAAGGAACTGGACGAGTATTTATGGCTGAGTCGAAAATCCAAAGAACCATTACAGATTCCTATTGTTCAAGATAACGACGGTTCTTCTACTATTTCACCAGAATCGACGTATTTTCCTCAGAACTTGGCAGAGACATTACCCCGTAATACACGTCATCAGTTACAGAATATCATCGATGAGTACCAATCCACGGCACAACATTTGATAGACGAACGTCAGGAAAAAACACTTCCGGATCCGAAAACGTTGAACTTCTCATCGTCGCCAACGGAAAGTCCTGGACCGTCTCATCGACAGAAGAAGAAAAAGAAAGTGACCGTCCGTGTTTCCAGGAAAACTACACCTTTTCTGAGAACACCTGACGCTTACAAACTGGTTCCTCTGAGAAAAAGCCGTAGACAGAGAGATCGGTCATGGGAGTCCCTAAGTTGAAACACAATAAAATTCTCACCAAAATATATTACGATCCCCGACACCATGCTTCATTCTCATCTGTAGATCGTCTGTGGAAAGCGGTACGGGATAAAAATATATCCCGCGATACGGTGAAAAAATGGCTGATGCATCAGGAAACCTACACTCTCCACAAACCTGCGAGAAAAAGGTTCCCTCGAAATCGTTACAATGTATGGAACATAGACATGCTTTGGGAAGCTGATCTCAACGACATGACCTCGATACAAAAACATAACGACGGATACAAATATCTTCTGACAGTGATCGACGTATTTTCAAAATATGCTTTTGCGTTACCGCTAAAAAATAAAACAAGCAATTCGGTAACCGAAGCTTTCAAAACTATTTTCGAAGAAAACAGACGGAAACCTGTCACACTGCAGACCGACCAAGGAACGGAATTTACAAATTCTACATTCCAGAAATTTTTAAAAAATAAACATGTACAATTCTCGACAGCAACAAATTATCCTGTGAAAGCGAGTGTAGTGGAACGTTTCAACAGAACATTAAAAGAACGGATGTGGAAATATTTCACCTCAAAACAGACAAGACGTTATGTAGATATTTTACCGCAACTTCTCGAAGGTTACAATACAGCAATCCACAGTTCCATAGGAATGGCCCCTCGAGATGTCAACGAGACAAATGTTTACATTGTGTGGAAACGTCTTAACAAAGCTGACAAACATGTCTCGCAACCGTCTTCAGATCTTAATGTAGGTGATATTGTACGAATTTCTGTCGTCAAAGGACATTTCGAGAAAGGATACGAACAATCGTGGTCACGAGAACTTTTCAAAATCCATGCCCTTGTTCAGCGAACACCTGTACCTGTATACATATTAGACGATTTAAATGAAGAACTTGTAAAAGGCACATTTTACAAACACGAACTGCAGAAAGTTTATTCGGATCCTAAAGAAGAGTATAAAATTGATAAGATTTTGAACACCCGGGGAAAAGGAAAAAATTTGGAATACCTGGTTCGTTGGCTCGGATATCCACCTAGTTTCGATTCATGGATCAAGGCATCTTCCGTAAAACAGTTATCGGGAAAATAATTTCCAAAACATATTTATATCAAAATATGACGTTACTGCGATCCAGTGAGTTCTCTGTGTTCGGCGAGAATGGACGATAATTTCTACGTTTACCTCCTATCATCTGCATCGGAGGAATATTTTCCAGACAACACACTCACCCATTTCACCGTAAAACTTGCTAAACGGATCGACCTGTCTCCAGAATTGTGGGAAGTCGGATTGGCAGAACTACATTATTCAACTCTATACGACAATGTTTTGGAAACTGATTCTGGAATGTTAACTCTTCCTGTTCGGACATATGCAAGTGCTGAGGACCTGATCTCTACCATCATCGAATCTCTCCCCGACGACCTGGAAATAAGGAGATCCGTTCTCGAGAAATTCTGGCATTTTTTGACGGAACCGCAATGGGGAACATTTGGATCTACTGTTTGTGCGGATAACACACTCTATATTAACGAACAACCATTTTATTTTCCTGCAACAACATATACGATAGAGGATCTGACTTATTTCCTGAAAACAGACCCTGCTAATGTAGCTGTTCCTACTCATCTCAGGTTTTTCTTCAAACAGGCCGTGTACAAACATCTATCCGTGATAGGGGTTCCGAAACCTGAACCTGACGATGCTCCAACAAATACCGTTACACCCATAAACGAAACTGATGACTATGCTAAATTTCGATATGACATATTGAAATTTATTTATTCTACGCACGCACAGTCCAATAGCGTTGTAGATAAAAACCCATATATATTTATTTACTCCGATCTGGTGAAACAACAATTGGTCGGGGGAGAAATGGTACGTCTCTTGCGTCTTACCCGAAAACAGTGTTCGGACACAACTACGTCTTGCACAGTACCCGTAGCCCATCAAACATTCGACCCGATTCATTACGTTCCTCTGGATAAAGCCTCTTTCGAAACAATAGAAATTGCTTTGTACGATAGAAAAGGAAATTTCTTACCTTTGAGAACTGGGTCCGTACCCACAATCGCTGTTTTACATTTTCGTAGAAAAGCAAAGTCCTTTTAAAAAACAGTAGACAGCTATTTCTCTCAGTCTTTGTCGAAAAGCGAATGAATCACCATGAATTCGCAGACCGAATATTACAGTAACCAAATCCGTGGAGGAATTGGCCCCATCTACCGTTCAACTAGAAATCAAAAAGGCAGAGGATTGGGGTCACTTTTCGCAGGACTGTTTAGAATGGTGAAACCTCTACTCTGGAGCGGTGCAAAAACGATCGGAAGAGAAGCTTTAAAAGCAGGAGCTAACATTATCACTGATATTGCAACAACCCAACAAACTCCGAAAACTATTGTTCGTCAACGGGTACGTGAAGCGGGTCAAAATCTTCAAAGTAAAGCACAACGGAAAATCGACTCTCTGGTAGGTTCCGGTATAAGAACAAAACCTGCAACAAGAATTGCTCAGTTGATGTTAAAACGTTCAGCCACCCGTATTAGAACATCTACGATCCGTAAAAAACGAGCATCCAAAAAACAAAGGAAAACATCAGCAAAATCTAGGAGAACACGTAAAAGAAAAATCAAACAGAAGGTCGCAGGAAAAGATATTTTTGGATAATGATGGAGGATAACATGTGCATGATCTCGCAGTTCGACCTCTTCCGGAAAAAACCTATTCAGCAAAATGTGGAAAAAACGTACACAGCCACCTACAAACCTATCGCTTCCATCGATAATCAGAATATAATTCAGTTTGTCATACCGGGGGCAGGAACTGATTTTCTCGATCTTTCATCTGCCTATCTCCGTCTGCAAACGCAAATGGTTAAACAGGATGGAAGTCCCATGAGTGCTTCCGAAACAGAAAATGCCCTCACAAAAAACTGCGGGGTCGTGAATTATCTTCTCCATTCACTTTTTTCCCAATGTACAGTGACTCTCAACGGCATTGCTGTAACAACCGCCGATAACAATTACGCATATAAAGCGATCTTCGAAGCAGCTATCAATTACGGAAGCGATGCCGCAAACACGCATCTCACGAATGCCCTGTGGTATTTGGACACACCTGAACATCAAGATGAAATCACTGCCGACAACACAGGTTTCACCACAAGGAAAAAATGTTTCCAGTATGTTCCGACGACCGGAAATCCTACGGAAGTGACAGCCGTGGTCGACCTTATGGGAAAACTTCACATAGATTTCTTCCACCAGTCTAAATACCTGCTCAACGGTGTTGAAGTACGCATAGATCTAGCTAGATCACGTGACGCTTTTTACATCTGGGGAGACCAGACATCACCTACAGTCAGAATAAAAATTTTAAAGGCTGTTCTCGAAATAAATCACATCATTCCTACTCCCACCACCAGTTTGGCCATAGACAGAGCACTCACTTACGCTCCTGCTCATTATCCGTTCACCAGAAGCGTCATCAAAGCTTATTCTTACGTCGCCGGAACGCAGCAGATTTCGATCGATAATGCTTTTCAAGGTCCTTTTCCGAATGTTGTTCTTTTTGCTATGGTATCCACCGCCAGCTTTCTCGGAGACAGTAAGAAAAATCCGTTCGACTTTAGAAGTTTTAACCTATCTTCTTTCCATCTTGTGAAAAATGGAGAACTCGTACCTTCCGAACCTTTACGGATCACCACAGGAGGAAACAGCGGATTGATAACACGTGCCTATCAAACTCTATTTTCCGGTACAGGCATTCACCACGCCAATTACGGACACCAGATCACACGGAAAATGTTCGAGAACGGATTCTTTTTTCTGATTTACGACATAACGCCTGACTCTTCAGGAAACGACACGCACACCAGTCTCCAGGAACAAGGCATCATCGGAGCCGAGATGCAATTTTCTCCCCCGCTGTCGGAAAATATAACATGCCTTTTGTATGCTGAATTTGAATCTGCAGTGGATATACCTAAAGACAGAAGTGTCATCCTCCATCAGTGAGACAAAATTTTCCATAAATATGTCTGCCTGTGTTTCTGACTCACAGTGTTACCGAAACAGTTCTTATGTAAACATTATACTGCTTGTGATGGAAAAACCCACCAAAGTGATAACCCGTACTATCAAGCATAGTAGTGTTTCTTCGAAAGTGACAACTTCGAAACCTGTGAACATACAATCGTTTCCCGAACTACTTGACAACAACCCTGGAAGCATAGAAATAACCAAAGACAGAAATATTATTATAAACATATGAAAACATATGTAACGTGAGATGGGAAAACTCATCGAACTGATAACCTGTGATGATATTTATAATAGTGATTCTTTGGAAGTACTGTCTGCCAAACCTGTTGACACGCAACCGTCCCCCCAAATATTAGAGGAATATCGTCTTGAGAGTATAGAAATAACAGAACGCTGTACTCTCATTTTCCGTTTTCGAAAACATAGGCAGCATGAACACGTCGCAGATCAGGGAGATTCTATCTCGAAACTGTTCCACCAAGAACATTTTCTACGGTGTTTACTCGAGAGATCTTTTACCTCGGACGTTTCCTACCCCTGCCTTGATAATCGCAAACACCGATACTTCCAACTTCCAGGGTACACACTGGGTGGCCTTCTATTTTGGCAAAAACAATACGGCTGAATATTTCGATTCATACGGATTTCATCCTTTCTATCCAGAATTCGTAACTTTCCTGAACCGTCATTCCTCGGTCTGGACTTACAACAACATACCCTTACAGGGGATATTGGCCACAACATGCGGTCATTACTGTTGCGTGTATGCTTATTACAAAGCACGTCACGTTACAACCAAGGATTTCATCCAGACATTTCCACCAGGTATCAGTAAAGATGGATATATCCTGCACCGTTTTCGTCAGATCTTCAAATGTTTACTACATTCCAAGTGTCCCCGAGGGGAACAAACGTGTTGCTCTATCCACACGATCCAGGCTCGTGTCATGAAGAAATCTATTTAAAATGTGTGCTGCTGTATCTTTCTCTCAGTGCCATCGAGACAATTCTAGTGAACACACCATGGAACCTACTGCGGCTTCTATAATGGAGAAACACGACAAACTTGTGACACGCATGACCCATAAGGATGATGTTTCCAAACGTAAACCTCGCAAACGTGTGCAACCTATTAAATTAGAAACCGTTACTATCAAGAACGAGACGGCTGACGAGGGAATGGATGTGACTACGGACTGTGATTTCATAAAGAGACGTAGGGAAATTGGTTTTTCCACAGACAAAATCGAGTGTCCTAAACTACATGACGTAGATGCATGTTTAGATCTCTATCTTGCAAACACATATTTTCTAAACAAGGAAAAAAACAAGTACGTAGCCATAGGATTCGAAAAGGAATCCCCTTTCAATTTGGTGTGGGAGTTTTCGCAACAGGGGAGATCACCCGTACGCATCGATTCTAAACAGATTAGAGAACTGTGTGCTTTAAAATCTGACTTACTGAATTACGTCGACACTGGTCGACGATTCAATTATTTGGTTACTGGAAATATCACCGTTAGCGGTGTAAATTTTTTCGGGAAACGTTGCATCTCGATGTATCAACATCATTCACCGGATGCTTTCATTTTCACAGCCTCTGAACTACATTTATTTATGTGTAATCTTTTCAGACCTCTGCAAAAATTAATGAACGAACGTTATCATAAATTACAACCCGAAATGGAGGCTTTTGTATATTGTATAAAAAAGAATATGGTTTCAGAAAAAAAAGAAGTACCCGATGTATTGAACTATTTTTATGTACTTTGGTACAACGAACTGATGATTGAAATATATCTTGAGAACAATCTTGGACACACATTGGTATTGTAAATAACATCTGTTATATATTTGCTGTTGTAAACTATCCAGTGTATTTCATATTGTAAATAAACCATTGTTACTTTTATGTATTGTGTAAAATTACCATTGTCCATATGTAAATATATTTCACATTGTGATGGAATCATATTGTTAACCTATATCTACAATTATAAATAAAACATTTGTAAATGTTCAAAAAATCTTTTATTTCTCGTACTTATTACAATAGAAACTGTACATCTTCCAGACATTTTCAACTGCACAATTTTTTTTCACGTTCTCACATTTACTATGTTCTCTGCATTTTCCTGTAGTCTTTTTCACACTATCCAATTTTGGACATTCAAGTTCTTCGATGTTACGCACAGATATTTTACCCATACGTTTTTCTCCAAGTAATTTTTCCAACCATTTTATTTTCTCCATACCTTTGACGTACACTTCCTGATTCACAAGCATAAAATATAAAACGTCTCCTAATTTCTCATACGGTAGCCATCCATCTCCCCAGTTCAGACCGTGTTTGTTGGTACGGAGCCAGTAATTCACCCGGCGATACTTTTCACTCAACAAGTGAAAACCATATGGAGATTTCACTAAACAGTCAAATGCGCTGTCGAAAGGAAATTTTAAAATCCCCACTTCTTTCCACACAAATTCTCCTCCTGCTCCGCGAAGACCTTGAACGTCCAAAAAACAAGCTTCCATTTTGTTCAACAGGTGAAAACAGTTAAGGTATCTTCAATGCTGCCCCGGCATACGGCACACTTGTCCAATTGGGAAACACAGAATCCGCAGGAAACAAAATGTCGACACGGAAGAATTACAACACTGCATGGATTCTCAAAACATATTTTGCACACTGTCACGGAATCCACACTAGGTTTATCGGATGTTTTCTCATCAGTCTCTATACTGTCACAATACTTGCAGCTCTTGGAGTTACGATGTAACGCCGCAACACTCTGTATGTAAGGACACTGGGGTATCAACATGTAATGTCCTAGAATAGGACAATCTTTGGATGTCCAATCGCAAAGTCCGTACGAACAATGAAAACATAATACCCTGTCGCTAAAGCCTGAATAGTAAAATCCTGCAGTCACTAATTCTTCCGGAGTCTGGCATAATCCTATAGGCCACTTTCTGTATGTTCTGTATCTCGAATTCACTGATAGGTAATCGATAACATACGGCTCGGTGCGAGTCCAGCAATCGTGGTGAGTAAACACTCTCATACGAGGTAAAAACGAATTAAATCGGGTTCTGTAGGTGACAGGGTCCTTGGCATCGGGTATGAAGGTTCAGCCAGAATATTCTCAAAATCAGATACTGTAGGTGACGGGGTCCTCGGTATCGGCGATAAAGGTTCAGCCAGAATATCCTCAGGATCGTCGGGGAACAGCCGTCTGCGAAAATCGAAACCTTCGGGAGGAACCACAGGGAAACAAGGATGACCTTCTAAGTTAAGTAACAATGGACGATCACAGCCAGAACACCACACGGAATTTCTGTCTGCCAACAAAGAAAGCCACTCTTTCACTCTCTTCTTCAAAGCTTCGCCCAACTCTTCCTTCCTGCGACGTAGTTCGCAGATACACCGGTGACTCGGAAATCCTGTTCTCTCGTCACCTCTTCTTTTCCTCTCTTCTGTCTCCTTCAAAGTCTCGCAGCGACGGTGAATTCTTTTTCCTGAGCCGTTGACCACGTGACATCCACACCAGGGAGATTCAGGTATCGCTACATACATAAACGGGAAATAACTCAGCAACCGATCCAGGACCGTTCGATCGCTGTCCAGATCGCCGCAAGACCGAACAAGTTCCCAGAACTCTTCGTAGCTGATCTCGTAGAAATTCACACCATTATCAGACAAACGTGTACCGCTTACATCCATCCTCACATAATACTAAGATCCTCTTTCCTTTCTATTTATACCCTTTTCCCTCCTACGTCACCATTTCCGTTAAACAGACTTCAAACTACAAGGCTACGCCCAAAACATGTTCGGGCATGTTCACACAGAACCGTTACACCACCCAGAAATTGCAAATTCATCCAAACCTACGCCCAAAACATGTTCGGGCATGTTCTATTCAGACAGAAAACCGTTACACCCATTTCCAGGAATCTCAGACTCATCAACGCCATCTGTTTTCGAACACTGGAAACACGTACTCCAATTTATATATGACGTCACACGCCAAAATAACATAACAAAAACAAAATGGCGTCACAGAAATTAAAACAATTCATAATAATAATATAATAATATTTAAATTAATAATAATTTAATAATATAATCTGGTCACGTGACTTCCATTTTGTGACGTCACAGTCACGTGACTCTCAGAAATTGCAAATTCATCCAAACCTACACCCAAAACATGTTCGGACATGTTCTATTCAGACAGAAAACCGTTACACCCATTTCCAGGAATCTCAGACTCATCAACGGTCTCAAACGGGAAACGCCCCCCAAAAATAGTCACCTATCTCATCAACACCGGAAACCCTTATCAAGTCCTCATTAACAACAGGAAACACTTCCTGCAATCTCAAACTTATCAAACCCCCCAAACCGAAAACGCCCCCCGTTATCAACTCCAGACCGGAAACACTTATCAATCTCCTCATTAACAGGAAACCCATATCATTAAGCCCCGCCCCTTTTTTTCCAACAGCCAATCAAAACGCTCAAAACCCCCACCCTTGCTTGCCCACACTGCTTGGTCATCAATTGATCTTTGATCGATCTTTTCCAATCAATTGATTTATCGGACTCTACGGGGGTGAATAACTACTGTTGCCGATGGGGATATAATGAACGCGCGGACTTTACAGCCAGCAAGGCCAGCAGTGCTAGCACACAAGCATAACTTTTAGAGAATTAAGCCCCTATCACACGGAACTGGATTTCTAGTAGGAATGCCCTAGTTGGCGCTGGACTAATTTTCTAGGTAGCAATCATGGCAGCATGGCTGACTGCTTGACTGGTTTGGAGGAATAGGACATGTTCTAATTGCTACTTGCTTTCCTCGACTGGATTCTGTGAAACAACCATTCAGAGAAAAGTTTCGCCATGTGAAGATAATCTGTGAGTGTACAAAGGAGCGCTTTTGTCTGTGGTTTCCGAGTATTACTCCAGCAATGTATAACGTATAGAGCATGAAAGGCGCGTTGAGTTACACCATCTATGGTGAATGCACGGTGTTTACATTTGAAGCAACTAAAATATTCTTCCATACGTGTACAGTAAACGTTGTAAAGTATGTATTTAAGCAGCGCCATTGTTTTTTACCTAATAACGTTTTATACGAAACGTTATTCCTCTCGGTTGAATAGTTATCGGCTTTTAAAAATGTGAAGTGATACATTGTGTACATCTCACGCGGCCACCATTACATCTTCCCTCGTATGGGAACAAACGTCTATCGACAAGTACGCTGATAAGTATCGTGTGAGACGAAAACTAGCAAATTGGTAGCCAGTCCAGCGCCAACTAGGGCATACCTACTGGAAATCCAGTTCCGTGTGATGCGGGCTTTACTTCTTTAACTTTTAGTTTTCATTATTTCTTCCGTGTTGCCTCAACAGAATGCTACGTCCGTTTGTGTATGCCCCATGTTGTGAGAGCCACTTATGCTACGTGCCTTGTGTGCACTGCTTAAATTAATATACCACGGCTGCAATATCTTCAGGGTAATAGGTTCTTTCTTTGAGAATGTAAATCAAAAAGCAAACATATGCCAAGGGATGTAAGAAATGAGGATCTATATTCTGAAAATCTTCACAGTTTACAGAGATTATATATAAGGATTATATAATATATATATGTATATATAGAGATTAGATTCTTCTTGGATGGAAGGCAAATTGGCTTCTTCTTCTTTCTTCTTCTATTAACCTGGTTGCCTTCTTCTTCTTTCTTCCAGGGATGAAAAATTGATCACTCTCTTCTTATTTATTTTATCTATTCTGAAGAATGGATCATCCACTTTTTATTTCTTCTTGTACCCTTTCTATAGGCGTGAAAACCTGAACAAAAGCTCAAATATATTCAGGGGCGACAAATCTGCATATAGCGCCACCTCCTATCAATATCAAACCAAAAGGGTAAACCCATGATCGCTAAAGAAAAGCGCTACCACACTCTGGCGCTACCTGTGGCCCAGTGCGTCTAAAAGAGCTAGCACAACCGTAGTGGTTTTGGGGGGGGGGGCTAAAGATAACTATAGCGCCACCAAGGACAAGTCAACCAAAAATCTAGCGATATACTCCTCGCCGGAGGTAACCGAAGAAACAAATTCGAACAAAGACCGAAAGACATGGTTTTGGAATGACATCCCGACTTCCTTACTTTGCTATACATTTAATCTATATGTATATTATTAATCATTATAATTTCCACTTTTCTGTCGCGCTGCCATCTGTTGTCGCTCCCGCTAACTAGTTCATTCCATGTAAATGATTGTGTTCGGCCAACTCCAAGGTTCATTCTTCTCCGATATGGGGCCATCAACACCCTCTCGTGGCGTGTTGACAAAACATCTGCGACACACAACGCCAGACGCCAGGAAGGACCCGAAAGTTCAAAATTCACCCTCGCAGATCTCCGAAGCTGTAGTTTTAAAAGCAGGGGTTCCGCAGGGATCAATTTAAGACCACTCAATCACCCTCTAACATGGCCTCTACACCGCAGACTTAAATAAGGTTATAAAAGTTTTCACACCACATTTCTATGCAGATGATACACTCAACACCGAGTTATATAATATTTACACATGGTGTACATCAAATGAACTTCAGATAAACCCTGAAATATCACTTTATGTGCTAATTGGAACGAAACAATCGCAAAAAAATGTCTATTGTTGAACCAATTGAACTTAAAATTAATAGTGAAACCATTCCATGTAAGAATTCAGCAAAAATCTTGGCTTCATTGTTAACGATACATTGGACTGGACGGACCACATCAATGCACAATGTAAAAAAATCATATTTTATTCTGAGAAACCTCTACCGTTTCCAAGATCAACTACCTGCAGAATATAAAACTTAGACTAGTTCAATCTTTAATTTTTCCACTATTTGATTATTATGACACTGTGTATGGGTCAAAACTTGCAAAAAACTCCGTAGGAAAATTCAAATTGCACAAAATGCATACGTCAGATATGCTTTTGGCCCGAATAAACGCGATCACATTCTTCCCATCTTAAACAGACATAATATTTTAACAATGGCCAACAGGAGGCTACTGCACTATCTATATTTTATTCATGATCTGCAAACTGAACGTAAACCGGCGTACTTATTTCAAAAATTATGTAATCGCAACACAATTTACAGACACGGGACACGTCGTCACAACGAACTTGACATTCCTCACCATTCGACTACGCTATTTACCTCATATTTTTCTATATCTTCCCCGAAAGCATGGAATGCACTACCAAAAAATGTTAAATCCATAAAACTCAATAAGGGTTTCAAAATTAAATTGAAATAAATGCTTGTACAGGAACAGCAGCAGAACAGTAGCACACTAGAAGTGAACTGGCATTAAACAAACGACAAAGCACTCATATTCTATGACTGTAACTATTGGAATGTTATTACTATATTATTTACTTAAAGGCAACCTTATGTTAACATTCACATTTATATTTTTCCTTTTTACATTTGTGTTTTTTTCACATTTATATTATCTTATGACTAATATTACTGTAATTAGGATATTCGTAATTGTAGGTAATGTGAAATTCTTTATTTCTCTTTAGTGTAATCAAGCTTTCCATCTGTATTCATATATTATATACAGGGTGTTTCCGGGCTGATGATGGAGAAGGGCACATGTATCAATTTGAGATAAGGAACCCTGGTCTGGAAACGACTTATGGCCGCGTGCACCAACGCCGATTATTTCGAAGTTCAGATGAACGAGATCAATTTTAATCCACTCTAAATGAACTTGGTTTAATGATTTGCATTGCACCAACGAAAAACGACGATCACGAGATTCCGTTCAACTGATCCGAGATTAATTTGTAAGGCTATACCTGATTGGTTGGCTAAAACAAATGACAATCAAGAACCCCACAGAGTAGTTTGATGTGTTAAAGTATCAACATGTAGGAGAAGAAAATAATTCGGGCTGCAAACTTCTCTGAATTTGAGAGATGTACTAATCAACCTTGTCAACGTGTACAAGGATGTAGTAGAGTGTAAAAAAAAAAAAATATTAAAAAAGAACTGAGGGCACAAGACAAAAGTATAAGGAGAAAGCATGGAACCTTCTTCAACGGGACTTTAATGCCTTACGAAATGCATTCGATTTTGAGAGAACAGCGTACGTACGCTACCTCGCCCGCTCAATAAAGATATGTTATTATTATTACTTATTACTGTACTGTGGTAAGTATTTGAAATTCTAATTTCTTAATTCTCATATATTTATATTGGCGTCTCGTGCAAATAGCCCGTAACATGTATTTTCGTAAATTTATACAATCATATTTCGAACACCATGTAGCAATATCGTTATTGCTCTGTTCTAATTTACCTTGAACTTGCAAGTAATATATGACATTTATAATTATATGTTTTGTGTTCTGGGATAGAAAGTAGAGTATTTTGAAACATTACAACTTTGCACCACAGAACCACAAATTATTATTATTATTTTGCCAGTTTTTAGTTTACACAGTTCTCGAATTATCAGCATTATACATCCAACATCTCTAGCGTTTGCAAGCCCTCGATATCACTTTCCGCTCTTTTTATATTAAAAAACAACTGCCTGCAGCCGAAGCGTCAGTATCGTGAACCAGGATCAGACACCAAAACGGTGGCGAATGGCCGATCAGAAGATAAACTCGTTTTGATGTTCCTAGATCGCGATCAAGTGTTGAACCGTTTTCGTGCAATGGAATTTTCCAGTGATCCTTTCCCGATCCGAGTTTAAAATTTGATCTTCGTTTGTGCACACGGTCATTAGTCGAAAGTTATAAGCGAAAATCGGCGGATGAAGATGGAATACTTTTATTACCTGCACACGGAATAAATGACTTTCAAGCGTATGGCTTTCCTTGCTTCCTCTGAGATCTGAAGTATTCGGTTTTGTATACAGAATGTATGTATGTAATGATAGTACTTTCAGTGCTTGAAGAGCGTCATTAGGTACAGTGGGATCCACTAGTAATACCCTGCAAATTGTCCATGACTATTTTCATTAATTATTCTCTTACATCGTATGCGTTTTTACGATCGATTTTTATGTGTGCTGGTGCAGAAGTTATCAACAGCTTGTTTTGAGTTTTCTTTTAATTCTTGAAGCTCTTATTGGGTCAAATAAAGTGCACGAACATGTTGATGGACAATTTGCACGGTAATACTAGTGGATCCCACTGTACAGCTAATTATATAACAAATAAATGCTTTGTCAAATGTTTCACAAATATTTCAAAGTTGGACTTTTTACGAGTTGATAGGGAACCATCTCAACTCATTTTTTTTTCTTTTTTAATACAACGCCCTACAGATGTATGAGTAAATGCCAAATACATGGCTTCCAAAAGACATTGGATGTGGTACACATCTGCCATAAATTGTTTAAAGATATATTTATGTAGATACGGGACTTTAAAATTAAAATGAACTGAATTGAAGTGAAACTCTATAAGTATGACATATTGAATAATGTGGTTTCTATGTTCAGTGGGTGCGAGATGATTATTCCTGGATGGGGTGGCTCAAGATCCGCCTCACCCCCTATAATCTCAACCTGCATTAAAATGAATAAATGTATCTTTGTTCGTAATTTTCACATTTCGAACTCCTGATTTTCGTTCCGTTAAATCCAAATAAGCCAAGAACGAGGTCCAAAGTTATCTGGTTTTTAAATCTTTTTTTAAAAAAAACATAAATTCTAAGAAAAACAATGAAAAAAATTTTATGCAAATTTTGCATTAAAAAACAGGACATTCGTCTGTGCTGTTCTAAAATAGAATATTTCCCATGGCTTCACATTATACCTAGGTATAACGGCCGTATTTAGAGGGGTACAAAGGGTCCGAACCCTTCCCCCGAAAGACTTACCGAGTACTTTAAGTAAAAAATCAAAATATAATTATTTAGCATTTGTTATATAATCGATGGTTATTTCCACTGAACTTATTGGAAGGCAAGGAATTTGGCTCATACCGCTTTGAAGGGTTCCAAAGATTTATGCACACTACTAATGATAATAGGGGTTCGTCGGGCTGATCACCCGTCCCCCTTTACTGGTCTAAGAACTCCACGCTCCAACAAGGTGACGGCGGAACAGTGTGGGAGGGAGACCAGCAGTCGGTAGGTAAGCCAAGGCCCTTCAAGGTGCTGTAGAGCTGTGGGTTATTACTAATGATAATATTCCTGAAATTAAGACTAAAATTGGTAAACTCTGTAAGTGCCACAAGAATTCCACGTTAAACTTTTAAATGTGCCATGCTTTATAATGTGGTAAACGTGAAATGTAGCTGGTAGCCCTCTAAGTAGTTCAAAGGGCGTGTAAAGAGGGCTGATGTGCGGAACGATGCGATTTCCCAACACTTTCGCTTTTGGCACTTACAACGTTTACCACTTTTAGTCCTCAAATATTAAACCGGAACTTTCTTTTCGTTAATTGGATATAGCTCCTTTTTTTGTTATTCAATAAATATTCAATTCCTTTTTCCATTTGACATTAAATTCCATGCCAGTGCATTTGTTTTTATGCAAATCTTGGCGATCTTAACTACACGTAAGCTATATAATGAATATGTGCTGTAATATCTCTATTCTTTTACTATCTTTTACCTATTCATGTAATAATAACAATACAATATTAATTAATTTACATGTTTAATTAATATTTTAATTTAAAATAAATATAACTCTATTTATTATTATTATGATTAATTATTATTATTATTGAGACACTTGGTTGGAATGCCCCCCGAAATTATCTCTAGATACGTGCCTACTAGGTATAGGCATCGGTGAAGTAGTATATGTGTGTGTGTGTGTATATGGGAGGCTGAATTTTGTACCCCCCAAATGAAAGACATTCCTGCGCCAGTGACTCTTTTATCGTCTTCATATAGTTGTGGCTAGCCGGGAACCGTCGATATTTTGAATGTATGTATATGTACGGTACGTACATTCAATATCAATATGCAAAAGTTAGAACTGTAGTGTTTTCAGAAGATTTACGGTTTTTTGAGTGACGTCAAACCCATGTCACATCATTACGACTTATTTAGTCATTAAGAAACAAAAACAGCAGTGCTGTTACATCACGTGAATGGGTTGAAGTTTGGGTATCCACTCTTTGCTATCAACTCATCTAGTTCATAACATGTCAGCAACAGGTGGTTTCTTTACTTGCAAGTTGTTAATTTATCAGATCTTGAAGGCTGAAAGGTACTCAGCTTAAGTAACTCCCTCACATTCTAGCATTTCTAAACCCGAAGGTTTATGGTTGCAGCAACACAAGCCTTCCACCTGTCCCTAACCTGAGTAAAATAAATCCAATCTTTTCCATCCTTACCAATTTCCTTTAGGTCCATCTCAACGTTATCCCTCCATCTTCATCTTGGCCTTCCTACAGGTCTCTTACCATCAGGTTTCCCAACAAGAATCCTGTAAACTCTTCTTTCCTCCCCAATTCGTGCCACGTGAACTGCCTACCTAAGTCTTCTTGATTTAATTATTCTAATAATACGTATCTGGACATGAATACAAATTATACAATTCTAAATTATGTAACCATCTTCACTCACCTGTCTCCTCATCCCTTTTAGGTCCAAATATCTTTCTAATTCTAAGGATTTGATGTTCAAATACTCTTCATTTATGTTCCTCTTTTAATGCAATGGACCAAGTTTCACATCCATAAAATACTACAGGCAAAATTACTGCTTTTTTGTTGTTAATTTTAACTTTGTTTCATAGATATTATGTGAGACGATAAGAGTTTATGAAGGGGAATGTGTTTTGAGCTTAAGGCCATCCGGAAATGTGTAGTTATTGGAAAATATCCCAATCGTTTTTACTCGTTTTGACATGGTTAGAGTTGGATATTGTGATCCACTTTTGTCAACATGAGGATGTTAGAATAATAAAATTTCTGTATCATGAAAGAACCTCCAGCACTTATAGCCATAGGATTAGTATATTTGTTGCAACGATACTTCACACTGAATATATATTGTACGCAAAGGATGAGCAGACTAACACAATTTTTAAATTAAATTGCAAGTCCTCAGCGCTCAACTGGTTTTCATAATGTTATTATACTTACATTGCAATAATTAAACAACACAACTCAACTTCCAAAATATTATTTCACTTTATAACATTTGATATAAACTCATTTTTAATTTCTGACACAAGACATTTTTAAGTCAATCTTCTTACATATAACAAAAACGAATCTGAATCAACAACTTAAAACAAATATCGACATTTATACAGCGTTCTTAATCTCAATAGTTCCCTGTTAATTTTATAAACTTGTATGCAATATAAATCAAGTAAATATTAGTTATTTGTGAATGTAGAAGACAGTCACATTGTAAGTGCCTTTTTGTCAACCCAGCTCTGCTGATTTCTGATGGAGGAGTACAGAGCGACAGAGGTCCTTGAATACTTCAATGGCTGACAATGTATGTAAGTATTTGCTGGTGATAACT
This sequence comes from Lepisma saccharinum, assembly GCF_977018435.1. Taxonomy (NCBI): domain Eukaryota; kingdom Metazoa; phylum Arthropoda; class Insecta; order Zygentoma; family Lepismatidae; genus Lepisma; species Lepisma saccharinum. The sequence goes on from NC_139258.1 coordinate 4,580,784, forward strand.
AGAGAGAAATCATAAAATACGCGACAGGTTAACAGTGAACTGGACGTTCCAAGTGTTGAATGGAAAATCTTGCCTCCACTACATTATGCGAATGTGAAGGATACGATTTTGAGATCTGGCCAAAGAAGGGAAACGAACTTATGAAATATTCATAACGAAATATTTTCTAAATAATTTTCACTATTTTCGTATCATCACTTACAATGAAAATGTGTTTTTCTTTCATTCAAATTTTCAGAAATCAAATTGGGTTATATTTATCTTGCATTTCTCTTAAAAATGTTATTTGAGGTGAATGCATTTCTCTTAAAAATGTTATTTGAGGTGAAATTATAAATACACAAAAAAATAGTATTTTAAGGGCATAGTTCGTCTAAAGTGAAAGAAAGTAATAATTATTTTCCCACAAGTGACGCATGCGTCACTTCAGATCCAAGAAATGTAATATAAGCTTAGTTGAGCGCTCTCGTCTAAAATAAATACTTCTCCTATATGAAGAACTTAGAATGTAGTAATGCTCTTTAATGTCGTCGCAGAGCAAGCTGTCCATAAGTATCTCTGAGTAAAACTTAACAAGGGGTCGAACATGAACCTCAGGTTTCTAAATATGTAAAAAGTTTAACACTCCAAAACATGTGTGTATATTTTAATAAACGTGGAGATTTGGCCGCAGCCAAGACCATCTTGAGGTTCAGGCCACAGCGCTCAGTCAAGACGTCATCATCTGGAGGCGATCGTCTTAACGCTGTAAACCCATTGTCGTGATTTTACCGTAGATAATTAAGGTATATGCTCCGAGTGAGTGAGCGTAACCCGGTCGAGAAGACCTACAGTAAACGGCTGGGGGTTCGTCGGGCTGATCACCCGTCCCCCTTTACTGGTCTAAGAACTCCACGCTCCAACAAGGTGACGGCGGAACAGTGTGGGAGGGAGACCAGCAGTCGGTAGGTAAGCCAAGGCCCTTCAAGGTGCTGTAGAGCTGTGGGTTATTATTATTAATTAAGGTATATTTATTTCTCTTATGAAGTTAAATTTTGACATTTACCCTCCCGACGAATATAGTTAGAAGAAAAATGTATAATATTGAATATTTACCCCAAAATTTTCATTCAGGATGTCACTATGGCCACCACAAAAATTCCTACCATAGCACAAAGAAAGAGTTGAAAACCGTTAGAAACTTCCTGTCGGAAATATTTAAACATTGTATATCTTTCAAAAATATTATCTGGAATATTGGTCAGCTACAGTAAAACTCGTAACCGCTTTTGTATGAACTTTTGTATGTAAAATCAATTGATTAAATAAAAAACAAGTTAGGTTGATCGTAAACTTTCCAAGTTACCTGATCAATTAAATTGTCTTTAAGTTTACCCAAAATTAATCAACCAGATAATGCAGATATTCTGTGTAGCTATACAATCTCAATACAAAACCTTAATTTCTATATTCTTGCAGCAAAAGCGAAATAAATTGGTACAAGGGCAATGTTACATTTCTGTGTATAAAGACTAAACGTAAATAATTTGTCACATTGTAATTTCGATCCTATGGACTTTATTGAACGAAAGATAATAAACAAATTGAATTTTTCATTGTCGTTAGTAAGATTTGTGACAATAACTTAAGAGTTTCATTGAGAAAAAAAAGCAGATTAATATTTCCATTTTAACGTTCACTTTGGAAATAAACATTTGGAATATTTCCTTACACTGTTTTTTACATTCCGTTAGAAAAATCGTGAAAAATGTTAATAAATTATGAAACAATAAACATTATCACTGATTTAATAATCAAAGTTACGAACATTGAAGCTTCACAAAGACAAAAAATAAAAATCAGTTCATATGAAACAGTTTTAAAAATGTAATACATTTGTAGTTCATATTAACATAGCTAGGTAACAAAATGCTTTCTGTGTGAAAACATTTGTATTTGAAACATAAGTAATATATATATTCTTGGATAGTTTTACACACGAATATTTCATCGACGTTCTTGTTACACATCGCACCTTTGTATTTAAATGTACAACATATCTTCCATTAGCCTCCGATTAGCATAAAGAAGCATAAAGCGGGATAAAATAAGAATAAATGTACACATGCATCAACTTTGCCCCGTTGTATAGCTTTCTTTCATTAAGCACATTTTGAAACTGAAAATTTGTGTAAATAATATAAATAATTTATCGAATGTTTGCATAAAATTTACACTAACAAATTGCTTTGGTAGACGTAATATTAACCAACGTTTGTAATTCAGGGTAAATTATTTGATAATTCTAAAAAAAATGTTGACTTTTTGTCCACATTTACGAGTATATTTGATGCCTATTTCGGACACATGAAATGTTTACATCATGAACTATTACTATTATTTATTTTTTAGTATAATACATTTGTTACTTGTATATTTTCGTAGTGACTGAATCACATGGAATTGCCCTAAAAATTTCTCATTTTTAACAATATCTTGAAGAAATGTGAATGTTACTCTTACCTATTTCATTGTAATTGCCTCTCAAATTGAGTACACAAGACTTATACACCATACCTCTTCCACATTTAAGCATATTTACACGTCATGTAAACTCGATTACAGTTCTTAAATTGGCATTACAATTCCATATTCACTAAAAAGGTCCAACATTGATTCCAAAGAAGCAAATCAAACATGGCGGATATCTCGCCTCCAGTTGATGACGTTTAGTCACGTGACCGGAGCAAGCCATCAGGCTTTCATATTGAGAAGGTAATGCCGCAGCCCCCTTGCCACGCTAAATTACGCCTATGACGATAAGCTAAGCAGCAATGCATGAATTAAGCGATCAGGGGTTTCACCCTGTCGGCTAGCATGATCTGGTTTCCATAGAATACTGACATCTTTAGTATGTTATCTGACAGAAAAAATGTCACCTACATACACTCAAGATCGGCGCTCAAACTGTAGAAGGTAAAACGCAGCTTCACTCCTTCAGTTAAACAAATTCTATAAACCTAGGCTAATTTGACTAAGCATTCCCTCTAGTGCGTCTCAATGTTCATATGTATAAACACCCCCCCCCCCCTCCCCTCCAACTTCTATCTCCAAACTCGAACAATACAGACTGCCAAACTTCGTCAGTGGTTGAAATGTGTGTTGAGGATGGGGTCGGAGGAGGAAGGAGTTTTGAGTGTAGAATTTTACAAGGAAAGAAAGGTGTCTATATTTTCACTTTTCAAAACATAAGGGCCTCGCATTTCCTAACGGCGGCCCTGATTTATGCTAAAACAAACCCATCGGGATGAAACTTTATGACGTTTCTTGTGGTCTTCGGGTGAGGTCGGCGATGTTAGCGACATCTATGAGCAGTCGATTCGACTATTTGTCTCGAGTTGCTTCTGAACTGTCACGCTAGATGGCAGACGCTATCCATTCTTCTTATGGGGAGCTGAGATAAACGGACCTAAACCTGCCGTGACGTCAGTGGACGAAGGTGCTGGTTTCAGTGTTGCCACATGAAGGGAAATTTCCCTTTTGCAGGGAAATTCGGACCGAAATCTTAGCCAAAAGGGAAAGGGAATTTCGATGAAAAATATCACTATTTCAGGGAAATTTTAAGACATCTGACTACATTATTACAGTATATGTTAGGTTCCAGTTTAATATTCACATTTTCATTTTTCTGTTCTTTTTTCTGCTCCCTTGAATATAGCCTGTATCTATATATAATTATGTTAAGTACATCGTTTTTCTGCAACTTCGGATAATAGTAACGATGAGGATTAACGATTAAATGGATTGCTTACCAGGATCCAAACCTGGAACATCTGGTCAGGAAGCAATGAAAGTGACATATATATATATATGTGAAGAATTTAACATTTTTTATTCACATGGACATGGACCAACGGAAATACTAATACTACTGCTTCCACCACCATTAATAATAATTACAGCTACTGCTGAAGTGCGCGTCAAATCTCCTGCATATGGCCTTAAACGGCTGAACAGCACCAGCGAATCACAGATGTGCGGCGTTGCCTAGTTCAGAACCTGTTTTACCTCGCTACTCTCTTTTCCGTGTGAGATTTCGACATGGCACCGCTGCAGTGCGCTGCTATTGGCTATCGCCATATGCAGGAGATTTGACGCGCACTTTACTACCACTACTAACCAGCGGCGTATACTCTGGGTCAGTAGCGTACGCAGGATTTCATCAAGGGGGGTGTTATTTCGAAAACTTTCTACAAATTCACATTACCATTGTTTTATTATACTTTAATTAATAATAATAAATTAATTAATAATTATTATAATTAATTAATTAGTTTAATTACTACTAATAATTACTACTAATGCAGCTGCTATTTATGAAAGAAATAGAACAAAATTACATTTATTTTGTTTCTTGGTTACAAAATGATTGTCTAGATAAGTGAGACATTTTAAGTGTGAAGAAAATCCATAGAAACAAGCAAATATATTAAATTTATTAAAATAATCAAAATATGAAACTCATCCAAGGAGCCGCGCTGGTCTAGTCTGACAACTTCGTGGGATATCCGGGTTCGATTCCCGGAATTAGTTGGAATTTATCCAGCCTTGTCTCCGCACCCAACCTCATAGCAATGGGTGGGTACCTGAGAGCAACCCTGGGGAATGAAGGCTGCCGGAGCATGGTGCTGATCACATCACCTGCAAAATAGTTCGAGATCGAGAATCTTTGGGGCCCACCACACCACTACGTGTGCCTTCATGGCAGGGTGCTATATGCAGGGGGGAATTTACATTACCTTTACCTATGGAACTCGCCCAGGATGATGATGAGGCGCGAGAATACATGTTGCCAAATTCCACTGAGTCTATGTTTTCGTTCAAAAGTAAGTTTATAGACATCCCAACACATTTATCACTTCTAGGTGATTCACAAAGCACTTCTTCTACATTATTTAATGATGTGGATGTAGACTCAGCATCACTTGAGAGTTCACAAGGGGATGTGAAATCAGTACCGGGAAGAACGTTTGCAATAAGGTCGGCACACTGCAACGAAGCAAGGAATTTTCACAATTCTCGCGAGAGTCACTGCGCGACTTTTTGCAAAACAAATTGCAAAATTGAACTTTGCGGCCGCTTAGATTGTGTTAGGAATGTTGTGTTTTTCTTCATGCTGCATGGGAATAATAATTCAAATTATTATTATTATTATTATTATTATTATTACTGTCGCAGATCTTTGACTGTGATAAATTAGCCATTTTTATTTTTTTTCTACAGCATTTTCCATAATATTTCAAAAGCTCAAGGGGGGGGTTTAAACCCGGTAACCCCCCCCTTGCGTACGCCACTGCTCTGGGTAATCTAGGTAATCGCAGATGACCCGGCTGTATTTCTTCTTTTTTTTAAAAAAAAAAATATATATATATACTCGTATATACATTTCTTCGCAACAATAGGGCCTCCCCCATGGCGCAGTGGTAGCGTCATTGCCTTGTAATCAAGGGGTCCCGGGTTCGATACCCGGTGGAGGCACAAGTGGTTCGGATTCCACTTTAAACTGTAGGTCCAGTCCCGATTAGCCTTACTGTGCATAAAGTGGACTTAAAACAGCAACTCAAACCAAACCAATTTCTTCGCAATATTCTTCTAAACCAACTTCGATGCATACATTTCTTTGCTTCCAGCTCGCGAATGCTTCCAACCGTTTGCCGCTGAATGTCCGGGAACCTTTCTCCAGCCGGTGGAATGACGTTAGGGAATCTCACCCTGACGTCATTCCTCCCGCTTTCCTTACAACCCTTGGCGAGGAGGAGGAGAAAGAAAAGAGGGGGTGGAAACACTGCTTCTCAGGCGCGGTGATTCCGTGCCCAGGGTAAGCTCCTTCTTGTGAGAGTCCACCGGTCGCACTCTCAACCTTCAGAGCCTTTACCATTCCCTCCGCTGAACTAGGGAAAACATACCCGGTAGAGTGCGAAGAACAGGAAAATTGAATAACATGGGCAAACCAATTCTACGCTAATTTTCACTTTACATTTGCTTCTGTCTTGCTGATTTCTGTTACTTGAACATAAATTTATCAAAAGCAAAAAGCTTAAAAATTGAAGATGACGCAAACTAAATTAAAATTCAAAGCTTAAGCAATTAAAGCACCTATATGCTGACTCCCCCCATCCTTGTATTTACAAAAATAGTGATTGTTTCTCCTCTCTAATCTTCAAAAGCAGCGAAAATACTTCTTTCACGGAACTGAATATTTTTTGAAGGGAAAGATATCAAAAATAAATTATATATATATATATATATATATATATATATATATATATATATATATATATATATATATATATATTAGTTAATTTAAGTTGCTATATTCCGCCTCTTTAGATTAATAGTGATGAAGATGAACGAATTAAACATAAAATGAAAAACACATCTCAGGCACGTAGTCAGGTGGAGGACTCGGGGGGGGCTGAAACCCCCCTCCCCAAAATCCTACAAATATCTAATTTAAAAAGTGTATAGTGGTAATTAATTTTACTTCATTAGCGGGATTAAACACCTTGCATAATACGTTGTAATAATCTGAGATTCATCTTCAGGACTTCTAACCCTACTGTTTCAACTTTATGTGGCGGCTGCTAATAAGGGATGATCCCCATCCCGAAATAAAATTCTGGCTCTGGCCTGCAATGATTCGAACTTTTAAAACCTGTCATTTCGAGCTCGGAAAGGGATTTTTTTTATCATTCATAGGGAGTAGTATAGTTGATGCTATAACAAGCACCACTTACAAGTGTAGAAAAGGCGAGGCTATTTGATTGAACAATCAGATTTGCTTACACTTAAAACAATGCCAAGAGGGGCCTATACCCCAATTCTTCAGGTGTGATATGCTCTGAATTTTAAGAAATTCTGAATTTCAAGTGTAGAAAAGGTGAAGCCTCTCAGATAGATTTGCTTACACTTAAAATAATGCCAAGAGGGGCCTATACCCCAATTCTTCAGGTGTGATATGCTCTGATTTTTTAAGAATTTTGAATTCTAGTGTAGAAAGGGGGAGAAGCTCCTCAGACAGATTTGCTTACACTTAAAATTATGTCAAGTACCCATATCATCTTATTGTTCACAGTGTGTTTTTCTGTCAAAATCCCAGGAGACCCAGTAGAGTGTGGTGCATAGCTCCATGGTTTTTATTGCCTTGCAATCAGGAGGTTTTTGGGTTTGAGTCCTCATAAAAATGTGAAGCCTCCCCTGAAAACCTGGTAAAAAATGTTTTACAACAATATATTGTACAAAAACTGAATTTCTCAATTTTCTTATTTTCTCATGTTTTATAACCACTCGCTCAATACAATAGAAGAAGAGCGGGTAGGCATAATTAATTGCCTGCATGTCCTGCCGGCACGCAAGAGATAAAATCTACATGCTAGAAGGGAACATTAATGATTTTTCTGTGCGATTCACTGAAGGGGCCATTAATCTTTCTGTGCGACAGGGGGAAAAAGTGCAACAAAGATTAAGATAAAGATACACATTTTCTGACATAGAGGCAATGAACTGCTCTTCATGCCGAAAAGCAATTCTATTCTGATAATATGAACCTAGGCAAAGACTTAGAAAATATTATGACAGAAACAAAATCCAATTTTGTCTCTATTAAGGTCTCAGAAGCCAGTAAAATGAGGGCATATTCCATTTGGAGACGTGTTAATATTGTGGCCTTGTAATCAGGGGGCTCTAGGTTTGAGTTCTGATAAAATATATAAGATTGAAATACATACAACTGCCCACACATAAGATATTCACTGCTAGCTGATATACAGTTGAGGTTTGTGTGTTGTACAACAGGATAATAGAGCAAATATCTTCTAGAATTTGCTCTGTGACCCTCTCATTTCTTACATCATAAACATATGATTTTTCTCCTATGAGAATAACACTACATATGGTGTCATCAGGTAATGCCTCATGGAATTCACAGATAATTTTAATGTTTGTCCTGTCATTCACCACAACTTGTTTCCTTTTTGAAGTGTTGATGACAAACATGGGTCTCTGTGCCTTGAATTCATCTGGTGTGTAGTACATGTCAGTATTGCCAGTAGTGACCCTCTTGAAAGCCGAAAAAGCCTCATATAATTTGAGGAAATCATTCTTGGACATGTCTAAATTGTAATTTTCTCTAGGAAAGACCTCATTTCTGCCATTTTTAAGATATATGTTTTTGATGTTGCAGCTATCAAATTTACTTGAATTTTTTTCCTGATTATTGTGTCTTCCAGTCTGAAACAGTACTACCACAAAATCAGGCATGTCATATTGAATGCTGGAGAATGAATTTGTAGCATCAAACTCATAATAAGAACCAGTTGCGGGCTTCTGTACACATTGATATGTATAAAATTGCAGAGGAACCTGTGGATTTTTTATTATATCAGCTTTGTATTTAAGAGCATAACTGGCCTCGTATTCAACAACTGGGATTCTTAACTCCATAGTCTGAATAATGCATTTGCCTGCATCTGGTAGGGTATTAGGCAGAGCTTCCCCTGTAGGGTTTATTGCACTGTACCTCATCAAAGCATTGTTATCATTGGCAGCTCTTCTAAATGTAATTCTTAACCCCCCCTTCCACATAATTTCTTTGTAATCTGAGAAGAATCCTGGCAATAGGCGCATCGGGAACAGCACTGTGTGGTTCTTAGATAATATCTTATCACCAGCCTCAAATCCACCGATTTTGTAGTAAGAAGCCTCGGTTTTGGATAATTTTAATGTGGCCAAAGCTGTGGAGGTAATGCCGGGATAATCTATTCTGTTTATAACAACGCCATGCTTTCTGATCTCAATTTCAGAGAATAGATGTGGCACAAAATTATCTACCAATCTTATATTTGAATTTGCCGGATAATCTGTACCATCGAGCTTTACAACATCAAATTTGATGTATAAATCTGCTCTGTGGGGGTGTATAAATCCATCCCCTACATCAAGATCAACCTCAACCTCTGTGTTGGGTTGATTTAAATTTGCAAATGTCCTCCTGTTTGGAGGGAATGATTGTAGCTCATAACTCTCAATATTTTCCATTTTCTTCTTGTATGTATTTTTATTTAAATGTTAATCTCTATGATTGCAGTTGTTGTGGCTCCAGCAAAATCAACTAATTCTTCTTTTTCATTAGTGACCATCAATTCAATATTATCTATTCTATTATGACACACAGGAAAATATAATGTTGGGGATGGATTGTAGATGATTGGCTCCATGAATTCAGAATTAGGTTTGAATGTTGCAATGATGCCTGTTTGTTTGTGAGTTCCTATGCCATTTGATTTGGTGATCATACCCTCAGCCACATTACAGTGAATATTCAGAGTCTCTATGGCTAAGAATTTAGGTATATTCATAGCAGTGTGTTTGATGCCTGGTTCAAGTTTTGTGTTGTTCTCAAATCCTAACAGCTCTCCTATAGTACCCAGATCCACTGTTTCTGTAGCAGATACAATTTCTACTCTGTGAGTGACAGAATTTTGACTTAACACTACACCTCTGGGTAATTGAGCATTTAAAGTAGATAGATTATATTGCCCTGGAGTGATGACAATTTTTTCATCACCAACTGCAATTGTATTGTTGTGGTGTGTAATATTGGGGATTAGGTACATGCCATAAAATGCCCTGAGAGCTATTGTTTTGGGATACACTATGTCATCATGCAATTTAAGTTTCAATATTGAATTTTGGCTGGTGAGATGGAATACCCCCATGATGTTTCAGATACCACAAGGCTTTTTGAAAATCTTCAATTGATGGTTTATTTATTTGAGACATGTATCTAAGAACTGATAAACACAAATGTCCACAATTAACATCTTTGAAGTTTTGAACACGGGCATTATTGTAATAAAGATTAGCTGAATTTAGATATTTTATTAAATTTTCAGGTGGAGCACCTCCAAATGAATCAAACACAAATGCCTCATTTTTTAAATATTTAAGATAACAAATCCAGTGAGTGCCCTGATTTTTGTACTCATCCAAATTAACAATGCCACACTCTTTGTTGAGTGGTTGTTCTGGTAAAGAATCAGACATGTACACACCTCTAAAATGTTTGATGCCCAGTGGCTTGATTAAAGCTTCAATATCTTGGTTTGTAAGCGGCTCTTGTTTTTTTTAAACTTATTCATGGCTCTCTTAACACCTTTGCCTTGTTTCTCCATTGCCAGGTTATGGCGCTTCTGCTCATCTAATTCTGCCCTATTCTTCTTGGCATCTATTACTGTTTTTGCTATGGCGGCTGATCCCCCGGCCAAGCTCCCCACAGCCCCGAGAGCAGCTAAGATGGCAGGGATGGTAAATATAAATCCCCCCACATGTGATTTTTTTCTTGATTGCTGTAATTTTTTTAATTGGGGGTACTAAGCAACAATTTCATACCATGCCCCTTGGCAAGGCAAGAATTTTTTTTCTTGCGCTGCTTTTTGGTCAAAAGACTGTCAATAGGCCCAAGAGATTTGAGACCTGCATACGGTATTTGATACATAACACCCTTGGCCTTCATTGTAGGTTTATTATATACATATTCACAACCCCCACCCCAGTTTTTGTTTGGTGCTCATAGCTATGGTGGTTCCCAATGCTGCTATTTTTTCACTTAAAGAAGCATCTTTGCTTACAAATCTACCAAATGCAGCCTCTTCTAATTTCTTGTCTGCAACATGTCTCTTGTCAAGATCAGAATGTGTGTTGTATGCTATGTCATGGTCTCTACAAGCAGCATCTAGGGGATTAACACCAGGATCACCTCTGTTTAATCTATGATCCAATTTTGTGCCTGGACCACAATACTGATAGCCTGGAATGTGTAGTTCAAATGGCAGCTTGTTTATAATGTCATTAACAAGGCCCCGACCCTCAGAAATATTCCAAAATTTAGGTGGTAGAGTATTAATAATTTTTATGAGATATCCAATCCCCTTAGTGTCATTCACTATAAAATTAGACAATTTTGTGCTTATCATGTCCATAATTCCAACCTTTTCATTGTAAAAATTGTGGTTCCCAGCATTTTCCTCCCCAGCTATCACCAATAACCTGTCTACAAGTTTCCTGACATCATCAACCCACACAAATTCTTTGGGCAGGGTGTTGTATTGTTTGATTCCACTGCCAGTCTTGATCTGTGACCATATGGGCTTGATTAAATTATTGTATTTTGCTCCACTGCTCGACTTGACTCTTTTTTGTGTGGGATCATTGTTCTGGTATAGAGCATCTGATTTTATTAATATTTCTTTGTAATATTCATAATCTTGATCTGTATAGCTGCCAGGCCTTTTCCTAGTCATCAGTTCCCATAATCCAGGTGTGCCGGTGTACTTAACAAAAGCACCTTTTTCTCCAAGTCGAGATTCTGAATATACAATTATATCATCTCCCATAAATGTTACTCTGAAATTGCCAATTCTATGTATGATGCTGCCATCAAGCTCTGTGTCAGCATATAAGCCAAACACCTCATCTTTATTGTCTTTAGGTGTGGTTAAATATTTTTGAGCAAGAAGACCCAATTCAATAGGATCCTGACTAGCCTCAATTCTTCTAGGAGCAATAGGACTAGGTGTATGAATACTGGAAAGTGGGGTGAATGGATAATCTAATATGTTCCTAGCAGCTACAGGTACAAGCTCTGTGAGCAAATTTTGATTTTGCTCTGTAACAGTTTTGATATTTTTACCTAATTCACTAATAGCATCAATTACAGGCTGTTCTGTTTGTTTGTGTTTTTCATAAATTCCACGGTTCTCTGATTTCCATCCCTTAAATCTTTTTACAAGATAATCTTTTAATTTAAGATCATCAATAATTGGCCTTTTCATGTTTATTTATTTATGTTTCAATGTCTAGAAAATTGTTAATTTTATTTCTATATTTGCCACTATTGGGTGTTCTTGTCATATCAATTGTGACAAACCCATAACTGTCCTGGTTCCAGCACTTGCTGCAAATCTTGGAAAAATCATTGTAGCTCAGGTCCCCACCTACATATTCATCATGTATGTGTTTGAGGTTGGTATGATCCTGATGAAACACACATATAAAATTGCTGTTGTCCCGGATCAGCTGCTTGGGTATTTTTGAAAAAGTCTGTGCCAGGTAGAAACAATCTATATTTTTGTGTCGGCCCTGTGTAAAGAAATTTCTAACTTTGTTTTGATTATCCAGTATAATGTCATCAAACACAACAACAGAATTATCGAGACAGTCATGAAGTGGCTTAACATCTGGTTCAAAAGTGGCTATATCCAATCCATCATATAGCTTCATCAGCTGCTGATATTTTAATTGTTCCAAGCTCTTAGAGAAGATATACAAGTGCCTGTTTTTCCAGTCTAACCAGTTGGGTGCCAATAAAAAATTATCAACCATTAGTGTAGTTTTACCACAAGCAGATGGCCCAACAATAAGACACCTAATATTATCAGGTAACAATTTGCCATTTCTCTTATTCTGCTGTTCAGGTTCTGGCAGCCTCTTTATAACATCCCAGGTGCTCATATTATTATTTTGTTTGCATCGATCCAGCTGTGTTCTGGGAGTCCTAGCCATTTGACAAGTAACTTGTTGCCTTTTCTGCGGATAATTTTTTCTATGAGATATGTGTCAGGCTGTTAATTTTGCTGAGCTCTTGTTCATAGAACCTGCCTTTGAGAATTTCTCCTCGGTGATCCTTTATTATATATGTGTTAAGGGTCCCAGGTTTAATTTGAACCACTGTAAATAATTCAGTGCTCCAGTTTCTTGTAAAGCCTCTTTTGAATAAGTGCTTATATTTGCTGATTCTTACTTGATCACCCACCTTGTATTTAGGTTTTTTTGCTGTTGGCTGATATTTAGGATAATAAACAGTGCTGATCAATTTTTGCTCATCAGATGAAGTTACTTCAGAGGGTTTCATGTTGATTGTGGAATGGACAGAGTTGTTATATTTATGTAGAAGTTCTGGAAGAATATTAATCCATTTATAATTACCTTGAAGTGTAAATTGTTTATACATAAGATTTTTTAAGGTTCTGTTGAATCTCTCTACAATTGAGGCCTTGAGATCACTGTAACTCGAATAATGTTTTATTGCCTGGCTTTTAATAAATTGTTGGAACACAGAATTATAAAATTCTTTGCCATTATCTGTTTGCAAATAGCGCGGGGATCTTCCACTCTGATTGATGATTGTTCTCAAAGCTTCTGTAACACATTTTCCAGTCTTGGATTTGAGTGGCACAGCCCAGGCAAATTTTGAAAATGTGTCTATTACAGTGAGTAGATACTTGTAGCCCTTGTTGATTTTGTCTAAGTTTTTCAACTGTCCACTTGACAACTCAATCAAGTCACTCTGCCATAAATCATCTATGCCCTTTGTGACTACTGGCAGTCTCTTAAAATTATGTCGGGCTTGTCTGTGTAATTCATCAACAATAATTTGTCTAGACATAATATGTAAACAAGAATATTGCAACTATAGGGTGTTCAGCAGCTGATACTGCAGGATTTTCTAAATATAATTTGTCCCCTATTTGTATTTTAAATTCCAGAGAGCCATCATCTTCAGTATAGGCTGTTTCCAATGTATTGGGATCTGTAAAATCCTCCAATTCTACACTGGTGATTTTCACTTTGTTATCAGCATTTGTTATTGATAAGGTAGGGTAGTGGTGTGCCTGTGGTTGAAGCCAATATTTGATCTTGATTGGTCTCAATGTGCCCCTAACAAAAAATTGGTAATAAAATTGTGCAGGGGACAGCATATATATTTTGCCACCTGGTGTAAATGGAGAATCATATTCTTTGTTGGGGATGCTGTACAATTCAAGAATTACTGTATGTTTTGGATTCTCGATTATGCCTGTTATTTCCTTTTCTGCTGTGAGCAATCTGCTTGTTACAGATTCAAGGTGCTCATTGATGGTCCTAACAACATCATCATGGCCTGGCTTGATCTTTATGTCCACAGCAAGTCTCTTGTATTGTTGCACAATATCTTGGAGCTGGGTGGCAAAAACAGACAGAGCATTTGCTAGATTGGATTCCATGGTCCCTAGCTGTTGCTTGATATTAGCAACAATTTGTTGCAAATTTTCAACAATTGCCAATTTTGAATTTTGAGCTGTAAGATCATGGACCTGTCTTCTGATATCCTCAAACAGGGCATGCAGTTCATTAATATGTTGATTTGTTGGTAGAGTGGCCACTGTCTGTGTGAGTTGTTTGATCTCTGCCTGGATATTCTTGATATCTTCTGATTTCAATATCCTATTCACTGCCCTCTTAATATTTTTAAGTTCCTGTGATGTGGGAAGATTTGATACTGTATTTTGCAAAAATTCAAGTGCCAATTTTACATTGTTTAATTCAGAAGCATCAGCCACATTTTGCATAGCATTTTGGAGCAGGGCTATATCTGCCTGAGAGGGTGTTGAATGTTGTAAAATTTCAAGTTTTGTTTGAATATCATCAATCAAATGATGAAAATGAGATAGTTCAGATTCAGTATTGAGGTTTTCAAGCTTTGTGATTTGTTGCTGGACACTGACAAGTGTATCTACAATCCCAGGCAATCTGGATTCTAGTACATTTGCCAAATCACTTTGCACTGCTGCTATTGTACCTTCAAGATGGGTTATGGAACTTTGAATTTTTCCAAAATCTTCATATGTTTCAAGTTGCAGCTTAATATTTGCTACACTCCGAGTTATTGCATTCAAAGCATCAGAAGATGGCAAATTGTTCATAAAATTTTCAAGTGTCTCAATTTTTTCTTTAACCTCGGCTATGGCATTGTTCAGAGGGTCCAGATTAGGTATTTGGAGTGACTGAATCTGTTCTTTTAGAGTGGAAATCACTAGATCAAAATCTTCTTGTGATTTTATGCTTTTGACAATTGTTTGGAGCTGTGCCTGGACATTATTAATCTGTTCTTCTAATTGTTGTTTCAATTGCTCAGAGTTGTTAGCTTGGGTCTTAAATTTGGCTTGAAGAGCTGCTACAGCCTCTTCTAAACTTTGAAAATTATCCAATGTGGCCAAATCAGTATATTTCTGAAGCAGCAATTTGAGTTCAGAATCAATTTTCAGAAGAGGGTCCATGCATTGTGATTGTAAATTTGTAATTTCTAATTGAAGGCTGGCATTGAGTGTTGTTTGTAAAGCTTGTAAATCACTTCTTAATTTCTTGACTCTGACATCAAGCATCAAAATCTCATCACTGTGATCTTCATGTCTTGTATGGCCAAAAATATCATTAGGCATTTTGTTTAGTGGTTATTTATTATTGAATATCTGATTCTTAATTCTATAAAAAAGGGTATAAGCTTGTCATATGATCCAGGGACCTCAATATATAAGCAGTCACCAGCAGAAACAGTATAAACAGTGCCAGAAATCATGTTTGAGTGCTTAATTCTATAAATATTTCTCCCTACTGAAATTTTAACATCACCCTCAGGGGTTGTAATAAATTGCAATTGCCCACCTACAGGTAATTGGTAATGATTTAAATTATTGTTAAATATGTACAATATTTTGCCTGTTTTATCATCAACATCTGTAAGTATGCTGTTCAGATGAATAATTAACAAGCCACTCAGTTTAGACAGCATATCAGAAGAGGGTTGTGGTGTTGGCAGCTCCATAATAGCCCGTTTTTTGAACCCAAATAAGTTCATAGGCATGTTTATTTATTTCAAATCATGCTCTGTAATTGGGCATTGATCCCCATTTTTCAAATCACAATGCCCCCATGGTAAAGTATGTATGCCACATGATAAAATGCATCTCTTATCATCATGTGGGTCCAGAGCCACTTTCCTTACAATATTGCTAGTCAATAAGTGATCCACACTCTGGATTCTGGATTCTGATGTTCTGATTAAATTCTGGGATTTGAGGCAATTTTTATAATCTTCAAATTGGAGCTCTTTATCAACAGTTACTTTGCCAATACCCTTGGCCTTTTTGGCAGCAACACCACTACATGTTTTAAAACTGTACATCTTGGCACTTAACCCAGCAAATTCCACAATAACATCACCAAGTGTCTCATCTTTTAACTTGCCAGGCACCTTTTTGTTGTGGGGTTGAATTCTTGTATGTTCACTGGTATCAAAATATTGAAACAATTCAGGCTGGGACATATCTTGATAAACATCTTCTGTTTTAATATCAAGAATAAAACTATCCGTGTCCATGTACATCAATTTTACATTATCACCATAAAAAGGTTTCAACACATCATAATACAATATTAACATATGTAATTTGGCCAAATCCAATATTGCAGCCCCTACATAAATAGGTTTATCAAACTTAATTTTTGTTTTTTTCATGTTGAAAAGTGCCATATTTTCATCATAAATTCTTCTATAATTAAAATTAGGCTTTGCAACCAATTTTTTGCTCAGGCTGGAGTCAGTAATTATTTTAACATCGGTATGTTTTCTGACATTTTCAATTGTTTTGCCATATACAGAATTGACCATCAATTTAAACAAGGCCTTATCAAATTGGCTCTTTGCAGATGTTCGAAGCTCCGTGTTTGTATCAATATATGGTTTCAACCATCTTGAGTGCCTGAACCTCAAAACTTTGCCAAGTTCGGTCACTTGAACACCATGTTTCATCAGGAACTGGAGGTTTTTGTAATATGTGACATAGCCCTGTTTTGGCTCCAGAGTCATCATGAGCTTCTTCTGTTTAGAGCCAGGTGAGCACTTAACCTCAGGAATTGGGGGCAGATCAGAAAATTTATTGTGTAAATCATCAGGAATTGTCAGATCAACCTCTAAGAAGAGGCCATAGTCACTGTCATCAAAGTCCTGAAGATCCTCAATATTAAAATCTTCAACCCATTCAAGCCCTGCATATGGCAGTTTTTGCATCATGGCATAACCATAGAGGCTGTTTGCATCTACATACACTATATAATTTGATAGCCGTGCTGGATCATAATCAGGCATATATTTGTTATTTGCTCTGGCATATCTCTGAGAACATTGCACCATGCCCCCTCTTATACCTTTCTCCATAAACAGATACATGTTTTGATCTTGGATCAGATCCAATTGCTTTTTGGTGTTTAAAAACATTGCAGACCATGCTAGGCCCGGGGCACTGTGAAAATACACTGGGTCCAGTCTATAATTTTGCATGGAAGATTTTCTGAATGCCTGCAATATATCAGCTAAGAGGGTCACATCAAGTTTCAAATAAGCCATGTGATAATCACCAAATGTCTGGCATTTTAAATTGTTCCACATCAATTGGGCATGGTGATAATCTTCATCAGTGATTCCAGATCCTCTGATTTTGCTGTAAAACTCTTCTTGTGGTGGCAGGGAACACTCATCAAATTTAGAAAAATCTGTGACATAATCATATGGATATACACCCTTCCGCCTAATTAATTTCAGGTCCTGATTTGGAAACAATGCACGTGTGATTTTGAATTGATCATCAGATAATTGAGTGGCCAGTGTGGCCAGGCTAGCAGATAAAATTCTGTAAGAATCAAGAAATCTTATGTGAATAGGAACACCATTAACTTTAATTATTTTGCTAATAGATATATATTTCTCATCATTTTCAGCTAAAATATTTAAATTCTGCTTGTCAAACCCCTCATATCTGATCAAATGATGAAAATCATAATTGGATGCTCCATGGCAAAATATGGGGACAAATCTTGGTCTCTTGATCTGAATATTACAGCTATTACACAGGGCCATTAAGAATTTACCATCTGTATGAGAATGGTGTTTCACCTTGATATTTGTATCTGAAAATTCAGAATCACATACCGGGCATTTTTCTGCATTGTTGAAATCTTCAATCTGTTTCTCTGTTAAAGGCAACATAGGCTTTGATTTTAATAAAATATTAGATGCTATGTCACGGCACTCATTTTCTATTTTATGTGCAAATATTTTGATGGCATCTGGCCCCAAGTATGAATCTTTTTTGGTAACAACACCATCCTGTACAATCACATAACAAAAGCTGGAAGGTTCATGTAGCTGGTATGGTGTAATTGAAGATTCTTCAGGATCTGGATTGCAGAATGCAAGAGATTTGAGAATTGATTCAAAATCACAGATTATATATTTTGGGTGTTCCAACAAGGCTTCAAATTTTTTGAATTTGCAATTTTCACTTGGATTAGGCATCACCATATGAACAGGTTTATGATTTTTACAGTATTTTAAATGTTCAATTAACTTGTTTTTGGCAATTTCTGCATTCACTTCCCGAACCCCATTCACCATTTTTCTACCATCAAATACAGTTAAACATCTTCTGCACAACTTGAATATTATATTGGATTTATCTAGTTGTGTTCTCACTAAAGCTTCAAGATTATGTATCAGAGTGTAATGATATGTGCCATCCCCTTCAATTAAGAGCAAATCAATCGGAATAGCAGATTCATCATCAAATATACTGATTCTGAGAGGTTCTATCGGGCAATTGCCAGTGGAACAAATAAATACATTAATAGATAATTGTTTGCCATTGATATCCCGGGCCTTTTTTTCAAATATATCAATATTCTGAACAGATATTGGATATTCTAAACCCTCCATTGCATCGTCAAAAATATGTTCATATTGTTTATAATAACTTATTCTCTGAGGATTCCTTGAAACTGGATACAAAGCAGCTAATATACACCACAAAAAGCATTTCTGGTCGGTATTTTCAATATTAACTACGGCTCTTCTGTTTTTAATATTGTCAGGTAATGGCAAATATGTAGATCCTTGTAATGGAGTGAATTCAGAAATATTAACATATAACTTGTGTGGAGAGCCGCATAGGCTCCATCCAGACTCTTTTGCCGCAAATTCAGAGTGTTTGATATTCAATTGATCTATCAACCTGCTTATTATTGTATCTGAATTTGCATTTGAATATACAGGTACAGTTTCTGTTTTGTGGGGCTGTGTAAATTTTGTGCCGTTTGGCTTCTTATATTGTGTAAACAATTTCAGGGAGAGCTTATAAGAGCCATTTTGTGCATTTAGAATTGCCTGCAGATCAGGATTTATACTGTTCAAAAAATTCTTAATGCCACATCTTGGCTCTGATACAAACCGATAATCTCTTAATTGGCTATTAAAACTGCTATGGATGGGTAGTGCATAGCGTGGCTGCTTTGCAGGTCCAGCATTAACAGGTGCTTCATGCTTTCTTTTCAGACCAGATGTAGATGGTTGTGAGGGCAATGCTGATGACTGTACATAAGAATTACACTTGTGCCATTTGTAATATGCCTTGCTTAATATTTTATGGCATCTTGGACACATTTTCATGGCCTTTCTGCATTTCCTAGGCTTACAAATATGCCGGTGCCTAGCCCAATGAGAACTAGATATATTTTTATTACACTGATTGCAATATTTTTGTTTTGACATTTTTCTTGTTGTTGTTTATTATATAAAATTTCTTGGGGTTCAAATCAAAATTCTATACAAAATATCAGTTGGGTTCAGCAGTTAGTGGCTGAGCTGGTGCTTTTATACCCAAACAACAGCAGTAACTAGGTTTTGGTGATAGTTTTGCTCTATTATCCTGATGTACAACACACTTCACCAGGTTTAAAACCTCATCTCTATATCAACTAAATACAATTCAAAATTGGATTTTGAACTGTGCAATAAATATTCTGTAAGTCTCACTTGTGTTTATATTAACAGAACAAGACAAAACCAGAATTGTATTCAGGATTGCATGTTTTCATACAAAAAAAACCATATTTTTGACAAGTTTATAAACAACAATCACACAGATATAGCTTTTACACACATGGCCGAATCTGTCTGAGGGGGGATTCAAGATTCCTGGGATTTTGACAGAAAAACACACTGTGAACAATAAGATGATATGGGTACTTGACATAATTTTAAGTGTAAGCAAATCTGTCTGAGGAGCTTCTCCCCCTTTCTACTCTAGAATTCAAAATTCTTAAAAAATCAGAGCATATCACACCTGAAGAATTGGGGTATAGGCCCCTCTTGGCATTATTTTAAGTGTAAGCAAATCTATCTGAGAGGCTTCACCTTTTCTACACTTGAAATTCAGAATTTCTTAAAATTCAGAGCATATCACACCTGAAGAATTGGGGTATAGGCCCCTCTTGGCATTGTTTTAAGTGTAAGCAAATCTGATTGTTCAATCAAATAGCCTCGCCTTTTCTACACTTGTAAGTGGTGCTTGTTATAGCATCAACTATACTACTATAGGGAATTTCATTCTGAGCCAGGAACACAACAACAGAAGTTTGGCGCGTGAAACTGAATGCGTGTAGTCGTTGGCTTCGTGCTGTGCTTCGTGTTTATTATTTATTTAGGTGTTAGTGTTTGTCGTGATAGTGCTGTGTTAAAGGGTAATGGATGTGATACAAGATTTGCTGGTGAAACCTTTAGGAACAAGATCTTTTCAGGAGAAGTTGCAAATTGTTAATACAGGTAGGCCAGTGTCATCGCTTGAACTTATTTCTACACACAAAGACAAAAATCGGGAATATGTGAGGCATTTTCGCAAGCAAATTATGACAAAACACCATGGTTGACAGGAAGTATAAGTGTTAATAAGCTTTGCTTTTTTGTTGGCCGTGCTTACTTTTCGGGGCTGAAAAGAATGTATGGACGCGTGGCGGATACTGTAATCTTTGCAACTCTTGTGCCAAACATGAAAAATCCAAAAGTCACATAACTTCCATTGTTAAGCTGCAATCTTTCGCACAGACACGTCTTGACGTGCAACTGGACAAACAGCATGCTTTGGATGTGGTACAGCACAAGTAATCGAGTCCTGGAGTAAGTTGAATTTTGCACTTAAATTAATATTGCGGGGTTTTATTTCACTAGTGCACGTATTTCATTTTATATTTCACAGGCTGTTTTTTTATAGCTTTATAATACTGTCTTGTTTTATTATTTGAAATTCTACACGTATAGTAAACTGCAATAACGAGAATTAATTGATTGTGGTCGTAGCAATAAGACAAACATTCCGACACAATATTCCTAAATCCAATATGGATCCTGACATAAATTACACGGAAACTTTTGGAGTTTGAGGATCAAGGGTCGGAGATTACCCATTCGATAGAACCAGCATACGGCACTGCTACTAACACTAATTGACATTTCCACTTTGACGTGAAAAACGTTTTAAATCCATTAATTTTACAGATAATGACACAAACATGAGATGCGCAAAATATCTCGGCGATATTTGTTTTGGTTCTCGAGAAACACGCCTTCAAACACAGCTGAAATTCACCTACTACGTCACGGATTTGAAAACGTCCTCTCCACAGACAGGAGGTCCTCTGACGTCATCACTTAGAAATGCGTGCAGGTGGGGCTTCTGCTCGTCCCGTCAACTTAGCATGAGCCGCGGAAGCGACAGAAAATTCACTTGTTACTGTGTAAAACAAGTATCTTGTAACTTCCAGTGCAAAAATATGTGCTCCATTTCTTGGAGATGAATTACGCCCTAGCAGTATAGTAGTATTTACTATAATTCAGCCACTCGGTAGAGGGTTTTCCCATTAGGGTGACAAAGCAAACCTTGTAACAGTCAATGGCTGAACACGTGAACAGCCTTGTTCATTGCGAATACATAGGTTATGCCTTTTCTGAAATTATAGTTATTTTCGTCATAATATTTTCTTCACAAATTTTAAGATAATACTTTTAGAACACGCTAGTTTACACGCCAATTTCTGCAATATAAGAGGTGATACGGTATAAAAAGGTACGGTGAGTTTTGAAATTTCCTGCAGTAAATGACAGTTTTCTTCAGTCAATATATATATTGCAAATTTTTGTATTTAGCCTACTTTTACGTCGCTTTTCCGTTCACTTCGTTTAACCGCAACGATGAGAACGCATGGTTAATTTATTATGTATCATCTCTAACATCATATTTCTTCCCACTTTTGGCTAATCGCTACAATGAAGATGAATAACTAAAAGCTGTATTCGAAGTCGGGGTGCAGGAGTACACCCCTCCCCCCCCCCCACACACACACTACCACCAACTGCACAATCTAAGTATCACCCAACCTGCCATGATAAGAAACGAACTTTTTCTTCTGTCCCATCTCATTTCGAAAACATTCACTTGTCCCATCTCCTTTTATGAGACGAGACGGAACATACTTCGTCTCGTGAGCAACACTAACATTAACAATAGAAGCATCCCCCTAGCTGTCCCCAAAGTCTCGAGCAAACATCCTCCCATGTAACAATTTCCTTTTCAATGAAATGTCACTCACAAGGAAACAGTCATGCCCAGGTCGAGTCAAACCTGGAACATGCGACTTCCTCAGATAAATCATGAATTTTGTGTATAATAATTACAACGCCAGTTCATTCCTGGTAATTCTGAATCTGCAGCTTGGTTTGCATATATAAGCAGGATAATATTTACTTTTGGAGGGCTCAAACCTTCGAAACGAGGAGTCAAATAATAATAATAAAAAACAATATTAAGAAAGTTTTTTTTGTATTTATAATGATAAGCCTCTGCATACGTTGTTAATTCTATATTTTTCTAGACTTGAGACAAGAACGAGAATTGCCCTCCCAAACCGAGACGGATGTTTATAAATTGAGACGAGACTGTCAATGAGACATTTACAAATAAACACGAGACAGACATTTACAACTCAACGAGAACGAGACCAAGGCTACCATGTCTCGTCTCGATAAGATCCTTAGTGGTGAAGTTGTGAACCAACCAATTAATGCGTTCGGGGTAACGAGATGAGGCGGCTTTTTTCGCAGTAGAAAATTCAAAATAATTATATCGTACCATTTCAGTATGGGATATTGTTATACACATGGGCGTATATATAGTTCGCGGGGGGAGGGATGGACCAACTTTTGGTATGATTAGGGTTGCTATATTTCGTAAGTGAAAATCCAGGACACTGCTGGCCGGAAGCTTGTTGGGGAGCATGGGGGGAGGGGATGTTGGACCCGACAAAGTTGTGTGTTTGTAGTCACGAAGTATTGATACTTTTCTGTTCATCTTGTGTCACTACGTTTTTAAGAACCAAATTTCTTTAATATGATTCGAGGGGGAAAAAATAACTGATTTGATAGTCTCAATGCAGTTTCTTATCGCAGAAATTCCGAAACTATTAGGAAATTGCAGATATTGGTCTGCAGTCCCATCTGATGTGTGGAATTACGAAATTTCCTTCCCATCCATATCCCGTCCTATACGTCTCTAATTTAAGAGAATGAAATAAGTCCGAAGGAATTTTTTATGAACAATAGGATAGAACAAGGAAACTGGTAATTTTAGTGAACCAAAAAGAGGGGGGATGGGTTGGACCCGTTGAATCCCCCTTAAATATGCCCATGGTTTTACACATTATTTCCTTGTAATAATTATACATAAACTAAGTATAGATATGTACTGTGCAACTAATGTAATCTTCTCAGTGTATTTTCTCTTATCTGCACAAAAATATTTGATCATAATTTGCGCAACAGAAATAGAACACAAACTGAATTGCTTTATGGAAAAGAAAGTTAAATAGGCTATATAAATAAAGTGAAGAATGTGAAAAATTCCTATTTTGCACTACATAGGTTACGGTATATATCGATAAATATAAGTTTAAAAAATATTTTTGAGTGTCTGGTCAGCAACCAATTTTATAAGCAATATTTTTCGCATGGCCTGAGAACACACACGCAGCTGAACCCTTTCATTTATCTTGCACGTGAGCAGCAGGGATATTTCATAGAAGAATGATCATTACAAAGCATAGTTTTCCTTTCTCCTATCGCTCCTTCTTCCATTATTTAAATCGGTACAGGTTTGTAAAACCGCTGCACGTGTTCGCTCACCGTGGGCTACCCATCCGGAACTGGACGCTCGAAGCAGACGACAAACGAGCCATTCCCTAAGGAGTGACGTAGTAACATGGCGGCGGCGTGTTTTCAGCGCAACGCTAGCCTCGCAACTTTTGAAGTCTCTTTTCTGCCTTAAACTGGACGCAGAGAAACGCGAGAACTTGCAGGGGTCATTTTTCCAGGGTGTAGTTTTTAAAATTGTTGTAAAAAAAATTGAGTGGAAATGTCCATTGTATGATTTGCTTAGGTGAAGGGAAAAATTAGTCCAAAAAGGGAAATTTTGTCCCTTGGAAAGGGAAATTCTGCCCTCATATTATGGCAACACTGGCTGGTTTGCGTGAACCATGCATAGTAGGATAAGTTGAAATATCCAAAATTAAAGTAAATGGTGAACCGGAGACTTTCCTCTGAAAAACTACAAATATACACAATAATTTGCACATAAACTTTCTAAATTTTATTTGTCATAAATATATAGTAGTCTATATTGTATTATTACTTCCTTTATATATATTTTTTGAGATACTGCAGTCATGGACATGTGCTGTTATATTGTATGTAAACATTAGTCAGGTGAGTTTCTTCACGGTTTTTGGAAGTTTGTGACACAGATGTGCTTTGTTATATATGGTGATTTGTGTAATAGGAACATTGTGTTGGCGGCCATAAAAACTACATTTTCTAATTCCTAGACGTTAACTTATCAATTGAGCACACTTTTTTTTCCAGTTGTGTGACATGAGCATAAACTATGAGGCGACGAGTAGGACTTGCTGGTATAGAGACGGACAAGTTTACGAAAGAGAAATATCGTGAGAAGCGAACAGAATTAGAAGAAAATCAAGTACAACGTCTTTTCAGAGAGATCGAAACTTTTAGAAAAAAGTTAGAGGATTTTGCAATCAAATATAAACATGAAATCAAGCGAAATCATATCTTTCGCAAGCAATTTCAGGACATGTGCGCCGCAATTGGTGTTGATCCCCTCTCTTCCAGAAAGGGTTTTTGGTCTGTATTGGGACTAGGTAGTTTTTATTACGAACTCGCAGTTCAAATTATTGAAGTGTGTTTGTCAACCTCACACAATAATGGGGGTCTAATAAGTTTGCATGAGCTTAGAAACCGGTTAGTAAAGGCACGGGGTCGTTCTCGAAGTCACGAAGAAATCACCGTAGATGACTTATTACGTGCAAGCCGAAAGCTTCGTGTGTTTGGTAGTGGGTTTTCTGTGTTCCCACTGGGACGGGGTCAGCATTTAGTTCAATCTGTGCCAGGAGAGCTCAACATGGATCACACTAGACTTCTTCAGGCAATCGTTTCTTCCAATGAGGCTTTTACGTCAGTGAAGCTCTTGCATAGAGATTTGGGTTGGGAGAAAGAAAGGTCGCAGAGGATTCTTGATTACATGATAAGGAATGGATTATCATGGGTTGATAAGCAGTGCCCAAGAGAAACTTTGTACTGGTTTCCCAGTTTGTTTCTTCCTTGCACTTTGTCAATTTGACTTTACTTTCTTAGGGAAAAGAAACCTGCGTGGAACTGTATATCTTAAAAGTAGGAATAAAAATATACATGTAAATACTGGAATGCTTTTGCTTTATTAAAAAAAAATAACAATTGAAAATTTTATTGTGCATTCTTCAGTGCAACCCTTCAAATTCTGTACAATGGGAAATATAATTCATCTTTTAATTTGTTACTACTATGTTGACAGAGGACAGCATTATCACAATGCATGCAAATTTGGACTATGTAATTCACAAGTAAACATAGAAAACTACAATTAAGAAAAAGTATGTATTGTTATATATTGCATTTTATGTTCTATGCCTGGTTCCAAAAATATTTAATGTAAAACGTATTTCAAGCACCAGATGCTTGGTTCCAAAATGTGGCCAATGTACATAAAATTCTGGAGCAATTCTGCTCATTTTATTTGAGAAATACTACTGTATTCACATGCATCCTAACACTGACTGACCTGTAATATATGGATACGCTATATATATACCTCGTAAATATGCTGTGTGATCACAGGGGCAAAATGAGTGAGTGGCAGACACATCAGGTAACAGTATGGTATAGTGAAAACACATTTCTTCAAATTTACAGGAGAAACTACTTATGGAACTGAGTTTCTGTAGACTTTTGGAAGCTCATGGAAGTGTTTTCTCCCTTTGTTCAACTTATTCGGCCGGTAAATCATGTATTTTTTGACATAAATGTATCTTAACTGTTATGCATAGCGGAACATTTTTGAACGAGGGATTTTGCTTTTTTCACTGAAAAAAGCGTAATTTTTCACATTACAAGTATTTATTGTTCGTTGCTAATTCACTTTTGTTACACACAATATGGAGGGCAAATCTTGACTCACGTTGTCTATCGTCAGCTGATATGCAGTGTTTCCAAACTTATTAACCGAAAAATGCCACTTTATACGATGCTGGGTGGGTGCTGGAGCCACTTGCCTTGAACAGGTGGAAAAAATCTGCTTCTCCCCCACCGGGGTTCAAACCTGGGTCTCTCGCATGGTAGTCAGACACCCTAACAAGCAAAATCCCTCGTTCAAAAATGTTCCGCTATGCATAACAGTTAAGTACAAATGTAAATAATTAGGAAATGAACGAGTGAAATGTGTTTTCACTATACCATACTGTTACCGACACATCATAACACACACTTATGTATGTACAGGGTATCAAATAAGCATCAGTTCATATATTTTCATACTTTCATCATTACCATTTTAATCTCCGGGAAACGTCTCAAATTGGTTTCTTTTCTTATTTTTCACATTGGTACTTAAATATACTGTCTGCATTGCTGAGGATTCGTGAAGGTGGGATTTAGCTTTTATCACGCAAATAATCTCAATTTTCGACGTATTGAGTAATTCTTGTTTGTTCGTTTTCGCTTGCGTTACACACAATATGGCGGAGAAATCTTGACTAGCATTGTTGATGATCAGTGGTTATGCAGTGTTGCAACCTTCTTCATCGAAAAATACCTACTTTCGTGTTACTGATTTTGTATTTTTTTTCCAGGTTCAAAAACCCCACGAAACATGCATGCTTCGCACAAGAAGCGAAATAAAAATAAAACAAATCAATCAACTGGGTTACACTACCCATTCATAGCTTCCCAATATCCTGACAATCGTGGATCGGTCATCTGCCCCACACAGAGTCGAAATCTCAGGAGAAAAGCTATTACGCTTCACCAGGAGACTCGAATGTGCACACATCCCATAGCTGGAACCCAAAACTTGGACCTTAGACTGCATGGCCATGGTGTGGGACTTTCTGTTATTTTACAGAAGTAATAATAGGTCTATGAAAACAAATATAAACATTCCCCATTATAATCCTATGTTGCACTTTCTTTTAAATGTCAATAAACTATCCTTGTTAACATCTAAATTCTGATGTCTCTCAGATAGATGGAGTCTTGAAAGTATCTGGCATTCACCTTCACGTTTTTGTCCACCTTGCGTATCATCAACTTACCCTCATATCTGAATCCCGTCACAACCATAAAGCCATGAGGGAAACTTTCCCTGCACTGCTGAAAAAAGTTGCTGCGCCCCTTGCCGTCAGTGTCACGGTATGTGATCGCCTGAATGTGACCACCAGCAGTGAGATGGACATATGATTCATCCATTGTGACAACTTTCTTCCATTTGTAACCTGCCAGGTACTTTTCATACAATTTCACAATGTGTACGTATGAAAACTTAGCATGGAAAAGGGCCATTACGTAAGCCTCCCAATACCGGTTGATTTTCGGCGCCATTTGATAACATTCTCTACCAACACTCACGCACCTACAAGGTCAGACACGGCACTGTTCCCACCAGCAGACCCATAGTTCCAGCATTATACACCAGGTGGCAGCACCAAATTGACAATGGTCGGATAAAAAGCGAACAACCACTGTATATCTTACCGCATTGAGTACCAGTATTCGTCCACAAACTTTGTGAGCCACTAAGTAATATTTTTTTTAATATGTGCTTCCAAAACTACAGCCTCCTCGATGGCACAGTGGTAGTGTCGTCGCCTTGTAATCAAAGGGTCCCGGGTTCGATACCTGGTGGAGCCACATAGTGTTTTGGATCCCACTTTAAACTGTAGGTCCAGTCCCGATTAGCCTTACTGTTCATAAAGTGGACTTAAAACACCAACTCAATCAATGAATCCAAAACTACAGATGGAAACTTTATTGAAAACGGCCATTGGATTGTTTGATTCACTGCATATTTTGCAAAATGTGAAAGACATTCAACAATGAGGGAACAGGAACTACAATTCTCTTCTTACACAACCTCATTGTTGCTTAGTAACCAAAACCTATCTACCATACCAAGAATGTAATAGTGCTTGCTTCGTGCAAGAGAATTAGCAAATTACTAATTCTCCCAAAAGAATTAGTAATTAAAATGACTCGCACCCTCTTCAACCGTGGCTAATGGAGTGAGGGTACAAACCTTGCTTCCAAAAAACCGGAGACATGTCTGGAATATATGAAAATTCTCTCCCAAAAAAATGAGGCCATTGAAATTTTCTTCATTCATCAGGCAGTTTTCAAGAAAGATATGGATTCAACGTAAAATGGTAAGCCTGATCAGAAATTCTAAATTAAATTATACTGGTTACACAGGTGAATATTCTGTGATGATAACTATAATAAAGGCTATGGACACAGATCGAACATTCTGAGTATTTTTCAGAGTGGCTATTCCATAGGAAAAAGCAGACTTTTGTGGCAGAGTGGTTAGCGCAGCATGCTGTGACACGAGGCTTTGGATCTGGGCATGGATGTAACATTGATAGAAAAGAGAAGAATGTCAATATGTTCTTGCAAGATATCTTGCTATGGAATAGCAATATCTATGTCAGCAATAATATTAAGTCTTCTGTTTAGGCTTTCATTCAGAAAATTACTTATAAGTCATCATTCTATACCAGTGGCGTGCCCAGGATTTTCGAAAGGGACTACTTTTTTTGGTAGTCAGCCCTCATTTTATCATCTTTTCCTACCTTTGATGTTCTTTTTTTAGGAATACTATGCCAAAGGGGGGAGGGGGTTATAACCCCACCATCCCCCCCCCCCCCCCCGGCATGCCACTGTTCTATACCAGTGTTTCTGATCCACCTGGCTGCAGACCCTGGCATCAATTATACCAGGCTGTGCGAAGTTCTGAAGGCTGCAACGTGCAGCCCAAGCTGGTAACCACCTGGAAAGGTGGCCTTTCGTTCGGGATTCACGAGCGATAAGAGGAAATCCTTTCTCGCCAGTGCTGGTAAGAAATAAAAACCAAATTTGAATTTTAACGGTTGGGTCTTTCTCGAGTTAGAGCCGGGAGGGTGAAGCAATTTGCAGCCTGAGCTGGCAACCACTTACAAAGATGGCCTTTCGCTCGGGTATGAGTTCAGCTGCTATAATAGGAAATGCTTTCACAACAGTAGTGGTGAGTACTCAAAGGATCTAACAATGTGCGTGTTGCTTCCACCTATAAATTTGTAGGTTGGACGGATGGGCACCACGGTTAATTTAGTTTGTGCAGCAATTTTCTTTTAACAAATATATTGAAGTTCAAATATTCTGATTAATTGTACTTTTTTGTGTCCGAAATGGAATATGCCAATGAAAACCAGCACTTACCAAATTAATTTAATGCTATTGGCCAGAGGAAACTATAATATTCCATTAGATTCGATCGTTGTCATCTAATTTACACTAAATTTTTTATTAACATGAAATGTCAAGACTACCTAGTAATTAACGTATAAAGTTTAAAAAATAGAAACCTATTTATGAGTAAAATTGTTCGGATTGGGACATTGACTTTTTTAAAAAATGAATTTACTGGGCCACAGGCTCATGAAGGTTGAGAACCACTGTTCTATACTCAGAACTATCAAGAATAACGGATTAACGAGGTATTACTTTAATTTTAGCCCAGCTAAAATAATTCTACATAGAGGAGGTCAGAAATTAGAAAATGTCACTCTAGCTGAGCTTGAAGTAAGTTTGTGGGAAGAAGATGCTGTCCTCCCAGTTAAGGAATTTTGCATAGAGCATTCCCCCACCCGTCCTCAAACTAGACCAAGTATGCTGCAACTATAAATTTCCACTTCAAGCACTGTAAAGAGTAATATTAGGGTTGATCAAATGAAAACGGAACAGTGGATGTATAGGTTATATTTATGTATGTGTGTGGCGACAACCCTGTGTAGAGGTAGGGCGGGAGGTAAGGAAGGAAACTCCTGCTGCAAAATGGACTCGCTCACCCTTGCATGTGAGCATGTGATATGCGTAGGCGGTCGGGCAGCAGTATCGTCCAAGAAGGCGAGCAGGCAGTCAGTCAGTGCTTCACTTGCAGCGGTGGAATGTTTGCAGAGTAGTGGCAAAGTGATGCTGACATGTTTTTTCAATCATGAAGGATCCCCACGATCAACGCTGCTTGTTACTGCAGTACCTTCCACCGTTTGCGCACAGCAATCAAGGCCAAAGTGGTTTTGCTGCATGACAACGTGCGGCCACATTTGGAACACCCACTGTATAGCCCTGATCTAACACCATGCGACTTCCATATCTTTGGTCCGTTGAAAAAGGCATTGAAGGGTCGGCGCTTCCACTTGGACAATAAAGTCATGGACAATGTTCGCCAAAGGAGTTCTACGAGCAGGGTATTCACCGCTGGGTGAAACAGTGGGACAAGTGCATTTGTAACTTTGGAGATTACGTTTGAAATAAACCTTGTTGATTTCATTCTGTGACCCCTGTTCCGTTTTCATTTGATCCACCCTCATAGATGTAATAATACCTAACTATGGCCAAAACTTGAAAAACTGAATCTTCTGCATCCTGGGAAGATGTGATAATGTCCCCTCCCCAAGTGCAGAACTTATTCCTTGCATTAGGAAGGTTAGGTAAGAAATGAAAGGATCTGCAAAACTAATTGATCAGACATAGTAGTAATGTTCTTGCTTCAAGGTATCGTATCAATACCTGGTGGAAACACATTGCACAGTGGTTCGAATCTCACTTTAAACTGTAGGTCCAATCATGATTAGCCTATCTGTGCATAAAGTGGACTTAAAAAATTCAAAGCATCCTAGGTTTGAATCCTGGTGAAGGCACATTTCACAGTGGTTCAGATCCCATTTTAAATCTGTAGATGTAGTCTTGATTAGCCTTACCTTTGCTCAATATATCACACATGATTTCTCACAAATTTGTGCTGGATATGGTGACCAGTCAAGTTTTCAATGCAGTAAATAGTATATTATCTGTCCAAAGTGGCTCTGGGGCTCACCCAGTCTCAAATCAATGGGCACCTGTGGACAACATTGGGAAGTAAAGATGGCCAGAGCATGGTGCCGATCACATCACCTCAAAAATGGCAGAGATCGATAATGTGTGGGGTGCTATATGCATGGGGAACTTTACCGTTACCTTTTATCTGGCCAGGTGTGCTATATTTGTGGCTCTAAGCCTACATGGTTGTGTTGCTGCAGGCGGAGTTCTGGAGGGGCCAGGGGGAGCCTCCCCCCCCAACTATCATTTTTGTTATGAAGCCATACTGCAAATCTTGATGTTTGGCATGTGCGGTAATTGCGCCGCAATAGCGGGTCTTGGACAATTTGATCGATGTGTACAGTTTGAGTCAACAGTTACTGCTGAGGCATCAAAAGAACATTTTAATTTACTTTTTCTAAAATTTCTGAAGCTTACTATCGTACTGTTTTGCTTCTTTTAAAACTGACAACCAATATACTAATTAATATTTGTTTACTTAAGAAAGGAAATTTAACATTTTTAAATCTAAAAGGCCTAAAACTCAGTATTTATAAGTTTTTGTTT
Source organism: Lepisma saccharinum (assembly GCF_977018435.1). Taxonomy (NCBI): domain Eukaryota; kingdom Metazoa; phylum Arthropoda; class Insecta; order Zygentoma; family Lepismatidae; genus Lepisma; species Lepisma saccharinum. The sequence continues at coordinate 4,612,579 of NC_139258.1, forward strand.
TTTTTAATTTCCAGGGAAAGGCCTCCGGACCCCTTATAAACTAGGGGATATTGAATAACCTTCAGGTACATCATATGCTTCTCCCCGAGGCTGCCCCCCCCCCCCAAAGCAAAAGCTCAAACTTCGCCCATGGCTGCAGCCATAAACCTTCAGGTTTAAGAAGGCTAGAGAGTTTGTTAGTTATGGTCACCCATAGTACAGCAAAATTCTTTAGGTACCAACTTAACATGTCCCTATCGACCAGTGCTGGAAGTGGAAGTTCTCGGCTGAGGGGTGATGCTTGATTAAATTTGGAGATAGGCAGGAGAATGCTTGTATCGATCAACACGGAGGCAATGCAGTAGGTGGGCGGTGATGCCTACAAAAATTATCCTAGATAGGGGTTTTATGAAAATTAACTCGGGAGATATCATCTCCTGTATCACTACCACTTCAAGCACAACTTGATTGTGGTGACAGGCACACGAAGATAACCAATAGAAATTGAAATCCAGAATACTGACATCATGATTGACAAGACAAAATTAGGTGGGAGTGGCATATCTAATGATGCATTCACAGAGTTCAAAAAGGTTGTACTGCAGCAATGTGGGGTCATTGTTCATGCAATATTGTCAGTTTACACCCATCAACATCTATTTTTATTTATTTACATTTTACTTGGGATTACCGCTAAGCAGTTTTTCCCATATTGATATATGTACTGTACATAAACTTACATTTTTTAGAACCTTATTATTAAAAGATACTATCAACAATTTTTTTTTTCCTACTAAATAGTTAAGCCACATTTTCTAAAAAAAGATAACAATATATATCCAACTGTAAGGTTAGGTTCACAAATCAAAGATTCCAAACACTGAGGAAAAGGAATTTCACAGTTTATAAGAGTTTTATAGAATGTCTCTCTTACTTGTGTGTATCTATTACACTCAAACATGATATGGTGTATATCTTCCTTGTTGCCACATGTACAGTTTGGGTTTTGTACAATCCGGATCTTTTGTAAATGGCTTTTAGTAGTTGTATGTCCTGACCTAATATGATTTAGTAATACTATCACATTCCGTGAACCTTGAACTTTTGTAAACCAAGGCCTCATTCTTTTGAAATTAGCTATCCTCTGATAAAAGCTGCCTGCATTTTGAAATTCACCTTTGCACCATTCCTTCCAGTTTTCCTTCAACTTTTTCTTCACCCTCGGTAGAAGGTCTGTGTACCAGGTTTTTTTGCTCCAGGACAGGTTGAATTACCCTAGCTTGTTTTGCATACAAATCTGCCATATCATTTCCTAAATTTTGACAATGTGCTTTAACCCAGGTTAAATGAATTATCTTTCCCCTGCTCCTTAAATTTTGTAAAGTTTTTACACAGTTTATAATGTATGGGGAGCATTTAAATAATAAATCATAATTGGACTGAATTGAATATAATACACTTTTGGAATCCGTTAATATTAATATCTTCTTTTCTTGCAATTTATGTGTATAAATTAGTGCTTGGTAAATTGCATAAGCTTCAGCTGTAAAAATGGAAAAATCTTCCGGTAAATGTATCATAATTGATTCCTTCTTTTGTACATCATAAACAGCACATCCTACATTTTGACTACTTTTTGGAGAATATGCTTTGAACAATGCCAAACTTCTCCTAGCAGATGTTTCATGAAGCAGATGCTCCTAGCAACAGTTCTGCTTCCAATTGATTGATTTGATTTCACTTCTCTGCTACTTTTGGCTAAACGTGATAAGGATGAGTAATGATAAGATGAGATTGATGACTGGACACTCACATAGAACACCCATGCCGGGATTCAAATCTGGGACTCTTGGCGTTGTAGTTTGCTGTTTAACCATTCTGCCACAGAGGTCAGCCTGCTTCCAATTGGTCTGAGGAGGCTTAAGGAGGAAGAACACAAGAGCCAAAAAGAGTGACATCCCTGAATTTCCACAAAAAAGATCTTGCACATCATCTCATCTAGTCTGGTCCACAAATGTTAAGCCTTCATCCTTTGCCAACAAGAAGCTGCCTTTATTTTCAGATCACTCATCCAGGAACATCATCAGATGTTACTCTTTAACCTGTCTGATCATGATTTGTATGCCAGTGAAAATCTCTACTCTAGCTACAAAGGTAGTGAGAACTAAGATTTTTTCGAACAAGTGTTCTCAGATTACCAATCAGGTTTATTTGACATTAGCATCCAACGTTTCGAGCACATAAATTCCTTTCATTATCAGGGAATGATAGCAATGCATGTGTTAGCACATTACGCTACAATGCCAGGGGTCCCAGGTTCGAATCCTGGCCTAGGTATGGATATTTGTGAGTGTCCATTCATCAATTTCATCATAACATCACCCATCCCCATCTTTGCAAATTAGCCAAAAGTGGCACAAAAAGCGAAGTAAAATAAAGCAAATCAAATCAAAAATGGTAGTATTGTGTGAAGAGATTTGAATATGATGATGAGTATGTTCTTGAAGCGTTGGACACTAATGTGGTATTAATCTGGCTGGTAACCAAGGGACACTTGCTCGAATCATGTCGCAAGGAAAGCTACAATTCCTACATTTTTTTCTGTGTGCGTGAGCTCAGCATATTCTATTTAACTGTCATGTTCTGCGAGTCTTAACATGAATTATGTTTCCTATGCTTATCATTATGTTATTGGAAATAATAACTCACATTTATTCATCCGGTAATAAATCTGACCATTTTTGTATTTTTATTTCTGGCCCACTGTGCACTGCAATACTTTATTATTATCCTATTTTATTAATATGACCAATTTACTTATATCATAGTGCTTCATGCTGGGGTCAGTGCTTCAGTTAGTCACTGGTTAACATAATGGCATACCTTGGACAGGATTTTGTGTATATCCCACGATTCAGGACCTCCCCGATAGCAAAGTGGTAATGTTGCCATCTTGTAACAAAGGAGTCTCAGGTTTGATAACTGAAGGCACGTTGCCTGATAATGTTCGCATGAGCACGTGAACAGTCATGTATATATGTTTTAAATTACGTACATATTAAATGCACACACACACACACACACACATATTTATTCGAAAAAATCCTTCTTTGATGTTCGAGTGTATACACAATTTACTCTGACACGATGTCTTTCACGACTGATAACTTTTTTAGATAGTTGGTAACACTGACTCGCACGGTGTTCCACGGAGGGCGTTGAACACAATTGCTGTGCGTGTTGTATCAAACTGACAGCTAAGGGGCTGTTGGCCACTATACCCCGAAAATGTTCACTGCGCTGTGCGAACGCGAGCCCTGATGCAAGCGGCAATAGTTCTTGCATTAGGCACCAGAGCACAGCATATACAAGGCATGTCTATTGGTACTTGAGACGGTCTGCGCTACATAGTTGAATATTTAAAATTTAATTTTAATTATTTCTCTTGATATCGTTATTAAGTGCATTGTGCGTCGGTGTGTAGCGTTCAATTACTTGACCCACAGTGAGAATTTTATTTTCTGTGTAATATCTAGAGCTCAATTACAAGGCTTCGGTCTGTCATCCTTCAGGAGCGAGTTCGTTCAAATTTATCTATTGTAAACAAGACTATATTCCTTTCCCGGATTCTCTGGAGTAAGAGAACGCGAACGCGTTCTGTGCGCATGTTGAAGGGTGTGTGCCTCGTCCAATGAACATGCGGAGGGGAGGGGCATCCACGGGAGGGGGCGACTCAACTGCTCATTCGTGGTCCAGTAGTTCTGTAGTAAACATGTCAGCTCGCAAGTCTAGGGGAACTCTGCATTCAGGAGAGTGCCTCATAGTGTTGAATGTGTTTGAGAACAACTTGTTTGAAAAGTTTAAAACACATGGCTTTATTTTTTTACAAATGTTTAAAACGTTTAAAACAAAGTGTTTTAAACATGTTTTTCAGACTTGTTTAAAACACATTTTGATACATGATGTTTCATAGTTTGTGGTTATTTGCATGTTTTTTGAAAATGTATGTTTAAATTTGTTTTAATTTTTTTTCTGTTCTTCGTAGCTTCAAAAGACAAATAAACGTGCAATATTATTTGTCATTTGTGTAAAACAATACACTGGCCATTGTTAAGAATAAAAGAAGAAATTGGCAGCAGAAAGTGTTTTGCTTTACGGCCGTTACACCGCGCAGCACTTCGTTGCTTTCATCAGGCACCCTTCCCCACCTAGTCTGGCCCTTCCCACAAGCTTTCCCCTCTGCGCGTCGCTACTCCAGAGAATCCGGAAAAGCAGTTTACTTACTGATTTGCCTGAATAAGTGGCTAAAGTACACACACTAAACATGCACTTCTTTAGCCACTTATTCGGGCAAATCAGTAAGTAGTCTTGCATTGTACATACATGAGATTGCCTGTTATACTAATTAGTTTGCACTAGCCACTACTAATTATAAATAACGTAATTAAAAGGGTGTTAATTGAATAAAAATCTTGTATTCAAATATAGCGTGAGTTTTGGGGGAAATTGTTGAAAATAAGTTGAATTGGTTATTCTTACTTTTTCAACTGAATATGAAGTTACAGGGGAGAGGAGTAAATGTCCATTCAGTATAAAAACATTATTGTGAACACCCGTATGTGAACAGCACGCGATGCCACTGCACATACTGGTTCAGATTCCACTTAAAACTGTAGGTCCAGTACTTATTAGCCTATCTGTGCATAGTGTGGACTTAAAAAAACAAACTACAAATCCTTCTCATTATTGTTATTTACCCCAGATGTAAAAAATGTATGTAAAATAATCATAACTAATTGTAACATTGCATTCTGAACTCTCTGTGTTCTTAGTGCTAACAGAAAATTAAGGCACTGCATCTAGTTTTTGACGTTGTTGTCTTCATAATTTCTTTCTTTCAGAATTTGTGCTGATTAAAAATGTATTGAATTCCCATTGGTCCAAAACCTAATTACAAGATGTCACAGTTATACAAGATGTCACAGCTATACAAAATGGTGAACAAGTTGGGATCAAGACTTCAGAATCAGGCCCTTTCCTTTATGGAGTATTTGTAAGTATTTATATATTAGCACCTTTTTCAATTTTCATACATGCATTTCAGTGGCTTGTTTTAAAGTGATCATTTCATGCAGGGTGTCCTAATTGAAACGCCCTAATGGCAACTGTCTGTAACTCCACATGTATTTGATGTATCCAAATGAATTATACATCAAGGAATATACATAGTCATAAAGTTTCTGTGAGCAAAGTAGTAATTAGTACATTTAGTACATTTCCACATGTGCCCCACAAGTCGTCCGGAGGATGTCCAGCTGATACATGTTTTCCTGCCAGGTTGCCTGTAGCATGTGTGTGTGACTGTCCCAATGGCAACTGTAATCCTTTCACGAAGCTGTTCCATAGTGTCACTTTGGTTGAATACACTGGACATCCTTCATGCAACTTGTGGGGCACATATGTAGAAACATACAAAAAATGTACTAGTTACTACTTTGCTCACATAAACTTCATGACAATGTATATTCATTGATGTATAATTCATTTGGATATATCAAATACATGTGGAGTTACAGGCAGTTGCCATTTGAGCATTTTAATTCTTGGACATCCTGTATTTTATTTTATTAAAATTTAAATGTATTGTAATATACTCAAAGTGATGATAATATTTTAAAACTTTATTTACTTTGCATTTACGAAATGGATAATGGGACGAAAATAATGTAATATGTAAAATTGCATTAAATCATAAATATCATAAATGACTGAAAGGTTACAATTTAATATATTATGAATAAACTGTTGTAACTCTTCTTGAACACTTGTATTTGTTATGCATTTGTGATGAATTATACTGCCAAATTTGTATTAGTTCCTTCATCTATTTTATCTAATCATCATCCATCTTCATCAGAGATCATGGCAATTAACATGGCAAGGTAGAAAAGTAAACTAAAGTATCCATAATAGAAATTCTATATAAGTTCTGATTAGCATATCTTACCATATCCTTGTATGCCCTGAGGATAAGGTAGACTTAAGACACACCTTGCTAATAATAATAATAAAGTTTGAGTTCCATTGTTCCACAATGATTTTGAATCCTTTGCGTTTGCCATTTTTTGCAATTGGTATATTTTGGTACTACTTTCTGAACATGCCTCGTATATAAAGCAGGAAAATGTAAGATTCCGAACATTTTAACACGTTAGCTGCCACATGAGTTGTATTTTGCTCTCACTAGTTTTACACCCGGAGCCTTGTGAAGGGTCTTTAACTCACATGTGAGTGCACAGGCAACCGCGCTGTAACATACATGTTACATGAAGAGTGACACTGTGGACAAGATTTTTCAGGTAGTTCATGAAAATCTTATTTAAAAAGTGTTGATCAAATTAATATATGCACATTAACTTCTTTTATATTTATTTTTGCCTTTAAATTTCACTTAAATCTGACAAGTAAACAAAAAAAACAAACATTTTTACTGATAAACTGTTTTCAAGGTTTTCCGATTGTGCGTTTGGCCTTGAATTATTGCTAGCCAGATCCTCGAACAATATCAATACAATAGTATACAGCAGAGTCATGTTGAAAATGACAAAAGACTCAATGCTCAGAAAAAAACACAATAGATATGCCGGGGTTCCACGAAAACTGGTCGTACTCCATGTAAATAACAAAATGAATGAATCTGAAAATTTTAGTGTTTTTAATTGCATTAAGGTTTAAATGTTTGTGAGTGCATATAGTTTGCATATTTCACCAACAAAAGTGACGAAAAAGCAGTGAAATAAATAAAAATAAAATTTTTAAAAAATCCAAAAAAAATGCTATTGTTTTTAATTGCATTAAGGTCTAAATGCTTGTAAATGCCTACAATTTGCATATTTCACCAACAGTAATTATCAAGACAAATGAAGTGAAATTTTGCTTCATTTTTAAAATGTCGCACACGTAACACATTTTCATTAATGCTTTCCATACATTCAGACTGTCATCATACTAAAGTTTGTTTCATTTGGTAGCAGAAAGTACTTCATAATTCTATGAAAGCAGTTAATTATGAATATTTTAATGCAATCTCAAGTCTACAACCTTACATTTTGTGTGTGAAACGTCACACACATAACGCCCCAATAATTGATTCTAGCACTGCATGTGTTGCATATGACTCATGTGCATAAAATAATTAGAAATGACAATTTTTCATCTAATCATCAAGAAACATATTACTTTCAACATTTTTATTATAAAGGGTGTCTCAAAAATATGGGATTTTTTTAATTCGTAACTTGGCAACACTGCAAGGAATGTGGAGCCACGTAACGTACAAAACATGAAATAGGTGCCATGCCATTCAGTTGTCATGGAGCAGTGGAGTGTTGCACAGCGTGTTATAAGAGTAACGACCTTCAAAAAAATAAGGGCCCAAGATGCCGGACAATGACACTGCACTCAATATAGTCACTTTGTTGCTGTGTAATGGCACTTAATTCAGTTTTCAAGGGCCCAATATTGGAAATTTTGCTTGTTGTCAAAGCCATTGAGATGAAAATGGGCCTCGTCTGACATCCACAAACAATCAATTGCAGTATTAAGACAGTTGTTTGGCCAAACGGTAGCCATCTTCCTCACGTCATCTTCAAAACATGAAGGCCCCCCTGGAAAATGAAATTCAACCAAAAATTATGTATTTCACACATATAATTTCATTTTAGCCACAATAATATGTGTTAATTATTGCATGATCACCATAAATTCAAATTTAAGCAATGTTTTTTTTTAGGGAATAGCATTATTTTTGGAGAAAATGTGCCTTGTTTGCCCCCCCTGGAAAAAATACCTTCCTTGCCCCTCCCTGGAAAAAACCATGCGTACATCCATGAACATGTTTACAATTAATTGCATACCCTGTACTATTCATCTCCATGAATACACTTGGGGTCCTGGGTTCGATACCCAGTGTAGGCACATAGTGGTTCGGAGCCCACTTTAAACTGTAGGTCCAGTCCCGATTAGCCTTTCTGTGCATAGAGTGGACTTAAAACAATAATTCAATCAGTCAAACCATGAATACACTTGTTTTTGAATGTTCCATATTTTTGAGACACCCTTTGTTATCGTAATAAAACATCATGGCCCCAGGGGGAAAAAAATCTATTGTAGCTGTCAACATGTTAAAATTGTCAGCCCCCATGGCGGAATATTAGCACATCACGCTACGACGCCAGGGGCCTGTGTTCGAATCCTGGCCTGGGCATGGATATTTGTCAGTATCCATTCATCATTTCATCCCCATCTTCACCATTAGCGAAAAAAGTGGTACAAGACGAAGTAAAATAAAGCAACAACCATAGGTGGAGTTCTGGAGGGTCCAGAGGGGGCCTGCTCCCCCCCCCCCCAACTTAAGAGAGACTAAAAAAATAACACATGATTAAGTTCAGTTACTACATTTGTTATGAAGCCATATCGCAAATCTTGACTTTGGCATGTGTGGTAATTGCGCCGCAATAGCGGGTCTTAGACAATTTGATTTATGTGTACAGTTTGATGGAAGAAAAACGTAAAATGACTTTGTGTTGAGTCAACAGTTATGGCTGAGGCATGAAAAGAACTTCTCAATTTAATTTTTCTACAATTTCTAAAGCTTACTATTGTACCATAACTTTTTTAAAGTAATACGAGTATTGTATCAATAAAAAAATAATGAAATGCAAAATGCAATAATCGTACTGTTTTGCTTCTTTTAAAACTGACAACCAATATACTAATTAATATTTGTTTACTTAAGCGAGGAAATTTAACATTTTCAAATCTAAAAGGCCTAAAACTCAGTGTTTTTAAGTTGTTGTTTTTTAATTTCCGGGCTAAGGTCTCCGGACCCCTTTTAAGCTAGGGGATATTCAACAACCCTCAGGTACATCATATACTTCCCCCGAGTCTGGCCACCCCAATGCAAGAGCTCAAACTCCGCCCATGGCAACAACATGTTAAAGTTGACTCAACAAGAAGTTTTCTTTGGTTGTAGGTCAGGGCCTGTGAGGAGAATGCAGAGAACACGAATCAAAAGCAAGACTCAGAAGGAAACAGAAGAACTTAATATCGCCCGGAAAGAAACAGAACAACTTATTATCGCCCACACGCAAGTGACCAGGAGTCACATGACCCCTGAGATTGCCCTTCGCTTGATCACCCCATCGTGTTCCCTCTGGACAGCAACTCTGGAAACGTGCCCTTTCAAAGATCCCTTCTGGGCATTCTACTGGCCAGGCGGTCAACCATTAGCCAGGTATGTAGGAGGAATGTGCCCAATAAGTGAAAACATTGAAGTAAACACGAGTCACTTTCAGCAATTTTTTGAAAACACTTCTACCCACAATCAACAGGAAAGGGTAGAGCTTGCAATGCTATTGTGCAGGTTCTGTGATGCAAATTTCAAAGTTTTTGTCAATATCGCATTTGTTCCAAAGACTTCCACACCAGCAAGATGTATTCTGCATGAACTTGAAGTGGCATGTCCCACTCAGCTCTCCAGAATCGATTCTGTTCTTAACTTTTTCCTGGCTATAGTTCGTTACAGGGTTCCCTCATTACGCAACTTTCCAACACCACATCTCCTGGCCTTTCTAAACCTACAGACTCCCTATCAGCACCGTTTACTGAATGATTTTAGATGTATTCCGCATGAACCTGAAGTACATACATGCTGACATGCTATGTATTATTGTATAATTGTATTTGTGTATTAATCTTCATACTGACGACTATTGCAATTTTTAAAAATGGTTTGTCATGAACATTACTTAACTCTTTCGCTGCGGAATTCTCTGGCACACAATATCCCTTGGCTGCGTAATTAAATTTGAAAAAATATTTTTTTTATAAACAAATAGTTTTCACAATTACATTGCGTTATATATGAGAGAGAACTTACAAAATTCATTCTTGCACTGGAATACCATTCTGTAGTCCCTGGTGGTATGATATTTTGAAATATTTTGAAATTTTGAAAAAAAAATTTTAGAAAGAATAATTTTAAAAAATTACATTGCAAAATATGTTATAGAGAAATTACAAAAGTCATTCCTTGCACTGGCAAACCATTCTGTAGTCCCTGATGGTATGGTATTTCTCAAAACACGGGATGACACAGAGTGGTGGAGCGGCGTGGAAATTCGTAAGTAGTATCAAGATACTGGGTGGTGAAAACTTCAGTTTGTTCTGCTGTGTGTTCAAATACTGAGCGGGGGAAATATTTGATAAAACAAGAAAATGGTGTGCTAAATACTGTACTGTCACCAAGTAACTGAGCACTTGCCTGTGTCGAACTTCCCGCACCTAGATCAATGCTGCTTTGCACTCTGCTCCATGATGTTACGGACGGCGGTACAAATTCTTCATCAGACACTACACAATCACTGTCACCACTTGAAGTCTCATAAAAACTGTCGCTATTATCGTCACAACTTAATTCACCTTCTGATTCAACAGTTGAGTAACATCATTATCAGACAAGTGTTGACGACTTGATGAAGCCATGTTGTTTACATTCGAACATGCATTTGAAACGGACATGTCAGAGCACTCAACGCTCGTATTCTAAACGGAGGCGTAATTAGCGACATCATACGGATATAAACAAAACTACAAGTTCAAATAGTATCTACACATGTCAGAAGGCTACTAAAAGTGACGTACTGCGGAAATGCGACACCCGCAGCGAGTGGAAGTATGAACTCTCAATAATGCGACTTCCGCAGAGCAAGGCACCTGGCGTGCTGTGCATAAATGCGACGACCGCAGCGAAAGAGTTAAGGTTCTAGGATTTTCATTCACTTCACAAAGTTTTGACGATGCCAGGGGTCCTGGGTTCGAATCCCAGCCTGGGCATGGATGTTTGTGATTGTCCATTCATCAGTTTCATCATATCATCACTCATCCTCATCTTTGCAAATTAGACAAAAGTGGCACAAAGGCAAAAGTAAAATAAAGCAAATCAATAAAAAAACAAAGAGAGCTCTCTCTCTCTCTCTCTCTCTCTCTCTCTCTCTCTCTCTCTCTCTCTCTCTCTCTCTCTCTCTCTCTCTCTCTCTCTCTCTCTCTCTCTCTCTCTCTCTCTCTCTCTCTCTCTCTCTCTCTCTCTCTCTCTCTCTCTCTCTCTCTCTCTCTCTCTCTCTCTCTCTCTCTCTCTCTCTCTCTCTCTCTCTCTCTCTCTCTCTCTCTCTCTCTCTCTCTCTCTCTCTCTCTCTCTCTCTCTCTCTCTCTCTCTCTCTCTCTCTCTCTCTCTCTCTCTCTCTCTCTCTCTCTCTCTCTCTCTCTCTCTCTCTCTCTCTCTCTCTCTCTCTCTCTCTCTCTCTCTCTCTCTCTCTCTCTCTCTCTCTCTCTCTCTCTCTCTCTCTCTCTCTCTCTCTCTCTCTCTCTCTCTCTCTCTCTCTCTCTTTTTTTTTTTTTTAGAATCAAAGACTGCTTGCTTTGGTCAGGGAAAGTCTTTTTCCACAAAATAATCTCCAGCATATTTGAAAACTTTCTGCCAATGTCATTTATGCTTTTCATCTTGTTTTTTTTACTAGTGAAAGTCCCTTGCCAAGGACAATGGCACGTTCCCCAAGATCATGTCATACTCTCCATAAAGTATTTAATTACGACAGCATGTCTACTAGTATCATATTGCTGAAAGTCACTTTGGTTTACTAAACACTTAACTTGACCTCTCCCCCCTCCCTCTGCTTCAAGGTTTTCTCACATTTTAATCACTTCTCATGTCTTTATATTTCATTATTCGGCAACAATGTTAACTTTCCTGCCATTGTTGCCGAATAATTAAATATGAACACACGAAAAGTTATCAAAATGTGAAAAAGCATTGCAGGAAGGGTGATATTTTTAATGAAAAGTGAATGCAAAAAGGCTCTAAATCGGATCAAAGCGAGTGCAACATTAGCAGAAAAGGTGACGTTGTTGCCGAACACAAATTTTCTTTTCTTCATCTAACGAATTAAATATAGTGTACCGAGTATCTAAAGTAATTTGGAACCAGCTGAAGTAAATGAAATACGAAGGAAATATATTCTGATTCCCTTCTCTTCCCACCCCATCACACATATTGCAGCATGGTGGCATAGTGTAAACTTTTTTACATATGCAGTGGATTCTGTTTAATTTTAACAGTGGCAAAGCGTGACATTTTTACGTAGTCATCGCAAGATTTGCCAAACATCAGGGTCGATCTTTCAACAGACAGCACAATATTTCTCTGTGATAAACGCCACGGTCACTGCCAATTCAATGTAAAAGCTCATACCACAGATCTTACGACTACAAAAGACACATAATTCTATCCGATACGACGAGAATTATTAAATATGATGCAAACTGAAATGCAAGCACCTCAATTGTCACGTTTAGAGGTAAGAAGAACCTTTATGGTTCGCCGCCAATTGTTGTTTTGATAATGAAAAGCAGATTCATATCGTTCAATGTGTGCTTTTCCTCTTAACAAGTGGAAAAATCAGACATTCGAGTGGTGTGCCCAGGATTTTTGAAGGGGGGGGGGGGGGTGTTACGTGTACTTTTTAGAAGTCATTCCTGAAGTCCTCATTTTGCTATCTTTTCCTGCCTTTTCTTTCTTCTTCTTTTTTTCAAAGAATATTGAGCCTAAGCAGAATTATGATCTTCACCACCCCTCCTTGAGCATGCCACTGGACACTCGGAAGAATCTTGATGACTCCAGACAAACCCTGCCATGGCTGTAAACATGGGGATGGGGGCTGAAGAAAGGGCCTGTTATGACCCAGACCTTCAAGAGTGGGAGAATGTACAGGTTGTTGAACCTGTCTGCCTGTTCGGAAGTTGTCTGTTCTCGGCATTGGCAGAGATCAGAGAGATTCGCACCATTCTGCGATGAGCTGGGCCGACGAGCACCGTTGCCTTCAATAGGCAACTTGGCGGGAGGGTTCAGCGCGAGAGGCTTCATTTCGATGCGCTAAAATTAGCAAATCTCTTGTGTATTTGAGCTGTTTCATGCTGTCGCTTGGCTTATTTTGCACAAATATGCGAGTATTCTAACTTATTATTTTTACTGCTTCTCTAAAATATATAAAATGCAATTTTTTTATTATTTTGCTTGGTCATCGCCGCATCTCACGATGACCGGAATTTTAACATGGATAATTCTAACAGAAGTTTATATCTCTTGAAATCATCTTTAATGACATGAAGCTTCTGTTAATTCGAATATTGGATAATTCAAACTTTTTGTCATTTCCCCTTTGAGTTTGAATTAAAGAGAGCCCACTGCATTTTTGAAAAGTATATAAATGCGAATTGTATATTATTTTAAGGCAAAATCCCCTCTCCCCAAAATTTTATTTGTGTGGTCTGTGCCATTAATCCACCTGTGGGCAGGCACGTAGCCAGGGGGAAAGCTAAGGGGCCTGAAGCCCCCCTCCGAAATCCTACAAATATCTAATTTAAATACAGTGTAAAGTGGTAATTAATTTTACTTCCTTAGCATGATTAAACATCTTGAGAAATTCATCTTCAGGGTTTCTACCCCCTTACTTTTTTGCCTTTAGATGGTGGCTGCTGATAAGGGATGAACCCTTCTCGAAATAAAATCCTGGTTACGGGCCTGCCTGTGGGCACCCCTGCAATAAAGCAAGGGTGGGAAATTAGAGATATGACAATATGGGGGCATTTGGACACAAATGGGGGGAAGGGAAACAAGTTTTGTCTGCCCAGCTGGAAATTTTTTCAATTGGTTCCGATAGCCAATATGAGTTTTTAGACACACTATCGGAACCGATTGGTCAATTGTAATGAATTGGTTTCTATTGGAAAGTATTTTATCGTTTTCAATATATTGCTTATGAAAAATTCTTATCTATATAACTGTAAATGCTGGAGGAATGATATAAAACAACTAAAATAAATCTCTGGTAAAGCATCTGGAATTTGTAACTTAGAAGAACTTTCACATACAAAAATTTTTAAAATATATGAACACGATTTTTAAACCTGTAGCTTCATTGTGTTTAACACACTTATAAAACATCATAAAACAGCAACAAATTAGGTTAAACAAAGAATCTGACCCACAACACTTGAAAAAGTGATAAACAAACAAAACACTGTCGAGATCGACTTAGTTGATCAAAAGATTCGTTTTCCAATTGCATTACGTACACACAAGAATAACCATGGAAATTCCATGTTGCAAAAAAATCAAGAATTAATATGAACATTTATTCCAACTACTAGCTGCTTTAAGCTTGAGTTGGTTCTTAAGAAAGAGTTCTTCTTAGGTATTCATTAAGACAAATATGACTTCAGTAGCATGCATTAGAATTCAGAAGAAATTCAGTTCAAGTGTGCTGTTTTTCCAATGATCTTCTAAATCACAGGAAATGTGGTGTCAAGAATTAAACTACCTATGCTTTGAGTCATGAAATGACTTCATAACATATTGATTCTCCAATATATACAAACTTACAATTCGATACAATTCACCAATTGGAAATTGTCTTGATTTTCCAACTGGTTTCAGTTGAGAATCCAATTGAAACCAATACATTCCGATTGCTATATTAGGCATCCGATAGAATCTGATACATTCCAATTGGAACCAATAGAAAATTCCAGCTGGGTGCACTGACTGCAAGAGGAACAAACAAACAAACAAATGACGGTCCACCTTAGTTCGCAAGTTGGCATGACTGTAGGTTAATCAGCAGAACAGGATGAATTCGTAATTTGAAATGATGGAAAATAATAAAGGCGCAGTTAAACATTCAGTCAATTACAAAGTATTCTAGTGCATGACACAGGTGCATCATGAAAATCCCCTATGGGCACCCCTGCACCTAAGAAGACTGGCAACTATAATTAAATAATAATAATAATAATACAGTGTTATCTCGATTTTACATTCCTTGATTTTATATTTTTCCGCATTATAAATTCAATAATTTGGTCCCCCCCAGAAATGTAAAATCGAGTTTCCACTGTAATCGTCTTTATTAAAGCAAGCATGTTTCAGCCTCTTGAGCAGCTCTTACAACCAACCCTTGTCCATAGGAAAGTGACAAGAGAAATTAAAAAAAGAAAAATACATATGGTGAATGATAATACATAAAAATTGCAGAAATAATAAAAAGTGACAATAGTAAACATGTAAGTATGATTTGGAGAATTTTGATATCTGGCTAAGACCACAATTCTTGTTTCCACAGATACATATTGGATAATCCCAAAGTTGTGAAAGGAAAGAAGGTCATTGACATTGGAAGCGGGTGTGGTGCATGTGCCATAGCAGCGGCTAAAGGTGGAGCAAAGGAGGTCATAGCCAATGACATTGATCCAGGTATCTGTCGCAATATTTTGAAACATGCTTTTCTAATGTATCCACATCAAATTTCAGTATCAGATTTTTTCCCTCTTAGCAACTTCTGTTAATTTCTTAAATGATTAGTTGCGATATGTTTAATATCTTCTTTAGTCATATAAATTAGATGAGAGATGGCGCAGAGTTGGAAATACTGGCTCCAGATTGTGTTTTTTCAGAAGTTTTGTTTAATTTCCTTTTCATTTTAATTTTTAACCTGAAACTAATAAATTTAATGGTAATTTTTTGCATTTTTTACGTCATTTCCCCCCATTTTTTAGGACATTCTATAGGTCATATACCTATATTTTTTAGGTCATCAACTTCCACTCCCTAATCACACAATCCAGTTTGTCTTACCTTAAAATTGGTGCAGAATAAAAATAAATTTTGAATTTTGCATAACTTTCAGGATAATTAGACTCCATGAAAGTGTGGTGCAGCATTTTCCCGGACCCCATGAAAGATCAAAATTCCGGAAAATTATCGGCATCGGCTCTTTTCCTTTTGTAAACTGGAAGAAAATAACCTAAGATGTTATAAAAATAAGTGAAAAATACAGTACAACCTTGATTTTAAGGTTTAAATGCAGGACAATGTTAAAATCCAGGAATATTCATAACAGTTTTATTGAGACCATGAAGATTAAATGTTAAACCATTAACCACTGCAATTTGATCGTTAATGGGTTAAGGATGAGCATTGTAGTACAGAAACATTAAATAACCAATATATTCTTTATTCTAGTTGCAGGAATTGCCATCCAAATGAATGCTGACCTCAACAATGTCAATTTGAACATTTCGACTGACAATCTGATAGGCCACATAGACCACACATGGGATTGTGTCCTCCTGGGAGATATGTGCTACGATCTACAGCTCCTGAAAGCTGTTCTGCCGTGGCTTGAACAACTGAATGATCGTGGAAGCTTTGTGCTGCTCGGGGATCCAGGAAGGTGGACTTTATTTCAGTACAAGAACCACTTTTACAGAGTCAAAGAGTACGAGGTTTTCACCAACTCTGGAGATCACGGATTCACAAGAAGTTCCGTCTGGGAATTGGCACGAAACAAACCGTACACCTGTGATCACAAATCTGTAAATACTTGATATTAAAGGATCCATATTTGTATTTTTGTGACTGATTTTCTTCATGCATTGGTAGGGATGTAAACTTTCTGTCTTAAGGCCAAGAGTGACAGTATCACACCAGGAATGCATTTATTTCAGTATCGTCGGAAACTACTGAAAAAAAACCAGCACAAGAGAGTGTGTTGCAAGTAGAAGCAGTTTTTAAAGTTGATTATAATAATAATAATAATAATAATAATAGATATGATAATAGATAAGCTAGATATAATATGTACAAAAAAGAATAATTATTTATGGACTCCCATGTATTCCTTATGGACAAACAACTTCAACTTTTCCAGACACAAACAAATCTTCAACCTGGCCTGTTCCCATTCATGTGTTTTTCTACACCATCTACTCTCATGAGTGCAATGGTAAGTTTTCTCCCCCTCCCCTGCTGAAAATTTTGCCTACTGTTTTCAGTAGATCTATAGGTGTTTTGAAACATCTACTGTGTTTAGATTTTCAAACAGATATAAATAAAAATTGTTAATAAAGATGAATGAAATGTAATACTTATCCATTTTAAGTTAAAAACACTACATACATATTAAATATAATACTGAAGAAGTTATTTTCACTTGTAATTTCTCTACTGTACTGTTTTCAGTAGATCTATAGGTGTTTTGAATCTATTGTGTTTAGATTTTCAAATAGATATAAAAACAAATTTTAAATCGGGAGGAATGAAAAGTTATATTTACAGCCAACATGTTGACTTACATACACTGTATGTATACAATATTACATGTAATACTGATGAGAATATTTCACTTGTATTACTTCTACTGTACATGCACAGTAGGAAACCATTGAGTTTCAGTAGATTTTCGAGACACACAGTAGAGTACAGTTGATAACAGTAGATTCTGTCTACTGAAAACAGTAGAAATTTCCAGCTACAACCATCCAGTGCACAGACCTCTCTTTCTCCAGCTTGTCATGGGGGAACATTAGTTTCAGGTCCTTGCATCTGGCTGGACATGGAAACTGTTCGTCGTACCCTTAAGGTAAAGAAAGCAATATACGAGGTTCGTCTGGAAAGTCTCCAAACGTTTGATGTCAACAAGAATGTATGTTGTTGCAACCTTGGAACCAGTGATCGAAGTGAGGGGGTGGTATCTCCCCAGCTAGCAAATGTTTCTCTATGCATCTCCCCAGCTGCCTCACTGTCATCATGTTAAACCCTAGGATCATTTTCAGATCTTAAAGTTAGAAAGAACATTTCAGGATGAATCTGTATTGGAAGATTAAGGTAGCAGTTTTCCCAGCCTTCTGAATAAATAAATAATACAGATTTAGTCACTTTGTTAGAATAACACCAGGTTTTACACATTAACATGAAAAATGTAATGTAAGTTTGTGTTAAATCCACTTTATGCTATAGATCACATAGTCTGATCAGGTCTGAAACTATGTTTAAAGTGAGATTTCAATCACTGTACAATGAGCCTCCACCAAAGATTAAATCTAGGATCTCTTGAGGCAACGTTGCCACTACACCATGTGAACTGCGAATAATATAAACTGGAGAGACTATAGACTGGTAGACAATATATTGCTCTGTTATAGTAGGTTTCTGCTGAAAATGTTTTCGAAGTTTTC
Source organism: Lepisma saccharinum (assembly GCF_977018435.1). Taxonomy (NCBI): domain Eukaryota; kingdom Metazoa; phylum Arthropoda; class Insecta; order Zygentoma; family Lepismatidae; genus Lepisma; species Lepisma saccharinum. Next base: position 4,630,687 of record NC_139258.1, read on the forward strand.
TACTTAAAGATAAAAGATGAAATCATTTCAGGAAAATGTGTGGGCACTAACAATATTAGAGTAGTGGCCAGAATATGATATGGGGCAGGTCAAAATTTATAATTACAAAAGAGGTGAGGACAAAGCTGTCATTTTTGTGTTAAATGACAATGTTATTTGTGAATACTGCCAACATGTGATCATAATGGGTGGTTCCAATGATATATCAAGAAATGAAGGAAAATTGGTAATCTCAGTACTTAAAAACTGCCTTGAAACAACAAAACATACCAACGTCGTCATTACTGCCATTCCACACAGATACGACCTAATACCAACTTCCTGTGTAAATTTAGAAATTAACAGTGTGAACTCTAAAATTTACAAAGTGTGTAAATCCTCTCCCACAGCAAAAATGCTAAGCGTTAGTGAAATTGGAAGAGATGGCCACACAAACCATGGCCAACATCTGAACGGAAAAGGGAAAACACTTCTGTGTGATAATCTCTATGCACTATTTACTAATACACCACCCTCGCAGAAATCAGTGTACCCTCTTAAGGAAAAAACGGAAAGTGAAGTGTGTGAAGTGCAGTGTGATACTAACCTCGTAACTCCAAACAAAAATGATGATACGGTAAAAGGTGAAGAAAAAATTAGTGTCACGGACAGGCCTTTGAAAAGGAATATAAAAAAACCAATCAAACTAAGGGACTCTTTTTTATGGTAAGTGAGAGTAAAAAAATGAGCAAAAATAACACTTCGTTAAAAATTATGCATAACAATGTTCAATCCATTACCAACAAATTAGATCAGATAATCATATCTCTAGAAGAATTACAAGCAGATGTATTTACTGTAACTGAATATGGACTCAATGAAGAACAAACAGAATTCTGTAGGCTAAAAGGGTACAAATTAATCTCATTCTTTACAAGAAAAGAGTTCAAAAGTGGTGGTATAGGCATATTCATTAAAGAAAAACTAATTGGATGGAAACAAATACACTGGTTAGAATCACTATGCATCGAAAAGGGCTTTGAAGTAGCAGATATGGAAATTGATATGGGAAATTTATCTGTGAAGATAATAACCCTATACCGTTCTCCAAATAGTGACTTAAGAGACTTTTATCAAAAGCTAGAATTCATGTTAACAAAAATAACAAGATCAAATTGCAAAATCATTATCCTGGGAGATATTAACATTGACCTCCTCAAGAGCAATAATAAAAACACAGAATACATTGATCTCCTTAGGTCCTATGGACTCTCGCAGATAATCACAGATCCAACTAGAATAACATGTAACTCCGAAAGTCTAATAGATCATGTTATCACCAATCTCCCCTCTGACACAATACAAGCAGAAGTGATACACAACTTAATATCTGATCACACAGCACAATTTGTTGAAGTTAGTATAATCAAACCACATTACAACGCAAAAAAACCTATACAAATAGAAAGCCGAAACATGGGGGAAGACAACGTAAACTATTTGTTACACCTGTTAGGTAAAGAGAATTGGGCTCTAGTATTTCAAGAAAGTGAAACCGAAAACATATGGGAGAAGTTCATGACCATACTAACTTACTTCATAAATCTTGCATGCCCCTTAAAAATAAAGCATGTTCAACCAAACAAAATATCAAACACCTGGGTCACAAATGAAATAATACACAAAAAGAATGTTCTCAAAGATATTTATGACAAAATGTGCATAACTAAGGAAAACAAACTTTGTGAGTCATATAGAATAAAGAAAAATGAATATAAAAAACTAATAAGATATGAAAAATCCAAACACCTCAAAGATAATATCAGAAATAATAGTAATACATCAAAGGCTATTTGGAATATCATAAATGAGTGAAGAGGCAAAAAAACCAATAAGTGTAATGAAAATACCACATTATTTGAAAATGAAGTAGAAATAACTAACCCTAAACACATTGCGGATACATTCAATAAAAGTATTTCTCAAACTCCTATGTAAACTGTCCCATTGACCCCACAAGTGCCCAAACAACTAAAATTGAATCAAATACTGTACTGAACTCCATTTATTTAGATGAAATAACCTTAAATGAACTAGAAACTACGATAAAAAATTTAAATAATAAGAAATCAGCAGGTCCAGATGGTTGGTCAAATCATCTAATTAAAAAATGTTCTCAATACATAACATTACCACTACAGTATGCTATAAATGCCTCTATCAATAGTGGAATTTTCCCAAAAGTACTGAAGAAAAGTATAATTAAACCAATACTCAAAAAAGGAATGGAGACAGAAATAAAAAAATTAGACCAATAACGATCACATCATCTTTCTCAAAACTGTTAGAGAAAATCATTTGTAACAAAATATATGAATTCTGTGCCAAATATAACATAATTAGTCCACTACAACATGGTTTCCAAAAGGGTAAATCGACAAGTACAGCTACTTCTCAATTTATTGAGATAATTATAGATGCATTAGAAGATAATGAGATACCCTGTGCTATTTTCCTGGATCTGTCCAAAGCCTTTGACTGCTTAGACCACTCTATGCTCATGCAAAAAATATACAATCTTGGCATTAGAGGAAATACATACAAACTGATAAAATCTTTTCTCACGGATAGACCACAGTACACCCAGATACTACATACTGAAAACTCCGTGGTTCACAAAATTATATCTGACACTGAATATGCAAAAACAGGAGTCCCTCAAGGCTCTATACTATAGTGCGCGTCAAATCTCCTGCATATGGCGATAGCCAATAGCAGCGCACTGCAGCGGTGCCATGTCGAAATCTCACACGGAAAGAGACAGAGTGGTCGAGCGAAACGCCTTGTCACGGAGAGCACGCAACATTAGATAATATAACATATTATAAACTTAATGGGAGAAAAGAACATACCTGATTAGGGACTGCATAATTCTTTCAATATTCTCAAGGTGGAAGTTGTAGAGCCTTTGTAAGATATTTTATCCCGTAAAGAGTAAGTTATCTTTTTGGTAGTAGAAAATTCGCCACGATCGTAAATTTCAAAGACTGTTCTACGAACTACGTCTTTTTTCAAAGTCATCTAAATTTGTTGATCTTTTCGGTATGTTAATGTGCTTTCTAGTCTAGGTTATTGAAACATTGGAGCAGGCCCCGATCCACATTGTTTTGCCCCGAACATATCCGAGAAACGGTAGCTTGATTCACACCACACGCTTGAGCTGTTAGATCCTGGCACTTCTTAAAGTCAATTTTACTTCTTTGTTCGTCACTCGAACACTTTTTTTAAAAAAAATTCTACACCTGAAAAATCACCTGTCGTGCCTGGCTTCGTACGACACTGTATTTTTCTCTCGCCATCACTACCACTTGGTTTACTCAATGACATGCTGCACACACCCACTAAACACATGAAAAAAAAAACTAACAATGACGGTATCCTCTTCGTCAACTTCTTCTGCCATCACTGGGAACGAACGTGCCCTGTTCCCTTAGCTAATCGGAAAGTTTCAGAATGCAACAGGAACGAAGGGAGAGCAAAAAGGATACAATGCAAATACGTTTATAATAACATTGCTTCTACAGAGGGAACGGTATAAGCTACAATCACGCTTGTTTTTCGTACATACTCGCAAATTCATTATCTTTCCATCTGTTGAACTACTGACACTTGAAATAATCTATTTATATCCGAGCGCCAGGTACACGATTTAGTAGCGAGGTGAAACAGCTTCTGAACTAGGCAACACCGCACGTCCGTGATTCGCTGGTGCTGTTCAGTCGTTCAAGGCCATATGCAGGAGATTTGACGCGCACTCTAGGCCCGCTACTGTTCATACTATATACCAACGACTTACCCGCTCCAGACAATACAAATATTTTAACACGCAGATGACACAACCATAACATGCAGTGCAAATACACAAGAACAATTAGAAACACAAACCTACATATCAGTAATTATAATAACTCAGCACTTAAATTCATATAACTTGAATGTAAACTATCAAAAAACAATGTATATGGCTTTCAATCCTGGAAATAAACCCAATTTTGATAATATAAACTTACAAATAGATTGTAATCAAATCAATTATGAAAATCCAGTTACATTTTTAGGTTTAGTTATTGATGACAAATTAAGATGGACATATCATATTGACCATGTATGCAAAAAAGTAGGGAAAAACGTATATCTCCTAAAACTCCTAACACAATATAATGTGTCTGAAATAAACACAAATCTATACTATGGACTTGTATATCCATACCTAGAATATTGCATAATAGCATGGGGAGGAGCTGCTCAGGAATACACTCAAAGATTGCTTACTCTACAGAAAAGAGCAATAAGGTATATGTTCAAAATACCAATTAGAAACTCATGTAGAGAATTATTTAGAGAAAATAAATTTATGACCATATATTCCTTATATATTTACAAAGTAATTGAATATGTACTAAAACACCGTAAATTAGATAAGAATTTGACCGTCCATCAGCACAACACACGTCAAAAAGAGAACTTCCACATGCAAGCACACAGACTTGTTCTCTCAGACAAATCACCTCATGTTGCAGGAATAAAATACCATAACAAACTTCCCACATACATCAAAGAAATTACAGAAACTCACAAGAAACTGAAATCAAACAGTATTTAACAGATATACCTCTTTATAATCTCAATGAATTTAAATAGTTAAACTGGATTAGTAAATTGAAGCATTTAAATTCTTTTGATATTGTATGTCTCCTATATTTGGATTATCTGTTTTACAAGTTTAGTATGTAACACTTATAACTGTTTATGTTTAACCCATATGATTTATGTGTATTTTTGTGTTTGCATTTTGTTCTTTTTATTGTAATCTTACTCCATTTGTAATATTTAGTATTGTATGACGTTTTTCACACCCATGGATATGGGTCTACGGAAATAAAGAATTTATTATTATTATTATCATTATTATCTCAGATCAATGTACTGGCATGCCAAAGGGGGGGCTCGGTGGATATCGCAGCCTCTCTTTGGTTCAGTATTCCTAAAAAAAAAAAGGTAGGCAACCCTCTCCTCTTCAAAAATCCTGGGCACGCCACTGGATCATTAATAATAAAATAAAAAAATCAAAAAAAATCAGCCTTATCACCTCAGAACTGAAAAGTGAATAAATTTAAAAACAAGTTGTTTGTAAAAGTGAAAAGAAGTAAGTGAAGAACATATGAAAATTACATTTTGCTGCTATAAAATCTATGGCTTGTCTAATGTTTACAGTAATCACTTTATTCAAAGAAAATATTTTTTTTGCACTGAACTCCAGTTCAAAATATGTGTTATTTCTTTAGTGGTCAGCCTTTTTCAGCATCTGACATTTTTTTTTAGCATTGCAGGCCCAAGGGAAGGTTATGACCCCACCAGTACCCCCTTTGGCATGCCAATTGTCATAAATAAAAAATATGTATAAATATAATTAAAAAACTGGCAGTAAATAAAATTATACCATGGCGGAAGCAATGCTGTACTGTTGCAGATAGTTTACCAATGCAACAACAGAGGGCAGGAACGTGCGCTGTTAGAGATTTTCGTTACTAGATGGCAGAAGCGTACGCAGTAGACCACTCTTCGTGGTAAGGAATTTCATGGTAGGGTTTTCCCAATATCAACTTGTTTCGTTTTAATTAACATCTGGCTTTATGTAAAATATATGTAATGTTTACATATATAAAAATATCGTACCAATACATTCTTTTCTGTAGTAAGCAGTAGCAAATCAATCAATAAATCAGGAAATAGAGACGAGTATATTCACACTATTGAAGTTGATATTTGCGAATATTCTTTAACGTCGATAGTAATACTATTATTTATAATAGAAGCAACATTGGGAGATATAATCTCATGTTTATAATTTATGAAAATCAGAAATGAATAGGACACTGATGATATTGGTAATTTGTGAGTAACTTCCTTCGTGGCTCGTTGGTCTAGGGGTATGATTCTCGCTTAGGGTGCGAGAGGTCCCGGGTTCAAATCCCGGACGAGCCCTGTGTAACTTTTTCTTCCCCTATCTCAAGTTTATTTAATGTTGTGATTGTTTATGATACAAATATTTTTCATTTCACTGCAAGCAATCTTTGGTAATAACGAAAGTAGACAATTATAGATACTCTATAATTTACGCTTAATGATTGTGTTACCTTGAAACGTACAACACAAGCTACTGACTACAGAAGTTAAATAGGCATTTAGGTCGATATCCTGGCCCTGTTAATGAGTAGTGCTCGTAAAATTACTTTTAACACAGTTACTGTGTGCTAGGAATTTTCTTCCTAACATATTAGACAGCATCAATGATCATTAACTGTAATAAATTACACGTGTGTAGACTTACATGTGTTTTATTTTTATTTATTTATTTTATTGCAAGAATCAAACGATGGCACAGAATCGGCTTTGCTTAAATGATCATTTACATTATTTTACAATCTCCCAAAACACTAAAATCTTCGCGTGAAATTAAAAATGGCAAATTGCAAAAGCGTGCATGTTCTAAATTTAGAATGCAACGAAACCTCGCCTCCTTGCCTTAGACGATTCCACCAAATCCTTTCACCTTAGCATCCAGACAGGACACAGGTTGGGAACAGAGTTTGCCAAATTTAGCCCTTCCTGCACGTAAAGTAACTGTTGATAACGTTATTTATATTGAACAAATAACTGTTAGGGGCATTTCAGACCGAAGCTGTAAGCCACACGCAACACGGAGAATTCACGCCAAAGCAACACGAGCCCATTTAGTCTAAAGCAAATTATCCGCCGAGTATGACAACAGACCAAGAGGACACGATGCACGGTATTGCGAAAACGGCCCAGTCCGAGCGACACGTAGCGTGAAGCGACGCATGCAGCTTGTCGTGCATTGATTCTGATGATTCGCTTCCGAGAGACACGTGTAGCTTGATGCCTGTTGCTTCGGTCTGAAATCTTCTTTGGGGATATTTCACATCGAAGCGACACGTCTCGCTTGAAGATTTCACCAATCTAAGGGAGAACCAAGAAAACGACAGGTGGCACGTGTCGCTTGGAAACGAGCTAATCAACAGCAACGTTTCACACCGTAGATGCATAACAGGCCGCACAAGCCTGTTCGATTGGCAAAATACTCAAGCGACACGTATCGCCTGTCGCTTCGGTGTGAATTCCTAACGCTGGCTTGCGCGGCATGTCATGTCAATACGATGCGAAGCGTTGTTCTTGATTGACTAGTTCCCAAGCGACATGTGTCGCGTGTCGCTTCGTGTGAATTCTCAGTAACACTTACAGCTACTTATTTTTAGAAGTAGCTACTTAGTTACAGTGAGAATTTCTCCAAAAGTAATGACTTGTAACTTCGTCACAAGTAACGAAAGCGTCTATAGGGACAGCTTTAGCAACTTGGAAATACATGCTAACAGCACCAAGTGCCTAACCTATCCACGTATGCATATAATAGCTTAAATAAACAAAACTACCTAACCTATTTACATGGTTATTTCTGCTTTTATATGCCTAAGTGGATAGATTAGGAAGATCAGATTTGGTTCTGTTACCATACATCTCTGACTATACTTCCAAAAACGCCTGACAACAGGCACGTATCAAGAAATATATTTCGGACCAGTAGCGTACGCAGGATCTTATCAGGGGGGGGGTTATTTCTAAAACTTTCTCCAAATTCACATTACCATTGCTTTATTACACTCTAATTAAATAATAATAATCACAATTAATTAAAAATACTGAATTACTACTAATAATACTACAAATACCACTACTACTATTATGTACTAGAGATCTACATAAATATAGTATTTTCGGAAGCAATAGAACAATATCACTTTCTAGTCATTCGATATTTATCAAATTCTGGGAGCATTTTTTGTTTCTTTGTTACGAAGTAATTGTCTGGTCAACGAGATGAGACATTTTAAGTGTGAAGAAAATCCATAAAAACAAGAAAATATATTAAAATAAATTAAAATAATCAAAGTATGGAACTCATCCAAGGAGCTGCGGTGGTCTGGTCGGTAGAGCTTCTGACAATCACGCGGAAGATCCGGGTTCGATTCCCGGAATTGGTTGGAATTTTTCAGGCATAAATGTCCCCGATAATTCACATCTGGATTGTCTCCCTGTTCTTACCAACAAGACATCTTACAATAGTTAAGCTTATTGTCGTTTGAATAATTGTCTAGTCAACAAGGTGAGACATTTTAAAAGCGAGACATTCAAACATGCTGCGGTAAACAATGGGAAGGTGGACTGGTGACTGTTCTTGTCCGCCTAGCCTTTGTCTATACATTAGCCGCTTACAACGAACCAAGAACTTTCTTTAGTTAATTCTAATTCTTCACACAAAAAATACATGTTCATTAAACACTGGCGTACGTAGAGGGGTGACTGATGGGGTTGCAGCCCCTACCGAAATTTTGAGAAAATCAGAATTTTTAAATAAAAATCCGTCAAGAACTTTAAAAAATCAAAATGTGTAAATGCGAAATCTCTTTTAAAGCGAGTCCCGATTACCATTTTTGTCTTTGAATATAATTTTAATAGACTGAAAAGCTCCAAAAAATACGAAATATTTTATTATGCATCCTGCCCTCCAAAACGAAGCCATGTGCTTTCCATATTTACTATTCCAGCCCATCCCGAAAAAAAGAAATCCTGCGTACGCCAGTGTATTGAACATTGTTGCAACTGAGATACAAAACAACTTTTCTCTCTTTTAAATCATAGTTGCCCTCATATTTTATTTTCGCAAGGATTCGTGTTAATTTTCAAGGCATTAACTCTGAAAGACGTGTGTGTTTGGAATGCTGTGCTTTTCTCCGTGCTGCATGGAAATAATAATACATATTATTATTATTAGTAGTAGTAGTAGTAGTAGTAATAGTAATAGTATTGTCCCAGATCTTTGACTGTGGTAAATTGGCCATTTAATTTCTTTCCACAGCATTTTTCATAACATTTCACAAGCTCAAGGGGGGGGGTTAAACCCCATAACCCCCCCTCGCGTACGCCACTGTTTCGGACGAACCAAGTGTCTCAAAATAGTAAAACAAAGAAAAATGGTAAAAAAAGGTAAAGTGCTCCCCTGTGCTTTTACCACGCCATGAAGACGTATAGGGGGTGTGGGGGTAACACTTTCTTGTTCCGGTCGTGAGTAGGGGTGATGTGATCATCATCACGCCCCTGACCGCCTTTACCCACCACGGTTTCCCCCAGGTACCCATGTTATTCGACGCTGGGTGGGCGCCAGGGCCGCTTCCAACGTTAGAAAAGTTCCCGGATTTAAACCGGCCGGGGATCGAACCCGGGACTTTCAGCATGGTAGTCAGAGGCGTTACCGACTGACCCACCGCGGCCGTCAAAACAGTAATAATAATAATAATGTTAAAATTAAAAGAATTACAATTATATTAAAATTATTAAAATAGCATTAATTAAAATATTAAAATTAATGAATAGTATAGTTTTGTTTCATGAATAGGTGAACCGCGGTGGCTCAGTCGGTAACGCGTCTGACTACCATGCTAAAGGTCCCGGGTTCGATACCCGGCCGGTTCAAATCCGGGAACTTTTCTAACGGTGGAAGCGGCCCCGGCGCCCACCCAGCGTCGAATAACATGGGTACCTGGGGGAAACCCAGGGTCAGGTCAGGGGCGTGGTGCTGATCACATCACCCCCACTCACGACCGGATCAAGAAAGTGTGGGGCGTTACCCACACACCCCCTATACGCCTTCATGGCGTGGTGCTATGCACAGGGGAACACTTTACCTTTTTTTTACCTTTTTTTATAGTTTTGTTTCATGAATAGGTGAAAATACGGTATAAGGACAGTGATATAACAGCACGTATTATCTAGCTTACGTGTAGTGAAGATCAGCAAAATTTGTAAAAATAAACTGCCCTGGCAAGAAAATTAATGTCATATAGATAAAGAATTGAATATTTATTGAATATAAAAAAGGATGTTAGATCCAGTTGACGAAAAGTAAAGTTCCTGGTAATATTTTATGCATATTGTTACAAGTAGTAATAAATCTTGCATATTCTTTGATACTGTCATTCTTTGAATGATCCCAATACATAATCCTTGCCTTCCAATAAGTTTGGCGGAATTAAATAACTCTCCATTAAACGAGTATATTTTCATTATTTAATTTTAGCTATTTTATTATTTAATTAAGTACTAAGTAAGTTTTTCGGTTGGGGTCCAGACCCCCTGGACCCCTTCCTAAGTACGTCCTTGGTTAACAAATAAATCGAATACCAGCAGGGCTCAGTTACTTGATACGTCAGTTAGCCGAACTGCATGCTGGGAAATGTCGCCAAAAGCATCGGGAAGCTTTCACATTGTGAGAATGGGGCAAACGGAGAAAGGAAAGAAAAGCCAATTCCTGCCGAATGATAGATGTCGTCCCAAGCGCCTGCTCCTGGGCTCCGAAGGTGTAATTTGGCCCTACCTGATCGAGCCAGGGAAAGTTGGCCAACGAAGGCGGAAGAACTTCGCCCAAAAATTTCACTTTTTTCCAGGCAGCCATTTCGATGGACTTCCTGCTGCCTTCGGGAATCTTTTCTATACCTTCAAGACGTTGGAAAGTCAACCGTTACGGAAACACGTGGTTGATAGGGATTCCATTGAATTAATTCAAGGTCAAAATCAGTGGCAAAGGAACGTTTTGATTTGGGGGACTATTCATACAAACTATTTTCTTGGCGGGGAGGGTAATGCATCCACGGCGTTGGGGTGGTGGGCACCCCTGTTTAGGGAGGAGGGGCAGATCAAGTATAGTGTTCAGTAAAGCTAAGGAAAAAGTTACTTTCAGTAGAGAGGCTGTCGTAATTAAATACTTCACATGGTTTGAGGGGACAAATGACATGATTGGGGGGCATCCCTGAACCTCACCAAACATGTAATAAGGCAGTGGCGTGCGGTTACCATTTAGATAGCCGAAGTACTGAATATATAGCTAATTTTTAAGTAAACAATAGTAAATCAAGAGGCAGGCTTGCCTTGATAAAAATAACAGGTGGTAATAGTTTAAATTAAGAAAATATATATACATAGCAATAGGACTTTGGTCAGGTTTTCGATGTTAATAGTTCGAAAGACGTTTTTGTGCATGAGTTTGGGTTTTGTTAGAATGTAAATGGGCTTAGATTTTGATGCAAATGCATCTTTTTTTGGTAAGGCAGAAACATTGCATAAGTAGATAGGAACGTGTTTTACACGTGAGTGAGGTCCTCCCCAATGGAGCAGTGATGTCGACCTCCTTGGCGGAGTGGTTAGTACAGCGCGCTACGACGCCAGGGGTTCCGGGTTCGAGTCCCGGGTAAGGCATGGGTATTTGTGTTTGTCCAAAACATGAAAAACTGAGAATACTGTAAAAATTGAAAAGTGTAAAAGTTGAAAAAGTGTGAATGACGGGGGATACCACCGCGTAGGGGTATTCCTTAAATTAAAAAAAAAAGTGGTAGGGCTGTTGGCTTGTAATCAAGGGGTCCCGGGTTCGATACCCGGTGGAGGCACTTGGCACAGTGGTTCGGATCCCACTTTAAACTGTAGGTCCAGTCCCGATTAGCCTTACTGTGCATAAAGTGGACTTAAAACAACAAATCAACAACTACACGTAAGTGAATAAATTGGGATGCCTTGTTAGGACATTTTTTGCATTTTTTGACCCTTTTTGGAGTAAAGGTCATTTTTTAAAACTTTTTAAACCGTTTAAGTCATCCCGGGTAGGATACAATAAAAAACATAAGTCAATCAAAAAGTTAAAACAAACGATTAATATGTAGAATATCTTGTACCTTCTAACTTAATTATATATAATAGTTGAATTTTTATGCAAATGACAAATTTAGACTGTTCACTCACAAGATAGGATAAAGTTACAGCATTTAATTTAATTTTAGAAATTGAGGTTGAGGTGTTGGAAGTAGAAAACTTGAAATCGGGGTATGTTTGGTCGAGCGTTGGGGTTAGCTGGGGATGCTCCCGTGCTTTAGCATGGCGGCAATGCAGGCCCGTAGCTAGAGGGGGGGCAAGGGGGGCAACTGCCCCCCCCCCCCTGTGAAAAATACAGAACACATTCCTACTTGGAATTCTTACTAATCTTTACAATTATATCATGTGTTACTCTAGCAACATTACAAAGACACTTAGTGACATTTTGAGTAGTATTGTATTAAAGGTGCCTAATGTGTTTGTATGTTTTTCTTGGATGTCTTGCTATGAACTTGGAAGTGCTTAATTTTTTGTTTCCCAAGTCTATCTTTTGGTAATAGTGTGGTAGAGAGAGGGAGTGGATATTTGTTACTTTGCGTTGCTTTTCTGTCACTTATAGCTAATCGCAACAATGAAGGATGACGTGAAATTGATGAAGAGACACTCATAAACAGTGCCACAACTACAGGGGGCAGAGGGCATTGTCCCTCCCCGACCTTGGATGGAAATCCATTCTAGGGGAAGCAAACATTGAAGTAAAAAAACAAGACTAGGAGAATCTAAGAATAGCAGGACAATTGCATACTCATGATGGAATTAATTTTTACGTGTTCCTTGCATTTTTCTACCAGACGGCCAAGGGCACTTGCAAGGGGCACAGAGGGGTAATTGCCCCCCTCGATTTCAAATTTTATACAAATAAAAAAACATTTCGTAAAATTTTCTTGCTTGCTTCGCTCGCATTATCTACTATTCTTACAGTCCAAGTCCAGAGCCATAGCTATGGGGCGGCAGGAGTCGGCTCTGGAAGCCAAACGATCTATATGAAAAAAAAAATATGTTAAACAGAATGCCATGGTGCCCCGTAAAATTATTGCACCCTATTAAAAAATTTCTTTCTATGAAACTTAATATGAAATATTACTGATGACACTGTAATCCAATAAGTCATTGATCAATCAAGGGATTCCTATTTGTTTGTCAGGTGTCAAAACATGTATTTCAACTATAATATAATACAATTCACACAATAATTTGCAAAATGGTTAACGTAACCAGTAGGCAAACGTTGTCTGTAGTGATGCAAGAGTCTCTCCTTTGGAAGAAATAAAGTCCGTGGTGAACTAAGGGACCCATGTTTTAATGTTTTAGCAAGGTCAAAAAAAATGTATTAGCTACAAATGTTTACACAATTCATCAAAGTATAGATAATATGTAACCATCAATATTTAATTAATTCTATTTTCTTGCATAACACAACACAATGGTGTTGTTGGATTCTCGTTAGATTCCTTTGTGTGTAAAAATCTTGCATACTGGAAACTAGAGGGAATCATTATGAAGCATGATTTATAAAGGGCTCCCTTAATCAGTTCTGCAGAGAGGCCCAAAGTTGTTGGTGCATATTAATAATCTATTAACATTATCGACCTGTAAATATCAAGTAGATACAGTCCATATTAGCCTACCTTGGTATTTATGTTAAACTTCATATTCTTTGGCAATCTGGAAAGGTCATTATCGAAATATTGCTATTTGATGTTGCTCGAAGTTAGTTTGTTCGTTGCAGTTTCAAGATATCATCCCTTTTCTGTTACTTATCTCTTTTTGGGGAGGGGGTAAGTGCCTCCGTGTACCCTGTTATATCTGCCAATGCGACACAATATATTAAAAATTTGCCCCCTCTAGGATTGACTTTGCCCCCCCTACAAAGAATTCCTGGCTACGGGCCTGCGGCAATGAGACATCTGGGGTTCATGATTTGCGAAAATTTTGGTTTTTTAGAACTGAAAAAGTCTAAGAGGTGGTAAAACAGCTGCGACTTTCTACCGATACGAAACATGTTCTGCACATTTCCCTGGGCCAAAGACAATGTCACGTGCTTGTCTCCCAGCACGGTGATTGGTTGACCACGAACTGTGGTGCCAATTTTTTTTATTGTCCTTTCCTGAAATCGCTTTACTAATCGAATATTGGCCGTAGCTGAAAAGAAAAGAAATCACAGCGAAAGCGGCTGTGACGTAATGCATTTGTCCTGGTGAACTGTGTACACAAAAGCAACGTCTTGCAGTTGCCTATTTCCTTGAATCACGATAAAACAATTTCTGCCGCCGGGACGAAAGCAGATGTTGAGGTACAACAATGCGAAAATAAGGAATTTAGGTCTAATTGAAAGGTTTGTTATGACATGCTTGTCTTGCAGCAATGCCTTCCAGTTATCATATATCATTCTCTTCTGCTTTGTCATTCTATACCTCCGTACAACAATGGTCTTGCAAAGATGAACAAATTATACTACACGATTGTCGTGTTCCTTGGAGAGCAATTAATGATGGCAATTTTCGAAAACAATGTTTTTCGATTTTCGAAAATGGAATTTTTAGTTTTTCGGTATTTCGAGAAAAAATGTCGTTTCTCGTTTATCGAAAAAAAAATCGTTTTCTTTTTTCGTACCTTCTTTGTTCGTTTTTGAAAAAAAAATATTTTTCAATTTTGAATTTTTCGTCCCAAGGTTTTTTTTCCTTGTGGTCGATCTATATAGGGGCCCATGGGCCACCCTGGGAACAGATTTTGTAATTCTTTTTTTTAAAAAAAAGTTACAAGCAATGTAACAAAATATCAATTTGGTACACGTTGTTAATTAGTTACAGCGGTTGTTTCTTTTAATTTCAGAAATTTATCTCTCATTAGAGATTTGTAAATTGATCCTTTGGTTCACCTACCTTAGTAATACTTAAATCATATGAAAAATAAGGCTATTATTTTTCGCAATTATAGCCGTTATTATACACAGGGTGTCTATAAAAGAACTCCGGGGTTTTAAACAACTCAGGTTAGTTAATTACTTTCAAATTAGTAGCTCATCAAGTTTTATTCACGCCGTTTGGAGTTTATTCCAACAAAGGTTGGCAACGCTGCGCAGCGTTGACCTTCAAGTGGTCGAGCCGAGACGAGCAAAGTCAGTGCAACGGCGACGCCACAACGGAAGGCACAGTGTGTGATATGCAGAGGCGCCTCAATTGTGGGGAAAAGGACAGCTTGCTCTGAGACGACATTCATGAGCACTTCTACATTCTTATTTCTTCATATAGGAGAAGTATTTATTTTACACGAGAACGCTGAACTAAGCTTATATTACATTTCTTGGATCTGAAGTGACGCATGCGTCAATTGTGGGAAAATAATTATTACTTTCTTTCACTTCAGATGCAAGAAATGTAATATAAGCTTAGTTCAGCGCTCTCGTGTAAAATAAATACTTCTCCTATATGAAGAAATTAGAATGTAGAAATGCTCATTAATGTCGTCGCAGAGCAAGCTGCCCTTTCTCCCACAATTGACGCATGCGCAGCATGCACCGCATGCGTTCACAAGACGCCTCTGGTGATATGACTTCTAGAAACTGGATCTATGTATTACTGTACATCGGAACTTTCGAAGCGAGTATGGTGGTGTTGCGCCTTTGGACAAAACCATTCGTCAATGGCTTAAGGCGTTTAAAGAAACTGGAAGTGTGAATTGGAAGGAAAGGGCCTATTCCATGGCCTCCAAGAAGTCCGGACCTTACTCCCTTAGACTTTTCCTTATGTGAACATGTGAAGAACATGGTTTATGCGGAGATATTCAAGATGTCAACCATCTAAGGCAAAGAATTATCGCATCTGTGGCAACCATCACCCCAGACATACTGGCCAGGACGTGGCAAGAAGTTGATTATCGTTTGTATGTGAGCCGCGGAACAAGCGGGATTTACTAAATTGTAAACAAACTTGATAACATTACCTTCAAAAATATGTATTTACTTTTTCCTGAGTTTCAGTTTTTAATAAAATATTTAGCTTCAAAATCCAGGAATTTTTTTATAGACACCCTGTATTTTTATTAATATTTTATTATAATTATATATTATATATTTAAAGTCTATTATATGGTCAAGGTTCTTATTGGAGAAGTTATGAGAGTCAGGGTGGAAATTAGGTGGGGGTGGGATGTCAAACCTCAATGAATGATAAGAAATGCAAGTAACAATAACTACATAATTAATTCTTGTCCTTTTATTAATGATGGTAAGTTTTGCAATTGTTATGAAACTGTACCTATATAGACAACAAGAAACACAGTGGTTCAAAAACAAAATCGTTTCTTGAATTTTAGTGATAAAAAATGTAGCACGTCAGTGGCGTGCCCAGGACTTTTGAAAGGGGGTCGCGTATAATTTTTTAGTAGTTAGGCTTCATTTTGTCATCTTTTCCTGTCTGGTCCAAAGGGGGGTTATGACCCCTCCCCCTACCTACATAAAGTAAGTTAAAATTAGCATCAAGCATAAAAATGAAAGAAAACATGTTTTTTCAATGCTTATTGTTACGTATGGCAGTTGTCAGTGGTAGGAAAAAAAAAGGCTTAAAAAACTTTCCTTCCAAATTTGTACATGCTCATATATTGGAATTTTACTAACTGGGATATTCACATTCACATCATAATTAGCCTATTCAAGTGTATAATATACATGAAAAATTAATTTGAAGCTGTTACTAAATCTTTGAAATCCAATCCAAATAAATTGTTGTTAATCGGTATCTTATGTTATAAATACAATTACTAGAGGCACATATTTTTGGTAAATAAAAAAGCGAAATTTCGGTAAAAAAAACCAGTCGATTTCGGGTTCAAAAGCGGTAAATAAAATAAAATTTCGGTGTTATAGCGGTGAATAATCACATCAAAAGTGCTATATAAAATGACATTTTGGTTTTAAAATTGTGAATATAATCCTAAATTTGATTTAAAAACTGCACTTATTACACAAAATAAACTTATCCCTTCTAATAGCACATTTATGTAGTTACCAGAGTATTAAGTCTATTCCTGTGTTAAGGGGGTCCATTTTTGCTTTTCAAATATTTACAGCAGAATGAATGAAGTTTCCGTGAATTGCGTAACTTACAAGATACTTCAGACTTCAGAAAGTGTCGCGTCGGTATATAAACGGTAAATTTCGTGTTTAAGAGTCAATTTCGCATTTTGCAGTTCATTTCGCATTATTTCGTGACAAAACAGGGTAGAAAAATGCACCTCACACCTTTCAGAAACATGAA
Organism: Lepisma saccharinum; assembly: GCF_977018435.1. Lineage (NCBI taxonomy): Eukaryota > Metazoa > Arthropoda > Insecta > Zygentoma > Lepismatidae > Lepisma > Lepisma saccharinum. Next base: position 4,647,756 of record NC_139258.1, read on the forward strand.
AAATGAACATTACAGCATGTTATTTCATAAACACAGTCAAAAAAGTTTTGCATCACCCGAGAAGTGATGAAAATAGCATACACAATATGTCAAAGCGGACAGAAACCGATGAAGCAGAGCTCATTGTGCGAAGTAACGTGGTCAACGTGCAATACCGATCACCACAGACGACTACCAGAGTCGGCAAGTGCATGCGTGTGTTCCGAGCGTAGCACCACGGTAGAAGGCGAAGGTTAGTTAGGTGGTCCTTGTGTCCAGTTAGCGAAGGCGAGCGAGTGCAGTTGTGTGCAAGGCATGCCTAGGCGTACAATAGTGCAGTTTGATCCGGCCAGGATCATCACGCTACTGCAGACTGGCATGTCACAATGGGCTGTAGCTAGGGCTGTTGGAGTGGCGCAAAGCGATATCTGTAGGACCCGGAGGCGGTATACAGACAGAGGAACAGTAGCAGATCGTTAACGGACAGGTCGTCCACGGGTCACACCACCAGCACAAGACCGCTATGTACGAGTCTCAGCTCGGCGACAGAATACCATGACGACAAGGAACATCACCCATGCCCTCCAGGCAGCCTCTGCTGTGCGTGTGTCAAACCAAACTGTCTGTAACACACTCCGAGGAAGTGGTTTACGTTCCAGAAGACCTCTCCGGCACCAGTACCTATTGCCACGACATCGGCGCGACCGTGTGCATTGGGCCCGTGCACATCGAAATTTGGGACTCGATCACTTTTCTCATGTGCTCTTCACCGATGAATGTAGGCTCTGTCTAAGGTCAGATTCACGAAGAGGACGGATGTGGCGAGGCCCTGGACTGCAAGAGGGGCTTCGTGGTGTCCAAGGGGTCCATCCATACCAAGGAGGAGGAATCATGGTGTGGGCAGGGATCATGCTCGGACGTCGAACGCCCCTAATTCCAATTAGAGGGACACAAACAGCTGTTCGTTATGTCAGGGACATTCTCCAGACGACTGTGGAACCATTTCATCAGGAAATTGGTGACGAATTTGTCTTGGTGGATGACAATGCCCGTCCATACCGCACAGAGATGGTGCACGATTATTTGCAGGCGGCGAATATCCGTCGCATGCTCTGGCCAGCGCAAAGTCCCGACATGAATTGCATCGAACATGCATGGGCAATGCTAAAAAATGCCATTGCAAACCGTCCTGTGGCTCCCGCCAATTTTCGTGAAGTTCTTCTTGCTTACCGCAAGATCACCTTGATCGTCTCATCCTCAGTATGCCACAGCGTGTTGAAGACCTTCTTGCAGCAAGGGGAGGATACACCAGGTGGTAGACAATGTTTCTGATGGACCCGCTATGACGAACAGTCTTCTTGTGACAATTCTTTTTTTCCGCCTCCATTATGAATTCTGCCATTTTAGTTTTCAAAACATTTCTCAGAAAATTGTACGTTTTTTGTTCCCTTTTCATTCAACATGTCTTGTTCTTCATCTTTTCTTTTGTATTCCTACTGTCATTGTCAATAAACTTTGTGCTTCATATATATTTTGTCATTTTCCGTTCTGATGCAAAACTTTTTTGACTGTGTTTATTTCGTGTTTTCGTCAAAAACGAAATTTGCATGCCTCTAACAATTACTAGTGCAAGACATATATATCAATAGGTTTATCATTTTTTAAAAATATGCGAAAGAACATTTTAAAAAAATGTTAGTGAGGGCGCGAGGTGATTGGATAAACAGTCTTTAGAAAATAATGATATTGTGCTGGAATATGTAAGGAAATTAGAATTTAATATAATTAAAGTAGTGTCTATATTACTAATTTCAGAAAGAAAATTAGTTTTTACATCTGCGAAAAAACTGTTTTTGTACGCGAAGTAAATTACGCGTAACGAGTAATTTCCCTTGCCAACCCTGCCTTGGGCACGCCACTGGACTTTCTCCAAGCTAAGAGTTTCTTGTACGGCACAATTAAGTCAGGGCTAACATGTGTTTTCTACATTAACATTCAAACATGTTGTCTTTTCTCTTTCAGCGATCGAAGACAAGGAGTATCTTCCGAGACACAAGTCGGTCGCTGTTAGCATATGAACACGCTTTGTATTTGGTAAGCTATTGAGTGAACGACAGTCGATATGCGAGAAACGTAGTCCGAAGTGCTTTAGCGATGAGCAGTGAAAGTTCGAAACAGCTGATAAATCGCACCAAGTGTTTTTCTAAAGTATTCGGTTTCATCAACTATTCAGACTCGCTGTAATAAAAGTGTGAAAGTTAATATCCCTTGAAAATGAAAGGAATGGCATTAGCTTAGACAAGAGATACAATACAAACATTATATAAGTGATAAACATAAACTATGTTAAAATTAAAACTAATTGTTGATGAACAAAACACAAAAAAGTGGAAGACAAAGCTCAGGATATGATAATCTCTTCAGTACATAAAGAAGTGGAAAAATATGAGGTTTCCATGGATGTACATACAGGGTGAATCTCAAGTGAAAACAGGTTAGTACAGGGTGCTCACAGTTAAAGTCTCTGGAGACCATTCGAAGCAACTGTAACTTGGTATAGAGGCTTTGGAGACCATTGGGAAGCGAATGGTGACCAAAACAAAATAGTTCAAATTTTCAACACCAGGTGGAAATGAGGCGCTTAGAATTAAATTTCTCCTAGTCAGAGCTCTCTGAAACCCGTTCGAAGCAACGGATTGCAATGAAACGTTGTATAGAGGCTATGTAGACCTTGGGGAAGCGAATGCTGACAGAAACAAAATAGTTCAAAATTTCACTACCAGGTGGAAATGTGGGGCTGAAGTAACAACATTTATGACGGTACAGTAGTGTTCAATATGCGCCCTCTCAACGTGAACAACCCTTTGGAAGCGTAAGACAGGGTTATCAATGGTCGCACGAAGCGTTTCCCGAAATGTTCATTGTGCATCAGATTTAAGCGACACATTTCCACCTGGTGGTGGAAATTGGAACTATTTTGTTTTCGCCGGCATTCGCTTCCCCATGGTGTCCATAGACTCTATACCAAGTTTCAGCGCAATCTGTTGCTTCGAATGGGCTCCTCAGGGCTCTGAATAGGGCAACTTTAATGATGACTACTTGGTACTTATATACAGGGTGGTCCAAAAGTCCCGGAACGGTCACATATCGTGAGAAATACACATTGAATCGGAAAATGAAAAAATACGTGTTTAATAAGTGAAAGAAAGCTGTTCAATGATATCACACTTGATTCCCCACCCCCGCCCCCTGGTGGTTGGGCGGGGGGCAACTGTGAAATTTTAAATGGAAATCCCCATTTTGTATTGTAGAATCGGAAAGAGGACTTCATTCAGAGTCCATCGAGCTATAAGCCATCCTCCCAGCTCAATTAGGGGCAGAGATACGTCCCTTTGAAATTTTTTGGGGTTTTATGAAATTTTAAAATCACCATATCTCCGTTCCGTCATGAAACTCCCCTGTGGGCACTCCTGACCTGATGCTATTCTACAGAGTGTCCGAAAAGTCACGCAACCCGGTGTTTACGACCGTATAACAGAATAGCGAAACGGAATGAGAAGAAACTGTTTCTGCCAAGAGAATGCCCTGTATATTGGGAACATTTAGAGAGACAAACATATGTAAGAACATGCATGTTTTAATAACAAATAAGCAAAGTGTTGCCAAAGGCGGAAAAAAATTGCAAATCGTGTGTATTGATGCACAGAACTCACTGAGGTAAATTATTGCAACATTTCACAATACCAACGAACAATTTGGATAGCTATCTATTCAATTTGACAGAAAAAGAACTTTGACGAAGTTTCAAAAACATTGCACAAGGGAATAAATTGGCTGTTCCAAAAATCAATGTTTTCACAATATTACGAGAGACACTGGCAACACTGTTGCTGTCTCTTGTCACTAACAGACGTGTTTCACCTCAGGGTATCACACTAAGGTACTTTTAACGACAAAGAAGAAAGTTGGTTATTCTCGAACATATGCAATAAATTACATACACCTTGCAACCCTGAAATGTTCGAAGTGTCCACTATTTTCCTGGATACATAAGTTGGTTCGCTTGATCATGTTCTCAGACACCTTCCTGAGGGTTGCAGCACCGATATTATCAATTTCCTGTGTAATGTTTCGTTTCAGCTCATCCAATGTTCTGGGTTTCGTTTGGTATACTTTCCCCTTTAAGTAACCCCACAGAAATGGCCTGACACCTCTGACAATTGAAACAAAATTCAAATTTTATTCTTTCTATCTCTTCAATAAGTAAGTCTTGCATCAACAAGCTTCAGCAATTTCATGCTTTTGCAAGCGTGCTTTATGAACATGTTACGACCTTCAGTTGCAATGTTTAAAAACGGAATTTGCTTGTAATAACCTTATGAAAGTATCATTATATTAATGCAACATTCCATCATTGCCTATTAAGATTCATATTATTAATTGTTATTAAGGCCATTTAGAGGATGTTCGTACAGCTATGTGATAGTCGCGTGCTGATGGCATCATGCAAGAAAGTTCGTTCTTCTTTAATGTTGATGAATTAATGTAAGTTCATAACGTTTCAGTTATGAAAGCATTACATACAATGTATTATAGCATACAGCCTATGATTAGTACTGAGAGTGGGGGTGTGAATTAAAGGGGATACCTGCCCCCCCCCCCAATTACAGGTGTACGCAGGATTTTGCGGAGGGGGTTGGAATTGTTAAGATAGATATTGCATACTAAGGGGGAGCTCTATAAAATATTTCATAATTACCATTTCTAATCTTCGTCTTAATGGATGTTCAAAGGTAAAAAAAACATCAGGGGGGTCATTTTGAGGCGGGGCAGTTACCACATTGGTTTTTCCCGAGATCTTTGCTGTTTTCAATAAAAAGTTTGATTTTCTCAAAATTTCTGGAGGGGCTCTAGCCCCATCAGCCCTCCTCCTGTACACGCCAGTGCCTCCCCAATAGACTGAAGCATTCCTGACAGTGCAAGTAAATTTTCATCCATGTGAGGGGTGATTCACATTTATAACAAAATATTCTAAATGTAAACTTGTTCATGAAGCAAGAATCATTTCGTGTAAGAGTATAGGTTACAATCGCTGACAGTGAAGGCGATTAGCAGGAGCAGTTGTCCCCCCAACCTCACATTTCCCAATGTTTACCCTCACACTATGGCCCCTTAATGCCTCCCCCCCTAGTTGTAACGACCCATCACCGCCACTGCTGACAGCACATAAAATTGTACATGAAACAAGAGCGCCGATCCGATCCATTTCGAACCCTGAGAATTAATATTCTGAATATCCCTCTCTAATAGGGGAGAGCTGCCGAAATTGGACCGTTGCCTAAGTTGGACCACCTTTGTTTTTGCCTATAGACAAGTATTTGAAACAGGTGAGTTGGCACTACTGCTTGGCGTCAGTAAAGCTAATAGTTTGTGCTTCCCATACCTACAATTTCGTTCTTTTTCTGTGTCTTGTTTTTGATGCAGAAGCAAAATAGTACCAACTGGTCCAATTTAGGCAACTCTCCCCTAATAATAATAATAATAATGAATGTGTTTAATTGCATACAATTTAAGATTATCAATTTGCAATCGAAGGATCCGTGCACTAACAACAATTGTGATTGTAAATATAATACGTATACTGCATGTACTGTATTAAGTTACCAGAGAATTGTTTTGTTAACTGACCATGTGGTTAGCAGCAATGGTCGTTAGTAACATTACGTAGCGTCTGCATAATAACATATGCTAAACTAACTAACTCTCTAGCCTTCTTAAACCCGAAGGTTTATGGCTGCAGCCATGGGCGCATATATATAGAGCTCACGTAAGGGAGAGGGGTTCAATTAGGGTTCCTACATTTCATGAGTAAAAATCCGGGATACTACTGACGGTAGCTTGCTAGGGAGCGGGGGGGACTGGAACCGACAAAGTTATATGTATATACACATAGGCGCCGACTCCATGGGGCTTGGGGGGCTCGAGCCCCCCAATTTTAACGATTTGGGACAGAGCCCCCACAAATAATTTTGCTTAAGAGGATCTAATGTATTATGTTGCTTCTCTAGTAAATTTTACTCTGAATTGTGCCACATGAACTTAACTTTAAATACACATTTGAAATGTTCTAGACCATCAACTTTGGGGGGGGGGGGGGGGGGGCTGAGACCGCTAAACTTTTATAGGGGTATGACCAGATACAGCAAAACACATGACTTCTTACTATATACTAAGCATATAATTGTGAGTATTGTTAACATTTTTACTAAAAAGAGTTTCAAAAGACGATGTGCATGAACTAGGGTAGTGGATGGGACGTTTGGGCTACAAATGGCTCTCGCATGGCATTCAGAACGAGATCCTTGATATATTAGGGAGATCTGTCTTGCGCTCCATGGTAGCAGATATTCAAAGTCGGGAATATTTTGCTATTATTGTTGACAAAACTTGTGACATATCCATCCGTGAACAATTGACAATCTGATTCGAACTGTAAATGAAAATTTTAATATTTTTGAGGAATTCATGGGCTTTTACGAGATTCCGAACACTGAGGCCAAAACTTTAAAAAAGGGAGGGTGTGAGTTATTCATTAATTTATTTGAGTGATAAGAGCCCCCTCCCCACAATTTTGACAAGTATATACTACATAATTGTAATTTACATCACACATTGTGTGGGAACTTTATTTGAAAACTGCGGACTGAACAGATAGGCACCCAAGCACTGACAATTTATAGTAAGCAGGTTACTATACAATGGAAGAGAATCGTAACTGAAATTCAGCCCCGCTAGCAGATGGCAGCACCATCGTGAAGTCAAAGATGTTTTCAGTATCGTCTGTATCTCGTTAACTCTTGTATTATGGAGAGGGAATGGTTCAATGTAGAGTTAGATTGTTTTGTAAAATGAGCATTTTAAAATTACGTCCACGCATTTAAATATAAAAAGAAAGTTTTGAAAAGTAGGAGTCTTAATCATTTCTTCTTTCCCACCCGATTCCATGACATTTGTGCAACCCGAAGAAACTATTCTGAACACCGGGACAAATTATACCATTCCGGGATTGTCTCTGAGAATCCTGGAAGTATAGCGTATAGCGTCCCTAGGTATGATCTGGCTATCAAAATCCACTCTGCCACCACATGAAAGGTCACACATTTATTAAATTAAGTCTATCTACGAACTTCTAACTTTCCTACCTAAAATGATCAGAAAATGCTTTTGAAAAAGCTAATCCTAGCTTCTCTTTAAAAAAGAATTACAATGCTAGAATTAGTCTTTTCCTCCTTGCTACAAAATTGAAAATAACAACATCGGTGTTATTTTAATATTCGTATGTACACTAGTGCAAGGTCCATTAGTCGAGGATCTCCAGTTGAATTGCGAGAACATTATTTCAACCTCCTTAATGTTAAACACATCCTCTCGGGTGTTGAAGATGAAACTGACAGTGTAGCCAAGATCACAAATAATTTGTGCATATTTGAGTACAAGAGCTTACCACAATTTTCTACTGCCTACAATGCAGACCCTGGACGTGTCTTTCCAATTACTGTTTGCCACATTTTTTATTCAGATTTGAAAATGTAAAAAATATCAACCAGGCCATCCAACATTTCGACACAATGTTCCAATGAATGAGGAATAGGCATTTGATATTGGAATAAGTTGTTGGAATTTTTCAATGTGTTGACTGTGTTCAGAGAAACTTCGGTTCAATTCTACTACAAAATGGTTCAAAAATGGACAACAGTAAAGTTTCTACTATTAGTGTATACGATTTCACAAGTCACCCTACTGAGTATTGATACTTTTCTGTCCATCTTGTGTCAAACAACTTGAGAACGTTACAGTACTTCCCTAGCTATCTTGCACTGCATTTCTTACAACCAAATTACTTTGAGAAGATTGATTGATTTATTTGCATTATTTTACTTCGCTTTTTGTGCCACTTTTGGCTAATTTCCGAAGACCGGGATAGCGATGACATGATGAAATTGATGAATGGACACCCACAAATGCCCAGGCCCATTTTGGGTTTCGAACCCGGGACCCACGATGTGCTAACTATGGGGGGCTGCTCCTTTGAGAATACTCGAGGGGAAAAAAAATTATAACTGATCTGACAGTCTCAATATCGCAGAAATTCCACAGAAATAGGCAATAGCCAGGGTTAAAATGTACAAAAATTGCTTTTGGACACTTCTATGAAATTATCAATCTATCTCACCCCCTTAATTCCACCACCCATTACATCAGCACCATCATATTCTTCACCGACTATTTTATTTTCTAAATCCACACCCACTCAACCCAGAGAGAGTAGAAGTACTAATAGCTGAAGCTAACCCAGATGCAGTTACAATCTCCAATAGGGATCTCATTCCGATCTAAAGTTTGGAAAATGGTTTATCGACTTTCGGGATTATGAAACAGTTGGAAAATTTCAAATTATCAAAAAATTAGAACCTGAGGAATACTGCTTAAATCATACAAACCATATCGGGAACTTCTAATGAAATTATAATGTTCGTGCTAATAAGTTCACAAGCAGCTGCTTCGGGCAGAAATTACATGTGGCATTATAGAATTTGTGAAACGTCAGGAGTTTTCTGAGTATTTTCCAGAGAAATTCCGAAACTATCTGGAAATTGTAGACATTTGCTTTGCAGTCCCATCTGATATGTGGAATTAATTTATTTCCCATCCGTATACCGTTCTATACGCTTGCAATTTGTGAGAACAAAATAAGTTTGAAGAAACTTTTACGAACAAGTCTCTGCGCATAGCTAGAACAGGTAATCTGGTAATTTTACTGAACCTAAGGAGGGGGGTTTGGACCCGTTAAACCCCACTTAAATACGCCCATGGCTGCAGCAACACAACTCTTCCATCTGTCCCTATCCTGAGCAAGATCAATCCAATCTCGATTTCTTTTAGGTCCATATCTCAACGTTGTCCCTCCATCTTCGTCTTGGCCTTCCTGCAGGTCTCTTACCATCAGGTTTCCCAACAAGAATCCTGTAAACTCTTCTTTCCTCTCCAATTCATGCCACATGACCTGCCCACCTAAGTCTTCTTGATTAAATCATTGTAATAATATCTGGACATGAATACAAATTATGTAGTTCTAAATTATGTAACCTTCTCCACTCACCTGTCTCCTCATCCCTTTTAGGTCCAAATATTTTCCAAGAATTTTATTTTCAAATACTCTGAATTTATGTTCCTCTTTCAATGTACGGGACCAAGTTTCGCATCCATATAATACTACAGGCAAAATTACTGTTTTGTATACAGGGTGTCCGACTTAGACCTTTAACATTACAAAAGAGCATAATTTTGCAGAGAAACCCAATTTTATTACCAAAATATACATTTTGGTAGAAAAACTCATGCATTTTTTTCCCCAGCAATAGCACTTCACACAACCTCGATATGAGGCCCCCCCTGTGGCACGTCAGATGTCGAACCGATATTCCAATTCCTTCCAGGTATTGACTAGCATTTGAGAGGTCACATCGTTAATCGCCTGATGAATTCTGTTACGCGGATCTTCCAAGTTCTCGACGGGCATACTGCAGACTTGGTCCTTGATGAACCCCCAAATGAAAAAGTCTAGGGGGGAAAGATCCGTCGAGTGCGGAGGCCAAATAAGTGGTTTAGAACCTCTTCCTATCCATCTTCTAGCAAAATGCTCATCGAGAAATTCTCGTACAATGATAGCAAAATGTGCCGGGGCTCCGTCTTGTTGGAAAATGGTTTCTGGAGGCATTTGAGGCAGAGCGTAATGCTGAAGCATGTCTAAATAATTCGTTCCTGTCACTGTTTCTTCGACAAAGAAGAACGGGCCTATTATCTTCTCTTTCATTAACCCACACCACACATTAACTTTTGGCGATTCTCTCATAATTTAACGAAACTCATGAGGATTGTCACTTCTCCAAATACGGCAATTTTGTTTGTTAACTTTGCCACATGTGTGGAATGCAGCTTCAGCAGAAAAGCACACCTTGTCCAGAAAAGCATTGTTCTTGTCAATTTCGGTTAACATTTTGCCCGAAAACGTCTGTCTTTTAGGCTTATCCTTGATGTAACTGGATCTTGTACGCCCGTAGACGTAACCTTTTGTGCACATCATCATGGATAGTAGACCGAGGAATGTTGAGCTCTAAACTTGCACGTCTTATTGATTTTCTTGGACTTGTTGTGAATGCAGTACAAATCACTTCAATGTTTTCCTCTGATATGTACCTTCCGCTGCTTCGCGTACTTCCCGTGCACCGACACAACACTTTCAGTTTCTCTTAGTTGTTTATCCCACTTAGCAATACTCAAATAGGAAGGGACATTGTCGTGACGTTGAAGATTGAATTCACGCCGAAAAGCACGTTGAACAAGCTTCACAGATTTGTTTTCTGCCAGTGAAAGAACGCAGAACACTTTCTGCTGAACCGTCAACTCCACCATCTTGGAATTTATGTTACACGCGCATGCGCGTCATGTCAACTCGAAGTACTAGTGATTCTCAAAAATGGCCATAGTTGCCAGTCCCATACAAACAATAAGTTTCATTTGAAATTGAATGTAACTAAAGTTATACTGTTTTGTAATGTTAAAGGTCTAAGCCGGACACCCTGTATTTTAGCTTTTAGTTTCTTAGATGCTAATATGCTAAACTTACATAGAAAACCTTGTGGTGATATGTACACAACAAACAACAAAGAAATACACCAAAGGAAATATTCATACAGCTAAGGTTGATTCACACGACATACAGCATAAGTCCTGGTAGCTGCCAACATTTGATTGCCGTAGAAAGTTCTGTCGTGAGAAATCTTAGGACTTTGAATTATGTTCCACTTGACTGTGTGGAACTGGAGTCTCACATTAGACCATAAAAATCGTTGCGAAATGGACAGATTGTTATGATTGTTGCATAATCCTAATCTCTCGCCCTACCCTTATCAATTTACAGCTGAATCATGGTTGGGTCCAATAACACTTCAGCCTAATATGACACTCTTTTTATTGACATGTTGGCAAACATTCTCTCCTTTATGAATATGGTTAGACTTGGTGTGTTTCTTTTATGTATAGTCAAACAAAAGTGGGTTGAAGTTCAAATATAAAAATAATGGAGGTACACTGCCGTGCGAATTAATCGGAACAAGATATTTTTATGCATGATAGAGTCTCAAAATTGACTATGGTTTCATGATGATCAATCTATGACAAATCGTGTAATACAAATTATATAACAGAAAGAAGAACATATTAGCTATATAAGTACAAAAAATACATAACGTGTGTAGTTATTGTGGTATTTCAATTAATACGCACAGGACTGTAGACCTCATTTCTGATTGGCCTACTTTATTTGAAATATTTTCTCAACGTGCATATATTTATTAGTGGGCGAATTCACACACACGTACATTCCCGTGCGAATTAATTGAAATACGACAATAACAACACACTTTATGTATTTTTTGTACTTATACCCAAATTCATCAATTGCACTATTCAGAAACAATAAATTACATATTCATAATATTTCTTATTAGCTAATATGTTCTTCTTTCTGTTATATAATTTGTATTACACGATTTGTCATAGATTGATCATCATGAAACCATAGTCAATTTTGAGACTCTATCATGCATAAAAATATCTTGTTCCGATTAAATCGCAAGGACCTGTATTACGCTTATTGGCTTCCCCACATGGCATTCACCATGGGGAAGTTGATTTGATTTGATTTATTTATTCACCTTTAGGGATTACAATAATCTATGGTTTCGTCAATGTTACATTATTTGTAACATTTTGTAAGCAATACAATATAATTTCATAACATTAAAATTGTACAAATATTAGATATATACCATGCATTCTAGCAATAGTACATTTTTTTTACAATATATGATGTCATTACAATGCACTTACACTATAAGTAGATATTCATAGTCACACATACAGTGGCGCAACAACAGGGGGAGCAGGGCATTGCCCCCCAACCTTGGTCGGAAATTAGTTCTAGGGGGGGCAAACATTGACGGCCAAGTGTACCTGCAGGGGGCAATTACCGCCCAGAACTTCAAATTTTATACAAATAAAATTACAATTCGTAAAATGTTATTGCTCGCTTCGCTCGCAATGCCTGCTTTTCTTAGTCTTATCAAGTTCAGAACCGTAGCTAAATAGGAGACGGTCCTGGGCGCCAAACGATGTAAATTTAAAAAAGTTGTACAATTGATTGATTGATTTGTGTTTTCTTTCATCTACTTTATGCACAGAAAGGCTAATTGAGACTGGGCCTATAGCTTAAAGTGGGTTGCGAACCACTATGTGCCTCCACCAGGTATCGAACTCGGTACCCCTTGATCACAAGGGGAGATGTTACCGCTATACTATCGGGGAAGCACAAAAGTTGTAAATGATATAATGCCATGGCGTTCCGTGAAATTATTTGCACCCTATTAAATTAATATTGATTTCAGCCTGGAAAAAAATTGGATTCAAAAATTTTCTTGCTCGCTTCGCTCGTAATTTGTGTTTGTTCGCTGGAATGCATTGTAAATCAGCAGACAGAGAAATAAGACTTGTCTTAATTTATTTTGTCTTAAATGCATGAACAATTGTTTGGAGGAAAGGGAGCGTGCACATTTCAGAGACAATTTATGTCATTTTTGCTATTGGTTTATTGGGAGATGGATAAATTGGTTGTGTAATGTATTGAAATAATATATGCTGTATATAATCGTTATTAAAGAAACTTTGAATACGTACACAATTTAGTGTCTACGTCGCTCCCCGTTGCATATATGTAAAACATATTTTGTGCATGAAAGTTATGTTAATGTATAAAAGAATTATATTTGGAATGCATTTATCAAACATTTTCTGTCTTTCAAAAATAGTATATGTGCTTATTTTCCGTTATTAATGTGAAATTGAAGGTGTTTAAAAAATAATTCAAATCGTTTGTTCGAAGACAAATGCTTTGGAACGAACTTCTACCCCCTTTTTGCGTAATTTACGAAGATAATAACGTATTTGATACTACCACTACTACATAGGCGCCGACTCCTTGGGGCTTGGGGGACTCGAGCCCCCGGCCAATATTAACGATATGGGGGCAGAGCCCCCCCAAATAATTTTGCCTAAGAGGATCTAATGTATTATTTTGCTTCTCTTGTAAAGTTTACTCTGAATTGTGCCACATGAACTTAACTTTAAATACACATTTAAAATTTTCTAGACCATCAACGTTGATGGGCTGAAACCGCTAAACCATCAACTTTAGGGAAGCTATGACCAGAGACAGCAAAGCACATGACTTATTACTATATACTAAGCATGTAATTATGAGTATTGTTAACATTTTTACTAAAAAGAGTTTTAAAAGACGATGTGCATGAACTAGGAGAGTGGATGGGACGTTCGGGCTACAAATGGCTCTAACATGACATTCAGAACGAGATCATTGGTATATTAGGGAGGTCTGTTTTGCGCTCCGTGGTAGCAGATATTAAAAGTCGGGAATATTTTGCTATTATGGTTGACGAAACGAAACTTGTGACATATCCACCCGTGGACAATTAATATTCTGCATTCGAACTGTGAATAAAAAAATTGATATTTTTGAGGAATTCATGGGCTTTTATTAGGGGTGTGCGGGACGGGATCGGGACGGGACGGGAAATGTTCGAAATTTCCCGAAGCTCTGAAAATCTCGAATTCTACACGTCATTTTCACTTTAAGTGATTTCTGGATTAAAAACTAGCAATTTACGATAAGTTCCAGAATTTGACAATGCAGAAAATGTCGAGGAATAACGACATTTTAAAATGAGCATTCAGTATTTCCCGACTGCTCGGGATTCCGAAAAGTCGGAAAATAATTTCCCGAAGTCGGGATCGGGACGGGAAATTTTCTTTCCCGATCCCGGTCCCGATTTTTCGAGATCCCACACACCCCTAGCTTTTGTAAGATTCCGAACACTGAGGACAAAACTTAAAAAGGGCGAGAGCGAGTCATTCATTAATTTATTTCAGTAATCAGAGCCCCCCCCCAATAATTTTGACAAGTCGGCGCCCCTGCACTACTAATAGTAATAATGATGTTGGTCCTGGGTTCGAATCCCGGCTTGGGCATGGATGTTTGCGAATATCCATTCATCATTTTCATCATACCATCACTCATTCCAATCTTCGCAAATTAGCCAAAAGTGGCACAAGAAACGAAGTGAAATAAAGCAAATCAATAATAATGTTATAATATTATTAGTAACATTATTTTAATTAACATTATTATTATTAAAATTATTATTATTATCGGTACGTTTATCCTGGTACTTTCCCCCCCCCCCAAGACAAAAATTCGTGGTTGCGCCTCTGCACGCATACATACACACACACACACACACACACACACACACACACCCACACACACATACATACAAATAGATTCAAATAAAATGGAATAGATCTTACAGTTGTGCCTCAAGGTATTCAGACACAGAATAAAAAGAATGTTTTAGTAACAGTTCTTCAATGTTTTTCTTAAAAGTCCAAGAGATTCGTTGATTTGTAATTTTGATGTTGTTGTACAGTGGGATCCATGAGTATTACAGTGCAAATTGTCCATCACCATGTTCTTGCACTTTATTTGACCCAATAAGAGCTTCAAGAATTAAAAGAAAACTCAAAACAAGCTGTTGGCAACTTCTGCACCAGCATACTCAAAAATCTATCGCTTTAAAACACACAGGATGTGAGAGAAAAATTAATGAAAATAGTCATGGACAATTTGGACGGTAATACTCATGGATCCCACTGTACATTACAAGACCTTTATGATAAATACTCTTAGTTAAGCAGTTTGTTTGTGTGTCTCCAGATGAAAACAGTGCGAATTTCTTGTTTGGTATCTCTGCGTACTTCATCGAACCCTCATGCCAAGGGTGCCCTCAAGGGGGCCAGAGGTGCCACTTGCCCCCTCCATGAGATATCTGGAAAAAGTTCATGTATTTTGAATGGTAAAAGTGTAGCAATATTTTATTGCAAATAATATTGTTTTCTGTGATTTACAGGCTGCGGTACAACTGCCATGTCAAACAAAATAAAAGAAGATGCGGTAGAACAACCTTGACTGCCGTAACTAGGGGTGTGCGGAACGGAAACATTTTGGTCGGGATGGGATTGGTAAGGGAAATTTTACGGACGTTCGTGACTGAAAGATTTCGCTATTTCCCGATTTGTTCGGAAAATGTCCAGACGAGGTTAAAATCTCGAAGTATGTAATATTGAACCTATGTGAATATACCGGGGGTGGTCAAAAGTCCCGGAACGGTCACATATCGTGAGAAATACACATCGAATCGGAAAATGAAAAAACACGTGTTTAATAAGTGAAAGAAAGCTATTCAATGATATCACACTTGATTCCCTACCCCTGCCCCCAGGGGGTGGGGCGGGGGCAACTGTAAAATTTTAAATAGAAACCCCATTTTGTATTGTAGAATCGGAAAGAGGACTTCATTCCGAGTCCAACAAGCTATCAACCATCCTCCTAGCTCAATTAGGAACGGAGATATGGCCATTTTAAATTTTCGCAAAAAAAAAAAAAAAAAAAAAAAAAAAAAAAGTGATATCATTGAATAGCTTTCTTTCACTTATTAAACACGTACTTTTTCGTTTTCCGATTCGATGTGTATTTCTCACATGTGACCGTTCCGGGACTTTTGGACCACCCGGTATGACGACTTTGTAGATTTTGCAAGAATTTCGGTTATCTCATTCTATAAATGAATGGGTTGTTTCTGGAGAGAGGTACACTGCAAAAGTAATGATTTTTTATTATTATCTTTATTTATTTTGTTCTTTAGCGTTACTTTTCTATCTCTTTGGATAATCGCGACAATAAGAATGAGTGACGATATAGTGAAATATTTCCTTCGAGAGACCATTAATAGATCCACACCAAGAGCAACTGTACAAAATAAAGATAGAACACGAACTCAAGACTAATATAAGTATGAAGTCTACTGATCGTTTTAATAGGAAGCAAGAATTAAATGCAATTCAACTATTTTGAAACTTCTTAATATTTTGAACCAGTTGGTAAACGAATTAATTTGATAGTTTATAAATATCACACACACACCTGGTGGCCAGAATTAAAGTTACCCAACTCAGAGCCATCTGTAGCCTGTTTGAGGCATCGTAGAACTCTGTTGGTGAATCCAGTATGCAGACCATGGGGAAGAGGATGGCGATTAAAAAAAAATAGTTCAATTTTCCGCCACCAGGTTGAAATGTAGCGCTGAACTTCATGATGGGTTGTAATAATGACGTAAACTGCTCCAATTGGTTATGGATTTGCCTTTACCTTGCAATCTTGCAATAAACGAGAGATTATTTTCTCGCAACTTTCAACCACTAACAGATGTCTTTCTAATTAATAACTCAGCTAAATCACATAACGTGTCGGTGACTTTTGGCTATATAGTGTGTGTGTGTGTGTGTATATATATATATATATATATAT